>NC_091285.1:578618761-580043761 GCF_032444005.1 Ranitomeya imitator | reverse complement strand
CCATCAATATAATTACATAAACCGTGACCTATAGTCAAAATAGGAAATAGTTAATCTCCCCTTTAATTCTGAAAATAACACTCCAAAGCACAAAATTTACTGCATTGCTATCCATCTGGGCTTAGAGGTTTCGTGGAAGCCGACCAGCTTTAGTCTATGGGCCTCCTGGTAATAACACAAAGTAAGAATATATATTATTGATTTCTGGACCCTTTGGGATAGATCATAAAGTCTAGACACTACATCTTTGCTATAAAGATACTGAGGCTTTACAAAACCATTACAAATTTCCATTTTTTTTTTGCACACACTGTAAAACACATAAAAAAAAGTACAACTAATCTGGCCAACATTTAGATGCAATTAGATTTTAGTTAAGGACCTTAAATTGGTTTATAGTTCGGACAATACATTTTTGTCAGAAAGGCCATACAATGAAAAGCAGAACAGAGACAGACCAGGAAAAGGCATATCGCCTTTTAAAGGGGTTTTCTCATCTTCTTAAAAGGGTACAATTGAAAAGGGTTTGTAAAATTGAGCAACTTTGTAATTTACCTGGTGTTAAAAATCCACTCCACTCTTAATAATGGAGGGATTTTTATTCCATAATTAACTCCTCGCTGGCAAAGATCACATAAGCAAGGAGTGCAGCACTTGCAAGCTTTTTGCTTTAGTGCTTCCAAGTGCTGCCCTGATGCTGCAGAGGCAAAGACTTCTCTGCTTGCAGGATATCAGAACTGTCAATCTTCAGGTGTGCACTCCCAGGATGCAGGAGGCAGGGGAGTGACATGCTCCCACTACTGTACACAGAGGATGAAAAAAAAACTAACTCAGAATTCTCTAACAGGTTATCTATTAATTAGGTTTTTCAGACTAGATATTTTTTAAGGGGATTATTTACCGTATATTTTTATATATATTTATGGAGTACATCTGTTTCCAGCAAATCTAAGTAAGAACCCTTAGAGTATGTGCACACAACATGATTTTCAGGTAGATTCCGTCCGGAATCCGCCTAAAAAAGTGCCCCATAAATTGAAAATAATGCACAGCAATGTCAAAACGACAGTGCTGTGTACTTCTTCAGTCTTCTGTCACTTCTACAGTATAGTGTAAAAGATGCCAGCTGACTGGGAAAATCATTGCATGAGCCTGGAAAAGCTTGATATTACCCACTCTCTTCACAACCCCATATCCGGCAGTCATACAAAATATCACCCAGATTTATAGCAATTACATAAATCTAAGCAATAGCGGAGCAGAGTTTTGAGCATCCTGGTGGAGGTGGACAGGGTAGACTTCGCTGATGCTTTCCTACGTATTAGGAGAAAACATTCTTTGACTTGGAGGGTCTAATTCAGAACCTGGGAGAGGCGCAGGGTTCTGCGGAGTGCAGCTCCGGATTTCCACAACTTGCTGTCTGTCAATACCACATGACAAATAAAGATGATTATTATGAATAGGAACAGGCTCACAGGTCTTGGCTCACACAGCGCAGGCTGCTCCCTTTCCATGTCCCCTGCACGCCACAAATTGTTGTTAAAGTCACTGTCAATTTTGATTGATTGTCTTGAAGTAAAGAATTACATTTTTGCCCGCTGCTCTGTCTCGGTGGAATGCATATTTAACCCCTGCTGTGTCAGCGGAGAGTGCGCGGTGCCCCAGCTATTAACAATCGTCACGCACTCTATAATTACTGCACACATCAATAAGCCTTTGTGCAACGCAGCAAGATGTGAAGTAATGTGTGAGCGCGGGCGGGCCTGCAGCCGGGAACAGGTGCACCGCCCCACACGTTTGGGTGGCAGAATGCGTGTGTAAATGTATCTCAGGCGTGATGGTGCTAGGGTAAATGCAAATAAACTTTGTGAATAAACAAAAAGCTCGAGAAGGTGCACGTCCAACCTCAGGAAAAAATGGACTTCCGTCACAGATGAGTGGTACAGTAAGGGGCATCAGAGACAGCACACTCAGAGTATTAAGACCACATTTTGGGCATATAATCACAATATTTTGCAACCCGTCTTAAAAGCTTTCTAAAATGTTGGCAGGGCCCATAGCTCAATTAAAATTTATTCCAGAAAGTGGAGTAATTTATAACAGATACCAGGTAATAGCTGGAGTAACCTTCCGATTCTTGTAATGAATTTGGCGCATCTTACTCCAGTAAACTTTTCTGGAAGACTAAAGTATGAAACATCAGTCTTGATGAATCGGCCCCATAACGCTGATCATTTTCCTTCAGCGTCCAGTAAGGTTTATTTCATTTTACATATAGCCTGTCCTGAAATAGGTGATCTTTAATTGACATCTGCATCAAAGTTAACATCAATGGAAGAGGATAGCACAATTATAACCAGTTTATAACGCTTTCACACGTCCTTGCTCGGATCGGAATATCCAGCCTGACCGCCGGGTCCCCTGACCTGAGCTAACTGCCTCGCAGGAATACAGTATATAGGAGCCAGCTAGGCACAGATCAGATAATCTGGGCGTCAGACTGGATATTGTGATCTATACGGACCATGAACAGAATTTAGAGTTCCGGTATTCCAGGTATAGTTGATTAACACAGGGCTGCTGAAGAACAGGGCTCCCTACCAGCTGCACTACACAGCCGTCCAATTCATCGGGATTACGGATGTTGTACAGATTCGCAAAAAACATTGAAATTGTAATCACATTTGTATCAATGGGAGACGCTTATAGGCAGCACAGCTTCAGAATATGCAGACTATCTAAGGAACTGTAAGGAATAAATATAGCCAAATTTCCTCTCCTAAACAAAACTTCTGAATCCACTTGTGGAATAAGCCTGTATTATAAGAATTCACCATAAACTCCTGCCATGATCAGTTCCTATATTCATGAATACTAGCTTAGATACAAAGTTATTGTAAAGCTGGAGAAGTCTGGTATAAGTTGTAAATGATGACCACAGAAAGTAGGAAAATGTATAATTCCTTCCCTTTAACATGGTAGTAAAAAAACAACAACATTTCTCTGTAAAATAATACACAAGTGAGCGACAACCATGTATTTCACTATAAGGCTAAACAACAATAAAATGAAAGCATTGCATTGCACCATCCCAACCAGCTCTAAAATACACAGCTCTAAAATACACAGCTCTAAAATACACAGGGAGTCGCAGACAAGTTGCAAAGAAGTTTTGCAACTTTCTTTTCTGAGAACTGCTGGGGTATGCTCCATAACACGCCTGAATAGACACTCGAAAAACGTTATAAAGAATGAAAATGTGCATTACAATGTAAAAACAACTTGCTGTTCCTATGTTCAGTCTATTGACCATCTTCAAATGTAAATTGGTTAAAAATAGTGACCTAACCACCCTACAGGTGACTTCCGCTAGGAAGCGGCTCACTAGTTCATATATACAAGCCAAAAAAAAAGAAGCAGCCTGGTGGCAAGGTCACTGCTAAAGGTGACTGAGAAGATGCCAAAGATGACGCTTCAGGAAAAATACTGTTGGAATTTTCATGAAGCGTCTTCCTGTTGCTACCATCTGAAAGACGCCATGTGCACATACCCTCACAGTTTCCATGAAGGTTAAAACCCAACATTCCTAGACTGGCCAGAAACATTCGTATATTAGGCATTGAATTGGCATCCATACTGGCAATTAACCAACATTTCCAGACCTTTTTTGCTATCCAGATAAACAATATTTGCAAAAGCAACCTCATAATATTACCTGCCTCAGTCCTAAAAGCCGAGAATATAAAGTCCCCTGGAGAAAGCATAGTTTCCTACTCCAAGTCTCCTACAAGAAATGATCTGGAAAAAATGATCTAGATGTTGTTTCAAGGCTGAGTGCTTCCGTTTCATTGATGATCTGTCACACTTTGTGATGGCTTTGGACGACTGAATGGCCCTTAAGGCTTCATATATACAGAGAATCGGTTAGTTACTATCCATCATGTGTGATCAGCCAGTAACTTCCAATAATAAAGAGGGCGTCAAGAGGTTAAACCTCATCTTGAATTTGAATTTCTAGCACAAAAGGTGAATAAAGAACGTCTCCTCTGCCATAGACACGAAGCAGAGGGGGTAGGATGTGCTAAATGTGTCGGTCTGTCACATGGTAATGCATAGTGTCATTTACTTAAACTGTTACAACAAATTCTAAGTACACAATATTACATGGGTAAATTCCGATACTTGTGTTTTTATTTGTTCATTTTATCTATAGATCTAAAAAGAGAAGGATAAAGTGTTTCTTGGATTCTTAGGAATCCAAACTAACTTTAGTTTCAGCAGCTAAATGAAGAAACCCAGAAACTGCAGTGGAGTCAATAAAAGCCTGGGGTCCTACAGATGGGGTATGGATGAATTAAAAATGCTTTGGGCTAATCAGATATTTTTGCACTAACCTCCAAAGTGTAATGAGGTTAGGAATGAATTCAGACATCCGTGTCTTACAGTCCATACATAGTCTGCAATGCCTCAACCAACCCTCAGGTCTCCTGACCTGAACTAAAGCTGCATATATGCCTATGAGGCTGTTAGTTCAGGTCAGAAGGTCTGTATATGGACTGTAAGACAAGCAAAGCCTCTGAGTCGGACTGCTCAATTTCCCTGACTCCAACTCTGACTCCACAGCACTGGTCACTACTGAGCATGTACATAAAGTGCAGCACAGATTCATCTCAACTAAAAGCCGAGCTCCTTAAATCAGGAACAGAACATTTATAGGACATTTCATAACTTTCCTAAATTCTTATGAAAAAATTTACAGCACAAACTGCATTGTACTACTGTACCCAATTTATTATTTAATTTTAGGAGTCGGAGTCAGTCCATTTTATACAAACTCTGATTCCACCAAAATGGGCACTGAAGAATATAGGATATATAATTTCATCCTATCATTTGTAACCTATCTCAGTGGTGGGTGGGGGGAAAGCCTTCAAAGGCTATGAATGACAGATCTCACACCTTGAGTCAGGGCGGGACAAAGGCTTGCTTGCAATGTAGAGTCACGCTGAAGCTGCCAAATAACATTCTAGAAACATAATACCATAAGAAGTTATGGAGATATTATACATCTTAGCAGTACATTGTGTATATTCCAAGGTCTCCAGAACATGGTGAACGCCTTTCAGGGTCTCAATACTTTATAGCACCCCAGGGAGGGGCGATACATAGAATGGCCAGTAGGAACTAGATAGCAAAGATGTGTTTAGTCTCAATGCGTAGCAGGGGCCTGGCCAGATTCAATGGCGCCAAAACCGCCGCCCTATAATCGTCCATTATAAGAGTTATGACTCATCTTAGGCTTTGGAATTTTTAGCTGCTAGAGGCAAGGGGTAGAGATTTAGGTTCAGCCCTAAGAGCAGGAGGGGAGTGACCCAAAGGAAATAAAGGCTAGTGTAAGGCCATGTGGTCTCTCTCTGTTATGCATGCACTCTACTTTAAAAAGGGGGGTCCCGTCGTGTAACATGCTGTGAAGGACTTAGGAGAAAGCTGGCAGCCCATGCCCCTTGTGGCCCAGCACACGCATTGTTGAACATCAACCTGGTAATTGACACGATTCTTCTTCTTATAGGTTTTGTCCTATCGCTATTGTATTTGCAAATCTGACCATTCTATATGTATAACCATCGTGTATATAGCATAGTGTGTACTGTGCCCTTCAGGCGATTAAATATATAATTTAACCTTGGGCTGCTTTTATCTCAATCCACACGTCCGTTTCTCGGTTTAACTTTCCATGCTACCAATGCTGTTTTCTGGCCCAATATAATCCTGTTAATGGACTGGGCTTATATTTAACAAGAAACTGAGGGAAGTCCTACCAGGCTGGCAGAGCTCGGTTTCACTGATGCTAGTGAAAGGGGCCTCAGCCTGTCAGGGTCATGAGCGAGTGTGGTGCCACTAAAGTGACTGTGTGGGCCACATCCTCTCACTCCCCTGGCCTCTCTGGGCCCATATGGACAGGGGGAGTCTGTGTAGATCTACCAAGTTGACCTTACGTATCTCCAGGGGGTGAAGAATGTCATGTTGGAGAAAGTAGGGAGACCGCATTACGTGATCCGTCTGATTATAGTAATGTCAGGAGGGGTGGCAAGATATGGGTTCATCGCAGACTCCGAAGCCACAGCCTCGAAGACAAGGATGTCTGAAATCAGCCTAAATCTTTATATGAAATACGACTGCTTGTCTGCTTCAATCAAAATAGAAAAAACTATTTGAGAATCTATGATGTGAATGGAACTGAAAATATTTGCAGAGTGAACATAAATGGAGCCATGTTTACATTTCTAAACCCTAACAGAGTAAAAAAAAAAAAAATCAAGTGACTGAGTATGGCACGTCGCCTGAGTCGAACATCACATCAGAATGAGGCTTTATCTTGACCTTTTGAAAGGCTTGTGCTGTGTCCACTACTTGGACAACTACTTCTTATATCCCACGCTTGGACCTGATAAAATAACACAAGCTTATACTCCCCTCCCGTGCTGGCACCGTTCCCACAGTGTCGGCACTCGCTCTCCGCGGGGCTTTTGTGCTGTTGTTGTGACACGTGTTCTCGGTGCCCAATGAGCACTTACGTCACGGTCTTCACCTTGGTACAAATTGAGTAAGAGGATGCCAGGGATCAGCTGCGGCCCGGACGTCCTCTTCATTCTCAATCTGTACAATGGCGGGGACAGTGACGCCAACGCTGATTGGGCACCGGCGTCACGTGTCACAACCAACCACAGCACCATGCCACGGGAACGGCACCAGCACGGGAGGGGAGTATAGGCTATTTTATAGGGGCCAAACATTTATATCAAGAAGGGGCTGTCCTACAGGACAACCCCTTTAAACGTCAGGGTAAGGATTGCTCCATCATGGTATGTACAGCTTTAGGTGTCAAGGGCTACATCTGTATCAAAAGCAGTGCCAAGGAAAAGTGGAGGAGTTGAATATACCAACCAATTAGGGTTGCTTCTTTCTTCTCTGTAGAATTGTTTGTTCGTCAAATTCTTCAATTTTTATTTGCACCGATTTTGATAGATTTCCCCAATATGTATTATTAAAAAGGACACAAAATTACATCAACAGAGAAGTAAAATAGTTATACTAGATTGAAAAGTAAGTCAGGTTGAGGCTGCGGTCACACTAGCAGTATGTGGTCAGTATTTTACATCAGTTTTTGTAAGCCAAAACCAGGAGTGGGTGATAAATACAGAAGTGGTGCATATGTTTCTATTATACTTTTCCTCTAATTGTTCCATTCCTGGTTTTGGCTTACAAATACTGATGTAAAATACTGACCAAATACTGCTAGTGTGACGGCAGCCTAATAGCGAGGCCAAACTGCAGGCACTAACAACATTCAACCCTGTTTTCAGTGTGTACCCATGCATGTGTACACATATTTGGGGGTCTGTTACAAACCCCCAAATATAACAGAAAGCATGGAAAGTCTACTTCTAAAGCAGATAGATGAAGCTGCAACCCATAATGAGGTCCTGGTTATGGGGGACTTTAACTACCCGGATATTAACTGGGAAACAGAAACCTGTGAAACCCATAAAGGCAACAGGTTTCTGCTAATAACCAAGAAAAATTATCTTTCACAATTGGTGCAGAATCCAACCAGAGGAGCAGCACTTTTAGACCTAATACTATCTAATAGACCTGACAGAATAACAAATCTGCAGGTGGTCGGGCATCTAGGAAATAGCGACCACAATATTGTGCAGTTTCACCTGTCTTTCACTAGGGGGACTTGTCAGGGAGTCACAAAAACATTGAACTTTAGGAAGGCAAAGTTTGAACAGCTTAGAGATGCCCTTAATCTGGTAGACTGGGACAATATCCTCAGAAATGAGAATACAGATAATAAATGGGAAATGTTTAAGAACATCCTAAATAGGCAGTGTAAGCGGTTTGTACCTTGTGGGAATAAAAGGACTAGAAATAGGAAAAACCCAATGTGGCTAAACAAAGAAGTAAGACAGGCAATTAACAGTAAAAAGAAAGCATTTGCACTACTAAAGCAGGATGGCACCATTGAAGCTCTAAAAAACTATAGGGAGAAAAATACTTTATCTAAAAAACTAATTAAAGCTGCCAAAAAGGAAACAGAGAAGCACATTGCTAAGGAGAGTAAAACTAATCCCAAACTGTTCTTCAACTATATCAATAGTAAAAGAATAAAAACTGAAAATGTAGGCCCCTTAAAAAATAGTGAGGAAAGAATGGTTGTAGATGACGAGGAAAAAGCTAACATATTAAACACCTTCTTCTCCACGGTATTCACGGTGGAAAATGAAATGCTAGGTGAAATCCCAAGAAACAATGAAAACCCTATATTAAGGGTCACCAATCTAACCCAAGAAGAGGTGCGAAACCGGCTAAATAAGATTAAAATAGATAAATCTCCGGGTCCGGATGGCATACACCCACGAGTACTAAGAGAACTAAGTAATGTAATAGATAAACCATTATTTCTTATTTTTAGTGACTCTATAGCGACAGGGTCTGTTCCGCAGGACTGGCGCATAGCAAATGTGGTGCCAATATTCAAAAAGGACTCTAAAAGTGAACCTGGAAATTATAGGCCAGTAAGTCTAACCTCTATTGTTGGTAAAATATTTGAAGGGTTTCTGAGGGATGTTATTCTGGATTATCTCAATGAGAATAACTGTTTAACTCCATATCAGCATGGGTTTATGAGAAATCGCTCCTGTCAAACCAATCTAATCAGTTTTTATGAAGAGGTAAGCTATAGACTGGACCACGGTGAGTCATTGGACGTGGTATATCTCGATTTTTCCAAAGCGTTTGATACCGTGCCGCACAAGAGGTTGGTACACAAAATGAGAATGCTTGGTCTGGGGGAAAATGTGTGTAAATGGGTTAGTAACTGGCTTAGTGATAGAAAGCAGAGGGTGGTTATAAATGGTATAGTCTCTAACTGGGTCGCTGTGACCAGTGGGGTACCGCAGGGGTCAGTATTGGGACCTGTTCTCTTCAACATATTCATTAATGATCTGGTAGAAGGTTTACACAGTAAAATATCGATATTTGCAGATGATACAAAACTATGTAAAGCAGTTAATACAAGAGAAGATAGTATTCTGCTACAGATGGATCTGGATAAGTTGGAAACTTGGGCTGAAAGGTGGCAGATGAGGTTTAACAATGATTAATGTAAGGTTATACACATGGGAAGAGGGAATCAATATCACCATTACACACTGAACGGGAAACCACTGGGTAAATCTGACAGGGAGAAGGACTTGGGGATCCTAGTTAATGATAAACTTACCTGGAGCAGCCAGTGCCAGGCAGCAGCTGCCAAGGCAAACAGGATCATGGGGTGCATTAAAAGAGGTCTGGATACACATGATGAGAGCATTATACTGCCTCTGTACAAATCCCTAGTTAGACCGCACATGGAGTACTGTGTCCAGTTTTGGGCACCGGTGCTCAGGAAGGATATAATGGAACTAGAGAGAGTACAAAGGAGGGCAACAAAATTAATAAAGGGGATGGGAGAACTACAATACCCAGATAGATTAGCGAAATTAGGATTATTTAGTCTAGAAAAAAGACGACTGAGGGGCGATCTAATAACCATGTATAAGTATATAAGGGGACAATACAAATATCTCGCTGAGGATCTGTTTATACCAAGGAAGGTGACGGGCACAAGGGGGCATTCTTTGCGTCTGGAGGAGAGAAGGTTTTTCCACCAACATAGAAGAGGATTCTTTACTGTTAGGGCAGTGAGAATCTGGAATTGCTTGCCTGAGGAGGTGGTGATGGCGAACTCAGTCGAGGGGTTCAAGAGAGGCCTGGATGTCTTCCTGGAGCAGAACACTATTGTATCATACAATTATTAGGTTCTGTAGAAGGACGTAGATGTGGGGATTTATTATGATGGAATATAGGCTGAACTGGATGGACAAATGTCTTTTTTCGGCCTTACTAACTATGTTACTATGTTACTATGTGGTGTAAAGCCATACAGCGATTAGGAGAAAAAAAAAATGGAGCAAAAACATACAATTAATTTTTTTTTTAAATGTTCCATAATATACAGCAGGATCCATCAGACACCCATGAGAAAAAGTTGAGGTAGCACAAGTGCAAAATACTGATGTACAAACACTGTGACCAGGTATTGGTAAGTATGGCCCTTTTATTCTGTGATTTGGGGGGGAATTTAATGCCCTTTAAATTTAAGTGTGAACCTACCCAACAATATTTACCTCTGATTGTCAAATGAATATTAAATATGTCACCAAAAGAATAATGAAAATGCTGATGGATGTGCATGCATATGATGCAAACAGTGGGTCTAGGGAAGGGCAGGTACATGCAGGGGCAAAAGAGACCACCTACCACGTGGATAGATTTGCAGAGGTTCTATCAAAGGGCTGCTGGTCTGCTGCTCAAGGACCATGGTACAGTACTGCAAGGAAAAAACAAGAATAGTATTAAGAATAGGAGTTCTGCAAACACAATGTGTATTTCAGAGTCATGTAAGAAAACAGTGCATCTGAAACACACAGCAACCAGACCCGCAGTGTCTTTCAAAGACTTACCGTTACACTAAACAACTTACCAACGATCACGACCAGCGATACGACCTGGCCGTGATAGTTGGCAAGACAGCTCTCTCCAGCGACCAACGATCAGGGGAACTACTTCGGCATCGTTGAAACGGTCTTCAACGATGCCGAAGTCCCCCTGCAGCACCCGGGTAACCAGGGTAAACATCGGGTTACTAAGCCCAGGGCCGCGCTTAGTAACCCGATATTTACCCTGGTTACCATTGTAAAAGTAAAAAAAAAAAAAAAACACTACATACTCACATTCTGATGTCTGTCACGTCCCCCGCTGTCAGCTTCCCGCACTGACTGTGTCAGCGACGGCCGTAAAGCAGAGCACAGCGGTGACGTTACCGCTGTGTTCTGCTTTACGGCCGGCGCTGACAGTCAGTGCAGGGAAGCTGACTTAGTAACCCGATGTTTACCCTGGTTACAAGTGAACACACACGCCGATCCAGCGATGACAGCGACCAAAAAAAAGGTCCTGATCATTCCCCAACGACCAACGATCTCCTAGCAGGGGCCTGATTGTTGGTCGCTGTCACACAACGAGATCGTTAGCGGGATCGTTGCTACGTCACAAAAAGCGTGACGTTGCAACGATATCGTTAACGAAATCGTTATGTGTGAAGGTACCTGTAACAGCCCCTGCCTCCTTCCTGAAACAAAGCATCAACAGTGGCTCATTTCAGGGGCTGGGCTATTACTTGTGCACAATGACCGAGCCCTCTCTATTGCCGGCTTAGATCAGCAGTAACCAGCCAGCAACAGTGTGCGTTGTCAGAATTCTTGGCGTGCAGAGAAAGCGTTACCCCCACAAGTGACATCACTGGTTTCTGCACACTGGGTATTCTAACAATGAGCTCTATTGCCAGCTTGTTACTGTTGATTTGAGCCAGAAATAGAGAGTGCGCTGTCATTGTGCACATCACACAGCGTGCAGGGATTAGCCCAGCCCCTGAAATAAGTCACAGATGATAATACTTCATTTCAGGGAGGGGGCGAAGACTGCAGCCTCTTCCCCTGATGACACTGAGGGGGTTGGACACAATGACCCTGGAGGTACCCTCCAACTCTAACATTCTATGATTCTACCTGTAATGCAAATAAAGAACACATTTTAGGACTACCTGAGACAAGAGACCCTACCAAGTTTAGGGATATGCATTAAATGTTGAAGGCTTATGTAAAGGTTTTTGGGCATCATTTGACATGGAAAACATTATTTTGTACATGTTATTGTTACCTTTAGTTAAAAAAAAAAAAGTTGCAGAGTTTCAGGCTGCGGTTCTCGTTTCTGCATACATTTTTAGACCCCCCTGATATGCAGTTTTCAACCGTCCAGTTCCAGATTTTCTCATTTTGGAGTGTCTCTCTCAGTAATACATGCTGAATGTGAGATCTGTTCGTCTGGCAGAGGATGCAGTAGGTTCTTTACTCCCTCTATATAGTGATATACAGCCTGGGTGATTCACTCCTTCCCAAAACAGACTATTACATATATTTTTTCATCTATAAATATAATTGGTTAAGCTATGTGATTTGCTCTCCCTGAAGACAGATGCTTTCTTTCCTTTCCACACACTGATCTGCCTTGTAGAGCCTTCTCCAACTCTCAATCACTGAAAGGAGGAGAGTAGAAAGAGCCAACACACACAGAAGCAGTGTACTGTCTGATCTGTTGGAAGTAGCAGGACTGCCAGCTATGTACAAGAGTTGCACAGATTCTACAGACGTGAAAATAGTAATTTTTATATTTTAAATGAAAACCATTAAAACGTTGCTTAATTTTGCATTTCGGAAGCAAATATATAGGTGTGTATGTGTGTGTGTGTATCAAGTCATGCCCACTCAGCATAGCAGGCCACATTTAGCTCATTCGTGTTAGAATGGAGGTGCTCCTGTGAGGCATGACATCAAGGGAAAGGGAGGAGCCTCATGGATAGAGATCTGAGCGGGAAATGAGAAAATGAGAGAAGTGAGATGCTGCTGCAGTATGAGGCTGTGTATAGAGAAGAGTGAGGCGCTGCAGGTGGATGCTGTGTATAAGGCCACATTCACACGTTCAGTATTTGGTATTTTACCTCAGTATTTATAACCCAAAACCACGAGTGGGAGAAAAATACAGAAGTGGTGACGTGTTTCTAATAAACTTTTCCTCTGTATTACTTCAAGTTTTAGCTTACAAATACTGAGGTAAAAATACTGACCAAATAACGTGTGAACGAGGTCTAAGGCCATGTTCACACAGTGCGTTTTTTTCTGCGGAACCGCAGCGTTTTTGCCGCTGCGGTTCCGCAGCTGTTTTCCATGCAGGGTACAGTACAATGTACCCTATGGAAAACAGGAACCACTGTGCACACGATCCTGAAATTCAGAAAAAAAAGCCGCGCTGGATAGCTGCGGGAAAAAAGAAGTACCATGTCACTTCTTTTTTCGGAGCCGCAGCGGTTCTGCACCCATAGACCTCCATTGTGAGGTCAAACCCGCAGTAAAACCCGCAGATCAAAAATATATCTGCGGGTTTTATTGCGGTTTGTGGTGCCGAACCGCTGCTGCAGGAAGTGCGGGGAAGCGGGCGGAAGTGCGTGGGCGGAGTGTGGCTGCCCCGATCCCACCCCCCATGCTCCGATGCCGCCCCCGTGCTCCGATGCCCCCCCCCCCGTGCTCCGATGCCCCCCCCCCCCCGTGCTCCGATGCCCCCCCCCCCGTGCCCTAATCTTCCCCCCTTATACCTCCCGGTGTCCGTCCGTCCGTCTTCTCCCTGGGCGCCGCCATCTTGCAAAATGGCGGGCGCATGCGCAGTGCGCCCGCCGAATCTGCCGGCCGGCAGATTCGTTCCAAAGTGCATTTTGATCACTGAGATATAACCTATCTCAGTGATCAAAATAAAAAAAAATAGTAAATGACTATCCCTACCTATGGGGGTGACAAAGGGGGGGGGCCCTTTGTCACCCCCATAGGTAGGGACAATAAAAAAATTAAGAATTTTTTTTTTTTTCCACTAAGGTTAGAATAGGGTTAGGGTTAGGGTTAGGGGTAGGGTTAGGGTATTTTCAGCCATTTTAACCCTAAAAAACTTCCTAGAAAACACACAGACTCTGCATAGAAAACTGCATCAAAAAACGGAAAAAGGACCTGCGTTTTCTGCAAAGAGCTGCGGTTTTTAGTCCTGAAATAAAGGATGGAAATCAGGAACGTGTGAACATACCCTAAAGGAGAAAAGTGTGGTGCTGCAGAAGAAGTAGGCTGTGTACACGATATGCTTTATTGCAATTAGTGCAATTTCTCTCGGGATCAAGTGTTTCCAATTGTATACGGAAGAGGAGTGTGAGGTGCTGCCGGAGGAGGCGACTATAAAGGAGAAAAGCTGTGCCGTTGAAAAATGCTGTGTATAAAGGAGGAGCGTGAGGTGCAGGAGGAGGCAGTGTATAAAGGAGGAGCGTGAGGTGCAGGAGGAGGCTGTGTACAAAGGAGGAGCGTGAGGTGCAGGAGGAGGCTGTGTACAAAGGAGGAGCGTGAGGTGCAGGAGGAACAAGGCCCCTTAACTGCCGTAAGAGTCGTTAAGGGGTTAATATTGTGTCAAAAAAAACCAAAAACTTTTGCTTCAACAAAATGGCGCCGGTTGTGTTCCGTGTACCAGCGCGAGAGCGTTGCTATATTCAACAGCGACAATTTCTTTTTCTTTATTATAATTTGTTATAACTAACAAGTGTGCACATTTCAGAGCCGATTCCACAGTGTACACAGTCCCTGCACTGCATATTTGCCATAATTGGCATACATTCATTTTACGGTATTATTATTATTATTTATTGTTATAGCGCCATTTATTCCATGGCGCTTTACATGTGAGGAGGGGTAGTATATATTGGTCTGCTTTTTTCCCCTATACAGAGTATTCTACATATACCAGCATAATTTTATGCAAAAGAGAAAGAAATTACAGCAGCAATATTTCTATTCTACCTTATAAAACCGCTAGTAGAACCATTCATCCTGAATTTTATATGACAAATTGCTACTGTATCTTCAGTAAATGGATTGAGAAGGCTAAATGCAAAAGTTAATTTCTATATTAACAAGCAGCTAACTAGAATATGATTTCATATCTTCTATAAACTTGCCAAAGAGGTTTCATTTCAAATTTCACCACTATTATATTACTCTCCCTACCACTCGTTCCTCACTTTCTTAGTACGGTACTTATACTTGAAGCAAAATATATGACTGACCTACATTTATGCATACATTAAAAGTGGGTAATGTTTAAGAAGGAGAGATCAGCGAGTCAATTATGATGAAGCAAATTTTCTATTAACGGACTTCCAGATATGCAAAAATATGGATTCAGCAAAAATTGCAACTTGCCAACAAAGTGCATTTTCCACAATTCACTCATCTCTGTACATAAGCAGATAAAGATTAAACCTCATCCTAATTAAACTTTTGAAGTGCTTTGTCAAAAAAAATATTTAGACCCCCACCTCATAACAGCCCAAATTTCTAGACACATTAGATACTTGGTTCCCGAGCACATAGTACTAAAATAATATAAAAACAGTCCAGCATCGGGTCGAGGTAGATGCTTCATTCTTTATTACAATCCTCTAAACCCATTGGAAACAAATGGAAAGTTAGTTCACTCATGGATTTCAGGTGGTTGTTCCACCCTTTAAAATGGTTGTATACCACTGAACAACCCCATCCTAAAAGGAATCTGTAACCCCTTGGAGGTACCTAAGCTTTTAATATGGGTATGCAAGTTCTAGAGTATTTAAAATAGTCAGTCCTGTATGCCTCACATCTGCGTTCGGTGCTGTCTGCCAGCTGTGGCTTATCAGAGGCCATAGCTGGCAGACAGCAACAACATGACATTGCTTACAGCTCTTTAAAATATGTAGCTGCCTCTTTTTAAAGAGACAAAAGTAATTTCTACAATTATCTCAAAAACTCTTTAATAGGCTGAATGAGCTATTCCCTCGTTAATCCATCATAAATTAGGCAGATAAAAGGTCTGGAGTTGATTCTAGATGTGGCATTTGCATTTGGAAGCTGTTACTGTGAGCCCACAACATAAAGTCAAAGGCGCACTCAATGAAAAACAACAGACCATCATTAGGCAAAAAAAAAAAAAAGATACATACATCAGAGTTAGCAGAAATGTTAGGAGCGGCCAAATCAACAGTTTGGTACATTCTGCAAGAAAAAAAAAAGCACACTGGAGAGCTTGACAACTCAAAAAGGCCTGGCCGTCCAATGGCGCTGGGTCACTAGTGTTTATTGATGATGTGACTGAAGACAGAAGCAGCCAGATGAATTCTTGAGTGTACAGGGCGATACTTTCTGCTCAGATTTAACCACATGCAGCAAGGCTGATTGGACGGCACAGTACAGATGGGCAATGACCCAAAACATACTGAGAAAGCAACCTAAGAGTTCTTTTAAAACAAAAGAAGTGGAATATTCTGCAATGGCCGAGTCAATCATCAGATCTCAACCCTATCAAGCATGCATTTCACATGCTTAAGACAAAAACTTTAGTGTCAAGCAGCCGGGAAGGCAATGGCTGTCTTACTGGGAAGGTTCTGGCACTTTGGATAAAGGTGAGAGGTGGGGCAGATCCCAATGTCAGCTGCTGCCAGGAGACATGGCACGCTATGTCTTCTGGTTCAGGTATGCGATGGGAGGTTCCTTTCTCTCCGCTCCTTCCTCTGTCACTCTGAGCACAGGGTGGAGATTGGACGTTACCTCAGCGGTGCCAGGTGATCCATGAGAGGGATATTTAAACCTGCCATATACTCTTGTTCAATGCGGATTATTCAGTTGCACTTCAGTGTTATGATTGATAGTTCTTTGGCAAGCTTTTCTTTGGGTTGTCTCCGGCTCTGTAGTATGGTACCCTCTGGCTCCTACGGCCCTGTTTTTATCTCCCTGATCTTCCAAGTTTGTTTGTTAGGGGATGAGAAGACTAGATTGGGTCTAGACTTACCTGGGAGGGGATCCCAAGACATGGGCCTTTACCTTAACTGATGATTCCCCTGCCTGTAACTCTGTTGGGGAATTTTTTTTAGGGCTCTGGGGCTTATTTATGATGCACCAGATAGTGCCACCATTGCAGAGTCTAACCTCAGAGCACTTCATCAGGGCAACCTTCCTGCAGAGAATTATGGTTCTCAGTTTAGGCGGAGGTCTGTTGAAGTGGGGTGGAACGATGCTGTTTTGCGAAGTATGTTCTTGGATGGTTGGCGAACCCCCTTAAGAACATGCTGGTTCACCACTGGCCGCCTCAAAGTCTGGAGGGCACCATTACTCTTACTACCGGATAAGTCCACCCCTAGAAAAGTGTTGCCTGCTCCGAAGTTGCCCATTTCTTCAGGGGAGGGACCTATGCAGTTAGGGAGAGTTGCCCATTTGGATGACCAAAGACAGCACTGTTGGGAACAGAGACTGTGCCTTCTCTGCAGATTGGGTAAACCCCTGGCGTGGGGTCTCCCTCGCCTGGAGCATCCGGGAAACAACCGCGTCTAGTTGGAGTGGGGGCTCCCCATCTAGGTGCCCAGGTACCACTGTTTAAAAAAGTTTTTTCCTATTGTTTTGGCTTTTCAGGGAAGTGTGGTGCAGGTTCGTGCCTTTGTTGATTGTGTGGCAGGGGTGATTTTTTTGCACATTTCGACAGCCAGGGCCCTGTGAATACTCCTTAGACCTCTGAAACCAGCCATTAAGCTTACCTCTATGGATAATTCCTTCCTCACCCAGTGCGATGAGACTATTACTGATAGTCTAGTATTCATTCAGGTAGGGAGTTTCCACAAGGAAGAAATTACTTTCCTGGTTCTTCGCGCCCTCCCAGCCGCTGGTGGTTTTGAGTCTTCCCTGTCATAGATAACTTAATCCCCATATTGATTGGGTTTGTGGGGACTTCGTAAGTTGAAGTGAGGAGCGTCGGGGAAACTGCTTCCGGGAAATCAATCGAGCCGGGCGTTCCACTACTCAGGTCCCTCGGTACAGTAAAGAGTTTCCTGAGGTATTCTCTGAAAGGGGAAGCTTGGTATTACCACCACATTGGCCTTATGATTGTGATTTACAATTGATTGCGTGCCCCCCGCCCAAGGGGAAAATCTTTAATTTTTCAGAATCTGAGAGGGTTACTATGAGGAATTATGTTTGGGGAAAAATCTACATCTGTCCCTCAAAATCTCCTGTGGGAGCAGTTTTCTTTTTTAGTAGCTAAAAATGATGGGGGTTTACGGAATTGACTATTGAGACTTGAATAGATCATTGTAAGAGACCAGTAACCCCTTCCTCTCAGCCCTGACTTGTTTAATCAACTTACTGGAGCCAAGATCTACATTAGATCTTAAAGGGTGCTTTCAGCCTTGTCCGCATCAAGGCTGGGGACGAGTGGAAGAAAGCCTTCAATACGGACGAAAGGCATTATGAGTATCTAGTCATGCCATTTGGTCTTTGTAATGCCTGTTGTATTTCAGGCTTTAGTTAATAACGTTTTCAGGGATATTTTGGGGTTATTCGTTATTGTGTATATTGATGATATTTTAATTTTATCTAAAGATGTGTATTCCCACAGAGATCATGTTCGTATTGTCCTCAGTAGGCTGAAGGAAAATTTCTTGTATGTTAATTTACCCAAATGTTATTTTGAGGTGGAGAAGGTTGGATTTCGGGGGGTTATCTTGTTGCCTGCCAGTTTTTGCATGGTTCACGCCAAGGTGCTAGCAATATGGGACTAGGTCCAACCCAGGAGCCTTAAGGTTCTTCAAAGGTTCTTCGGTTTTGCCAACTACTATAGAAGGTTCATTAAGTGTTTTTGTAAGATTGTCAAACCCTTTCCTGATCTCACCTGCAAAGAAACAGATGTGTCAAAGTGGGGGGGGGGGGGGGGGGAGGGGGGTTGAGGCTAACAGAACATTTTCCTGTCTCAAAAAGGCATTTTCTTCAGTCTCAGGCCTGGTTCAGCCCAATTTGGATACACCGTTTGTTGTGGAAGTAGATACATCAGAAGTAGGAGTTGGGGCGGTATTGTCCCAGGGGGTCGTCTTCTTTTAACCACCTTCAACCTTGTGCCCTTTTCTCAAGGAGGTTCTGTTCCACAGAATTAAGTCACGATGTAGGTGACCAGGAGTTGATGGCCATTAAATGGGCTCTCAAGAAATGGAGGCACTTTCGGGATGGTGGAAGACATCCATTCATAGTCTTCACATACCATAAAAAAATAAATTTACCTGGAAAATGCCAAGAGGCAAGATGGGTCTTGATTTTTTTCACCATTTCATTTTTCCATTTCTTATATTCCTGGATCTAGAAATACTTGTGCAGATGCACTTTCTCGGAGCCTGTGACTCGTCCACAAAGAGGAGCTTAGTTCATCCCCTATTCTTTCCCCAGGAATGGTGGTTGCTACTAATGTTGAATGGAAAGTACTCAAATCACCAATAGATAAGATGTTTGTGCCTGTAACCTTAGGCTCTGTATTACACAGAGGTGGCATGATTCTGTACTGGCTGGTCAACCATGAGTTAATGGGGCCATGCTTTTGGTTAGACAAGAATACTGGTGGCATTCTTTATGTAAGGACGCTGAGGTGTTTGTCCAGTCCTGTGAGGTGTGCGCCAGAAGTAACGTACAGCGGTCGGCTCAAGCTGGTAAGCTCCTCCCTCTTTCTATCCCAGACCGACCCTGGTTGCACATCTCAATGGATTTTATAATGCATCTCCCCACCTCTGCAGGTTTGACTTATCTGGGTTGTTGACCGTTTCTCCCGGCCAGTGTCATCTTTTTCCTCAGTTGCCGTAATTTTTTGATATGGTAAATACATTTATTAGTGTGGTTAGGTTGCATGGTGCCCCTGTTAATATTATGTCCGATCGGGGTGCACAGTTTATTTCCAAATTTTGGAAAGCCTTTTGTGGGCAGATTTGGATGGAACTGTATTTTTCCTTTGCATACCACCCTCAGTCTAATGGTCTCTCTGAGAGGGCCAATTAGTTGCTGGAAATTTCTCTCAGGTGCTTCTGTTCTCATAACAAACTCGAATGGGGGGCTTACTTACCATAGGCAGAATTTGCCCTTAACAGACATCATGAGTCTTTGGGAACGTTCCCCTTCTTTTGCAATTTTGGGTTCCATCTCAGGTCTCCTGCCTTCCTCAAAGGTTGGGAAGAGATTCTGATATCACCAATAGACTGAAAGGGGTATTGGAGGAAATTCGCCGGCAGTTCCACAAAGCAACATTCAGCCAGAAGGTTGCAACTCAGAGGGAAAATCTGGCGGTTGGGGATTTGTTGTGGGTGTCCACAATAAACTTAAAACTTAAGGTTCCTTGCTTTAAGCTCACCCCTAGTTTCATTGAACCTTTTCCTATTCTAGAGTAGGTTAATCCAGTTGCTTTCAGGGTTAAGCTTCCTGACCGTTTTAGGATTCCCAACAAACATTTTTCATCAATCTCTCCTTAAGAAAGCACGGAGATCTTTGGTTTCTCAATCCCCTCCTGGTCCTGTCTTGGTCGATAATCAATATGAATATGAAGTTGAACAAATCATTGATTCCAGTAAAGTCCACAATTTCATCCTATATTTAATTCACTGGAAGGATTATGGGCCAGAGAATCAGTCAAGGGTACCTAAGGGGCGCATCCATGCGGATAAACTAATTGCGTAGTTTCATTCTAGGATTTCTGACAAACCAGGTAGTGAAAGTCTAGAGGTCTCTCCTCAAGAAGGGGGTACTTTCAGGCAGCCAGGTTGAGGTCTTACCAGGAGGGATCTGGCACCTTGGATATTGGTAAGTGCCGGAGCGGATCTCCAGTTGACAGAGGGCTGGGCTCTCGTCTCTCTGCGCACAAGTGTACCCCTCATGCTTACGGGCATACCCCGACTCTCTGGCGAGTTGCCTCTCGCAGCTCTCTGGTTCCAAGGGGTGGGCTGTTGACTTGTCCATGTATTCCGTTCCAGGGGACCTACTTCAGGGCATAGTGTGGTAGGGAGGTGGGACACCGTCGCTCCTAGCGCAAAAGCTATTCAGGGGTTCCAGGACACCGGATTCCCTAGCGTCAGCTGTTAACAGGAGACATGAGACGCTATGTCTCCTGCTTTATATATGTGGAGGGAGGTTCCTTTCTCTTTGCCCTCCTCACCTCTGTCTCTCTGGGTAGGAGGTGGAGATTCGGCCTTACCTCAAAGGTAATTATTGAGAGGTATATTTAAACCCACCATATCCCATTGTTTACCGGTGATTATTCAATTGCACTTCCGTGGTACGGTTGGTAGTTCTTTGGTGAGTGTTTATTCGGTTTGTCTCAGGCTCTGGTGTATTATGACTTCTGGTTCCTAGGTCTGTTTTTATGCTCCCTGACCTTCCAAGATTGTTTGTTAGTTTCAGTTCTGCTTTACTGGTATAGGTTATTGGTGCGTTTGACCCAACTGTGGCCAGAGTTTCCAGCCACCCCACTATTGGCACCTGAGAAGGGATTTGCAAAAATCCTCCTCTCTTAAGTGGGTGAAGAGTACCCCAGGACTCAAGGGTGTGCATTAACATGACAGCTTGCACTAAGTGTGGCTGGCATACTGTTGTTGCTGGCCTTCAGTCCTGTCATCTCATCATTATTCCAGTACTATATAAAAGCAGAAAGACCCACAAATAAGCAATGCATCACAAAGGAGGAAACCCAGTTTTGGTGACATCCATGGCTTCCAGACCTCAGGCAGTCATTGCCTGCAACAAAGTATTACAAATTAATATTTTATTTATGGTAAAGTTAATTTGTCCAATTACTTTTGAGCCCCTGTGAAATAAGGAGGCTTCGTAGAAAAGTGGTCACAATTCATAAATATTTCACAAGATATTTTTTTTCAACTAGTTTAGTTAAACACAAAAGTCTACACTTCAATTGCATCTCAGTTACTTCATTTTACATAAAAAAAAATTGTGGAATTCAGATTACAACTCACGAAAATTCGCCACTGTCCAAATATTTCTGGAAATAAATGTATAATGTTAAAGAGATCCAAATGTTTCATGTTGAATTGGAAATATGATCAAATAGTAGCTACAGAGCAAAATAAAACTTTTTTTTTGGAGTTTGTATGTTCTCCCCGTGTTTGCATGGGTTTCCTCCGGGTTCTCCGGTTTCCTCCCACATTTCAAAGACATACTGATAGGGAATTTAGATTGTGAGCCCCAATGGGGACAGTGATGATAATGTGTGCAAAACTGTAAAGCGCTGTGGAGTATGTTAGCGCTATATAAAAATAAAGATTATTATTATTTGACTCTCCATTTGGTAGATAATAGCAATAAAATTATTTGGCACCTAATGAGTCTCGTTTTTTTAAGTCCAACTGGGTGTTATCACAGAGTTTTTACTGGAGGCATGTACTTCCTCCCCTGTATGATATTGCACGATCATAATACACGCAAAATAAATAAATGTGAATAAAAAAAAACATGTAAAATTGCAATAATTTTCTGGGAGAAATACTTCATTTTCTGGAGCAATTTTATATATATATATATATATATATATATATATATATATATATATATATATATATATATATATATATATATATATATATATATATATATATATATACACACACACACACACATACAGGGTGGAGCGCGGTAATTTGCTTTTTTGCACTGCATGCTGTGGCGGCACTGTTGGTCGAAGAGAGGGGAGAGTGGGTGTGGCTTACAGTGGCTGATGGGAGATTTGTATTCCTCTGCCTTTCAGTTGCCATCATGCAGTGGACACGTGAGGAGAGGTCATTTTGTGTTGAAGCGTATTTTTCAAATGCCCACTTGATCATTGCAGTGCAGCGTGCTTTTCGTTTACAATTCGCTGTTCCTCCACGCGGACGTGTTCCTGGACGGCAATCAATTGTAAATTGGGTGAATGCATTCAGAACAGCAGGGAATGTGTCATGTGTACAAAGGGGACCTGAGAGAAGGATTACAACACCACAAAACATCGAGAGAGTTAGAGCAGCAGTACTGCAATCTCCGAAACGCTCTGCTCGGAAGCAATCATTTGCTCTTGGCATTTCAAGACGTTCTCTCCACCGGATTCTTCATGATGAACTGAATTTTCACCCGTATAAAATGTGCGTGGTCCAACATTTGTCAGCATGGGACTATTTGACACGGCGGACCTCTTGTGAAGACATGTTAGCAACGATACCCCGTGACGCAATTGTGTTTTTTTCTGATGAGGCACATTTTCACCTCAGTGGGTGTGTAAACAAACAAAATATGCGTTACTGGAGTGAAACAAACCCCAGAGAAGTTCACGAGAGACCTCTGCATTCGGACCGCGTCACTGTGTGGTGCGCCATATCACGAGTAGGCATCATTGGTCCTTACTTTTTTCAGGATAATGGTCGTGCCATAACTGTGAACTCCGAACGGTACTTGTCTATGATACAGGATTATTTTCAGCCGGCTCTTGAGGCAATGGAACTAGAGGATACATGGTTCCAACAGGATGGTGCCACTGCACACACAGCGAGGGTTACCATGAATTGTTTGAGGCAAATGTTTCCTGGACGGCTTATCTCTTTGAGGGGAGATGTGAACTGGCCAGCACGCTCACCAGATTTAGCCCCATGCGATTTTTTCCTTTGGGGTTACCTGAAGTCTAAGGTGTATATCAACCGTCCCAACACCTTGGAAGACCTAAGGAACAATATTGAAGCTGAAATTGGCAGAATACCAGTGGACATGCTTGTTAGAGTTCATGAAAACTTCAGAAAACGTATGCAGCAGTGTGTGGATAGCGAAGGTCGACATTTGCCAGATACACTATTTAAAACCATGTAATTTAAAAATTCCATTACTGTTCAGTATAATTAAAATATACAATAAATTTTTCTAATGATCATAATTTTTTTATTTCATTCCCAAATGAGCAAATTACCGCACTCCACCCTATATCTATATATATATATATATATATATATATATATATATATATATATATATATATATATATATATATATATATATATATATATATATATATATATACACACATATATATATATATATATATATAATTAAGGGGATTAGTGGTCTCTCAGGACCAAAGATGAATTGAGCAAATGTATTCCCTACCTATTCCATTGGTAGATAAAACTTACACTTTGTGTTACAGCTCAACTCCATTGAAGTGAATAGGTCTAAGCTGTAATTCTACAAAGTACCTGTACGCAGTTGTGGTGCAGTTTGCGATCATTAAGGGTACAAAACGGCACCTGAAAAAGTAAGTGAACCATCTTCCCTGAGTTTCTTACGGTTTTCGAGAATTATAATAAAACTTGAAGATATACACTGGAGTGACAGTGTGCTGTTAAAGGGACTCTGTCACCTGAATTTGGCGGGACTGGTTTTGGGTCATATGGGCGGAGTTTTCAGGTGTTTGATTCACCCTTTCCTTACCCGCTGGCTGCATGCTGGCTGCAATATTGGATTGAAGTTCATTGTCTGTCCTCCATAGTACACACCTGCGCAAAGCAATCTTGCCTTGTGCAGGCATGTACTACGGAGGACAGAGAATGAACTTCAATCCAATATTGCAGCCAGCATGCAGCCAGCGGGTAAGGAAAGGGTGAATCAAACACCCAAAAACTCCGCCCATATGACCCAAAACCAGTCCCGCCAAATTCAGGTGACAGGTTCCCTTTAATATACTATTAGTTTGCCATTCTGGCAGTGCCTGGCGCCTCTGTGCATCAGTAGCGGTGAGCGGGGCCATCATTTGTCATCTCTGCTGCCTCCAGAGCACAGTACACCATGAGGTTTACCCTACCGATGGAACGCTCTTAGGGTGGCTATATTAAACAATCGCTCATTTGGTGAAATTTAACAATGAACGACAGTTTCGATAACAGACAGTCACCACCTGGAAAGAATTCAATCATCTTTAAAGCTTTCATTTAATGGTAATTAGTACTTGACTGTATATGGTGCATGAAAGGGAAGTTGGGTGGAAATAGCGGTCAGTGAGAGGAGCACTCAGCCGAGACTTCTCGGTGTATGGCCAATGCCGCCCACTTCATACTGCCGGCACAGGGAACTGCAGACTCAGCATCTTAATCATGATGTCTGGTCTCGCTCAGCTTATAGCATGTGTGGATACACTTCACAAGTAGACTTAAGTTAGTGCAATCCCACCGGAATGAGAAGAAGTAGAGGCAGCTGACAGCCTGGAGGGGGTTAATTACCAATGAGGCGTAACTTTAAGTACTGCATAAAAAAAGCTAAGAAATTGATAGTTCATTTATCCGGCACGATACCTAATGCACAAGTCATTAAGAGAGATTATTCCTAATGTGCTGTTCACATTAAAAAACATCAAGCGAGACCCTCAACCTCCAAGTCATAAGAGATCATTTGTATCTCCAGGACCTGACAAGTAGCTGGAAGACAGACGGCTAGGGATGACTACACAGACACAGGTAAGTGCTAGACGGAGGATTACAGTGCTGAACAAGGGCTCCGACAGCGGAGTTACGCATTGTGTCCTGTCCTATGGAGTCTCTGCAGTGGGAGAGATCTGTACAAGAGCATTATCTACCACCCGGAAAAGCGGAGGCCCCACACCTGCGCTAACACAGGATTGGGCCTGTCAAGGTCCCTGTGCCATTGGGGAAAGAGTCAGGAGGTCCCAGTATTCATACAATTGCTATACAATCCAGCCAAAACTGATCGGAGCGCGCGGGGGGGGGGTTGGATCGGAGTGCGGGGGGGAGGGGGGAATCGGAGCACGGGGGGGGGGGGTGGATCGGAGTGCAGGGGGGTTGGATCAGAGCACGGGGGGGGGGGGGTGATTGGAGCACGGGGGTGAGCGGACAAGAGCACGGGGGGAGCGGAGCACAGGACGGAGGGGAGCCGGAGCAGTGTACCGGACAGATCGGTGGCTTGGGGGGGAATCGGTGGGGTGGGGGCACATGTTATATGTAATGTATGTTTTATGTGTGTTTGTGTTTTTAACCCATTGTAGTCAGTCGCCTGACGATGGGACAACTCTCCCATCATCACATTTCGATGGGTGAAGTAGTCCCACCCGACGAATGACTACAATGAGTCACTACTGACAGAGAGACAGACACACAGACCGACACACACACACACACACACACAGACAGACCGACACACACACACAGACACTACATACCATTTCCACCATGCGCTTCACATCGATCCCCATCCGACGGTACGACTCCATTTTCACTACACTCCGCCCACACACTTTCTCCACATCACTGACGCCACTCCCGTCTGCTGCGGTTTTGACACCCAAATCCGCATAAAATCTGCAGATGGTTTTTACATCTGCAGTTTTTATGCGGATTTGACCCACAAAATGGGAGCCTATGGGTGCAAAAACGCTGCAGAACTGCACAAAAGAAGTGACATGCACTTCTTTGAAATCTGCAGCGTTTCTGCACGGATTTTTCTGCACCATGTGCACAGCTTTTTTTTTTTTCCTATTGATTTTCATTGAATTGTAACTCACAGTGCAGTTCTGCAGCGTTTCTGCTGCAGAAAAAAACGCTGCAGAACTGCACTAAATCTGCATCGTGTGCACATACCCTTAGAGTGGTTTTCCGCCTATACATACATTCCTACACTGCCTCCATCTCACTGCTGAATCCTGACAGTGTCCAATATGCACACTCTCAGGATTCCTGCCTGTTGCCTACGCGAGAGGATGTCACATGACCACTCAAGCAATTTGCGTTCTTGCGGTCATGTATGGACTAGCAATTTTTCCTGCTTCTCTGAATGAAAATTTAAGAGATAAGAGGATGAGAAGCTAGATGGCACACCACCACAACTATGCACGTCGCATGCGAGTGGGCAGGTGACGACCTCTCACCAAGGCAACATGGAGGAATCCTGAGAGTGTGCATATTGGCAATCTGTAAGGAGATAGGGGCATTGCAGAAATAGAGGTTTAGTCCCGAAAATCCCTTTAAGAATTATTCCCACTTTAAAATGATGGCTTTTCACTTTGTATGCTCAATACATTATGAATGGCGCAAGACCCTCACTGTTTTCAAGAATAAAAGGGGCCACAGTGATGGTGAAGTGCTGCATCGGCTCCATGTTTTCTTTGCAGAGCGAGGGGCTGGGGCGCAGCAGTGCAGGAAAAACAGAGGGGATGAGAAAATTAACATAAATTATAAAACACTTATATAGGACGTAGGACTTACATAGGACAACATGGCCTTCATCTCCTCATCACTCCTGACAGTAATCCGGTCACCGTCTTCATCTTCATCTACAAGATTACAAATACAAAAGAACAGAAATTTAAGAAATAAAAACAAAAAACAACAACACATTTTTATCACAATTATGAACCTGTCTGTATACCCACATGGCCAAAAAGCATGACCATGGCCCACTCTACTCCAACAGTGACGATACCCTGGATTCTGCAGTTGGGGGTCGGAAGAAGACACAGCTATTTTGAGCAAGAGTCAAGATGTCCTTAAACACCTAGGATTACTAAACGATCCAACCACAATTATTGAACATATGGACAACTTTTTTTCCTTCTTATTTTATATGGCAAGCTTTAAGGAGTATTCCCATTTTTTAAAGTGATCATTACAAGAATGAAAGAACGAGCGTCAAATAGTTTTGTGGGTCGAAAAATTGTGGAGATAACGTCAAAAACCTTTATTTAGTTTTGCTGGGAGCAGAACATCAAGAGAAGCCTGTAGGAAAATGGGTGCCTGCCAAACCAACAGTAATAGCAGTGAAGAAGAGAAAATGGGAGTAGTTGGTCATCGTTTATCCACTGAATTGATCTCTAGGTACAAGAAGAACTTTATTAAAGGTACAACGAGGCATTTCGGAGGCTAACCGACTCTTCATCAGGTATAAAAAGGGAATTTACGCAACTTACTTACCTGACGAAGACGACAATTAGTCTCTGAAACGCGCTGTTGTCCTGAAGCTTCAAGAAAGTTCTTCTTGTACCCGAAGATCAGTCAGTGGACTGAGTGCAGACCAACTACTCCCATTTTCTCAGCTTCACTCCATTTTATAGTGATGGCATACCACACCCAGCATGCAGGGAACTGCAGCAGGTCATCATTCAAATAAATAGGGTCAGCCGCATTTCCCAGCAGGGCACTATAGCCCCAACGCTCTCATGATCTGTGGGGATCCCAGAAGTCATACCCTCACTCATCAAACAATGATGGCATACGCCAATGCATTTCAATATGGGAAGACCCTTTATGACTGCAGCTACAAGCTGTATGAACAAAACTTCCAGAGAAAAGTAGAGGCACATTAGTGGTTCTCTGCTTCTACACGTAGTGATCGCACTCTGTCCCATTCACTTCATTGGGAAACCTGCAATTAAACTCCCATGTAATGCCCAATTCTGATGACGGAGAAACTCAACAGCATAGTTAGCCCTAGCTGGAAATGAAGTCCAACTTTGGGACCAGGTACTATTTCTCACAGTTCTAGCACATGCTACCACCTTTGAGTTATAGAAAGTTATGAGGACTACAGCCCATGCTAACATCACACTATGTACAGAAACTGAAAAAAGAATTAAAAAAACAAACACTATTCACTAACTGAAAAGAATCCTGCAAGTACGAGAGGCATCCTAATCCAAAGCACACTAGCTGTGCAAAGCGTCGGCAGTGAAGAGACCCCAGTGCGATCACAGCTTTTCGATACAGAGAGCTGCACAACCAATTTCTTTTTAAGGTTTTAGTCTCCACCAAAGATTTCTATGAGCTGCTCAGGAGGTCACCTAATGAGGCCCAGGACATAGAAAACGAAGGGATGCAGTAAAAACTTAACTGACAACTCTCCCGCTGTAAATATTCACATTGAACAAGCGCTACCTGATAGAGAGGGACGCGTCGAAGCGCAGATCTCATCATGTGATATAGTATACAGGTAGTATACAGGCGCTTCACTCTCCCACCCTGCACCATACATTACCATCAGTCTACTGCCAATGGTGAGTGTCACGTACAGAAACTAGTGCAGACGGCGAGTGGAGCATCCAAATCCTTACCTTCATTATTAACAAGAATTTCTCCAAAACAGTCCTTATTTATGTGGCTTATTCGAATATTTGGATATTAAAAAAAATTGACACTCGGAAGAAAGAAAAAAAAAAAAAAAAAAAAAAAAAAAAAAAAAAAATCGGCATTGGTTCGTGGGCAAGCTGCAGATCTTATGATTTCCAGAAAATCCGACCAGCTGCAGATGTCCCCCAATATAACGTGCTTGGGGAAGTGGAAGGATGAAATGGGTTTACACAAGTTAATTACAATGTGACGGCTTTTGGACGGGTGTTTGCTGGATTGGGAACTGCTAAGTTCTGATGGTATACAGTCCCAATAAAAATCCTCTAAAAGCCTTAGCATAGGGCCTGAGGTGACTGGGTCCTAATTCGTCACTGCAGAGGAAAAAGCTAAAATTCTGTTTACCAGCAGCTGCCACTAGAGGGAGCTAAATGCATACTTTTTTATATATAGAATCCCAACTAAATTTTATTGGGGGTAACTCAAAGGAATTCTATAGGAAATGAAAAACAACAAATAATTGAAATTGTGATAAAACATAAAAATAACCAGTTCAGACCCTATATTGGTTAAAAGGTTGCACCATGCTACGAGGAGAATAAAAAGCTAAAAAAACTAACAGTTTGGAGGGCTTCATTCTTTTTTTTTGCAAGTTCAGACAATATCTGGTGGTCTTCTGCCATCACTGTTTAATTCCTTGCATCTACGTAGTCACATACATCGACGTAACAGCTGCAGCCAATCACATTTCACGTAATCACTACAGGGAAGTAAACAAGAGATGGGAGGCAGGATTTCCTCACCTAAATATATAAAAAAGGAGAGATGTGAATTGTTAAAGGGTTATCCCAATGTCTATCTTTCATGGACAAGTTTTCAATAACTGCTTGTAGTTCCCGACCACCCAAGGCGGAGATACAAAACAGGAAAATGCACCTGCGCTGCACTGTTTGCATAACTCCCACAGAAGTATATGGGAATTATAGGAAAAACCTCACATTCATTTCTATGGCAGTGACGAAGATTGCATAGGGCAGCATTATATAACTATACATATACTGTACATACCAATTTACAATACATTCAGTTATACAAGATGATTTCTCCCCTTTGGGGACAGGCTCCAATGATTTCTATATTCCCTGCACCCATGCAGGGAATATGTTGCCCTTTAAGCTGATATAGTAGCACAGTGGATTGAGTTGGTATAAATAGCTGTCTGGTGGGTGGCTGTATTAAAGGGGGTCAGTCAGCCCACGTTTTGCCAAGTATTCAAAGGGGTCGGATAAGGCTTTAAAGAAGGCGATTAATTTTATTGTTATAATTAAATGATTACAGAAAATAGGAAATAGTGTGATTTTGCGTATACTTTTGCATAATATAAATCACAAAGGTAAAGTACTTACATTGCACACTACACAGGAAAAACTTCACCAGGAGTAGCACATCATCTGTCCGGGAACATCAGCTGTGAGAAGCAGAACAGCGAAGACAGAGAAATTCCTGGGATCCACACTGTGGCGTCACGGGCGTCCCCTTATTAGTCCACAGGTTAACAGGGCTTCTGTCTTAGCTGAAGTCTTCCCCAACTTATATCTTGTTTAGAAACAAATGCTTGCGTAACCAAGTATTACACAAGCCCTACCAAGTTCTATTTGTCCAGTATATTATCCTTCTGGCGGAGTAGCCAACTCTTCAAACGTCAATCAACATCGGACAAATACATCACCAGATAAAATATGCAAAAGGCTCTCCTGGTACCAAATGTTTACCATACTATAAACACAACATTCCTCACTAAACTTGGATTACAAAACTATGCAGTAATTGGATGATACTATAAACATATGCTTTCTATGCGGTCCAGGTGTTGGGAAAATTACAGAAAATACAAGTCTAACATAAGCTGAACTGTCACTGTCTAATATCTCAAAGGTTCCTTAAAGACTGGCTACCAATATGGATTCCCGATGGCCATTAACATGTTAGAACTACAGCCCAATGGCTGACTCCGTTCTGCAGAAACGGAAGTTTAATCCGACATGCTAATTAGGCTACTCTGTGCACTCTGGGTGTGGCTACAAGGCCCAACGCAACCTTCTGCTCACTGGTTTTGAATGTCCCTGTCTCCCTCACTGGTGATTGACAGCTTTGGTTGCCTGGAGCGAGCACTGTCTACAGAGAAAGCTCAGATAATCCAGCTCTGTCAATAACCCGTGAGGAAGGCAGTGTGTGCAAAACCAATGTTAGGAGTGGTGCACTGAGCCTCTTAGTCACACCCAGGGTGCCCCCAGTTTCCCAATTAGCATGTATGATTAAACTTCGGTTTCTGCAGAACAGAGACAGCGATTACAACACTAAAGGTGCGATTTTTCTAGGGGCTGTATCCCCTACAAAAAAAATGAACCTATTACATACTGACAGTTGAGGCTGATAGCTCTGGTTTTACCAGGAGTCTTTTATAAAAATTTCTATAAAGTTGTTTTATTTTGCTTTACTCATTATATTATTAATGTTCTTACTTATGACTGTTGAGTTTGAAACTGTTTAACTGTAAAGCGCTGCGGAATACGTTGCCGCTATATAAATAACGATTGTTATTATTAAAGATGATAATAATAATTGCCTCACATTCAAATGCGGTCGTTGTAGCATCCGGGAGAACCTGGCCGATCACATCCTAGAGAGAGTGAAACAAAAAAAAATACTGAATCAGCAAGTCGGACTGAAGAACGTGCGCTTTACCTCCTCTAGAGTCCTGATCACCACTCCTGGCATGTATGTTCTAATAAATACTTGGGTACACCATGAAAGAGCAAATCTGGGACAGATTATCTTAGATCTCTGCATGACATTATTCCTCCAGGAAATATACAAAATTGACACTCCCATTGTTAGCAGAGTATTTGGACGGAATCAATGTGTAAGGGTATGTTTCCACGTGCAGGAAACACTGCATGTTTGACGCTGCATAGAGATGCAGCGTCAAACACACAGCGTCCAGATGTTACAGCATAGTGGAGGGGATTTTATGAAATCCCGTCTCCACTATGCGTGGTAACACGCACGCGGCGGCCCTGCGACTCCGGACATGCGGCGCGTCTTTTAAGATCGCAGCATGTCGATATACCTTGCGGCGACGCTGCATCGCCGCAAGGTATAACAAAGGGCCCTATGCATGGGGTGCGATGAACCCAGATGTGTGCTATGAACACATCTGGCATCATCGCGTCCCAGAAGGGGGCGGAGCTTAGCGCAGAGCGGGTTTGCCGCTCCGACGAAACCGCCGGCCATCCTGATCGTGGACACATACCCTAAATGGACAAGTCCTTTGCTGGATGACTACTAATCCCCCACAGAAGTGGTCGCCCAGCATTTCCAAAGTTCTCAACATGTCCACACTGGCCATCAGACAAAACCTTAGAAAAAAACAAAATGAACTTACACCCTGCGGTGAGTAAAAAGCAATGGAAATAACAGAGGGCACTTAGTACTAGAGGTTAGCACCATCCCGACTGGGTAGCGGGACGGCTTTTACACTTTTTTGATCCAAAACAGAATTGACTAAGTACCATATGTTATTTATATGCACTATTGCTTTTTATTTCCCTATAGCAGGGTATCTGTTCTCTTTTGTTTCTATCTTAGTTTTTTTCTTAATTCTGAACAGTATAACTTAAAATGTGTTCACATATCCGTATGGGGGTCCCTTTGTTGGAATTCATGGCCAAACTGAACCTGTTTTCTAACTGATGCTAATGGAGCAGAGGACCCCACTGATTATAAGGTACGTCTGGGTGACCTTATGTGTCAGTTTTTATAACAGTAGAAACAGTTCTCTGTGCTGAGATTTTTCTTCAGTTCTAAGAAATGCTCATAATAGAGATTGGGATAATCACCAGAGTCCTCTGTGTCAGTATGCAACAAATATGTTTTTGGTGTGAATTCTATCTGTTCTTAAAATGAGACAGAAAAACGGAACTCCTGAACAGAAATGTGACCGGAGCCATAGTGGGCATTGAGCGACCTCTTCTATGCCTCACATCATGGTCTGAGTGAGGGCTGTGATGCACGGACCTGCCGCAGGGCTCCTGACCCAAACTCCACCGTGTCATATGTGTCCATAAGGCGATCAGTTCTGGTCAGGAGACCCATAACCGGTCCGTGCACAGCAGTCCATGAAACACGGCTTTGGGTTTGGCAAAATGAGCCACATTTCTACCAGATATTAGGTGGCGTGTTCAGGAAGTGGCACAATAGTGAGTGGCATCAGCACCGCATCTAGAGAACGCTGGCACAACACTGGGTACATGACATCTTCTCCACAATCGGCTGGGACGCATTTTCTTTATTTAAACCCTGATATACCGACACGTCAGAGTCAGGACTCACATGTATGGTGCGGTCTCAGGATCTGTGCCTGCTCTGCACCCGGCAAGTGTCACACAGCAGTGCCGTTCTCTGCATTCACATACCACTGTAAATCATTTTGGCATACAGTGACCCCCAATCACCCGACTTGTGATGTTCGGTTACCATGGCAGCCAGGGACCCACTGAAGCGCCCCCCCTCCTCCGATCACTGCCATCCTGGTCCTCCTATAAAGCTCAGCCTGAGAGCTTCACAAAGGAACGATGATTGCACGGTAGTATGGTGGTACACAGTTTTGGTGCCGTAACTATAAGAATATGCGGCCACAAGCTATCTATCTATATAATACTAAAAGCAAGATTTCCAGCTCCAGGACATAAATATACAAATATTGTATCTTTACTCCATAATTTAAAATAGCAAAGGCGGCGCTGAGAGATTTCCTGATGTATGGGGGACATTGCGGGGGCTGGCACTGGCGTGAAGGGCTCTCTGGCTGGCGTGGAGGGCTCTCTGGCCGGCGTGGAGGGCTCTCTGGCCGGCGTGGAGGGCTCTCTGGCCGGCGTGGAGGGCTCTCTGGCCGGCGTGGAGGGCTCTCTGGCCGGCGTGGAGGGCTCTCTGGCCGGCGTGGAGGGCTCTCTGGCCGGCGTGGAGGGCTCTCTGGCCGGCGTGGAGGGCTCTCTGGCCGGCGTGGAGGGCTCTCTGGCCGGCGTGGAGGGCTCTCTGGCCGGCGTGGAGGGCTCTCTGGCCGGCGTGGAGGGCTCTCTGGCCGGCGTGGAGGGCTCTCTGGCCGGCGTGGAGGGCTCTCTGGCCGGCGTGGAGGGCTCTCTGGCCGGCGTGGAGGGCTCTCTGGCCGGCGTGGAGGGCTCTCTGGCCGGCGTGGAGGGCTCTCTGGCCGGCGTGGAGGGCTCTCTGGCCGGCGTGGAGGGCTCTCTGGCCGGCGTGGAGGGCTCTCTGGCCGGCGTGGAGGGCTCTCTGGCCGGCGTGGAGGGCTCTCTGGCCGGCGTGGAGGGCTCTCTGGCCGGCGTGGAGGGCTCTCTGGCCGGCGTGGAGGGCTCTCTGGCCGGCGTGGAGGGCTCTCTGGCCGGCGTGGAGGGCTCTCTGGCCGGCGTGGAGGGCTCTCTGGCCGGCGTGGAGGGCTCTCTGGCCGGCGTGGAGGGCTCTCTGGCCGGCGTGGAGGGCTCTCTGGCCGGCGTGGAGGGCTCTCTGGCCGGCGTGGAGGGCTCTCTGGCCGGCGTGGAGGGCTCTCTGGCCGGCGTGGAGGGCTCTCTGGCCGGCGTGGAGGGCTCTCTGGCCGGCGTGGAGGGCTCTCTGGCCGGCGTGGAGGGCTCTCTGGCCGGCGTGGAGGGCTCTCTGGCCGGCGTGGAGGGCTCTCTGGCCGGCGTGGAGGGCTCTCTGGCCGGCGTGGAGGGCTCTCTGGCCGGCGTGGAGGGCTCTCTGGCCGGCGTGGAGGGCTCTCTGGCCGGCGTGGAGGGCTCTCTGGCCGGCGTGGAGGGCTCTCTGGCCGGCGTGGAGGGCTCTCTGGCCGGCGTGGAGGGCTCTCTGGCCGGCGTGGAGGGCTCTCTGGCCGGCGTGGAGGGCTCTCTGGCCGGCGTGGAGGGCTCTATGGCCGGCGTGGAGGGCTCTATGGCCGGCGTGGAGGGCTCTATGGCCGGCGTGGAGGGCTCTATGGCCGGCGTGGAGGGCTCTATGGCCGGCGTGAAGGGCTCTATGGCCGGCGTGAAGGGCTCTATGGCCGGCGTGAAGGGCTCTATGACCGGCGTGAAGGGCTCTATGACCGGCGTGAAGGGCTCTATGACCGGCGTGAAGGGCTCTATGACCGGCGTGAAGGGCTCTATGACTGGCGTGAAGGGCTCTATGACTGGCGTGAAGGGCTCTCTGACTGGCGTGAAGGGCTCTCTGACTGGCGTGAAGGGCTCTCTGACTGACGTGAAGGGCTCTATGACTGACGTGAAGGGCTCTATGACTGGCGTCAAGGGCTCTATGACTGGCGTGAAGGGCTCTATGGCTGGCGTGAAGGGCTCTATGGCTGGCGTGAAGGGCTCTATGACTGGCGTGAAGGGCTCTATGACTGGCGTGAAGGGCTCTATGACTGGCGTGAAGGGCTCTCTGACTGGCGTGAAGGGCTCTATGACTGACGTGAAGGGCTCTATGACTGACGTGAAGGGCTCTATGACTGGCGTCAAGGGCTCTATGACTGGCGTGAAGGGCTCTATGGCTGGCGTGAAGGGCTCTATGACTGACGTGAAGGGCTCTATGACAGGTAGAAGCCCCCTGTAGTGTGGACAGTGCCCGGAGAGGGGAGGAGGCTTTAACATACAGAGCAGCTAATGGCAGAGATGCCCGGACCTCCAGCAGGGTGTGACGTCACTGTGACGGAAGCAGGGACACCCGTGTCAGTCCCTTGGGGCCTTCCTTACCAGGATGTCCCGAAACAGCAGCTGTGTAGCCGGCTGCACAGTCCAGTCCACGGCGCCTCCATCAGGGATGCAGATCCGGATGACTAAGGCCTGGCTGTCCATGTCCTGAGGGTGCTCGTAGCCAAGTAGCAGCATCCCGGCCCGGGCCGGGTTACATCGTACGGGGGCTCACAGGGAACAGTGTGACTGGCGGAACCAAAGCGTTGTGCGCCGGAAGATCGGGGAAGAAAAGGGCAACGGACATGCCGCCATATTTAAAGAGGGAAACTGGTGATTAGCCCGTACTTGCGACATATTTGTCAGTGGCACCGAGCAGTCAGCTGTTCAGTCAGCCTTCAGTAAGAACATGTCACATTCGTCTTGAGGAACAGGGAAATACTATTTCCATCACCCGACGCTATTAAAATGGAGTTCTCGAAGAGAAACCTATTGGGCTCTTGCTGTTCAGTTGTTTCGGTCCGGGTCGCCTGTCACCCAGCTAGTTCTCAACCCCCAAAGAAATAGATCTCTGCAATATGCTCGCAATTTTAGAGAGTTAGGTTTTGATAACAGCACAGGAATAGAAGTGTCACCTTTTTGGCAAGGATTCCAATAAGACTGCAAAAAAAAAAATTCAAATTACATTAGGTCTGAAAATATCAGAGCAAAAAAACGCCTGGATTTCAGAAGAGGATTTCTCTAAAAAGCCGCAAAGGATAATTCTCCCTAAAGACTTCAGATCTTCAAAACTCCAAGCAAGAAGTCCGATGTCCGCGCCTCAGACGTATCCTGCGAGAAAGGCGAAAGAGACTTTAGAATAGACGTCAATTGGAAGGAAAAACAAAAAGAACAGAAGAAGCGTTTTCCTCATTGCTTAATGAATTACATCAAATGTCAAAAATTTGTTCATAAAAACACTAAAAATTACCCAAAAACATTAACGTAGCAAAGCACGACCTAAAACACCAGGGACCAGCAGCGATTCCTGAAGTATCTTACTTTCAAGAAAATGAAGTTTTTTACTGCCAGTGTGAACATACCACAAATCTGAGGTTTTCTTTTAAGGTGGCCAAAATGACGAGTCAGTCATGCAGGGAAAGGTGGGACAATTAGAGTAAGGGAGACAGGGCCTTGGAGAGTGCTTTGACACCCCTAGAGCACTTAAAGGGTTGTTATTGGATAGCACTTATGCAGTTTACTGCTTATTACAATTTGAAGTCATTCTTGAGATATTAACAATTTTGTTTGTTTATTGATTGTTGCCTAAGAGACCGACCACCGCTGCTGTCTAGCTTGTAAGCGCTGCGCTGAAGCTGTCCAGGGTTAGGAGCTAACAGTGCGATCTAGCAATCAGCTTCACCACAGTGCTTACTAGCTGAATAGAAAAGATCCTGTAAGCATTGTACATGTTCTGCTGCCTGACAGTGTTAATATCTCAATAATGCCTGAAAATTTTAATAAACAGTAAATGAGAAAATTGCTTGCATTTACAAGCACTATCCGACAATACCCATTTATGAAGAAGGAAATAACCCGTTAAGCCTCATCTACATATAAATTCATGCAGCAATTTTTTTCAGTCAAGGAGCTACATAACCATGTAAACAATTTGGGGTGAGGACAGAGGAAATCGTTCTGACAGATTCTCTTTAAAGTCATGGTTTGCAGGGAATTTGGAGCACTTTATTAGAAAAGGAATTGCTAAGGCTACGTTCACACTTGCATACCGGGGCTTTGCGGACGGCTGAGTACTTCCTCCTTAAGCTCCGCCCACTTATGCACATCTTCCATTTAGCTCCACCTATTGCATGCGTCCTGAGTACCTATCTTTAACATTGGGTATGCAAGACATGCTGATGCGTTGTTTTGACACGCCCGCCGACTGCACGGGGACGCAACAAGCCCCGATATGCAAGTGTGAACGTAGCCTAACAGCTACTGTGATTAAGGGGCTAGTTCACTACAGGACAACCCCTTCTTAAAGCAAACCTGTCAGCAAGATTGTAATAAGGATCAAGGGCAGCAATTCCACTGATGAGAGTTGGTTTCTCATCAGTTGAACTTGACACCACAACTTTACCAGGTAAGTGAGATTCCCTCTCCTGTATTCATGCCTTCTCTGGGGATGCTACATATGAGATGCTGTCTCTCCATTTATTTCCTCTACTGACCGTGTAACACGCACATTTGCATTCAGTATAATTGTACATCTTTTCTTCAAAAAGAAAGCCTCATACGCCTAGGATGAACAGAACAAGTTATCACCGCAGACTTTAAAGAGGCAGAAGATTAAAAAAAATTATGCAGGTCCTCACAGCCAATATTGGACCAGTCATGAAATAGTTAAATGGGTCTTCTTATTTGGGCACCCTTTTTATCAATCAAATTAATCTTTGCTTCTCTTGATTGTGGACAAGCAGAATCATACTTGTGGAAACTCCTAATAGAGCGCTGAGCGGAGACCAGACCTTGGAGAGCCCATGTACATTAGAAAAAAAACCAAATGAAATGACCAATTTGAACTCCAACAAGTGATCATCAGCTGCTTCAATTAAACAAGTGATCGTTCGCTATCGTTCAAAACATTGATCAGGAGTGCGGAATTATTTTTTTTGCTAATGATTTATACTGGCTGCATCATAGGCCAAAAAATCCAAAAATGCAGATTCAGCTAGTGATGTGTTTGGGTCCATCGACAAAGAATTGCTAGTTTGACTTACGAATGATCATTCATTAGCCCATTTACATCTGATGAGTATTGGGGCTGTCATATATTTATGTGAGGCATGAAAAGGCATATCAATGAAAGAATTCTACGTCGATGGACAAAATATCTCTTGTGTTCATCTCCTGAAGCAGCTGAACCACAAAGAAAACAATGTTTAATTCAAGGCTATGACGCTAGACCCGCACATCGAGGCAGTAGAGCACAGCTAAATTGCCCATATTACATACCTGTAAGAAAGTACTCATAGATGGTTAAAGGGAATCTTGCCTTGCGCAGGCGTGTACTACGGAGGACATAGAATGAACTTCAATCCAATATTGCGGCCAGCATGCAGCCAGCAGGAAAGGGTGAATCAAACACCTGAAAACTCATATGACCAAAAACTGGTCCCGCCAAATTCAGGTGACAGGTTCCCTTTAAGGGTCAAACGTCCGACTATACCTCCAGTCATATACAGAGGCTAACAGATATTCTTTCAAATACATAATGAATGCTTGAGAGAAAAAAAAGATAGTACTAGGTTTATCACTAGCTGAATTACAGACATTATTCTGCCCTTGAATCATTGAAACGTGATGCATGTGGTGCCCCCAAAAATATTAAACAATGCTTACAGGTTTATAAGCTGAAGCTGCTTCTCTGCTCCACCGACAATTTTTGCATCATCTGGGTGAGACTTTTAACCTGCTCAGAGAGAGTGTGCAGAGGATCCATAATACCACCAAAACAAATGCCACCGAAACCCCAAACCAAAAAAGGGAAAACTTTAAAGGTCAGTTATAATGTGATGGACACCATACCAGACTCACTACCAGAGACAGCACGTGTCCAGGAACGTGCTGGGAAACCCTGGGGAGGAGTCCTACAGAGACTTCTGAACGCGGTTGGGAGTGTACTTCAGGTGAATAGGATCTGCAGCACGTGAACGCTGGGGGAGTGGCTGGAGGCGGAGCAAGGCACCGGTCTCCCGGGGATGACAGTGGGACAGTCAAGCCTGTAGGAGTGTCAAAACTAGCCGAGGTCAGAATCCAGAGAACAGCGTGGTAACCAAAAGGGGCAGACGAGTAGAGTGGTCAGAGACAAGCCGGGGTCGGAATTCAGAAGACGGAGCAGTACCAGAAGGACAAGTAAGAGGGAAGTCAAAGGACATAGCCGAGGTCAAAACCAAGAGAGTAGCAGACAGTATAGAGTCAACAGGCAGATAGCAAATGAGGAATAGACGGGGTCATTCACTGACAAACTTAACCAAAAAACCAAAACGCAACAAGGATCCTTAAAATATAACTTTTAATATTTAAAGCTAAAAAAGTTTGTTCCAATATATGCAACAAAGGTATTTCAAGTTATAACCCATGAAAGTCAGACACAAACTACCTTACCCTGTCTGGTAGCCTATTCTCAATCACTACCTGACAGCGGAGGTTGGCACCCTAAGTTTCTGCGGTAGGTGCCCCCGCTCCTCGACGAATGGCCCTAATAGCCCTAAATAGACCCTATATTCCCTGAAAAAGACATGCCAAATCTATCCACCCCAGAAAAAATGAAAGAAATATAAAAAATCAAAACACTACACAAATGAAAATAGAAAAAAATCAAAAAAATAAACAAAGCAGAAAAACAGAAAAAAAATTTTCTTGATCCGTTGAATCAGAGAGTCCCTTAAATAGGGATGTTTGGAAATGTCACTGCCAAAGGGGTAGAAATAACACCCATGTCTCTTTAATCCAGAAAGATATCAGCGGGCCACTCCATCTCATATACAGTGGGGCAAAAAAGTATTTAGTCAGTCAGCAATAGTGCAAGTTCCACCACTTAAAAAGATGAGAGGCGTCTGTAATTTACATCATAGGTAGACCTCAACTATGGGAGACAAACTGAGAAAAAAAAATCCAGAAAATCACATTGTCTGTTTTTTTAACAATTTATTTGCATATTATGGTGGAAAATAAGTATTTGGTCAGAAACAAAATTTCATCTCAATACTTTGTAATATATCCTTTGTTGGCAATGACAGAGGTCAAACGTTTTCTGTAAGTCTTCACAAGGTTGCCACACACTGTTGTTGGCCCATTCCTCCATGCAGATCTCCTCTAGAGCAGTGATGTTTTTGGCTTTTCGCTTGGCAACACGGACTTTCAACTCCCTCCAAAGGTTTTCTATAGGGTTGAGATCTGGAGACTGGCTAGGCCACTCCAGGACCTTGAAATGCTTCTTACAAAGCCACTCCTTCGTTGCCCTGGCGGTGTGCTTTGGATCATTGTCATGTTGGAAGACCCAGCCACGTTTCATCTTCAATGCCCTTGCTGATGGAAGGAGGTTTGCACTCAAAATCTCACGATACATGGCCCCATTCATTCTTTCATGTACCCGGATCAGTCGTCCTGGCCCCTTTGCAGAGAAACAGCCCCAAAGCATGATGTTTCCACCACCATGCTTTACAGTAGGTATGGTGTTTGATGGATGCAACTCAGTATTCTTTTTCCTCCAAACACGACAAGTTGTGTTTCTACCAAACAGTTCCAGTTTGGTTTCATCAGACCATAGGACATTCTCCCAAAACTCCTCTGGATCATCCAAATGCTCTCTAGCAAACTTCAGACGGGCCCGGACATGTACTGGCTTACGCAGTGGGACACGTCTGGCACTGCAGGATCTCAGTCCATGGTGGCGTAGTGTGTTACTTATGGTAGGCCTTGTTACATTGGTCCCAGCTCTCTGCAGTTCATTCACTAGGTCCCCCCGCGTGGTTCTGGGATTTTTGCTCACCGTTCTTGTGATCATTCTGACCCCACGGGGTGGGATTTTGCGTGGAGCCCCAGATCGAGGGAGATTATCAGTGGTCTTGTATGTCTTCCATTTTCTAATTATTGCTCCCACTGTTGATTTCTTCACTCCAAGCTGGTTGGCTATTGCAGATTCAGTCTTCCCAGCCTGGTGCAGGGCTACAATTTTGTTTCTGGTGTCCTTTGACAGCTCTTTGGTCTTCACCATAGTGGAGTTTGGAGTCAGACTGTTTGAGGGTGTGCACAGGTGTCTTTTTATACTGATAACAAGTTTAAACAGGTGCCATTACTACAGGTAATGAGTGGAGGAAAGAGGAGACTCTTAAAGAAGAAGTTACAGGTCTGTGAGAGCCAGAAATCTTGATTGTTTGCTTCTGACCAAATACTTATTTTCCACCATAATATGCAAATAAATTGTTAAAAAAACGGACAATGTGATTTTCTGGATTTTTTTTTCTCAGTTTGTCTCCCATAGTTGAGGTCTACCTATGATGTAAATTACAGACGCCTCTCATCTTTTTAAGTGGTGGAACTTGCACTATTGCTGACTGACTAAATACTTTTTTGCCCCACTGTATATACTTCAGGGTGATCATGTGCTTCTGTACATTCAATGATGTTTCCCAAAAAGGGACATATCCAGTATAAATACCCCCCAAAAAAATGAAAGGAATATAAAAAATCAAAAAAACTACAAAAATAAAAAATGAAAACAATAAACACAACAAAAAAACAAAATTGTTGTCTGCCAGAGGAAAAAAGTCCCTTAAAGGGAAATAGTCCAAAATCACATCCCAATAAGTACAAATACCAATGTCTCGTTTATCCATAAAATATCAGCGAGCCACTCCATCCCATATATTTTTACTTGCAAGAAAAAAATAATAATATAGTCCAGAAAGTAAATCCAAAATCAGTCCAATGACTCCCAAATAAATGGATTTCACAAGAGGACAGTGGCCCACCTCATACCAGAGACATCCCAGCTAAAAGAAAAAACAGAGGACCATCAAAGCCGGTTAAAAAAGTTGTCCCAAAGACACCCCATAGTTCAATACTGTATCCAACGCTTCTACTCATCTGCGTCCCAGAGGCGTTCTGGGTGGTGATGCGATCATCCAGCTCCGTTAAGACTCCTGCCGGGATGTCCTCCCTATTCTGCCCGACGCGTTTCCCCCCCGTGAAAATCCTGGGGGTCCATCAGGGGACATGGATCAATGCCACAGATATATCAAGATCCTTGTTGCGTTTTGGTTTTTTGGTTGTTCTCTAGGATCCTGATACTATTTGCTTTGAGTGGTTCACTGACAAACTTACAAAGACAGGCAATTCGCACAGAAATAAAGGGGTCAGCTGCCCAACTGAGAACAGAGGTATAACTGACAACCAGCACAGCACAGGGGCGGGTAGTTTTAGCCCTCTCCCAACCAAAGAGAGGCCACATAGTATTAACCCTCGAAGTACTGCCAAAGAACTCCTGGGCAAACCATGACAAATATGGGCTGCTGAACATCCTCATGCCTACGTTGAGTATGAACGTAACACCCCTAAAGTGAACGTGTGGTGTGGCCTGATGTATGATAAGGTGATAGAAACCCAAAAAGAAATGGAACTTGAGCTAAAAATATTTGTAAATTTATTAGAAATATTCTAAAAAATGATCAAAGAACAATCATAGATAATGAATAGAGACACACAAATAAAAGACACAATAGGTAAGATAAACAGGCAACACACTAGTACCACGTACAGGTGAAAGATGTAGCAGGATTAATCAAAATAGCCACTTAATAATGTAAATATACTGCATATATAAATTGATAATCTCAAAATTCCTTTATATTATAAATAGGAGATAGCAGAATTAAGTATATAGGCTAGAAATTCATGGTACCAAATCAGACCCTAATAACCAGATCAAATACAAGTAAAGTGCACAGTGCCAACAGTGTAATGGATATAACTCCACAATAAGACCACATAAGCTATTCTAATAGATAATTAATTTGTGAGGAGCATATTTGGACCAGTAGAGTAGTTATAGAAAATAATTGATAATATTTACTAAATAGATAGTACAATAAATGTAAGGTGCAAAGTGCTAATAGTCCTATATATAGGACCCCACCAAATAGAACCAAAATAGCCAAATAAATAGTTTGATATAGCGTACAAAGACCTATGCAGAAAAAAACAGATCTGAATAAATGAATTATATAATGATAAAGTTCAAGGTGCAAAAACTGCAATAGTTCATAGGGGAATAATAACCCCTGTGTGTAATAATTAATAAGATAGGTAAGTACCATAAGCTACCTTAGGCTAACTAAGAGTAACACACAGAGGATTATACAGGAGAAATTCCTAATAGATATGTGCAGAGAAAACACAGGGCCAAAGGTAATAAAGGGGAATGACAGGTACACATGAACCAACCTGTTCCTGGACACGGGATAGAGAGCCCAGACGCGTGTTTCGCACACTTGCTTCCTCGGGGATAATAATATGATGCCCTAGATTATTGTTAGGATGTGATGGATGGATGAATGGATAGATAGATTGATCAAGTTACATAGAGAAAAAGTTATATACAGTAGATATCCCCTCTGACACTTGGTCCAGAGGTGAAGCAGGGGGAATTATTTTTTTCTGTATTCATTCATGGTGGCGCTGCCCACTGCAGCCTTCTGCCCTGGATACCAGCCCTCTGGTGCCTAATGGCAATACGGCCTTGAATTGAGTTGTGAAGCGATGTCCCTCGTTCAGCCAACCTGTGTAGTCGAAAAGGCATTCACTTTTATGAGACGGAGGAGACTTGATAGCTGTCTACAAATATCTGAAGAGTTGTCACACTGTAGAGGGATAATCATTATTCTCATTTGCACATCATGGAAACACGAGAAGCAATGGGATGAAACTGAAAGGGAGAAGATACAGATTAGATATTAGAAAAAAAAAAGTTTTCACAGTGAGGATGATCAATGAGTGGAACAGGCTGCCACGAGTGGTGGTGAGTTCTCCTTCAATGGAATTCTTCATACAGAGGCTGGACAGACATCTGTCTGAGATGGTTTAGTGAATCTTGCATTGAGCAGGGGGTTAGACACGATGACCCTGGTGGTCCCTTCCTACACTAACATTCTAGGATTCTGTGGCTGCAGAGCAGCATACTGCAGCCAGCCAATCACAGTGTTTGCTCATCAATATATGCAAATGAGCTGGTGGGGAAAAGAAACAGCCAATCACTTTTCAACAAACTTCTCCTAAATATTCAGCAAGGGCTGGTTATTTTGTCAACAGGGGTGTGTTCAATTTGTCAGCAGGTCACTTTCGATGTTTTTTTTTTTTTTGTTATTCTCCTTAAGGCCTCTTTCACATTTCCATTGGTACGGACCCGCCGCAATGCGTCGGGCCGACGTACCGACGGACGTTGTGAATTCTCTGCAAGATGTGGGCAGCAGATGCAGTTTTTCGACACATCCGCTGCCGAAAATGGCAGACGTGACGCACAAAAAAACGTTACATTTAACTTTTTTATGACGACGGTCCGCCAATTACCGACGCATCCAGTGCAGACATCTAGTGGGGCTCTTAGAGGATGGAGCTGCTGAAGCCTATAGAGCTATGGACCCTCAGTGGAACTGTGATTATGGGAATATTAAAGACACCATCTTGGAACATTATTCTGTAACTCCAGACACTTACAGAGCGCAGTTCCGCTCCTTAGGCTGTGAGGGGGAAGTGTCTTTCAAGATATATGCCCACAGGCTCAAACAAGTGTGTCACTGCTGGCTGGAGGGAGAGGGGGCCTTAACTTGGGAGGCCTTCCTCCGGGTCATCCTAAAAGAACAGTTCTATGCCAAATGCCCTGCTGAGATCCATGAATGGGTGTGAGAAAGGAAACCAGTGACAGTGGAGCAAGATGCTGCTTTAGCTGATGAGGTTCTCACCATCAAGCCTCAGTGGAAAAATGTACTGGTGGATGAAGTAAAAACTACCCCACCACCAGTGGTCTCTTGTCCTTCAGTCCCCAAAGTTTGTTGTTCCACTAGACCACCACCTCATGTTGATATCCATGTGACTCACCTTCCAGCTAGTCCTGTCTCTTCCTCTGAAATGCTACAAGGAGAGAAAGTAAAAAACAGGGTATTTGGTTGATACGTTTTTTGCAAAAAATGTATACTAAGCTGCTCTACCAATCTTCACGGTATACCCTTATCAGAGCAGTCCTAACTAATGTATGCAATCCCTATCTGATGTATTTAAAAACCTGATCATCTGTATATAACCTGTGTGAACAGGGTTCAGAGAGGAAAAAATCCATGTGTGCATACAGGGTAGAACAGCTTTTGTGCAGATAGCCCAAGAGGAGTGGTGGAACTCCCCAGTCTTGTAGACACAAGAGAACGATTATGGAAACAGGAACACATGGGCTACTTGCACAGTGAACAAGTCTGTATGATCATGTTCACACACCACCAAGAAACCTGAAGACACAAAAGAGAATAGTAAAACCAAAAACACTCAGTTTGAAAAAATGTTGCAGTAATCCGCAAGTGCTAGTAAAAGATGTAAAAAACAGGGTATTTGGTTGATACGTTTTTTTCAACCAAATACCCTGTTTTTTACATCTTTTACTAGCACTTGCGGATTACTGCAACATTTTTTCAAACTGAGTGTTTTTGGTTTTACTATTCTCTTTTGTGTCTTCAGGTTTCTTGGTGGTGTGTGAACATGATCATACAGACTTGTTCACTGTGCAAGTAGCCCATGTGTTCCTGTTTCCATAATCGTTCTCTTGTGTCTACAAGACTGGGGAGTTCCACCACTCCTCTTGGGCTATCTGCACAAAAGCTGTTCTACCCTGTATGCACACATGGATTTTTTCCTCTCTGAACCCTGTTCACACAGGTTATATACAGATGATCAGGTTTTTAAATACATCAGATAGGGATTGCATACATTAGTTAGGACTGCTCTGATAAGGGTATACCGTGAAGATTGGTAGAGCAGCTTAGTATACATTTTTTGCAAAAAACGTATCAACCAAATACCCTGTTTTTTACATCTTTTACTAGCACTTGCGGATTACTGCAACATTTTTTCAAACTGAGTGTTTTTGGTTTTACTATTCTCTTTTGTGTCTTCAGGTTTCTTGGTGGTGTGTGAACATGATCATACAGACTTGTTCACTGTGCAAGTAGCCCATGTGTTCCTGTTTCCATAATCGTTCTCTTGTGTCTACAAGACTGGGGAGTTCCACCACTCCTCTTGGGCTATCTGCACAAAAGCTGTTCTACCCTGTATGCACACATGGATTTTTTCCTCTCTGAACCCTGTTCACACAGGTTATATACAGATGATCAGGTTTTTAAATACATCAGATAGGGATTGCATACATTAGTTAGGACTGCTCTGATAAGGGTATACCGTGAAGATTGGTAGAGCAGCTTAGTATACATTTTTTGCAAAAAACGTATCAACCAAATACCCTGTTTTTTACATCTTTTACTAGCACTTGCGGATTACTGCAACATTTTTTCAAACTGAGTGTTTTTGGTTTTACTATTCTCTTTTGTGTCTTCAGGTTTCTTGGTGGTGTGTGAACATGATCATACAGACTTGTTCACTGTGCAAGTAGCCCATGTGTTCCTGTTTCCATAATCGTTCTCTTGTGTCTACAAGACTGGGGAGTTCCACCACTCCTCTTGGGCTATCTGCACAAAAGCTGTTCTACCCTGTATGCACACATGGATTTTTTCCTCTCTGAACCCTGTTCACACAGGTTATATACAGATGATCAGGTTTTTAAATACATCAGATAGGGATTGCATACATTAGTTAGGACTGCTCTGATAAGGGTATACCGTGAAGATTGGTAGAGCAGCTTAGTATACATTTTTTGCAAAAAACGTATCAACCAAATACCCTGTTTTTTACATCTTTTACTAGCACTTGCGGATTACTGCAACATTTTTTCAAACTGAGTGTTTTTGGTTTTACTATTCTCTTTTGTGTCTTCAGGTTTCTTGGTGGTGTGTGAACATGATCATACAGACTTGTTCACTGTGCAAGTAGCCCATGTGTTCCTGTTTCCATAATCGTTCTCTTGTGTCTACAAGACTGGGGAGTTCCACCACTCCTCTTGGGCTATCTGCACAAAAGCTGTTCTACCCTGTATGCACACATGGATTTTTTCCTCTCTGAACCCTGTTCACACAGGTTATATACAGATGATCAGGTTTTTAAATACATCAGATAGGGATTGCATACATTAGTTAGGACTGCTCTGATAAGGGTATACCGTGAAGATTGGTAGAGCAGCTTAGTATACATTTTTTGCAAAAAACGTATCAACCAAATACCCTGTTTTTTACATCTTTTACTAGCACTTGCGGATTACTGCAACATTTTTTCAAACTGAGTGTTTTTGGTTTTACTATTCTCTTTTGTGTCTTCAGGTTTCTTGGTGGTGTGTGAACATGATCATACAGACTTGTTCACTGTGCAAGTAGCCCATGTGTTCCTGTTTCCATAATCGTTCTCTTGTGTCTACAAGACTGGGGAGTTCCACCACTCCTCTTGGGCTATCTGCACAAAAGCTGTTCTACCCTGTATGCACACATGGATTTTTTCCTCTCTGAACCCTGTTCACACAGGTTATATACAGATGATCAGGTTTTTAAATACATCAGATAGGGATTGCATACATTAGTTAGGACTGCTCTGATAAGGGTATACCGTGAAGATTGGTAGAGCAGCTTAGTATACATTTTTTGCAAAAAACGTATCAACCAAATACCCTGTTTTTTACATCTTTTACTAGCACTTGCGGATTACTGCAACATTTTTTCAAACTGAGTGTTTTTGGTTTTACTATTCTCTTTTGTGTCTTCAGGTTTCTTGGTGGTGTGTGAACATGATCATACAGACTTGTTCACTGTGCAAGTAGCCCATGTGTTCCTGTTTCCATAATCGTTCTCTTGTGTCTACAAGACTGGGGAGTTCCACCACTCCTCTTGGGCTATCTGCACAAAAGCTGTTCTACCCTGTATGCACACATGGATTTTTCCTCTCTGAACCCTGTTCACACAGGTTATATACAGATGATCAGGTTTTTAAATACATCAGATAGGGATTGCATACATTAGTTAGGACTGCTCTGATAAGGGTATACCGTGAAGATTGGTAGAGCAGCTTAGTATACATTTTTTGCAAAAAACGTATCAACCAAATACCCTGTTTTTTACATCTTTTACTAGCACTTGCGGATTACTGCAACATTTTTTCAAACTGAGTGTTTTTGGTTTTACTATTCTCTTTTGTGTCTTCAGGTTTCTTGGTGGTGTGTGAACATGATCATACAGACTTGTTCACTGTGCAAGTAGCCCATGTGTTCCTGTTTCCATAATCGTTCTCTTGTGTCTACAAGACTGGGGAGTTCCACCACTCCTCTTGGGCTATCTGCACAAAAGCTGTTCTACCCTGTATGCACACATGGATTTTTTCCTCTCTGAACCCTGTTCACACAGGTTATATACAGATGATCAGGTTTTTAAATACATCAGATAGGGATTGCATACATTAGTTAGGACTGCTCTGATAAGGGTATACCGTGAAGATTGGTAGAGCAGCTTAGTATACATTTTTTGCAAAAAACGTATCAACCAAATACCCTGTTTTTTACATCTTTTACTAGCACTTGCGGATTACTGCAACATTTTTTCAAACTGAGTGTTTTTGGTTTTACTATTCTCTTTTGTGTCTTCAGGTTTCTTGGTGGTGTGTGAACATGATCATACAGACTTGTTCACTGTGCAAGTAGCCCATGTGTTCCTGTTTCCATAATCGTTCTCTTGTGTCTACAAGACTGGGGAGTTCCACCACTCCTCTTGGGCTATCTGCACAAAAGCTGTTCTACCCTGTATGCACACATGGATTTTTTCCTCTCTGAACCCTGTTCACACAGGTTATATACAGATGATCAGGTTTTTAAATACATCAGATAGGGATTGCATACATTAGTTAGGACTGCTCTGATAAGGGTATACCGTGAAGATTGGTAGAGCAGCTTAGTATACATTTTTTGCAAAAAACGTATCAACCAAATACCCTGTTTTTTACATCTTTTACTAGCACTTGCGGATTACTGCAACATTTTTTCAAACTGAGTGTTTTTGGTTTTACTATTCTCTTTTGTGTCTTCAGGTTTCTTGGTGGTGTGTGAACATGATCATACAGACTTGTTCACTGTGCAAGTAGCCCATGTGTTCCTGTTTCCATAATCGTTCTCTTGTGTCTACAAGACTGGGGAGTTCCACCACTCCTCTTGGGCTATCTGCACAAAAGCTGTTCTACCCTGTATGCACACATGGATTTTTTCCTCTCTGAACCCTGTTCACACAGGTTATATACAGATGATCAGGTTTTTAAATACATCAGATAGGGATTGCATACATTAGTTAGGACTGCTCTGATAAGGGTATACCGTGAAGATTGGTAGAGCAGCTTAGTATACATTTTTTGCAAAAAACGTATCAACCAAATACCCTGTTTTTTACATCTTTTACTAGCACTTGCGGATTACTGCAACATTTTTTCAAACTGAGTGTTTTTGGTTTTACTATTCTCTTTTGTGTCTTAAGGAGAGAAAGTAGTAGAGCGCAGGTGTTATGGATGTGGGCATCCCGGGCATCTGTATGCCACCTGCCCAGCTATACAGTGGAGAAATCGGTCTCACCCCAACAACCACCTCATGCACCGTCACATAGATATCAGCCTCCCGGTTCCCTTACCTCCATCCCCAGAGAGCACATGGGAAGGAGTGTGATACAGCGCAGCTGTTACCGATGTGGGAAGACTGGGCATCTGGAAGACACCTGCCCTCAGGGTCAATTGAGGATAGACCCTGCACCAAATCGACCTATCAATTATTTACAGCCAAACACAATGGAGGAAGAGGCGCCACCCCTACCAATTGATTTGCCTAATAGCTCAGAAACCCATGTTCGACCATTAGGGGTTTATGGGGTGCAGGCCACAGCCATGAGTTCCTTTAATCCTCAAAGAAAGCACTTACAGGAGGTCATGCTGGATGGTCGGAGAGTTCTTGGCTTTTGTGACTCTGGGGCATTTCTCACCATCGCTGATCCCAGAGTGGTTCGGCCAGAGGCAATACAGCATGGACCTGGGATTACCATTGAATTAGTGAATTAGCTGGAGGACAATGGAAGAATATCCCAAAAGCAAGTGTAGAACTGGACTTTGGCTTTGGGGTCAAGCAATGCGTGTTTGGGGTGATGAGGGGCCTGCCTGAAGTTATTGTCTTAGGAAATGATGTGGGAGAGCTACAATGTCGATTTGTGAGTGCAGGAAGCAGAGTTTAAATTAAAGAGAATGTAAAATGGAACCCGCCTTTAAGCCTACAAATGCACCATACAATAAAGATGAGGCAGTCAACACAAACGCTAATAGATTGTCCACGCAGGAGCCATGAGTTATGTTGGCTATGTTTACGTGTACTTGACAAGTGACCTGTTGAGGTCACTAGTATGTACACTACTTGAGAGGGGAAGGGGTTGTCACAGCGTGTCCCTTCCCCGGCCTGTGTTCCTGGACTGCCATGTAATCAGGCTGGAGTCAACAACCAGTAGGGAGGAGACCTCCGCCATGGAGGGGTGGATCCCAGGACACAGAAAAATAGACTCATGTGTTGGCTGATTCAATTGTGAGGCGACTTGCGAAGGGCTGGGATCTTAGGCTGAGGGGAGATCCCTGTGACCGTGAGTATTGTTGGAAGCTGTCACGTGGGACTGTGTTGTGCCCCTCATCTGCTGGATCTATTGAATTCACTCAAGGACTATTGCTATTTCCCTGGTGTCGGATTGCCGGGTGGCACCCCCGGATCTGCTCCCTTTGTGTGCACTCATTATGGACGCTACATAATTACTTTCATTTGTGTTGTCCCAGTTCCCTGTTCCAATAAATCTTGGATTGTTTATCAGCCTGGTTTCTCTTTCTGCTCTGTCGCATACACCTTCACAAACATATAACTTACATTTCCTACAGGTTTCAAGGCCAAAATAGTGTCCTTTCAGCAGGTTTACATATAGTATTTGTTTCTAAAGTTACTGCAAAAAACTATTCTATACGAGGCTATATTAAACATAGTTATAAAAAACCTCATTAACCCCTTAATCCCATTTGACGTACTATCCCGTCATGGTGACCTGGGACTTAATTCCCAGGGACGGGATAGTACGTCATAGCGATCGGCCGCGCTCACGGGGGAAGCGCGGCCAATCGCGGCCGGGTGTCAGCTGACTATCGCAGCTGACATCCGGCACTATGTGCCAGGAGCGGTCACGGACCGCCCCCGGCACATTAACCCCCGGCACACTGCGATCAAGCATGTGGCTCCCTGCGGGCTTCCCTGGGACCCTCGGTACAAGGCGATGTGCTCACCTTTTTCCGAGCGTCTCCTCCTTGCAGGCCCCGGATCCGAAATGGCCACCGGGCTACATCCGGGTCCTGCAGGGAGGTGGCTTACCAGCACCTGGTCAGAGCAAGCGCTGGTAAGCCTGGAGCCCTGCATGTCTGTCGCTGATCTGACACAGTGCTCTGCAAAGTGTCAGATCAGTGATCTGACCTTATAACATGATGCCCCCCCTGGGGCAATGTTATAAAGTAAAAAAAAATATTTAGATGTGTAAAAAAAAAAAAAAAAAAAATTCCTAAATAAAGAAAAAAATATATATTGTTCCCATAAATACATTTCCTTATCTAAATAAAAAAAATAAAAGTACACATATTTAGTATCGCCGCGTCCGTAATGACCTGACCTATAAAACTGTCCCACTAGTTAACCCCTTCAGTGAACACTGTAAAAAAAAAAACAAGGCAAAAAACAACGATTTATTATCATACCACCGAACAAAAAGTGGAATAGCACGTGATCAAAAAGACGGATATAAATGACCTTGGTAAAGCAGAAAACATCATCTTGTCCCGCAAAAAACGAGCTGCCATACAGCGTCATCAGTGAAAAAATAAAAAAGTTATAGTCCTCAGAATAAAGCGATGCAAAAATAATTATTTTTTCTATAAAATAGTTTTTATCGTATAAAAGCGCCAAAACATAAAAAAATGATATAAATGAGGTATCGCTGTAATCGTACTCACCCAAAGAATAAAACTGCTTTATCCATTTTACCAAACGCGGAACGGTATAAACACCCCCCCAAAAGAAATTCATGAGTAGCTGTTTTTGGTCATACTGCCTCACAAAAATCAGAATAAAAAGCGATCAAAAAATGCCACGTGCCCGAAAATGTTACCAATAAAAACTTCAACTCGTCCTGCAAAAAACAAGACCTCACATGACTCTGTGGATCAAAATATGGAAAAATTATAGCTCTCAAAATGTGGAGATGCAAAAATATATTTTTTGCAATAAAAAGCGTCTTTTAGTGTGTGACAGCTGCCAATCATAAAAATCTGCTAAAAAACCCGCTATAAAAGTAAAACAAACCCCCCTTCATCACCCCCTTAGAGAGGGAAAAATAATAAAATTTAAAAAAATGTATTTATTTCCATTTTCCTATTAGGGTTAGGGCTAGGTTTAGGGCTAGGGCAGGGGTTAGGGCTAGGGTTAGGGCAGGGGTTAGGGCTAGGGTTAGGGCTAGAGTTAGGGTTAGGGCTAGGGATATGGTTGGGATTAGGGTTAGGGATGTTGGAGTTGGTGTTAGGGGTGTGATTGAGATTAGGGTTAGGGGTGTGTTTGGGTTAGGGTTTCAGTTAGAATTGGGGGTTTCCACTGTTTAGGCACATCAGGGCTCTCCAAACGCGACATGGCGTCCGATCTCAATTCCAGCCAATTCTGTGCTGAAAAAGTAAAACAGTGCTCCTTCCATTCCGAGCTCTCCTGTGCGCCCAAACAGGGGTTTACCGCAATATATGGGGTATAAGCATACTCAGGACAAATTGGACAACAACTTCTGGGGTCCAATTTCTCTTGTTACTCTTGGGAAAATAAAAATTTGGGGGCCAAATAACCATTTTTGTATGAAAAAAATGATTTTTTTATTTTCTCGGCTCTGCGTTATAAACTGTAGTGAAATACCTGGCGGTTCAAAGTTCTCACAACACATCTAGATAAGTTCCTTGGGGGGTCTAGGTTACAATATGGGGTCACTTGTGGGGGGTTTCTACTGTTTAGGTACATCAGGGGCTCTGCAAATGCAACGTGACGCCTGCAGACCAATCCATCTAAGTCTGCATTCCAAATGGCGCTCCTTCCCTTCCAAGCTCCGCCATGCACCCAAACGGTGGTTCCCCCCACATATGGGGTATCAGCATACTCAGGACAAATTGGACAACAACTTTTGGCGACCAATTTCTCCTGTTACCCTTGGAAAAATACAAAACTGGGTGTTAAAGATAATTTTTGTGGGAAAAAAATGATTTTTTATTGTCACAGCTCTGCGTTATTAACTGTAGTGAAATACTTGGGGGTTCAAAGTTCTCAAAACACATCTAGATATGATACATAGATACATAAAGACCCCCTTTTCCTTGGGGGTCTAGTTTCTAATATGTGGTCACTTCTGGGGGGTTTCTACTGTTTAGGACATCAGAGGCTCTGCAAATGCAACGTGATCCCTGCAGACCAATCCATCTAAGTCTGCTTTCCAAATGGAGCTCCTTCCCTTCCAAGCTCTGCCATGCGCCCAAACGGTGGTTCCGCCCCACATATGGGGTATCAGCATACTCAGGACAAATTGAACAACAACTTTTGGGGACCAATTTCTCCTGTTACCCTTGGGAAAATACTAAACTGGGTGCTAAAGATAATTTTTATGGAAAAAAAAATATTTTTATTTTCACGGCTCTGCGTTATTAACTGTAGTGAAACACTTGGGGGTTCAAAGTTCTCACAACACATCTAGATAAGTTCCTTGGGGGGTCTGGTTTCCAATATGGGGTCTCTTGTGGGGGGTTTCTACTGTTTAGGTACATTAGGGGCTCTGCAAACGCAATGTGATGCCTGCAGACCATTCCATCTAAGTCTGCATTCCAAATGGCGCTCCTTCCCTTCCGAGCTCTGACATACGCCCAAACGGTGGTTACCCCCCACATATGGGGTATCAGAGTACTCAGGACAAATTGCACAACAACTTTTGGGGTCCAATTTCTGTTACCCTTAGGAAAATACAAAACTGGGGGCTAAAAAATAATTTTTGTGGAAAAAAAAAAAGAATTTTTATTTTCACGGCTCTGCGTCATAAACTGTAGTGAAACACTTGGGGGTTCAAAGCTCTCACAACACATCTAGATAAGATCCTTAGGGGGTCTACTTTCCAAACACTTGTAGGGGTTTTCAATGTTTAGGCACATCAGGGGCTCTCCAAACGAAACATGGCGTCCCGTCTCAATTCCAGCCAATTTTGCATTGAAAAGTCAAACGGCGCTCCTTCCCTTCCGAGCTCTGCCATGCACCCAAACTGTGGTTTACCCCCACATATGGGGTATCAGCGTACTCAGGACAAATTGCACAACAACTTTTGGCGACCAATTTCTCCTGTTACCCTTGGAAAAATACAAAACTGGGTGTTAAAGATAATTTTTGTGGGAAAAAAATGATTTTTTATTGTCACAGCTCTGCGTTATTAACTGTAGTGAAATACTTGGGGGTTCAAAGTTCTCAAAACACATCTAGATAAGTTCCTTGGGGGTCTAGTTTCTAATATGTGGTCACTTCTGGGGGGTTTCTACTGTTTAGGACATCAGAGGCTCTGCAAATGCAACGTGATCCCTGCAGACCAATCCATCTAAGTCTGCTTTCCAAATGGAGCTCCTTCCCTTCCAAGCTCTGCCATGCGCCCAAACGGTGGTTCCGCCCCACATATGGGGTATCAGCGTACTCAGGACAAATTGAACAACAACTTTTGGGGACCAATTTCTCCTGTTACCCTTGGGAAAATACTAAACTGGGTGCTAAAGATAATTTTTATGGAAAAAAAAATATTTTTATTTTCACGGCTCTGCGTTATTAACTGTAGTGAAACACTTGGGGGTTCAAAGTTCTCACAACACATCTAGATAAGTTCCTTGGGGGGTCTGGTTTCCAATATGGGGTCTCTTGTGGGGGGTTTCTACTGTTTAGGTACATTAGGGGCTCTGCAAATGCAACGTGACGCCTGCAGACCAATCCATCTAAGTCTGCATTCCAAATGGCGCTCCTTCCCTTCCAAGCTCCGCCATGCACCCAAACGGTGGTTCCCCTCACATATGGGGTATCAGCATACTCAGGACAAATTGGACAACAACTTTTGGCGACCAATTTCTCCTGTTACCCTTAGGAAAATACAAAACTGGGGGCTAAAAAATAATTTTTGTGGAAAAAAAAAGAATTTTTATTTTCACGGCTCTGCGTCATAAACTGTAGTGAAACACTTGGGGGTTCAAAGCTCTCACAACACATCTAGATAAGATCCTTAGGGGGTCTACTTTCCAAACACTTGTAGGGGTTTTCAATGTTTAGGCACATCAGGGGCTCTCCAAACGAAACATGGCGTCCCGTCTCAATTCCAGCCAATTTTGCATTGAAAAGTCAAACGGCGCTCCTTCCCTTCCGAGCTCTGCCATGCACCCAAACTGTGGTTTACTCCCACATATGGGGTATCAGCGTACTCAGGACAAATTGCACAACAACGTTTGGGGTACAATTTCTTCTGGTAACCTTGGAAAAATAAAAAATTGGGGGTGAAAATTCTTTTTTGTGAAAAAATAAAAAATTTTATTTTACGGCTCTACATTATAAACTTCTGTGAAGCACTTGGTGGTCAAAGTGCTCACCACACATCTAGATAAGTTCCTTAGGGGGTCTACTTTCCAAAATGGTGTCACTTGTGGTTTACCCCCACATATGGGGTATCTGGGTACTCAGGACAAATTGTACAACAAATGTTGGGGTCCATTTTCTCCTGTTACCCTTGGTAAAATAAAACAAATTGGAGCTGAAGTAAATTTTTTTGTGAAAAGAAATAAAATGTTCATTTTTTTTAAACATTACAAAAATTCCTGTGAAACACCAGAAGGGTTAATAAACTTATTGAATGTCGTTTTGAGCACCTTGAGGGGTGCAGTTTTTAGAATGGTGTCACACTTGGTCATTTTCTATCATATAGACCCCTCAAAATGACTTCAACTGTGATGTGGTCCCTAAATAAAATGGTGTTGTAAAAATGAGAAATTGCTGGTCAACTTTTAACCCCTTAATCCCATATGACGTACTATCCTGTCGAGGTGGGGTGGGCCTTAATTCCCACCGATGGGATAGTACGTCATAGCGATCGGCCGCGCTCACGGGGGGAGCGTGGCCGATCGCGGCCGGGTGTCAGCTGACTATCGCAGCTGACATCCGGCACTATGTGCCAGGAGCGATCACGGACCGCTCCCGGCACATTAACCCCCGGCACACCGTGATCAAACATGATCGCGGTGTGCCAGCGGTACAGGGAAGCATCGCGCAGGGAGGGGGCTCCCTGCGGGCTTCCCTGAGACGATCGGTACAAGGTGATATGCTCACCTTGTACCGAGCGTCTTCTCCCTGCAGTCCCCGGATGCAAAATGGCCGCGGGGCTGCATCCGGGTCCTGCAGGGAGTACTTCCGGGTCGACTGCAGGTGCTGGTAAGCCTGCAGCGATGTGAGTGAGATCGCCGATCTTACAGAGTGCTATGCAAACTGTAAGATCGGCGATCTGTGATGTCCCCCCCTGGGACAAAGTAAAAAAGTAAAAAAAAAATTCTACATGTGAAAAAAAAAAAAAATACTAAATAAATAAATAAATAAAAAATATTATTCACATAAATACATTTCTTTATCTTAAAAAAAAAAACAATAAAAGTACACATATTTAGTAAAGCCGCGTCCGTAACGACCCAACCTATAAAACTGTCCCACTAGTTAACCCCTTCAGTGAACACCGTAAGAAAAGAAAAAAACGAGCCAAAAAACAACACTTTACTATCATACCGCCAAAAAGTGGAACAACACACGATCAAAAAGACGGATATAAATAACCATGGTACCGCTGAAAACGTCATCTTGTCCCGCAAAAAACGAGCCACCACAAAGGATCATAAGCAAAAAAATAAAAAAGTTATAGTCCTCAGAATAAAGCGATGCCAAAAGAATTATTTTTTCTATAAAATAGGTTTTATCGTATAAAAGGGCCAAAACATAAAAAAAAGATATAAATGAGGTATCGCTGTAATCGTACTGACCCGACGAATAAAACTAATTTATCAATTTTACCAAACGCAGAACGGTATAAACGCCTCCCCCAAAAGAAATTCATGAATAGCTGGTTTTTGGTCATTATGCCTCACAAAAATCAGAATAAAAAGTGATCAAAACTGTCACGTGTCCAAAAATTTTACCAATAAAAACGTCAACTCGTCCCGCAAAAAACAAGACCTCAGATGACTCTGTGGACCAAAATATGGAAAAATTATAGGTCTCAAAATGTGGAGACGCAAAAACTTTTTTTGCTATAAAAAAGCGTCTTTTAGTGTGTGACAGCTGCCAATCACAAAAATCCACCAAAAAAAACGCTATAAAAGTAAATCAAACCCCCCCTTCATCACTCCCTTAGTTAGGGAAAATTAATAAAATTAAAAAAAATGTATTTATTTCCATTTTTCCATTAGGGCTAGGGTTATGGCTAGGGTTAGGGTTGGGGCTAGGGTTGGGGCTAGGGTTAGTGCTAGGGTTAGGGCTAGGGTTAGGGCTGGGGCCAGGGTTGGGGCTAGGGTTAGGGCTAGGGTTGGGGCTAGGGTTGGGGCTAGGGTTAGGGTTGGGGCTAGGGTTAGGGCTAGGGTTGGGGATAGGGTTGGAGCTAAAGTTAGGGTTAGGGTTGGGGCTAAAGTTAGGGTTAGGGTTGGGGCTAAAGTTAGGGTTAGGGTTCGCGCTAAAGTTAGGGTTAGGGTTTGGATTACATTTACGGTTGGGATTAGGGTTGGGATTAGAATTAGGGGTGTGTCAGGGTTAGGGGTGTGGTTAGGGTTACCGTTGGGATTAAGGTTAGGGGTGTTGTTGGATTAGGGTTTCAGGTAGAATTGGGGAGTTTCCACTGTTCAGGCACATCAGGGGCTCTCCAAACGCGACATGGCGTCCGATCTCAATTCCAGCCAATTCTGCGTTGAAAAAGTAAAACAGTGCTCCTTCCCTTCCGAGCTCTCCGGTGCGCCCAAACAGGGGTTTACCCCAACATATGGGGTATCAGCGTACTCGGGACAAATTGGACAACAACTTTTGGGGTTTAAGTTTTCTTGTTATCCTTGGTAAAATAAAAATTTAGGGGGCTAAAAATCATTTTTGTGGGAAAAATAAAATTTTTTTATTATCACGGCTCTACGTTATAAACTGTAGTGAAACACTTGGGGGTTCAAAGTTCTCACAACACATCTAGATAAGTTCCTTGGGGGGTCTAGTTTCCAATATGGGGTCACTTGTGGGGGGTTTCTACTGTTTGAGTACATCAGGGGCTCTGCAAATGCAACATGACGCCTGCAGACCAATCCATCTAAGTCTGTATTCCAAATGGCGCTCCTTCCCTTCCGAGCTCTGCCATGCGCCCAAACAGTGGTTCCCCCCACATATGGGGTATCAGCGTACTCAGGACAAATGGGACAACAACTTTTGGGGTCCAATTTATCCTGTTACCCTTGTGAAAATACAAAACTGGGGACTAAAAAATCATTTTTGTGAAAAAAAAAAAGAATTTTTATTTTCACGGTTCTGCGTTATAAACTGTAGTGAAACACTTGGGGGTTCAAAGCTCTCAAAACACATCTAGATAAGTTCCTTAGGGGGTCTGCTTTCCAAAATGGTGTCACTTGTGGGTGGTTTCAATGTTTAGGCGCATCAGGAGCTCTCCAAACGCAACATGGCGTCCCATCTCAATTCCAGTCAATTTTGCATTGAAAAGTCAAATGGCGCTCCTTCCCTTCCAAGCTCTGCCATGCGCCCAAACAATGGTTTACACCCACATATGGGGTATCACCGTACTCAGGACAAATTGCACAACAACTTTTGTGGTCTAATTTCTTCTCTTACCCTTGGGAAAATAAAAAACTGGGGGCAAAAATATCATTTTTGTGAAAAAAATATGATTTTTTATTTTTACGGCTCTGCATTATAAACTTCTATGAAGCACTTGGTGGGTCAAAGTGCTCACCACACATCTAGATAAGTTCCTTAAGGGGTCTACTTTCCAAAATGGTGTCACTTGTGGGGGGTTTCAATGTTTAGGCACATCAGGGGCTCTCCAAACACAACATGGCGTCCCATCTCAATTCCAGTCAATTTTGCATTGAAAAGTCAAATGGCGCTCCTTCCTTTCCGAGCTCTCCCATGCGCCCAAACAGTGGTTTACCCCCACATATGGGGTATCAACATACTCAGGACAAATTGTACAACAACTTTCGGGGTCCATTTTTTCCTGTTACCCTTGGTAAAATAAAATAAATTGGAGCTGAAATAAATTTTGTGTGAAAAAAAGTTAAATCTTCATTTTTATTTAAACATTCCAAAAATTCCTGTAAAACACCTGAAGGGTTAATAAACTTTTTGAATGTGGTTTTGAGCACCTTGAGGGGTGCAGTTTTTAGAATGTTGTCACACTTGGGTATTTTCTATCATATAGACCCCTCAAAATGACTTCAAATGAGATGTGGTCCCTAAAAAAAATGGTGTTGTAAAAATGAGAAATTGCTGGTCAACTTTTAACCCTTATAACTCCCTAACAAAAAAAATTTTGGTTCCAAAATTGTGCTGATGTAAAGTAGACATGTGGGAAATGTTACTTAAGTATTTTGCATGACATATCTCTGTGATTTAAGGGCATAAAAATTCAAAGTTGGAAAATTGCGAAATTTTCAACATTTTTGCCAAATTTCCATTTTTTTCTCAGATAAACGCAAGTTATATCAAATAAATGTTACCACTAACATGAAGTACAATATCTCTCGAGAAAACAGTGTCAGAATCGCCAAGATCCGTTGAAGCGTTCCAGAGTTATAACCTCATAAAGGGACAGTGGTCAGAATTGTAAAAATTGGCCCGGTCATTAACGTGCGAACCACCCTCGGGGCTTAAGGGGTTAACCCTTATAACTCCCTAACAAAAAAAAATTTTGCTTCCAAAATTGTGCTGATGTAAAGCAGACATGTGGGAAATTTTACTTATTAAGTATTTTGTGTGACATATCTCTGTGATTTAAGGGCATAAAAATTCAAACTTGGAAAATTGCAAAATTTTCAAACTTTTCGCCAAATTTCCATTTTTTTCACAAAGAAACGCAGGTAATATCAAAGAAATTTTACCACTATCATGAAGTACAATATGTTTCAAGAAAACAATGTCAGAATCACCGGGATCTGTTGAAGCGTTCCAGAGTTATAACCTCATAAAGGGACAGTGGTCAGAATTGTAAAAATTGGCCCGGTCATTAACGTGCAAACTACCCTCAGGGCTTAAGAGGTTAAAGAGAGATAAAAAGTTAAACCTTTATTAATAAATTATAAAGAGGAGACAAACAACACATAGTAACACACACCATACAAAAAGTGCATACTGGGTCCACCCTAACAATGATCCCTCAACCTAACTCCTATCTACCAGCGGAGGTTGGCACCTTATTAAGAAATACGAGAATGGCGCCCCCGCTCAAGGGTGGCTGACCCTAATGTCCTGTGCGTCCCTCCTTGTAAGTGATCAATGCACAGCCAACATATCCAAAGAGGACAACACAGTCATGCTAATTGCTGAAGGGACAGCGAAAAAATGGGGGGAAGGAAGATAAATACAAGGTATGGGATAGTGACCTGTCATGCACAGTGATGAAGAAAGATTGATACAAATTGCAAAAGACCCCTCTGTACTGAACCTACACTGTGCCCTGCCTACACAGTGAAGGTTGGCACCCTATTTGTCAGCGGATAAGGCGCCCCCGCTCCACGACGGCTATCCCTCGGAAGCCCTAGTAAATCAATAACCCAGGGGTTGCAAAATATACACCAAATACGGTGTTTGGAGACAGAGGGCGTGTGGGTACCAAATCATTCAAATGATCAAATTCCAATCAATTAATATAATATCAAACTCTACACTGATTAAACACATATAGATATAACCAGATCCTCCAATAAGATATTTAGATGATATTCAAAACAAAGTCCATAAAATATAGACCATACTTAGATGTATCAGTGAGATATAGGATAACACATGATAACAAAATCAGAGGGGTACTTATCCAATAGATGTCATGTGATTTTACGCGTTTCACCACACGGCTCATCAGATGGTTCGATAGATGGATGTAGCATGTCCAGCAGGACAATGACCCCAAACATACTTCAACAAGCATTAAGAAATGGATGGAACAAAGCGTTGAAGAGTTATGAAATGGCCAGTAATGAGTCCCGATCTCAATCCCATTAAACACCTCTGGAGAAATTGTAGAATTGCTGTTGGGAGAAGGCACCCTTCAAATATGAGAAACCGGGAGCATTTTGCAAATGAAGACTGGTCCAAAATTCCAGCTGAGAGGTGTAAGAAGCTCGTTGATGGTTATAGGAAGTCATTGATTGCAGATATTTATTCCAAAGAGTGGGCGTCATGATCCAGGTCGGGGTTTGCTTCTTGCTTCTTTCCCCGGCCTGGTCATGGAGGAGTTAACTTTTCCTGCCTCTCTTTGGTTCTTGGTGGCTATTTATTGGTGCCATTTTTGGTAGCTTTTGTCAGTGATAGTTCTAGTCCTTAGCTGGAGCAGTTGATCCATATACCCTAGTGATCCTTCTGCCTCTGATTTCCATGTGTGTGTCTGACCTTTTCCCTATCCCTGATTCAGTGTACATTTGGTGATTTCCCTACAATTTATGACTCTGCTTGAACTCTGAACTCTGCCTACAGTTTTTCTGTGTCTGGTACTGCATTCGCCGTCTGGCTTTTGACCCTCTGGCTTGTACCTTGACTCCTCTTTCTGTCTCACGTTTTGGATACCGGGCTCCCGTTTGGCTCTGACTTTTGGCTCGTCTCTGACCTTGTGCTTTGGTGTGACCTCTGGTACTTCATCTTCCTGTTTGTTGCTGACTTCTGCCTGTCTGACTACTCTGCCGCCTCCTGGTGGTGGCCTGCACTTCTGTATCAAAGTGCTACACAATAAGTGCAACCCTTTTTCCGTAACATTGCCTCCCTGGTGGTGGCTGAACGCAACTGCTCTGCAGCTGCATTACAATCACTGACCGACTACATTTTAAAGGGGAGTTTGCACCTTTTTTCTCTGGTATGGATCAGCTCTGTACTTGGCGGACCAGGTGGCTTAGGTGATGCAGGAATTATCTGTGGAACACAGGGCCTTGGTTACTTCCCAGAAGCAGTTGCAGAGGGAGATGGCTGAGACAATTAAGTTAACCCGGGGGACCTCCTCTGTCAGTAAGTCTGTTGAGGTGACTGATGTGTCTCTGCACTCTCCTGAACCTTCGTGAAACTCCCTGACCCCTTCTCTGGCAAGAGGGACAAGTTCCGCACGTTCAGGGAGGGTTGCAGATTATTATTTTCCCTTAGACTCCGATCTTCAGGGGATGAGAGTCAGTGGGTGGGGATAATTATATCTTTACTGAGGGAGGGTCTACAGTCTTGGACTTTCTCCTTACCACTAACCGCCTCTGAGAGAATGGCTGTCTATAAGTTTTTTGAGGCTCTGGGCCTCATCTATGACAAACCAGACTGAGTCAGATTGGCAGAGGATACCATTATGGGTCTATCGCAAGGAAAGCTCTCTGCCGAATGGTACTGTTCGGAATTTTGGAGATGGTCCTCGGAGGTGTCCTGGAATGACTTGGCACTCAGGTGTCGGTTACAGAGGGGACTGTTTGATCATTTAATGGATGGCTCTACATCCTCCTCCCTACTCTTTGGAAGAGGCCATGACTCAGGCCGTTCGCATGGATCGGAGGTTACAGGAGAGAGGAGTCGTGCAACGGGAAGCCACTTTCCTTCCGGTTAAATTGGAACCTTCACAATCTGCTGAGCCCATGTAAGTATGGGCCATCACCTTCAAGGAAAAGGAGAGGAGACGTCGACGGGAAGGCAAACTTTGTTTTTACTGCGGTGCTCCAGGACATTGGAAGGACTGTCTCTCCTGTCCTCCTACTCCTAAGGTGTCGGGAAATGCCTAAGTCTGGGTCTACCGAGGAGGTTGCCTAGACTCACAGGTACCATTTTCCTCATTCCTTAAAGTACTGTTAAAAGTGGAACTTGGTGTAGAGAACTGCTTCACTCCCACTTTGGCCTTTGTGGACTGTGGGTCATTCATTAACCTGATTGCCTCTAAACTGGTGGCCAGCTGTAAGTTAGGGACAGATTGGTTGGAGACTCCTATTAAAATTGTGCCCATTGACTTTAAACTCCTCACCAAGGGCGGGGTTAATTTCATATCTAAAGAGTTCACCCTCAAGGTGGGGGCCCTACACCAGGAGCGTATTTTATGTTTTGTCTTGGATAATCTCCCTGCTGGCCTGGTCTTAGGGTTTCCTTGGTTGCAACTTCATAACCTAGTGATTGACTGGGGGTCCCAGGATATTTTTTTTTTTTATCAGATAGATTTTGTATTATCCGCAAAGAATAAACAATCAGAATATTTCTCATGGCAATGTTTCATTAAACATTTACAGATAACTTTTTCCCCCCGACCCAGAGCCCACCCACCCCACCCTGCCCCTCCCCAGAGACCTCAGCCAGAGCCACTTCCCATCATCATACAAACATTTGAATAAACATCCGTTATATTTCCATTGAATACTAGGTTCCCTATATTCTCATTTATCATCCTAATTCAAGTCCATCCACGGTTGCCACAGCTTGTGGAAGATGTCCAGCTTATTCCTTTTGGTGTAGATACTTTTCTCCAAAGTAAGTATATGCTCCGCTTGCTTAAGAAAGTCTCTTCTTGTTGGAGGTTCCTCTCTAATCCAAAATTTGGCGATCAATTTCCTAGCAATGAATAACAATCGTGCAATAGCTATTTTAAACATGTTGTCCGTAACAATTTCCTCCACATATCCCAATATGCAAGTCAGTGGAACCCTAGGGACAGAACATCCATACACCAGTTCAATACGATTTAAAACAACTATCCAGAAGGAGGACAGTCTAGGGCACTGCCACATCATATGCAATATCCCCGCCTGGGATTGTGAGCACCGAGGGCATTCCGAGTTCTGCCTAAGCCCAGCCTTGAACAACCTGTCAGGAGTTCTATAGGCCCTATGGATTACGAATAACTGTGATAGCCTGCCAGGTTCACTCATTAATATCTTGGGCACATATTCTAGGACCGACTCCCATCTATCATTGTCAATTATTCCCAATTCAGCTTCCCATTTCCCTTTGGCTCGGATGGGATATTTTTCCAGGAAAGAAAAAAGTAGAAACCCATATATTTCTGAAATCGCCCCCTTCGTGCAGCTATTCTTAAGGATATAGTCGATCATGAGATCAATCTGTACCACTATGGCTCCCCTTTTATTCTGTGCATGATAAGCATGAGAGATACGATTATACTGGAACAATTCAGACTGTGGCAACTGAAATTCTTCCTGCAACTCCTCAAATGTTTTAAGTCTGCCCTGACTTATCAGCTGCCCCAGCCGTTTAATACCTGCTGCAGACCAAAAGTGAAAACCCTCCCTCTGCCTAAATTCCGGTAGATAAATGTTGTCCCAAATAGGCGAGAATCTGGTGAACCCACTCACTTCCCTAATGAGTTTGACTTTTTCCCATACTCTGTGAATTAATTTGATAGTGCACCCCTGTGAACCCATTTTTTTGAATTGTCCTCCCTCCAAACTGTCACTCAAAACGTCTGCCTGTAGTAAGAACCTCAAGCTATTAGGTATTTGCACACTCCCTGCCTCCTCCCCCCATCCTTTGAGATGTTGACACTGTGCTGCTAAGAAGTATAGCCATGGATTAGGAAGTGCAAGACCCCCCTCTGTTTTGGCCCTCTGAAGTATCTCCTGTTTAAACCTAGGACTCTTTCCTCCCCATATTAATTCCCCAAACAAAGACCTAATCTTACGGAATCTGCATTGTGTAATCCAAATGGGAGAGTTAAGGTACTGTCACACTAGACGATATCGCTAGCGATCCGTGACGTTGCAGCGTCCTCGCTAGCGATATCGTCCAGTGTGACAGGCAGCAGCGATCAGGCCCCTGCTGTGCTGTCGCTGGTCGGGGAAGAAAGTCCAGAACTTTATTTCGTCGCTGGACTCCCCGTAGACATCGCTGAATCGGCGTGTGTGACACCGATTCAGCGATGTCTTTGCTGGTAACCAGGGTAAACATCGGGTAACTAAGCGCAGGGCCGCGCTTAGTAACCCGATGTTTACCCTGGTTACCATCCTAAAAGTAAAAAAACAAACACTACATACTTACCTACCGCTCTCTGTCCTCCAGCGCTGTGCTCTGCTCTCCTCCTGCTCTGGCTGTGAGCGTCGGTCAGCCGGAAAGCAGAGCGGTGACGTCACCACTCTGCTTTTTGGCTGCCCGGCGCTCACAGCCAGACCAGAGAAGCAGAGTGCCGAGGACAGACAGCGGTAGGTAAGTATGTAGCGTTTGTTTTTTTACTTTTTAGGATGGTAACCAGGGTAAACATCGGGTTACTAAGCGCGGCCCTGCGCTTAGTTACCCGATGTTTACCCTGGTTACCGGGGACCTCGGGATCGTTGGTCGCTGGAGAGCTGTCTGTGTGACAGCTCTCCAGCGACCAAACAGCGACGCTGCAGCGATCCGGATCGTTGTCGGTATCGCTACAGCGTCGCTATGTGTGACGGTACCTTTATGTAGCACGTACAACAACTGTGGCATTACAATCATCTTTAAGAGGTTCACCCTACCAACCACCGATAAATGTAATTTGTTCCATGCCGCAATCTTAGTACGAATTTTCTGCATTAATGGACTTAAATTCAGTTCCTCAAAGGTAGTTAGAGGAAGAGCAATCTGAATACCCAAATATTTGAATTTTTGAACAATCTTTAATTTTGTGGTTATCGCCCTCTCTCCACTGCCAATACTGTCCCCCTCAATCAACAACATACAAGACTTATCCCAGTTTATTGTGAGACCCGAAAACCGACCAAACTCCTCAATCAAAGCAACCGCATTGCACAGGGACCTTTCAGAATCCTCCAGGAACAACAAAATATCGTCAGCATATAATGCAATTTTGTCTTCCCTCCTACCATAGATGAAACCTCTGACCTCCTGAGCACCTCTTATTTTAGCCGCTAACGGCTCCACGGCCAGAGCGAAGAGCAACGGGGACAGCGGACATCCCTGTCTGGTACCCCTAATCAGCGGGAAACTCTCTGACAAATTATTATTAACTCTAATTTTTGCCGTTGGGAACGAGTACAGCAACTTAACCCAGGAGATGAATTTTGGACCAAACCCCAGGCGATCCAGTACCGACCACAAGTAACTCCACTCCACACAATCAAAGGCCTTGTGGGCATCTAAAGACACCACAACTCTTTTTCCGGCATTGTCTGCAGGAATTTGCATATTTAAAAATAGCCTTCTCAAGTTAACTGCTGTGGATTTATTGGGCATAAAGCCAGACTGGTCTGGGTGAATCAATTTATCGATCACTTGGGACAGCCTGTTCGCCAGGGCCTTCGCCAAAATCTTTATGTCAGCCATTAGAAGTGAAATTGGTCTATACGACTCCGGCTGTTGAGGATCTTTATCAGCTTTAGGAATAACCACCACAATGGCCTCTCTCATTGATGGGGGCAGCACTCCCCTCTCCAACGACTCAGAGAACACTCGCTCCAATTTGGGCATTAACTCTGCATTAAGAATTTTATAAACCTCTACTGGGATACCGTCCGTCCCCGGAGCCTTGCCCCCCGCCATATCCGCCAAAGCCGCCTTCAATTCTTCCTCCCCAAGCGGTCTATCCATCCACTCCCTTTCCTCTCTACCTAGTCTGGGTAAGTCAACCTCTTTCAAATAACTATTCATTTCCTCAGGACTTTTATCCACCCTAGAGGAATATAATTTACTATAAAATCTCCGAAAAACGTCTAAAATTTCCCCCCCCGAGTAACCGCTTTACCTTCCTCTGTTCTTATGGAGTATACATGTGAAGAATCCCGCTGCGCAGAAACCACCACCGAGAGCAAATGTCCTACCTTCTCTCCCTCAGAATAAAATGTTTCCTTTTGAAAGGCTCTCAACCTATCTGCCCTACGCATATGGAGTTCATCGACCGCTACCTGAGCCGCCCTCATACGAAGTTGCGCTTCTCTTGAATTCTGAGAGGCCAGTGTCTCTTCCGCCACCCTCAGTTCCTCCATCACTGTATTGTCTTGAATTTTAGACTTAGTTTTATGTCTCGAGATGTCCCGGAATAAAATTCCTCTCAGGTATACCTTCATGGTGTCCCACACTACAAGATTCCCCGCACTCCCTTCATTAATCCTGAAAAACTCCCCGAGTTCAGTTCCCACCTGTTCCATATCCAAATACTGTAGCCAGGAGGGGTGAAATTTCCATCCCAACCCCGTCAGACCACTCTTCCCAGTCATTTGTACCGAGACCAGTACTGGGCTATGGTCCGATATTACTCTAGGCCTATACTCCACCTCATGTATTAGATTATTCACCCCCCCATTTCCCAAAGCCACATCAATGCGAGATAAAGATCCGTATGTTGCTGAATAACATGAGTAGGCATATGTCCTAGGGTCCCAGGATATTTTTAAGTGGGGACCTAACTGTTCTGAAGCTTGTTTTACTAGTATGTCTATGTTGTCCGTCAGTCTGGAGGGTATTCCGGAGTACCTGAATGACTTTACGGATGTATTCTCTGAAAAAGAGGCTGAGGTTTTGCCACCACACCGCCCATTTAATTGTACCATTGATCTTGTTCCTGATGCTAAATTGCCCAAGGCCCGTTTGTATAATTTATACAAGCATATGGCCATGAAGCAATACATCTCTGAGAGTCTTCGCAAATGGTAAATTCACTTTTCCATATCCCCTGTGGTTGCTGGGTTCTTTTTCGTGAAAAAGAAAGATGGTTCTTTGCGCCCATGCCTCGATTTCCGAGAGTTGAATATGATCACTGTGAGAAATACTTACCCTCTCCCACTTATCCCTGATTTATACAACCAACTGTCTGGGGCTAAGTGGTTTTCTAAATTGGATCTTCGGGGGGCATACAATCTCATCCGTATACGAGAGGGAGATGAGTGGAAAACTGCGTGTCTCACCTCTGAGGGGCTGTTCGAAAATTTGGATATGCTTTTTGGGTTGACAAATGCGCCGGCTTGTTTTAAAAAAAATTTTCAACCATGTATTTTCTGACTTTATTGGGCACTTTTTGGTAGTGTATCTTGATGATATCCTGGTGTACTCCTGTGGAGAAGCAGGACCACATAGGTCATCTGCGTGTAGCTCTCCAGAGAATCCGGGAGAACTGTCTATTTGCTAAACTGGAGAAACGTTTGTTTTTGGTCCAGGAGTTGTCCTTTCTGGGGTTTGTCTTGTCTGCTGAGGGATTTTGTATGGACACCAGAAAGGTTCAGACCATTGTGGACTGGGTTAAACCTAGGGATCTTAAACGTCTTCAGTGTTTCATGGGGTTCGCTAATTACTAAAGGAAATTTATAAAGAGTTTTTCTCAAATTGTTAAGTCTCTCACTGATTTGACCTGAAAGGGGTCTAATATCAAGAATTGACCTGCTCCTGCCGCAGCGGCATTTTCGGCGTTAAAGAAGTGTTTCATGTCTGCCCCCGTACCGATTCAACCGGATCCATCTGAACCATTTATTGTGGAGGTGGACGCCTCAGAGGTGGGGTTGGGGGTGGTATTGTCCCAGGGACTGGCTTACATCGAGACTGCCAAGAGGTTGACACCGAGACAGGTGAGATGGTCACTCTTTTTCCTCACGGTTTTAGCTCTCTATTACCTTTCGGCCTGGTTCTAAAAATGTCAAGGCTAATGCCTTATCCCGTAGTCTGGACCTGATATCACCACCTGATCCTCCTTCCTCCATTCTCCAGCATGGTGTGGTTGTGGCTGGGGTGTCCTTGGTGTTGGAGCGAGAGATTCGTGAGGCTCACGCTTTTGCTCCCCCTTCAATGCATGTTAATAAGCACTTTGTGCCCATTCAATTTTGTCTCAAGATACTTCGGGAGTTTCATGATTCTGTCCTGAGTGGACATCCTGGAATCCTGGCTACCCGTAAAGCTGATTCTAGGTTGTTTTGGTGGTCCTCGTTGGCTTGGAATGTGGTTAAGTTCGTGTCATCCTGTGATGTATGTGCTCATGCTAAAAGTTCCCATAGCCGGCCGGGGAATTGGTGCCTTTGCCAATTCCTGATAGACCATGGACTCATCTGTCCATGGATTTTATCACTGATCGTCCTTCTTCTAGTGGTAAAACGGTCATTTGGGTGGTGGTGGACAGATTAAGTAAGCAGGTGCATTTTGTACCTTTGACAGGTCTACCTAATACAGAGACGTTAGCTAAATTGTTTATTGAACATGTGGTACAGTTGCATGGTGTGCCTTCTGACAGGGGAGTGCAGTTTGTGTCCAAGTTCTGGAGGGCCTATTCTAAAAGGTCGGGTATCTGTTTGACCTTTTCTTCAGCATATCCTGAGTCTAATGGCCAGAGAGAAACAATCAGTCCCTGGAACAAATCTTGCGTTGTTTCACCACTACTCGGCAGGACAAGTGGTGTTCCTCTTTGCCTGTGGCCGAATTTGCTTTTAACAATCACATTAATCAGTCCACGTGTACCTCCCCTTTCTTCTGCAATTATGGGTTTCACCCTCATTTCTGGGAGTTTTCCCGACTGGATTCAGGGTTCCCTGGGGCTGATCTAGCTGTGCAATGTTTGGGGGAGGTGTGGCAGGAGGTTCAGAGGAATATTGGGGAGGCTCAGGGGAGGTATAAATTCTTTGCTGACAAAAGGTGATCTGTGGGGCCAGTATTCTGGGTTGGGGATAAGATTTGGTTGTCCACCAGGAATATTAAGCTCAAAGTTCCTTCTGCTAAATTGGGGCCCAAGTTCATTGGCCCTTATAAGATTGTGGAGGTGGTCAATCTCGTGGCCTTCCGTTTGCGCTTTCCCCCCGTTTTTACGGATTCCCAATGTGTTCCATAAGGCTCTTTTGAAACCATTGGTTTCTTCCTCTGGGGAATCTCCATCTCCTCCACCACCCATTTTGGTGGATGGCCAGAATGAGTATGAGGTGGAACGGATTGTGGATTCTCGCATGGTCTGTTGATCACACCAGTATCTGGTCCATTGGAGGGGCTACGGTCCGGAGAACCGGTCCTGGGTTCCGGCGCGAACGGTCCATGTGGATCGGTTGGTTCGGGCCTTTCGTGTTCAGTATCTTGGGAAGCCTGGAGGTCCAGTGGCCCCCCTGAGAGGAGGGTACTGTCATGATCCATGTTGGGGGTTTGCTTCTTGGTTCTCTTTTCCTGGCCTGGTCATGGAGGAGCTAATGATGAGTGATCCTACTACCTATCACTATCCTAGTGATCCTTCTGCATCTGACTTCCCGTGTGTGTGTGTCTGACCTGTTCCCTATCCCTGACTCAGTGTACGTTTGGTAATTTCCCTACAGTGTATGACTCGGCTTGAACTCTGAACTCCGCCTACGATTTTTCTGTCTCTGGTACTGCATTTCCCATCTGGCTTTTGACCCTCTGGCTTGTACCCTGACTCCTTGGATACCGCGCTCCCGTCTGGCTTTGACTTTTGGCTCTGACCTCGTGCTTTGCTGAGACCTCTGGTGCTTCATGTTCCTGGTTGTTGCTGACTTCTGCCTGACTACTCTGCCGCCTCCTGGTGGTGGCCTGCACTTCTGCACTGAAGTGCTACACAGTAAGTGCAACCCTTTTCCCGTAACATTGCCCCCTGGTGGTGGCTGAGCGCAACTGCTTCACAGTTGCATTACAGTGTGCAACCAAATATTAAGTTGAGGGTGCCAACAATTTTGCGCAGCCTATTTTCGGGGCTTTATGTGAAATTATGTCCAATTTGTCTTTTTTTTTTTGTTCCAATACACGCAAAGGAAATAAACATGCATATAACAAAACATGTGTAAATGCAGTAATTTTCTGGGAGAAATACTTCATTTTCTGTAACAATTTCGAGCGTGCTAACACTTTTGGCCATTACTGTATGTAGAAGCTGAAATCTATCTACAGAGAAGATCTCCTGGCTATATATCTGATCATTCACTGGACTGGATAAGAGCTTAATGTATTATGTAGCTTTATGCACAGTGGCATTGCTGGGCTGCACAGGTTTGTGCTTTGTCACTGGCAATGCTCCAGTCTTGTCACCACAATGTTAGGATGTCACATTGTGGCTAAATGCCTCCTACCATTAAGCACATTAGTGAGAGTGACAGCCTGAGATATGCTGATTACAATCGGTGTGCTATTGATCTGTGTGTCATAGGTAATCTTTCAAGAGTTAATAAGCACACGTGTTAGAGATCTTGACGAGTTTTACATCCTCTGCTCGTTAGCCATTCATCTTCTTAATATAAAACTCCCTGATTACACAGGATCCCTCAGGAGTAATAGTCGCGTAACTGGCTCCAAATATGATTGGGTTTACTGATTTATACCCATTTAACATTAAAAGAGGTGAGAAGAGCCTTAACTACTAGAAGTTTCGAATGGCTACACGCACAGTATGATACAAATGAGATTGGAGAGCACTTCTCCAATTGTTTTATTTTCGTCTATTCCTTATGAAACCTAGTGACCCAAAAAGGTATTCTCCTTCTCAAACACTTTTACTTCAGCCATTTACTTAGTGCCAACTTCTAATTCAGCCCTATATGGGTATGTTCACATGACCGTATTTTCTGTTTGAGTGCTATCAGTGAAAATGACTGCGCTCACACAGACTGCACTAGGAACAATGTTACTCAATAAGGCTGCTCAGATGACCATTCTTTTACACAGAGACCAAATTTCCAGGTTAAAAAAATTATAACATGCACTATTTTGCTCCAGATTTTGGATGAGACTCCCCTGCTCAAGTCTATAAGTCCGCAAAATATAAATCAGTTGCCATACAGATCATCCGTATTGCCTGTGACTTTTACACAGACATTGTGAAGGAAACTGAATTTGCTTTTGTAAATTTTATTTACTGCTGATGTATAAAAATGGATGCCATTTGTCCAGCTATCGCCCCATATCTTTGCTCCCATTTGCATCCAAACTCCTTGAGCAGCATGTCCATGCTGAACTTTCCTCTCACTTTGCATCTAACTCTCTCTTCGACAACCTACAATCTGGCTTCCGTCCCCACCATTCTACTGAGACTGCCTTGACCAAAATTACTAACGACTTACTCACAGCCAAACCTAGCAGACAATTCTCTATACTCCTCCTACTAGACCTGTCCTCTGCCTTCGACACAGTTGACCACTGCCTCCTACTACAAATCCTCTCTTCCTTTGGGGTCAAAGACCTCGCCCTATCTTTGATCTCCTCATACCTTGCCAACCGCTCATTTAGCATTTCCTACTTCCATACTACCTCTTCATCTCGCCCCCTCTCTGTTGGTGTCCCTCAAGGCTCTGTCCTTGGGCCCTTACTCTTCTCAATCTATACACTCGGCCTGGGACAACTCATAAGGTCCTATGGCTTCCAGTACCATCTATATGCTGATGACACTCAGATCTACCTCTCTGGCCCAGATGTCACCCCTCTGCTCTCCAGAATCCCAGAGTGTCTATCAGCCATATCCTCCTTCTCCTTTTGCTTCCTCAAGCTCAATGTGGACAAATCTGAACTAATTATCTTTCCTCCATCTTGTGTATCTTCCCTACCTGATCTATCTATCAAAATAAATGAAATCACACTTTCCCCTGTCCCCAAAATCCGCTGCCTCGGAGTAACCCTGGACTCTGCCCTGTCCTTCAAACCGCACATCCAAGCTCTCACCACCTCCTGTCGTCTCCAGCTCAAAAATATTTCCAGAATCTGTCCTTTCCTCAACCCTCACGCTACCAAAATGCTTGTGCATGCCCTAATCATCTCCCGCCTCAACTACTGCAACATCCTGCTCTGTGGTCTACCTTCTAACACTCTCACACCCCCTCAGTCTGTCCTTAACTCTGCTGCCCGACTAATTAATCTCTCTCCTCGCTACACTCCTGCTTCCCCTCTTTGCAAATCCCTTCACTGGCTCCCAATTTCCCAGCGTATCCAGTTTAAACTACTAACACTGACCTACAAAGCCATCCATAACCTTTCTCCTCCGTATATTTCCGAACTAATCTCTCAATATCTTCCCTTACGTCAGGTACGGACTGGGACTAAAATTCAGCCCCCCTTTGCAATCACACAGGCCCATGTTGTCCCATTTCCAAGCAACAGATGGGGATATATTATTAACATTATCGTGGATGGAGGAAAGCAAGATTTACTACAAGACCAATATTCCTAATGATACCTGTGGCCTGCTGGGGTAAGTGACGGAGTCAGCGACTTTGTGCTCCATCAACTGTTAACAGTATAGGAGTCTTGAGAACACTGATTCTGCTAACAACGTAGCAGACAAGGCAGCCCATAACCTGACAGGCCCTTCTGGCATTTGACAGAATTGCCCAATGGCCAGTCCGGCCCTGCCTTACGTAATCTCCGGTCCTCCCAAGACCTCCTCCTCTCCTCCACGCTTATTCGCTCCTCACCCAATCGCCTCCAAGACTTCTCTCGAATATCCCCCATCCTCTGGAATTCTGTGCCCCAACGAGTCCGGTTATCCACCACATTTGGATCCTTCAAAAGAAACCTGAAAACCCACCTCTTCAAAGAACCTTACAACCTGTAATGACCACATGGCCACCTCAACACCATCGGAGCTACTGCCCTCGACCTACTGTCTCCTTCCCCATAATCCTGTAGAATGTAAGCCTGCAAGGGCAGGGTCCTCTTCCCTCTGTATCAGTCTGTCATTGTTAGTTTGTTTACTGTGATATTTGTATTTTGATGTAACCCCTCCTCATTTACAGCACCATGGAATTAATGGTGCTATATAAAGAAATAAATAATAATATGGATGACAATGCAGATGAAAAATTGTAATTTTAGTCTAGATGAAAATCAGATGATTTTTTCTATACAGCTATGTAAACTTACCCTATGATTGAATTATACTCATGTTCATAAGGGCTCATTCACACTTTTATGCGTACGAGTGTTATCCATGTTTTACAAGGATAGCACTTGTACCTATGACAGTCTATGGGGTTGTTCACATTTTTGTGAATTTTTGAGGACTGAGTAGTCCATGTAAAATTACGAAGACGTGTCTGATTTTGATCTGAGTGTTGAATCAAATTCAGCATTGAAAGTTTATGGCTCTGTGAAAAACATCAGACAGCACTTTACATTTTTTCACATATTGAAAGAAGGTAGAGAAACGTTCTTTTTTTTCTCACCTGAAAAAAAATTATATGCAAATTGCCTTTTCACAAGGGAGGAGGGCGAGAACTTTAGTGCCACCTATTGGGGTTAGCAATATTAAAAGTCAATATAAACTCTTTAGCAAGCCTTGTCACATGACTTGGGATAAGAGCCAAACCAGAATCTCAATTTGCAGGCACAGTGTTTTGGGGCTTTTCTACTCATCAGTGCAAAGTGTGAGATCTCATCTGGCTAGGTGAGTGGCTTCTGGTCAGGATTAAAGCGGTATTGTTTCTGCTTGTGGAAATTGACATACTAAGCCTCGCATGCCAATGTGAGGAGGCTTTTAAGCTTTGCAATGATCCTCTGGGTAAATAAATATGCAAATGACTTCTTCAGAGATTAAGAGGACAAGAACTCTAGGGTCACCTATCCAGGTCAGAAGCCTCTCATCCAGTCACACCAGATCTCACACTTTGAACTGAGGAGGAGCAGCACCCCGAAACACTGTCTGCAAATTCAGATTCTGCTTTGGCTTTCATCTTAAGTCATGTGGCAAAGCTCATTAACGGGTCGATATTGACTTTTAGGATTTCTACGTCCAATAGGTGGGACTAGAATTCTAGCCCTCTGCCTCTCTGAAGAGACAATTTGCATATTTAATTTCCCAGAGGAGCATTGTAGGGCTTAAAAGCCTCCTCACATTGGTATACCAGGCCTGAAATCTCACTTTCAACAAGAAGGAATGTTACCCCTTGGGTCCCTCCAAAAATGATGAAACACTGATGAAAATATTGTAAAAAACACAGATGAAACTCTGATATACACCTGAGATTTTGCTTCTAATTTCTGTGGTGGATTCTGGAGAAAATACAAATTAGATTTTGACGATTTGCATCGTACCCTTGGAAGCACCAATAGGTGCTACTGCTAACGTGACAACCTCAAACTACTTTCAAATCTAGACAAGTCTAAAGGTGGCCATACACCCTGGATGACTGTTGACCAAGTGTACCCCAACTCTTCCCCAAAGCAGATGTCAGGAGAAAGATGGATTGGGCATGTTGCATTTCATAATGTCCGATCCCTGCTTCTCACAGGAGATAATTTGTTATCAGAGGTGGCTAGCAGAGGCCTATACCCCCCTCCCCATTGAAAGCTTGTACTGTAAATTACCAAACATGTGGCTACATTGCAGCCAGGCTCCACACAGCTAGCCCACAACCCATGGTTTGTATTACAGAAGATCTGGCTACCCCCTCTTCCCATCCCCTGCGGTTGTACTAATTCACACTTAGTTGCTCACGGTTCTATGGTAATTCAGTAGAACCAGGGGGACAATACTGAAATAGTTTTTCAGTTTTTTTTCGTTATGCAAGCTTTCACTACATGGAGGTAAATGCTCCACTATGGAAAAAGACTGCATGTCAGGACGACCTTTGGGCATTTCCAGCTCCAATCTCCTGAATGTGATGGTTTCTGATACCTGTGCAACGATTCCCGTAATCCCCATTGAGATGAATAGAACAGTTGCGGAAATATCTGCAACAAATCTTCTATTTAAATTATATATTTTCATCTCGGAAAGGGTCAATGTCGTCTCGATTTATCTAGTGGCAACAATAACCCCAGATCTGCCTCAGTCTAGTATTATTAGGACCCTAACCTTTGCATTAGCTATGAAACCAAACTTTGGCATTTCTTGCAATCATTTCACCCTATCTGCCCTGTGAGGGTCTGATCTTTCAGCGACGAGAGACTTTATTTCAAAGACACACTATCTGTCTGACCCCCGCTGCATGACGATACAAAATACAGAGACACGGAGTGTTGAAAAGTGGCAGGGATCTGATCTGGGTGCCAAGCTTCAATTACAGCCAGTGTCGGGAAGCAGTAACCATTTACCTACCAGGTGGCCATTAAATTTCGATCTGTAATTGTGTAATTTCCAAGAGCAATTGGAGATTAACCAAATCATGTATTCCACTCACAGGAATGATTCCCCTTAGCGATCTCCTGCAAAATTGACCTTTTGCAGTAGACCTGGACTACCAAACAATAACGCTTATGTCGGAAAGATTTCACAGTCTGCGAGTGCGGAGAGCTCAGTTCCGAAGTGTGAATGAGGTCTCAGTGACAGATGGAAGAGCAGCTTTATCCATGCTGAGAAATGATATTGTCACATTGACCTCTGACCCTTGACAGCTCATCTCTCACCATGATCAACTCCATGGGAGCAAAAGGTGCATTGATTTCCATGTAATACAAGAAAATATTACATTTGCCTAATTGTTACACAGTGACGGTGTAAGGCAAGAAATCAAACGCCTGTTTAATGCAGCTTGCAGCTCGCAGCAGCCAGATCGATGAAGCAGTTTGTCAGAGGCGTCCTCGGAGGAGCTTGCTCCGCCGTTGATCAGACACGAGGCCTCGTTATTTGTATTTATTGGAAATCAGGTGTGCATAGTCAGCAGAACATGTTATCCGAAATCAAAGCAGCCCTGCTCCAGGCTTGGGGAGAGGACACTAGAAGAGGCTGCGATCACTCAGGTAATTAAAAAACATTTTATTAGCGTCAAGTGTAAAACAAAACCTCATGGCCTATAAATGGCTGAATCTCGGTGAGAGCACAAAGCCAATGATCCCCTAAGATTGTTGGATCTTGCCCCCACAGTTAGAAGCTGATCTTGAGAGTCTGTCTGCTGGGAGCCCCATCTTGATGGAGGAAGAAAAAGCATTTTAAGGTTCATTGACAACAGTCACAGTCAGTGACAACTCTTGTTCCAAATCTATAGGCGGTTCTTCGCTGTAGATAGTAGTAAATGTCCTCCCTAGTTGCCCCAGTGAGGAATACAACATGTCTAAGCCAGACGTTGTCTTTCGGTTAACTTCCCACAACAAATATTTTGATGCTGCATATTTTCACTGTGCAAAAAAAAACCATATCACAGTTCCAGCCAATTGGATGGGATTTATTGGAATCTGATGCCAACAGCGGTTAATTCATTGTTGCATTGGGAAAAAAAAAAACGACCATAAAAAGTCAATAAAGAAAATCCAAAACTTATGGTGAAATGTTTACAAAAAACAAAAAAAACACTTGCGGTCAAAAAAAGACAAAGCAAGTGCTCAGGAAATATCCCCCCAAAAATCCAAAACGATGCTTTAGGACGTTTTTTTTTTTTCTCTTTCTTTAGCTTCTTGGAAAACTTGTCAGGTTCTCCTGCATGTAAAGTATGTCATGTGTACATATCCTTGGGATGTAATATGGCTACGAGTCACATGTGATTTAGGATTTGCAATATTCACGGGTAAAAAAAACCCTCTTACTGTGGGTTGTTGCAGTCATTAATATCTGAGCTGGAATGGCCAATTTGAATCTGCAACCAAAAATCCAACTGGTTGTAATTTTTGCAACGGTGGTGACACAAGAGCATCACACTGTGTGTAGGAACACGACCACATTCATAATTATCATGTGTGATGATGCAATGAAACCTTGTGATTGACATTTTGCATGGCCAAAGCTGTCAAGACTCCTAGCCTTCTATGATATCAGCTTGATTTTCATCAACCAGACACATTTAAAGGGACTCCGTCAGCTCAGAACGAATGGTCAAACTAAGTCCCACCACGCAGTACTGCACGGCGCGGCCAATCATTTATATACAACTCCCACCTGATTGTTTTCCATCTATCTCTATCCCCCTTTTTTGATTGACAGCTCTGGCTTCATAGGGCCAGAGGAGGGTGTAAATAGATGGAAACCAAGCAGGTGGGAAGGTGTAGCAACATGACTGGCCGCGCTGTGAAGCACTGAGCGCCTGCACTTGTTCTGAACAGTCATTCTGTGCTGAGAGTCCCTTTAAGAGAAAATCTGTGCAGCTATATATACCGTAGTTGCTAATCAATCACTTGTTTTATTTCCATCCCACCTTAGAAAATAAAGAGCCGGAATCTGAGTTTTGGGTCACCCTTCCTTTTTATACATGTGGACCACAGGGTCACTCAAAAGTTCATATTTGCAAATCTAAGAGCATGGCAGTGTGCACCATGTGGAGATAAAGGGTAGATTTACAAGAGCCATGTATACGCATGAAATCATGAATTCTAAGCTTAATACTTGGCTTCATGTAATCCCCTCTGCCAGTGCAAATTTACATGGTACATTTGTCAGTAATACATTATATAAAACATCCAAGGTATACAACCAGAATCGGAGAACATACTCACAGGGTCGCCAGCAGGCAACATTAACAACAGAGGTTATGACTTTGAAAAAAAAAAATGAGAGAGAACTGGTGGAACAAAGTCAACTCAGGATTGTCCTGGTGTCAGAACATGGCATCTTTGTCCTCCTTGATGAGAAAGTAGATGGTCACCGGTCCACGGCTGGTAGGAACAGTCTCAGTGACTCGGGCAAACAGCCACGATCCCAGGCCGTACATCAGAGTGGGGATCCCTGCCGAGCGGACACAGAACCAATCAAAGAGTGGAGGGTAGAAAGCGGCACGGTCATTACCTACCATGCACTGCTCTGCATTCTCATCCCGTCATCTCACGCTTCCCCATTATTGTGCTAGCAATGAAGGGGCAACTTTATTTTATTTATTTATGTTAGAAGCATTCTGCAGCTTTACTAATGAAAGGCAGCCAGAGAGATAATAATGCGATTAATATGAAACCCATAATAACCCGCTAACATAATGGGCTGTTCTAACCAACGGCAGCAAGGGAGATTTTAATAAGCTGCGATAATAAAGCAAAGTAATTAATCCCAGCCATATGGATAAGCAGCCACAGGAAGCCACGCTCCACATATTCTGTTTGAAAAGACAATTGATGGCCTTTATAAAGCTAAATATTTAATAAGCCTTGGGTGGGAGGCAGGATGGAGTGTGTGGGGTGTAATTACAGCATCTCTCCATCACTTACCTAGATTTATAGCTTTTAGCATGGTAAAGAAGTGGTTGTGAAGATGCAGGTCCTGGGGGGCAGCACGGGAACAGTGATATTTAATGAATGGGAAACAGCCCGTTCGGAGGATATGGTAATTTCTGCCATTCACCTCCCAGTTGAAGTTCGATAAGCCAAACTGGTCATTATTAACTGTGCTGTACTTGACACAAAAAGAAGTCCAATGTGGCAGATCCCGCTGGAGAAGGTGCTGGGTCAGAACCTCCGAGGAGTCAGGACGAGGATGTCTGAAGGACACGGCAGGGAAGAGAAGGATGCGTAGCAATGTGTCGTGGGCTTTTTTCCCCAAAAGCATGTCTGCAAGACACAAAGCCAAAGTTAATATTTTGTTCGTAGACCGCCGGCCAAAAATGAAAACATGGAAAATATCGCAAAGCCTGAGGACACGCAGCATTCACCGACATGCACAGGACTCAGAAGCTTTTCAATTTTTGAATACTTTTAAACTTTTTATCATTTTGTTGACCAGCCAAAAACAGCAGATGATGACCACTTTATTAAACTGCCTCTATAATGGTCAGAGTTCCCCTTTTGTTATATAGCACCAACGTATCCCACGGTGATGTGCATATAATTCTACCATATACAATCCCTGTCCCTAATGGGGTTGATAATTTACATTCCCTAAGTAAACACACATTATAGTCAATTTCAATAGGAAGTACCCAGCGGACATCCACACAAACATGGGGGCCACATACAAACTCCACGCAGATGTTGTCCTTGGTCAGATTTGATGATGGCACCCCAGCGCTACAAGGCAATAGTGGGCGTCCAACCTCTGTGGTCCCACTGATCCTGAAAATTAAAGGAATACATTGCAAGTGTAGCACTGTGTCCTATTTGCTGTTGATTTTTCTGCCCAGCTTTCTCTGGTTACCCGGATGTGCACAGAACTGCAGCTTTCGCCCAGTCTCAGAATCATTGAGGTCTCAAGAGGTCAGATCCCACCAATTGTAAAAACCAAGAAAGGTAGAAAAATGGTGGTTGGGTTCAGCGCTGCCAAAGTTAATGAGATAATGTACCACTGGGTAATGGAATAAAAACTTTTATTTGTTGTTGCAATTTAGCTCTTTCATTAGGCAGGTGTCCTACGATAGCTTATCCTAGTGATATGCCATCAATACGTATTAGAAAATCTATTTGACCTCTCCTCCACAGGACATAATAGTACATCATGGGTGCAGGTGCATGGAGCAGGCTCAAGAGCTGAACGCACTCTATGGAGGGCTGGTACCAACTGTGTTATACAGTCAGAACTGGTTTTTAATAGCACTGATTGGAGCTAGCTCCGATTACTATTGTTTAACGACTACTGTCAATCTCTGGATTTGCCATTTCAGAGGCACAAATCTGGCGGACATTGTTCCTGTGCACTACAACATGATCGCCTGGTGCCAATGGGCTGCTGAAAGCTCCCATGGCCATCTTGATGCTCTTGTGAGACCCAGCAACAGGCTAAGGATATCATTATTTGCTGTATATACTGAATACTGTACTGATATATTACAGGATATAGTGCAAGTGATTAAATTATTGCACATTCAAGTTCTCTGGGGGACTATAAAATAAAGGGAAAGGGAATTAAACTTATTGAGTATTACTATGTATATAAAAACGCTATCAAAATAAGATAAATAATAATTAAGTATAACTTATAAAAATGCAAAGCAATTGAAATGTCATATGTACTCCAATATGGTATCAATAAAACTACAGCACACACTGAACAAGTTCTCCTACAACTCCGAGGACAGAAAAATTTATAAAGTTACAGGTCTTAGAAATGACACCAAGCAAAACAATTTTTGTTCAGAATTTTATATAATTATTTAAGCTACTAAAATACTATTAGTTGGGAATACTACAGGTTGGGAATTGCCATACTCGTACTGGCCTGGAAAATCATGTTCCCCAGAAATTTTTATCATTTCAGCATAGTTTTACTTTATATGGTAAAATGAATGAAGTCACTCAAAACTACGGTACATCTTGCCCTCATATGACTAGGTCAATAGAAAAAAAAGTTATAGCTCTTGGAACAAGGGGAGAAACAAGCACAAAAACAAAAAATTGGCTGTGTTCTTAAAAGAGGTTCGTCACCCCCAAAACTGGTATTGAACTATTCATATGGGGAACTTAGACGCTATAAAAATCATATTGGTGCTGTAGAATATTGCTTTGTATATACACAGTTTCACATATATTAGGAGTCCTAGGTGCACCCTCAGCTCACTTTGGAGCGATGCCTGGTCTAAATCCCCCGCCGTGCACATACTGTCACTGCAGGGGCCAAGACAAAGGGCGAGGGACATGGATCAGGCAGCGCTCCAAAGCGGGAGCTGTCATTCACCTTAAAGGGGAGGAGAAGCGGAGGATGGTCATTTAGGGGCAGAATGGTACAGGGTACACCCCCTTACTTACATATACAATAAAACTATTTTCAGATAAAGATAAAATCTACAGTATCTACGGTATATGATTTTTATAGGGGCTAAGTCCTCTATATGATAGTCTAATTTGTTCATTTTCAGGTTTGAGAGTTACAGACTTCCTTTGGATAATCACTCCCATCTTCACCTGTGGAGACAATGACTGTGAGACATTGAGGTGATTCCAAATATAACATTTATATTTAATTTCTAGTCATTATATCATCATCATCCTCCCCAACTTTCTTATCTGGGGTTCCAGGATGCTGGCAGATCCAGCCTTATCTCTGGACACTAGTGGTTGCATGTCCCCTCTCAGTGATCCTGGGGGTCTGGTGCAGCGCCTGCAGCAGTGCCGGCTATAAGCTGCTCCGACAGCGCAGGAAATAATAGAAAGAAGCCTTTGCTGCTCATTAGCCGGCTTTGTTAAGACATGAAAGTTGCTAACTGTCTCCACTTCTCTTTATTAGCACACAAAGAGAAGGCTCCTGCTCTGTTAATTATGGAGGTGAGGGCGGCCTTGTTTGTGCCTGGCTATGATTAATAAATCCCAACACCTGCCATTTTACTGCAGTAAATAAACACGGAGCGGATTAATTATCAGGAGGCGAGATCCTACAGCTCTTCATCAGGAGTAATAAGGATATGTGAACGCAAGACTGTTGTGGAGTTTCCAGTTTTTCAATGCAATAATGTACATTTTTTACACATTTCAGATTTTGCTTTGCAAAGTGTTAAAGGGGTTTTCAGAAAACTTAAGTCCCTTCCTTCAGTTTGATATAAAAAAGATAAACTGTGCGTTACTCACCCTCCCCAGATTCAGAGCAGTTTACTTTACTATATCCAGTGTCTGCTGTCATCTGCAGCGCTGCAGCCAATCGATGAGCTTAGATTGGGTGCAGCAGTGTCAACGTGAAGTCAGCGCTGCAGACAAGAGACATTGGGCTAGTGTTGGACCGAGAAGGGTGAGTAAAGCACAGTTTGTGTTTACAACACACTGCACCTGGGGAAGCAGATTTTTCGAAAACGAAAAATCCCTTTAAATCCACTTTGAAATCTGCAGCGTGAATTGACGTGTTACCGATTTCAAATTCGCAGCGCTGGTCAATTCTTGCTCCATTTTTTTCTCTGCAGTGTGTGGGTGAGAATTTGTAACATGGAGTGGATATTCCACCTGTTGGGTTCAGATCTGGAGACCACCAGCTGATCCAGACAAAGGTTGTATCTAGTGATGAGTGAACGTAAGGTGTTATCTGAGCATGCTCGAGTGCTTTCTGAGTATCTTCGGCGTGTGCCAATAATATGTTCAAGTCCCCGCAGCAGTTCGACACCTGCAACACATGCAGGGATTGCCTAACAAACAGGCAACCCCTACACATGTTACGGATGTCGAACATCCTCGAGACATGGAGCTACGGGGCCTTTAACATAGTATTTGAGCCTGCCGAAGACACTTGGTTAGAACACGAGCATGAACAGCCAACACCTTATCAGAGCATGTTTGCTCACCACTAGTTGTATCTCTACCAGATAACAGATTCAATGTTTCCTGCTCTATGCTGCCGCCCTCGGTCAAGGGGATTAGCGGTAATGCTGGTGTAGACAGGACAGGATGGCTAACCCCAGTGATTGGCTGCAGTGATCCCATGATGTCAACATGACATCACTATTGTTATGCTTTTCACCTGCTGACTAATGCACTTTACAACAATTCTGTGATTAGGATCAACCCTTGTATATTATGGACTTGCAGGTCATAGAAACTTGAATGCAATGATTGATATCTGTGATCCGATGTCTTAGGGTACCGTCACACTATACCATTTCGATCGCTACGACGGTACGATTCGTGACGTTCCAGCGATATCGTTACGATATCGCTGTGTCTGACACGCAGCAGCGATCAGGGATCCTGCTGAGAATCGTACGTCATAGCAGATCGTTTAGAACTTTCTTTCATCGCTGGATCTCCCGCTGTCATCGCTAGATCGGTGTGTGTGACACCGATCTAGCGATCTAGCGATGCGATCCAGCGATGCGTTCGCTTGTAACCAGGGTAAACATCGGGTTACTAAGCGCAGGGCCGCGCTTAGTAACCCGATGTTTACCCTGGTTACAAGCGTAAAACTAAAAAAAAACAAACAGCACATACTTACATTCTTGTATCCGTCAGGTCCCTTGCCGTCTGCTTCCCGCACTGTGACTGCCGGCCGTAAAGTGAAAGCAGAGCACAGCGGCTGTGCTTTCACTTTCACTTTACGGCCGGCAGTCAGTGAATGCGGGAAGCAGACGGCAAGGGACCTGACGGACACCAGAATGTAAATATGTGCTGTTTGTTTTTTTTAGTTTTACGCTTGTAACCAGGGTAAACATCGGGTTACTAAGCGCGGTCCTGCGCTTAGTTACCCGATGTTTACCCTGGTTACCCAGGGACCTCGGCATCGTTGGTCGCTGGAGAGCTGTCTGTGTGACAGCTCCCCAGCGACCACACTACGATTTACCTATGATCACGGCCAGGTCATATCGCTGGTCGTGATCGTAGGTAAATCGTATAGTGTGACGGTACCCTTATTCCAGAGAAATCCACATTTTTCCCTAATATGGTAACGTGCTGTTAAAATCTATGGATGGGTTACCAGTGTGAGACATGTAGATCCGGAGAGCGGACTGTCAGTCATTACATGTCTGTCACTGGTAATACCTGCTTTCACTTAAAATAATCTCTGGATGCAGATTCTCAACGACATCTCTGTCTGGCCCATAGATCTTAACAGCTCGTTTCCATAACAAGAAAAAATGTGGTTTCTCTGGAGTAAGATATTAGATCACAGATATTAAGGTATCATTTTATTTAAGTGCGTGCCCGATGTGATGCAGTGACCCTTGTTACAGCTAGGGGATGCTGTATGTGCTCCTCAGGATACGCATGGAGCCGTAACTGTAATAGTGATAATGAGACAGTGACTGGCATTATTGTAAATGGCCGGTATGTCGCAGAGGGAGTCTGCGCTGTAAGCCAGTAATGTTGTTGTTCTGGGACCTGTAGTCCCACAAGTATTTGTATAGTTGGAAAGGGAGGCTTACAGGGTTAGTTAGAGAGCTGGGCGGGTCTGACTAACCACACACACCTCCCACCCAGGGGAGGGGTTACAGGTACATAATGTGACCATGGTGTGGTCACATGAGGAGTGTTTGGATCTATATGGTCCATGTGCAAGGTCCTGGAAAAGCCTATGTGTTGAGAGTGAAGAGCACGTGGTGAGGCTTTGGGGCCTGGTCAGAGGAGGACCAGCGTGTTTACAGACTGCAATCTCATGTTATGATGCTATGTGAGTAGACGTTGATAAGGTGCACGGACACCACAAGAGAACGTGTCAGAGGATGACTGGCGTGTGTAGTGTCTGAACTGCGAGTTATAGCCGTATATGAAGTATCAGAGTTAAAATTTATATAACGAACTGTGCATGACCCGGCTTATGCTGCATAAAAATAAACCGGATGGACTGGTTGTGTGAGATTCCCATTCCTGTGTGCCTAAAATATCACGGCCAAGTGGTGAATCCTACTGACAGATTCCCTTTAAATGCCCTTCCAAGAGGAGTAGATGGGTAGGCAAAGGACAACTGCTATCAGGATACTACTTGAGAACTTACTGATGATTTTTATAAGGCGTTGTCACCTGATACTGGTGTTAGGCCTGCTCCCTCATGATACTCTGCTTTAGGAGCACCTACACTGACCTCTTGCGCACTGCACGTACCCGCCGTAACTGTCAGATTACTGGGGAGGAGGGTTCCCACTTTTTACAATCTAATCCACTCTTATCTGTCTGCTGCTGGTTTCGAAACATACAATTTGCTGCATTTTTGTCCCAAAAATGCATCAGGGGCTTATGTTGTGAATTCTGCTTTTGGGCTCCCTCTGGTGGTTGTAGGTGGTAATGCAGTTGTCCCTGGCTTGCAGTCCTGGACAGGTGTATCTGCTGATTGCAACTCTGACTGGGGTATTTAGGTTTGCAGGACTCATTAGTCCTTGCCAGTTGTCAATGTTTCTTGGGAAGTGTTGGATTTATGTCTGGCTTCTCCTGCTTAGCTGCCAATTCAGCAAAGATAAGTGTATGTTTCTTTTTCTATGGCACACAAGCTGTGTGCTTGTTTTTTGATTGTATTCCTGCTCTGAGTGTAGGAGTCTCTGGAGTTGCAGATATACGTTCCACGTCTTTAGTTAGATGGAGGAATTTTTTTGTATAATCTGCTGTGGATATTTTTGGAAGGGTTTTAATACTGACCGCACAGAACTCTGTCCTATCCTTTCCTATTTTAGCTAGAGCGGCCTCTTGTGCTAAATCCTGTTTTCTGACTGTGTTTGTCTTTCCTCTCCTACTCACAGCCAATATTTGTGGGGGGCTGCCTATCCTTTGGGGTTCTGCTCTGAGGCAAGGTAGTATTCCTATTTCTATCTATAGGGGTATTTAGTCCTCCGGCTGTGATGAGGTGTCTAGGATTTGTTAGGCACACCCCACGGCTACTTCTAGTTGCGGTGTTAAGATCAGGATTTGCGGTCAGTATAGTTACCACCTACTCCAGTGAAAGTTTTCATGCTGCTCCAAGGTCACCGGATCATAACAGCTTATCTACAGCATTCTGTAATGCTGTAGATAAGCCCCCGATGTATCCTAAAAGATGAGAAAAAGAGGTTAGATTATACTCACTCAGGGGTGGTCCGATCCGGTGGGCGTCGCGGTCCGGGGCCTCCCATCTTCATAGGAGAACGTCCTCTTCTGGTCTTCATGTTGCGGCTCTGGGCAGGCGTACTTTGTCTGCCCTGTTGAGGGCAGAGCAAAGTAAAGCAGTGCGCAGGCGCCCGGAAAGGTCAGAGAGGCCCAGCACCTGCGCACTGCAGTACTTTGCTCTGCCCTCAACAGGGCAGACAAAGTACGCCTGCGCCGGAGCCGCAGCGTGAAGACAAGAGGACATCATCATATGAAGATGGGAGGCCCCGGACTGGACCGCGACGCCCATCGGACCAGACCAGGACCACCCCTGGGTGAGTATAATGTAACCTCTTTTTCTTATTTTTCAGGATACATTGGTGGCTTTTCTACAGCATTACATAATGCTGTAGATAAGCCCCTGATGCTGGTGGGCTTAGCTCACCCTCGATTTTGGGGGTGACAGGTTCCCTTTAAATGTCAAAATATATTGGCATCATATGTTACAAAGAAAAGGTGCAAATTAAGTTCTTCACATTTAGGAAAGACATCCTCAAAACTAGGAAAAATAAGCAGCATAAGACGTTCCATATACATTAAGAATAGTGCAAGGCAGGCGACGTCTTGGTTTCTTCATCTTCACAGACATTTTAAAAACTTGAATCCTTTATTACCACAAACACATGCAACGTTTTATCTCCCAAGACCTCTTGTGTTGTATTTACACGGGGTTTTTTCTTTTGGTGGCAGTTTATGACAGGGTTTTTCAGTGATTTCCTTAATAGCACCAAAACCAAAATGGTTTTTACTAAATGCTGCCATTAGTTCTGCAACATATGGTACCTGTTAAGATTACTATTGCATCCACATGGTAGCATCGGGCGAAGCATGTGCCCTGCTGATTCGCAAGTACAACCCTTCAGTCTCATGCAGACGTCCGCCTTTTGCATACAGAAAAAAATGTATTGTTTATCACTAGTGTGCTGGATGCAATTTTCATCCATTTTTACTATCACTGTGGCATCTGCTTCCCTGCCCATTAGCCTGGCATATAACATGGTTCATATACAACCAGACGGACTGCATGTCTCACAACCTGGACGTACAGTCACACGAGTCTATGAGGCTGCTAGTTTGGGTCAGGAAACATGAGATTAGCCCGGGCCTTGCAGTCACCATATGGACCATGAAATACACCAGTCTGAAACAGGCTTTAACCCCTTCCCGACCCATGACGCCACGTAGGCGTCATGAAAGTCGGTGCCAATCCGACTCATGACGCCTATGTGGCGTCATGGAAAGATCGCGTCCCTGCAGATCGGGTGAAAAGGTTAACTCCCATTTCACCCGATCTGCAGGGACAGGGGGAGTGGTAGTTTAGCCCAGGGGGGGGTGATCAGAGCGATTTGTAATATTTCACCTATTATAACGGGTGAAATATTACAATCCAGCCATGGCCGATGCTGCAATATCATCGGCCATGGCTGGAAATACTAATGTGCCCCCACCCCACCCATCGCCCCCCCAGCCCTCCGATCTGCCCGGTACACTGCCCCGCTCCCCTCCGTCCTGTGCTCCGCTCCCCCCCGTGCTCTTGTCCGCTCACCCCCGTGCTCCAATCACCCCCCCGCGCTCCAATCACCCCCCCGCACTCCGATCCACCCCCCCGTGCTCCGTTCCACCCCCCGTGCTCCGTTCCACCCCCCCATGCTCCGATCACCCCCCCCCCCCGTGCTCCCCCCCCACCCCATCATACTTACCGATCCTGCCGGGGTCCGTCCGTCTTCTCCCTGGGCGCCGCCATCTTCCAAAATGGCGGGCGCATGCGCAGTGCGCCCGCCAAATCTGCCGGCCGGCAGATTCGTTCAAAGTGCATTTTGATCACTGAGATATAATCTATCCCAGTGATCAAAATAAAAAAATGATAAATGACCCCCCCCTTTGTCACCCCCATAGGTAGGGACAATAAAAAAATATAGAATTTTTTTTTCCACTAATGTTAGAATAGGGTTAGGGTTAGAGGTAGGGTTAGGGGTAGGGTTAGGGCTAGGGGTAGGGTTAGGGGTAGGGTTAGGGCTAGGGTTAGGGTTAGAGCTAGGGTTAGGGTTAGGGCTAGGGTTAGGGCTAGGGTTAGAGCTAGGGTTAGGGTTTTGGTATGTGCACACGTATTCTGGTCCTCTGCGGATTTTTCCGCTGCGGATTTGATAAATCCGCAGTGCTAAACCGCTGCGGATTTATGGCGGATATACCATGTTTTTTCTGCCCATTTCACTGAGGTTTTACAACTGCGGTTTTCTATTGGAGCAGTTGTAAAACCGCTGCGGAATCCGCAGAAAGAGGCATGCTGCGGAATGTAAACCGCTGCGTTTCCGTGCAGTTTTTCTGCAGCATGTGTACAGCGATTTTTGTTTCCCATAGGTTTACATTGAACTGTAAACTCATGGGAAACTGCTGCGGATCCGCAGTGTTTTCCGCAGCGTGTGCACATACCTTTAGAATTAGGCCATGTGCACACGGTGCGGATTTGGCTGCGGATCCGCAGCGGATTGGCCGCTGCGGATTCGCAGCAGTGTTCCATCAGGTTTACAGTACCAAGTAAACCTATGGAAAACCAAATCCGCTGTGCCCATGGTGCGGAAAATACCGTGCGGAATCCGCAGATGAAATCCGCACAAAAAACACTGGAAATCCGCGGAAAATCCGCAGGTAAAACGCAGTGCCTTTTACCCGCGGATTTTTCAAAAATGATGCTGAAAAATCTCACACGAATCTGCAACGTGGGCACATAGCCTTAGGGTTAGGGTTGTGGTTAGGGTTGTGATTAGGGTTATGGCTACAGTTGGGATTAGGGTTACGGGTGTGGGGGGCTTAGTGTTGGAGTTAGAATTGAGGGGTTTCCACTGTTTAGGCACATCAGGGGTCTCCAAACGCAACATGGCGCCACCATTGATTCCAGCCAATCTTGTATTCAAAAAGTCAAATGGTGCTCCCTCAATTCCGAGCCCCGACGTGTGCCCAAGCAGTGGTTTACCCCCACATATGGGGTACCAGCATACTCAGGATAAACTGAGCAACAATTACTGGGGTCCAATTTCTCCTGTTACCCTTGTGAAAATAAAAAAATGCTTGCTAAAACATCATTTTTGAGGAAAGAAAAATGATTTTTTATTTTCACGGCTCTGCGTTGTAAACGTCTGTGAAGCACTTGGGGGTTCAAAGTGCTCACCACATATCTAGATAAGTTCCTTGGGGGGTCTAGTTTCTAAAATGGGGTTACTTGTGGGGGGTTTCTACTGTTTAGGCACACCAGGGGCTCTGCAAACGCAACGTGACGCCCGCAGACCATTCCATCAAAGTCTGCATTTCAAAAGTCACTACTTCCCTTCTGAGCCCCGACGTGTGCCCAAACAGTGGTTTACCCCCACACATGGGGTATCAGCGTACTCAGGAGAAACTGGACAACAACTTTTGGGGTCCAATTTCTCCTGTAACCCTTGGGAAAATAAAAAATTCTGGGCTAAATAATTATTTTTGAGGAAAGAAAACGTATTTATTATTTTCACGGCTCTGCGTTGTAAACTTCTGTGAAGCACTTGGGGGTTCAAAGTGCTCACCACACATCTACATAAGTTCCTTTCGGGGTCTAGTTTCCAAAATGGGGTCACTTGTGGGGGGTTTCTACTGTTTAGCCACATCAGGGGCTCTGCAAACGCAACGTGACGCCCGCAGAGCATTCCATCAAAGTCTGCATTTCAAAACGTCACTACTTCACTTCCGAGCCCCGGCATGTGCCCAAACAGTGGTTTACCCCCACATATGGGGTATCAGCGTACTCAGGAGAAACTGGACAACAACTTTTGGGGTCCAATTTCTCCTGTTACCCTTGGGAAAATAAAAAATTGCAGGCTAAAAGATCATTTTTGAGAAAATAATTTTTTTTTTTTTTCATGGCTCTGCGTTATAAACTTCTGTGAAGCACTTGGGGGTTCAAAGTCCTCACCACACATCTAGATTAGTTCCTTTGGGGGTCTAGTTTCCAAAATGGGGTCATTTGTGGGGGATCTCCAATGTTTAGGCATACAGGGGATCTCCAAACCTGACATGGTGTCCGCTAATGATTGGAGCTAAGTTTCCATTTAAAAAGCCAAATGGCGTGCCTTCCCTTCCGAGCCCTGCTGTGCGCCCAAACAGTGGTTTACCCCCACATATGGGGTATCCGCATACTCAGGACAAACTGGACAAGAACATTTGGAGTCCAATTTCTCCTATTACCCTTGGCAAAATAGGAAATTCCAGGCTAAAAAATTAGAAAATTATTTTTTATTTTCATGGTTCTGCGTTATAAACTTCTGTGAAGCACCTGGGGGTTTAAAGTGCTCACTAGGCATCTAGATAAGTTCCTTGGGGGGTCTAGTTTCCAAAATGGGGTCACTTGTGGGGGAGCTCCAATGTTTAGGCACACAGGGGCTCTCCAAACGCGACATGGTGTCCGCTAACAATTGGAGCTAATTTTCCATTCAAAAAGTCAAATGGCGCTCCTTCCCTTCCGAGCCTTACCTTGTGCCCAAACAGTGGTTTACCCCCACATGTGAGGTATTGGTGTACTCAGGAGAAATTACCCAACAAATTTTAGGATCCATTTTATCCTGATGCCCATGTGAAAATGAAAAAATTGAGGCTAAAAGAATTTTTTTGTGAAAAAAAAGTACTTTTTCATTTTTACGGATCAATTTGTGAAGCACATGGGGGTTCAAAGTGCTCACTATGCATCTAGATAAGTTCCTTGGGGCGTCTAGTTTCCAAAATGGGGTCACTTGTGGGGGAGCTCCAATTTTTAGGCACACGGGGGCTCTCCAAACGTGACATGGTGTCCGCTAAAGAGTGGAGCCAATTTTTCATTCAAAAAGTCAAATGGCGCTCCTTCCCTTCCAAGCCCTGTCGTGCGCCCAAACAGTGGTTTACCCCAACATGTGAGGTATCAGTGTACTCAGGACAAATTGGACAACAACTTTCGTGGTTCAGTTTCTCCTTTTACCATTGGGAAAATAAAAAAATTGTTGCTAAAAGATCATTTTTGTGACTAAAAAGTTAAATGTTCATTTTTTCCTTCCATGTTGCTTCTGCTGCTGTGAAGTACCTGAAGGGTTAATAAACTTCTTGAATGTGGTTTTGAGTACCTTGAGGGGTGCAGTTTTTAGAATGGTGTCACTTTTGGGTATTTTCAGCCATATAGACCCCTCAAACTGACTTCAAATGTGAGGTGGTCCCTAAAAAAAATGGTTTTGTAAATTTCGTTGTAAAAATGAGAAATCGCTGGTCAAATTTTAACCCTTATAACTTCCTAGCAAAAAAAAATTTTGTTTCCAAAATTGTGCTGATGTAAAGTATACATGTGGGAAATGTTATTTATTAACTATTTTGTGTCACATAACTCTCTGGTTTAACAGAATAAAAATTCAAAATGTGAAAATTGCGAAATTTTCAAAATTTTCGCCAAATTTCCGTTTTTATCACAAATAAACGCAGAATTTATTGACCTAAACTTACCACTATCATGAAGCCCAATATGTCACGAAAAAACAATCTCAGAACCGCTAGGATCCGTTGAAGCGTTCCTGAGTTATTACCTCATAAAGGGACACTGGTCAGAATTGCAAAAAACGGCAAGGTCTTTAAGGTCAAAATAGGCTGGGTCATGAAGAGGTTAAAGGGCATGTCCAGGTTTGAGAACAAACTATGCAGTCACATAGTGATTCCTGAATTGTGATAGCGTACAGCACGCGCGCTCCTAATTCTCCGGTACTGACATTTGTGAGCAAGCAGTAATACTCCCAGTTGATCATGGCAGTGGCGGCTTTCAGACTCCTACCGATCTTATTTTTCAGACCTTTTCCAAGGCTAGATCATTGATATCATAAGCACATGCTAAAGAAAGACTTCTCACAGGCTGAAACATTGCACAAGTTTCTAGTCACTTATTTTGATCTGACCATATAGTGCTGCGATCTTTTCTACTAGTTAGAAAAAATACATCTTTCCTAATCCTATTCGGTAACATACAGGTGTGTCTCACTAAATTAGAATATCAAAGTTAATTTATTTCAGTTCTTCAATACAAAAAGTGAAACTCATATAGAGTCATTACAAGCAGAGTGATCTATTTCAAGTATTTATTTCTCTTAATGTTGATGATTATGGATAACAGCCAATGAAAACTAAAACGTCGTTATCTCAGTAAATTAGAATACTTAACATCAGCTTGAAAAATTATTTTAAAACCCGATATGTTGGCCTAATGAGATGTATGTTCAGTAAATGCACTCAATACTTGGTCGAGGCTCCCTTTGCATCAATTACTGCATCAATGCGGCGTGGCATGGAGGCGATCAGCCTGTGGCACTGCTGAGGTGTTATAGAAGCCCAGGTTGCTTTGATTGCAGCCTTCAGCTCGTCTGCATTGTTGGGTCTGGTGTCTCTCATCTTCCCCTTTACAATACTCCATAGATTCTCTATAGGTGAGTTTGCTGGCCAATCAAGCACAGTGATACTGTTGTTTGTAAACCAGGTATTGGCTTAGAACTAAATTAATGAAAATCCCGGAGTGGGCATATCATTCACCAGTGAGCGCAGCATCAATGACCATCACTGTCATTTTTCCCCGGTCCTGAGGTCACCGCAGTTCAGCCTGGCTGGGAACGCAGCCTCAGTGACGTCACTGATGCTGCGCTCGCAACATCTCATTCACCAGTGGTTCTGAGCCTGGACGGTCGCATCTTGGCACCATCCAGGTTGAAAAATAATTATCCCCCAGACACGGATAGACATGGACAGCGTGGGACAAAACGACTTACAGGTATGGTATACTGTTATTTTTATTTTAGTTTTATTACAGGAGAATGAGGGCTTCGGTGAACTTAGGCGTTAGGTGAGTATAACTGTGTTTGTTATTTTAAAATTAAAAAGGAAATCTGTGTTTAGTCTTATTTCTAATAAAGTACTTTATTCTGGTTGTCTTTATTTACCATACAACTATAGGATTAGTAATGGAGAGGTGTCTTATAGATGCCTCTCCGTTACTATGCTGTGGGCTTGATGTCACCTGACTATACAAAGGTGACATCAACCCCACAAATATGAACACCACTTACCACCGCTACAGGGCAACTGTGAAGAGCCAGGCAAAGCGCCAGAATTGGCGCATTTAATAGATGAGACTTTTCTGTGCAACTGCAGGCTGCTATTTTTAGGCTGGGGGGCCTATATCAATGGTCCCTTACCAGCCTGAGAATGCAAGACCCCAGCTGTCAGCTTTAGCAAGGCTGGTTGTCAAAAATGGGGGGACCCAACGCGTTTTTTTTAAATTATTAAAATAAAACAGAGTGGGGACCCCTCTATTCTTGATAACTAGCCTTGCTGAAGCTGACAGCTCTGAGTTTTGCCTGGCTTGTTATCAAAAATAGGGGGGAACGCACGTCGGGTTTTTCATTAATTCATTTAGTTCTAGCGCTGGAGGCGGGTGAAGAATACCCCATCATCTGCTCCTGCTGTCACTGTTATTAGCGGCAGCAGGTGTCGGATGATGGGAGTAACAGTCGCAAAAGTTCCCACCAGCAGAGCAGGGGAGAATGATGAGAGCGGTCTTCAGCACCCGCCGCCAGTGAACAACACTTAATGTAGCGCTACTTCCCCAGCGGCCGTCCGTGTGGTACTGATGCGGCACATGGGTGGCACACGGTTGCCACACGTGTGCCGCAAGTATTGCACACAGACACGGATATCTCCAGTACCGTTTTTTCCGCTCCTGGAAAAAAACGGATATGTGAAACCGGCCAAAAGGGACCTTTTTTAACACTTAGGAAGCCTTTGCAGTATTCCAGTATTCCAGTATTCCAAAGACATACTGATAGGGATTCTAGATTGTGAGCCCCATCGGGGACAGTGGTGATAATGTGTGCAAAACTGTAAAGCGCTGCGGAATATGTTAGCGCTATATAAAAATAAAGATTATTATTATTATTTGCAGGTGTTTTTCGTTAATTATTCTAATTTACTGAGATAATGACTTTCGGGTTTTCATTGGCTGTAAGCCATAATCATCAACATTAACAGAAATAAACACTTGAAATAGATCACTCTGTTTGTAATGACTATCTAATATATGAGAGTCGCTTTTTGTATTGAAGAACTGAAATAAATTAACTTTTTGATGATATTCTAATTTTGCGAGAAGCACCTGTACATAACAGATCTGGGGATGTCACATAATAAAAGCAAGTGATTAAAGAGCAAGCACTGGTGGAGCCACAGGTTCAGAAGCAACCTGTGAGATTACCCTCCCGAAACAAATAATGAACATGCAGCCCAGTAAAAGATAAGCTGATCCTTTTATGATCCTTAAAGTACCGCTCAGTTTTTTTATTTGACCGCTGGAGTGGTATCACTATTGCATGTTCCCTACCCCAAGTACCAGCCACCGTCTTCTGTTCTTCCTCAGCACCATTCTGGTCCCGCTCCACCATATTGTGACTGCAGCTACTGACTGACCGGAAGTCAGAGGTAACGGCCACAAGTTCTCAGTGTAAGTTTATAAGAGGCTCATTCTGGTCTCAGACTTATTTTGAGCTCCGCTGCCTAGCAAACACTGACGCGATCCTGCAGGTCACAAACTGCAGAAGATGATCGCAGAAGACGGCAGCTGGTGAGTATAATACTAAAGGCTGGGAACTTTGATTAGTGGCACCACTGCAGCAGTGAAATAAAAAAAAATTGCTCAAAGATTTGCTCCAGGAGAGAAATCACTTTTTTTTTTAACCCCTTTCTGACATGTGACGTACTGTGTGCCATAGTGATCGGCCGCACTCAACTCACGGGGGGAACACGGCAGATCGTCAGCTGACTATCGCAGCTGACATCTGGCACTATGTGCCAGGAGCGGTCACGAACCGCCCCCGGCACACTGCGATCAAACATGATCCAGCGTTCTGGGGTCATAGGGAAGCATCGCACAGGGAGGGGGCTCCCTTCGGGCTTCCCCGAGACCCTCGGTACAAGGCGATGTGCCCACCTTGTACCGAGCGTCTCCTCCCTGCAGGCCCCGGATCCAAAATGGCCGCGGGGCTACATCCGGGTCCTGCAGTGAGGTGGCTTACTAAGTGCCTGCTCAGAGCAAGCGCTGGTAAGCCTGCAGCCCTGCATGTCAGATCGCTGATTTGACACAGTGCTATGCAAAGTGTCAGATCAGCGATCTGTCACTATAACATGATGCTTCCCCCCCGGAGCAATGTTATAAAGTAAAAAAAAAAATATTCAGATGTGTAAAAAAAAAAATATATATATATATATTGTTCCCATAAATACATTCCTTTATCTAAATAAAAAAAACAAAACAATAAAAGTACACATATTTAGTATCGCCGCGTCCGTAACGACCCAACCTATAAAACTGTCCCACTAGTTAACCCCTTCAGTGAACACCATAAAAAAAGAGGCAAAAAACAACCCTTTATTATCATACCGCCGAACAAAAAGTGGAATAGCACGCGATCAGAAAGACAGATATAAATACCGCTGAAAACGTCATCTTGTCCTGCAAAAAACGAGCCACCATACAATGTCATCAGTGAAAGAATAAAAAGTTCTAGTCCTCAGAATAAAGCGATGCAAAAATAATTATTTTTTCTCTATAAAATAGTTTTTATCGTATAAAAGCGCCAAAACATAAAAAAATGATATGAATGAGGTATCGCTGTAATCGTACTGACCCGAAGAATAAAACTGCTTTATCCATTTTACCAAACGCGGAACGATATAAACCCCCCCCCCAAAAAAAAGAAATTCATGAATGGCTGGTTTTTGGTCATACTGCCTCACAAAAATCGGAATAAAAAGTGATCAAAAAATGTCACATGCCCGAAAATGTTACCAATAAAAACTTCAACTCATCCCACAAAAAACAAGACCTCACATGACTCTGTGGACCAAAATATGGAAAAATTATAGCTCTAGGAAATGTGGTAACGCAAAAAAATTTTTTTTGCAATAAAAAGCGTCTATTAATGTGTGACAGCTGCCAATCATAAAAAGCCGCTAAAAACCCCGCTATTAAAGTTAATCAAAACCCCCTTCATCACCCCCTTAGTTAGGGAAAAATAAAAAAAATTAAAAAATGTGTTTATTTCCATTTTCCCATTAGGGTTGGGGCTAGGGTTAGGGTTGGGGCTAGGGTCAGGATTACATTTACGGTTGGGATTAGGGTTAGGGGTGTACATACCAAGTAAACAATGAAGAACAGCATCCAATCTAGGTGAAAGCTTGAAAAAGACCCATGTGGGTTGAAACGTTGCACTTTGGCAAATAAAGGAATCCGTTTTTGAACACTTTCACCTGGATTGGATGCTGTCCTTCATTGTTTACTTGGTATGTACACTTTCCATGGGGGTCCAGTGGAACTAGGACGTACATCCACATATCTAATGTGCTGTCGGCCATCTGCTTTTTTTGTTAGGGTTAGGGGTGTGTCAAGGTTAGGGGTGTGGTTAGGGTTATGGTTGGGATTAGGGTTAGGGGTGTGTTGGAGTTAGGGGTGTGGTTGGAGTTAGGGGTGTGGTTGGGGTTAGGGTTGTGGTTGGGTTAGGGTTTCAGTTATAATTGGGGGGTTTCCACTGTTTAGGCACATCAGGGCTCTCCAAACACGACATGGCGTCCGATCCCAATTCCAGCCAATTCTGCGTTGAAAAAGTAAAACCGTGCTCCTTCCCTTCCGAGCTCTCCCATGCGCCCAAACAGGGGTTTACCCCAACATATCTGGTATCAGCGTACTAAGGACACATTGGACAACAACTTCTGGGGTCCAATTTCTCTTGTTACCTTTGGGAAAATTTCAATTTGGGGGGCTAAAAAAACATGTTTTGTGGGACAAAAAAGATTTTTTATTTTCACGGCTCTGCATTATAAACTGTAGTGAAATACTTGGGGGTTCAAAGTTCACACAACACATCTAGATAAGTTCCTTGGGGGGTCTAGGTTCCAAAATGGGGTCACTTGTGGGGGGTTTCTACTGTTTAGGTACATCAGGGGCTCTGCAAATGCAACGTGACGCCCGCAGACCAATCCATCTAAGTCTTCATTCCAAGTAGCGCTCCTTCCCTTCCGAGCTCTGCCATGCACCCAAACGGTGGTTCCTCCCCACATATGGGGTATCAGCGTACTCAGGACAAATTGAACAATAACTTTTGGGGACCAATTTCTCCTGTTACCCTTGGGAAAATACAAAGCTGGGGGCTAAAATATAATTTTTGTGGAAAAAAAAAGATTTTTTATTTTCACGGCTCTTACAACACATCTAGATAAGATCCTTAGGGGGTCTACTTTCCAAAATGGTGTCACTTGTGAGGGGTTTCAATGCTTAGGCACATCAGGGGTTCTCCAAACGCAACATGGCGTCCCATCTCAATTCCAGCCAATTTTGCATTGAAAAGTCAAACGGCGCTCATTCCCTTCCGAGCCCTGCCATGCACCTAGACAGTGGTTTACCCCCACATATGGGGTATCAGCGTACTCAGGACAAATTGAACAATTTCTGGGGTACAATTTCTTCTGGTAACCTTGGGGAAAAAAAATTGGGGGTGAAAATTTCTTTTGTGTGAGAAAATATTTTTTATTTTTACGGCTCTACATTATAAACTTCTGTGAAGCACTTGGTGGGTCAAAGTGCTCACCACACATTTAGATAAATTCCTTAGGGGGTCTACTTTCCAAAATGGTTTCACTCATGGGGGGTTTCAATGTTTAGGCACATCAGTGGCTCTCCAAAGCAACATGATGTCCCATCTCAATTCCAGCCAATTTTGCATTGAAAAGTCAAATAGCGCTCCTTCCCTTCCGAGCTCTGCCATGTGCCCAAACAGTGGTTTACCCCCACATATGGGGTATCCGGGTACTCAGGACAAGTTGTACAACAACTTTTGGGGTCCATTTTCTCCTGTTACCCTTGGTAAAATAAAACAAATTGGAGCTGAAGTAAATTTTTTGTGAAAAAAAAATTAAATGTTCATTTTTTTTTTAAACATTCCAAAAATTCCTGTGAAACACCTGAAGGGTTAACAAAACTTCTTGAATGTGGTTTTGAGCACCTTGAGGGGTGCTGTTTGTAGAATGGTGTCACACTTGGGTATTTTCTATCATATAGACCCCTCAAAATGACTTCAAATGTGACGTGGTCCCTAAAAAAAAATGGTGTTGTAAAAATGAAATTGCTGGTCAACTTTTAACCCTTATAACTCCCTAACAAAAAAAAATTTTGTTTCCAAAACTGTGCTGATGTAAAGTAGTAATGTGGGAAATGTTACTTATTAAGTATTTTGTGTGACATATCTCTGTGATTTAAAGGGACACTGTCACCTGAATTTGGAGGGAACCATCTTCAGCCATGGAGGCGGGGTTTTGTGGTTTTTCATTCACCCTTTCCTTACCCGCTGGCTGCATGCTGGCTGCAAAATTGGATTGAAGTTCATTCTCTGTCCTCCATAGTACATGCCTGCACAAGGTGCAATCTTGCCTTGTGCAGGCATGTACTATGGAGGACAGAGAATGAACTTCAATCCAATATTGCAGCCAGCATGCAGCCAGCGGGTAAGGAAAGGGTGAATGAAAAACCACAAAACCCCGCCTCCATGGCTGAAGATTGTTCCCTCCAAATTCAGGTGACAGTGTCCCTTTAAGGGCATAAAAATTCTAAGTTGGAAAATTGCAAAATTTTCGCCAAATTTCCATTTTTTTCACAAATAAACGCAGGTAATATCAAAGAAATGTTACCACTATCATGAAGTACAATATGTCACGAGAAAACAATGTCAGAATCACCGGGATCCATTGAAGCGTTCCAGAGTTATAACCTCATAAAGGGACAGTAGTCAGAATTGTAAAAATTGGCCCGGTCAGTAACGTGCAAACCACCCTTGGGGGTAAAGGGGTTAAAGCTGTGTTTGGAAGTGCACTGAGGCGTGATGATGCACTTACAGCGTCTCGGCCTTGTGCTCTATTTCCCAGCCAGCAGCATCCTCCCCTGACAGGTCAGTGGCAGTCATTATGAGGGGCTATTGGACTGTAAGGCCGGCTTCACACTCAGCGTATGAAAATACGGTCCGTATATTACGGCCGTAATACGCTGAAATGTCCCGAAAATAGTGGTCCGTAGCTCCTCCGTAGGCAGGGTGTGTCAGCGTTTTTTGCGCATGGCATCCTCCGTATGTAATCCGTATGGCATCCGTACTGCGTGGTTTTCTCGCAGGCTTGCAAAACCAACATACCGCTATAGAAATGATCCATGTGTCCCAAAAAGAAAAAAATATATATATATACTGTCTATATATATATATATATATATATATATATATATATATATATATGTCATTAGACACATATATGTATATATATTAATATTTATTCCAGCGCTATACAGCTTGAAAGCCGGTAATTCAATTACCGGCTTTTTCTTTCTCCTTCCTAAAACCCGACATGATTTGAGACATGGTTTACATACAGTAAGTTACATACAGTAAACCATGTCTTCTCTCCATTTTTTTTTGCAGATTCCACACTACTAATGTCAGTAGTGTGTATCTGCAAAATTTGGCCGTTCTAGCTCTTAAAATAAAGGGTTAAATGGCGGAAAAAATTGGCGTGGGCTCCCGCGCAATTTTCTCCGCCAGAGTAGTAAAGCCAGTGACTGAGGGCAGATATTAATAGCCTGGAGAGGGTCCATGGTTATTGGCCCCCCCCTGGCTAAAAATATCTGTCCCCAGCCACCCCAGAAAAGGCACATCTGGAAGATGCGCCTATTCTGGCACTTGGCCACTCTCTTCCCATTCCCGTGTAGCGGTGGGATATGGGGTAATGAAGGGTTAATGCCACCTTGCTATTGTAAGGTGACATTAAGCCTAATTAATAATGGAGAGGCGTCAATTATGACACCTATCCATTATTAATCCAATTGAATGAAAGGGTTAAATAAAACACAAACACATTATTTAAAATTATTTTAATGAAATAAAAACAATGGTTGTTGGAGTATTTTATTCTACGCCCAATCCAATCACTGAAGACCCTCGTTCTGTGAAAGAAAAAACATAATAAACCAACAATATACTTACCCTCCGCAGATCTGTAACGTCCAACGATGTAAATCCTTCTGAAGGGGTTAAAACATTTTGCAGCAAGGAGCTTTGCTAATGCAGGCTGCTCCTCGCTGCAAAACCCCGGGGAATGAGTCTAAATATAGATCAATGAGCTATATTTAGCTTCATTTGCGGTGAGGCGCCCTCTGCTGGCTGTTTATAGATCGTGGGAACTTGCCTAGAAAGCCTGGGAGCTTTAACCCTGTGTGACCAACTTTTTACTATTGATGCTGCGTAGCTGGGCAATATACTACGTCGCTGGGCAATATACTACGTGACTGGGCAATATACTACGTGGCTGGGCAATATACTACGTAGCTGGGCAATATACTACGTGGCTGGGCAATATACTATGTGACTGAGCAATATACTACATGACTGGGCAATATACTACGTGGCTGGGCAATATACTACGTGGCTGGGCAATATACTACATGGCTGGGCAATATACTACGTGGCTGGGCAATATACTACGTGGCTGGGCAATGTACTACATGACTGGGCAATGTACTACGTGGCTGGGCAATGTACTACATGACTGGGCAATATACTACGTGGGCTGGGCAATATACTACGTGGCTGGGCAATATACTACATGACTGAGCAATATACTACATGACTGGGCAATATACTACGTGGCTGGGCAATATACTACATGACTGAGCAATATACTACATGACTGGGCAATATACTACGTGGCTGGGCAATATACTACGTTGCTGGGCAATATACTACGTGGGCTGGGCAATATACTACGTGGCTGGGCAATATACTACGTGGCTGGGCAATATACTACGTGGCTGGGCAATATACTACGTGGCTGGGCAATATACTACGTGACTGGGCAATACACTACGTGGCTGGGCAATATACTACGTGGACATGCATATTCTAGAATACCCGATGCGTTAGAATCGGGCCACCATCTAGTCTAGTATATATATATTTGGGGGTAGAGGAGGTAAAAGTTACAGACAGGTTCCCTTTAAGGTCCATTAATGTATATTACGCTATAAATTGTGCACACATTTTATACCACACACAGCACATTGCTTGAAACAGCAGTAATCCATTCCACACATGTATCTCCCATTATCACAGCGCCCTGCTAACACTGGGGACTCGGTGTTACTATCAGTAGCGGGGAGCTCAGGCGCCTATATCTGCCCCCCACACATATATTGAGGGTCTTCCAGCACAGGTGACCTCCCAGTATCCCTCCGCCAGTCACTACCGAGCAGCAGCTCACCTGCCTCATCACAGCAGAAGCAGCTGAATGCCCTCTGACGTCATGGTCATGTGAGCGGTCACATGACTGCAAGTTCTAGCTCCTGTGTGTGTGCTCTGAGCCTGCGCAGTGTGGTCAGATCTGTGTGTGGCGTCTGCTCTCTGCTCCTGTAGGCACACAGTTACACAGTGCAGAGTAGACTGTGAAGATGGAGTTATAGAAGTTGTTCTATTCTTATGCCATCTTTGGGTCCCTGTTGTAGGATATTAGATTTGTCTTTTTGTCCTGTGATAAAACCGAGCCGTAGCTGAGTGTCCACTAAGGCCGGGGTCACACTTGCACATCAATACCCGGCACTGCCGCCGGCACTCAGGAGCGGAGCGTGTGGCTGCATTTATTTCTATGCAGCTGAACGCTCCGGTCCGAACCGCACACGTTTCATGGCTAAGGCTACGTTCACATTTGCGGTGCGTCGGGCGCAACCGCGGCGACGCATGCGTCATGCGTCCCTATATTTAACATGGGGGCGCATGGACATGCGTTGTCTTGTGTTTTGTGAAGCATGCGTCTTTTTTGGCGCAAGCGTCAGGGCGCAGAGGACGCAGCAAGTTGCATTTTTTTTTTCGTCCAAAATTGGCCAAAAATGGACGCATGCGTCACAAAACAATGCGTTTTTGCATGCGTTTTGCATGCGTTGTGCGTTGCGTCGCCGACGCAACACACAACGCAAGTGTGAACGTAGCCTAAAAGAAGGATTTTGTGCCCTAGTTACCGTCCTGTTGAAGCGATGATTTGCAGATCTGGGCACCGTCACATCACATCTCTTGCCGGTGGTTTTCCTCATTTCTGTGATGACCCGCACCTTCTGCTCTGCTGTGACTGTCGGCCTGGGCAGTGTTTGTGAGATCGCCATCATTGTGAGGGCAGGTGCAGACAACAGTTTTCTCTCCATCCAAGAAAATCCAATTATGCCAATTACAATCTGATCAGAGAGGGAGCGGCGTGGGATACGATTTTCTGGGAGATGGAGAAAAAAAAAGTTTCTCCACCTTATCCATTCTGTGAAAATCGGACAACACTAGAATTACGATGTTAGGTTGGTGTGAATAAAAATCATTCCTAAAGGTATGTGCACACGTTGCGGATTTCCTGCGGATCCAGATTACAGTACAATGTAAATCAAAAGGAGAAAAAAATGCTGTGCTAATGGTGCAGAAAATTCCGTGCGGAAACGCTGCGGATTAAGGGTATGTGCACACGTTCGGGATGTTTCGCGTTTTTTCAGCGGTTTCCTGCCACTTAAACGCATACATTAAGCATCCCATCATTTTTAATGCATTCTGCAATTTTTGTGCACATGTTGCGTTTTTTCCGCAATAAAAACGTATCGAGGAAAAATACGCAGGATGATCATTAATTTTGCCGATTTTTTTGTGGATTTCCCGCTATTTATTGCATTTTGAAGCTCCGGGAAAAAAAAATCCGCACAAAAAACGCGAGTAAAATGTGCGAAAAGCGCATGCAGATTTCCTGCAGAAAAAGTCCGGTTTTGTTCAGGAAATTTCTGCACAAAATCCTGATGTGTGCACATAGCCTATAAGGGTATGTGTCCACTTTCAGGATTGCATCAGGATTTGGTCAGGATTTTCCATCAGTATTTGTAGCCAAAACCAGGAGTGGGTGATAAATGCAGAAGTGGTGCACATGTTTCTATTATACTTTTCCGCTAATTGTTCCACTCCTGGTTTTGGCTACAAATACTGAGGAAAAATCCTGACCAAATCCTGATGCAATCCTGAACGTGGACACATACCCTTAAAGAAGCAGCATGTCACTTCTTTTGGGCGGATCTGCAGCGTTTTTGTACCCATTCCATTATAGAAATCCGCAGGGGTAAAAAATGTAGCAAATCCGCACAAAAAAAAGTGTCAAATCCGCACCTGCGTTTTTTGCCAAGAGATACAGAATCTGCACAAACAATTCCTGAGGCTAATCCGCAACGTGTGCACATAGCCTTATACTCTGCGGATGGCATCCTTTTAATTAGTGCAGCTAGCGCATCATGATAACTCCTCTAAACCCCCAGGCATTAGTGCCCAGACTCCTTCCAGTGTGGTAACTCCTCCGCCCTTTGGGGTTGACTAAACTTTGACTACTTGTCTAACTTACAGGGATAAGTCTCTTTGCTCCCTCTTTGGTGGCCATCCTCGCCCTTTGGCCAGGACCACACATGCGAGAAACACGGCCGAGTCTCGCATGTTAATACCCGGCACTCAGGAGCGGAGCGTGCGGCCGCATAGCAATACATGGAGCCGCACGCTCCGCTCCCAGGTGCCGGCGGCAGTGCCAGGGATTAACATGCGAGACTCGGCCGTGTTTCTCGCATGTGTGATCCCAGTCTTTATCATCATATTGGCAATACTCTCACGCACGTAGGTTGGTCTCCATTACCTGGGACAAAATCCATTAACAGCATTATGAGCTGGAATTATTCACTTATCCCCCTGTGTCCCTGACCCCGGCACGGTGCACCATTTCTAGCATGTGCTACTCATTCCCCCTTTGCTACCTGTGAAAATCTGCAGCTGGATTTCACAGCTTTTCTTCCTTCTGCCTGACTGCTCCATTTGCATGTGACTGATTACAATCTGTATTGGAAATATAAAGTTATGTGGGGAAAAAACCCAACGCATTTTAATAAATAATTTAAACACAAAAACCGGATATAAAAATAGGTCATTTTCTGATTATAGCTTCACTTTTAAGACCAGTCACCACATCAAGAAGAACAAGTTTTTGCGATTATTTTCTTCCCACTGCTTCCCTGGGTGTTTTTTTTTTTTTTTCAAATCCTACATAGGTTCCCAGAGATATGGACTTTTTATAAAGTGCTAATTTGTATGGCCTTGGGTGAGGCTCACCTTGGAGTAATGCAAAGCAGCTGAAAGACAAGATCTCAGAGGGTCATATGAGCAACGCCCTTATGGTAAAGATCATAAAAATAATTACTATAAATAAAAAGGACCATCTCTCTGGAACCGTACAGTGAATATGAAAATAACTAAAAAAAGCAATAATTACGGGAGCAGCGGGAATAAAATAATTATTGCTTATTTAAAATATGTGGCCATTCTTGAGCTATTTAATGTTTTTTTTTGTTTATAGCTGATTGCCTATGAGACCGACCACCATTGCGGTGTAGGTTATAAGCACTGTGCTGAACTTGGCGAGGACTAGGAGGTAACAGGCAGCATGCTACACTGATCCTTGGCTTCAAACATTGCTTTTAACCCCTTCCCGACATATGACATACATTTACATCATAGGCCGAGTCCCTGACTTTGATGTGGGTTTGCAGGCTGAGCCCGCATCTTTCCTAACAGATGATGGCAGAATTATTCAGCCATCATCTGCCTCTAACAGCCATGGGTGGAGCAGATGCTGGTGGTCGTTTTTCTCAAGTATCTTCACCAGCATCTTTGCTCTATACTTTCAAGTAAATAGGGTGGGCGGCTTCCAAACGAAGCAGCCCCAAGAGCGAATGTTATTTCTTTTAACTGCTACAAGGTTTCCAAATCTTGAAGCGGTTAAAAGAAGTTATGCAGTCATGTGTCAAGTGTCGGCACCCTTGAAGTTGTTCCAGAAAATGAAGTATTTCTCCCAGAACAGTATTCCAATTACACGTGTTTTGTTATACATGTTTACTTCCTTTTTGTGTATTGGAACAACACAAAAAAAAAAAAAAAACAGATAAAAAAGGCAAATTGGACATCATTTCACACAAAACTCCAAAAATGGTCCAGAAAAAATTGTTGGCACCTTTACAAAATTGTGGGTAAACAACTTTGTTTCAAGCATGTAATGTTTGTTCAAACTCACCTGTAGCAAGTAACAGGTGTGGGCAATCTGAAAATCATACCTGAAATCAGATAAAAAGGGGAGACGATGACTCAATTTTTGTATTTTGTGCCTGTGTGTCCCACACTAACCATGGAGAACAGAAAGAGAAGAATAGAACGGTTTGAGAACTTGAGAATCAAAATTGTTGAACAATATCAACAATCTCAAGGTTACAAGTTCATATCTAGAGATCTTGATGTTCCTAAGTCCATGGTGTGCAACATAATTAAGAAGAAAGGTTGCAACGCAGGATAGTCCGGATGACGGATAAGCTGCCCCAATCAAGCTCCAAAGAAATTCAAGCCGTCTGTCAGGCTCAGAGTGCATCAGTGTCAGCGTGAACTATTCGTTCATGTTTGAATGAACTTAAACACTATGGCAGGAGACCCAGGAAGACCCCACTGGTGACACAGACATAAAAAAGCTAGACTGCAGTATGCCAAAATGTACATGAAAAAGACAAAATCCTTCTGAAAAACATCTTGCAAACTGATAAGACCAAAATATAGATTTTGAGTAAAGCACATCATTCTACTGTCTACCGAAAACAGAATGAAGCCTACAAAGAAAAGAGCACAGTACCTACAGTGAAATATGGTGGTGGTTCAAATATGTTTTGGGGTTGTTTTGCTGTCTCAGGCACTGAATGCCTTGACTGTGTGTAAGGCATCATGAAATCTGAAGATTATCAGAGGATTTGGGGTCACATTGTAGTGGCCAGTGTCAGAAAGCTGGGTTTGTGTCTTGGGTCTTCCAGCATGACAATGACTCCAAACATACCTTAAGAAGCTCTCAGAAATGGATGGAAGCAAAGCACTAGAGAGTTCTGAAGTGGCCAACAATGAGTCCGTATCTAAATCCAATTGAACCCCATGTGGAAGAGATCTTAAAACTGCTGTTGGGAAAAGGCACCTTCAAGTATGAGAAATCTGGAGCATTTTGCAAAAGAAAAGTGGTCTAAAATTCCATTTGAGAGGTGTAAGAAGCTTATTGTTGGTTATAGGAAGCAATTGGTTGCAGTTATTTATTGCAAAGTGTGTGTAACTAAATATTAAGTTGAGTGTGGTGTTTTTTGTGTTGTTCCAATACACACAAAAGGAAATTATCATGTGCTCTAACACACACACTGTTCAGCTTTCCTAGCTGACCTGTGCAGTCTCCATACAGAGAGAGATGTTGACTTGTCTCTCCCATCAGCAACTCACATTTTGGCTGGTCACTCACCAGCTTCACCACACTCCACTCTGCTCAACATCCAGCAGACTGACACAAAGTAAACCCATTTCCTGGTGCTTAGTCAAAAACGAGCCAGGTGTGTCTAATTAAGACCTTCATTGCTAGGATTTAATACATCCTACTTTAACCCCTTCACGACTGATGACATAAATTTACATCATCGGCCGTGTCACTGCCTTTGACGTGGGCTCATACGCTGAGCCTGCTTCTTTCCCAGCATGTTTAATCAGCCATCAATTGCCTCTAACAGCCACAGATGGATCAGAGATCCACCTGTGGCTGTTAACAAGTTAAATGCATATTTCAACCAATGACAGCAGCATTTAACAAGAGCACATAGGAATAGCATCATTGTTCCCGCCCATTGGCGTGCCCGTCACATGATCTCGCTGAGCTGATGGGTTGTGATGACAGCTGAGGGTCTACTGAAGACCCCTATGCCTCTCATCACGATCCTCCTGTGAATGCCTGAATAATATTGCCTGGTCAATTTGACCATATATTGAACTCTTTATTGAATTTTTTTCATGTTTTCCAGTACGGTATGTCGTAAAATGAATGGTGCCATTGAAAAGTAAAACTCGTCCCGCAAAAAAACAAGCCCTCACACGGCTATAGTGACATCAAAATAAAAATGTTATGGCTCTTGAAAACAAAAAAGCGCCCGGGAGTGAAGTGGTTAATAAGTGTTGTGAGACAAACGATCAATTCTCTTTTATTAGTCAGCACATGACCAAAAGCATGCAAATCACATAAATGCAGTGATTGGATGACCACTGATACAGACATTGCCAAATCATGACAGTGTGTGACACGCACAGTCTGCAGTCACAGAGTGACCACAAACTTTTGTGGTTTTTTTTGCCCCTTTACTCGCTGACCTCTAAGAAGAATACTGCACACTTGGTCCCATGACTACTGGCATTGATAAATATACTTGCTTTGAGGTCACATCCTTTTCTGAGAGCAGTGAGAAACCCAGGTTACATAGGTCTGCAGTGACTTCTGTATGCACAATCCAATTTCTGTAAGTAAGAATACAGCACACAGTGAAGTCCCAGTGACAGCACAGATCTCTCCTATTTCAGGAATCCTCTGAAGAAAGCAGAACAGGATGAACGTAAGCCTTTGATCCTTGCCTAACTCTTAACCAGTGTGATTTGCCTCTTCTAACTGCTTGCACCACGTCCCCTCCCCCAGTAAGCACATATATGGCGATCTTACTCAATACTTTTATTTACAAATTAGGTGATTTGCTTTGAAGATGTCCACCCAAAATAACCAATTAATCATATACAGCTCTGGCAAAAATTAAGAGACCACCACATCAAAACCCTGTCATGGGCAGCCCAATCTCTAGACCTGAACCCCATTGAAAACCTCTGGAGGATGATGGATAGTCACAAGCCATCAAACAAAGAAGAACTGCTTACATTTTTGTACCAGGAGTGGCATAAGGTCACCCAAAAGCAGTGTGAAAGACTGGTGGAAAGCATGCCAAGACCCATGAAAGCGGTGATTAAAAATCATGGTTATTCCACAAAATATTGATTTCTGAACTCTTCCTGAGTTAGAACATTAGTATTGTTGTTTCTATGAACTTGTTTTCCTTGTGTTATTTGAGGTCTGAAAGCACAATTAATTTTTTTTTAAATTTTGACCATCTTTCTTTGTCAGAAAAATAATACAAAATGTATTGCTTGGAACTTTGGAGCCTGTTTGCTCAGGGGATGACCCAGAAGTCCTGCGGTACGTACTGGGTATATCAGGCAGCCTCTTCCTGTAGGAGGTGCCTGATTATATCTTGTGCTCTCTAGTGATTTGGGCCTGTTACTCTGTGTCCCCGTGTCTTCTGATTCCCTGCTTCCTGTATATACCCAAGTTATCTTATTCCCGAGTAAGCTTTCTCCTTCCATTCTTTTGTTCCTGCTAGTGCCCGTCTTCCCTACTCCTCTCTAGTCTCCGGTTCTCTTCCGTACCTCTCCAGTGTGGTCTATTCGGCTCTTCCTGGCCGTCCCTCCTGTATCCTGTACCCCGTCATACTTCAGGTCTTGCCCCTTCTCCCTAGCACTCCCTGACCAGTTGTCCTTCTTGTCTCTCCAACGGGCCATTCCTTGGTACTGGCCATCGCGGTGATAGTCTCCCTTGGGCCTGCCCCTGACGCTCTCTCTATAGAGGGTGGTCCTCATTAGGTTAGTTCACCCAAGGGAGGTTCGTCACCGCGATCCAGTGGGTTCACCCTTGGAGTTCCGCAGATTGTCACACTAGCTGATGGTTGCCCTCACTTGCCCATCAATAATGTATATGTAAAGCACCACTCCAGTGTTTGTTGTTACTATTTTAGTACTGGAGTGGTGTCACTAATCTAAGTTCTCGCCCCTAGTGTTCTACTTACCAGCCGCCGTCTTCAGCTGTTTCCGGCAATGCTCCAGTCATGTGCTGCCATCTTGCGACAGCAACTTGTGTCTGACCAGAAGTCAGAGGTAACAGCTCTCAGTGCAAGTCTATGAGATCCTTGTTTTGGCCTTGTTCTGCCTCTCATAGACTTACATTGACTTTTGACCTCCAACTCACCCAGCAAACACTGGAGACCAACAGGAGCAGCGCCAGGAACAGCGACGGGCACAGTCCGGAAGAAAATGGCCGCTCCTTCCGCCCCGCAGTCAGTGCCTGTTGCCCGCATACTCCCCTCCAGTCACTGCTAATACAGGGTTAATGCCGGCGCTAACGGACCGCGTTATGCCGCAGGTAACGCACTCAGTTACTGCCGCTATTAACCCTGTGTGTCCCCAACTTTTTGCTATTGACGCTGCCTATACGGCATCAATAGTAAAAAATGTAATGTTAAAAAAAATGTAAAAAAAAACCTGCTATGCTCACCCTCCGTAGTCGCTCGCGCCGGCCGCCATCTTCCGTTGCAGGTTCCGGTGGTAAAGATGGTATGGGAGAAGGACTTGCCATGACGTCACGGTCATGTGACCGCGACGCCATCACCGGCCCTGCGCGGGAAGGACCTGCCATGACGTCACGGTCATGTGACTGCGACGTCATCACAGGACCTGTGCGCCTGCGCTACAAAGACCTACCATGACGTCACGGTCATGTGACCGCGACGTCATCACAGATCCTGCGCTCATACCAACCCTGGGACCGGAAGCTGCCGTGGACTACAAGGGGCCCTCGGAAAGGTGAGTATATGTTTATTTTTTAATCGGTGACAAACCTGGCTGGGCAATATACTACGTAGCTGGGCAATATACTACGTGACTGGCCAATATACTACGTGGCTCTGTGCTGTATACTACGTCACTGTGCAATATACTACGTGGCTCTGTGCTGTATACTACGTCGCTGTGCAATATTCTACGTAACTGGGCAATATACTACATGGCTCTGTGCTGTATACTACGTCACTGGGCAATATACTACATCACTGGGCAATATACTACGTGGCTGCGCAATATACTATGTCACTAGGCAATATACTACGTAACTGGCCAATATACTACGTGGCTGGACAATATACTACGTGGCTGGGCAATATACTACGTGGCTGGGCAATATACTACGTGGCTGGGCAATATACTACGTGGCTGGGCAATATACTATGTGGCTGGGCAATATACTACGTGGGCTGTGCAATATACTGCGTGGGCTGTGCAATATACTGCGTGGCTGGGCAATATACTGCGTGGCTGGGCAATATACTACGTCACTGGGCAATATACTACGTGGCTGGGCAATATACTACGTGGCTGGGCAATATACTACGTCACTGGGCAATATACTACGTGGCTGGGCAATATACTACGTGGCTGGGCAATATACTACGTGGCTGAGCAATATAGTACGTGGCTGTGCAATATACTACGTGGGCTGTGCAATATACTACGTGGCTGGGCAATATACTATGTGGACATGCATATTCTAGAATACCCGATGCGTTAGAATCGCGCCACCTTCTAGTAGATTATAAGCACCACTTCAGTGCTGAACTTTGCCCCCCCTTCGCCCCCCTCCCCGCTGGAGTGGTGCCTTAACAGAAGCACAAATGTTGCATGCAGAGTAAATTAATAGAGTGAACATATGAAACGCACAATATAAAATAGGAACACATTTTATTTTACTAGTTGACAAAATCATCCATAAGGTTAGAGATTAGGCATGTAGAATAATGGCGTATACCACATATGCTTTCCAGGATCTTGCATTTTGACTCGTGCGAGGTGTAGTCCTTATTTAACCTAGAAAGCCATCCTTTGTTAGGATTTTCATAATACCCTTCTTGTACTGGATTACAGAAGACACAATTATATGTTAGCCACATATACATTCTAAATGCAGATTAAAATAGCACAATCTACTCCGTAATCTGGATTAACTGCTGGTTATTATGCTCTTTCTTCTGTACTTGTTTTCCGTCATAGTTGACCTTCTTGTGAGGATATTCTATGCATTCAGTTTTCTTGGTGGTTACCAGCCAGTCTAGATCTTGGGGTCTAGAAGAATGGTCTAACATTATTCTTCAAATTTTAGTTTGTTTTCTTCTGTAACTCCAAGAATCACTTCAATTTCTTGTACCGTTTCCTGGAAATTAGAAAGTGAATGTCAGGTGTTACTGTATAGAAACCTCCTTAATGATCAGATATTCCATAAATAGCACAGTATTGCGTTATAGGTTTAGGAAATAGTGAGGTTTTGTTCCATGCCTCAAGTTCATCCATTGGAATGACTGATTCATTCATAACTACAAGGCCTCATTCAGATGTCAGTTTTTCACGTACGAGTTCTGTCTGTGTTTTTCACGGATAGAACTCATACCTATTATAGTTTAGTGGGCTGCTCAAAAAAACAAACTCTCCAATGCACATCTATGGGTCTGAAGAAACTGGACAGTGCTTGGATGCCATCAGTGTACTCTCCATTTTTCTTGACTGTTTGATAGGAAAAGTTAGAGAAACCTCTATCGTTTTTTTTTTCACTTTTTCACATGTAAAACTTATGAAACGCTGATGGGAAAAACTGGCACACTGACCAAACACTGATGAAAATCAGATCCAAGACAATGATGAAACACTTTTTTCAATATAATAAAAAAATCAGTGAACCCTACTGGGCAAAAGTTGAGCTCACAGCAAAGACCTTGAGGGCCCCATAAGTCTTTCCTAACCACTGGAGGAGACCAATGTGATAAGTAACACATGATAATTGTTCCGAATTTGCGTTGGGTCCCAGATTCTTCAAACTGCATGGTTGTTCACTCATAAAGTTATGCTATATTTGTGGGAGAGAAAGTGACAATGTGATTCTATTATGTCATGGAATGTGGTTTTAGTAATTCCTTCATGACTAAGGTTGTTCTAAACAGAAAAAAAATCACCTTCTGAAATGTTGCAGATATGCAACATGGAACGTTGTAGAACAGAAAAACAAATGCCCCCTGTTAGTTATATGTGTATGGATGTTTTCCCCCTTCATTATATATATCATATATATATATATATATATATATATATAAATGTATTATTGCATTTATGTTACGCTACTGGCTCAGATTAACAGGGAACATCTATGTGGTCCCTACATGTCTTCATGCATGGAGCTGTGGTTATGGTGATATGACAGCTAATATGAGCACTGTTTTTAGTGAAACATTTATTACACTTTGCAGGGAAGACACGGAACATGTCTTCTCTGCATTACCTTCACCACTTTTTGACATTGCTATGATGTTATCAGTGATGGCCAATGGACAATGCTATAGGAGCATTACATTTATATTGGGTGGATGGAACCTCTTTCTCACTGGTGGAGACCAATGCATGCCCAGCCACCAGCGATTCCAGCAGACAGATGATTTTGTCAGCCATATTTTGCACAAAACCTAGTAAAACATGACAGCTGTTCAGTCTGCCAGATCCAGGGACTCTCCTCTATGATGTCCGTATGTCCTACTTGACAGTAGAACCCCTTTAATTACTACTTTCACCCCTTGGTCCAGTGTGCCTCCCCTGCTTTGTACAGTAGTTACATTTTCACAACTTCCAATAGATGGAGTCATGTACTCTCACTGTAAAAGTTCATATGTTCACATTTCTGTATAAAACAAATCCTGTACTATTGCTCTAACTCAAGTTATGGAGGAACCAGATTAATTAAAGTGGACCTGCCAGAGGATTTCACAACACAAACCACATACATTATTAAACATGGAAAAATGGCTGTTTAATCCCTATATTAGAATGGGTATGTTATAAAGTGAGAGTGCTCCTTAAATGAAGTGTATTAAGTCTCTGACCTCCCAATCTGACAGCTCAGAAGGGAGGAGGAACACTGAGGAGTTGTCAATCAGGCTCAGTGCGAGGAGACTTTCCAAAAGGATTATGCAACCATTCTGACATGGATTTTTAAAGTAAACACACCAGCCTCATAAAGGCTAAAATACCTGTTTAGTAATGTACAGTTTATTATGTAATCTGGTGACAATTAAGGACACATATCGGCAAGTGAGCAGGGGGAATATAACAACTATCTGTGGTAATATAGTGAATATTTCTATTCAATGCAGCCAAAAGGATAATAATGTCTCTGAACATATTTCATACAACTACTCTGAGATTTACAAGTGTTATGTAATATCTACTTACAACTTAATGTCCCATAACAATGTTGGCTATAACTATTGGCTGTGTCTGTCCATTTCACTATTGATGTAGGTAACCTTTCAGTATAAATCATCTCATTGTTACATATAATCTCCCAGTGATAGGAACCTCGTGCCGATCATTAACTCTCTGTCTCTCGTGCAGGACAGTAATTACTAGACACTGAAAGATGTTCTCATGAAGAATGAAGCGTCTCTGTACATGTTCCTGCCCAGTGACTGCCAAAACAGAGCTGAAATCGTTACTTAATTAACAACTCACCTTGAAATTAGTTTCTCCCTGCATTTTAGGGGCTGATATTTCCTGATGGATGATGAACAGATTGCGTGCAAAGGTCATCAGTGCTCCCTGGAGGTCTTCAGCAATGCTCCTGGTAATGAGAATCAGAGAGAAGCAGGTCAGTGCCCCAATGCATGCATTATTTTACCATTTATTCATATGTAGAAGTTTAGCCTTACTACAAACTTAAGGGACTGGCCTATTTATAATTGTCCACTTATGCAAAGTTATATATGACCATGCCTATTCCTGTCATTCACACTAATTTCAGTCTCTCGAGCTGCTTGACAAAATATACAGGGGTGGGTGTCCACATCAATTGTGTCAGTACAGCTCTCATTGTAAGGCCAGTTTCAGACACGTTTTATTGGCACTTGTGTGACGCAAGTCCTGATAAGGGTCCAAACTGGCGGGGCTATAGTGACATATGAAGTGGTCTGTTTGGGCCCATAGAACTGCAGTAGGATAAGGACCTGCATCCGTAATACTGGCACAAAGGTGCACCCATGGCAAACCCAGTATCTGCAGCATATTGGTAAAATCACTTTATTTGTCCTAGGACTTCAATCATAGATCGCTTGTGCCTAGTGGACTTCTCAAGTCCCTAAATGTACAGATTGAGAAGGAGGAGGCAGCTACTAGAGATAAGCAGCAGACCACAATGCAGAGGCCATGTGAGTAGTCCATGGCCACTAGTCCTAAGCCCAGACAACCTCCTCCTACCTGCCGGCATCCCCAAGTATATCTTTTGATTAGTAGAGTCAGCACAATGTACTTTTGCAGCACAACGCGTACTAAACGATGCAACAGGCCTACTAATCAGATGAGGCACCGGGACATCTATATGGGCTTCTCTGTGGTCACTTTCATGATCTAACATTGATCATAGTTTGTGTCCAAACACACTTACATGCCTTGCAGCACATTTATTATGTTTTATTCATGGTTCTGACACGTTTGACCCTGGGGGCATGGTCTATTGACAAGTTGCCAAGGGGAATGGTGTGGCCTAAAATGCAACCCCATGCTCCAAAATTGTGTCACGAATTGGAGTAACATAGTAGACCAAAGTAGGCCAATTAGTAAACGTAAACTTAGATCACAGTCTAAAATGCATCACAATTATTATCCAGCATGAATCACTTTAATACACTTACAATAGATTTTGCTTTTCCAAGACTACTCTACTTCCATCACTCAGAAAAGGTGTTCATTCCCCCCAATCTGCAAATGCCTAATAGTAAAAAAAATCTCCCATTCCAACATCAATTTCCATCTTGGCTTGGTATCATAGTTAGTAACAAGCCTCTCCTATTTGATGACCCAGCAGCAGTTCAAATACTTTAGTTGCCCTGATCCTTGACTGGTCCATGGTTGACTGGAATTGGTTGAATTCTTGTAACAAGTTTCTGCTTAAACACCCCACCCTGGGGTTATTACAAAACTGTCTATTAATGTTGTTGAAGAAAATGTCCTTCTGTCTATACTTGGTCCTAAAAGCCACATATGTGAATTAAGTCTTGTGCTATTTTCCTTTTGTTTAGTTTACTTACCCTTCCCTTAGGCTGTGGTAGGATCTTTGCCCTAGAATCACTCCTTCCAAGAGACGGCGCCCCCTGCTTACACCAATTCATCTGGTCTCCATTACTGAGCTTTCCAGAGAAAGCATGAGTACATACTATCCTACAAGTGATAATAACTACACCACTTCCACAAACATCAAGATAATCTCATGGAATGTGGTGGATTGTCATATACCTGCAAAGTGGGAAAAACCTCATTAAACTCTGATATTTCATCCTCTGGGTAACTCATTGGAGTGGGACTGATCACCAATCTTTAAAAGCTAACTGGATTGGCTGCTGTCTAGAAGCCTCCTGCACTTCTAAGAGCAGGGAAATTGCCATTGTCCTAAAAAAACCTTGCCACATTCCATCATACACTCACATACAGATCCATAGGGCAGATCTCTTCTTGATAACCCAACATTAGCCAAAACTCCATATACGTTACTAAACAAGTATGCTCCCACGACACCCTACCAAGACTTTTACACTTCCTTGCTGGCCTTTCTCTAAGGTAAATCTTTGGGCACCCTTGAGATGGTGGGACATTTTAATGCGGTTTACAGGCTGAGCTAGACAGATTGGGAACAATGAGCAGAACAAGCCCAGTCACATCAGCCCTACTCTCTTTTTATCTTGTCTGATCCCATGTGACCCGTGGAGACTCCTTACCCCCACTACCAAAGAATACATACAGTGGGGAAAAAAAGTATTAAGTCAGACACCAATTGTGCAAGTTCTCCCACTTAAAAAGATGACAGAGGCCTGTAATTGATATCATAGGTAGACCACAACTATGAAAGTCAAAATGAGAAAACAAATCCAGGAAATCACCTTGTCCGATTTGGCAAGATTTATTTAGCAATTTATGGTGGAAAATAAGGTCATTAACAAAAGTTCATCTCAATATTTTGTTATATATCCTTTGTTGGCAATGACAGAAGTCAAATGTTTTCTGTAAGACTTCACAAGGTTGGCACACACTGTTGTTGGTATGTTGGCCCATTCCTCCATGCAGATCTTCTCTAGGGCAGTGATGTTTTGGGCCTGTCGCTGGGCAACATGGACTTTCAACTTCCTCCAAAGGTTTTCTATGGGGTTGAAATCTGGAGACTGGCTAAGCCACTCCAGGACCTTCGTATGCTTCTGCTTCAAACAGTTCTACTTTGGTTTCATCAGACCATACGACATTCTCCCAATACTCTTCTGGATAATCCAAATACTCTCTAGTAAACTTCAGACGGGCCTGGACATGTACTGGCTTAGCAGGGGGACATGTCTGGCAGGATCTGAGTCCATGGCGGCGTAGTGTGTTACTGATGGTAGCTGTAACGGGGTCTACTGTGCTGTAGTACCTCTTTCAGCACCCCCCGTGTTTCAGGAGGTCCATTCTGCTTTTGCTGGATTCTGAATGAAGGACGCTGGCTAGGATTTCTTGATTACATGGGAGCATATAAAAGCTGACTGCTACTCCAGGTATTTCCAGTCTAAAAGAACACACTTTATTTACCGCACACAGAATATATAACACAGATGCACAGGGCAGGCCAATAGAAAAAAACAGGCCAGACATACATTACAATAGCCGCAGGGGGCCGGAGCCTGCTGGTATTTACTGGGGGAATTACAAAGGTGGGGAGGACAGAAGGGGGATATCTTGTCCTCTCTGCCCAGGGATGCAGCCTGTGGACTGATGCATTTCACATGGAACCTATTATACATAATATATATATAGCATAACATATTCTTGGTGCTAGGGGTTCTGTAACAGTAGCCTTTGTTACGGTGGTCCCAGCTCTATGCAGGTCATTCACTAGGTCACCCCGTGTGGTTCTGGGATTTTTGCCCACCGTTCTTGTGATCACTTTGACCCCACGGGGTGAGATCTTGCGTGGGGCCCCAGATCAAGGGAGATTATCAGTGGTCTTGTATGTCTTCCATTTTCTTATTATTGCTCCAACAGTTGATTTCATCACACCAAGCTGCTTGCCTATTGCAGATTCAGTCTTCCCAGCCTGGTGCAGGGCTACAATTTTGTTTCTGGTGTCCTTCGACAGCTCTTTGGTCTTCATCATAGTGGAGTTTGGAGTGTGACAATTTGAGGTTGTGAACAGGTGTCCTTTATACTGATAACAAGTTCAAACAGGTGCCATTACTAAATGCCTCCTTGGCAACCAATCACCCTTGTGGGACCAATCTTTCCATACAGTTTTTGGCACTTCTGTCGTCACAAGGGTCCATTTTTCTGCACTCTGAAAATACAGTATCACACTCGACCACAACAGGTCCTTCTGGCTGTAAACTTTCCTTACCTGACACTCACATCTCGGAAGAACAATCAATGCTGACTTATTCCCTTAAAATGCTCCCACCAGATATGTTGAAATGACCTTAAAGGGAACCTGTCACCCCGTTTTTTCAGATTGAGATAAAAATACTGTTAAATAGGGCCTGCGCTCTGCGTTACAATAGTGTATGTAGTGTACCCTGATTCCCCACCTATGCTGCGAAATACATTACCAAAGTCGCCGTTTTCGCCTGTCAATCAGGCTGGTCAGGTCAGGTGAGCGTGGTGACATCGCTGTTTCTTCCCCAGCTTTCCGTTGGTGGCGTAGTGGTGTGCGCATGTCCAAGTGCTGAATGCACTGCGCGCAGGTGAAGAAAAAGCGCGCGATCTGCGCTATTACCCTTGTCATCGGTGGGGGCGGCCATGCAGGTTTTTCATCTTGATCTGGTGAGACTTGATGCGTGTCATTTGATCATGATGAGAACTCTTATCTTCTGTTGAGTACCAGAAGTAGAGGAGAGCTACAGCGTTGGAATGAAGAAATATGAAGGTCATTATGTGAACAGCATGTGTCACATACAACACGCTGGACCTATAACAGGTATCGGGGCGTACCACCAATCTCCTTATTCCCCGATACCTGCCCAGAGTGTTTTATGTGATAAATGCAGCTAACACGATGATCTTCATAGCTAAGGAGCTCCCACACAGCAGCTTTTCTCCTCTACTGGTGCTGGAACCAACGGGAGTAAGCCGTCGTCAGTGAGATACCTCAAGTGTCACATGATCACACTGAAAATGGTTATGATTGGCCAGCATTATAGAGGGAGAAAAAGAAAAACACATTCCCATCCACAGACGTTCTACAACAGAGTGATCACAAAGAAAAAGGAAACAAAAAAAATGTAATCAGCTCTTCAGCCACTTTATGATAAGGTAGGTAGTTATGAATAAAAAAGTAGTGAAAGGTCCTCTGTAAGACAATTTTTTTTTGCCTTAGCAGAACCCATGGGAAGCACTCCATTTGCAGAAAAATAAAGCAATCTCTATGGCTAGGTAATAACTGATTTTCATATCACCAGGTAAAATTTATGAAAAAGTCTAAAGGTACCGTCACACTCAGCGACGCTGCAGCGATATATACAACGAGCCGATCGTTGCAGCGTCGCTGTTTAGGTCGCTGAAGAGACATCAAACACAGCAACTCCAGAACGATGCAGGAGCGATCCAGTGACGTAACGGCGACTCACTTATCGTTCCCGCTGATTGTTAGCTCCATGTAAAACATTCCTGGCATCGTTGCTTTTGCTGTCAAACATGACGATACACGCCGACCTGACGACCAAATAAAGTTCTGGACTTCTACCTCCGACCGATGTCACAGCGGGATCCTGATCGCTGCTGCGTGTCAAACACAACGAGATCGCTATCCAGGACGCTGCAACGTCACGGATCGCTGTCGTTCTCGTTGTAAAGTTGCTGAGTGTGAAGGTACCTTAAGGCCAGAAATCTCCAGGATTGTATTGAGATACTCACATCATTCCTATGCGATGCCGTTTCTGGTTTTCCAAGAGCGTAAACACTGTCCCTTGTTTTTCCTGCCAAGTAAAGAAAATGTGGTATTTGTGACCTGATTAGTCTGAATAATCAATATATATTAAGTTCTAAGATAACCTGCTGCCATGTACGGGGATGGTGTCAGGGGTCAATGACTGATTATCTGCCAGACTTACATTTCAATAATAAACCCATTGTCAGCCAGGGATTGAAATACAAACGTCTTTATCCTCCAAAACTTATTCTTCTATAGAATGGCCTGGCTTATTGGACCTCATGTTATGATTTACTGTTCCCACATGAACTTCAGTCACAATCCTGTCATAGCCATGGTTTGTTCACCACTGCAATTCAGTTCACCATTTCTATCAGTTCAGTGCTTTCCTCATAACACCATACACATTGTTTAAAGTTTTTTTCCATTGTCCTGATATTACATACTACTTTTAAGGAGCTGATTTTCAGCCTATAAGGTACTTAATGCAACTGGTTTTAATTTTGGCAAAATGCAGTGAATATAGAGGTTTGGGCATTTCGTAATACACAGTAAATATATGACCCTTCAGGGGCCGACAGCTGAAGTCGGTTTGCCCATCACGGGCAGCATACAGCAATGACGTCAAGCTCAGCTCCTGGTGGGCATGCCAAGGTCAGCTGCTGGCTTATGCTGCAGGCTATATAAGAGGAAACCAAGCATTGTGTGAGCCGGGAAGGTAAGGGTACCGTCACACTATACGATTTACCTACGATCACGACCAGCGATATGACCTGGCCGTGATCGTAGGTAAATCGTAGTGTGGTCGCTGGGGAGCTGTCACACAGACAGCTCTCCAGCGACCAACGATGCCGAGGTACCCGGGTAACCAGGGTAAACATCGGGTTACTAAGCGCAGGACCGCGCTTAGTAACCCGATGTTTACCCTGGTTACCAGCGTAAAAAAAAACAAACAGCACATACTTACATTCTGGTGCCCGTCAGGTCCCTTGCCGTCTGCTTCCCGCATTCACTGACTGCCGGCCGTAAAGTGAAAGTGAAAGCACGTCACCGCTGTGCTCTGCTTTCACTTTACGGCCGGCAGTCACTGAGTGCGGGAAGCAGACGGCAAGGGACCTGACGGACACCAGAATGTAAGTATGTGCTGTTTGTTTTTTTTTAGTTTTACGCTTGTAACCAGGGTAAACATCGGGTTACTAAGCGCGGTCCTGCGCTTAGTAACCCGATGTTTAGCCTGGTTACAAGCGAACGCATCGCTAGATCGCATCGCTAGATCGCTAGATCGGTGTCACACACACCGATCTAGCGATGCCAGCGGGAGATCCAGCGACAAAAGAAAGTTCCAAACGATCTGCTACGACGTACGATTCTCAGCAGGATCCCTGATCGCTGCTGCGTGTCAGACACAGCGATATCGTAACGATATCGCTGGAACGTCACGAATCGTACCGTCGTAGCGATCGAAATGGCAGTGTGTGACGGTACCCTAAGAAGAATATACAGTATATATACAGTACAGACCAAAAGTTTGGACACACCTTCTCATTTAAAGATTTTTCTCTATTTTCATGACTATGAAAATTGTACATTTACACTGAAGGCATCAAAACTATGAATTAACACATGTGGAATTATATACTTAACAAAAAAGTGTGAAACAACTGAAATTATGTCTTAAATTCTAGGTTCTTCAGGTAGCCACCTTTTGCTTTGATGATTGCTTTGCACACTCTTGGCATTCTCTTGATGAGCTTCAAGAGGTAGTCGCCGGGAAAGGTTTTCCAACAATCTTGAAGGAGTTCCCAGAGATGCTTAGCACTTGTTGGCCCTTTTGCCTTCACTCTGCGGTCCAGCGCACCCCAAACCATCTCGATTGGGTTCAGGTCTGGTGACTGTGGAGGCCAGGTCATCTAGCGTAGCACCCCATCACTCTCCTTCTTGGTCAAATAGCCCTTACACAGCCTGGAGGTGTGTTTGGGGTCATTGTCCTCTTGAAAAATAAATGATGGTCCAACTAAATGCAAACTGGATGGAATTGCCTGCTGCTGCAAGATGCTGTGGTAGCCATGCAGGTTCAGTATGCTTTCAATTTTGAATAAATCGCCAACAGTGTCACCAGCAAAGCACCCCCAAACCATCACACCTCCTCTTCCATGCTTCACGGTGGGAACCAGGCATGTAGAGTCCATCCGTTCACCTTTTTTGCGTCGCACAAAGACACGGTGGTTGGAACCAAAGATCTCAAATTTGGACTCATCAAACCAAAGCACAGATTTCCACTGGTCTAATGTTCATTCCTTGTGTTCTTTAGCCCAAACAAGTCTCCTCTGCTTGTTGCCTGTCCTGAGCAGTGGCTTTCTAGCAGCTATTTTACCATGAAGGCCTGCTGCACAAAGTCTTCTCTTAACAGTTGTTGTAGAGATGTGTCTGCTGCTAGAACTCTGTGTGGCATTGACCTGGTCTCTAATCTGAGCTGCTGTTAACCTGCGATTTCTGAGGCTGGTGACTCGGATAAACTTATCCTCAGAAGCAGAGGTGATTCTTGGTCTTCCTTTCCTGGGGCGGTCCTCATGTGAGCCAGTTTCTTTGTAGCGCTTGATGGTTTTTGCCACTGCACTTGGGGACACTTTCAAAGTTTGCCCAATTTTTCAGACTGACTGACCTTTACTTTAATAAATGATGATGGCCACTTGGTTTTTACTTAGCTGCTTTTTCTTGCCATAATACAAATTCTAACAGTCTATTCAGTAGGACTATCAGCTGTGTATCCACCAGACTTCTGCACAGCACAACTGATGGTCCCAACCCCATTTATAAGGCAAGAAATCCCACTTATTAAATCTGACAGGGCACGCCTGTGAATTGAAAACCATTCCCGGAGACTACCTCTTGAAGCTCATCAAGAGAATGCCAAGACTGTGCAAAGCAATCATAAAAGCAAAAGGTGGCTACTTTGAAGAACCTAGAATATAAGACATAATTTCAGTTGTTTCACACTTTTTTGTTAAGTATAAAATTCCACATGTGTTAATTCATAGTTTTGATGCCTTCAGTGTGAATGTACAATTTTCATAGTCATGAAAATACAGAAAAATCTTTAAATGAGATGTTTACAAACTTTTGGTCTGTACTGTAGATTTTTTTAAAAATATGTTGGAAAAGAGCAGCAGAATGTAGGACATTATTATAGGAAGGGGCTCAGGATGGAAGACATTATACCAGGATGGGAACAATATTACTGGAAAGGGCTCAGGATTGGGACATTATACCAGGATGGGGGACATTATTACTGGATGCAGCCTAGGATGGAGAACATTATACCAGAATGAGGACAATATTACTAGCAGGGGCCCAGCATAGAGGACATTATACCAAGAAGGGGTCCAGGATGGGAACGTTACTACTGGAAGGGGCCCAAGATGGAGAACATTATTACTGTAAAAGGTTCAGGATTGGGGACATTGCAGGGAGCCCTTAATGGAGTCATTATAACAAGAAGGGGCCAGGATGTGGAAATTATTACAGGATAACGGCAGAATAGGGACATTATTACATGAGGGGCGAACACGTATGCCTTTATAGCATCTAGATCGCTACAGGGGCTCATACATCTGGACAATATGCAGGTGGGGCTCCAGATCCAAATTTTGCACCAGGGCCCATCAGAGTCTAGTTATGTCATTGACTGGCAGCAACCAGTGGGACACAGCTACATCTACATCTTGGCAGAACCGTGGCCAAGAAGCCACAACTACAACATGAAAACAAGGTTAAGACACTCAAATGTGCACAAAAATATAGGAACTGCGGTGAAGAAATATGGCAGTAAGTGCGCTGGACTGATAAGAGACATACGGATTTGCAGAAGTCTACATCAACAGAACTTTCCTACAGTTATATGAAAAAGTTTGGGCACCCCTATTAATTTTAAGCTTAAAGGGACTCTGTCACCCCCTCCAGCCGTTATAAACTAAAAGAGCTACCTGGTGCAGCAGTAATACTGCATTCTAACAAGGTGGCTCTTTTAGTTTTTGGTGCAGTTATTGCCAAAATAAAGCGTTTTATAATTTCGCCAAAATACCTTTCTTTAGACAGAGAGGCAGGTCTTAACCCCCCTGCTGGAAACGCCACACTGCCGTCACTCAAATCTTCTGGGGCGCCGGGCGCCGCCCCCTCCGCTCTGTTTTCCCATGAAATCCGGCGCCTGCGGATTCACATAATGACCCATTCTGCCACAAAAAAAAAAACATGCCCCTTCTTTGCGCCGTACTACTGCAGCTCCCTTAGAACGAGAAGCGCCACCATACTGCATAGGTTCACCTAGAGACTCAGATTCTGGTGAGTCCCAATCTGATTTACCCTTGAATAGCGGCAATTCATTAAGTCTCTGGCGCAGGCGGCGGTCCACACGGATCGCAAGAGACATAACTTCCTCCAGTGTGGTTGGTGTCTCCTGTAGGGCGAAAGCATCTTTTATTTTATCAGATAGGCCCTGATAAAATTGACTACGGAATGCAGGGTCATTCCACAATGTGTCAGTAGCCCATCTCCGAAACTCAGAGCAGTACTCCTCTACTGGCCGGTCTTCCTGTGTAAGATGGCGTATAGTGGACTCAGCGAGGGAGACGCGGTCAGGATCATCATACACCTGACCTAAGGCTCGAAAAAAACTCCTCCACAGTCCGTAACGGCAAAGCGTCAGTGGGAAGTGAAAATGCCCAGGCCTGAGGGTCCCCTTGTAGGAGCGATACTATAATTCCAACCCTCTGCTCCTCTGAACCTGAAGTGTGAGGACGCAACCTAAAGTACAATTTACAGGCTTCCCTGAATGTAACAAACTTGTCATGCCCCCCAGAGAACCTGTCAGGTAACGCAATTTTAGGCTCCAGCGAAGCTTGAGGAGGTGTAGCAACCCCTGCAGTGGCCACTGGAGTGCACTGCACAACCGCCGAGCGGAGGTCAGCCACCTCTAGACTGAGTTGCTGCATTTGTCCAGCTAAAGCAGCAATGGGGGTCCATATTGGACCAAGAAAATTTTTTTAGGTCAGTGATACTGTCACACCGTAAGCGGCGTTAAGGGGCAGGACGGCGTACTGGGACCCGCACCTGACCCTACCACTTTAATGGGGCCCTGGCTTTCCCTTATCTCGGGGGTACCTATGAAGGTTAGGAGGCCCGAGCCGCCAGCGTATCCCTGTCTCCTGTGCAGGCCCTATGAGTGGCCCCCTCTCCCCCCAAAGGAGGTGGAGTGCACCCGTGTAATACAACAAATAACAGGGTAAACAGACAAGGTAACTAAAAGATTCAAACTCACCAAATGCTCACACAATCACAGAGGAAACAGAGAAGGGAAGAGAAGGAATAAACTTAGAAAGGAAAACAGGTTTAACATGCAACAAAAACTGCAGACACCAATCTCTGTAAACAAACCTCCAACACCAACACCTCTCTCCATCAACCTCCAGCCAGGCAGTAGAACTGATCACTGACAATAGCTGAAGTCAGGACTGGGTCTATATAGAGGATCAGATTACAAAATCCAGCTGAGAGACCCAGCTCTCAGCAATAAGGTTAACTCCTGCACTGCTGGCACAAACCAGCCAGGTCAGAATATAGGTGAAGAGCTTCTGTTCACAGTGTGTGAACGAGGCTCAGAGCGCTGCAGTTCTCTGGAACCTCTCTGTCGCGGTAGCCCCGTGAAAAATTGTTCCTCTGCATGAATGCCTGAGTAGATTTGGAGCGGTGTTTCGGATCATTGTCTTGCTGAAAGATCCATCCCCTGCGTAACTTCAACTTTGTCACTGATTCATGAACATTATTGTCAAGAATCTGCTGATACTGAGAGGAATCCATGCGTCCCTCAACTTTAACAAGATTCCCGGTGCCGGCATTGGCCACACAGCCCCAAAGCATGATGGAACCTCCACCAAATTTTACTGTGGGTAGCAAGTGTTTTTCTTGGAATGCTGTGTTTTTTGGCCGCCATACATAATGCCTTTTTGTATGACCAAACAACAATCTTGGTTTCATCAGTCCACAGGACCTTCTTCCAAAAAGAAATTGGCTTCTCCAAATGTGCTTTTGCATACCTCAGCCGACTCTGTTTGTGGCGTGCTTGCAGAAATGGCTTCTTTCGCATCACTCTCCCATACTGCTTCTCCTTGTGCAAAGTGCGTTGTATAGTTGACCGATGCACCGTGACACCATCTGCAGCAAGTTGATGCTGCAGCTCTCTGGAGGTGGTCTGAGGATTGTCCTTGACTGATCTCACCATTCTTCTTCTCTGCCTTTCTGATGTTTTTCTTGGCCTGCCACTTCTGGCCTTAACAAGAACTGTACCTGTGTTCTTCCATTTCCTAACTATGTTCCTCACAGTGGAAATTTACAGCTTAAATCTCTGAGACAGCTTTTTGTATCCTTCCCCTGAACAACTATGTTGAATAATCTTTGTTTTCAGATCATTAGACAGTTGTTTTGAGGAGCCCATGATGCCACTCTTCAGAGGAGATTCAAACAGGAGAACAACTTGCAAGTGGCCACTTTAAGTAGCTTTTCTCACGAATGCATACACCTGGCTATGAAGTTCAAAGCTCAATGAGGTTAGAAAACCAAAAAAAGTGCTTTAGTAAGTCAGTAAAAAGTAGGTAGGAGTATTTAAAACAAGAAAATGATAACGGTGCCCATACTTATGCACCTGTCAAATTTTGTTTGAAAGCAGATTGCACATTTTCTGTTAGTACAATAAACCTCACTTCAAGGCAGAAACATTACTGTGTCCAACAGTTATTAGATATATGAAACTGAAATAGCTGTTGCAAAAAAAACAATTTTTATAAAACATTAAGCTTAAGATTAATAGGGGTGCCCAAACTTTTTCATTTAACTGTATATTCCCCATATCCAATCGCTCACTCACTCATGTTACCTGCATCTTAAAAACATCTCCAGAATCCGACCATTTCTCACCTTTGAGACTGCATAAACTTTTACTGTCGCTCTTATTCATTCTGGGCCGGACTACTGCGACTCTCTATTGATCGGTCTCCCTCTAACTAAACTTTCTCCACTCCAATCTGTCCTGAATGTGGCAGCCAGGGTTGTATTTCTGTCCAGCCGCTACACTGATGCCTCCACCTTGTGCCACTCATTACACTGGTTGCCCGTCAGCTACAGAATGCAATACAAACTTATCTCTCCCACCCGCAAAGCTCTCCACAGCTCTGCACCAACCTACAGTATATCTCCTTCCTCATTTCTGTCTATCACGCTACCAATTCTCAGTTCTGCAACTGATCTAAGACTAACATTCTCCATAATCTGAACCTAGCACGTCCATCTCCAAGACTGCTCTCATGCTGCACCAATTTTTTGAAATGCACTACCCCATACGATCCGACTAATTCCTAACTCCCACATTTTTAAGTGCCTTAAAAACACCACTTTAGACAGGCCTAGTACCTCACTTCACTAAGCTAACTCTTCCCTGTTCCCTCTTTCTAAATTTTCCACATAATCTGGTCCTTCCTACTCATCAGTCTCCACATCCTCCATTAATCCAATAGCACTTGGTAACTGTATACTTCGATACTGGCTGATGCCCGGATCATGCAGCTTATATGAGAACCCCTAATTATTATAATGATGGCTGGACCACACATGACGGGCATTTTCTAGCTATTGTGCCCCCCCTATTTCCCTATAGATTTCAAGCCTGTGAGCAGGGCCCTCACTACTCCTGTAATTGTTGAACTGTGTGTCACTGTTCATGTCACCGCTTAACTGTACAGTGCTACAGAATACGTTGGCGCTATAGAAATAATATTATAATTATTATTTCGCTCTGTCGTTAGTTTTTGCAGGAACTCGGCACGGAGGTTTTACCGAACATCTTGGAGTATGATGTGTAAGTATACCTAGAAGAACTGATGCTAATTTTAGGGCAAAAGGGGTTCACGCCAAATAATGATTTGGTTTAGATTTCCCTTTTGTTCATTCACTTTGCATTTTGTTAAATTGACAAAAATAAATGAACACTTCTAATTTTGAAAGCATTATTACTTTAAAGCATTTTTCCTACACCTGCCTAAAACTTTTGCACCATACTGCAGGCACCATTATCAGCTACAGGACCTGCCATGGATGTGTCTGAATGTACATTGTGCCACGGATGAACCACAGTGTGGCCATCTTAGCTATTTACACTAATATCATTCCATTTTAAGCACATGGATATTATCTATACTTTTATATCTCACCTTTACATCATAACCAATACCATGGGCTTTACACATCTGGAAGAAGACATTGTAATACACAAGTGAAAGGTTTGTGTGAACCATCCGGGTGCTGAGAACGGCAACTCGGTCTAAAATTATTGTCTGGAATAGAGAAAAAACAGAATTTCCCATGAGAGAGATGACTTTTTTTTATTAAACCTCCGTTGCAGGACATTTATTCTGCTGACATCACATCGTACTATTTGCATCTAGCGTCACTGAAGGAGGATACGTCTGTCCTTGAAGTAATTGCACAGATCAGTACTCTACCATGGAAAAAGAGGTCTTCATTTCAGTCTAATAATCCACAAGAGAAAAGGTGATATGTTGTAGCCTCACATAGGGGACAAAGCACTTATGTACCTGCGTCTGTGTTCAGTAAACACAAGTGGTCCCTGTCCGTGTATCACAAAGGACATTGAATGATGGGGTACATAAAAATGGTGCAGCCTGTTCTCTTACAGTCTCCCACAGGAGCACCATGTGTGCACTGCTCTTTATGGCTTTCTCTGATCAATACCTTTTATAGGCTGTAATCCAAAACCTTTGTGAGGAATCAAAGAGCAGGGTATCGATGGCTGAGTTTTACAGCTGACCTGGTCCATTGTGTTCCCTGTGTTTACACTGCCTTCCCCGTCTACAGAAAAGACTTCTAACGGTTGTGTTAAAAGTAGATATTTATTACAGTTTATGTGCCGCCCATCAAGCCATCCAAAATAGCAAAAAGGATAATGCCTTAAAGTGAGCTTGTGGCCTACACAAAATTATACGTACTGTATATAAACATTATAACTCCATCAAGAGTAAGAGCGCTACCTCGTTTGTTTCCCTGTAGGCGGCACGCATGAGTCGTGGACTGAGGAGAGCTTGGAGGGGCCCTGTTAAGCAAACACCTGACTCTTCACTAGAGCCCCTGATGGTGGGGTTAGACTTGGCTCCAGATGGACGCCAGGTGCTACTTAAGGACAGACCTCGAATGCATGCAAGCTGACACGCAAAGGGACAGGACAAAGTAACGGGAGGTGCAGCCAGATACTGTAGGTAAACTGACTGGCACAGCTGATTCACAGACAGGCAGTTTCAGGCAGACAGGGCTGGTATACAGGCAGGTCAGTGCAGGTGGACACAACTGATATTTTGGCAGATGCAGGCGGGCACGGCTGATATACTGGTAGAGATAGGACCCAGTTCAGACTGGACGGACAGGAACAGCTTCAGGAAGAATTGGATCATAGACAGAAAAGGTTTCAGTCCGCAGGTGCGGATAGGCAGGGAACCGCAGGTGCGGACAGACAGGGAAGCGCAGGTGCGGACAGACAGGGAACCGCAGGTGCGGACAGACAGGGAACCGCAGGTGTGGACAGACAGGGAACCGCAGGTGCGGACAGGCAAGGAACCGCAGGTGCGGACGGGCAGGGAACCGCACGTGCGGACAGACAGGGAACCGCAGGAGTGGACAGACAGGGAACCGCAGGAGTGGACAGGCAGGGAACCGCAGGAGTGGACAGGCAGGGAACCGCAGGAGTGGACAGGCAGGGAACCGCAGGAGTGGACAGGCAGGGAACCGCAGGAGTGGACAGGCAGGGAACAGCAGGTGCGGCCAGGCAGGGAATCGCAGGAGTGGACAGGCAGGGAATGGCAGGTGCGGACAGACAGGGAACCGCAGGTGCGGATAGGCAGGGAACCACAGGTGTGGTCAGTTAGGGAAGCACAGATGCAGACAGGCAGGGAACTGCAGGTGCGGACAGGCAGGGAACCGCAGGTGTGGTCAGCTAGGGAATTGCAGATGCAGACAGGCAGGGAACCGCAGGTGCGGACAGGCAGGGAACCGCAGGTGTGGTCAGGTAGGGAAGCGCAGGTGCAGACAGGCAGGGAACCGCAGGTGTGGTCAGATAAGAAAGCGCAGGTGCAAACAGGCAGGGATCCGCATGTGCAGACAGGCAGGGAACCGCAGGTGTGGTCAAGTAGGGAAGCGCAGGTGCGGACAGGCAAGGAACTGCAGGTGCGGACAGGCAGGGAACCGCAGGTGCGGACAGACAGGGAACCGCAGGAGTGGACAGGCAGGGAACCGCAGGAGTGGTCAGGTAAGAAAGCGCAGGTGCAGACAGGCAGGGATCCGCATGTGCAGACAGGCAGGGAACCGCAGGAGTGGACAGGCAGGGAACCACAGGAGTGGACAGGCAGGGAACAGCAGGTGCGGCCAGGCAGGGAACCGCAGGAGTGGACAGGCAGGGAACGGTAGGTGCGGACAGACAGGGAACCGCAGGTGCGGATAGGCAGGGAACCACAGGTGTGGTCAGTTAGGGAAGCGCAGATGCAGACAGGCAGGGAACCGCAGGTGCGGACAGGCAGGGAACCGCAGATGTGGTCAGCTAGGGAATTGCAGGTGCAGACAGGCAGGGAATCGCAGGTGCGGACAGGCAGGGAACCGCAGGTGTGGTCAGGTAGGGAAGCGCAGGTGCAGACAGGCAGGGAACCGCGGTGTGGTCAGGTAAGAAAGCGCAGGTGCAGACAGGCAGGGATCCGCATGTGCAGACAGGCAGGGAACCGCAGGTGTGGTCAGGTAGGGAAGCGCAGGAGCAGACAGGCAGGGAACCGCAGGTGTGGTCAGGTAGGTAAGCGCATGTGCAGACAGGCAGGGAACCGCAGGTGTGGTCAGGTAGGGAAGCGCAGGTGCAGACAGTCAGGGAACCGCAGGTGTGGTCAAGTAGGTAAGCGCAGGTGCAGACAGTCAGGGAACCGCAGGTGTGGTCAGGTAGGTAAGCGCAGGTGCAAACAGGCAGGGAACCGCAGGTGTAGTCAGGTAGGGAAGCGCAGGTGCAGACAGGCAGGGAACCGCAGGTGTGGACAGACAGGGAACCGCAGGTGCAGACAGGCAGGGAACCGCAGGTGTGGACAGACAGGGAATCGCAGGTGCGGACAGGCAGGGAACTGCAGATTCCAGCAGGACAGACAAGAGCAGGGTAACATAGAACAGAAAGGGTCAGGAACACAGAACAAACACAAGGACAGGTACAGGCAGGCCAGACAGGACGAGATTCACAAAGAGTACTTACAATGAAGCAGCAATTGTACCAACAGTTCACTAATGTGGCACAGCAACAGAATATAGATTGATACTAATTCAGACACAGCTGGTTTGGAGATAGGTATTGGTTCAGTCACTGCAGGTTTTAGAGATAGGTGCTGCGTAAGATACTGCAGGATAAGAGATACTGGTTCAGGCACAGAGAGTCTTGAGATAGGTACTGGTATAGAAACAGAAGGTTTAGGGAAAGATCCAGATTTAGATACAAACAGGTTCAGGGATAGGTCCTAATACAGTCAAAATCAGGCACAGGCACAAGCTTGGGGGTACAGGCCTGGGCATACAGACCCAGGGAAACAGGTTCAGGTATACAGCCCAGGGAAAACAGGTTCAGAATTCAGAAACGGGGACAGGATTTGGCAACTTAGTAGTTGCACCATCACTAAAGGAGAATGTTGCTCAGGCACCTCCCAACATGTGGAGGTGCCTTAAGTACTAAGTGACTCCCAGCAACTGGCTGGGAACACATTAGGAGCGCGCACACTGTCTCTTTAAGGACCAGGAAGTTCTTAAAGAGTGCGCCCTAATTATGCTATCAGGAAAAATGCACAGCAAGCAGAGGACAAGGAGCTTACAGCACGGCCAGGAGTGGTGAGTAACTCGCTGTCCCTGCATGATGGGGGATGGGAAGCCATGCAGGGATGCAGGCAGTGGTGTAACACAGAGCCAGTATTAAACCTGTCCCGGGTACCCTGGGCTCAGTTTCCTTCCCCTGGTTCAGCTAACAGTTTTGCATCATCTTCCTAGACCTATTTAAGGCCCATTTAGACACACGCCTGTGTCTTGACTTTAAGACTCTAGTATTTAATTTGCTCCATTTAAATAGTGGCTCAGGAGTCTACTGGTGGTCATTATTGATTTTCCTTATTTTATATAACGTAGAGTCTCTTTAGGTTTAGAAGTCACATTTTTTTCTTCATGGACTCCACAGACAATTACCGGGATCTCGGCTTGCCAGACCTCTAAGGGTGGCTTATGGATGGCAGGTTTAGCTATAGTCTTCTGACTTTTTTTTTCGGTTGTCAGTGGAGTTGATGTCCCCATACACATTAGACTGATGTTGTCATCGGCTGACAGATATGTGTAGGTGCCTCATCTGTCGGTGGAGATAAGTATACGTCATGTCTGATTTCGTACTGCTGATCCTTTTATTCTTGGCGAGATAAGACACCACCAGACGAGTCTGGGAGAAATTTCTCATGGAGGACACAGGAGCACTCGCCAGAAATATAACAAAGTATACCTGCAACTCGCAGTTTCACTGTAATCTGCAAATCCATTCACAAGGGTGACACTTCCATCTCTTAATGTTCTTGCTTAGAGAAAGATGTTCCTAGCTCTCTGGAACAGAGGTGAGTATATATTGTATTTATTTTGTACGTGATTTAAAAGGAGCGAGCTTTCTCTTCTATCTGATCTAGCTGATTTCATGTACACACTGATGTAAATGCACATTATTTCTTGTACATATTGATTTTTCATGGTCAATTTAAAGCACTTGTAACATGACATCTGCCATGGTTTAATCCTTCAAAAAACACAATAAATGGTCTCCCCCCCGTCCCATCTTGTATGCATGGCTCCCCGTCCCATCTTGTATGCATGGCTCCCCCGTCCCATCTTGTATGCATGGCTCCCCGTCCCATCTTGTATGCATGGCTCCCCCCATCCCATCTTGTATGCATGGCTCCCCCATCCCATCTTGTATGCTTGGCTCCCCCCATCCCATCTTGTATGCATGGCTCCCCCCATCCCATCTTGTATGCATGGCTCTCCCCCCCATCCCATCTTGTATGCATGGCTCCCCGTCCCATCTTGTATGCATGGCTCCCCGTCCCATCTTGTATGCATGGCTCCCCCCGTCCCATCTTGTATGCATGGCTCCCCCCCGTCCCATCTTGTATGCATGGCTCCCGGTCCCATCTTGTATGCATGGCTCCCGGTCCCATCTTGTATGCATGGCTCCCCGTCCCATCTTGTATGCATGGCTCCCCCGTCCCATCTTGTATGCATGGCTCCCGGTCCCATCTTGTATGCATGGCTCCCAGTCCCATCTTGTATGCATGGCTCCCCCGTCCCATTTTGTATGCATGGCTCCCCCGTCCCATCTTGTATGCATGGCTCCCCCATCCCATCTTGTATGCATGGCTCCCGGTCCCATCTTGTATGCATGGCTCCACCGTCCCATCTTGTATGCATGGCTCCCCCGTCCCATCTTGTATGCATGGCTCCCCGTCCCATCTTGTATGCATGGCTCCCCATCCCATCTTGTATGCATGGCTCCCCTGTCCCATCTTGTATGCATGGCTCCCCCGTCCCATCTTGTATGCATGGCTGGGCTCCTTCATCCTCCCGCGTCCTCCCCCTTGTATGCATGGCTCGGCTCCTTCATCCTCCCGCGTCCTCCCCCTTGTATGCTTCATCCTCCCGCGTCCTCCTCCATCATACTCACCCTCCTCGCGCCATCGCTGAACGTTCCTGCATCTCCATTGTCCTGGCGCGGCAGCTTCTTCCTGTGCTGTGGGGTACCACTCATTAAGGTCATGAATATACGCTCCACGCCTATGAGAGTGGAGACGTGTACATATTCATTACCTTAATGAGCGGTACCATCTGACTGCTGAGCACAGGAACAGGAAAGAGCTGCCTGCTCCCGGACAGAGATGCAGGGACCAAGATGCAGTGACAGAGGTTGAGTATTGATGTCTTCTGGAAGCCGGCGGCTGCAGCTGTCACTGTGCTACAGCCGCCGGCTCCCAGCTCCCCCTCCGGCTTTCTGAGACCGTGACTCGTGTATAAGCCGAGGGGGGCGTTTTCAGCACAAAAAAAATGTGCTGAAAATCTCTGCTTATACAGGAGTATATACGGTAATTAATTTGCATTTTATTGCATGAAATAAATATTTGATACAATAGAAAAACAGAACTTAATATTTGGTACAGAAACCTTTGCAATTACAGAGCTTTCTTGTAGTTCTTGACCAAGTTTGCACACACTGCAGCAGGGATTTTGGCCCACTCCCCCATACAGATCTTCTCCAGATCTTCCAGGTTTCCGGGCTGTCGCTGGGAAACATTGAGTTTCAGCACCTTCCAAACATTTCTATTGGGTTTGGGTCTGGAGACTGGCTGGGCCACTCCAAGACCTTGAAATGCTTCTTACATAGCTACTCCTTAGTTGTCCTGGCTGTGTGTTTTGGGTCATTGTCATTTTGGAAGACCAAGCCACGACCCAACTTCAGTGCCATTACTGAGGGAAGGAGGTTGCTGGACAAAATCTCGAGATGCATGACCCCATCCATCCTCCCTTCAATATGGTACAGTCGTCCTGTCCTCTATGCAGAAAAGCACCCCCAAAGTATGATGTTTCCACCACCATGCTTCACGGTTGGGTGGATGTTCTTGGCGTTGTACTCATCCTTCTTCCTCCTCCAAAAACGGCAAGTGGAGTTGATACCTAAAAGTTCTATTTTGGTCTCATCTTACCACATGACCTTCTGCCATGCCTCCTCTGGATCATCCAGATGGTCATTGGTGAACTTCAAACAGGCCTGGACATGTGTTGGCGTGAGCAGGGGGACCTTCAAGTCATTGACCAGGTCCTCCCGTGTAGTTCTGGGCTGATTCCTGACCTTTCTCATAATAATAATAATAATAATAATAAAAAATCTTTATTTTTATTTAGCACTAACATATTCCGCAGCGCTTTACAGTTTGCACACATTATCATCACTGTCCCCAATGGGGCTCACAATCTAAATTCCCTATCAGTATGTCTTTGAAGTGTGGGAGGAAACTGGAGTACCAGGAGGAAACCCACACAAACACAAGGAGAACATACAAACTCCTTGCAGATGTTGTCCTTGCTGAGATTTGAACCCAGGACTCCGGCGATGCCCCACAAGGAGAGACCGAGAAAGATTGACAGTCATCTTGTGTTTCTTCCATATTCTAATAATTGCGCCAACAGTTGTTGCCTTCTCACCAAGTTGCTTGCCTATTGTCCTGTATCCCATCCAAGCCTTGTGCAGGTCTACAATTTTGTCCCTGGTGTCCTTAGACAGCTCTTTGGCCTTCGGCCATGGTGGAGAGGTTGAAGTGTGAGTGATTGAGTGTGTGGGCAGGTGTCTTTTATACAGGTAATGAGTGAAAACAGGTGCAATTAATACAGATCGGAAACCTAGTGGTTGGGATATAAAGTTGGAGTTATGATTTAATACATATAGGACTAAAAGGGGCTAACCGGGCATGACAGATTGATTCTGAGCAGTTGAATTGTTGGGAGAGACAGCTGCTCACCAAATCTCCACCCTTGGGTGTGGTTCACTTTTTAAATTGAGAGCCGTTTGTCTCCCACATGGCTGTGTGTACGGAAATGTGCAGATCTCCTGGAATGCGTGCCTTTGCTAAAGGACTGGAATAAGAAGCTGGACTCTAATTGGTTGAAGCCGGAATCCTCTACCCCGGCGCAGATGGTCGAGAAAGTTGTATTGGACCGCTTCCTACACTCCTTTCCGAGCCCGATGCAGACATGAGTTGCCCAGGTATATCCCAGGAACGCCGATGACTTTTCTCGGACTGGCCGAAAGGTATCAGGGGGTCAACGGTTCCTTAGGGAGGCAACCCACTCCATTCTGATGCCTAGATTGCTCGGGTATGAGACGGGTTGGCCCTAAGGAAGTCTCACCATCTCCAGAGTCTGACGGGTTTCCCTTCTGTGCAATGGTAGGAGACAAGGAGGTAGCATTCCCTTAGGCAGATATTCCTGAGATAGGGGTGACCAGAGAAAATATTTTGGGTCCACCCAGCATAGAGGCCTAACTCTAAAAGAAGCATTCAATAATTTAACTGTTTTAAATGGCATAGCACATGAGCCGGTGGAAGACACTAGATTTCCTTATTTTATGATGAATGGGGAGTTATTGTACCAGGTTACTAAGGTCAGAAAGGAAATAGTGGAGCAATTGTTGATACCAGGACTCTATATACCAAGGGTGGGGAACCTCAGGCCTGTGGGCCATTTACAGCCATCGATGACCTTTTTATCCGGCCCCGGGCAGATTCCCGGGGACCACAGTGCTTGGCCAGCAGCTGTATTTTGACATCCCAATGGAGAATGGAGATTCTGTAATGATTATCGTAAGCTGAACAATGTCTCCAAGTTCACTGTATATCCAATGCCGCGTTTCGCTGACTTGGTCCGGGAAGCTACGTAACCACCTTGGAGCTAACAAAGGGATATTGGCAGTTCGGACTACAGGGAGCTCAGGCCACCTTTCAGAGAGCTATGTACTGGATCCTCGCACCCCATAAAAATTACGCTTCTGCATATCTGGACGATAACATAATCTTCAACCCAGACTGGGGTAGCCATCTAGTAAAGGTCTAGATGGTGTTTGATGCTCATTGGAAGGCGGGGTTTTCTATAAATCCAAAAATGTGTACCATGTGGAAGAGGAGGCCAAATACCTTGGATATGTAGTTGGTAGAGGCGAAATTAAACCCCAGATCAATAAAATGGACGCAATTCAAAATTGTCCGAAACCACTCTAAAAATGCAAGTAAAGGCCTTTCTGGGAATCGTAGGGTACTACAGGAGGTTTATTCCAAATGATGCCATGGTGGCCGTACCCATGACCGATCTCCTTAAGAGGACTAAATCAGTCATGGCCAAATGGATGTCGGAGCTGGAGACAGCTTTTCAAGAACTGAAAGTAGATTTGTGTAAGCTGGGTGCCCACGACTTTAACAAGGAATTTGTACTCTAAACGGATGCATCAGAAGTCGGATTAGGAGCGATCCTTTCTCAGGAGCTACACGGAAAAGAGCATCCTGTTCTTTACTTGAGAAAATGTCAACATGTGAGAAAAATTATTCCATTGTAGGAAAGGAATGCTTGGCTGTAAAGTGGGCGGTGGACACACTGTGATACTATCTCTTAGGGCAGAAATTTAAATTAGTGTCAGACCATGCCCCACTCAGGTGGATGAGGGAGGAAAAAGAGAAAAATGTTTGTGTTACCTTCTAGCTTTTAGCCCTGCAGGATTTTCGCTTGCATGTGGAACATGTAGCCAGGAATTACATGGTAGCTCCGATGTCCTCTCGAGAATCCCATGACTAGTGGAAGGTGGTGCCAAGCCCATGGCTTTAGGCAGAGGGGGGAGGTATGTAAAGTGGCTGTTGGACACCTAGTGTTTGGTAGATAAACTTGGAGTAATGCTTTAGTACAGGTAGGACTAAGGCCATGTGCACACGTTCAGGTTTTTTCGCGTTTTTTTCCCGCGTTTTTTCATGCTAAAAACGCTATAAAAACTCATTAAAAACGCATACATTATGCATTCTATCATTTAGAATGCATTCTGCATGTTTTGTGCACATGGATGCGCTTTTTTCCGCGAAAAAAACACATCGCGGTAAAAAAATGAGCATGTTCATTATTTTTGCGGATTTTCTGCGTTTTTCCCGCAATTCTATGCATTTGGGAAAAGATGCACAAAAAACGCACAAAAACGCGAAAAAAACGCATGCGGATTTCTGGCAGAAATGTCCGGTTTTTGTCAGGAAAATTTCTGCAAGAAATCCTGACGTGTGCACATAGCCTTAAAGAGGTTAATTGGCCATGACAGATTGACTGACTGTGAGTAGCTGAAGAGTTAGGAGAGTTGGCTGCTCACCATATCTCCACCCCTGGGTGTGGTTGACTTTGTAAATTGAGAGCTGTTAGCCTCACACATGGCTGTGTGTATGGAGGTGTGCAGATCTCCTGGATTGAGTGCCTTTGCTACAGGACTATGAAGCTGGACTCTAAGCCAGGTGGCCTAACCACCATTATTGTATGGACTTGTTGGTTTATGTTTTATTTTATCTGGGACAAGGGCTGTATTTCAGTTTCCTGTGATGTGGTTTATGAGGAATGAAGTGATCCAGCCAGACTTTAAATAAAAACGGTTCCTGTGATACCTCAGATTAAGTTTACTGTATATGAAAGTACAGTATATTCTGGTATATACAGAAGTCTATTTTCCCTGCATGAATCATCACTGCAAAAGTCCCTGGCAGGGGGAAGGAGCAGAGCAGCTGGGACAGGAGTTGAAGAGTCAAATGACTTGTTGACAAACAGTATGCTTCTACACAGAGCAGAGAAAAGAGAAGAATTAAGTAAGTAGAAAAGCAAAATGAGCAATTGTAAGTACACAGTACTATATAATATGATGAATGCAATATATTAAGAGGAAAAAAACTATGTAAGGAATGCTTCTTTAAGGTGGACAAACCTACATGATTTAAGCTCCACTTTATGTGATGCATTATTTAGAATAGTTTTACACATGGTCATATATGGTTGTTTGGATACCTAAAGGGGTTGTCCTGTGAAAACAAGTTATCACCTAGCCAAAGGATAAGCCTCTGCCAAACCTCTCTCGCGGTCCGTCAGTGTAAGTGGTCTGGTGTATGGCGGAGTTTTGGGAGAGAGCTGTCAGCTAAATGACCATTCTTCTGACAGTTATTTAATGTGAATAACCAGCTTAAGTGTAGGGAAGTTGAAAAATAATTTTAAAAAATTCAATACTCATCTGTTTAAACTTCTGCAGCTCCAGAAACATCACTCCGGTGGTCTCCTTTTACATCCCGGCAGTGATAACATGTTGTCCATGCATGTGACCGCCACAACCAATCACTGGCCTTAGTGGCTAGAACAGCATAGGATTACTGAGGTCAGTGATTGGCTGAACTGACCAGTGTGTGTCCTGCATGTCATCACTGCAGGACCAATAAATGAAGACCATAGGGGTCTACCGGAGCAGTGGCATGGACGCTGGAAGGGTTTGAACGAATGACTACTGCTATTTTTTTTTTTACCAATTTCCCTAAACTCACTTATGTTTTTAGACAACCATCATAACTCTGGTTCCCGATTTTTTTATACTAGTGGTTTGATTAGTGTAATTTTTTAGTCCCCTCTCCCATATTGCCTACATTATTCTGACCATGCGATCACACAATGTGAAAGTCGTGAAGGAGTGCCTGTATATCACAACCTTGCAGATCATTCGGTACATTTGATCCCATCGAATATAATGAAATGCCAGCGTGAACCTTGACAAGAGCACTTGGAAAACTCTGCCGCAATCAATCTCCGAGTGCAAGCTAATCATGTTTATAATATTTGCAGAATTATTATCACCCATGGCTGGAGTCATTAACGTGCAGAGGGGGGACTATAGGAGGTGCATTTCAGAAGCTGTTCACTTGCAGTGGGGGAGCAGAAACTCGAGGAGCGTTTGATAGAATAATCCATGTCTCTGTTTAACAAGCGTGAAGCAGGATGGGGCGGCGGTGATGGAACGCCATTGTTTAAGGGTTGGCATTGCTCTTGCTGGGTCTTCACAGCCCATACACTGGCATAATGAAGAGTCTTGTAAATTATTAATGCTGTGCTTATTTAGCCTCATCTATCTTGCAAATAATGAGTGATTGGTTTTATACATAATTACAGGAGCAGCAGCACTGAGAAAATGTATTCTTTTATTGAAGGGGGTTCATAAATAGGGAAAAGTGGGTGTTAATGTAGTGAGGGCTAGAAAGGTAAGAGCGTGGTGAGTCACACTACACTGCGTCTTACTGAAAGGGGAGAAGAGGAGATAAACTTCATTAAATGAGAAAACAGCAGGAACGGGACGGAAAAGATGTGAATAGAACGTCAGTAATTGTGTGGATATGGCAGGAATGAATCTCAGCTGCCCACACATCCAACCAGTCTGCGAGTTCATGATCAAAACCATAAATTCTCTTACTTATGACACTGCTAACACAAAGCACGATCCTAACAAGGCCGAATATAGCAGCAGAGCCTGCATGAACATCCCTAGTAGCTGTATTTTCGTCAGATTTTTTTTTAGCACTTCGATGGACCATCATGTGGAAATTATTTTCCAGACTACTGTATCTTGATCATCGGATTGTTCATATGAAAGAGACAAGAGTATAGAAAATTGACTGCGTTTCATCCAGAAAACTCATGCAATTTTTCATCCATATGTCCATTTTTTATGTCCGGGTGTGATCTGTTTTCATTCAAAAATGTACATGATCAGTTTCTTAAGTTAATAATGGCAATGTATCTGTAAAAATGAGATGGCACACGGGTGTTATGGTGTTCTGTATGGAATCAATTTTTTTTTTGCACCTATAGACTTGATTGAGTCTCACCCGAGACATGGAAGAGAATAGCACATGATGTGATTCTTTTCACAGACACCCGATCCATGTGAAAAAACGTTGATATGAACATCTCTATGGAATTAGATTGGTCAGTGTGAAGTCCAATCTTTACACAGACAGCACATAGCCGTATAACATTCTCGTCAGAACGAGCCCTCATACTTATCTGTATCAAGTGGGCAGAATCCCACCAAGCAGGGGTATGTACTCACTTTTGACCTGTGTGTTCTGTACAATATCAGTTTCCTGGATTGTCTTTATCTGACCTAGTGGCCACCTCTACTGTTCAGCCTGGGACTTGGGTGCTCATCGTTCTACACTTTAGACTCCTATTGATATTGTAGACCACGTCTTGTCCTCTCATGCACTGCGTGATCCATTTTTATTCTTGTCAGTGTAATATAATATAGTACATGTAATTTTTTTATATATATATTCTGACTGCTGGTTTGGTTGTTTGGCCGATTGGCTTTGTGTGTTGGTTGTGTTTGTAGTGATGGATATACCAAATGACATTGTCCACAACCTACACTGTCCAGTTGGTGGCACAGTGCTGTATATTTGGGGTAATATTCTGCGTTGGTGGTCTTTAATTATTTACTTATCTGTATCTATGCCCACCATGACAGAAATGAGCACTCTACTGACAACATACCAGTGACTGTACATAAGAACATTTGATTTCTAAAGTTGTATTCTTATCTTGAACATTTATGCTATATCCACAGGATATGCAATAAATGGCAGATAAAGGTGGCACCAACAAAACCCAAATCTACCTTCAGCACAAAGTCCCATCTGGTGCGGCTGTCAATGAACTGGTGGTCAGATTCCCATACAAATGAATGGAGAGAGGCACGCAGACTAGTAAGGGAATTTTGACCTTCTATCCACTGAGAGTACCGCGCATGAGGGACCCGTTCTCGACATAGTTGGGGGTCTTATTGTTGGGATCCACTCTTACCATACCATGATGGCATATCTTGTAGATATGACCACAAACATCAGATCATGGGAAAGTGCTTGATCAAATCACCAGAGTGAGCTCTGCTCATATACAGAATCAGCAATTAATTCTGAAAGATTTCAGCAAAGTTCATTCACATTTAGAGTATGTTTTCATATTAAAGAATTGCACGATTTTCGGCACAGTTCCCCCATGACCATGATATCATGATATAAAAAGGTTCCTCTGCTTCTTTGACCTCTACCAATTACCTACACCTCTATCTCTGGCGACTCACACAGATTTCCTAGTCATGAAATCTTTTATGAACAGACATGATCAAATGGATTACCTCTAACCGCGTGTCAGGAAGTAGTACAGGAAGGGATAGGACAATCGTAGACCATTACAGCTCCGTCATTATTAATGGACCCTACTAATGTGATACTGGGACAGACTGGGTGTAACCATACTGTATTCTGGTAGTACAAGTCGCTCTGACGTATGCTTCGCCCTGTAAGTAGACTATTTTGTTTATAATTCTGAGAAGGTAAAGGAAGCGAGACGATCTTCGGATTTACCTGTGCTGGTTGAGCGTTGTGTCTGGGGCGTCCCGCTTTCTTTGGCACCAGTGGCACAGTCAGGCGGCTGTTCCTACAGTCCAGTGTCCCATTGGTAAGATAGAGCAAAAGTTGGGTCATTGCTAGTTGATCACTATAACACAAGTCTAGGTCTGTTGCCCAAATCTAAAGAAAGAAAATGAACAAAGTCTAACACACAGCTCATGTCCATGTCCTGATCAATTAGCAGAATCAAGTTCTATCTATCGACTGCCATTAATCCAAGCTGGACATAACTGGGCTATTTGGTCGGCACACCCTGTAATCTAATGCCGAAGACGCCTGCAGAACATAAAATCAGTGGTCTACAAACTTCATGGTTTACACTTCTAGATCAGGGATGTTGCTAGAGGGGTGCCATTTAATTAGGAGCTCCCAAGCACACTGAAAGGAGTGGTCTTAAAGGAGTTGCCTTCCTTCAGCAATGTGCCATCTGTATTGACCCCTTTAATGCACAACTTCTGTAACATGAACACATGAAGCACGCATGTGCACAGTTCAGGGGAAATTGCTGTCTTGCATTTGCATTCTTGGTAGAAGTGTGTAATGACTTTTGCAAGGTCGTAGTGAGCAAAGGCAATAGTCACAATTAAGAGGTGGGTCACTTCGCTTACTTGACATTCTGCACACGGACAGCTGTCCTGCTCCGTGCTCAATGCTGGGTCAGATTTAGGGTCTCCCCCCTATGTGCTGCCTGCCAGCGAGAAACGACTCTGGTGGCACTGCGCTGAGTCAGTGGTGTAAGCGGCGGATGGTAAATGGCATCATTATAACATTATTAAGAGGTCAGCCAGTCTCAGCCTCTTGCTAAACTCCTGCTAATTTTTAAATCATATTCACCAGCAAATGCCCTCTAAATGAATCACTGCCGGGATTCTCCTTAATAACCAACTGGCAGGAATCTGCTGGGCTATTAAAGATCCAATCCGTCATCGTAAGGATCTGCTCCAGGGGGCGAGGGGAGCGCTAATCGGCAGCTGGTAACGAGCTGCCCACAAGGGGGCTGTCCACTTCTGTTATTTAGAGATGGACAAACATGACCACAACAATTCACATTGTTTTTGCTGCCAGGAACAACGCTCTGTCATATTGCCACTTTTACTAAGCGGTGTGACTAGGTGATGGCTGTCAAAAAGGGCAGTGATTAAAGTCAATGCATTGTATACAGCTGACAACTCTCTGGCAGTGTCTGTGTGGCAGAGGCTTCTAATTCATTCATTAAATGTGTATTTGCATTTTTTTTTATAATTTTATTATATAAGCTTTTAACTAGGATTTGTGGAGGCATTACACTCGGAGCCTTCTATCTAGTACCTGGTTTGGAATACAAAGGATATGCAAACATATTAGTAAAGGTTAATTGGTATTGTGGTAATATTAAAAAGGCAAGAAATTTAAAGGGAATCTGTCAGCAAGTTTTTGCTATGTTATCTGAGAGCAGCATAATGTAGGGGCTGAGACCTTGATTCCAGTGGTGTATCACTTTTAGGTTGTGTGTTGCTGTTTCGATAAAATCAGTGTTTTATCAGCAGGAGATTATCACTACAGGACTAGGTGTCTTGTGCCTCCTGGTCTTCTGCTCAGTGTAACCCCACCCCATCACTGATTGGCAGCTTTCTGTGTACACTGAATTGGCAGAAACCAACCAATCAGTGGTGTGGGCAGGGTTATACGGGGCTCAGCATTCTGAGCACTGCTAGATCTGTTGCAAAGAAAACACTGATTATAACAAAATGACAGCAAGGGGACCAGAAAGTGACACATCGCTGGAATCAGAGTCTCAGCCCCTACATTATGCTGCTTTCAGATTACATAGCAAAAATCTGGTGACAGATTCTCTTTAAAGAAGTATTCTAGTTACAGCAAAAGTTATTCATTGTATAATATCTAATATATAATTGCCTAGAATACTACTTCCTGCAATTTGTGCCAACTTCCGTGGCTTTGTCCGGAGCTAATGTCCGGAGCTAATGTCCGGAGCTAATGTCCGGAGATAAGTGACGTCAACAGTGTCCAGTGTCTGATTGGTTGCCGCCTGCTGTGAGCGACCAATCAGAAATGTGCCGTACTGTGACACACTCCGCCCGCCATTTTGGTGTGATTTTTGAATTTTTACCTCACAGCAAGTTTCTACTGCGTGGAGGCGGGCCCAGTGACGTTGCTCTTCAAGCTCCTGCCGAATTTCGTCAAAAAAATGATAATACCATTTACCAAAACTATATATATTTAGTTGTGAAGTGGTTCAGTGACATTTTCACACCAATTTTGAACTTTTGTTTGGTGTTTTCTCCATATACTGCCTATTATTTTTGTTCTTTCTTACTATTATTTATTAATTGTACTAGATGGCAGCCCGATTCTAAAGAATTGGGAGTCTAGAATCCATATATACTTTATTTATTCAAATGTAAGAATAATACAATTAATAAATAATAGTAAGAAAGAACAAAAATAATAGGCAGTATATGGAGAAAACACCAAACAAAAGTTCAAAATTGGTGTGAAAATGTCACTGAACCACTTCACAACTAAATATATATAGTTTTGGTAAATGGTATTATCATTTTTTTGACGAAATTCGGCAGGAGCTTGAAGAGCAACGTCACTGGGCCCGCCTCCACGCAGTAGAAACTTGCTGTGAGGTAAAAATTCAAAAATCACACCAAAATGGCGGGCGGAGTGTGTCACAGTACGGCACGTTTCTGATTGGTCGCTCGCAGCAGGCGGCAACCAATCAGACACTGGACACTGTTGACGTCACTTATCTCCGGACATTAGCTCCGGACATTAGCTCCGGACATTATCTCCGGACATTAGCTCCGGACATTAGCTCCGGACATTAGCTCCGGACAAAGCCACGGAAGTTGGCACAAATTGCAGGAAGTAGTATTCTAGGCAATTATATATTAGATTATTCTTACATTTGAATAAATAAAGTATATATGGATTCTAGACTCCCGATTCTTTAGAATCGGGCTGCCATCTAGTAATATATAAAGCTATATACTTTTCTAACATATTTTCTTTATCATTTCCTCAAAGTTTTCAAGATTTCTGATTGCTGTAGCATCTTCTGGATAAAAATGAGTGGTATGTGGTCATCACAAGGGAGCAAGGATTGCTGCAGTTATCAGTTACACTTTTATCGGGTTTTTGCTATGCGGTTGGGAACGGAGCTGCAAAACTCGCACGTTGTTTACCATGATCTGTTGCGTTTTTGCTATGAGTTTTTCCGCCACAGGATTTAATCTTTTCATCATCTGTACTTGCCATACAGTTGAAAAATAAGATTTCAAAACTTTGCCAAATTGCAGATGGTCTCCACCACATTGTTCTTGGAACAATCTACTACATGTATGCCTTACAACGAGCCGTTCAATTGTGTGAGCAGGAGATGGCAAGAGATAAAGATGGACAGACAGCAGAGCTCCTGAAAATCATGAGGAACTTCTGCAGAATGTATATTGGAAAATGTATGAAATCTAACGAAAAGGAAATCTGTGATGAGACAAGTGAGGTTTGAGAAGAAAGAAACATCTATGGATGTGTTAGGCTATTTTCACACTTCAGGTTTTCGCTGTCAGGCTCAATCCGGCCAAATTTCAAAAAAACGGATCTGGTGAATGTTGCCGCCGGATCAATTTTTTCCCATAGACTTGTATTAGTGCCGGATTGCGCCGGATGACCTTGCGTTTTGTCCGGTTATCGCTGGATCCGGCAAATCTGCCGTTTCTGGAAAAACCGTCCATAGCAACGTTTTTTGTCTCTTTCTCTCTGTTTGCTAGAAAAGAAGCCTATGGGAGCCGGAACGTGCCGGATCCGGAAAATGATGGACTCCGGCGCCGGATTATGGTTTTTTAAACTGAGCATGCGCCAATTTTTTTTTTATCCAATTATCTAGATATACTAGCCGGATCCGAGGAAAAAACGGATCGGTCGCATCAGTTTTTCACAATCTGCGCCGGATCCGTTTTTTCCAACATTCGCCAGATTGTGCCTGATGCAAAAAACCTGATGTGTGAAAGTAGCCTTAGTCTCTCTCTCAAAATTTCTCCATTCAAATTGAGGACGACGCATCCGTCATTACACTGGATATGTCACACACGTTTTTTGCTATTTTCGTGACGTCCGTCGATACGTCATTTTGCTGCACAACGACGTACAGCAGAAAACGCAAGTGTGAAAGAGGCCTTAGATGTGAAGCAAGGCCTCATGGGTGTCTATGAAAACTCAGATCAGGCCTCTAAAGGTGCGTATGCATAATATATATAACATATACGGTATGTTAGCATCTTACCACTTGCTCAAGACTCTGAGGGTCTATGAATGTTACCAGTTCTAAGGACAAATATCCAAGTACCCCACGGGTCTTGCAGGCCTCTCCGATGCCATCACACATTGACGTCAGTATGTCGGGGGGCACAGAGCACTGAGGAACAGAGCTGCCTACACAATGCAATGGGCTGAAGCTGTGAATCTGGTCCCCACAGGACAACATATGGATTTCTCCATCTGGGCTGATCAGCAGGTCTATAGTCAGGCAGGTAATACTGTCTGCCGGTGGAAAAGCCTCAATAACACCTCCTGGAATAAACAGAAGAAAAAGACACTAAACAGAAAACATACAAGCAAATGTAATTCATCTGTATTTTTTAGGTTATTATGTTTAGGGTTACTAAAGGGACACGTTTTTACATTTCAGATGTCTTTTTAACCCCTTAGTGAAAATTAAAATAACTGTTCCACAAGTGTGGGTTTAGGAGCTGAGCTCTCTCCAGAGGCGTAGACTGTGTAACGTATTCGGCACCTGATAACAGCAGCGATCAGAGCTGGGCTCTGATCTCTGCTGCTAACCATTTATGACACATTCAATCTCTGACAGCTGCATTTTAATGAATCGTTCACCAATTACCCAAAGACGGAGCTTGATAGAAGACCGCCATTTACACATATACTGCAACACAGTGATGCTGCGGTACACAGAACAAGCGATCAAAGGATTGCAGTTTGAAGTTCCCCTAAAAGGACTAGAAATAATGTAAAATATAAAAAAAAAATTGTTAAAAGAAATGTATACATTTTTTTTTTACAAATTACGCCTCTTCCCTTATTAAAAATAAATAAAAAGCAACCATATCTGGTACTGCTACATCCACAAAAATCCAGTCTATCAAAATATAAAATTAATTAACTCACGCAGTAAACGATTTACACAGAAAATAATATAAATGCAAAAATTGCAGTTTTTTTGGTCACCACACATCCCTAAGAAATGCCATAAATGCAATCAAAACGTTGTACGTACCCCAAAATGTTATCGATAAAAATGTCAGCGTATTATGCAAAAAAACAATTTGTCACACAGCTCCATCGACTAAAAAGTAAAAACATTACGGGTCTCAGAAAATGGCGACCCAAATCAAACGTACCCCCTTACTGCCATCGGACGGAATAGTACGTCCGATGGCAGTATCCCCCACTTTGATGTGGGCTCCGGTGGTGAGCCCGCATCAAAGCCGGGACATGTCAGCTGTTTTGAACAGCTGACATGTGCCCATAATAGGACCGGGTGGAATCGCGATCCACCCGTGCCTATTAACTAGTTAAATGCCGCTGTCAAACTCTGACAGCGATATTTAACAAGCGCTTCCGGCCATCCGGCCAGAAATGTGCGCATCGTTGACCCCCGTCACATGATCAGGGGTCATCGGTGCATCGGCATGACAACCAGAGGTCTCCTTGAGACCTCTATGGTTGTCTATGCCGGATTGCTATGAGCGCCACCCTGTGGTCGGCGCTCATAGCAAGTAATAATAATAATCTTTATTTACATAGCGCCAACATATTCCGCAGCGCTTTACAGTTTAACAGTTTCAAACACAACAGTCATAAGTAACAATATTAACAATACAATATTTAAAGCAAAATAAGACGACCCTGCTTGTGAGAGATTACAATCTACAATGAGATGGGGGAGATACAAAGCACAGGTGTGTATTTACAATGATGGTCCAGCCATCTTCAGGGGGTGGGGGATAGATGGAGATAGTGAATGGGCTACACACACACACACAAACATAAAATGACTTTGATTAGTGAACGTGATAGGCCGTTCTGAACACATGTGTTTTGAGGGAGCGCCTAAAACTATGCAAATTGTGGATGGTCCTAATATCTTGGGGTAGAGCATTCCAGAGGATTGGTGCAGCACAGGAGAAGTCTTGGAGTCGGGAGTGGGAGGTATGGATTAGTGCAGAGGTTAGTCGAAAGTCATTTGCAGAGCGCAACGGTCGGTTAGGCCGATAGACAGAAATGAGGGAGGAGATGTAAGGGGGTGCCGCACTGTGGAGAGCTTTGAGGGTGAGAACAAGTACTTTGAACTGTATCCTGTAATGAATGGGCAGCCAGTGTAATGACTGGCAAAGAGCGGACGAGTCCGAGTAACGATTAGCCAGATGGACGACCCTGGCTGCTGCATTAAGGATGGACTGGAGAGGGGAAAGTCGAGTAAGGGGGAGGCCAATTAATAGAGCATTACAGTAGTCCAGGCGGGAGTGGATCAGGGCGACAGTGAGGGTTTTTGTTGTTTCCATGGTGAGAAAAGGGCGGATTCTAGAGATGTTCTTTAGGTGTAAGCGGTACGAGCGGGCAAGAGATTGTATACGGGATGTGAAGGAGAGATTGATTTCAAACATAACACCCAGACAGCGCGCCTGCTGCCGGGGTGTAATTATGATGCCACCCACAGAGAGGGAAACATCAGGTTTAGGGAGGTTAGATGGCGGGAGCAGAAGAAGTTCAGTTTTGGAGAGGTTGAGTTTCAGATAGAGAGCAGACATGATGTTGGAGACTGCAGACAGACAGTCAGTGGTGTTCTGTAGTACAGCGGGGGTAAGGTCAGGGGATGACGTGTATAGTTGTGTGTCATCGGCATAAAGATGGTGCGGAAAGCCAAATCTGCTGATGGTCTGTCCAATTGGGGCCGTGTAGCGGGAGAAGAGAAGAGGGCCAAGGACTGAGCCCTGAGGTACCCCAACAGCAAGAGGAAGAGGAGATGAAGTGGAGCCAGAGAACAAAACACTGAAGGAGCGGTCAGAAAGATAGGAAGAGAACCAGCAGAGAGCAGTGTCCTTAATGCCTAGTGACTGGAGCCTAGAGAGTAGGAGAGGGTGGTCAACAGCAGGGCTGGACTGGCCATCGGCACTTCTGGCAAATGCCAGAAGGGCTGGTGCCAGTAGTGGGCCGCTCGATCCCTGCATGCTCTGCCACTGGGCCGACTCCCCCCTCCCCCCCCCCCCCCCGCCAGCGCTGGCTCACCCCCCACCAGCGCCGCCGCATTCAACTACTAGCTGAATGCAATGATGGAGGAGAGAGCGTCTGCTGACGCTCCATCTCCAATCACTTACCGCTCTGCCTCTGACACTGCGGGTGCGCGATGACGTCATATCATCGCGTACCTGCTGTGTGACCGGGCAGACTGCAGCCGCTGAGACCGGAGCCAGGAGCAGCACGGGGCACGAGGAGAGGTGAGGATTGTATGTTTTTTTTTTTAATATATAAATGAGTGATAACTGGATTGTTGGGCTATTGGGGGGGGGGCTACATTACATTCTATGGGGGGCTGCATTACATTCTATGGGGGGGCTGTATTAAATTCTATTGTGGGTTGTATTATATTCTATGGGGGACTATATTACATTCAATGGGGGACTGTATTACATTCTATGGGGGGGCTGTATTACATTCTATGGGGGGCTGTATTACATTCTGTGGTGGGGCTGTATTACATTCTATGGGGGGCTGTATTACATTCTATGGGGGTTGTATTACATTCTATGAGGGAGGATTGCATCATACTCTTTTATGGGGCTACATTATATTCTATGGGGAGGTAGGCTGTATTATATTCTATATGAAATGTATTCTATGTATTAAATTTATTATATTCTATGAGGGGTGATTGCATCATACTCTATGAGGGGCTACATTATATTCTATGGGAAGCTGCATTATACTATATTAGGAGGGCTGCATTGTATTCTATGGAGGGGCTACATTATATTCTATGGGGGGCTGCATTATGCTCTGAGGGGGCTACCATATATTATATATGCAGGGGCTGCATTATACTATATGAGGGGGCTGCATTATATTCTCTGGGGGTTACATTATACTCGGAGCTACAATATATTCTGTGGGGTGGCTGCATTATACTCTGGGGTGGCATAATTATACTATATGTGGGTTGCATTATACTGTATCGAGGACTATGGGGAATACATTATACTATATGAAGAACTATGGGGTGCATTATACTATGGGAACTGAATTGTACTACATGGATGACTATGGCGGTGCATTATACTACATGGAGCACTATGAGGAGTGTATTATACTATTTGGAGGACTGAGGAATGTATTATACTATATGGAGGACTGAGAAGTGTATTATACTATATGGAGGACTGAGGTGCACATTATAATATATGGAGGACTATGGGTGTATTATACTAAACAAGCAAAATGCTGCCTATTCATCGAGTGATTGGATTGTTTATGTGGGAACAGAAATCCGTGTTCTCAGCAGCACATCGCCGGTGTAAACTGTAGGTGTGCTGCTGATAACATGATACTGTATGGGGACAGATTGATCTAATTGTGATTGGTCTGTTCCCTTCAGTCTTTCTCAGTTGGTTTAAAGAGGCCGGGAAACAAGCGAATGACTTCAATATTGTCGATCACACTCATTTAGTGGCCTGAGATCAGCGCATGTAAATACAACAGAAATGCTTCGCAGGGAGATGAGGCAAGGATGATGACAGTTGTAGTTAGCACCCGGCGCCTGGGAATAGCGCTAACTCTACTGCTTTTCCTAGCCGCCAGAGCATTTAATTCTGGTATGTGTAATGATTTTTAGGGTTGATGTCAGCTGCGTAATGTCAGCTGCTATCAATCCCTGGTGTAAGTAATGGAGAGGTGTCTATCAGACATCCCCACTACTAGCCCAGACCTGGCGAGACCCAGAGACTCTGAAGAGCGGTGACGGTAGTAACAATACCGCTCTTCACAGTCGCCGAGCTCAGCGCAAGACCCGGAATATCTGAAGAGCGGTGACGTTACTGATGTCACCGCTCTTCAGAGTCACCAGGACTCGTGCTGCGCAGCGGAACCAAAAGTGGCTGTAGGCAAAGTTTATGGAGCATCAGAATGAGGTTCCATAGCCTTTGGTCGTCTCATCCCTTCATTATCTATGAGATCCAGTTATGTAGGTAAAGTAGCGGCTTTTCTTGGTACTGCAACTAAAATCAATAAATAGGACTGAACTGTAATGCTGGATACAGCTGTAATTATGTTATATAGTCGTGTTACACTCCCCTCACTACTTGTAACCTACAAGTGTACAAAGATATTATACAGTCACCATGTGACAAGTGGGCCTGTGTAACTTCAAATGCCAGTGCTGAATTTTAGTTCCAGTCCGGCCCTGGTCAACAGTGTCGAAAGCTGCAGAGAGGTTGAGAAGAATGAGCAGAGAATGGTCACCGTTACACTTTGCTGTTAGAAGGTCGTTGGTCACCTTGATGAGTGCAATTTCTGTCGAATGTAGGCGGCGGAAACCGACTGTGAAGGGTCTAGGACGGAGTGTGTGGAGAGGTATCGGGTAAGGCGGGAGTAGATCAGGCGCTCCAAGAGTTTAGAGATAAAGGGGAGATTGGAGACTGGTCTGTAGTTATTTGTGCAGGATGGGTTGAGGGTGGATTTCTTTAGTAATGGAGTAATGATAGAGTGTTTGAAGGAGGAGGGGAAAATGCCAGAGGAGAGGGAGAGATTAAAGATTGTAGTTAGGTGAGTTGTGACGACTGGAGAGAGAGACTGGAGGAGATGTGAGGGAATGGGGTCGGTAGTGCATGTAGTCTGCAAGTCTGTAATTCTGCTACATAGAGGCGATTTGAGCATTGCCTCTATGTAGCAAAGCCAGTCAAGTTGTGGCAGCATCTAGCCTCCCATGGAGGCTATTGAAGAATGCCAAAAGTAAAAAAAAAATGTTTTTAAAAATATGAAAAAAAATTAAAAAATAAGTTCAACTCACCCCCCTTTTGCCCCATTCAATAAAAAAAAAAATCAAACCTATACATATTTGGCATCGCCGCATTCAGAATCGCCCGATTTATCAATAAAAATAAGGATTAACCTGATCGCTAAACGGCATAGCGAGAAAAAAAGTCAAAATGCTAGAACTAAATTATTTTGGTCACCACAACACCAAAATAGTATAATTAAAAACGTCAGCTCGACACGCAAAGAATAAGCCCTCACCCAACCCCAGATCATGAAAAATGTAGATGCTACAGGTATCGGAAAATTGCGCAATTTTTTTTTTTTTAGCAAAGTGTGGAATTTTTTTTCATCACTTAGATAAAAAAGAACCTAGACCCATGACATGAGTTGGGATGAGGGGTAAAAGAAGTTGGGAACTATAGACTTATGATGGGTGAGAACTAGTGGAGGCATTGGCGGCCTCAGGGTAGTTTAGATTGGGGATGAGCTGTCCTGTGGGGGGGGGGGGGGTGGTGGTTGCGGGTATGTTGGGGTTTCTTAAAATTAAGAAAATGTGTATGTAACATATTGAAATGTGGATGAGAATGTGATGTTTTTCGTTTATGGTTAATAAAAATCTATTTAAATTAAAAAAAAAAAGAACCTAGACATGTTTGGTGTATATGAACTTGTAATGACCTGGAGAATCATAATGGCAGGTCAGTTTTAGCATTTAGTGAACCTAGCAAAAAAGCCAAACAAAAAACAAGTGTGGGATGGCACTTCTTTCCAGTTTCACCGCATTTGGAATTTTTTTCCCCGTTTCATAGTACACGACATGGTAAAACCAATGGTGTCGTTCAAATATACAATTCGTCCCGAAAAAAAAAACAAGCCCTCACATGGGCATATTGACGAAAAAATGTATATGTTATGGCTCTGGGAAGGAGGCTTAACATTTAATATAGATAATATAAAATACATGGCAGACAAACAAATAAAGTGCTCATATATACCAGTGCACTTAATAAAATGGTACAATCTCACCCAGTTGTTATCTCCCGATTCTCCAAGGTTCCGTGTAGGACCTGGGTAGGTGAGACCAAGATGAAGAGAGGGGGGGGCCTGGCAGCAGGCTTTAACTAGGAGAGAGACCTTTTACCCTCATACTGAGGCATTTACGACACAGGGAGGTCGGACCTGCCACTGCAGGAGACCTCGATGCGCCTGGATAACTTCCCCTGATGAACCCCCTGAACAGGGGAGGAAGCGCGTTGGGAAGGGAAGACACATTACCCAGGGAGGCTATACTTATCACGGGCCCCACGAAGTAGGTCGATACTCGGGTACTGCCCTTGTCAGGGCAGGAGTTCTCTACAGAGGGCACGACAGGGAAGTCAGACCCCGAATACTCCCCCCCCTTCATCTTGGACTCACCTACCCAGGTCCTACACGGAACCTTGGAGAATCGGGAGATAACAACTGGGTGAGATTGTACCATTTTATTAAGCGCACTGGTATTTATGAGCACTTTATTTGTTTGTCTGCCATGTATTTTATATTATCTATATTAAATGTTAAGTTTTATCAAATTTAGGAATTGGCTAGGCTGGATAGTGTATATATTATAGTCAGATTAATCTAGAGCAGATTGCTCAGATTCGGTTTGCTGAGTAAACTCTGGGAAGGAGGGGAGCGAAAAAGGAAAACGCAAAACTGAAAAAAGCTCTGGGGGTTAAGGGAGTCTGTCAGCAGGATTTAATTCCCCAAAACAATGCCTAAGCACATGCAACTGTTTAAAAAACATGACTAGCAATACCTTTTACATGACTAGTTAGTTCCTCTGTTACTGAGAATTCAGTGTTTGGATTGATATGCAAATGAGGGTGAAGATCTGAAGCCTTTGTCACTCCAGCTCTATTTCCCGCCCAGCACAGTCTCCTCCTGCTTGACTGATGGCTCCTGAAGTCACACATCGTAGAAACGGTCCGTAAAGCAGGAGGCGGCAACACTGGGCAGGGAGTAGAGCTGGAGTGACAGAGCTTTCAGAACTTCAAATAATTCTTCCGTCCTATTTGCATATTAATTAAAATGTTGATGTCTCAGTAATGGAGGAACGGACTGGCCATATGAATGTATTGCTGAACTTTTCTTGAAAAGAGCTACATGCGCATATAAATAGTTTGGAGTGTGATATTCTGCTGACCGATTGCCTTTACGGGGTGAAAATGTCATTTAATTTACTACCACAAGTTCAACTGGTGTCAAGAGGACAAAGTCGAGCACTCACCTTGGCTCACTAGTACTTGTAGAAACGTGTCCCATGTTGGATAACGGCTCCTGTTTATTGGCTGTGCATAGTGCGCCAAGACCTGTGGAAGTTCCTGTGCAATTCTCCGCAGGGCCTTTTCCTAGAGTGAAATTGATATGAGAAGAGCAACATTACATTACATCAAGAGCAAGTAGAATATATACATCATGAGGGTAGGTTCCTCCGGGAAAAACGGTCCGATTATTCAGATCAGACTCTGATCAGAATGGCATCAGTTTTTCTTGTAATCTAAAAGCAAAAAAAAAAAAAAAATTTCTCCACCTTCTGTATTCTGTCAGTCCGTGAAAATTGGACCACACTGGGACGTCATGTGGTACGATGTTTTTCACGTACCCATAGACTTACATTGCAGATTTTGATCCGACTCTCTGATCAAATCAGACATGCGTCCGATATTTTCCTAGGACCACTCAGTTAAAGGAAAAAAATCGAACATTTGCACAGCCTCATGGAATCCCATGGGTACCAGGGCTATACGGATAGAACTCATCCAATATAATCGGTTGTGTGCCCGAACCCTAACTGTGACGATTAGGCCGGGGTAACACTTATGAGTACAATGCGAGACACTCACGCGAGTCTATCGCATCAATACCCGGCACTCGGGACTGGAGCATGCGGATGCATGTATTTCTATCCAGCTGAATGCTCCTGTCCGAGTGCGGGCGGCAGTGCCGGGTATTGATGCGACAGACTCGCGCAAGTTTCTCGCATTGCACTCGAAAGTGTGACCCCGGCCTTATGTAGACACTCGCAGTTCCTGTGCCATAAAACAAAAGTTCTGTAGTGGTCATCAGTATCACATCTGAAGGACAGCAGACCGTTGTATGTTCTACAAAAACTTACGTACGCATCTTCTCATAACTGAAATTATAGGAATCCAATAAAAACAACCCTATAAAGAATGCTTGAAGGGGTTATCACATTTTTTGTATTTTTTACATTGGCTCTTTCTACATAAAAATATCCAGCCACTGCTCACCGTAGCTGCCTCTATTCTTTGTTAATATGACTGCAGCGTTGACATTATGTTGACATTTAATGACCACTGCAGCCAATCACTGGGCGCAGGGGTGATGCCGATGTAAATGGCAGCGATTACCTAATGTCAAAGTGACGTCACTATTGCCGCCATATCAACAAAGACCAGAGACAGCAGCGGAAAGCTGCACCTGTGGCTGCAGAGGGTAAGTACAGCTGTATTTGTACAAAAAGACAATAGGAAAAAGGTATCTACTATATAATTGTCTAAGGGTCACTTCCGTCTGTCCTTCTGTCTGTCTGTCACGGATATTCATTGGTTGCGGCCTCTGTCTGTCATGGAATCCAAGTCGCTGATTGGTCGTGGCAAAACGCCCACGACCATTGCCACGACCAATCAGCGACGGGCGAAGTCTGGCGGCAACATGGCCACTCCATCTTCCCTGCAGTCAGTGCCTGTCGCCCGCATACTCCCCTCCGGTCACCGCTAACAGGGTTAATGCCGGTGGTAACGGACCGCGTTATTCCGCCGGTAACTCACTCCGTTACCGTCGCTATTAACCTTGTGTGACCAAGTTTTTACTATTGATGCTGTCTATGCAGCGTCAATAGTAAAAGGATCTAATGTTAAAAACAATAAAAAAAAAAAATCATTATATACTCACCTTCCGCCGCCTTTCCCGCTCCTCGCGACGCTCCGGTAACCGCTCCATGCAAGCGGCAGGTTCCGGTGGCAAGGATGGTATGCGACAAGGACCTGCCATGACATCACGGTCATGTGACCGCGACCTCATCACAGGTCCTGCGCGAGAAGGACCTGCCATGACGTCACAGTCATGTGACTGCGACGTCATCACGGGTCTTGCGCTACCAACCCTGGGAGCGGAAGCTGCCGAGTGCACCGCAAGGACTCCCTCTGAAGGTGAGTATATGTTTATTTTTTATTTTTTAACCTGTGACATACGTGGCTGGGCAATATACTACATGACTGGCCAATATACTACGTGACTGGGCAAGATACTACGTGACTGGCCAATATACTACGTGACTGGGTAATATACTAAGTGGCTCTGTGCTGTATACTACGTCGCTGGGCAATATACTATGTCACTGGGCAATATACTACGTAACTGGGCAATATACTACGTGACTGGGTAATATACTACGTGACTGGCCAATATACTACGTGACTGGCCAATATACTAAGTGGCTCTGTGCTGTATACTACGTCGCTGTGCAATATACTACGTGGCTCTGTGCTGTATACTACGTCACTGGGCAATATACTATGTCACTGGGCAATATACTACGTAACTGGGCAATATAGTACGTGGCTGGGCAATATAGTACGTGACTGGGCAATATACTACGTGACTGTGCAATATACTACGTGACTGGGCAATATACTACGTGGCTGGGCAATATACTACGTGGCTGGGCAATATACTACGTGGCTGGGCAATATACTAAGTGGCTGGGCAATATACTACGTGGGCTGTGCAATATACTACGTGGACATGCATGTTCTAGAATACCCGATGCGTTAGAATCGGGCCACCATATAGTTATTATATATAACACCTATATATATACACCTGTTATATATAACACCTATATATATACACCTATATATAGGTATATTATATTGTGAGCCCCTCTGGGGACAGGAAGTGATGTTAGCGTACCCTCGGTTGGATGTAACTAATATATAAATATTGGGTAATGAATAAATGATGATAGCATTCAGCAGATATTTGCCTCTTCTCACCCTTATTCTCTAGGCATTTATATATATAAATGTGTAAGATAAATAATTCTATATGTTATGACATTATTGCTTCTTTTCATTAGCTGCACATAAATCTATATTATTATTGTAATCTTAATTTAAAATCCATTTCCTAAGCCAATAAATACACAGATGGATTGTATGCACGGTAGACATTAATCTGGGGAGCAGTTTCAAAGGAAAAAATAAAAACAAAGAATCAATCCTGCATCAGATCGTATAGTGTGCATACAATAAATGCAATTCAGTTATGATGGTTTCCCTGTATGATACAATTCACTGTGACGTACTGATATCGTTTACATATTGTGCATGCTAAGGCTTATTTAGCTATCATTTTAGGTGCACTGAGTGTTTCCTTAATATTTTTGGGAGTACTATTCATTTTTCGTTTTTTAGTACAATGTATGCGGTATTTTCTTTTATGAGCAATATGTAAATCAGTGGTTAACACTGTTGCTTCTGGGGACCAGAGTTCCAGTCTAAGTCTTTTTTTTATTAAATTTGCAAAAATTTCTACATTTATGCTTTTTTCAGTCAAGATGGGGTGCAGAGTTTACATTAATGAGAAAAAAAATGAACTTTTTTAAATTTACCAAATGGCTGCAATGAAACAAAGAGTGAAAAATTTAAGGGGGTCTGAATACTTTCCGTACCCACTGTATATATATATACAGTGGGGCAAAAAAGTATTTAGTCAGTCAGCAATAGTGCAAGTTCCACCACTTAAAAAGATGAGAGGCGTCTGTAATTTACATCATAGGTACACCTCAACTATGGGAGACAAACTGAGAAAAAAAAATCCAGAAAATTACATTGTCTGTTTTTTTTATCATTTGTTTTGCATTTTATGGTGGAAAATAAGTATTTGGTCAGAAACAAACAATCAAGATTTCTGGCTCTCACAGACCTGTAACTTCTTCTTTAAGAGTCTCCTCTTTCCTCCACTCATTACCTGTAGTAATGGCACCTGTTTAAACTTGTTATCAGTATAAAAAGACACCTGTGCACACCCTCAAACAGTCTGACTCCAAACTCCACTATGGTGAAGACTAAAGAGCTGTCAAAGGACACCAGAAACAAAAAATTGTAGCCCTGCACCAGGCTGGGAAGACTGAATCTGCAATAACCAACCAGCTTGGAGTGAAGAAATCAACAGTGGGAGCAATAATTAGAAAATGGAAGACATACAAGACCACTGATAATCTCCCTCGATCTGGGGCTCCACGCAAAATCCCACCCCGTCGGGTCAGAATGATCACAAGAACGGTGAGCAAAAATTCCAGAACCACGTGGGGGGACCTAGTGAATGAACTGCAGAGAGCTGGGACCAATGTAACAAGGCCTACCATAAGTAACACACTACGCCACCATGGACTCAGATCCTGCAGTGCCAGACGTGTTCCACTGCTTAAGCCAGTACATGTCCGGGCCCGTCTGAAGTTTGCTAGAGAGCATTTGGATGATCCAGAGGAGTTTTGGGAGAATGTCCTATGGTCTGATGAAACCAAACTGGAACTGTTTGGTAGAAACACAACTTGTCGTGTTTGGAGGAAAAAGAATACTGAGTTGCATCCATCAAACACCATACCTACTGTAAAGCATGGTGGTGGAAACATCATGCTTTGGGGCTGTTTCTCTGCAAAGGGGCCAGGACGACTGATCCGGGTACATGAAAGAATGAATGGGGCCATGTATCGTGAGATTTTGAGTGCAAACCTCCTTCCATCAGCAAGGGCATTGAAGATGAAACGTGGCTGGGTCTTTCAACATGACAATGATCCAAAGCACACCGCCAGGGCAACGAAGGAGTGGCTTCGTAAGAAGCATTTCAAGGTCCTGGAGTGGCCTAGCCAGTCTCCAGATCTCAACCCTATAGAAAACCTTTGGAGGGAGTTGAAAGTCCGTGTTGCCAAGCGAAAAGCCAAAAACATCACTGCTCTAGAGGAGATCTGCATGGAGGAATGGGCCAACATACCAACAACAGTGTGTGGCAACCTTGTGAAGACTTACAGAAAACGTTTGACCTCTGTCATTGCCAACAAAGGATATATTACAAAGTATTGAGATGAAATTTTGTTTCTGACCAAATACTTATTTTCCACCATAATATGCAAATAAAATGTTAAAAAAACAGACAATGTGATTTTCTGGATTTTTTTTTCTCAGTTTGTCTCCCATAGTTGAGGTCTACCTATGATGTAAATTACAGACGCCTCTCATCTTTTTAAGTGGTGGAACTTGCACTATTGCTGACTGACTAAATACTTTTTTGCCCCACTGTGTATATATGTATATATATATATATATATATATATATATATATACATACAGTGCAGACCAAAAGTTTGGACACACATTCTCATTTAAATATTTTTCTGTATTTCCATGACTATGAAAATTGTACATTCACACTGAAGGCATCAAAACTAAATTAACACATGTGGAATTATATACTTAACAAAAAAGTATGAAACAACTGAAATTAGGTCTTATATTCTAGGTTCTTCAAAGTAGCCACCTTTTGCTTTGATGACGGCTTTGCACACTCTTGGCATTCTCTTGATGAGCTTCAAGAGGTAGTCACCGGGAATGGTTTTCACTTCACAGGTGTGCCCTGTCAGGTTTAATAAGTGGGATTTCTTGCCTTATAAATGGTGTTGGGACCATCAGTTGTGTTGTGCAGAAGTCTGGTGGATACACAGCTGATAGTCCTACTGAATAGACTGTTAGAATTTGTATTATGGCAAGAAAAAAGCAGCTAAGTAAATAAAAACAAGTGGCCATCATTACTTTAAGAAATGAAGGTCAGTCAGTCTGAAAAATTGGGCAAACTTTGAAAGTGTCCCCAAATGCAGTGGCAAAAACCATCAATCGCTACAAGGAAACTGGCTCACATGAGGACCGCCCCAGGAAAGGAAGACCAAGAGTCACCTCTGCTTCTGAGGATAAGTTTATCCGAGTCACCAGCCTCAGAAATTGCAGGTTAACTCAGATTAGAGACCAGGTCAATGCCACACAGAGTTCTAGCAGCAGACACATCTCTACAACAACTGTTAAGACGAGACTTTGTGCAGCAGGCCTTCATGGTAAAAAAGCTGCTAGGAAACCACTGCTAAGGACAGGCAACAAGCAGAAGAGACTTGTTTGGGCTAAAGAATACAAGGAATGGACATTAGACCAGTGGAAATCTGTGCTTTGGTATGATGAGTCCAAATTTGAGACCTTTGGTTCCAACCACTGTGTCTTTGTGCCACGCAGAAAAGGTGAACGGATGGACTCTACATGCCTGGTTCCCACCGTGAAGCATGGAGGAGGAGGTGTGATGGTGTGGGGGTGCTTTGCTGGTGACACTGTTGGGGATTTATTCAAAATTGAAGGCATACTGAACCAACATGGCTACCACAGCATCTTGCAGCGGCAAGCTATTCCATCCAGTTTGTGTTTAGTTGGACCATCATTTATTTTTCAACAGGACAATGACCCCAAACACACACACCAGACCTGAACCCAATCAAGATGGTTTGGGGTGAGCTGGACCGCAGAGTGAAGGCAAAAGGGCCAACAAGTGCTAAGCATCTCTGGGAACTCCTTCAAGATTGTTGGAAGACCATTCCCGGTGACTACCTCTTGAAGCTCATCAAGAGAATGCCAAGAGTGTGCAAAGCAGTCATCAAAGCAAAAGGTGGCTACTTTGAAGAACCTAGAATTTAAGACATAATTTCAGTTGTTTCACACTTTTTTGTTAAGTATATAATTCCACATGTGTTAATTCATAGTTGTGTACCTTCAGTGTGAATTTACAATTTTCATAGTCATGAAAATACAGAAAAATCTTTAAATGAGAAGGTGTGTCTAACCTTTTGGTCTGTACTGTATATATATATATATATATATATATATATATATATATATATATATATACAGTGGGGCAAAAAAGTATTTAGTCAGTCAGCAATAGTGCAAGTTCCACCACTTAAAAAGATGAGAGGCGTCTGTAATTTACATCATAGGTAGACCTCAACTATGGGAGACAAACTGAGAAAAAAAAATCCAGAAAATCACATTGTCTGTCTTTTTAACATTTTATTTGCATATTATGGTGGAAAATAAGTATTTGGTCAGAAACAAACAATCAAGATTTCAGGCTCTCACAGACCTGTAACTTCTTCTTTAAGAGTCTCCTCTTTCCTCCACTCATTACCTGTAGTAATGGCACCTGTTTAAACTTGTTATCAGTATAAAAAGACACCTGTGCACACCCTCAAACAGTCTGACTCCAAACTCCACTATGGTGAAGACCAAAGAGCTGTCAAAGGACACCAGAAACAAAATTGTAGCACTGCACCAGGCTGGGAAGACTGAATCTGCAATAGCCAACCAGCTTGGAGTGAAAAAATCAACAGTGGGAGCAATAATTAGAAAATGGAAGACATACAAGGCCACTGATAATCTCCCTCGATCTGGGGCTCCACGCAAAATCCCACCCCGTGGGGTCAGAATGATCACAAGAACGGTGAGCAAAAATAATAATAATAATAATAATCTTTATTTTTATATAGCGCTAACATATTCCGCAGCGCTTTACAGTTTTGCACACATTATCATCACTGTCCCCATTGGGGCTCACAATCTAAAATCCCAGAACCACGCGGGGGGACCTAGTGAATGAACTGCAGAGAGCTGGGACCAATGTAAAAAGGCCTACCATAAGTAACACACTACGCCACCATGGACTCAGATCCTGCAGTGCCAGACGTGTCCCACTGCTTAAGCCAGTACATGTCCGGGCCCGTCTGAAGTTTGCTAGAGAGCATTTGGATGATCCAGAGGAGTTTTGGGAGAATGTCCTATGGTCTGATGAAACCAAACTGGAACTGTTTGGTAGAAACACAACTTGTCGTGTTTGGAGGAAAAAGAATACTGAGTTGCATCCATCAAACACCATACCTACTGTAAAGCATGGTGGTGGAAACATCATGTTTTGGGGCTGTTTCTCTGCAAAGGGGCCAGGACGACTGATCCGGGTACATGAAAGAATGAATGGGGCCATGTATCGTGAGATTTTGAGTGCAAACCTCCTTCCATCAGCAAGGGCATTGAAGATGAAACATGGCTGGGTCTTTCAACATGACAATGATCCAAAGCACACCGCCAGGGCAACGAAGGAGTGGCTTCGTAAGAAGCATTTCAAGGTCCTGGAGTGGCCTAGCCAGTCTCCAGATCTCAACCCTATAGAAAACCTTTGGAGGGAGTTGAAAGTCCGTGTTGCCAAGCAAAAAGCCAAAAACATCACTGCTCTAGAGGAGATCTGCATGGAGGAATGGGCCAACATACCAACAACAGTGTGTGGCAACCTTGTGAAGACTTACAGAAAACGTTTGACCTCTGTCATTGCCAACAAAGGATATATTACAAAGTATTGAGATGAAATTTTGTTTCTGACCAAATACTTATTTTCCACCATAATATGCAAATAAAATGTTAAAAAAACAGACAATGTGATTTTCTGGATTTTTTTTTCTCAGTTTGTCTCCCATAGTTGAGGTCTACCTATGATGTAAATTACAGACGCCTCTCATCTTTTTAAGTGGTGGAACTAGCACTATTGCTGACTGACTAAATACTTTTTTGCCCCACTGTATATATATAGTCCTGGAAAGCAGAAAAATATGCGGCACTCACCCAGTAGAAGCTGTATTGAATGGATGTATTCACATTCTTTGTTCCAATAAAGAGCACGTAAATACAGCTTCTACTGGGTGAGTGCCGCATATTTTTCTGCTTTCCAGGACTATATATAGCTCATTGATTTTTATGCAGTGCACCTATATACCCATAGCTTGCGTGACGCCTAGTTGTCAGAAGTTGCGAAGTCCATAGGCTGTGCAGCGTTATACTCTTGAGTGCCATCCAAATGCTTTTCTTCTTTGTTATATATATATATATATATATATATATATATATATATATATATATACACACACAAGGGTTGTTCATTTAAGATTTCCCATGACCTACTTCCTGTGGACCGAGAGCAATGAAACTTGGCACAGTTATTAGTCCTTCTCTACATAGGTGCCATCTAGGGACACACACTTCTCCCATCTCTTTAAGCAACTGTAAACACATCGCTTGTGGAAGTCGACAGGTTGCTCCAACGGCCACGTAGTCACTTCGTAAATCAGAGTCTCATCATCTGGAAAATGCTTGCCCTACAAAAATAACTTCATTGTCGGAAAGAGGTGGAAGTCTGATGGTGCGAGGTCGGGTGAATAAGGGGGATGCGGTAGAATTTCAAAGCCACAGGAGCATGCTTCCATTTGGGCAACATGTGAGTTGTGAACTGGCGCACTGTCTTGCAGAAGGCAGACACCTTTGGTGGGCATGCCAAATCTCTCGGTTTGGATGGCCTCCTGCAATTTCCGCAGCAATGAAGCATAGTATGCCCCAGTGATCATGGTACCCTTTGCTCGGAAATCCATTGATACCACTCTGTGCAGTTAGAGCAGTGGTAGGGATACATAGGGGCAATCAATAGTGAGCGGGGGGTGGAGGGGGTGCCATACCATTTCAACCTATGGGCCAACCTCCGCTGTCGGGAATGGAATTGTGAAGGGCAAAACTAGTCCCTATCTCCCCTCATTTCTGCTCTTTTTTTTTTTTTAAATCACTGGGTTTCCATGTAAATGTGTTTGTATTTATGTATTGGGTTTTTAAACGAACTAAAAGAGATTTTTTAACGTTTTTTTGCTATAGTTTACATGTATGGGCCCCATAGATTGATTGCTCTGGTTGTTGAATGAGGGGCCTGTGGGGGGCTCCTGTTGTATGTAGGGGGCTATGTGTGGGTCACACTGTATATGGGGGATGTCGGCATACTTAATTCTGCTCAATATTAAGTCATACAATTATTAATAATTATTTTTTATATTATATTAATATTGAGCAGAATTCATTTCAGCGTATTTGTTCGGCCTCCACAATAATCACGGTCTGTCGTGTGGACCTTTGGGAAAATTAACCTCACACCCCGCTCTATTTTGTATAGCGCTATGTTATTTATACTGTAGTGCCGTACATAAGGGAAAAATCACAGACGATGTGATAAATGGATAGTCTGCAAATTATTTTAATTTGTGTTGTCTTACACCAGAAAAATCACAAGCCAATGCTGGCCACTAGGGGTCTCCCTTTGCTATCTAACTGCTGTTAAAGTGTAATGTGTCTCTATCAGAGACCCCGAGACAGATTACCGGGAGGCGGGGGCAGATCTTTGCTCTAGCGCTCCTGTTCGCCATACTGTATGTCAGAGAGGCAAGCATTCAGTTCAGTGCAGGCGAGCCACTAGACAGTAGTAGGAGTAATCCTTGTCCTTGCAGGGAGGTGGGCTAATGGAAATTCTAGGTCCTATAGTGCTGGCAGAACAGTGATGAAGAGCAGGGCTGTCAAACTGCATTCCTCGAGGGCTGCAAACAGGTCATGTTTTCAGGATTTCCTTGTACTGCACAGGTGATAATTTAATCACCTACACAAATAATGAGTTGATGATTAAATTATCGCCTGTGCAGTACAAGGAAATCCTGAAAACATGACCTGTTTGCAGCCCTCGAGGAATGCAGTTTGACACCAGCAGAGGATGGCAAAATAATGGAGACAGTCCCTGCAGACATTAGACTGGTGTTTGCACCAAAAGCAGTTTAAACATTTTGGGGGGAAATAGGACAGCAATATCATGCCTTCATACAAGATTTGGGTGACAGGATAGGTACTCTTTAGATATTTCATCAGCACATGAGCTTAAAACCCCCCACAAAGGATGCATATTTTGGGCATAGTAATTGCTCGATACAAGCATGCAACATTTCACCATAGCAAAATCCTGTTACCTAGTCTAGTTTAGGAAGGAAATGTCGTACTGGCTATGTAAAAGGGGTTGCGTATAAGTGTTATTATTTCACAAAGGGGATTCAGAAGGGGTTTTCCTAGTGGTGGACAACCCCTTTAAAGAGTGGCACATCAGTCACATATGACTATAACGCACCTTCACCATTACTATTGTGGATTTATGAAAAATTACTGTCTGTGCTAATTTTTAGAAGTGTACACAAGTATGTCTATAGTGAAAATGAGAGTACTATTCACAGGGGATAACAGGGTATATACCGGCATGTTTTCTGTGTGGGATACTAAAAAATGATGGTTTCGTGAATCCTGCGTTAGACGCGGTGACCCTGGAGGTCTCTTCCACCTCTAACGTTCTAGGATTCTATGGAATCTTGCATTATGGCGCCGAACAAAAGAATGGCGAAATACTTCTTCTCTGGCAGAAAATGAGTTAACAATGGTCCTGTAAGAACACATTGCACATCTCCGCTCGGCTGCTGGAACCTGGCCCTCCGCATCCAATTGATGGGGTGGAATCTCTTCCCTCCATCTGGCCCATGAAGCCCGGAGCTGCAGCTAGGATATTTTGTCACTGCTGTTTTCTTGCTGTTTTTCTCTATTCTGCTCCCCAGATGGTGAAAATAACATTTCAAACTCTTTTTTTTTTTCCTTGGGTCTGTGTGTGATTTTTTTTTTTATTTGCTTCTAACAATGGTCCTTGGCATCATTTCAATGTTCTACTTCGGTAATTAACAGTACTGATATGGCCACAATTACAAGTCCCCCTCTCTTCGGCAGTAACGCTGTGAATTAGTGGGAGCTAATGATTGCAAGTGGAGAGGGGGCTTGAGCGCAGACGGTGAAACGGTTTTTGTTGTTTTGGTTTTTTTCTTCTTTATTTTGTAGGATGGAATAAAAAGGTACAAGCGGCGCGTTCGCGGTCGACGATGATTACCTAGTAATTAGTTTACACAAAGCCTTCTATTTAATGGCAAAACAGTGTAATTAACGAGTGACAGAAAATCAAAGGGTTGCTTTGTAAGCATATGAAAAATTAACACGGAGGGATACAAGTGAATTAAATCAATAGTGAGCAGAACGTGAGATTGATACCTGGGGGGCCCACAAACACATTGCTCTACATGATATTATATTGCTGCTTATTAAACTTCCCTGTGCGTTATTATATCATTTTCTTTATCGCCGTATCATTTTTCATGATATTATTATCAGCCTCCACATCCCCATAGATCACTGCGGCTAAGTATACATCTTTGTCTTCATATATTTTCATGTCTCCTTTGATTTACTAGCTTACATCTTATCGCTCTCTGTATATCTAGCCCCCCAATGTGGCATCTACGGGGTTAATTCACGCCATCCAGGACTCTTGTATCAATATTTAAGGCAAATAGTAGCACTTTAAGATATAGTGATTATACAACGTCTATGGAGCTTTGTAAACATCATATTTCTTTGCAAGCTGATTTGGAAATTATGTGCGAATGCCTCGCTGCTGGGAAGACCCCCATTTGGGAGACTTGCTCTGAACAATAGAGTTTTAAATGCAGCCCCTCAGGGCAAGGTTCTCATAAGAATAAGCATTTAACGCTCATTTCCAGACAGGGATATTCAGAACTGATTAACACCCTGCCATTGTGATCGGCATATTATTTCAGATCTTTACTGTCAATCATCTCGCGCAGGGACGGATCCACGAGCCGGACTTTCCCTATAGAAATATTGGGGGTTATGGCAGGTCACGCTTTCGACCCCCATCTCCTGGTTTGGCTAAGGGGTAGCATGAGGGGTCTGTTGTCTGAGTCTGATCTCATTTTCCGGCAAACAGGGGATGCCATAAGGAATTCACACTCGTCATTTGTCAGCAGAACACAGCGAACAGCAGGAGTCTGATGACTGCCCTAGATATGGGGAATGCAGCCAAAACCCCACAGTGAGAAAGATTACTTAACCCTTTTTTTGCCTGCCCACAAAAGAAGGAAGGGGGGGGCGCGAGAGGTGTTGAAGAGGTAGGCTGTACCGCACCATGGGATTTATCGCTTGTAGTACAGGCGGAACAGATCGAGACGAAAATACTCAATTATATCAGCAACATTTATTCGTCAGTATTTTGATAAATGTGGGCGCTACACTCGAAAAATCAAATAATTGCAAACGTTTTAAAAATATGTATATAATGGGGTAGACGAACTGATAATCTCCTACATTTAGAATTAAGCTGCGGTGAGTTTATCACAGCGGCTCATGATTAATGATACATCCGGCGCAGACTCCTTTGTCACTCAGATGGTTAATTTGGATTACATTTTTATGCCAAAATGTTCTCCCCTCTTTTTCCTTACATGTATACACTGTAGGATAATTGTGATCAAGCGCTGTTGAAAACGATGGTCTCGCAATTATTCTGCGGAGTAAACAAGTTGCCCATCACCTGATGAACAGGCAAAACACTCGTTCATCGGGTGAGATGATCTTTTGTGCAAAGTAAAAGATGATCTTTCTTGGAAAGGCGCTGTCCTTTGTAAACCATGGCAGCCTGTGCGAACGGAGTGATCTAGTATAGTGATCTGCCTGTGTAAACAGGCAATCAAGCGACAAGTTCCCGATCAGCGGTCGTGTCGTGCCCTACGTCGGTGTGTAAACAGACCTTTGGTCAAGTAAAGTGGCAAAATTCTTTAAAAACACTAATAATTTGTACCATCCGGGCAGTACATCTACAATTACTGCCCAACTCAATTGAAGTTATATATAAAGGAAGACGATTGTCGTATCATTTTCAACAGTAGCCATTTTTATTTAATCCAGTACATGGTCGACCAATTAAATTCACCACCTTATCTAATGTACAGAGACCCTGTGTCACTTACTAGTTTGTTTACTGTAGTTTTGAAAAAAAAACAGATTATCACTAGAGGACTAATAAACCTGCCAACATGTAGTCCTATATATTCATGAGCTCTACATATTCCCGCCCCCACCACGGACTGACAGCTTTCTGCCTACACACAGTATACACTGAAAGCTGCCACCAGTCAGTGGTGTAGGTGGGGTTATATGGAGCTTAGAACTGGTAGTCCTGCAGCAGATAAAACAGATTTTATAGAAAAAAAATTCAGGGTCTCTGCCCTTACTTCATGCTGTTCTCAGATCCAGTTCTGTGGTGGGATACAAGACTTGGCAGAAAGATCAGCACAATCTTTGCTTGTTTTCTCACTCTGCTCCTCACTCCTGCTGCCCCTCCATTCTCCATAAAGTATAAGAAAAGGTGTTTTTCTTTTCATACTGGATGAAAAGTTCAGGAAGTAGGCAGAAAAGAGGTTCATAAGTGGAGAAAGAAGCATAATTCTCTTATAAGATAGATAAGATATAGTACAAAGTTACTTACATTAGCTTCAACTATTGATTTATGCAAAATTTGTTACGGGGAAAAAAAAAAACATTTTGTGTATATGATGCATAATATTTGGAATACCCCAACTTAGTTTCTTAGCCTCCTGAGATTGATTTTTGATTGGGGGTTCTCTGGTACAAAAAAATTTGATGGCCTTTCCTTAGGAATAGCCATCAATTTTTTGAACACTGGAGGTCTGACACCCGTGACCCCATTACATCAACATCATAAAGTGTCAATGAGACTAGTTGAATTCGGACCCCCACAGGCCATTCATTGACAATCTATTCTTAGGTCCTTTTCCTTGACAAAGATTCTCCAAAATGACAGGTGTTGTGGGGTGTAAGTAATATGCAGTGGTTGGTACCTACCCCCAAAAAAGAAAAATAGACTTCTGTCCTGCCTAGGGGATTTTGTGGATGGGTGGGATTCTATCAAGAGTGTTGAGCTGACACTTGTTTTATTTATCTACAAAAAGTTGTCCAAAAAAGACAAGCGGTGAACCAGAGAAAGATCATGGGTGCCAAAGACTTACTGATGTGCACAGGCAGCCAAGGCTTCTTGGCTGATCCCAGAGAGTTACTGTACGATCGCACAATCGGGTGAACATTAATGCTGGCCGAGACAGAAGTGTGTCTGTACAAACAGTGCATCACAGCTTGCTTCGTACGGGGCTGTACAGCCATAGACAGGTCAGGGGACCCATGGTGATCTCTGTCCCCCACCAAAAGCAAGTACAATGAGCATCAGAACTAGTCTGGATTAATGGAAGCAGTGGTCCTGGTCTGATGAATCGCATTCACGTTAAGTAGGCAGGCAGTACATGTGTGTCACTTACCAGGGGAAGAGATGGTACCTAGAGGCACAGTGCAATGCATTAGTTGATATTTTGGCAGAAGAACCTTGGCTTCTGGCGTGGATATCACCTAAACCTAAACCGTGCAACCATTCATGGCAGCAATGTTCCTTAATGGCAGTGGCCTTTTTCAGTAGGATAATCTACCCTATCGCACTGCAAAAATTGTTTGTGACTGGTGTAGGGAAAATGCCAAAGAGTTCAAGTGTTGACTTGGACTTCAAATTCTCAAATTAATCGAGCATCTGTGGGATATTCTGGAAAAACAAGTCCATTCCATGAAGGCTCCACCTCACAACACAACAGGACTCAGCGGATGTCTCCTATCAGAAAATACCATGCAGTTTGTTCTAAAAAATATCTTTACTCCCTGTCCACAGGTCTGCCGGTAGGTGCACAGTGACGTCACACTGCACCAGTGAGCTCAGAGTAGGGCCCATCTACAAGGCCAGAGGCGCTGTGCTCAGCTGTTGAGGTAACGTCAGTGCTGCAACCAATATCAGACACCGGTAGCGGTGGCAGAGACTCAGCGATGGACCTGGGGATGGTCAATAAAGTGCAGTTTGACTTTTTACAACAAATGGCGCCAGGGACTGGGATTTTCAGAACAGAGACAACCCTTTTGAAGTGGATCTGCTGCTGCCCTGGGGTTAGATACCAAAGGTCACTTTCAGTGGGGTCTTGGCGGGTGTGTGATGTTTTAGGGGTAGAAAGGTGACCTACACAATATTAGCTACAGGAAGTGGTTATAATATTCGCGCTGCTGAGAATACAAGTATCAATATCTCCATCTAGATGAACCAGTATAATGTAAGATAAACGCATAGTGATAAATTCCATTTGTGTTTATTTAGAGCACTAGCAGATATTAGGGGGCCACATTTTACAAGCGATTGGAGTAAAAAGTGAAAGGAGCAATGGTGGGTGGTGGCCATTTCGTATTGAGCATGGCAGCGGACAGCTTCTCAATCATCTATCTGCTTCATCCTTCTTTCGCAGGCACAGGTCCCAATGATGTGACACACACAGAGAAAGGGGAACTTGTCATTATGTATCATAAACTGTTATGCAAATACCTCAATTTGTAACTATTAACATAATTTAGCGCTCAGAGACATACACTCATTTCTAATCATCGCAGTGGAATGGAGTCTTGTTCTGTCGTTCTTAGCCTGCAGGAAAGTCTTTCATCAAGATGCTGTAATGTTTTAATAACCTGCCAGCATTCACCGGCTGTGCCGCTGCCGATGACACTCTTACATTGTCCTCATTAAGGAACAGAACAGGTCGGGGAATAACAGGACATTAAAGCATTGCCGGTGTGCGGGATCCCGAGGCTTTGAAGCTGCTGTTACTGACAATGCAGGTCTGTTAACCCCATCTGTGATGAGTTTGGGGGACATTACCTGGAAAATGGACTCACCTGTGCCCACTTCTGCCTCCAGGTTTCGGCGCTGTACCTCTGACGCTCCTTCACTGCCCAGGCATAAGATGGTAGGTGTGCAGCAGTGTCACAAAAAGCGCTCCCGTTGCTGCCACATTCATTGTCCACTTTAAATAACCAGCGGGTCACCAGCAGATTATCGGTTATAAGTTGGCTCAGAGAACTGAAGAACTGTGAATATGGTAGAAATGCAGATACTGAAGAACGTAAAACAATAAGGACAATATACAAAGGGGAACATGACATATATAGGTTTATAAACAGGCTTATATAGCAAAGTTGAGTTTATTTAACCTTTGCGGAATCATTACACTTCCGTGTTCCATAATATATTAGGTTTCTGTAGCCTTAAGCAATGCTATAGATCAGTGGTAGGATATAGTATGGATGGCTGTACACAAAGGAGGACAATGGAGTAAATAGAAATAGATGGTTGGCCTAAGAAGCCCATCATCGACGACCACATACCAGATCAAACACTCCGAAATATTAGTGATCGAGGACAGCGGCTGTCAGGGGTAGATGGCCAATGGTGGCTACTCATGTAGAGACATGGGTCACAATTTTTCATCAGTCCAATACTGCTTTCAATCAGATACACAGAAGACCCCCCCAGGATGGTCTGCGGTCTAAATGCTGCCAAACTAATGAAGTTATTAACAGAAAATCACAGCAAAATGCAGCAGATTTGCAATTTCTTAATAAGGCCTCATTCTTATTAATTGCATTTACTTTAGCTGTAATCACCACAAGAAACGACTATTTCACCATGACCTGTGTGGTATTCACACTTGTTGGTATGATAACTTTATATAAAGAAATAAGGAATGATATATTGGGTCTCAGGGTAAGACCCCTCAGTCCGATGGCCAATGACTGCACCCAACCAATCATCCGGCCAATAGCTTCCACATGTGGTAATGGTTTTGGCCATAAGGCTTTGGTCTTACCAGAATATATTATAAGGTAAATAATAATGGGCTTAATATTTAACAGGTGCTTTTGCCCCCAATATATTTTCACCTTACCTCCCTCAGGCAGACACAACTGATGGCACCTGTGAAGATGGCAGCTTGGTTTCATCCTCTATTTACAATGGGGATGTGATATTTTAAGTGGCTCACCCCTTCTGCAGGCAATGGAAAGTTAGACAAGAGAAGGAATGGTCCTTTTTACCTACAAGGAGGAACTGTACATTCCTATGACTAGATCAAAAAGTTATTCCTTCACACCTTGCTCACACAATGCAATTTTGGCACACTTTCTCTGATTCTCTGATACACACAGCATGGCTTCTGGGCGACAATATCATCCTGGGCCAGAAAGTCTTCTGTACTAAAGATCCATAAAATCACATACATGGTGCTTGTTTAGCAGAAATCATCCTGCCTCACACAGAACATATAGCCCCAATGTATGTAACTAAATGCCGTAGTCATTGGTACTCTACATGGACCACAGTATTGGACCACCCTACACATTACACCTATAGAAGCTTTTATCACATCCCCTGCGAAATCCTTAGAGTATGGAGTTGGTCCCTTATTTGCAGTTATAACATGATTTATACGTGATTTCTGGAGTGTCCAGAAGAGAATTTGTGAGATCAGATACAGATGTTGGACGATAGAGCCTGGCTCACAATCTCCGTTCTAGTAAATTCCAAACGTTTTGGATGGAGTTGAGATCAGGGCTCTGTGCAGCCAGTCACGTTCTTCCACACCAAAGTCATCCAACCATGCCAATATAGACCTTGTACTCTGGAGGCACAATCACACTGGGACAGAAACGGGCCTTTTACAATCTGTTCCCACAAAGTTGAAAGCTTCAATTTGCCAAAACGTCTTTTGCATGGTGAAGAATTAAGATTTACCTTCACTGGAACTAAGGGGCTACTAAGACTGCCACATAAAGAAGTGCAATTCGTCACTCCACGTAAAGTGAGCCTGTCAGCAGGATTTTGCTAAGTAAACTACATGCACTGTCATGTTGGGGCTGTTACACTGATTAAAATGATACCTTGGGTGAAGAAATCAGTCTTGTGGTTCTTGTGTAATCCGTGTTAGACGTTTTTAGTTAATGATATGTCCGTGCTCCAGGGACGGACTGTAGGCAGAGTCTTATCCTCCTGCTCTAAGCCAGAGAAACCAAGGAAAGATCTGCCCACAGGCCACCCTGAAAAACAAACAGTCTGTCTCTCTCTGTCTATATGATGAGGAACATGTTTTTGTTTTGAGGCAGCCTGTGGGCAGGTCTTTCCTAGGTCTTTCCTTGGTTTCTCTGGCTTAGAGCAGGAAGATGAGAATCTGCCTACAGTCCGGAGCACAGCATATCATTAACTGAAAACTTCTAACACTGATTACACAAGAACCACAAGACTGAGTTCTTCACCCCAGGTATCATTTTAATCAGTGTAACAATGTCAACATGACAATGCCTGTAATTTACTTAGCAAAATCCTGCTGACAGGTTCACTTTAAGAAGATTCCACTGCTCCAGAGTCCGATGGTGGCTTGTTCTGTGGCAATGTTCTTGGTGATGTAAGGCTTAGATACAGTTTCTTAGCCATAAAAAAACATGTTTTGAAGCTCCTGTTGATACTAAACAGATATCTGGCAATATCCAAAGTCACTCATTTCCGTATCAAAAGTGACAGGTGTTGAAGTTACAACCAGCACAACTGCTGAGATGGGTACAATGACATGTATCAGACACGTGTCCTGTTCATTAGACTAGGACATGTGCACAATACCTGCCGATAGTGGACTAGTCTTAATGCTATCAGCACCAATAACTTCCAATGTGGAAAAGCGCAGCCTGTGATGTCACTGGATAACTCCATTAATGCTGCAGGAGGTTTAGAGATATGCAGTCATGGAGTCAGCAGAGACTTGGTGACTTTTATGCACAATGTTGCTAAGGACTCGGTGACCCTAATCTGTAACTTTACATGGTCTGTACTTTGTGGCCGAGTTGCTGCAGTTCCTAAACTTTTCCAGTTGATGGTGGAATATTCAGGAGGGAAAAAATTTGGTAACCAGCTTATTAAACCCGTGGCATCCTATTACAGGACCACACGGTATCGGTGAGCTCTTTAGAATGACTTGTATGGTCACAAATGTTAGTAAAGGCCGACGGCCTGGCGAGGGGCTGGAGATTATACACCGGTGGACGTGGCACTGAATGAAAAGTCTAAACTCAATGATTAAGAGGTGGGATCCAATACTACTGTTCATTTAATCTTATATTTCTATACCTTTCATTCAATGTTTAGCATTTTGTTGTTTTACGGTAAAATTTAGTTAGGAAAAAGGGCACTCTTGGCGTACAGTGGTTCCAGCTATGGCTGTCATGTGACCATATCAGTATTACTTTTTTGGTCCACTAATATGAATAATAGCAGAATGGTCCAAGGAGGATAATTGTCAGTTTCTACTTTTGTTAATTTAAAATACTGATTTATGGTATAGTGACAAAATGAACTGCAGATTCATATAGTCAGATAGTTTCCTGGGCTGTTAATGTGCTACATTTTTTTTATATGGTGGAAAAAGGCTTGACACCCAAAAAAAAGTTTTCTCAAGTGAAGCCATGGCTTGGAGGGTGACCTAATTACTAGGTATAAATATAGCATGGTTAGTATAGAGAGCTGTCTAATATTCTTTTCATACCTGGAGTCTCTATAACATGGGGGCATACATGACGGAAAGAAGGTTTTACCAAAATAGATTTTACACTAGAGAAAAAAAAAGATGTTGACCTATGAAATGCTCTGCCTCAGGTATTTACAAGATAAAATTCTGATATTAAAATTAATCAGGCATTTATAGGTGATCTAATGGATTCAAGTCAAAAAGGAATTGGTGGGAATTGTATAGTGTGAGCACTCATGGCTCTGTCCCGGTGCTCAGTGGTAGGACGTCAATCCTCAAGAGTAAGTAATAGTAAATCACAGCCCTTGGCATGCAGTTAGGAATAAACTTTTTATTGGGAGTTCTGCGTTTAATCATCAATAATACTTACTGCAGACTACTTTTCGGTCCTTCTTGGACCTTTATCAATGCTTATGTCACTGCCTAGGGGATTTAAAGCTTAATGTTTCTGCTTGAGGACAGTGCCAAACTGGTACAAGGAGACTTGTAGGCCATGCAATGCTCCTCTGGCAAATTAAATATGCAAATAGAGAGGAAGGGGACTCAAACCCAAGTACCACCTTTAGGAAGTAGCAATCCTAAAAGTCAATATTGACCCTTTAAGGAGCCTTGCTGCATGACTTAGGGTAGAAAGTATCTGCCCAGACATACAGCTGTATCCTCGTACAACAATGAAAATCTCTCCAATAGCCCCATTCAGACGTCCATCAGTCATGGACACGTTCTGCGTTTTTCACAAATAGAGCAGATGCCCGTTAAAGTCTATGGTACTATTCACAAGCCTGTGGGTTGTTTTTTTTTTACCCTGTGCCTGCAAAAAGGAAAATCACAGAGATATGTCTGTTTTTGATCCGAGTCATGGAAGTCTATGGATCCATGAAAATCACTAATGGCTGTCCGTAATGAACACTGCAATGTATAGGAGAAGCTTTTTAATTTTGGGGGGATGTTGTGGATTTGGCGTTTTGGACATTTTGGAAAAAACACAGATGACTGAGTGAGGCTTAAGGGGTTAATTTTTGCCTTCATCTGGATCAACACCACAAACTAATAGATGAATGTGTATTCTGACCCCAGTTCATTCTTTACTTTCAAGTGTTAAAAATCAGTCCCGATGATATGATGGAGGTAAAAAATGATAATAAATAAGAAATCATACATGCTCTAGAAACATCAGTGAGCTGTAAGTGAAGGAGCCATGGGTAAAATACACATAATTCCAGGACTGTAAGGGCATCTATCTATACTAGATGGTGGCCCGATTCTAATGCATCGGGTATTCTAGAATATGTATGTAGTTTATTTATGAAGTTTTCAGAATAATGCAATTTATACACAGGATTCGGCCGGCCTGACTGCGCCTGCCGCTGATTGGTCATGCCCGGCCGCGAACAATCAGTGAAGCCAGGGCCGGCTCCAGCCTTTTGAGGGCCCTGGGCGAAAGAAGTCTCAGTGGGCCCCCCCCTTTAACACATACCACGATTCATGATGCACAGATACAGCAGAGAAATATAGCACAGCCAAGTAGCATACAGCCCACGTAGTATATAACACAGCCTACGTAGTATATAACACAGCCCACGTAGTATATAGCACAGCCCACGTAGTATATAGCACAGCCCACATAGCATATTGCCCAGACACGTAGTATATTGCCCAGCCACGTAGTATATAGCACAGACACGTCGTATATAGCACAGACACGTCATATATTGCCCAGCCACGTAGTATATTGCCCAGCCACATAGTTTATAGCACAGACACGTCGTATATAGCACAGACACGTAGTATATTGCCCAGCCACGTAATATATACCACAGCCACGTAGTATATAGCACAGCCCATATAGTATATAGCACAGAGATGTAGTATATGTAGTATATAACACAGCCCACACAGTATCTAACACAGCCCACGTAGTATATAGCAATGTGGGCACCATATCCCTGTTAAAAAAAAGGAATTAAAATAAAAAATAGTTATATACTCACCCTCCGGATCCAGCCAGCATTTACCGATGCTCCTTGCGACGCTCCGGTCCCAAGAGTGCATTGCGGTCTCGCGAGATGATGATGTCATCTCGCGAGACCGCAATGCATGGACCGGTCACTGGAGCGTCGTGAGGAGCAGGAAAGGTCTCGGCTGGATCCGGAAGGTGAGTATATAATGATTTTTAATTTTTTTTTATTATTTTTAACATTAGATGTTTTTACTATTGCTGCTGCATAGGCAGCATCAATAGTCAAAAGTTGGTCACACAGGGTTAAAAGCAGCGTTAACGGACTGCGTTACTCCGCGGCATAACGCGGTCCGTTAACACTGGCATTAACCCTGTGTGAGCGTTGACTGGAGGGGGAGTATGGAGCGGGCGCTGACTGCAGGGGAGTAGGGAGCGGACATTTCGCCGCCGGACTGTGCCCGTCGCTGATTGGTCGTGGCCGTTTTGCTGCGACCAATCAGCGATTTGGGATTTCTGAGACAGACAGACAGAAAGACGGAAGTGACCCTTAGACAATTATATAGTAGATAATCGTCTAAGGGGCACTTCCGTCTGTTTGTCTGTCTTTCTGTCTGTCACGGAAATCCCGCGTCGCTGATTGGTCGCGGCCAGCAGGCCGCGACCAATCAGTGACAGGCACAGTCCGGCCGCTAATTCGCCCCTTCCTACTCTCGGTCAGTGCCCGCTCCATACTCCCCTCCAGTCAGCGCTCACACAGGGTTAATGGCTGCGTTACATTGTGTTATGCCGCGGTGTAACGCACTCTGTTAACGCTGCTATTAACCCTGTGTGACAAACTTTTTACTATTGATGCTGCCTATGCAGCAGCAATAGTAAAAAGATCTGATGTTAAAAATAATAAACAAAATAAAAAATCATTATATTCTTACCTTCCGTCGACTTTCCCGCTGCTCCTCACGATGCTCCGGTCCATGCACTGCGGTCTCGCGAAATGATGACGTAGCGGTCTCGCAAGACCGCTACGTCATTATCTCGCGAGACCTCAATGCATTCTTGGGACCGGAGCGTCGCGAGAAACATCGGTAAATGCCTCGCCTGGATCTGGGGGCCGACAGAAGGTGAGTATATAACTATTTTTTATTTTAATTCTTTTTTTTAACAGGGATATGGTGCCAACATTGCTATATACTACGTGGGCTGTGTTATATACTGCATGGGCTGTGTTATATACTGCGTGGGCTGTGTTATATACTGCGTCTCTGTGCTATATATTATGTGGCTGTGGTATATATTATGTGGCTAGGCAATATACTACATCGCTGTGCTCTATACCACGTGGCCTGTGTTATATACTGCATGGGCTGTGTTATATACTGCATGGCTGTGCAATATATTACGTGTCTGGGCAATATACTACGTGTCTGTGCTATATACTACGGGGCTTTGCTATATACTACGTGGCTGGGCAATATACTACGTGGGCTGTGCTATATACTATGTGGGCTGTGTTATATACTACGTGGGCTGTGTTATATACTATGTGGGTTGTGCTATATACTATGTGGGTTATGCTATATACTACGTGGCTGGGCAATATACTACATGGGCTGTGTTATATACTACGTGGGCTGTGTTATATGCTACTTGGCTGTGGTATATTTCTCTGCTGTATCTGTGCATCATGAATCGTGGTATGTGTTAAAGAGGAGGGCCCACTGAGACTCTTTTGCCCGGGGCCCTCAAAAACCTGGAGCAGGCCCTGGCTTCACTGATTGTTCGCGGCCTGGCGTGACCAATCAGTGACAGGCGCAGTCCAGCCGCGAATTGGCACGGAATTTGAACCACGCTTCGCTAATTGGTCTCGCCCGGCCGGCCGAATCCTGTGTATAAATTGCATTATTCTGAAAACTTCATAAGCAAACTACATACATATTCTAGAATACCCGATGCGTTAGAATCGGGCCACCATCTAGTTTTACATAATTGGCAAAGATTCTCACCTGCTCTTGGCTATAGATATCGTACTGTCCTGGAGGAGTGGGAATGTTGGCACTTGTGAATATCCGCTTACTTCCCGACTTCGTGCTGTAGAGATGTGCCACGTCGGGCTCCGTGCCTAGGACAGGGACCCCAAGCATGTCTGCCACGGTCAGATCATCAACGTGTGGGACTCTGCCAACAATGTACGTCTCCCGGCCTTGAGTCAAGTTTCGAATGCGCTGCAAAGTCTTTGGACTGTACTTGAGTAGCGTGAAAAGGCACATGTGATGATTCTGTCATGGGGAAAAAAGATTGGGAAGTCAGTCATTCTATTTTGCAATACTTTAATTTTAATTTTTCATCTCTTTGTAATATTTAATATTCTTCTCAGTTTACAATTGGTTTTAGAGATCAGTAAGATGGTCAAAGTGATCTTGTGACCATGGTGTTTCTTTACAACTGGGTGGTGTGGAGATAGCCCTGGAATATTGTACAGTGGCTCAAGTCCCACCAAGGACGACATCTGGAATGAGTCTGTATGTTCTCCCTGTGTTTGTGTGGGTTTTCCAAGACATACTTATAGGGAATCTACGTCGTGAGACCCAATGGGACAGTGCCGATAATGTCTCTAAAGCGCTGTGGAATTAATAGTGTTATATAAGTGCGATAAATAATAATAATAATATATATATATATATATATATATATATATATACCGTATATATATATATATATATATATATATATACACACATACATACACACACAAAGTAATATTATTTATTTATATGAAGATAGATACAATTCAATAGAAAATTTCTAATAAAATTGAAGATATTGCAGGATGATACAATGACAAACAATTAGTGATGAGCGAAAAAGGTGTTATATGAGCATGCTCGGATACTAGTCGAGTGACTTCGGTATGCTCGAATAGTACGTTCGAGCCCCCGTGGTTGCATGTCTCGTTTCTATTTGACAACTGCAACACATGCAGGGATTGCGGCTGTTGAACAGCTGTGAGACTTGCAGCCTTGGGGACTTGAACATATTATCCGAGCACGCCGAAGACACTCGAGCATGCTCTGATAACACCTTATCCAAGGACGTTCGCTCATCACTACAAACAATGCATTATAATTAAAACGCTCGGCCACCCACAGTCGTCATCTCCCTCTTCCCCCTTCTAATTAGGGGGGGGGGGGGGGAAAGACTTATAAAAGTAAATGGTCATTGGGAGCTGACCAATTACACACAGATAATTGAAAACCTATATATAAAAATAAGCTGCTATATAGAAAAAAGCATAATTGTTCTCAATTTAATATTATTCACAGGCCGTATATGGTACTTTTCCTTGGTCTTGAGAAATAACTCATGATTAAAAGGAAAATGCTAACTGGGAATATATAATGTTTTGTGAAAAAATGTATATCTACTCGACAAAGGTTTTGCCATTATTGAACTAGGTTAAAGATAAGACTTTCCCACAATGTATACATTATTTTCTTTGGACTTTTCCCAGTTTTGGAGGAAATAAAATAACAGATATTTGTATATAAAATTCTATTCCGGGGCAGATAAGTAAATGGATGTCTAATTCTTGTTTGTTAATATTAGACTGGCTGAACTTGGTTAAAAAGATCAATGCTTAGGAAACAATGGTATATAAAGGTAATCAGTGCAGAAAAGAACTTACCATGTAATGGGCCATTGCAATAGCACAGGACAGAAATAGAAAAGGGAAAGTTAAAGAGCATTATTCTTATATTTAATCTTCTGAACTTCTCTCTCTCCTTTCTAATTAGAAGGCGACCAGACATTCTACTAGTGCCTGCTTGGCCAGACCGCTCATTTATGGATACTAAAAAAATGTTAGACATATTTCTACCAATATTATAGAAGAAGATGCACAAAAGAGAACAATAGCTACAACTTTACAATGTGATAGAGGGGGCCGGACCCCTGACCCCCAGTGATGGTCACAATGAAGCAGCAGATGTACTGGGACGCTACAGCTTAGGCTCTTCCTCTTGAATGAAGCGGAGTCCTGGAGGTCGGGTAGTGAGAGACCATCAATGTCGATTCGATATATAAATTGTGACTGTATTAAGGCATAAGAATATATGGACATGTAGAAAAGCAAAGAGATCAGCTGGATGTAAACTGTTGGGACTGCTTCTATGAAAAGCCGCACCTTAGTATCACAGGCCTATACTGCTTTGTAATTTATACTGTTTTTGTAAATGTAGCATATATTGTACAATGGCAGCACGGTGGCTCATTGGTCAGCACTGTTGCTTTGCCACATTGGGGTCCCGGTTCAAATCCCACCATGGACATCTGCAAGGAGTTTGTATGTTCTCCCCGTGTTTGTGTGGGTTTCCTCCGGGCACTCCGGTTTCCTCCCACATTCCAAAGACTTACTGATAAGGATTCTAGATTGTGATCCTCAAGGGGGACAGTGATGATGATGTCTGTAAAGCGCTGTGGAATATTATTCTATATAAGCAAGATGAATAACTATACACTATTAATTACATAATAGTTATATTATATATAATTAGGATTATGTGTAATTAATAGTTCTTATTTATTTATCCTTGCTTATATAGAATAATATATATACACACACGTATATACTATATACATCGCGTACTATATATATCGCATACTATATATACCCCATATCTTGTACAGTGGGGGAAATAAGTATTTGATACCTTGCTGATTTTGTAATTTTGCCCACTGACAAAGACATGAACAGTCTATAATTTTAAGCGTAGGTTAATTTTAACATTGAGAGATAGAATATATATATATATATATATATATATATATATATATATATAAAAAAAAAAAAAAACAGAAAATCACATTGTATAAATTATATAAATTTATTTGCAATTTGCAGTGAGAAATAAGTATTTGATCCCCTACCAAACCTTAATTAAAAGAGTTCTGGCTCCTACAAACGAGTTAGACGTTCCTAACAACTCGTTACCTGCATTAAAGACAGCTGTCTTACATAGTCACCTTTATAAAAGACTCCTGTCCACAGACTCAAATAATGAGTTAGACTCTAACCTCTGCAACATGGGCAAGACCAAAGAGTGTTCTAAGGATGTCAGGGACAAGATCATAGACCTGCACAAAGCTGGAATGGGCTACAAAACCAGGAAGATGTTGGGTGAGAAGGAAACAAGTGTTGGTGCAATAGTAAGAAAATGGAAGAAATACAAAATGACTGTCAATCGACATCGATCTGGGGCACCATGCAAAATATCACCTTGTGGGGAATCCTTGATCATCAGGAAGGTGAGAGATCAGTCTACAACTACACGGGGGAATGTGTTAATGATTTCAAGGCAGCTGGGACCACAGTCAGCAAGAAAACCATTGGTAACTAGTGTTGAGCGATACCGTCCGATACTTGAAAGTATCGGTATCGGATAGTATCGGCCGATACCCGAAAAATATCGGATATCGCCGATACCGCTATCCGATACCAATACAAGTCAATGGGACATCAAGTATCGGAAGGTATTCTCATGGTTCCCAGGGTCTGAAGGAGAGGAAACTCTCCTTCAGGCCCTGGGATCCATAGGGATGTGTAAAATAAAGAATTAAAATAAAAAATATTGATATATTTACCTCTCCGGCGGCCCCTGAACTCAGCGCGGGTAACCGGCAGGCTTCGTTGTTCAAAATCAGCGCTTTTAGGACCTGAGAATCACGTCCCGGCTTCTGATTGGTCGCGGGCCGCCCATGTGACCGCCACGCGACCAATCACAAGCCGCGACGTCACCGCAAGCTATTAACGCGCTCATTTTTAAAAATGAGCGCGTTAATGACTTTCAAAGACGTAGCGGCTTGTGATTGGTCGCGGCCACGCGACCAATCACAAGCCGCGACGTCACCGCAAGCTATTAACGCGCTCATTTTTAAAAATGAGCGCGGTAATGACTTTCAAAGACGTAGCGGCTTGTGATTGGTCGCGGCCACGCGACCAATCACAAGCCGCGACGTCACCGCAAGCTATTAACGCGCTCATTTTTAAAAATGAGCGCGTTAATGACTTTCAAAGACGTAGCGGCTTGTGATTGGTCGCGTGGCGGTCACATGGGCGGCCCGCGACCAATCAGAAGCCGGGACGTGATTCTCAGGTCCTAAAAGCGCTGATTTTGAACAACGAAGCCTGCCGGTTACCCGCGCTGAGTCCAGGGGCCGCCGGAGAGGTAAATATATCAATATTTTTTATTTTAATTCTTTATTTTACACATCTCTATGTATCCGATACCGATACCCGATACCACAAAAGTATCGGATCTCGGTATCGGAATTCCGATACCGCAAGTATCGGCCGATACCTGATACTTGCGGTATCGGAATGCTCAACACTATTGGTAACACATTACACCATAAAGGTTTAAAGTCCTGCAGTGTCCACAAGTCCCCCTGCTCAAGAAGGCACATGTGCAGGCCTGCCTGAAGTTTGTCAATGAACACCTGGATGATTCTGTGAGTGATTGAGAGAAAGTGCTGTGGTCAGATGAGACAAAAATTGAGGTCTTTGGCATTAACTCAACTCGCCGTTTTTGGAGGAAGAGAAATGCTGCCTATGATCCAAAGAACACTGTCCCCACAGTCAAGAATGGAGGTGGAAACATTATGTTTTGGGGGTGTTCTATGGTAAGGGCACAGGACTACTTCACCACATCAGTGGGAAAATGGATGGAGCCATGTACCGTAAAATCCTGAGTGACAACCTCCTTTCCTCCGCCAGGACATTAAAAATGGGTCGTAGCTGGGTCTTCCAGCAAGACAATGACCAAAAACATACAGCCAAGGCAACAAGGAGTGGCTCAAAAAGAAGCACATTAAGGTCATGGAGTGGCCTAGCCAGTCTCCAGACCTTAGTCCCATAGAAAACTTATGGAGGAAGTTGAAGCTCCGAGTTGCCAAGCGACAGCCTCACAATCTTAATGATTTAGAGATGATCTGCAAAGAGGAGTAGGCCAAAATTCCTCCTGACATGTGCGCAAACCTCATCATCAACTACAAAAAACGCCTGACTGCTGTGCTTGCCAACACGGGATTTGCCACCAAGTATTAAGTCTTGTTTGCCAGAGGGATCAAATACTTATTTCTCACTGCAAAATGCAAATAAATTTATAACATTTCTACAATGTGATTTTCAGGATTTTATTTTTGATATTCTATCTCTCAATGTGAAAATTAACTTACCCATAAAATTATAGACTGTTCATGTCTTTGTCAGTGGGCAAACTTCCAAAATCAGCAAGGGATCAAATACTTATTTCCCTCACTGTATATCTGAGAATAAAACACATTGTTAGCATAAGAAACTACAATACTGAGGTTGTCAGTAATACATATGGGTGTAAAGGAGGTAACTTAGTTCAAAGGGATTTTCAAGTATTTTTTATGTATTTCTCCTTAGTGCATAGTGTGCAAGGGATTTTTTTTTTTTAGAAAATCCCATTTACTGTAGTGTTACGCTAGATGGCAAAAATAATTCCCAAGTTGATAAAATATGTCATGACTGTAATGTAGAAGATTTCACATTATAGGATATTGTAGTCAAATTAGCATTACATCAGTATTGGTCTGAAGCTGCAGCACAGCTGTTCACCACTAGTGGGCAGCAGCCACAACCAGTAACAACTTCACATCTTACACATACAAATATACCATGCTCCATTATATACCAGTCATTCATATACAGATCACAGTGTGAGGGCACAGGAGAACATGGATTTATTTCTACAAATATCTCAGATAATTACTTCTGAATAATAAATGGAATATGTCTTACAAAAATGTAATCATTTCATAAAAGTAATGATTAGAATAATATAATGCATGTAAACTAGTCAGACGGAATTTACTTTTTTATATATGTTAGAAAAGGATTTTTTAACGGAGATAGAAAATAATACAGGAAAAACTACTAAATAATGTTGAAATGTTTTTTTTTTTTAATTTTGTCTTTTAAATACATGGCTTCAGTTATTTGAGAACAAAATATTTATACCTAGATAGATAATATATTTACACATATACATATATTTATATATATATTTACATGTATATGTGTATATATATTATCTATCTAGGTATAAATATTTTTTTCAAATATATATATATATATAGAGATAGATAGATAGATAGATAGATATATTTTTTTTTTGTTAGTAGAGATATGAAAAGCCTATGAGCCGTGGAGCTGTATCATTTCCGGGCACTCGCTGCGTACCCTGCTTAGCCATCAGAATCCCCCTGATTAATCCGTGGCTGGGTTGTGACCTCCGCTGTAGTTGAGCTCTTTAAATTGATAAAAGCTGTTGAGGTGATACTATAATCGCTCACATCTTTAGTGCCTCAGAAATGGCCTCTCTGGGAATACAACTAATTACTACACATCTGTATTTATTTGATCCACGCAGAATTATCCTTCTGTCACTCGGAGAAGAAGCTGCCAGCCTTTTGTATAACGCTAACTCATCCCATGCGCCCTCCTGGCTTATATTGTGGCAGTAACACTGAGAGAATCAAACGGAGATAAAAAGAGACACAATGTGTTGTGTAAGGGGCAGACTGGAGAATGGCGGGGTCTCAGAGGGGCCGATATTCCTGTATACACATATATATCCGGCCTATATCACCCTATAGAGTAGGAAGATTATTCCGGCAATTGATTTGCTTGTGATATGATGTTAGTTGCCATAAGGACTTACAGGGAATCTGTCCACAGCCTCGGGGGTGAGGATGGTAAATCTGTCATGCAGCTCAGTGGCGTCCTGGGGGTTCCCAGATAATACCGCCGCCCGCAGACCCAGAAGCTTGCGGTAATATTGCTCCGTCTCCTCATCCAGGTTCACAGGGGAAATATAGAGGACATCCACGTTGGGGTCTACAGGAGAAAAGCCCACAATAAACACAGGAGATGCCAGGATTCTGGCTAATCAGGACGTTTTGCATACAGAGGGCCATTACTTGCATTTATCATTGTGCCGTTAGTGTTTCTGCATATATAATGGTGTGTGCTCCGCTTACTACAGCCGGCGCCTCGTATCAATGGAATATGCATTAGGTAACGAAAAAGGAGTCAGTATCCATATACTACAGCACACGAGAATAATATCCATTGTTCCCATAATATCTGGTACAGAGGGAAGTCCCCGCCAAAATATTAGGGGGACTCCTACACCTCTGGTCAGGTCCGATATTAAAGATTAATGTCAGCTTTGACTACTAACAATTAATATACAACTTAGTGACGCCTTAGCGCTTTCTGCTCCTTATACTATGTATTGTATGAACGACGACTAACAGACAAAACCGTGTATTAATAAAGAATATTTATTATCCCGCAAAGTCTATAGTAATTAATTTAATACAGGATACAGTAATATAGCAAGAGCACACAATAAACCCACAATTACCTAATGAGATTTTCTTAGATGTTTAGAGGTTTACATTTGCATATATGGGCTTATATGTATGTATGTATATACAGTGGGGCAAAAAAGTATTTAGTCAGTCAGCAATAGTGCAAATTCCACCACTTAAAAAGATGAGAGGCGTCTGTAATTTACATCATAGGTAGACCTCAACTATGGGAGACAAACTGAGAAAAAAAATCCAGAAAATCACATTGTCTGTTTTTTTAACATTTCATTTGCATATTATGGTGGAAAATAAGTATTTGGTCAGAAACAAAATTTCATCTCAATACTTTGTAATATATCCTTTGCTGGCAATGACAGAGGTCAAACGTTTTCTGTAAGTCTTCACAAGGTTGCCACACACTGTTGTTGGTATGTTGGCCCATTCCTCCATGCAGATCTCCTCTAGAGCAGTGATGTTTTTGGCTTTTCGCTTGGCAACACGGACTTTCAACTCCCTCCAAAGGTTTTCTATAGGGTTGAGATCTGGAGACTGGCTAGGCCACTCCAGGACCTTGAAATGCTTCTTACGAAGCCACTCCTTCGTTGCCCTGGCGGTGTGCTTTGGATCATTGTCATGTTGAAAGACCCAGCCACGTTTCATCTTCAATGCCCTTGCTGATGGAAGGAGGTTTGCACTCAAAATCTCACGATACATGGCCCCATTCATTCTTTCATGTACCCGGATCAGTCGTCCTGGTCCCTTTGCAGAGAAACAGCCCCAAAGCATGATGTTTCCACCACCATGCTTTACAGTAGGTATGGTGTTTGATGGATGCAACTCAGTATTCTTTTTCCTCCAAACACGACAAGTTGTGTTTCTACCAAACAGTTCCAGTTTGGTTTCATCAGACCATAGGACAATCTCCCAAAACTCCTCTGGATCATCCAAACGCTCTCTAGCAAACTTCAGACGGGCCCGGACATGTACTGGCTTAAGCAGTGGGACACGTCTGGCACTGCAGGATCTGAGTCCATGGTGGCGTAGTGTGTTACTTATGGTAGGCCTTGTTACATTGGTCCCAGCTCTCTGCAGTTCATTCACTAGGTCCCCCCGCGTGGTTCTGGGATTTTTGCTCACCGTTCTTGTGATCATTCTGACCCCACGGGGTGGGATTTTGCGTCGAGGGAGATTATCAGTGGTCTTGTATGTCTTCCATTTTCTAATTATTGCTCCCACTGTTGATTTCTTCACTCCAAGCTGGTTGGCTATTGCAGATTCAGTCTTCCCAGCCTGGTGCAGGGCTACAATTTTGTTTCTGGTGTCCTTTGACAGCTCTTTGGTCTTCACCATAGTGGAGTTTGGAGTCAGACTGTTTGAGGGTGTGCACAGGTGTCTTTTTATACTGATAACAAGTTTAAACAGGTGCCATTACTACAGGTAATGAGTGGAGGAAAGAGGAGACTCTTAAAGAAGAAGTTACAGGTCTGTGAGAGCCAGAAATCTTGATTGTTTGTTTCTGACCAAATACTTATTTTCCACCATAAAATGCAAAAAAAATGATAAAAAAACAGACAATGTGATTTTCTGGATTTTTTTTTCTCAGTTTGTCTCCCATAGTTGAGGTCTACCTATGATGTAAATTACAGACGCCTCTCATCTTTTTAAGTGGTGGAACTTGCACTATTGCTGACTGACTAAATACTTTTTTGCCCCACTGTATATGTGTGTATATATATGTACATTTGTGTGCACTTCCCTCGTCATTATACTCTATAAATATATATGGAAATACATTGATACCAACAGAAGAAATATGAAACACGTCTTCCATGTCACTTGTGAGCGTCTTCTCTTTTCTAATTAAATTACAAAATAGATTATGGATGTATCCGGGAACTGTCTACTCTCTCACATATCCATGTTTTTTTTCCATAATATAGCTCCTATCTCTCTATGCCTCCACTGTATGTCTCAATCTCAGAACCATGCATTTATCTACACAGATAATTATTGTATCTCATGTCTAATACATATCTAGCTCACATCTCCCTTCTTTATTTCATATCGCAGCAGCAGGGTGGCTCAGTGGTTAGCACAGTAGCATTGTAGCACTGGAGTCCCACCTTGGACAACATCTGTAAGGACTTTATATGTTCTCCCCGTGTTTGCGTGGGTTTCCTCCGGGTTCTCCGGTTTCCTCCCACGCTCCAAAGACATACTGATAGGGAATGTAGATCGAGAGCCCCAATGGGGACAGTGATGATAATGTCTGTAAAGCGCTGGGGAATTATTGGTGCTATATAAGTGACTAAAATAAATAAATATCTATGTATCTCATATATGTCTCATAGATTGTAAGATTGTTCTTCTTTAGTTGTTGAATGATGTATTGATCTGTAAAGTCTTATATACATGTCCCCCCACGGATATGTACAGTGCTGCGGAATATGATGGCACTATAGAAATCAACATATTCAAATCCCACTGCAAGTAGTTTGTATGTTAATAATAAAAATGATTATTATTATCATTAACATTTGTTTTCTCGGTGTTTGAGTGGGAGAACTGATAGGGAATGTAGATTATGAGCCCCAATGGGGACAGTGCCCATAATGTATGTATGTATGTACGGAATATGATGGAGCTATATGAGCAAAGCATAATAAATAATAATAATACATCTATCTCATGTCTATTTATCCATCCATCTCTCGTATTTATGTATCCATGTCAAATCTTTGCATTACTCTGTCTCATATCTATCATCTATTTATTAGTCCTCTGTGATTATTAGTAGATAGCATTTCACACAGCAATCGCTTTCTATCCCTTGCATTATTTTACAGATGCGTGACTGTCTATAACTCTTTTTCTTGCTCAATTACAATAACTTCTCGCTCTGGTTCCTTCTAATGCTCTATACACAATCTATATCTCTATCTACTCATTGCTTTATGTAACTGCACCCAGTAATTACTCCTATTGCTCCATATAATTGCCCACAGCAAACTATTTCACACATCATTTCTCATTTTCAAGTCAAATAAATAACAGCTTTGCTCCTATGTTCTTCACTAGACTTGGGAAATCTCCCCACCGAAGCAGACCATAGAGATTGGGAGTCACCTGCTATGTCGCACAGTCGCCCGATCTGCAGGTTCTGCTGGATATGCAGGTCCGGGGTCTGACTTCTCTGTCTTTCTGTGTAGCCTGAAATGGACAAGAATAAATCATTACCAATTATTCAGGATCACGATCCAACAGGGCACATGGAAATCTGTTGGGATCATGGAGATCATGGTATGTGGGATATTTAGGAAGCATTGTGTAGTTCCAGCAAAGTTCTTCTGAAATAAAGGTGTGTGAGAAGAAGAAGTTGTGTAAGAAGAAGGTGTGTAAGATAAAGCTGTGTAAGAACAAGGTGTGTAAGAATGTGTGCAAGAAGGTGTGTAAGAAGAAGGTGTGTAAGAAGAAGGTGTGTAAGAAGAAGAAGGTGTGTAAGAATGTGTGTAAGAAGAAGGTGTGTAAGAAGGTGTGTAAGAAGAAGGTGTGTAAGAAGAAGGTGTGTAAGAAGAAGGTGTGTAAGAAGAAGGTGTGTAAGAAGAAGAAGGTGTGTAAGAATGTGTGTAAGAAGAAGGTGTGTAAGAAGGTGTGTAAGAAGAAGGTGTGTAAGAATGTGTGTAAGAAGGTGTGTAAGAAGAAGAAGAAGGTGTGTAAGAAGAAGGTGTGTAAGAAGAAGGTGTGTAAGAAGAAGGTGTGTAAGAAGAAGGTGTGTAAGAAGAAGGTGTGTAAGAAGGAGACGGTGTGTAAGAAGAAGGTGTGTAAGAAGAAGGTGTGTAAGAAGAAGAGGGTGTGTAAGAAGAAGGTGTGTAAGAAGAAGGTGTGTAAGAAGGAGATGGTGTGTAAGAAGAAGAAGGTGTGTAAGAAGAAGAAGGTGTGTAAGAAGAAGGTGTGTAAGAAGAAGAGGGTGTGTAAGAAGAAGAAGGTGTGTAAGAAGAAGAAGGTGTGCAAGAAGAAGAAGGTGTGCAAGAAGAAGAAGAAGAAGGTGTGTAAGAAGGTGTGTAAGAAGAAGAGGGTGTAAGAAGAAGGTGTGTAAGAAGGAGACGGTGTGTAAGAAGAACGTGTGTAAGAAGAAGGTGTGTAAGAAGGAGACGGTGTGTAAGAAGAAGGTGTGTAAGAAGAAGGTGTGTAAGAAGAAGGTGTGTAAGAAGGAGACGGTGTGTAAGAAGGAGACGGTGTGTAAGAAGAAGAAGGTGTGTAAGAAGAAGGTGTGTAAGAAGAAGGTGTGTAAGAAGAAGGTGTGTAAGAAGGAGACGGTGTGTAAGAAGAAGAAGGTGTGTAAGAAGGTGTGTAAGAAGGTGTGCAAGAAGAAGAGGGTGTGTAAGAAGAAGGTGTGTAAAAAGAAGAGGGTGTGTAAGAAGAATGTGTGTAAAAAGAAGGTGTGTAAGAAGATGTGTAAGAAGACGGTGTGTAAGCAGAAGGTGTGTAAGAAGGTGTTTAAGAAGATGTGTAAGAAGAAAGTGCATAAGAATGTGTGTAATAAGGTGTGTAACAAGGTGTGTAAGAGGGTGTGTAAGAAGAAGATGTGTAAGAAGGTGTGTAAGAAGAAGGTGTGTAAGAAGAGGGTGTGTAAGAAGAAGATTTGTAAGAAGAACGTATGTAAGAAGGTGTGTAAGAAGGTGTGTAAGAGGGTGTGTAAGAAGGTGTGTAAGAAGAGGGTGTGTAAGAAGAAGATTTGTAAGAAGAAGGTATGTAAGAAGGTGTGTAAGAAGAAGGTGTGTAAGAGGGTGTGTAAGAAGGTGTGTAAGAAGAGGGTGTGTAAGAAGATGTGTAAGAAGAAGGTGTGTAAGAAGGTGTGTAAGAAGAAGGTATGTAAGAAGGTGTGTAAGAAGAAGGTGTGTAAGAGGGTGTGTAAGAAGGTGTGTAAGAAAAGGGTGTTTAAGAAGATGTGTAAGAAGAAGGTGTGTAAGAAGGTGTGTAAGAAGAGGGTGTGTAAGAAGAGGGTGTGTAAGAAGAGGGTGTGTAAGAAGAAGGTGTGTAAGAAGGTGTGTAAGAAGAGGGTGTGTAAGAAGATGTGTAAGAAGAAGGTGTGTAAGAAGAAGGTGTGTAAGAAGGTGTGTAAGAAGAAGGTGTGTAAGAAGGTGTGTAAGAAGGTGTGTAAGAAGGTGTGTAAGAAGATGTGTAAGAAGGTGTGTAAGAAGGTGTGTAAGAAGAAGGTGTGTAAGAAGAAGGTGTGTAAGAAGAAGGTGTGTAAGAAGAAGGTGCATAAGAATATGTGTAAGAAGACGTGTGTAAGAAGGTGTGTAAGAAGAGGGTGTGTAAGAAGAAGATTTGTAAGAAGAAGGTATGTAAGAAGGTGTGTAAGAAGAAGGTGTGTAAGAGGGTGTGTAAGAAGGTGTGTAAGAAAAGGGTGTGTAAGAAGATGTGTAAGAAGAAGGTGTGTAAGAAGGTGTGTAAGAAGAGGGTGTGTAAGAAGAGGGTGTGTAAGAAGAAGGTGTGTAAGAAGAAGGTGTGTAAGAAGAAGGTGTGTAAGAAGATGTGTAAGAAGAAGGTGTGTAAGAAGGTGTGTAAGAAGATGTGTAAGAAGAAGGTGTGTAAGAAGGTGTGTAAGAAGAAGGTGTGTAAGAAGGTGTGTAAGAAGAAGGTGTGTAAGAAGGTGTGTAAGAAGAAGGTGTAAGAAGGTGTGTAAGAAGATGTGTAAGAAGATGTGTAAGAAGAAGGTGTGTAAGAAGGTGTGTAAGAAGATGTGTAAGAAGAAGGTGTGTAAGAAGGTGTGTAAGAAGAAGGTGTGTAAGAAGGTGTGTAAGAAGAAGGTATGTAAGAAGGTGTGTAAGAAGAAGGTGTGTAAGAGGGTGTGTAAGAAGGTGTGTAAGAAAAGGGTGTTTAAGAAGATGTGTAAGAAGAAGGTGTGTAAGAAGGTGTGTAAGAAGAGGGTGTGTAAGAAGAGGGTGTGTAAGAAGAGGGTGTGTAAGAAGAAGGTGTGTAAGAAGAAGGTGTGTAAGAAGAGGGTGTGTAAGAAGATGTGTAAGAAGAAGGTGTGTAAGAAGAAGGTGTGTAAGAAGGTGTGTAAGAAGAAGGTGTGTAAGAAGGTGTGTAAGAAGGTGTGTAAGAAGGTGTGTAAGAAGATGTGTAAGAAGGTGTGTAAGAAGGTGTGTAAGAAGAAGGTGTGTAAGAAGAAGGTGTGTAAGAAGGTGTGTAAGAAGAAGGTGCATAAGAATATGTGTAAGAAGACGTGTGTAAGAAGGTGTGTAAGAAGAGGGTGTGTAAGAAGAAGATTTGTAAGAAGAAGGTATGTAAGAAGGTGTGTAAGAAGAAGGTGTGTAAGAGGGTGTGTAAGAAGGTGTGTAAGAAAAGGGTGTGTAAGAAGATGTGTAAGAAGAAGGTGTGTAAGAAGGTGTGTAAGAAGAGGGTGTGTAAGAAGAGGGTGTGTAAGAAGAAGGTGTGTAAGAAGAAGGTGTGTAAGAAGAAGGTGTGTAAGAAGATGTGTAAGAAGAAGGTGTGTAAGAAGGTGTGTAAGAAGATGTGTAAGAAGAAGGTGTGTAAGAAGGTGTGTAAGAAGAAGGTGTGTAAGAAGGTGTGTAAGAAGAAGGTGTGTAAGAAGGTGTGTAAGAAGAAGGTGTAAGAAGGTGTGTAAGAAGATGTGTAAGAAGATGTGTAAGAAGGTGTGTAAGAAGGTGTGTAAGAAGAAGGTGTGTAAGAAGAAGGTGTGTAAGAAGGTGTGTAAGAAGAGGGTGTGTAAGAAGAGGGTGTGTAAGAAGAAGGTGTGTAAGAAGAAGGTGTGTAAGAAGAAGGTGTGTAAGAAGATGTGTAAGAAGAAGGTGTGTAAGAAGGTGTGTAAGAAGGTGTGTAAGAAGAAGGTGTGTAAGAAGGTGTGTAAGAAGAAGGTGTGTAAGAAGGTGTGTAAGAAGAAGGTGTAAGAAGGTGTGTAAGAAGATGTGTAAGAAGATGTGTAAGAAGGTGTGTAAGAAGGTGTGTAAGAAGAAGGTGTGTAAGAAGAAGGTGTGTAAGAAGAAGGTGTGTAAGAAGAAGGTGCATAAGAATATGTGTAAGAAGACGTGTGTAAGAAGGTGTGTAAGAAGAGGGTGTGTAAGAAGAAGATTTGTAAGAAGAAGGTATGTAAGAAGGTGTGTAAGAAGAAGGTGTGTAAGAAGAAGGTGTGTAAGAAGAAGGTGTGTAAGAAGGTGTGTAAGAAGGTGTGTAAGAAGAAGGTGCATAAGAATATGTGTAAGAAGACGTGTGTAAGAAGGTGTACAATGTGTCGCATTAATAAATATGGCATTTGTGTGTATTCTAATACTGGTTGTAATGGATTTCTTACTTATGGAATTTGCAAAGATATTATTCTACAATTAAAAATTTATTTTACTTTCTTCAGGAGGTTTGACCATAATTAAAACATAAGGTCTGCTTTTCCCTAGCGCCATTCTGGCCAATGGCTGTGTTCAGTACTGCAGTTTAGTCCCATGCATTTAAAGGGATTATCACATTTTTAAATCAAAATAAAAAAACTGTTGCAAATTTGAGAAAACAAGGACATTACCAATGATTACCTGTAGATCGAGCGGTGACGCTCTGGCGGTCCTCCTATTCTGTTTACAAGGAGCTGTATGGTCACTGGCCGGGGCCTTCACTGGCCTCAGTGGTCACGTGCCATAACACTGGCTTAACTGTAAAGCAATGGGAGCCGTGATCACTGATTTGCTTCAGTAGTCAAGTGCCGGCCACGTGTAAACAAAGACTAGGAGGACCGCCATCTGTGCTGGATCTACAGGACAGGTGAATACAGATTTTAGGGGTTTTTTTTTAGAGATGGATAACCTTTTTAAGGAAGGGGATACACAGCAAGTTTGGCCACGAGACAGCTAAAGGATGCAATATAATGCAAGTAAATGGGCTGGCATTGCAACCCATCTTATTAACCGCATTTATTATGCTTACTCATATAGCGCCATTATATTCCACAGCGCTTTATAGACATCATCATCACTGTCCCCATTGGGGCTCACTATTTAAATTCCCTCCAGTATGTCTTTGGAGTGTGGGAGGAAACCCACGCAAACAAGGGGAGAACATACAAACTCCTTACAGGTGCTGTCCTTGGTGGGATTTGAACCCAGGCCTCAGCGCTGCAAATCAACACTGCTAACCACTGAGCCTGCCAGTTGCAAGAAACTCGCAATAAGTCCCAATCCATTAGACTTTTTTTGCTTATTATGGTACCTTGTGGATCACTTGCATTTTTCCGCAATGTAGCAGTGGCATATAGCAATCTTTGCCCGTGCAATCTGTCGCTTGGCCAAAGTTACCATATAGCCCTATCCTAAACAGGGATGAGCAGCAATACCAGACACCATCCATGGAGATGCATTTTTTTAACCCTGGAGAAGCTTTTTCACAGCTATGATAGCTGTCAACATGTCAGAGAAAGTCTTGAACTGAGAATTGTAGGTTCCAGGGGTCCTAAAAACGTGTTGGTTAAAATGCTAAATGACCGTAAAATTGTCTGGCTGCTCCTCATAGCCATTTTATTCCTAGCCGCCACTATTACTCACTAAGCCCATACTAGTAACCCAGATAGAGGAGCGGTGTACAGTCTGCATCCCCAGCTCTCACGGAGCGGCGGTGGTGGTGGCGGTGGTGGGGGGGAGGTTTCCCTAGGGGCCCCTGCACACCTATTTGCCTGCACTTTGCACGGAAACCTCTTTTTAAGTTCCTCTAATTCATAAATGTAATTAAATAATTACATTAGTGCTAATTAACATGAAACGGCAGATTATTTAAGCGCAAAAAAAAACACTATTCAACTTCTTAATTATTCTTGTTCACACAGCATTTCCTTTTGCTCGCGCGCCCTAGGTGCAGATAAAGCAGCCCATCTGCTGGTAATTAGAACTAAATAATTTCCGACAATGTAGCTTATCATTTTGACTGCACATTTGATTAAAAACATTGTACAAGCGATATCCCAAAGCGACGAGCGTGAGCGTGAGAACGGGGCGAGGGGGTACCTGACCCGCGGGGGGCTACGGTAGGTGAATGTTTGGAATATCTGAGAAGCAGGAGCGCAGTCAGTAACACAGATGCAGGCTGTGGACCCGGGTTCCCAAAACTAGAGGCAAATTGTGCATTTTGTAAAAAGGCAATGAACGCTAGTAATATTGGGACGGCACAATGCACATACGTGGAACACACAATACACATGTAGTCACACGGCTCTGTTCATTACACACACACAAGTTTCTTAACTCATTTCACACAGATGAAAAGCAAATTATAGGAAATGGCCCCTCGGCTGCTCATCTCCCTCCTTATCCCCCACATCCCATAATGAGTTTATTTGTTTAACTCCCCGAATTAAACGCCGCTTCTAGTGCGGGCCTGGTAATATCACTCTCATCATGTCGAGAACATTTTCCTGCAGAGACCCATCTGAATAAGAGAAGGTCCCCGCGCTGAACTCAATCAGGGAAGCGTAATGTGCTGGGTAATAGAGGTGCTTGATAGATCTGGAGGCTAAGAGCTCTTTACCTAATGATGGGATATGGATAATGCTCCTCCTGCACGTCCTGATGTGATTCCAGTTGGATGCCAGATGCTAAAAAATCAAGGGAAGAGCAATGAGTGAGAGAGGCAGTCTGGAACACACTTATCGGAGAGGGCGAGGGGGGTCTTAAGCTTCCTTCCTTCATCCTGCCGTACGGTTAATCCAAGCTTAAATTATATTAATTGATTTAATTATATGCTTTAAAAACATCTACGCCCCCCCCTCCCCCCACACACACACCCTCCCTCCCCAATTAATTTAATTAGGAGGCTGCATGATGCGGCTGGTGAGGGGAGATTAAGGCCGTACTCGCTTTAATTAAAAGAATATGAATTAACACGGAAAGTGTGGGGTGGGGGGAGGTAGAGCAAATATAAATGAAATGGTGCGCACTAATTAAAAGGCCGTGTTAAATACTTCTTGACGGAGCAATGACAGCAGAGAGGTGTTTAATCCCACCGTAAGTGAGGAGAGGTTTGATATCGAAATGTAGACAGGATGTACAATCTGTTCCTCTCGGAATAAATTAGGCCATCTCTGCGCCATTAGCTTCCAACATCTGGATGATAGTGACCCTACAAATCACACCGCCCGCCCCACATCATTATAACTCTATCCTTCCCACTAGAGATGTGCAATCCTCCGAGCCACCATTCACATCCTAACTGGTGTACATAGATGGAGGAATAGATCTGTGCACACTGGGGTGAAAGGGACCCAATTAATGAGCCTATGACAAGGCTGGAGAAGGGCTAAGCCCTGGGAGGAAGCGTTGTCATGAGATCGCCACGGCTCTGGATCTACAAGCGGTGGGTCTGTTAAAGAAGCTCTCCTCCCATCAAAGCTTTCATCCTCTTGATATATTGCAGTCATCATAATATATAGCACTGTGCACTTACAATTGCTCATTTTGCCTTTCTACCCAGCTAATTCTTCTCTTTTCTCTGCACTATGTAGAAACAGGAAGTCTCTTGTCCCATTCACTCTTCATCTCCTGACCCAGCTGCTCCCTCCTCACCCTACCAGGGGTTTCTGCAGTGACTGAAGACTCATGCAGGGAAAATTGACCTCCTATTTCTACATAGAGCTTAGAAGGATTGAGCTAGTCAGTCAGTTTATATAGTAAGGACGCTGGCAACCAGAAAAGTGCAGGTTAGGAACCTAAAAAGGATCCTCCTGGGCAGCTGCGTGCAGAGTGGTCAACAGTGTAGTCTTCCTTGGCACGCGCAGCGCACTGATGAGGCTGGGGAAGATACACCGGCTTCATCACATGTTTACATGGATTTCATGGAGGATGTCATGTGATCAGAAGATCCATGCCAGGACTAGTCTGGGAGAAGTGATGCCCTGCTGGACAACCCCTTTAAAATCTGTGTTAACAATAGCAAAACATTCCCAATGGTTACTACATAGTAGAACAGATTTTTTTTATACAATTATGACCAATTTTTATGTTTTTGGTAGTTTTGAGAAATGTCAAAAGTCAAACATTAGGAGCTGTAGCAGAGGGTTTACTGGGTTAACCATTACTTAAAGGGATTCTTTAACCAAGTTTTTGTTACCTCATCTGAAAGTAAAGTTATATAAGCACAGAGATCAGGTTTCCAGCAGTGACACTTGCTGGGCTGCTTGTTGTAATTTTGATAAAATAGCAGTTTTATCTTCTGCTGATCTAGCACTTCTCTGAATGCTGAGCTCTACATAACCCCGCCCACACCACTGATTGGCAGATTTCTGTGTACACTGTGTATAGGCAGAAAGCTACCAATTAGTGGTGGGGCGGAGTTATACACAGCTCATGAATATGGAGGACTACATGGCAGCAGGTTTACTAGTCCACTAGCAATATACTCCTTTTGATAAAGCAGTGATTTTTCAAAACTACAGCAAGCAGCATAGTAAGTGACACATTGCTGGAATCAGGATCTCTGTAATTACATCATGCTGCTTTCAGATTAGGTGGCAACAAACTGGTGACAGATCCCCTTTAAAGCAGAAGGCCTGCAGGGAATAGATTCAGAAGACACGGTGACACCATTGTCCATGGTCAGTAAATGGTACTGCAGTTCAGGTACATTTAAAGAGAATCTATCAGGAGGATTTTGCTATGTAATCTGAGGACAGCATGAGGCAGGGGTTAAAACACAGGTTGCAAAGATGTGTCATGTCTTGCTGTATGCTGTTCTTTACATACAATGAAGGTTTTATCAACTGATGATTATCACAGTCCAGACCACAGCAGCTACAGTAATGCATGCATGCTAGTCTGACTCCGCCCCCTCCTATGATAAGCAGCTCACTGTCTATAGACAATATACATACAGAGACTGGTGTGGGCGGGGGTAGCTTTCTCAGCTTTGTTTCATGCTAAATCTAAGAACTGTGATTGTGTCAGAATCATTGCACTCAGTAAACTAATTGATACATCGTTGGATTCATGATTTCTTTCTCTACATCATGTTGCTCTCAGATGAGGTAACAGAAACCTGGTGAAATGTTCCCTTTAAGAAATGCAATAACAAACATAGTGCATGGACAAGATTGGAGTTGTCTCTGGGAACATAAGCCAACTCTTTATTACTATTCCAGTTGCAAATCTTTATTCATTACATAGTGGAATGTGTTGAGAACAATGAAACATAAAAATTATGAATGTAAATCAAAATGAATATCAAATGGAGGTCTGGAGTTGGAATGATGCTCAAAATCAAAGTGCAGAATCAAATTGCAGGCTGATCCAACTTCAGTGGAAATGCCTCAAGACAAGGAAATGATGCTCAGTAGTGCGTGTGGCCTCAACGTTCCTGTATGACCTCCCTACAACGCATGGGCATGCTCCTGATGAGCAGGCGGATGGTCTCCTGAGGGATCTCCTCTCAGACCTGGACGAAAGCATCCGCCAACTCCTGGACAGTCTGTGGTGCAACGTGACGTTATTGGATGGTGCAAGACATGATGTCCCAGATGTGTTCAATCGGATTCAGGTCTGGGGAACGGGCGGGCTAGTCCATAGCTTCAATGCCTTCAACTTGCAGGAACTGCTGACACACTCCAGCCACATGAGATCTGGCATTGTCCTGCATTAGGAGGAACCCAGGGCCAACCGCACCAGCATATGGTCTCACAAGGGGTCTGAGGATCTCATCTCGGTACCTAATGGCAGTCAGGCTACCTTTGGTGAGCACATGGAGGGCTGTGCGGCCCTCCAAAGAAATGCCACCCCACACCATTACTGACTCACTGCCAAACCGGTCATGCTGAAGGATGTTGCAGGCAGCAGATCGCTCTCCACGGTGTCTCCAGTCTCTGTCACGTCTGTCACATGTGTTCAGTGTGAACCTGTTTCATCTGTGAAGAACACAGGGCGCCAGTGGCGAATTTGCCAATCCTGGTGTTCTGTGGCAAATGCCAATCGTCCTGCACGGTGTTGTGCTGTTAGCACAACCCCCATCTGTTTACGTCGGGCACTCAGACCATCCTCATTGAGTCGTTTTCTAACCGTTTGTGCAGACACATGCACATTTGTGGCCTGCTGGAGGTCATTTTGCAGGGCTCTGCCAGTGCTCCTCCTGTTCCTCCTTGCACAAAGGCTGAGGTAGCGGTCCTGCTGCTGGGTTGTTACCCTCCTACGGCCCCCTCCACATCTGGTGTACTGGCCTGTCTCCTGGTAGCGCCTCCAGCCTCTGGACACTACGCTGACAGACACAGCAAACCTTCTTGCCACAGCTCGCATTGATGTGCCATCCTGGATGAGCTGCACTACCTGGGCCACTTGTGTGGGTTGTAGAATCCATCTCATGCTACCACAAGTGTGAAAGCACAAACAACATTCAAAAGTGACCCAAAAGATCCGCCAGAAAGCATTGGTACTGAGATGTGGTCTGTGGTCCCGACCTGGGGAACCACTCCTTTATTGAGGGTGTCTTGATAATTGCCAATAATTTCCATCTGTTGTCTATTCCATTTGCACAACAGCATGTGAAATTGATTGTCAAACAGTGTTGCTTCCTATGTGGACAGTTTGATTTCATAGAAATTTGATTTACTTGGAGTTATATTCTGTCGCTTAAGTGTTTCCTTTATTTTTTTGGAGCAGTGCATAATATATATATATATATATATATATATATATATATATATACACACACACATACACAAAAGCTGTCCATGAAAAGTGCAGTAATATAATGAAATTCAACACTTGGATCAAAACATCATAGAGAATAGTGAAAAAAAGCCAGTTGGCCACTAATGGAGAGAAGAAGAAACAGAAAAAGTACCTTATTACATACAAAAAGAACACTACATGAAGTAACGCAGGCTGTGTGCTATTGTATAAAGAAATAATCCAGAAATCCAGATGAATGATGCATGAAGGAAGGGTAAATAGGCCTATGTTAGCAAATGTGTTGTCTATGGAGGCATTTTATATAGGGGTCATGGTCTTTCCTTACATTAAATAAACACTACTGAAAATCGACCTTAGAAAAGATTCCCCCAAAATGAGAAATCCTAATCTTCAAAATTCCTCAGAAATCTCTGGAAATAAAATGAGACCTGGAATAAAGCTAAAGAGGAGGACTGAAGTGTACGTGTCAATTCATGCTCATGTAGCTGCAGGGCGCTCGTGCTGCAGAATGGTCCGCCAATTTATAGTCATGTTTTGTCACATTAATTCATTTTCATATTTGTGTATTTATTAATTGCCTGGATGATATGAGAGCGGATAATTAAACACAAGCTGCAGATTAGAGGATACAGAGCGATGTGTGACAGTGATCGGATTATCCCTGGTTATACAGCCTCAGACGTCACGTGGAGAGGCACGGTAACCTCATCATTAAGATTACGTTATAGGCCGTGCGCTCAATTATGAGGGAATTTGTATTTTTGATAATTCACATTACTATTGAACAACTACATTGATGTCGGTCAAAACATAAGGTTAATAAACCTGAATATTTAAGACAGTAAAAGTGAGGTTTTGTCTTTCTTAGGAGAATATCGCTGTGTGCAGAATGACTGGAAACGGTTTGCGTGCAGACCATTATGCAACTAAATGAAAATTCTAAGTTTTCCCATCTCAATCGTTTATTTTCATCTGTTATTGTGAGAATAATAACCAAACCACTAAACATGTACTAAAATACATTCCTAAAATTAAAAAATATATCAGTGACCGCGTTTTTTGTCACCAACAGTCATAAGCTCTCAATAGGGTTTAGGTCAGGTGAGGAAGGGGCCATGGCATTAGTCTTTCGATGATGCGATGGAGCATCGTCCTGCATAAAAATCTTGGTTTTCGTGAAAGATGCAGACATTTCCTGTACAACTGTCTGAAAAAGTGTCTTCTAAAGATTGGCTGTAGGTTCAGGAGTTGATTTAGAGCCAATTTTCAACTTGAAAAGGTCCAACTAGCTCATGATCAATAATACCGGCCCATAGCAGTGCCCACCTCCACCTTGCTGGCGTCTGAGTTGTAGTGGAGGACTGTGACCATTGTTGATCCAGGCCTGGACCCACCAATCTGGTCCTCAAGAGTCACTCATCTCATCAGCGCATAAAACTTTTGAAAAATCTGTCTTCAGAAATTTCATGGCCCAGTTTTTCTGCGTGTTACTCAGTAGTGGTTAGGTTTCAGCCTTCCCTACCACAGCCATGTCTCTGAGCACTGAACACCTTGCACTTCTGGGTCTCCACGAAGGTGGCAGCTCTGGAATATGACAGCACTGGAGGATAATGGCTTCCTGGTCGCTTCCTGTGGGGGAAATAAGTATTTGATCCCTTGCTGATTTTGTAAGTTTGCCCACTGACAAAGACATGAACAGACTATAATTATAAGGGTAGGTTAATTTTAACATTGGGAGATAGAATATCAAAAATAAAATCCAGAAAATCACGTTGTATAAATTATATAAATTTATTTGAATTTTGCAGTGAGAAATAAGTATTTGATCCCCTACCATCCATTAACCCCTTCATGACCGGGGGATTTTTCGTTTTTCCGTGTTCATTTTTCGCTCCCCTCCTTCCCAGAGCCATAACTTTTTTATTTTTCTGTCAATTTGGCCATGTGAGGGCTTATTTTTTGCGGGACGAGTTGTACTTTTGAACGACATCATTGGTTTTAGCATGTCGCGTACTAGAAAACGGGAAAAAAATTCCAAGTGCGGTGAAATTGCAAAAAAAGTGCAATCACACACTTGTTTTTTGTTTGGCTTTTTTGCTAGGTTCACTAAATGCTAAAAATGACCTGCCATTATGATTCTCCAGGTCAGTACGAGTTCATAGACACCAAACATGACTAGGTTATTTTTTATCTAAGTGGTGAAAAAAAATCCAAACTTTGCTAAAAAAAAAAAAAAAAAAAAAAAATTGCGCCATTTTCCGATACTCGTAGCGTCTCCATTTTTCATGATCTGGGGTCGGTTGAGGGCTTATTTTTTGCGTGCCGATATGACGTTTTTAATGATAGCATTTCGGTGCAGATACGTTCTTTTGATCGCCCGTTATTGCATTTTAATGCAATGTCGCGGCAACCAAAAAAACGTAATTCTGGCGTTTCGAATTTTTTTCCCGCTACGCTGTTTAGCGATCAGGTTAATACTTTTTTTTAATTGATAGATCGGGCGATTCTGAGCGCGGCGATACCAAATATGCGTAGATTTGATATTTTTTTTATTGATTTATTTTGATTGGGGCGAAAGGGGGGTGATTTAAACTTTTACGTTTTTTTTATTTTTTTCACATTTTTTTAAACTTTTTTTTTTAACTTTTGCCATGCTTCAATAGCCTCCATGGGAGGCTAGAAGCAGGCACAGCACGATCGCCTCTGCTACATAGCAGCGATCTGCTGATCGCTGCTATGTAGCAGAATTGCACGTGTGCTGTGAGCGCCGACCACAGGGGGCGCTCACAGCGACGGGCGATCAGTAACCATAGAGGTCTCTAGGACCTCTATGGTTACCATCCAGACGCATCGCCGACCCCCGATCATGTGACAGGGGTCGGCGATGACGTCATTTCCGGCCGCCCGGCTGGAAGCGGTAGTTAAATGCCGCTGTCTGCGTTTGACAGCGGCATTTAACTAGTTAATAGGTGCGGGCAGATCGCGATTCTGCCCGCACCTATTACGGGCACATGTCAGCTGTTCAAAACAGCTGACATGTCCCGGCTTTGGTGCGGGCTCACCGCGGAGCCCTGCATCAAAGCAGGGGAGCCGGCATCGGACGGTATAGTACGTCCGATGCCGGTAAGGGGTTAAGAGCTCTGGCTCCTACAGAACAGTAAGACGCTCCGAATCAACTCGTTACCTGCATTAAAGATAGGTGTCTTACATAGTCACCTTTATAAAAGACTCCTGTCCACAGACTCAGTTAGACTCTAACTTCTACAACATGGGCAAGACCAAAGAGCTTTATATGGATGTCAGGGACAAGATCACAGACCTGCACAAAGCTGGAATGGGCTACAAAACCATAAGTAAGACCATAAGTAAGACCATAAGTAAGACGCTGGGTGAGAAGGAAACAACTGTTGGTGCAATAGTAAGAAAATGGAACAAATACAAAATGACTGTCAATCGTCATTGATCTGGGGCACCATGCAATATCTCACCTAGTAGCGCATCCTTGATCATGAGGAAGGTGAGAGATCAGCCTGAAACTACACGGGGGGGAACTTGTTAATGATCTCAATGAAGATGGGACCACAGTCACCAAGAAAACCATTGGTAACAAATTATGTCGTAAAGGTTTAAAATCCTGCAATTTTTCTAGGTTTATTTGGTTTGGCTTAGAGGTATGCCCCCTGCTGGCCGAGAGGGCATTGCTGTTTAGGTGTTAAAATCCTGCAGTGCCTGCAAGCTTCCCCTGCTCAAGAAGACACATGCGCAGGCCCGTCTGAAGTTTGCCAATGAACACCTGGATGTGAGTGATTGGGAGAAGGTGCTGTGGTCAGAAGAGACAAAAATTGAGGTCTTTGCATTAACTCAACTCGCCATGTTTGGAGGAAGAGAAATGCTGCCTATGACCCAAAGAACACCTCTGCAAAGGGCACAGGACTACTTAACTGCTTCAATGGGAGAATGGATGGAACCATCTAATATATAATTGCCTAGAATACTACTTCCTGCAATTTGTGCCAACTTCCGTGGCTTTGTCCGGAGCTAATGTCCGGAGCTAATGTCCGGAGCTAATGTCCGGAGATAAGTGACGTCAACAGTGTCCAGTGTCTGATTGGTTGCCGCCTGCTGCGAGCGACCAATCAGAAACGTGCCGTACTGTGACACACTCCGCCCGCCATTTTGGTGTGATTTTTGAATTTTTACCTCCCAGCAAGTTTCTACTGCGTGGAGGCGGGCCCAGTGACGTTGCTCTTCAAGCTCCTGCCGAATTTCGTCAAAAAAATGATAATACCATTTACCAAAACTATATATATTTAGTTGTGAAGTGGTTCAGTGACATTTTCACACCAATTTTGAACTTTTGTTTGGTGTTTTCTCCATATACTGCCTATTATTTTTGTTCTTTCTTACTATTATTTATTAATTGTATTATTCTTACATTTGAATAAATAAAGTATATATGGATTCTAGACTCCCGATTCTTTAGAATCGGGCTGCCATCTAGTGTACTATAAAATTCTAAGTGACAACCTCCCTCCCTCCGCCAGGACATTAAAAATGGGTCATGGCTGGGTCTTCCAGCAAGACAATGACCCAAAACATACAGCCAAGGCAACAAAGGAGTGGCTCAAAAAGAAGCACATTAAGGTCATGGAGTGGCCTAGCCAGTCTCCAGACCTTAATCCCATAGAAAACTTATGGAGGAAGTTGAAGCTCCGAGCTTCCAAGTGACAGCCGTGATCTGCAAAGAGGAGTGGACCAAAATTACTCCTGACGTGTGCAAACCTCATAATCAACTACAAAAAGTATTAAGTCTTGTTTGCCAGAGGTATCAAACACTTATTTCTCACTGCAAAATGCAAATAAATTGATATCATTTATACAATGTGATTTTCTGGATTTTATTTTTGATATTCTATCTTTCAATATTAAAATTAACCTACCCTTAAAATTATAGACTGTTCATGTCTTTGTCAGTGAGCAAACTTACAAAATCAGCAAGGGATCAAATACTTATTTCCCCAACTGTATATGCATTACATAGTGCCTATTCAAATCAATAAATAGACTGTGTAATACAGGACACAGAGTCTGACCGAGAGATGAGGATCCTGAAAATGAGAGTATGAAACTAACTCTCATTCATTGTAGCTATGATAAGATCTCATAATGTGCTACACTTTCTTTAAAGACAGAGCAGGAAGTATACATTAATAAAAAAAAAAAACAAGTATCTGATTTCCCTTTTTCACTGTTAAGTCTAATACATAAAAATAAAATTAAATACAAAAGATTTCTTTATATTATTTAACTCTAATGAATATACGGTAATTAAATGACAGTAATTATATATAAAATAACATTTTTATATATTATACCTTAAAAATCCACCAATTGCTCACCTTTCTTCGGGATCGAAAGTTCTGTAAATGACGTTCCCTCGACTCTCCTAACATTTTCTTTACCCGGGTTCTTTGTACATGCAGAAGCCAAGCAATGACAATTACCCCGGCGGCCCACCTCTGCCGTCGATAAGCTAGGAATGCCACTCTGTCTCTGTAGCCTCGCCATGTGGCCTGGATCTTCTGAGCTGCGGCCGCCTTTCCATCTTTGCCCTTATAACGCTGTCCAGGGCGGCTCAGGAAATTCTGAACCCAGGATCCGTTTTCCAAGACAGATAGAAGCTGGGATACTGATGGCGTCCTGCCCAGCTCTTGATCCAGAGTAGCTGCTCTCATCTTGTCTCCATTTACCACTGCTGTAGGTACAGCATAGGCCTGGAGCAACTTCTGCAAGCTCTTCAAAAAGGGCAGAAAGCTTTCCCAGCCAAGACAGTAATGCTGTTTAAAGGCCAAAAAGTCTGCCGCTTTGTCGTTTATTAAACCATTATGGATGGTGAAGCAGCGACCAGTGTCAGGAGTATATAGAGCTAATGCCCATGCATCCTGGAAAAGAGAAGAGCATTACTAGCTAACATAAGGCGAGCAAAAGAACAAAACATTCAGTCTTGGAACATTTATTATGTTTGGATTTAAAGGGAACCTGTCACCTGAATTTGGCGGGACCAGTTTTCGGTCATATGGGCGGAGTTTTCAGGTGTTTCATTCACCCTTTCCTTACCCGCTGGCTGCATGCTGGCCGCAATATTGGATTGAAGTTCATTCTCTGTCTTCCGTAGTACACGCCTGCGCAAGGCAAGATTGCGATCAGCCTGTGGCACTGGAGGCGATCAGCCTGTGGCTCTGCTGAGGTGTTATGGAAGCCCAGGTTGCTTTGATAGCAGGCTTCAGCTCGTCTGCATTGTTGGGTCTGGTGTTTCATCTTCCTCTTGACAATGCCCCACAGATTCTCTATGAGGTTAAGGTCAGAGGAGTTTTGCTGGCCAATCAAGCACAGTGATAATGTTGTTTTTAAACCAGGTATTGGTACTTTTGGCAGTGTGGACAGGTGCCAAATCCTGCTGGAGAATGAAATTTCCATCTCCTAAAAAGCTTGTCGGCAGAGGGAAGCATGAAGTGCTCTAAAATTTCCTGGTAGACAGCTGTGCCCACTTTGGTCTTGATAAAACACAGTGGACCTACACCAGCAGATGACATGGCTCCCCAAACCATCACTGATTATGGAAACTTCACACTAGACCTTGAAAATCAAGGTCCCAGAGTCTGGATGAACAGTGGAGAGGTCACAATCCAAGCTGATGGAGGTCTAGTGTGAAGTTTCCACAATCAGTGATGGTTTGAGGAGCCATGTCATCTGCTGGTGTAGGTCCACTGTGTTTTATCAAGACCAAAGTCAGTGCAGCCGACTACCAGGAAATTTTAGACCACTTCATGCTTCCCTCTGCCGACAAGCTTTTTTGCAAATGGAAATTTAATTCTCCAGCAGGACTTGGCATCTGTCAACACTGCCAAAAGTGCCAATACCTGGTTTACAAACAACAGCCCCAACCTACTACTGAGTGCATTTACTGAACATACATTTCAGTAGGCCAACATTTTGGATTTTAAAATAATTTTTTCAAGCTGGGTGCATAAAGTATTCTAATTTACTGAGACTTTTGGGTTTTCATTAGCTGTAAGCCATAATCATCAACATTAACAGAAATAAACAACTGAAATAGATCACTCTGTTTGTAATCACTCTACATAATATATGGGTTTCACTTTTCGTATTGGAGAACTGAAATAAATTAACTTTTTGATGATATTCCAATTTTGTGAGATGCACCTGTATCAGATCCATTGTAAAACACATGATGGACCCCAATGACTTATAATAGGGTCTGTCACGATTCTGTCATGGTGACTTTCAATTTTTTCACCAAGAAGATCACTATAATCTGACAGCGCATCATTTTTGAGACTGTTACCAACATTTAACATATGTAGTCAGCATCTGGTATAAAATATCGTTTAATTAAAATGTCACATTTATGGGATAAGTAGTGACTTATTTTCTGTCCTTCTTCTTCTTCATCCCTACAGCATTGTGTGCAATGGTTTGTATATGAAGAAATAATATGATTTTAAAATCAACTACCTGTGACTCTGGAGATCCATCGCCCTGCTCCTCCCTCCACATTACATTGGTAAATGTCCTTGTAGTTTTGGCTGACACATTATGGGGTGTTGAAGGGGTCTCTACACCACTGTCTGGTATCGGACTCTCAGATTCATCACAGAGACTGCTGGCGTTCTTATGGATGTGTTCCGCTTCCAAGGTTGGGCTTGCTGGCTTCATAGCATTTCTGACTGTAACATAGTAACATAGTAACATAGTTAGTAAGGCCGAAAAAAGACATTTGTCCATCCAGTTCAGCCTATATTCCATCATAATAAGTACCCAGATCTACGTCCTTCTACAGAACCTAATAATTGTATGATACAATATTGTTCTGCTCCAGGAAGACATCCAGGCCTCTCTTGAACCCCTCGACTGAGTTCGCCATCACCACCTCCTCAGGCAAGCAATTCCAGATTCTCACTGCCCTAACGGTAAAGAATCCTCTTCTATGTTGGTGGAAAAACCTTCTCTCCTCCAGACGCAAAGAATGCCCCCTTGTGCCCGTCACCTTCCTTGGTATAAACAGATCCTCAGCGAGATATTTGTATTGTCCCCTTATATACTTATACATGGTTATTAGGTCGCCCCTCAGTCGTCTTTTTTCTAGACTAAATAATCCTAATTTCGCTAATCTATCTGGGTATTGTAGTTCTCCCATCCCCTTTATTAATTTTGTTGCCCTCCTTTGTACTCTCTCTAGTTCCATTATATCCTTCCTGAGCACCGGTGCCCAAAACTGGACACAGTACTCCATGTGCGGTCTAACTAGGGATTTGTACAGAGGCAGTATAATGCTCTCATCATGTGTATCCAGACCTCTTTTAATGCACCCCATGATCCTGTTTGCCTTGGCAGCTGCTGCCTGGCACTGGCTGCTCCAGGTAAGTTTATCATTAACTAGGATCCCCAAGTCCTTCTCCCTGTCAGATTTACCCAGTGGTTTCCCGTTCAGTGTGTAATGGTGATATTGATTCCCTCTTCCCATGTGTATAACCTTACATTTATCATTGTTAAACCTCATCTGCCACCTTTCAGCCCAAGTTTCCAACTTATCCAGATCCATCTGTAGCAGAATACTATCTTCTCTTGTATTAACTGCTTTACATAGTTTTGTATCATCTGCAAATATCGATATTTTACTGTGTAAACCTTCTACCAGATCATTAATGAATATGTTGAAGAGAACAGGTCCCAATACTGACCCCTGCGGTACCCCACTGGTCACAGCGACCCAGTTAGAGACAATACCATTTATAACCACCCTCTGCTTTCTATCACTAAGCCAGTTACTAACCCATTTACACACATTTTCCCCCAGACCAAGCATTCTCATTTTGTGTACCAACCTCTTGTGCGGCACGGTATCAAACGCTTTGGAAAAATCGAGATATACCACGTCCAATGACTCACCGTGGTCCAGTCTATAGCTTACCTCTTCATAAAAACTGATTAGATTGGTTTGACAGGAGCGATTTCTCATAAACCCATGCTGATATGGAGTTAAACAGTTATTCTCATTGAGATAATCCAGAATAACATCCCTCAGAAACCCTTCAAATATTTTACCAACAATAGAGGTTAGACTTACTGGCCTATAATTTCCAGGTTCACTTTTAGAGCCCTTTTTGAATATTGGCACCACATTTGCTATGCGCCAGTCCTGCGGAACAGACCCTGTCGCTATAGAGTCACTAAAAATAAGAAATAATGGTTTATCTATTACATTACTTAGTTCTCTTAGTACTCGTGGGTGTATGCCATCCGGACCCGGAGATTTATCTATTTTAATCTTATTTAGCCGGTTTCGCACCTCTTCTTGGGTTAGATTGGTGACCCTTAATATAGGGTTTTCATTGTTTCTTGGGATTTCACCTAGCATTTCATTTTCCACCGTGAATAACGTGGAGAAGAAGGTGTTTAATATGTTAGCTTTATCCTCGTCATCTACAACCATTCTTTCCTCACTATTTTTTAAGGGGCCTACATTTTCACTTTTTATTCTTTTACTATTGATATAGTTGAAGAACAGTTTGGGATTAGTTTTACTCTCCTTAGCAATGTGCTTCTCTGTTTCCTTTTTGGCAGCTTTAATTAGTTTTTTAGATAAAGTATTTTTCTCCCTATAGTTTTTTAGAGCTTCAATGGTGCCATCCTGCTTTAGTAGTGCAAATGCTTTCTTTTTACTGTTAATTGCCTGTCTTACTTCTTTGTTTAGCCACATTGGGTTTTTCCTATTTCTAGTCCTTTTATTCCCACAAGGTATAAACCGCTTACACTGCCTATTTAGGATGTTCTTAAACATTTCCCATTTATTATCTGTATTCTCATTTCTGAGGATATTGTCCCAGTCTACCAGATTAAGGGCATCTCTAAGCTGTTCAAACTTTGCCTTCCTAAAGTTCAATGTTTTTGTGACTCCCTGACAAGTCCCCCTAGTGAAAGACAGGTGAAACTGCACAATATTGTGGTCGCTATTTCCTAAATGCCCAACCACCTGCAGATTTGTTATTCTGTCAGGTCTATTAGATAGTATTAGGTCTAAAAGTGCTGCTCCTCTGGTTGGATTCTGCACCAATTGTGAAAGATAATTTTTCTTGGTTATTAGCAGAAACCTGTTGCCTTTATGGGTTTCACAGGTTTCTGTTTCCCAGTTAATATCCGGGTAGTTAAAGTCCCCCATAACCAGGACCTCATTATGGGTTGCAGCTTCATCTATCTGCTTTAGAAGTAGACTTTCCATGCTTTCTGTTATATTTGGGGGTTTGTAACAGACCCCAATGAGAATTTTGTTACCATTTTTCCCTCCATGAATTTCAACCCATATGGTAAGATGGTGAAATACACACAGCGTGAGAAAATATATAATACACCCTGAACCTGGTGTATGAGTAAGTTGTGTTTTCAAGCTCCTTTAGCCCATAGTCTTGAACTAGCCGAAAATAATACAATGAGCGTTCAGCCAGCCATACACATTAGGGAGCTGTTGACTGATCGATGGTTCGGCTGATGGTTGGTCGAGGAGCCATCTCGGCTGTCGCTCGCATACACATGTGAAGCCCCGTGTGATCTATGAGAAAGGCATATATGGTGGCAGCTCCTCTCCTGGAGAAAAAAAAAGAATTGACCATACATCCGATATGCAGAGCCCTTAAATCCCCAGATAATCAATGGTCCAGGGCCTCCACATACATTAGGCCGTCAGCCGGAGGTGTCACTGTTCGTTTGTTTGGTTCACATTGTTCTAATGAATGGGGGGCTTTCCTCACCTTTCCCTGCTCCAGCGCCGTCTCCCTGTTACTACCCCCAGTTTATTGTTTATAGGCTACAGTAGTGATGTCATGACTATAGCAGGAGTGACCACTGCAGCTAATCACTAGGCTCAACTGCCCGTGCCGTCTACATCAGCCATTAGAGCAAAGGTGATTTCATTATTTTTTGATAGCACAATCCTATAGGCTCAAGAAACTTGAAAAATGTAAAACTCCCTTTAAAAGGGTTGTCTGATCTCAGAAGAAAAGTCTGCATCCACCCCATGTGATTGCGGGCTGCTAAGTCGTGACAGGGTGCACAATGTCCTGATTCCCGAGTATTCCCTGTGCGGGTGGGCCGTCACGTGACTGCTTGTATGCGATTTGCATACTTGCAGTTACGTGCCAACCAGAAGTTGGGTGAGTCTAGTTGGCACATGACCGCAAGTATGCAAATTGCATACATGCAGTCATGCGACCACCCACTCACACAGGGAATACAGGAGTCTGCCATTTTTATAAGACCAGACAACCCTTAAAATGTATACAAACATAGAGCTTACCAACTTGTATACTAGCGTCATAAATACCCATTAAGATGGTAATGACTAGTTTGGCCAACTGGATAGGGCTCCCTTTACATTGAGGCCTCTGAGGACTAATCCCACAGATGGACCCGAGGGTTGAGCTGAAAAATATTCCAATTCCAGTTGTCTGTGAAGCACTAGAGAGAGCTGTGCAGCTAAAGAATGGCAGCAGCACAGTCCTCTGTGTCTTCTGCTGATTACAGATCTACAAGATGATATTATTTGGACAGCAATATTGGGAGTAATATTGGCCTTTATTCAGGGGAAGTATATGATAGTGATATTATTTAAATACTCTGTTGAAGCATTATTTAGGTTTTGTATGGTGTGTGACAAAGCCATTGACAAAGTACTGGAGGAGAGATATGTATCACTGTGGTTGTTAGCTTCAGTGATATGAACCTAGGAAAACACTCCAGTACACAAAGTGCTGAGAGGGGTTAATCAGCCATGTTTAGGGCTAGGTTGAGTGAACAGCTGTAGAGTGAGTGGAGTCCAGATGATAAATACCCTGCCTTCTGGCTCATTCAGTGTGGGGTATGTCTGGAGGTGCATGCTCCAGAGCTCTGTTTTCATGATAAGGAAAGCTGAACTTTGGTTGTTTGTTCCTGAGCGGGCGATCCTGCAGAAATACAGACTGCGCCATACTTTATGTTTTTGTTTTCCCGTTAGGTCAGAAAAAATGTGTTCGTTTTGCTAAAACTGCACTAGTTTATGCAGTACCTTTAATAAACCAGTGGAAGATTTAAAGAGACAGCGTTTCTGTGTCTACCTCTATGTGAAGCCAAGTGAGCCGATCTACCACATGTATTATTGTATATCTGCAGCTTTAAAAATACTTAGAAAAATCTGTGGAAAAATGGAGGAATGGAGCCCTAATTTTTCTTGTCATTCACATGACCCCTCTTTAAAAAAAAACAAAACTCAGCGCTGAGTGCGTGTAATTTGCTGAATACATAATAACAGTAAAAAAATGTTCTGAGCAGAGAATTATCTAAGTTCAGTGGCTATGGCATGAGATGAACTAATAGGAGAATCCAAACTCATGGTGTCACATTGGAGTTAGAAAATGTCGTTGCCTGCTCCTACATTCTTTCGGTGATCGGACAGATGGGTTTTGCTTAATTAGGTCATATATAAACCAATAATTAGGACGCCATGGTCATTCCAAGCAGTAATATCAGAGGCTATGGTGATAGAACAACAATAATGTGTTAAAAAGGGTATTGGTCACGTTGATAATCTTACTCTAGAGATGGCCTTGGTTACTGTACTAGAGTGCGTAATTGGTAATATAAAGATCATTTCTAATGAAGTAATGCAATTCTGTGGTTCAAAATAATTTGGGTGGTAATAAAAATCTCTGTATGTTCTGCTTGGAAGTGGAAGTTGCAAAAAAAAAAAAAAAGAGTGTTATAATGATGGGGAATCAGTTGACTTCTATCATGTTATAGGCAGCACATGGTATTTTTTATGAACTCTCACACCAACTTTGATGTAATCTTTGAAAATAATATTTCCAAAACTAAGTCCGTGCTAATCAGCTAATGAGACGCATGGCAGAATACCCCATATGTGAAGAGCAGAACAAAAATGATTACCTCAATGAACAAAAATAAAAAAAAAGAATTTGTGATAAATATTGACCTGTCCATTCAAGGACATTTTAGCTATAGTATGAAATCCTGTTTTTCTTGTCTGTGGAATTGCCTTTGTACTGTTTGTTGTGAAACTGCCGCCCACGAAACTGTTTTCTTTTCTTTTCTTTCTTTCCTGTTTTGTCTCTTTGTTTAAACATGCAAAACTTGTTTAACCACTAAACCTACTGAAACAGCTATATAAAGAAGGGATAGGACCTTGAAGGCAGGCGTGCTTCAGAGACTTCCCAGTGATACACTATACAAGACGTGTCTTGTGTATTATTTCTGGTGATTCCCCACTTCCAAAGGCTGCTCCGACTGAGTGTGATCCCGACATTTCCTGGCGCCTGAACAGGGACCCGAGGTCTGTGTATTCCTTCAAGAACACCGGCAGAATACGAACGAAAAGAGAATCTGGGATAATGGACGGCAGATGAACAAAAACCTGGCCAGGTAAGAGACACTGTTAGATCTCTTATATCTGCCCTGCACTGTCCGTAAGATTTTCTGTGTCGTGTTCTTTAGCGGGTAGTTCTAGTAGAGGAGGATACCTATAGCTCGGGTTCTTAAACTATTTAGGAATTGATCACCTCACGGAGTACGGCATTGAATGAGAGTGAATGTGAATAGAAGGTGTGTGGAAGTTGGGAATAGCCCTATAAGCCGCCCAGGGGGTTGAAACAGAAGAAGTGACTGTCCCACTGGGCAACGTGGTTGCGTCCTTTTGGGGAGACCTCCGCGCCTATGTTCAATCTCTGATCCTGTCTTTGACAAAAACCTGGTGACGGATAAGTGTATGATAGTATGAGCCCAGGACAGATAAATTAGCCTGGGACAAGAATACGTTGTATGTGATAGTATAAGCCCAGGACAGATAAATTAGCCTGGGACAAGAATACATTGTATGTGATAGTATAAGCCCAGGACAGATAAATTAGCCTGGGACAAGATACGTTGTATGTTCTTTTTCTGTCTGGTTGCATTTGTGTTGTTTGCTATAGGTGTAGGAATCAGGATTTTCTTACATCAACACAGTTTAAACATCCTAGCTCCTTAGGAAGAAGGTAACGAGGTATTCTCATACCCAAACGCCACCTAGGGCAAGAAAAAAGACATCCTAGCTCCTTAGGAAGAAGGTAACGAGGTATTCTCATACCCAAACGCCACCTAGGGCAAGAAAGCTCAGGATAAGAAAATGGGGAATAAGCAAACAAAGTCGGAACCAGAAGAATTAGATATCTATACTATCATAAAGGAGAGAAGTGGTGAAGATGCCACTAAGGGGCTGAAAAAGATTTTTAGTAAGTTTGGAGTTACTAGGGCAGAAGCTTTTAGTAGAAAACTATGGGAAGGAATTCAGGAAAGGAAAAAAGGCATAATCAGAGACAAGAAATGGATAGATCAGATCCAAGCATTGATTGATGTCTCTAGGGTAGCAGAAAATGAGGGATGGACATATAATCAACAGAGTAAAAAGTGGTGTATTAGACCCACAGGCTGTGGAGAAAAACAAAATGTGAAATCTAAAAATACCCCACCCCCATACCTTAACCCACATGCCCCATCTTTTCTCCAAACACCACCCCAAAGTTTAGCCGGACCAGGAGGATGGGTATGTCCGCACTGTGGACAACAAAATCCAGACTGGAGAAATGATTGCCTAGCCTGTGGTACACCTAGACATGGCGCTGTACTTGCCCCTGTTAGGGTAGTACCAAGACCCTTTAGGGAACCTGGTGCTGACGGAGTAATGGGAACTAGATATCACCAAACTCGACAATATTTCCCTTGGTCCCCCGCTGAAGGCATGTCTCTCTTGCATAACGCACCAGATCCCACCCAGTGTCCAGTTAGATTTGCACAATATATACAGCAAATTATGCAGACTCACGCTGGAGTTTGGGCAGATGGAGAAGAATTATGTAGAATGAAAATGACTCCTGGACTCTTCCAGGAGCTATTAGCAAATCTACAGGTACATAGGCCCCAAGCAGGATATGGTGCCTTACAAACGATAGAATCAGGTACACAATTTGTAGATCACTTAATGGTTTTCATGAGGGAGAGACAGAGGCAGAGAGGAACAACGGGAGTGGTGGCTCAGAAATCTGGACAATCAGTAGACGAATATTATCTAAGTGTAGAAAATAATTTCAGAGATGAAGGCATGGATCTAACCGCTCCAGGAATGATGAGGTTAGTTACAAAAACCTTTATAGATGGATTGTCTCCAAAAGTGAAGGAAAAGCTTAAGGCCGCAACCCCTGATTGGAGAACCTTGGAAGACCCACACCTGGCTAGACAGAAAGCTGTAGGGATAGAAATGGACTTAAGAGAAAATTCTAAGCCAGTAAGAATTGCACAGGCTAATACTGGCTCTGCTAATCAAAAGTTTACTTGTCATTACTGTAAGAAGCCAGGACATTTCCAAAGGGAATGTAGGAAGAGAAAAACAGATATAGATTCAGGAACCTTTGTACCCAAAAATAGGATAAATAACCCAGTGCCTGATCAAACAGACAGCTCAGAATGACTGAAAGTTATGCAGGTCTCTCTTCCTTCTAGAAGACCAATAATACAAGTTGAAGTTGAGGGTAAAAATGTACCTTTTCTGATAGATACGGGAGCAACATCCTCCATTTTAAATCAGGACTTTTTACCATATCCTGACAATATATCCTCAAAGGTTACATATGCAGAAGGGTATGATGGTAAAATTCAGGCGTTGCCCTTTACAAAACCTTTAAATGTGAGCTTTGGCCCTAAAACTTTTGTATCCAAATTTTTATTTGCTAAAGGTGCACCTACCTGCTTGTTGGGTACTGATGTCTTAAGTAAAATGCATGCAAACATCCATTTTAGAGAAGATGGCACAGTTATGCTGACCATCCCTGAAGATGCAGAAACTCTGGAACCATATGTTAGAATACAGGCAATGGAGGATTTTCCCGAAATTTACACTCAACAAGCAAAAATTGACTTGTCTCGGGTTCCTGACAGCCTATGGGCAAAAGGAGACACTGATGTAGGATTTTTATCAGTAGCTCCTATACTGTTAGAAACTGCCCCGGGAACCATATTACCTCAGCTTAGGCAATACCCCATCAGCGCCCAGCAAAAACAGGCGATTTCTCAACAAATTCAGGATTATGTGTTACAAGGTGTTTTGGTAGAAATCAGGTCACCCGCCAATACACCCTTATATCCTGTTAAAAAGAAAAAGTCCTCCAAAGAAACTATGGTGAAATATCGCATGGTGCACGACTTACGGGAAATCAATAAGGTTTTGGCACCGGTCACCCCTGTGGTACCGAATCCTCATACCTTACTGTCTCAAATTCCCAGCACTGCTGCATATTTTACGGTAATTGACTTATCAAACGCATTTTTTTCTGTGCCACTACATAAGAACTGTTGGCATTTGTTTGCCTTTACATTCAAGGGTAAACAATTTTGCATGGACAAGATTGCCACAAGGTATGGTACACTCACCAACTTTGTACTCTGAAGCAATGCAGACCGTGCTAAAAAATTTCATCCCAGAACCAGGAGTAGTCATTCTACAGTATGTAGATGACTTACTTATTTGTTGCCCTGATGAACAGACGGCAGTTACCTCAACTGTTAATTTCTTAATTTTCCTAGCGCAAGAAGGCTGTAAAGTAAATAGACAGAAACTCCAGGCTTGTCAACAAACAGTCGTGTTTTTAGGTCACTGCATATCACAGGGCATCAGACACCTCACACCTCAACGTACGGAAGCCATACGTAACATGCTTGAACCCAGGAATCACAAACAGCTGCGTGCTTTCCTAGGTATTGTTTCACACTGTAGACAGTGGATCATACATGCAAGTCAACTCATGCAGCCTTTATATGACTGTATTGCCAACACACCATATTCACTCAGTGAAGAGGCTAAACAGTCATTTTCCTCTTTGAAAACAGCACTGGTATCAGCTCCGGCTTTGGGACTCCCAGACTACACTAAACCTTTTCAATTGATGGCAGCTGAGATATCCTCACATGCTACAGGGGTGCTCACACAAAAACATGGAAACAAACAGAGATCTGTGGCATACATATCAGCTCATCTGGACCCTGTAGCTAGAGCCGCACCTTCTTGTGTAAGAGTAGTAGCCGCAATTCGCATTCTTAACCAGGTCCAACCTAAACATATTTCAATGGCCAGACACCTCCGTCTCCAATGTTCCCTACTACTGCCGCCCAACATTTCCTTTGCCAGGATTCAGACTCTTAATCTCGCGTCTTTGCTCCCTTTAGAGTCTGAGGGGGGTACCATACCTGAGGAAACTGCACTCTCCAACTCCTTTGACCCATCAAAGTCAATGCATGATTGTGTACAATTAATGGAACAAGAGACTCAGGGCTTATGTAATGTACGTGACAAGCCACTCTGTAATGCTACATTTGAACTTTTCATAGATGGCAGTAGATATGCAGATATGAATGGACAATTTCATACAGGTTATGCGGTAGTAACTCAGCATGAAGTGCTGAAAGCAGAACCTCTCCCTGCTAATCAGTCTGCACAAGAAGCAGAACTTACGGCATTAGTTGAAGCTCTAAAAATAGCCAAAGATCAGACAGCAAACATATACACTGATTCTAGATATGCACATGGCATTATTTTCGATTTTGGCGTAATATGGAGAGCCAGAGGTTATATGACTGCTTCAGGCCAACCTGTTAAACATGCCTCCCTCATTAGACAGATTCTGGAGGCAGCACAAGAAACTAAAGAAATAGCGGTGATAAAGGTAGCTGCACATGTGAGACTCGACACCGAGGAAGCCAGGGGTAACGATAAAGCCGATAAGGCAGCAAAACAGGCAGCACGTAAACCCTTACATCATGCCCACACACTAGATAGCTCTGAAGATGATGAGGAAAGATTGAAGGAAGCTCAGAAACAGGTAGACGACGAAGAACGAGGGCAGTGGCAGAAAAAAGGGGCAGAAGATCAGCAAGGATTATGGAAAAAAGGAACTTTGTTGTGTTTACCCAGAGCCTGGTACCCCGCAGTGGCAAGTGACCTCCACCTACCCACGCATGTGTCGGCAAATGGTATGACGCTCAAGGTAAAAGAAAGGTGGTTGGCTCCAGGCTTTGGTAATTTTGCTCGGAACATGTGTGCTGCATGCGCTATATGCCTGGCACACAATCCAGGTCAGGCCATTAAAACCCCAACCAAGCATCATGTAAGACCACTGTATCCCTTTCAAAGACTCCAGATCGACTACATCCAACTTCCTAGGTACAATGGATACGAATATGTGCTTGTGTGTGTGGACATGTTCTCAGGGTGGCCAGAGGCTTATCCAGTTCGTAAAGCCTCAGCAAAAACTACTGCCATTAAAATAGCACATGAACTGATACCCCGTTACGGCATGCCTGAGGTGATCGAGTCAGATAGAGGTACCCATTTTACTGGGGAAATATTCCAGAATGTTATGAAAATGTTGGGAGTAGAAAACCAGTTTCACACTCCATATCATCCACAGAGTTCAGGTAAAGTGGAAAGATTAAATGGGACAATAAAATTAAAAATCCAGAAGGCCATGGCAGAAACAGGAAAGCCATGGACCGAGTGTCTACCACTTGCCCTGTATTCCATCCGAAACACCCCAAGGGGGAAGGCTAAGCTGTCACCACATGAGATTCTTTTTGGTAGAGCAGCAAATTTGGGTTGTTATTTTCCACAACAACTGATGTTGAATACTGAGACTTTAACTGCTTATGTACAAGAATTACAAAAACGTTTAACTAAAGTGCATTCGCAAGTTTTTGCTTCCCTTCCAGATCCAGAAAATCTCGAAGGAGGCTACAAGTTGGAACCTGGTGATCAAGTCTACGTGAAAAGACACACCAGAAAGACTCTGGAACCGAGATTTGACGGACCTTTCCAAGTCCTGTTAACAACTCCAACAGCAGTCAAGCTTGAAGGAAAGGCATCATGGATACATGCAAGCCATTGCAAAAAAGCAGTATAAGACTCATGATATTGATGTTAATAATGTTAACCTCAACGGAGGCATGGGAAAGACTGAATTCTCTAGCCCCTTTGAACAATAGATTCGTACAACATCATAGAAAAATTAGTGCATGACTTGTTAAATAATACGCAACCCCTGGCAGATTGTTGGATCTGTACCCATTCACCAGTATCAGCCACAAGTATACCTTTTCTAGCAGTTCCCGTGTCAGCTGAAGAAATATTCGCTTGGCCTAATTGTTCAGACAACCTGGCCAACAACCAACCTGGCAATACTAGGCTATGGAATACTACAATCGCCATACCAATTGTGGGATGGGTAGAATTTCCTTGGTGGCAGGGCAATCTTACAGGAAAAATAGACAACTTACAATATTTAGCATTCAAGGGAGGAAAATGGGTACCTAGGAATAAGACTGGATTAACTGATTTAGGACAGGTCCCCACTGAAAATCTACAGCTCAGTTTCAGTACAACCACCCCTTCCTCTGATGCTTTCAAACCTACAGTATTGGAAAGATACATACATAATAGAAAATGGGAACATTCTGAGTTGTTCCCCCAAGGTGATGCAGACAGTTGTACAAGTAAGCCAGGGAACCTGGTTTGTAATGAATCCAATGAGTATGTCAACGGAATGCATGTATGTGGGAATCCCGCAGCCGGGTACTGTAGCCCCTTGGGACAAAAACCCTCTTGGTGTATGCTTCAGAATGTATCTAGTTTTGTGGATTTGGCTCACAGATTGGTATTGCAGCACTCAGCTTTGTGGGATCTGCCTGAGGGTACATTTTGGATATGCGGAGAAGGAGCATATAAATGGCTTCCCGTAGGTATAAAGGGTACTTGTACATTAGGACGCCTAACCCCGGCTACTTTCATAATTTCAAATAAACAAGTGAATATGCAAGCCGTGCCCAAGCACACACTGTATAAAAGAGCTACAGATAAATCACCACGTCCCTCGGGGAGGCCGCATATAGTACAAATGGGAATTCCCAACAAAATTGCTAGTACCATTTTTATTTATCCTATGTTAACACAAATGTGGGATAAATTAGTTAGAGCCACGGATTATCTAGATGATCAGATTTGGGATATATTGGACATATTAAATACTAGTATAGCTGTACAGAATCAGCTTATAATAGTCACTAACCAACATACCCTGGTATTGGATTACCTAACTGCCTCACAAGGGGGTATGTGTCAAATCATCGGACCCACCTGCTGTCATTATATAGACCCGAATAGTACTATGAGTATGAGATTTAAATTAAAAGACGTACAACGACTCAGGGATCAGTATGACAAAGACAATGACCAAAATAAGGATAGCTGGTGGTCAGATACCTTTTCTTTTCTTAACCCGGCCAATTGGTTCAGAGGGATCGGTGGGTGGGTTACCGGGATTGTGCAAAGCCTAATACATACAGTTATGGTTATTGTAATTATATATGTATTATTCAAGGTTGTGCTCAAGGGTATCTCGGTATGCACAAATAAATTTTGTGTAATGGATGCGAGAATATAAAGGTTTTTTTTTGTAATATCACAAAAAGAATGACTAAAATGATCGACAAGGTTTTGAATTGAATATGTCAAAGGGGGGATTGTGAAGAGCAGAACAAAAATGATTACCTCAATGAACAAAAATAAAAAAAAAGAATTTGTGATAAATATTGACCTGTCCATTCAAGGACATTTTAGCTATAGTATGAAATCCTGTTTTTCTTGTCTGTGGAATTGCCTTTGTACTGTTTGTTGTGAAACTGCCGCCCACGAAACTGTTTTCTTTTCTTTTCTTTCTTTCCTGTTTTGTCTCTTTGTTTAAACATGCAAAACTTGTATAACCACTAAACCTACTGAAACAGCTATATAAAGAAGGGATAGGACCTTGAAGGCAGGTGTGCTTCAGAGACTTCCCAGTGATACACTATACAAGATGTGTCTTGTGTATTATTTCTGGTGATTCCCCACTTCCAAAGGCTGCTCCGACTGAGTGTGATCCCGACACCATATAAGCCTGGAGTCATCAAGAGTGACTTTTTCACGCCATTCTTCATGAACGATGTGCGCAAAATTCATTTAAAGGTGTGCGTCTAGGAGAAGAAGGTACAAGAGTCGTTACCGGGTACCATGGAGGTCGGTGGAAATTTTGGACTATGTTCTGGATGAGTCCCAAATTGGTTAAAGTCAGTAATAATGCCAATAGATAACAGTTTACTGGAATGAAAATATTTAAGAATCAATATTCCTATCTCGCTTTTTTTTACTATAAAAGGTTAAATCTACTCCCAATTATAGATATATTGAACCAAAAATTAACAATTTGGAACAAGCGCCCTCTGTCAGTTGTAATCATGGTAAGCAATGAGGTTGGCCATTACTTTTCTATTGATAGCTTATCCTATGTAAAATTTACATTTTACACCAGAAAACGGCTTGATAAATTGGGGTCATAATAAATAAATCAGATGATTAATGAGGGGAGCGCTCCCTCCGCCTCTGCCTGCCTCCTAATCTCCTCGAAGTGACCGATAGGCTGCTGTGTCTGCAGAGGAGTAGCAGTTCGCTGTCAATCATCTCCCTAAGGGGGCCATATTCGGGAGGAGCCGTCCCCTCATGAATACACCACAGTAACTTAGAGAAGCCAATACCCCCACCAGACACCCTACTGGGCACCGGGAACAACCAGGACAGGTGCAGTTCAGCACTGACACCATCACTCAGGACACATGGACCTGGTGTTCCTTGCCTGGCCTGAGACTGCACATATGCAACAGAAGTTGCACACAAATCATTAACAATAAAAAATCGTTTTCACATGTGTTTAGGTGGACCATCTGTCGTTCTTAGTTCTCGGGAGAAATCTGCTGGCAGACTGCTTTTACATACATTTTCCCCCCAAAGTTTACCTTTGCCTTGCAGAAGCATGGCTGCTCTTCTTGCATGGACACCATGCAGGGGCAGAGGTTGTTGCTTTATAGCAGGAGGAACCAACGTAATACGAGCAGCTGGAGGAATAAGGCCCCTCTGTATCAGACTCAGGATTCCTAAGGAAGGAGCGTTTTAGTAAGTGTATCGAAAATCTGAAAAATATGACTTCTGTATACAAGAACTTATTCACAGTCCTGCAGCTTTCATCGGAACCATTCAACCAGTTTGTAATCAGACACCTCCCTTGTACTTAAAGACGCTTTCAGGGCTGAAATGTGAAGTCAAATCGCTGTATGTGACTGCAGAATCTTGACGGCGTGCGGTAAGGACACTGTCAGGATTCCCCTGTATGTTTGTTATACTGTGTATACTTGTTGTCACATGCAGACTAGTCTTTCTCAGGAGAGTCTAGTTGGCACATGACCACAAATATGAAAATGTGAGCAGCCATGTTTCCATTCACGCACATGGGTAAGATATGGCAGTTGTGACAGTGTGTGCACAAGTGAAACGATAGTCCAAAGTGAAATATATATAACAATAAATATATAACTCAACCGCTGCACGACCAGCTCTACCCTCACCTAGTGTATCCTCACCCAACCCTTGTAGATTGTGAGTCCTCGCGGGCAGGGTCCGCTCTCCCCTGTACCGGTCGTGACTTGTATTGTTTAAGATTACTTTACTCAAAATTTTTTTGTATACTTCTTTTCACATGTAAAGCACCATGGAACAAATGGTGCTATAATAATAATAATAATAATAATAAATAATAATAATATTAATATTTTATACAAAATGTTTTGATCTGCAAATTTCTTGGGGTCAAAGGTATTTTTTTCAACACCAGCATGCTCTGGGTATGGAGTTTTTATGACGCCTTTTCACTGCCTAAGGGTATGTTTCCACGTGCAGTAAACGCTGCGTGTTTGACGCTGCATAGAGATGCAGCGTCAAACACGCAGCGTCCAGATGTTACAGCATAGTGGAGGGGATTGAATTAAATCCCATCTCCACTATGCGTGGTGACACGCACGCGGCGGCCCTGCGACTCCGGACATGTGGCGCGTCTTTTAAGATCGCAGCATGTCCATATACCTTGCAGCAACACTGCGTCGCCGCAAGGTATAACACAGGGCCCTATGTGTGGGGTGCGATGATCCCGGATGTGTGCTATGAACACATCCGGCATCATCACGTCCCAGAAGGGGGCGGAGCTTAGCGTGGAGCGGGTTTGCCGCTCCGACTAAACCGCCGGCCATCCTGAAGGTGGACACATACCCTTAGGCTCCTTTCACAGGTCCGTTTATTTCCAGTACCAGAAAAAAACAGTACCGGAGATATCCTTGTGTATACTATGTGTGGCAACGGTCTGCCACCTGTGTGCCGCATCAGTGCAACACGGACAGCCACCAGGGAAGAAGCGCTACAGTAAGCGGTTGTGGAATATCCAGATCATCCGCATCTACTGTCACTGTTATTAGCGGCAGCAGGTGTCAGATGATGGGGGTAACAGTCCCAAAAGCCACCACATGCTATGGTTCATATTTTAATATAATGCTCATCATTCTCCTCTGCTCGCCGGCAGAGCAGGGGAGAACGAGGAGAGCCGGCTTCAGCACCTGCCTCCGGGGAACAGCGCTTACTGTAGCGCTTCTTCCCCGGCGGCCGTCCGTATCACACGGATGACATCAATGTGTGCACGTGAGTGGGACGTTTTGCTGTCCGTGCTGACGGCAAAAAACGGACATGTCAGCGTGTTTTGCCCGCAGACACACGGTCCGTGGAAACACACTGACATGTGCACAGACCCATTCATTTGAATGGGTCTACGTGTGTACGTGTGTCCGGTACGTGTGAAAACCTGTCACCACACATACTGGAGACATGGATGTGGGGCCTTATGTAGACTTGAAAAGCAACACAAAAACAGCACATTTCAAATGTTACAAAATATAAAATCCACAAATCGAAAGGAAAAAAATAAAAATGCTTAACATCCATGGAGACATTTAGAAGTGTTTCTTAAAAACTTGTGTATGAAAGAAGTCTTAAGGATTAGCTGAGCTACTATAATGTAGCGAGTAAAGGAGGATAAATACACACATGGTGGCCACGGAGCAGTGTAGATTTGGCTGAAGAAAATGCCGATGTGGTTCATATTGACGCCCTCTGTGCTTTTATGGGTACAGCCAGCGATTACCTGTCCACACACTGACCAAGCTGTGTACATGTGAACTAACCCATTGCTTTCTCTACATCTCATTGCCATCATTCCTGAAGAATTATGAATGCAGCACTGGGCTAACACAAATTATATATCTTAGCAAAGGGAATCTGTCACCAGGTTTTTGCTATTCCATCTGAGAGCTGCATAATATAGGGGGAGAGACGCTAATTCCAGCGATGTGTCACTTATTAGGCTGCTTTCTGTCATTTTGATAAAATCCCCGTTTTATCTGCTCCAGATCTAGCAGTTCTCTAAATGCTGAGCTCTGTATAACCCCGCCCACATCACTGATTGGCAGCTTTCTGTGTACACTGAATACAGGGCCGGCTCCAGGATTTCGTGGGCTCCGTTAACACATGCCACAATTCATGGTGCACAGATACGGCAGAGAAATAAAGGTATAGTACAATGCCAAAGATTTCACTTCTTACATTACATGAGTGATATCTACTGTAAATTCTACAATAGGTCAGAAACCGGACAGTATAGTCCTCCATACAGTAATATGGGCACCACATAGTACTCCATACAAAATAATGAGCCCCATATATTGCTCCATACAAAATAATGAGCCCCATATATTGCTCCATACAGAATAATGGACCCCATATAATGCTCTATACAGTATAATGAGCCCAATATAATGTTCCATACAGTATAATGAGCCCCAAATAATGCTCCATACAGTATAATGGACCCCATATAATGCTCCATACAGTATTATGAGCCACAAGTAATTCTCCACACAGTATAATGAGCCCCATATATTGCTCCATACAGTATTATGGCCACCATATATTGCTTCATACAGAATAATGGGCCCCATATAATGTTCTATACAGTATATTGAGCCACATATATTGCTCCATACAGAATAATGAGCCCCATATATTGCTCCATATAGTATATAATAGGCCCCATAGATTGCTCCATACAGTATAATAAGCCCCATATATTGCTCTACACTGTATAATGGGACCCAAATAATGCTCCATAAAGAATAATGAGCCGCATATATTGCTCCATACATAATGGGTCCCATATAATGTTCCATACAGTATATGAGGGGCTTCATATAATGCTCCAGTATATGATGGGACCCATAGAGTATAATGAGCCCCATACAGTATGAGTCCAATATACGGTAATACTTGATACAGTATATAATAGACCCCATATATTGCTCCATACAGTATGGGCCTCATATAATGCTCCATATATAATGGGCCCCATATAATATGGGCCCCATATGATGCTCCATACATAATGGGCCCCATATGATGCTCCATATACAGCTCTGGCAAAAATTAAGAGACCACCACATCAAAACCCTGTCATGTGCAGCCCAATCTCCAGACCTGAACCCCATTGAAAACCTCTGGAATGTAATCAAGAGGATGATGGATAGTCACAAGCCCTCAAACAAAGAAGAACTGCTTACATTTTTTGGGCCAGAAGCAGTGTGAAAGACTGGTGAAAAGCATGCCAAAACGCATGAAAGCTGTGAATAAAAATCATGGTTATTCCACAAAATATTGATTTCCGAACCCTTCCTGAGTTAAAACATTAGTATTGTTGGTTCTAAATGATTATGTCTGAAAGCACTGTTTTTTTTCAATTTTGACCATTTCTCTTTGTCAGAAAAAAAAATACAAAATGTATTGTTTGGAAATTCTAAGACATGTTGTCAGAAGTTTATAGAATAAAAGAAAAATTTACATTTTACTCCAAAATATACCTATGAAGAGAAAAATCAGGCAAACTGAACATTTTGCAGTGGTCTCTTAATTTTTGCCAGAGCTGTATAATGGGTCCCATATGATGCTCCATGACCAGCCTCATATAATGCTCCATATATAATGGGCCCCATATAATGCTCCAGTGTAAGATGGGCCCCATATAATGCTCTATATATAATGGGCCCCATATATGATGCCCTAGTATGTGATGGCCCCCATATATGATGCTCCAAACCTAAAAAAAAATATGAAATACCCACCTCTCGTCGCTGGCCGCTGACTCCTCAGCGTCAGCATCTTCCCTCTCTCTGCACTGTGACTGCTCATGATACGTTCTGAAACGCGTGGTGTGTGCAGCACCAGTGACCGTGAGCCACACAGGTCATTTTGTGCCCATGTCCACACTATTCCATCTTATCCTGGATTACGCCAACATGCTTGTATTAACTTGCTCTATATCGCAATCACTCCTTCACAGGTCCTGTTCTTATTCACTTGTCTTTCCTATATTTTGTACATGCTATATATTATATGAAGTGATGTATTACTTTTGCTGCTGATGCATTTGCACCTATTTCTATTGCATATAGCCTGGCTATTAGTACCTCTGATATATATACATTTTTTGTATCCAGACTGCGTTATTATCTCAGTCACATTGATATTGTGATCCAATTTTTAGTCACACTATCATTGTGAGGCAATTTCTTGTGGGCCCCTGTTATTTCTTAAATTATCTAATACTTCGCTATTTATGCTGATATATTTATATACTATTTTTTCATCTATTTTCTTGCGGCTCCATTTTTAATATATCTTTATCATTACGTATAATCATGTTTCATTCATTTTTTAACCTGTACAAGCACCTCTTCTGTATGTAGTGCTACTTCTTATTACCCTCACCAATAAAGGTATTTTAACCTTAAAACTCCACATGTTCGGTTTCTTTTTCCTTGGCCTTCAGGCAGAGGACACACAGACGTGACATCATCGCGCCCTCTAACCTGAACGTGACAGTCAGGAGAGGCGGAAGACACCGCAGCAGTGGAGCGGGGAGAGGTAAGTATCGCAAGTGCCGAGGCCTGGAGCAAGCGGTGGGGTGCCCACTTGCAGGCACCGGCATTGGCACTGGGCGCCCATAGCGTGCTGGTGTCCCCGACGGCGAGTGGGCCTCCCCCGCCTGCTGACGCCGGCCCTGACTGCATAGGCTGAAACCTGCTAGTCAGTGTTGAGGGCATGAGTAACACAAAGGTGACGGGGAGTGGGCCTCCCCCGCCTGCTGACGCTGGCCCTGACTGCATAGGCAGAAAGCTGCTAGTCAGTATTGAGGGCAGGGGTGGCACAAAGATGATGAATATGGAGGACTACCTGGCAGCAGATTTAATATTAATCTCCTGATAAAATAGTGATTTGATCAAAACTACAGTAAGCAGCCCAGTAAGTGACAGATCGCTGGAATTTGGGCTTCTCTACATTATGCTGCTCCCTGATTAGGTGGCAAAACCTGGTGACACATTCACTTTAAAATATTTTTTTGAAGATTAATACAGTATTAAGCTATGAAATGGTGTGCGTGGCTTTGCTCTGCTTTCTCCAGCAATCCATATGACAGGAGCAAGGGTCAAGCATGCAAGCCTCTAGACCACACCACACAGCCGGGTGCAGAGCCCTGGTCTCAGGATCAACGGGGGTCACAGTGGTCGAATCCTCAGTGATGATTGACCCCTTGTCCTGTGGATAGGGGAAACTTACTAACTTAGGAAAAACCCTTAAAATAAGTTGTCCAAATACAGTAAAGGTTATGTGTTTAGTTGTAAAACTGTAAAATAAAAATACAGTAAAATACACGTTATATGCTTGATATTTCAGAAAGAAACTGTCCACAGTTAAAAATAAAACACAAAAAAACAAAAAAAAACCATGGCTGCTTTCCTTCCGTCTGTGGGTTACATCTGGAATTGTAGTTCAGCTACAGTGTCGGCAAAAAAAATCTTTGCAAGTTCAATGAAACCACAAAATCTTAACATTCAAGTGGATTCAAGTGTTTTATTGTGGATATTTTATTACAATTAGTATTTTGTCACGTCACCCTTACATTTTATCACCATCTGCAGTCGTTTAGGCATGGATTCAGCACCCCACACCATCACACTGTCAGGGTGTTTAACAGTCTTAACTGTATATTTTGGCTCATACCGTGACACGGTACTCGGACTTCGCACGACCTTTGAGCCTCCCCTGACCAGTCTGAAAGTGCTCTCATCACTAAACATCACTTTCTTTCACTCTTCAGATGTCCAATCTTGATATTTCTTACATAAGGCAAGCCTTTTCTTCTTCACTGCTGCTGTGAGCAGGGGCTTCTTTGCGGCACGGCAACTTGGTAGACCCAGGTCCTTCTGCAGGCGGTGACGAATTGTCCTGGTTGCGATGTTCTGGAGGAGCATAGGGTACTTGTTTTTTAGTTCAATGGCAGTTATAGAAGGATGTGACATCACTTCACGCTCCAGAAGCTTATCAGTCCTTGGTGAAGACTTCTTAGGTGCGCCAGAGCCTGGTTTCCTCTGCGGTACCATCCCAGGAGGCAATGATGCCGCCGACCGCTTCAGTTGATAAATTGCTTCTCTTGACACTCCCAGATCTCTAGCTACAGCAATCACCGAATCCCCCTTCTCGAGCAGAGTCAAGGCACGGGATTTCTCTTCCATTTTAAGCTTCTTTTGACCCATTGTGGGAGATAATAAAAAACTGAGGGAGATAATAAAAGTCTGCCTAATAGCAAAACTGGCTGAGCTGCACATAACAACCAATCAGAGTGCAGCTTTCGCTTTACCAGAGAAGTGAAAACTGAGCGTTGATTGGTTGATATTTGCAACAAAGCCAGCTTTAACCCCTTTCTGACATTAGACGTACTATCCCGTCGAGGTGGGGTGGGCCCCTATGACCACCGACGGGATAGTACGTCATACGCGATCGGCAGCGCTCACGGGGGGGAGCGCGGCCGATCACGGCCGGGTGTCAGTTGCCTATCGCAGCTGACATCCGGCACTATGTGCCAGGAGCGGTCACGGACCACTCCCGGCACACCGCGATCAAACATGATCGCGATGTGCCGGCGGTACAGGGAAGCATCGCGCAGGGAGGGGGCTCCCTGCGGGCTTCCCTGAGACCCCCGCAGCAACGCGATGTGATCGCGTTGCTGCAAGGGTCTCCTACCTCCCTCCCTGCTCCAGACCCGGATCCAAGATGGCCGCGGCATCCGGGTCCTGCAGGGAGGGAGGTGGCTTCACAGAGCCTGCTCAGAGCAGGCACTGTGAAGCCTGCAGCACTGTAAGATCGGTGATCTGACAGAGTGCTATGCAAACTGTCAGATCAGCGATCTGTGATGTCCCCCCCTGGGGCAAAGTAAAAAAGTTAAAAAAAAAAATTTCCAAATAAAAAAAAATATTCCTAAATAATGAAAAAAAAAAATATTATTCCCATAAATACATTTCTTTATCTAAATTAAAAAAAAACAAAAAAACAATAAAAGTACACATATTTAGTATTGCCGCGTCCGTAACGGCCCGACCTATAAAACTGTCCCACTAGTTAATCCCTTCAGTAAACACCATAAGGGAAAAAAAAAAAAAAAAAACGAGGCAAAAAATAACGCTTTATTATCATACCGCCGAACAAAAAGTGGAATAACACACGATCAAAAAGACAGATATAAATAACCATGGTACCGCTGAAAATGTCATCTTGTCCCGCAAAAAACGAGCCGCCATACAGCATCATCAGCAAAAAAATTAAAAAGTTATAGTCCTGAGAATAAAGCGATGCAAAAATAATTATTTTTTCTATAAAATAATTTTTATCGTATAAAAGCGCCAAAACATAAAAAAATGATATAAATGAGGTGTCGCTGTAATTGTACTGACCCGAAGAATAAAACTGCTTTATTAATTTTACCAAACGCGGAACGGTATAAACGCCTCCCCCAAAAGAAATTCATGAATAGCTGGTTTTTGGTCATTCTGCCTCACAAAAACCGGAATAAAAAGCGATCAAAAAATGTCACGTGCCCAAAAATGTTACCAATAAAAACGTCAACTCATCCCGCAAAAAACAAGACCTCACATGACTCTGTGGACCAAAACATGGAAAAAATATAGCTCTCAAAATGTGGTAACGCAAAAAATATTTTTTACAATAAAAAGCGTCTTTCAGTGTGTGACGGCTGCCAATCATAAAAATCCGCCAGAAAACCCACTATAAAAGTAAATCAAACCCCCCTTCATCACCCCATTAGGGAAAAATTTAAAAAATGTATTTATTTCCATTTTCCCATTAGGGTTAGGGCTAGGGTTAGGGTTAGGGCTAGGGATAGGGCTAGGGTTAGGGCTAGGGTTAGGGCTAGGGCTACGGTTAGGGTTGGGGCTAAAGTTAGGGTTAGGGTTGGGGCTAAAGTTACGGTTAGGGTTTAGATTACATTTACAGTTGGGAATAGGGTTGGGATTAGGGTTAGGGGTGTGTCAGGGTTAGAGGTGTGGTTAGGGTTACCGTTGGGATTAGGGTTAGGGGTGTGTTTGGATTAGGGTTTCAGTTATAATTGAGGGTTTCCACTGTTTAGGCACATCAGAGGCTCTCCAAACGCGACATGGCGTCCGATCTCAATTCCAGCCAATTCTGCGTTGAAAAAGTAAAACAGTGCTTCTTCCCTTCCGAGCTCTCCCGTGTGCCCAAACAGGGGTTTACCCCAACATATGGGGTATCAGCGTACTCAGGACAAATAGGACAACTTTTGGGGTCCAATTTCTCCTGTTACCCTTGAGAAAATACAAAACTGGAGGCTAAAAAATAATTTTTGTGGGAAAAAAAAAAAGATTTTTTATTTTCACGGCTCTGCGTTACAAACTGTAGTGAAACACTTGGGGGTTCAAAGCTCTCAAAACACATCTAGATAAGTTCCTTAGGGGGTCTACTTTCCAAAATGGTGTCACTTGTAGGGGGCTTTCTACTGTTTAGGTACATTAGGGGCTCTGCAAACGCAATGTGACACCTGCAGACCATTCCATCTAAGTCTGCATTCCAAATGGCGCTCCTTCCCTTCCGAGCCCTCCCATGCACCCAAACAGTGGTTCCCCCCACATATGGTGTATCATCGCACTCAGGACAAATTGGGCAACAAATTTTGGGGTCCAATTTCTCCTGTTACCCTCGGGAAAATACAAAACTGGGGGCTAAAAAATAATTTTTGTGGGAAAAAATTTTTGTTTTATTTTTATGGCTCTGCATTATAAACTTCTGTGAAGCCCTTGGTGGGTCAAAGCACTCAAAACACATCTAGATAGGTTCCTTAGGGGGTCTACTTTCCAAAATGGTGTCACTTGTGGGGGGTTTCAATGTTTAGGCACATCAGTGGCTCTCCAAACACAACATGGCGTCCCATCTCAATTCCTGTCAATTTTGCATTGAAAAGTCAAACGGCGCTCCTTCCCTTTCGAACTCTCCCATGCGCCCAAACAGTGGTTTACCCCCACATATGGGGTATCAGCGTACTCAGGACAAATTGTACAACAACTTTTGGGGTCCATTTTCTCCTGTTACCCTTGGTAAAATAAAACAAATTGGAGCTGAAGTAAATTTTTGGTGAAAAAAAGTTAAATGTTCATTTTTATTTAAACATTCCAAAAATTCCTGTGAAGCACCAGAAGGGTTAATAAACTTCTTGAATGTGGTTTTGAGCACCTTGAGGAGTGGTTTTTAGAATGGTGTCACACTTGGGTATTTTCTATCATATAGACCCCTCAAAATGACTTCAAATGAGATGTGGTCCCTAAAAAAAAAATGGTGTTGTAAAAATGAGAAATTGCTGGTCAACTTTTAACCCTTATAACTCCCTAACAAAAAAAAAATTTTGGTTCCAAAATTGTGCTAATGTAAAGTAGACATGTGGGAAATGTTACTTATTAAGTATTTTGTGTGACATATTTCTGTGATTTAATTGCATAAAAATTCAAAGTTGGAAAATTGCGAAATTTTCAAAATTTTCGCCAAATTTCCGTTTTTTTCACAAATAAACGCACGTTATATCGAATAAATTTTACCACTATCAGGAAGTACAATACGTGTCACGAGAAAACAATGTCAGAATCACTGGGATCCGTTGAAGCGTTCCAGAGTTATAACCTCATAACGGGACAGTGGTCAGAATTGTAAAAATTGGCCCGGTCATTAACATGCAAACCACCCTTGGGGGTAAAGGGGTTAATATTAGACATTTTTTTTATTATCTCCCCCATTGTGTACACTTTTAAAAAGTGAAATTATGATGTGGATTTTACATGTAAAGTTTTTTTTTGCAGGCACTGTACACTGAAGTGAAAGGTGTTGTGTTAAGCTGCAATACCACACAGTGGCTAACGACAGGAGTGGTGCTGTTTTTGGTAAAGTAGCCATGTTTTTCTAATTCTGGACATCCCTTTTAGGTCATGTTCACACATTCAGCATTTTACCTCAGTATTTGTAGCCAAATCCAGCAGTGGGTGTTTCCTCTGATTGTTCCTCTCCTGGTTCTGCCTTATAAATACTGAGGTAAAATACTGACCGAATACTGATAGTGTGAACGTGGTCTTAGGGTTGGTCTGAAAAGAACCGTCAGGGGCAATTGTCCTGCAGCCCCTCGGTCAGAGTACAGATTGATCCACAGCAGCTTGCTTTTACCATTCACTGATGGTCTTGCGAAGGCGGACAGACACCTTAAGGTACCTTCACACATAACGATTTCGTTAACGATATCGTTGCAACGTCACGCTTTTTGTGAAGTAGCAACGATCCCGCTAACGATCTCGTTATGTGTGACAGCGACCAACGATCAGGCTCCAGCTGGGAGATCGTTGGTCGCTGGGGAACGATCAGGACCTTTTTTTGGTCGCTGATCACCCGCTGTCATCGCTGGATCGGCGTGTGTGACGCCGATCCAGCGATGTGTTCACTTGTAACCAGGGTAAATATCGGGTTACTAAGCGCAGGGCCGAGCTTAGTAACCCGATATTTACCCTGGTTACCATTGTAAAAGTAAAAAAAAAAAACAGTACAAACTCACATTCCAATGTCTGTCACGTCCCCCGCCGTCAGCTTCCCTGCACTGACTGTCAGTGCGCCGGCCGTAAAGCAGAGCACAGCGGTGACATCACCGCTGTGCTCTGCTTTACGGCCGGCGCTGACAGTCAGTGCGGGAAGCTGACGCCGGGGGACGTGACAGACATCGGAATGTGAGTATGTAGTGTTTTTTTTTTTTACTTTTACAATGGTAACCAGGGTAAATATCGGGTTACTAAGCGCGGCCCTGCACTTAGTAACCCGATGTTTACCCTGGTTACCCGGGGACTTCGGCATCGTTGAAGACAGTTTCAACGATGCCGAAGTCGTTCCCCTGATCGTTGGTCGCTGGAGAGAGCTGTCTGTGTGACAGCTCCCCAGCGACCACACAACGACTTACCAACGATCACGGCCAGGTCGTATCGCTGGTCGTGATCGTTGGTAAGTCGTTTAGTGTAACGGTACCTTTAGTTAGGAGCCAGCTGGATGCTCTTTCTTTGCTGACTTTCCCCATACAAATTCACACTCACTTCAGTTAAGTGTGCATATGTTTCCAATAGGGAGAGCGGATTAGACATCTGCCAGAGGCAAATCTCTCTGTGAAACATAACGATTAGGCTGGTGTCACACGACCGCATATTCGCTCATCTGAGAGAATCTTATTGATTATGCACTGATCAGAGTTTGCTCAGAGTGTCAGCTTAGTGTGATCAGATTCTCTCAGATGAGCGAATCGGGGCACACTGTGAGGAACAGATGGAGAACAAGATTCCTCCATCTTCTCATTTGTGTCAGTGAAGGTAAATCAGAGTTTTCTCATTATTGATCTTCAGGAGCGAACCACTCCCTGGCCTCACCGCTTCCTACTAGCTGGGTGCAGCGGTGCGCTTGTGATGACTGACAGTTCAGGACGGCGGCCGGTCTGAGCTGCTGATCCAAACAGTGCGCTCTCTAACACTGGCAGCTTTGTCTATGCTGCATATGTGGAGCTCTGAAACTGGTTAGATCCAGCAATATTGCAATAAACTTGTGTTGCACGCCTTGCTTAGGAAACTGGCCACCTCCGATAGTCTGCAGAGGTGGCCAGTGATCTAGGCAAGAAGCAGTAAACTATACAATTAAAAAAAACTCCGTTCTTAAGAACTGACAGGATTTTGAATAAGTGGTAAATGAGCTTGTTTTTACAAACACTTAGCAATTTTACCCATCTAATAAAACAGAACAACCTCTATAAGTGATCACAGAGCTCTAATGTTTTCTATACAGGCTAAGGATACAACAGAAGGTATTATATTACAGTATAGTATATAATATATAGTATAATAAGAATTGTAGTATAAATGTATCAGTTCCAGTGTAAACAGAACATACTTAAAATATAGGAAATTGAATAAATAAATAAATTGGGAAAATGGCTTCCTTGCATTGCACACCAGCTGTCACTTTTCAGAAAAAATATGTTTCACCGATGACTTTGGAACAGAAATCATCAAAAAGAATAAATACAAACAATAATGAATTCCATCTTTCTAAGAGGACGTCGGATGTCCTGATCTCAGCTGATGGGGCTAATTTCCCACATACATTATGTTGTCACTGGCCATAGGGAAAACAGGTGGTAGTTAGTGGTAATGGTGGTAGTTAGTGGTAATTATCCCCCGGTGTGGTGGCCGTGGGGTCTGCATTCACGCCTCTCACCTTTCTGCATGTCTTTTTCATGCACTGGTGGTGGAGGTAGAGAGGCGTCCATACGATGAGAGGCCGGGAGGACGGACAGATGACTGACGGTGGGGCCCCTGGCGACCCTCTCGATGGGCACCTGTAAGGAGGAAGATTTAACCCAGTGAACGCTGGGAACGCATCATTTCTGCTATGTCCTGTTATATTACTAGCCTGTCAGGAAGAGGTGACATGTTCCCTGGAAACTCTCCAGACACTATGCACTATTAGAAATAGAGCCATTTCTGGTCCCTGGTCCTCATCGGAAATGTATCCGGCAGGTGTGGTAAGGGGAACGCATGCAGAACTTTTGCTAACGCCACATCTGTTTCGCAGAGCGGGTGACACCAGCGGTGCAGAAAGGAGTGAGAAAAGGATGGTAGGATGGGGGTTTAGAGAGGAAGATAGGAGCTGGCTCAATCTGCCTGATGCTTTGCACGTGGGCATAGGGCCAGGCAGAGAAGAGCGGGCCCATCTTATTGGAATTCAGTGGTGGCCCTCGCTGCCTGTCCAGAGACAGATGTAACGCAGCCGTCCATGGCATTGCAAGCAGGCACCGAGCGGTTTCCAGGGATTTGTGTGTAGTGGAGAAGCAATGTCGGAGGCTCACCGTGCGAAATGACAGCCAATCTCCCATTCCACATGACAAGCACTGGATACAAACTTTAAACAAATGGTGACCTTTCCAAAGATTAATTTGTTTACCAGCAGAATCCTCCTCTCCTTGTCATCCCAGATGGAGCATATCGGAGCGTCCCCAGATTCTAGGTGGAAGGAACGCTGACTCCAATCAGCTCCGACTCTCCGGCAATTAGTTCCGGGCTTGTTTTTTGTTTTTTCCCCCTCTCTCTTGTATAATATCATCCCCCCCATCCCTACACACACAATTACCTCCCATCCGATCAGGGAAATTGTCACGCTTCCCATTACTGGTTTAGTAAGTACATTGCAATGGAAACATCAATTTGATTACAATGAAAGTAAACCTCCGTGACAACCTCCAACAAGGGCATGAAATGTATATTATTCCAGTGTTACTCCTGGTGGTGTGCGCTGCCTGACAGCTGGTGGAGACCCCTGCACAATGCCGTCAGTGATCTACTAAAACCTAGGGATCAAACCCAGCAGGGGCCGGGATCCGGTCAGCTCATGCTCTTTACGCTAATTTTTATATTGCAGTAGAAATGGAGTGTTGTGATCATTTCAGCTGGAAACTGGAGTAAAATCCAAGGCTGCCACCCGTGAAGCCCTAACTAACCACATTCTCCATCCAGGAGCCCTGGAGACATGTGTGAGATCTCCAGGAACCAGAAGGCCATTGTCACACACAGCGTTCTTCATCGCTTTTCTTGACATTTTTCTCTGCTGCTTTTTTATAAGGAGATATTAAATAAAAGGGGTATTCCAGATACATGTTATCATATAGCCACAGAATAAGCACAAGATCAGTGGCGATCCAACCACTGAGACCCCAATGGTCGCCAGAAGGGATGTGTGTCCTTCATTTCACTAAAGGGGCAATCATGCATGTGCAACGCCGGGCTACCACTGCAGTCTTGCCTTGCGCAGGCGTGTACTATGGAGGACAGAGAATGAACTTCAATCCAATATTGCAGCCAGCATGCAGCCAGCGGGTAAGGAAAGGGTGAATCAAAAACCCCAAAACCCCGCCTCCATGGCTGAAGATTGTTCCCTCCAAATTCAGGTGACAGTGTCCCTTTAAATGCTGAGCCCTGTATACCACTGATTGGCAGATTTTTGTGTACACTGTGCATAGGCAGAAAACTGCTAATTAGTGGTGGGGGCGGCGTTATACAGAGCAGATGACTAGGAGGCATGGGACACAGAGTCCTGTAGTGAATCTCCTGCTGATACTGATTTTATTGAAACAGCAAGACACAGCCTAATATGGGACACATATCTGGAATCAGGGTATCAGGCCCTATATCATTGCTGCTCTCATATTACACCGCAAAATAGATTCCCTTTAATGCAGCTTTCCTCACAAACTGAACAGCACTTTGGAAAAAAAAAAATGGCCGCTAGTGGGGGAGCATGTGATGATGAAATGAATGTGTGAATTAAACAAAATGTCCTGCTGCTTCTTGTTTTGGTAGCCATAGGATTTGCTTTGAAAAACAATAAATAAAGTTTTAAAAAATTCTATTGTTTGAAATTTATTGTGTTTTTTTTTTTTTGTTATAAGTGTTAAAAAAATACAAAACTGGGTGGATGTTAAGAAGGCTTATATGAAACTATTAAAGGGATGCTATCATTAGAAAGTGACATTGTGTAATTCAGATGTTTGTGGTACATGTATTTTTTTATAATTTGGCAATGTTCTTTTTTCATATCACGATCTCAATTAAGGCTATGTGCACACGTTGCGGATTAGGCTTAGGAATTTCTGGTGCGGATTCTGCCTCTCCTGGCAGAAAACACGCCTGCGGATTTGTTGCGTTTTTTGTGCGGTTCCGCAGCGTTTTTTGTGCATTTTTGCTGCGGTTTTCTTGCGGATTTGCTGCATTTTCTACCCCTGCGGCTTTCTATAATGGAATGGGTACAAAAACGCTGCAGATTAACAAAAAAAGAAGTGACATGCTACTTCTTTTAAACCGCAGCGTTTCCGCAGCGGATTTTCCGCAAAGTGTGCACAGCATTTTTTTTTCTCATAGATTTACATTGTACTGTAAATCAATTGCGGATCTGCAGCGTTTCTGCACTGCAAAAAACGCTGCGGATCCGCAGAGAATCCGCAACATGTGCACATTGCCTAAATTAGTAATCTGTAATTTTCCCTGGTGGCCAGCGTGTAAATTGCAAGATTTCTATTTTTATTTTGAATACGGATTGCGCTATGTTAAAAAAACATAAAAAATACAAGTAACTCAAAAAAACTGATTTAATCATTAGATCATTTTCTAATGCTAGCTTTCATTTAAGTTTGGTTTATGATTCGGAATATGTACTAAAATTTACATTTAAAGCGCCAATAGACTAATAGCCAGGAATTTGCCTGAAGGACAGTACGCTTAGCAAGTATGTGTTGACATAGATTTTTTTTAACTGTGTATTTTTAGTCTAATTTAAAGGGGTATTCCCTTCTCCAAGATCCTATCCCAATATGTAGTAGGTATGGTAATAACAATAATATTCGCATATACCTCCAGTTGGAAATGTTGCATAGTTTTTTTGATTCTCTATGTCACTTACCCCATGTGCAGGACATTGCAGTAGCTTAGTTATCCATGGTTACGACTAGGGTTGAGCGACTTTTACTTTTTTAGGGTCGAGTCGGATTTCGCAAAACCCAACTATCTTTAAAGTCGAGTCGAGTGAAATCGGCCAATTATGGCGAAAAGTCGGGGATCGACCGAAACACGAAACCCAATGCAAAGTCAATGGGAAATCTAATTTTTTTTTTCTTCTTTCTCTCTCTCTCGCTCCTTCATTGGCTGAAAAAATGGCGCCAAACGCGTCATACGAAACGCGACTTTGGCGCGAAGATCGCCGTCCGCATGGCCGATCCCACACTAGGATCGGGTCGGGTTTCATGAAACCCGACTTTGCCAGAAGTCAGCGACTTTTGAATTTGTCCGATCCGTTTCGCTCAAGCCTAGTTACGACCACTAATCTAACAGCTAACTAACTGTCACAATATGAGTGGTCGTAACCATGGTTATCTAAGCTACTGCAATGTCCTGCACATGGGGTAAGTGACTGAGAATCAGAAGAACTATACTATATTTTTAACTGGAGGTATTTTCTAATATTATTATTAATACACCTGCTCTACATATTAGGATAGAGTCTTGGAGATGGAAATAGCCCTTTCACTACTTTTCAATAAAATTATAGGCAGAGGTTTGCATTTTTATAGCCATAAAGTTGCATATAGCTGGGTCACACATTCAATTACACTGTTCAAATGTGCACTCAAAATGTGCCATAAACCAATCCTAACAAATGGCTAAATAGAAGGTTTACTGATTTGTCATAAGAAAGAAACTCAACAACTTTTCTGTCTCTGTAATTTTTCGTTCTGGGTGAGGAGGCCCTTTAATATGCACGAAGATACAATGAAGCTGAATAATAAACCTCTGTATCAAATGTATTCTGTAAGTCTGGTTTTACTTTTGCAATACACCCAGATGTATGAGAGACAAAGCCCTACAGTAAGCAGACGATAATCCGGGCTTTGTCTACAGTAAGGACCATGGATGGTTTGTTTAATCCCTATTAACATTTTCATTGATGAGCAAGCAGATCTGTATGCTTAAGTTACACCAAGTAACAGGACGCGGTGCTGTCTGTTCCTACAAGACGCTGGGACTGTGAGGAGAATATTAGGGCTGGCAGACTTACAGATGTTTTCGGTTTGCAGCTGATCAGGGGCAGGCTGATCCCATAGCTCTGACTGAGGAGGTCACGGTGAGTCAGGTTCTCAGGATTACACATGATGCGTGTGCTCAAGGTCAGCTTGTGCTGCAAGACAGATGGACACATGGGGCAGAATTAGAAAAAGTGGAGTTTTAATACAAGTATTCAGTTGTCAAAATTTTTCTTCTGGACGTGTGCACAGACATTTATGTACTTTTACGTATGTTGCAAAACAAATAATGTAAAATATAGGTTGCCTTCCAATTTTTTGGGTGTTAAAAAAAATGTTGAATGCAGAGGTAATTAAATGCAGTCCCCACCACCGTTTGAATCTGTTCCCACGACCTATTTTCATTCCATATTTTCGAAGTGTGTATTACCGAGGCATGAAATCTCATTCATACGCTGCAGAAAAAAAAACCCAGTATAAAATATTCAAGGATTCCATAATAACAGGATTTGTACCACACGACTGGCCAATGTGGTCAGGATTAAGGGCTAGTGTAGCTAGAAATGGGTCAACAGTGGCACTGATATGTCTCTTTAATTTTGTTTTGTTCATGTTTCAATCTACAAATACAGGTGATGTTTTAATGAACCTTGCGGTTGCTGGATTTTCCACATTTTTTCATGGTTCACTTGCTCAGGAAACCAGCCTGAAGCCCCCCCATGCACCGCACCCTCATCCCAGGCATTTCACAATCCGGTGAGCTGATTATTGCTTCTTTGTGTTTTTCTACCCATAAAATGTGGGGCCAATATTCAAAAAGGGGGCCAAATCTGAGACTGGAAAGTATAGGCCAATAAGTTTAACCTCAACTGTGGGCAAAATCTTTGAGTGTTTTCTAAAAGATGCTATCCTCAATAAGAATAGGCTCATGACCCAACATTGACATGGGTTTATGAGAGATGGGTCCTTTAAGTCTATTCTGATCAGCTTCTATGAGGTGGTAAGTTCCAGGCTGGACCAGGGTAATGCAGTGGATGTCCTCTAGTTTGACTTTTCAGAGCTGTTTGATACTGTGTCACATAAAAGGTTACATAGAACAAGATAAATGGGACTAATTAGGATAACAACTGGCTCTGTGATAGGAAACTGAAGGTTGTTATTAACCCCTTAAGCCCCGAGGGTGGTTTGCACGTTAATGACCGGGCCAATTTTTACAATTCTGACCACTGTCCCTTTATGAGGTTATAACTCTGGAACGCTTCAACGGATCTTGGCGATTCTGACATTGTTTTCTCGTGACATATTGTACTTCATTTTAGTAGTAACATTTATTCGATATAACTTGCGTTTATTTGTGAAAAAAACGGAAATTTGGCGAAAATTTTGAAAATTTCGCAATTTTCCAACTTTAAATTTTTATGCCCTTAAATCACAGAGATATGTCACGCAAAATACTTAATAAGTAACATTTCCCACATGTCTCCTTTACATCAGCACAATTTTGGAACCAAAATTTTTTTTTGTTAGGGAGTTATAAGGGTTCAAAGTTGACCAGCAATTTCTCATTTTTACAACACCATTTTTTTTTAGGGACCACATCTCATTTGATGTCATTTTGAGGGGTCTATATGATAGAAAATACCCAAGTGTGACACCATTCTAAAAACTGCACCCCTCAAGGTGCTCAAAACCACATTCAAGAAGTTTATTAACCCTTCAGGGGTTTCACAGGAATTTTTGGAATGTTTAAATAAAAATGAATATTTAACTTTTTTTCACACAAAATTTATTTCAGCTCCAATTTGTTTTATTTTACCAAGGGTAACAGGATAAAATGGATGCCAAACATTGTTGTACAATCTGTACTGAGTACGCTGATACCCCATATGTGGGGGTAAACCACTGTTTGGGCGCATGGCAGAGCTCGGAAGGGAAGGAGCGCCATTTGACTTTTAAATGCAAAATTGACAGGAATTGAGATGGGACACCATGTTGCGTTTGGAGAGCCACTGATGTGCCTAAACATTGAAACCCCCCACAAGTGACACCATTTTGGAAAGTAGACACCCTAAGGAACTTATCTAGATGTGTGGTGACCACTTTGACCCACCAATTGCTTCACAGAAGTTTATAATGCAGAGCCGTAAAAATAAAAAATCATATTTTTTCACAAAAATGATCTTTTCGCCCCCAATTTTTTATTTTCCCAAGAGTAAGAGAAGAAATTGAACCTCAAAAATTGTTGGCCAATTTGTCCTGAGTACGCTGATACCCCGTATATGGGTGTAAACCATTGTTTGGGCGTATGGCAGAGCTCGGAAGGGAAGGAGCGCCATTTTACTTTTCAATGCAAAATTGACTGGAATTGAGATGGGATGCCATGTTGCGTTTGGAGAGCCCCTGATGTGCCTAAACATTGAAATCCCCACAAGTGACACCATTTTGGAAAGTAGACCCCTTAAGGAACTTATCTAGAGGTGTGGGGAGCACTTTGACCCAACAAGTGCTTCACAGAAGTTTATAATGCAGAGCCGTAAAAATAAAAAATCATATTTTTTCACAAAAATAATCTTTTCGCCACCAATTTTTTATTTTCCCAAGGGTAAGAGAAGAAATTAGACCACAAAAGTTGTTGTGCAATTTGTCCTGAGTGCGACGATACCCCATATGTGGGGGTAAACCACTGTTTGGGCGCATGGCAGAGCTCGGAAGGAAAGGAGCGCCATTTGACTTTTCAATGCAAAATTGACTGGAATTGAGATGGGACGCCATGTTGCGTTTGGAGAGCCCCTGATGTGCCTAAACATTGGAACCCCTCACAAGTGACACCATTTTGAAAAGTAGACCCCTTAAGGAACTTATCTAGATGTGTGGTGAGCACTTTGACCCAACAAGTGCTTCACAGAAGTTTATAATGCAGAGCCGTAAAAATAAAAAATCTTATTTTTTCACAAAAATGATCTTTTCGCCCCCAATTTTTTATTTTCCCAAGGGTAAGAGAAGAAATTAGACCACAAAAGTTGTTGTGCAATTTGTCCTGAGTGCGACGATACCCCATATGTGGGGGTAAACCACTTTTTGGGTGCATAGCAGAGCTCGGAAGGGAAGGAGCGCCATTTGACTTTTCAATGCAAAATTGACTGGAATTAAGATGGGACGCCATGTTGGTTTGGAGAGCCCCTGATGTGCCTAAACATTAAAAACCCCCACAAGTGACACCATTTTGGAAACTAGACCCTCTAAGGAACTTATCTAGATGTGTTTTGAGAGCTTTGAACCCCCAAGTGTTTCACTACAGTTTATAACGCAGAGCCGTTAAAATAAATTTATTTTTTTTTCGCAAAAATTTTTTAGCCCCCAGTTTTGTATTTTCACAAGGGTAACATAATAAATTGGACCCCAAAAGTTGTTGTCCAATTTGTCCTGAGTACGCTGATACCCCATATGTGGGGGGGAACCACTGTTTGGGCGCATGGCAGAGCTCGGAAGGGAAGGAGCGCCATTTGGAATGCAGACTTAGATGGATTGGTCTGCAGGAGTCACGTTGCATTTGCAGAGCCCCTGATGTACCCAAACAGTACAAACCCCCCACAAGTGACCCCATATTAGAAACTAGACCTCCCATGGAACTTATCTAGATGTGTTGTGAGAACTTTGAACCCCTAAGTGTTTCACTACAGTTTATAACGCAGACCCGTGAAAATAAAAATTCTTTTTTTTTTCACAAAAATGATTTTTTAGCCCCCAGCTTTGTATTTTTACAAGGGTAACAGAATAAATTGGACCCCAAAAGTTGTTGTTCAATTTGTCCTGAGTACGCTGATACCCCATATGTGGGGGGGAACCACTGTTTGGGCTCATGGCAGAGCTCGGAAGGGAAGGAGCGCCATTTGGAATGCAGACTTAGATGGATTGGTCTGCAGGCGTCACGTTGCATTTGCAGAGCCCCTGATGTACCCAAACAGTAGAAACCACCCACAAGTGACCCCATATTGGAAACTAGACCTCCCATGGAACTTATCTAGATGTGTTGTGAAAACTTTGAACCCCCAAGTGTTTCACTACAGTTTACAACGCAGAGCCGTGAAAATAAAAATCCTTTTTTTTCCCACAAAAATGATTTTTAGCCCCCCAAATTTTTATTTTCCCAAGGATAACAAGAGAACTTGGACCCAAAAAGTTGTTGTCCAATTTGTCTCGAGTACGCTGATACCCCATATGTTGGGGTAAACCCCTGTTTGGGCGCACGGGAGAGCTCGGAAGTGAAGGAGCACTGTTTTACTTTTTCAATGCAGAATTGGCTGGAATTGAGATCGGACGCCATGTCGCGTTTGGAGAGCCCCTGATGTGTCTAAACAGTGGAAACCCCCCAATTATAAATGAAACCCTAATCCAAACGCACCACTAACCCTAATCCCAACTGTAACCCTAACCACACACCTAACCCAGACACACCCCTAATTCTAATCCCAACCCTAATCCCAACCGTAAATGTAATCCAAACCCTAACCCTAGCCCCAACCCTAGCCCTAACCCTAACCCTAACCCTAACCGGAAAATGGAAATAAATACATTTTTTTTAATTTTATTATTTTTCCCTAAGGCTAGGTTCACATTGCGTTAGGGAAATCCGTTTAGCACTAGCGGATTGCGCTAACACAATGTCTTTTTAGGTGTCGTGTTTAGTGGTCGCGTTAACGTCCCCGCTCTGGAAGATCGGGGATCGGACCTCGGGCGCGCCGCGGACGCTGCAAGCAGCGTCTGAGGCGCGCCACAAAAGAATGGCACCTTGCTAGCGCGAGCCGAAAATGGCACGCTCTAGCGATGCGCTACACCTGAAAATCACATTGCTGTCAATGGTTGTGCTAACGGACCCGTTGCACGGCGTTAATTGTGACATTTTCGCCGTGCAACGCTGTCCGTTAGCGTTAACCCATTAACGCAATGTGAACCTAGCCTAACTAAGGGGGTGATGAAGGGGGGTTTGATTTACTTTTATAGCGAGTTTTTTAGCGGATTTTTATGATTGGCAGCCGTCACACACTAAAAGACGCTTTTTATAGCAAAAAAGTTTTTGCGTCTCCACATTTTGAGACCTATAATTTTTCCATATTTTGGTCCACAGAGTCATGTGAGGTCTTGTTTTTTGCGGGACGAGTTGACGTTTTTATCGGTTACATTTTCGGACACGTGACAGTTTTTGATCGCTTTTTATTCTGATTTTTTTGTGAGGCAGAATGACCAAAAACCAGCTATTCATGAATTTCTTTTGGGGGAGGCGTTTATACCGTTCCGCGTTTGGTAAAATTGATGAAGCAGTTTTATTCTTCGGGTCAGTACGATTACAGCGACACCTCATTTATATCATTTTTTTTATGTTTTGGCGCTTTTATACGATAAAAGCTATTTTATAGAAAAAATAATTATTTTGGCATCGCTTTATTCAGAGGACTATAACTTTTTTATTTTTTTGGTTATGATGCTATATGGCGGCTCGTTTTTTGCGGGACAAGATGACGTTTTCAGAGGTAACATGGTTATTTATATCCGTCTTTTTGATCGCGTGTTATTCCACTCTTTGTTCAGCGTTATGATAATAAAGCGTTGTTTTTTGGCTCGTTTTTTTTTTTTTTTTCTTACGGTGTTCACTGAAGGGGTTAACTAGTGGGCCAGTTTTATAGGTCGGGTCGTTACGGACGCGGCGATACTAAATATGTGTACTTTTATTGTTTTTTTGTTTTTTTTTTATGTAAAGAAATGTATTTATGGGAATAATATTTTTTTTTTCTGCTTTATTTAGGAATTTTTTTTTTATTTTTTTTTTTACAAGTGTGGAAATTTTTTTTTTTACTTTTTCACTTTGTCCCAGGGGGGGACATCACAGATCACCGATCTGACAGTGTGCACAGCACTCTGTTAGATCGGTGATCTGACATACAGCCGGGCAGGATTAGAGCTGCAGCTGCAGCCTGATCCTGACCCGGAAGTGCTCCCTGCAGGACCCGGATGCAGCCCGGCGGCCATTTTGGATCCGGGGACTGCAGGGAGAAGACGCTCGGTACACGGTGAGCACATCACCGTGTACCGATCGTCTCAGGGAAGCCCGCAGGGAGCCCCCTCCCTGCGCGATGCTTCCCTGCACCGCCGGCACACCGCGATCATCTTTGATCGCGGTGTGCCGGGGGTTAATGTGCCGGGAGCGGTCCGTGACCGCTCCTGGCACATAGTGCCGGATGTCAGCTGCGATAGGCAGCTGACACCCGGCCGCGATCGGCCGCGCTCCCCCCGTGAGCGCGGCCGATCGCATATGACGTACTATCCCGTCCATGGGAATTAAGTCCCAGGTCACCTGGACGGGATAGTACGTCATATGGGATTAAGGGGTTAATGGAACACAGAGATTGAGTAACAGGAGACAGTTTGAATCACAGGGGTCAGTATTGGGCCCTCTTCTTTTTAACATATTTATTAATAACCCTGTAGAGGGCATGCAGAGTACAATTTCAATATTTGCAGATGACACTAAACTCTGTAAAATAATCAACACAGAGGAGGATACTTTAGTATTACAGAGGGATTTATGTAAGCTGAAGGCCTGCAAAATACTGACCAAAATACGCTAGTGGAACTGACCTAAGGCTGCATTCCCGCGTTATGAAGACAAATTAAAATCACATCTTACTTGCCTTGGATTTTCAAAATTGAGGTAAAAACTATACAAACATGTCTGCTTCTGTTCCATTGCAGAAATCCATGCACACGTGCAGAAACAATACCGGTCACATGTATGGAATTGTTATTTATGCTGCAATACTATTTTCTACATGTGAATGTATCTATAAATCTTATAAATGACCCCCAGACACATACATACAATACACACAGCATGCCCACCACAAAGCCACATGTTATTTTCTTGCTGACTGATAGAGCCTCCAGCTAGACACATCTTTGTGCCAAGCTGATTTTTATTCTTTTATGAGGGTTGTGCGAAGGAAAGTCTTTTCCTGAAAAAACACAGTTAAGTCTGTTTATTAGTATTCTATCTAGACTTACCTTCACCCTAAGTAAACATTAATTTAATATTTTGCCCTTGTTCTGTATCTGCATACTTTGGTTGAAGCAGAGTGGTTCTTTGCACCCTGGTACACCATACCAGGGGCACATGCCACGCCAGCACCTACTAGTTTCACCCTTGCTGATTATATCAATATATTGTGTTCTTTAATTCAATATTGCTCAAAAATACATGAACTGCCATGATTTATTATATTTTTTGGAGGGGGTGTAGGTTTGCCGAAACAACTCCACCTCTTTTGTGCTCAGATTCTAAGGACTCTCCCAGCAAAATAAAAATTATTGTCAAGTTTGCTAATATACCACCATAGTGCACTGATAACCATTATCATATATAGGAGTGTGAGCATTTCTGCATATCACTGACATGGCTATCAATGCTGCGATTTCCAAAATTCCGTGACTTTTCCTTCTTGGTCTTACAATAGTAATGTTGAGGAATGTAGAAGCAAATATGATTTCTTGATTTCTTTCTTAATAAAAACTGAGATATTTCTGAAGTCGAAAGGGGTCTATACATTTAAGCCAAACGATTGTCTGCCAGTGTAGTAGATATAGCACAGCCGAGCGCACGGAGCCTAGAGCGCAAATTATTTACCAGACTAATCAGTCAGTAAAATACTCTGTGCCTTGTGGGGATTCACTCTGGTAGGCAATAGCAGGAAAGCAGAAAAGAAGCACGCCCAGGTTTTCTATTCACATTGGCTGCAGAAAAATAAAACAGTCTAACATCAGACAAAGCAAAGGTCCAGCTTGTTTCCACAACATAGGTTAGGGCCCGGCGTGTCATACCATTCAGGCCGGATGTTGCCACAAAACATATCTCAGCTATTCCCAACCCAAAAACACAATCTGAGGGTTTCTAGCTGTCTATTTATGCTGTCCTAAGTCCTGCAGCTCTGCAATACGGGGGTAACTCCCAAAAACCCGGCAAAGCAGAGAAGGTCCAGGACAGGGCTTGGCCCCCTTCCGTGATGTTCACCAGTGTAAGTGGCTCTTGCTGGAAGGAATATATCTCCCATCCATCACCGTACCCCTCAATGCGCCACATACTCCCCCTTTGTACAACCCGGAGGGGATGGACAAACGCCATACAGTGGACTCTGGATAAGGCATCTGCATTCCCCTGTAGCTTGCCTGCCCAATGTTCCACTGGTAACAGAAATTTTGTAGGGACAGGAACCATATGGTAACCTGAGCATTCCCCTCCCTGGCTTGACTCATCCACATAAGAGGTGGATGATCGTTACTAAGCGGAATGTCTTCACCAGCAAATAATAGAGATTTGAGTGCCCACTTAAAGGTGAGGCACTACACTGTACCTGATTTTGGCTGGGGTGAGCTTTTGGCTCAGGTAACCCACGGGGTGCTCTTCCCCTTTTATTTCTTAGACAGTACCATGCCTAGTCCTACTTCCAAGGCATCTTTCTGTACGATAAACTCCCTTTTGAAGTCAGGGGTAACCTGGACAGGTGTCCCGCACAACAATGACTTCAATGTCACGAAAGCCTCCTCGGTCTGAGCATCCTAGCGGACCACTGCGGATTTCCTTCCTTTTAGGCAGTCCGTCAACGGAGACGACAGTGTGGCAAAATTGTGAATAAATCTACTCATCGTGTGAGGGCAGGGCCAGTTCTGTATCGCTTCTATGTTCTTCACCTGCAGTTTGAGGATTCCCTATCCAGTGATATAGGTACTGAGCTTCTCCTAACCCTATGGTACATTTCTTTGAGCTGGCAGTCAGCCCCGCTTGCCGGAGGGAGTACACTACCGCCTGCACCTTTGGTAGGTGACTTGCCCAGTTAGCGGTATAGACCATGATATCAAGGTATGCTGAGGCGTACCGACGAAGGGAACAGAGGAGGATATCCATTAACCGCTGGAATGTTGCCGGAGTGTCATGCAAGCCAAAAGGTAATACCTTATATTGATACAGCAATTCACATGTGATAAAGGCCGGTTTATCCTTGGCAGCCTCCATCAAGTGCACTTGCCAATACCCGTTTGTGAAGTCTTGGACCTGAAAACTTCTGTGCTTGCCCCATTCGCTCTATCAACTCGTCCACCCGAGGCATGGGGTAGGCGACAAATTTTGATATTTCATTGAGTCTCCAGAAGAGATTACAGAACCGTAACGCTCCATGCGGCTTAGGTATTAGTACTATCAAGCTAGCTAGTCAAGCAAGCTAGTCGTAGCATCAATTTCACCTCTTCCTCGATGGCTTGTTGCCGAGTCTCATGCACCCGATACGGCTTTTGATGGACTGTGGCCTGGGGCTCAGTGAGAATGTCATGCTAGATTACCGAGGTACGCCCAAGGAGTGTGGAGGAGACATCTGTATTCTGCCTAACGAATTTCTGGGCCTCCTGAACCTGTTTAATGGACAGAGTGTCCGCTATACTTACTACAGCGAAGGCTTCCAGACAAGAGACAGAACTGTCTCCATCCTTTCCTGTAGTTTTGCGACGTGTTCAATCATACTCTTATGCGGGGTGGCTTCTTGCTCCCTTGCCTCCTTGGCCATGTCGAACAACCACCGTGGATGTCTGCCATGCAACAGTTCGATGGGCGAGAACCCCGTGGATGCCTGGGGCACCTTTCGCACATCGAAAATAAATAGGGCAGCAGAAGATGCCAGTCTTTTCTGTCCTTGAATACAGCTTATTTAAGCATGTTCTTTAATGTTTTGTTAAACTTTTCTGCTGTCTGTTTGTGGATGATAAACAGACATATGCAAGTGTTTAACATTTAGCAACTGGCAAAGTGCCTTCATGACCTTAAAAATAAAGGGAGTCTCTTGGTCTGTCAAAATTTCCTTAGGTATACCCACCCGAGAGAACATGCCCATTAGTTCTTTGGCTAGGAGTTTAGCCGACATATGGTGCAGAGTAACGGTCTCCGGATACCATAATCAAGGACTACCAGAATATGCTGATGACCTCTGATGAACTTAATTACTGGCCCTACCGTATCCTTGGCTATTCTTTTGAACGGTACATCTATAATTGGTAGAGGTGCAAAAGGACTCTGGAAATGCAGATGGGATCTGGTCACCTGACACACTGGACAGAATTCACAATACCTTGGTCTTGGCTAATTTCAAAGTGCGGTAGCCCCATACCCCTCTATAAGGTTCACCATCTGGAGCACATTACTAGGGGACGCCCGTTCGAACCAGAGCTGGAGGGGGTGTGGTAAGGCCCTCCAGAATTTATCAGTCACTATGTGGTCCAAAATGGCAATGGGACACAACACCTCGAGCTGCAACCACTTTAGTATCAGATGCAATAAGTCATAACCCTGCAACCTCGCCGGTTTTGAATAAACTCCCACTGATGCACAAGATTATTATTGTTATTATTATTTATTATTATAGCGCCATTTATTCCATGGCACTTTACATGTGAAGAGGGGTATACATAATAAAAACAAGTACAGTACAATACAGGTCACCGACTGGTACAGGAGGAGAGAGGATCCTGCCCACGAGGGCTCACAATCTACAAGGGTTAGGTGAGGATACAATAGGCGAGGGTAGAGCTGGTCATGCAGCGGCTTGGTCGAGCGGTGGTTACTGCAGGTCGTAGGCTTGTCGGAAGAGGTGAGCCAGAACCAACACATTTCTGCCAAGTCGTGCCAGGATCTCACCCATGAAGATTGTGTAGTCCATCGCTTGCTCAGCCAGTAAGTCATAGTAAGTCTTCTGTGGTCCTCATGTCCGAAATGGACTTCTGCCCATTGATCCTGGGGTCGACCCACCCCCTTTCGGCCACACTCTCAAACATGTACAGGTGGGCATCATTGTCATCTGATGATTCCATTTTGGGGGATTGCCAAATGGACTGTTTTTCCAGATATCATGCACTGCCCGCGGAGTTCCTACTGTCTCTAGAACAGTCAGCAGCAGCTGGGTGGTTTCCAGTTATTGTTGGTAAAATATTTGTTACTGTTGGGTGGCTTTCATGAGTGCTTGAACCACTGCCTCCATCTCTGCAGAAATCCCCATCTGGGTTTGCCACAATCCCTTTACCCAGGACATACACAGGCAGCCGGCCAGAAGCACAAAATCTGGTTTTAGCGCTTGCCTCACTGTGTGTGCCCGCTTCAAGCCACCAATTGTGGGGATTTGATAGGCAATGGCAGGGAAACAGTAAAGAAGCACATGCAGGTTTTCAATTCAAGCTCAGCGTTTTATTCATACTAGCAGCAGAAAAAAAACACAGTCTTTCATCAGACAAAGCAAAAGTCCAGCTTGTTTAAACAACACAGGTTAGGGCCCGGATGTGCCAGTCCAGTCAGGTCTGATGTTGAAACAAAACATCCCTCAGCTTTCTCATCCCAAAAACACACTATGAGGAGTTCTGTCTATTTATGCTGTCCGAAGACCTGCAGCTGTGCAATCCGGGCGTTACCCCAAAAACCCAGGATAGCAGAGAAGGTCCAGGCCAGATCTTGACCTCCTTCCCTGCTGTTCACCAGTGCGAGAGACACTTGATGGAAGGAATATATCTCTGATCCAGCACCGTACCCCTCACTGCGTCACAGCCTCCATATGAAATTATACAAAAAAGGCTGCATAGTAAGGGCCCAACTACTGGAATAAGTCTATATTATGATGATATTGTAATTATTGTGAAAATTCTTATGACGAAAGCTACAGAAATGCCATCTTTAGCTATAGATATTTAATATTACATTACGTTACACTGTTTTCCTAACAGAATAAACATGACTATAAAAGCTTTATCAGTTCTTATTTGGCCATAAGGGATTTTTTTAACGTATCTAAAAACATGGACCGTTTTTTGATCATTTTAACCAGTCTGTCACTTTTTAATGCCTGTGTTTCATCAGTGTTTTTTCACACATGAAAACATAAAAACAATGCAAATTTTGACCCATGACACAGACAAAAAAATAATCCAGTCTTCGTCAGTCTTTTGAGGATGCGTGGTCTACAGAACCACCGATGTGCGAATAGCTCCATAGACTATAATGGGATGAGTTCAGGCTGTGAAAATCAAAAGATGGCATACATACGTGAATCACGGACATCTGAATGAGGCCTTATAAGTGAATAAAATCTTGCAAAACGTGTTCAGAAAGGAGAAATAAAGCTGCGGCCAAATACTCTGCGACTGTCACGCACGTCGCAGCTGTGGCCTACTCAATCACGGCATTTCACCATCAGGATCTAAGCTTTATTATGCCAACCGAGGCTTACCTTGTTTGAAGGATAGAAGGTGGCAAATTATAGGTGGCAATTTCCCAGCTGGAACCCTAACTAGTTAATAATAACACGGCGCCCGCCTGCATGCCAGGCATGAGGAACAGCTGGTAAAGCAGCACTCTCACTCCATTAAGAAATGAGGTGCGTGTGCCCTGTCACAGGATATGTATTTTTAAGCAGGTGTTGGAGAGTCGCTGCCGCAAGCAATTTTCTGCCCGAGGGAGGTGCAGGTGGCAGCAATGGGTCAATTAAATAAGGTTCCTTTATTCTACAGAATAGCCATTATATATCGAGTACAGGGATAGGTTTCTATCTGTAAGGGACTATCCTGGGTGATTCTATCATAGAAGTATCAGATGAAAAATGGGAATGATTTCCAATTATACAAGTATGGGGATATTAATTAGAACTGCAGCTACATTTACTGACCAGGTAAAAGTAAAATTAGGAATGGATTTACTATGCAGTTATGTAATTCTATGCCAAGATCTGCTGCACGTACGCTCTGTAAATCCCTGATATACTGTACACCTGACGTATAGGGCAGCACGGTGGCTCAGTGGGTAGCACTGTTACTGTGTAGCACTGGGGTCCTGGGCTCAAATCCCACCAAGGATGACATCTGTAAGGAGTTTGTATGTTCTCCCTGTGGGTTTCCTCCGGGTTCCCCGGTTTCCTCCCACACTCCAAACACATACTGATAGGAAATTTTGATTGTGATCCCCAATGGGGACAGTGATGATGATGTCTGTAAAGGGCTGCGGAATTAATGGTGCTATACAAGTAAAATATATGCTCAATATGAATTAATCATTTGTATTGTATGAAATGAAATATATGATGCAGCTACTAGTAGGAGCAAATGTTTTTATTTTTCATACTCCTGGGATCTAATATTAAATTTTTGCTATTGAGTTCCACCTTGCTGGTTTGCAAATATTTGTCATCAGCATTGGCCATTGGGAGATTGAGGAAAAGTTTGTTGAGGATCTGTGTTCAATTTGCAGAGGGAGTGTGATATGTTGCCCTTTTTTGCACTTTGGTTAGAGGCCCCCATACACATTAGATTGAAGTTGGACAAAACGGACAATTTCGACAAAATCGATCATTTTTCGTTGCAATTTTGGATGACCAAAGAGCGAACGCCGATGGAGTTTAGAATGATGAACGTTTGTAGTCGTTCCAAAGAATCGATGGAGCGTGTCGGGTATCCTCGCTCAACTATTGCCAATGGCACAATGTGTATGTGCTGAGTGTTCAAAAAATGAAAGATATTGTTGTTTTTTTTGTTTTAGCTTCTCGCGTGGGTGTTGATCCACAATTATCGAAGAGTTATTTTTTGCTATATATCAAAAATGGATGGCTTTATCTTCCAGATACACATTTCCGATGAAATTGTATAACGTATGGCGAAGTCTTGAAACAAATCTTTGTATGAATGATGATCGGTCATTGTTTGATTTCATCTCGTGCTTGAGGGTCTTAAAAAACATAAAAAAATAAAACAAAGAAGTACTGCTATTGAACCAAGTTTCATTGTAGTGTGATTCATCACTACAGGGGAGCTCAGGAGCCTCTGTGGGTGCAGAGTTCCCAGAATCCACTCTGTAGGAGGGCAGCCATGTGTGTGGTTTCCTCCATATTAAAATAACACAAAAATGCCAGAAATAGAAAACAAGTTAGAAAATAGGAATTCACAAATACTGACTCACATGTAACATATGGAATATGTAAGAAAAAGACCTGTGACATAACATTTACTGGAATTCCCAAGGGTCACGCTACGGCTACACTCACACATCCATTAACCCGTCAATGTGTGGTCCGTTTATTCACTGGACAGAACACGGACCCATAGCGTTTCGGCGATCCATACACGTATCAGTTTCAAAAATGGATCTGTGTGTCCGGCCCACGAGACTCCGAGCAGGTCCTGTTTTCATTCCTATCAGACTCTTGTTATATTAGATTATGGGGATCCATCAGACACAGATGAAAACGGAAAATATACATTTTTTATTTGTGTTGCATTTGTTTTTCACTGATCCACTGATGTTAATAGCATTCTAACACCTTGCGTTGACGGCACTGAGAGCCCCGCTGGCGGGAGGAAACAAGCTTTAATCCCCCTGGCAGTGTTCGGCTTCCAGTCACAGGGTGACACCGGTGCGGGTTCAGTCACTACTCTGTGTATAGAGAGCGACAGCCGAAACCGCATCCCTGGAACTGACTGACAGCCGGCCCAGCATTAAGGCCGGTCTGAGCTTGGCCTTCAAATATGTTCATGCTAAGTTTTTTGAGGAATTTAAAAACTCGAATAATTAATTCATTAAGGTGTTTATGCCAAAATTCTGGTGGGTGACACAAGGCGTGCCTACGCCTGTTTGTCTAATGCATGCAAAGTTGTCATTTTGGTGACATAACTTACTCCAGAAATGTACTCCAATCCCTGGCTAGAGTACATCTCTGTTGGAGGCACACAGCACTTGTAAAATGCACCTAACTCATTAAGTGGTGTGCGCTTTTCAATTAATCAGATGCATCTTACTCCTTCATGTCCCTTAATTAAAAGTAATCTGTCAACAGGTTTTTGCTTCTCCATTGGGGAACAGTAAAATGTAGGGAAAGAGTACCTGATTCCAGAGATGTATCACTTACTTTACTGGGTGACGCAATAAGAGTTTTCTCTTCTGTAGGCCGGTTTCACACGTCAGTGGCTCCGGTACGTGAGGTGACAGTTTCCTCACGTACCGGAGACAATGACTCACGTAGACACATTAAAATCAATGTGTCTCTGCACATGTCAACATGTTTTCACAGACTGTGTGTCTGTTTGAAAAACACGGAGACATGTCAGTGTTTGTGGGAACGCACGGATCACACGGACCCATTAAAGTCAATGGGTCCGTGTAAAACACGTACCGCACACGGGTGCTGTCCGTGTGAAGTCCGTGTGCCGTGCAGGAGACAGCGCTACTGTAAGCGCTGTCCCCCCCGCGTGTGGTGCTGAAGCCCCATTCATTTCTTCTTCCCAGCAGCGTTTGCTGGAGAGAAGGAATGAATAATCTTTTTTTTTTTCTTTCCCCTCAAAAATAAAGTTTGTGCGTCCCCTCCCGCCTCCCATCCCCTGTGCGCCTCCCCCCGCTTGCCAGGAAATACTCACCCAGCTCCAGCGATGTCCCCTCTCAGCGGCTGCAGACTGTGCTGTGTGAGCGGTCACGTGGTCATTACAGCGAGGAATATGCGCATATTCCTCACTGTAATGAGCGGGACCACGTGACCGCTCACACAGGGCCTGCTGCAGCCACTGAGAGGAGACATTGCTGGAGCTGGGAGCTGGGTGAGTATTTACTGGCAAGCCGGGGGGGGGGGGGGGGGGCGCACAGGGGATGGGAGGCGGGAGGGGACGCACAACTTTATTTTTAAGGGGAAAGAAAGAAAAAAAAAAGATTATTCATTCATTCTTTCCAGCGAACGCTGCTGGGAAGAAGGGATGAATACCGGCTTCAGCACCGCACGCAGGGGACAGCGCTTAACTGTAGCGCTGTCTCCTGCATGGTCCAAGTGGTCCTCAGTCGGCACATGGGCGGCACACTGCTGCCGCACGTGTGCCACACTGATGTGCTCCGTAAGCACACGGACACGGATAATTCCGGTACCGGAATTATCTGGACGTGTGGGCAGGTCGTAGATGTAGCAGAGCTCAGAAAGCTGACCCCACCCACACCACTGATTGGCAGCTTTCTATGTACATTGTATATTGACAGAAAACTGCTAATAAGTCGGATGAACTGCTGGCATTAATACGGACCCAGAGGGATTACAAGGAATGCAGTTTGATGTGTTTTACTGAAACATGGTTACGTGGCGAGATCCGGGACTCAAGTGTCTCAGTACCAGGATTTCACATGGTCCGGGCGGATAGAGACACTATGAAGAGCGGCAAAAAAAAGGGCGGTGGAGTTATACTCTACATAAACAATGGTTGGTGCAATCAGGGGCATGTGACTGTAAGGGAGCGCCATTGTTGTCCTAACATTGAATTGCTAGTTGTTGGACTCAGACCTTACTATATTCCTAGAGAATTTTCGCTTGTTACTGCAATAGTGTTGTACATACCACCAACTGCAAACCATGAGGCTGCAGGTGAATTGCTGTCAGGAGTCATTGCTCGGCTCCAGCTGAAACATCCCAACTCGCTTACTGTAATCTCTGGGGATTTTAACCGGGCTACAATTTCTACTGCCTTAACTAAATTCTATCAATTTGTTAAATGTACAACATGTGACAAAATTACTTTCGACTTACTCTATGCGAATGTCAAGAATGCTTATTCATCGTCTACCCTGCCGCCCTTGGGGAAGTCTGATCACAATCTTATACTATTGTCACCAGTCTACCAACCTGTTGTTAGAAAACAGCCTGCTACCATTAAATCAGTTAGAATGTGGAGTCCAACAAATGAACAGGCTGTGCAGGATTGCTTTCATCTTACAGACTGGGATGTGTTGCTTGGGACAATGGACGAGTATACTAATGTTAATGAAGTGGTTGGTAGAGTGACTGACTACATTAAAGGTACCGTCACACTAAGCGACACTGCAGCGATACCGACAACGATCCGGATCGCTGCAGCGTCGCTGTTTGGTCGCTGGAGAGCTGTCACACAGACAGCTCTCCAGCGACCAACGATGCCGGTAACCAGGGTAAACATCGGGTAACTAAGCGCAGGGACGCGCTTAGTAACCCGATGTTTACCCTGGTTACCATCCTAAAAGTAAAAAAAAACAACCACTACATACTTACCTACAGCCGTCTGTCCTCCAGCGCTGTGCTCTGCTCTCCTCCTGTACTGGCTGTGAGCACAGCGGCCGGAAAGCAGAGCGGTGACGTCACCGCTCTGCTTTCCGGCTGCCCGACGCTCACAGCCAGTACAGGAGGAGTGCAGAGCACAGCGCTGGAGGACAGACAGCGGTAGGTAAGTATGTAGTGGTTGTTTTTTTTTACTTTTAGGATGGTAACCAGGGTAAACATCGGGTTACTAAGCGCGGCCCTGCGCTTAGTTACCCGATGTTTACCCTGGTTACCAGTGAAGACATCGCTGAATCGGTGTCACACACGCCGATTCAGCGATGTCTGCGGGGAGTCCAGCGACCAAATAAAGTTCTGGACTTTCTTCCCCGACCAGCGACAGCACAGCAGGGGCCTGATCGCTGCTGCCTGTCACACTGGACGATATCGCTAGCGAGGACGCTGCAACGTCACGGATCGCTAGCGATATCGTCTAGTGTGACGGTACCTTAACTTCTGCACTGATATGTTGGTGCCGGCTAAAAAGATTAGGTGTTTTGCAAACAACAAGCCATGGATAACAAAGGAATTGAAGCATTTGCTCAACAGGAAAAAAAAGGCATTTAAACTAGGTGACAAAGAGGAAATTAAAATGATACAGCATGAATTGAAACATAAAATAAAGGAGGCCCAGGAAGCCTCCAGAATTAAACTTGAAAAGAAACTGTCCCACAATAATACCAGGGAGGTTTGATCAGGAATGAAATTACTGACTGGGCTTAAGGTAAGGTCTGAATATGATGGTGGAACAATGGACAAAGCTAATGAGATGAATGAGTATTTCAACAGTACATGTGCACTGCCAACTGATAGTGGATGGGACTTGGGTGCAAATTCTGCAACATCGATATTGGAGGAGGAGCAGACTAATTTTAGAGTATCCAAAAATGATGTGAGGAGGCAGTTTAAGTCACTTAACATTGGTAAAGCAGCAGGACCAGATGGACTCAGCTCACATGTCCTTAAAGTTTGTGCAGACCAGCTGTGTACTGTCTTTGCACGCCTATTTAATGGAAGTATACAAACACAGAGGGTACCTGTGTTATGGAAAACTTCCTGTCTGGTGCCGGTACCCAAGACTTCTTCTCCTGCAACCCTAAATGACTATCGTCCTGTAGCCTTAACATCTCATGCTATGAAGGCCTTGGAAAGATTAGTGCTTGCTCACTTAAGACCAAAGGTCAATGCTTTTATCGATCCCCTTCAGTTTGCCTACCGACATAGATTGGGGGTGGATGATGCTATTCTTTCTCTGTTACATAAGGTACATTCATTTCTGGAGACTGACGGAACCACGGTGCGAGCGATGTTCTTCGATTTCTCGAGTGCATTTAACTCCCTGCAGCCACTTTTACTACACAAAAAGATGACTGATATGAAGGTGGAGGTGGGGATGAGAAATTGGATAACTGACTACCTATCAGATCGGCCACAGTTTGTACAGATGGGAGCAGTGGTGTCAAGCAGATTATTGAGCAGTGTAGGTGCCCCCCAGGGAACGGTGCTTGCGCCCTTTCTATTCACATTGTATACATCAGACTTTCAGTATAAATGTGATCTTTGCCACCTTCAAAAATTTTCGGATGACTCCGTGGTTGTGGGATGCATTAGGGGAGATCAGGGGGATGAGGAATACAGAAGTGTGGTGTCGAATTTCGTGGATTGGTGCAATGGTAACTATCTACAACTAAATGTTAAGAAAACTAAGGAGTTGGTGGCCAACTATAGCAGGATAAAGATGGAATGCTTACCGATCACTATTGCTGGTCAGGAGGTAGAGCAGGTGGAGAGTTACAAATATTTGGGGGTCCATTTGGATAGCAAACTGGACTGGAGATGCCACTCAGAGTTTGTCTACAAGAAGGGGATGAGCAGACTGTATTTCCTAAGGAAACTGAACTCTTTTAATGTGTGCAGCAAAATGTTAGAAATGTTCTACCAATCTGTAGTGGCAAGTGCCATCTTTTTTTGCAATCACATGCTGGGGTAGTAGTGTGCGGGCCTCTGATGCTAATAAGCTGAATAAGATTATTAAGAAGGCAAGTTCTGCTGTGGGTTGTAATCTGGACTCTTTTGGGGAGGTAGTGGAGAAAAGAACTCCGAAAAAGTGTATGGCAATTATGAACAATAATGCACATCCACTATATGAGCTATTCATGAGACAGAAGAGCACCTTCAGCAACCGGCTTATACTTCTGAGGTGTAAGAAGGAAAAATATAGGAAATCGTTTGTGCCAACTGCCATGGGAATGTACAACAATAACACTAGGGTTAAATCATAAAGGTGACTTTCTACTTATTTCTCTACATTTCAGTTCAATCGTTGTGTATGTCCTATTCTAATGTATAATGTTCTTCTGTCAACTCCACTGTCATGTCAACTATGTAATTCCTTTATGATTTTTATGATTGCTGCTGTGATACCATAATTTCCCACGGGATCAATAAAGTGTATCGTATCATATCGTATCGTAATCAGTGGTTGGACCAGGGGGCACGAGGGCAGCTAGTCCAGCAGTCATAATGTCCTGCTGATAACACACTGATAGTACTGAAACAGCAGCACCCAGTCTAGTATTTGACACATCACTGAAATCAGGGCAGCACGGTGGCTCAGTGGTTAGCACTGCAGCCTTGCAGCGCTGGGGTCCTGGGTTCTAATCCCATCTTGGACAACATCTGCAAGGAGTTTGTATGTTCTTCCTGTGTTTGCGTGGGTTTCCTCCAGGTTCTCCGGTTTCCTCCCACACTCCAAAGACATACTGATAGGGAATGTAGATTGTGAGCCCCATCGGGGACAGCGATGATAATGTGTGCAATCTGTAAAGTGCTGCGGAATATGTTAGCGCTATATAAAAATAAAGAATATTATTTATTATTATTAAATCAGTGTCTGAGCCCCTACCTCATGGTGTTCTCAGATTATATAGCCAAAACCTGCTGACGGATTCCTTGGCTTGTATAACGCCGATCTCAATGAACCAGCCCCTAATTTTTTTTAAAGTGGAAGCTGCTTCAGGAAACGCTCCTTCTCTGGGGAGTTTTGGAGTATTTTTTTTTCCCGAAAAGGTTCTGAACAGTATTTTTGCTAAGTGTTTTCGTAGCCTATTGATAGTTTGGAACGGATTTCATCAAGTTGTGCTTCTTTTTCTACCAGTAGTTATTCGAAACCTCTTCAGGCAAAAAAGAATCCTGAAAACTCCTCATACGAACACACAAAGATGATGTCCAATAGAAATTAATAGGAAAAGTCTTTCAGGTGTTTTTAAAGCAGTATTTGAGGAGGATTTTGGCGATGATCAACTTCTAAAACAACTATTAGGCTGCCGTCACACAAGCAGTATTTGGTCAGTATTTTACCTCAGTATTTGTAAGCCAAAACCAGGAGTGGAACAATTAGAGGAAAAGTATAATAGAAACACGTCACCACTTCTGTATTTATCACCCACTCCTGGTTTTGACTTACAAATACTGAGGTAAAATAGTGACCAAATACTGCTAGTGTGACGGTAGCCTAATAATACTGATAGTGTGACGGCAGCCTTAGTCTGCTTCTGATATTCAACATATTTTTTTCTGGACCTGGCCTTCTACATGGGGCTCCATTATAGCGGAGGCTCAAACCATTTCCCCTCTCTCACTAAAACTTTACAGCTGGCACCCAAATTTAGAATTATTGTCTGATGTCCAGATTATGACCGCAGTAATAACTCCAGAAAACATGGCTCCCCCGTGGTCATAGATGGTGTGCTGAAGGTTAAGTTCCCATAAAGATTTTTTTGACGCAAAATCTTACATTTCCAGCAATGTGGATGGGATTTATTTACGCTGCGTAAACCGATCTGCGGTGCGTGTTTCAAACCCACAACATGTCAATTTCTCTTGCGGGTACGCAGAGTTTTATGTGCAGATTTTCCCCATAGACTTACATTAGATGCAAAAAATCTGCAGGCAAAAAAAAACACATCCGGAAACTCACTAAAAAAAAATGCATGTAACGCACATGAGTGTATTAATAAAGTTTTGTCAAAGACAAATACCAGGAAGTATCAAAAACAAAGAAACCTTATTTAAAATATGACGGCTATGATTAATTAAGACTGGTGATTTTCTCTTCGGTTTCGATGAGACGATGTGGTGGAGTGAGATGCTCCCGATTCGTTAATAGGTGCACGCACCAGAAATCTGAACTGGTTCCTGACTGGAGTAAGATTTCTTACTCAGAGAACGTCACAAATCGTCATCACAAGCCGTGGTGTCATACCCCCCGCTCAGCCCAATTTGGAGAAGCTTGGAGAAACTGGGGTGAAAACACCAAAAGTTGCAGAGTTTTTGCGCAATTCTAAGTTGTGCCAAGACTTTGTGACTTTTCAAAGCAATTTACTCCAGAATATAGATGAATCGGACCTGACACAACAAAAAGAGACAATAACCGCAGCATCACACCATGATAAAAACACAAGGAAAAAGATGCAAGTAGGCTACTTTCACACTAGCGTCGGAATCTCCCCGTCGCAATGCGTCGGGCAGAGATTCCAACGTTAGCGTTTGATGCACTGCACAACGGGTGCAGCGGATGCATTTCTCCGCCTTAGGCTACTTTCACACTAGCGTCGGGTTACCGACGCTAGCGTTGTTTGCGCCGCACAACGGGTGCAGCGGATGCAGATTTTCATCGCATCCGCTGCCCCATTGTGAGGTGCAGGGAGGTGGAGGAGGAGTTCCGGCCGCGCATGCACGGTCGGAAAAAGCAGTCCGTCGGCAGCAAAAAACGTTACATGTAGCGTTTTTTGCTCCCGACGGTCCGCCACAACACGGCGCAACCGTCGCAATGCGTCGCTAATGTTAATCTATGGGGCAAAAACGCATCCTGCAAACAACTTTGCAGGATGCGTTTTTTCCCATAAACGACGCATTGCGATGTATTGCAAAAAACGCTAGTGTGAAAGTAGCCCTAGGCTACTTTCACACTTGCGTCGTTTTGGCTTCCGTCACAATCCGTCGTGTTGGGAAAAAAACGCATCCTGCAAATGTGCCCGCAGGATGCGTTTTTTTCCCATAGACTTGTATTAGCGACGAATGCCGACGTATGGCCACACGTTTCGTCCGTCGTGCACTGGATCCGTCGGAATTTGGCATACCGTCGTCTGGAAAAATCATTCAACGTAACGTTTTTTTTGTCTGCGTAGGAAAAACGTGTAGAGATGGATCCTGCGGCATACGTCGTTGGCTAGAATGGAAGCCTATGGACGCAGGATCCGTCGTGGCATGTCGTATGACGGAATCCAGCGCTGGAATACGTCTTTTTACACTGAGCATGCTCAGAATCAGGATTTTGTAGGCCATTCACCAGACAGGCCCCAAATCTATATAAACCTGGCCTGGGGTGTCACCCCCAAATGTGCCAAGACTCCTGCCAGCATCCAGCCAGAAGCCAGCATCCAGCCAGAATCTGTGTGTGTTTGCGTGTGCCTGTGAACTATTATTGCCATCCTATTGGTCTCAAAAATAACATCAGAACATATGGTCGCAATCTTCACAAGCACTCCTTCCATTTCTGCCACTTTCTCTAAACCCTGTCAAAGATGGGGTGTAAAAACAGTCAATACATAGGTTTCCCTTAAAACGGATCCGTCATAAAAACGGATGAAACGGATGGTAAAAACGGACAAGATGGATGCAACGGATCCAGTTTTTCGATGGAACTGTCTAGTGGATCCGTTGAAACATTGTATGCGTTGCATCCATTTTTCACTATTTTTGACGCATCCGTCGATTCATCACGCCGACGCATTGTGACGGCCGCCAGACGACGCAAGTGTGAAAGAAGCCTAAGGCTACTTTCACATTAGCGTCGTGCACTGCACGTCGCAATGCGTCGTTTAGGAGAAAAAACGCATCCTGCAAAATTGCTTGCAGGATGCGTTTTTTCTCAATTGACTAACATTAGCGTCGCATTGCAATGCTTTGCCACACGTCGCAACCGTCGTGCGACGGTTGCGCCGTGTTGTGGCGGACCGTCGGCAGCAAAAAACGTTACATGTAACGTTTTTTGCTGCGTTGTGTCCGCCATTTCCGACTGCGCATGCACGGCCGGAACTCCGCCCCCACCTCCCCGCAACTCACAATGGGGCAGCGGATGCGATGGAAAAATGCATCCGCTGCCCCCGTTGTGCGGCGCTTGCACAGTATGTGTCGGTACGTCGGGCAGACCCAGCGCGACGGCCCCGTACCGACGCTAATGTGAAAGTAGCCTAAGTTAATATAGGTAATGGGTGCAGAAAATCTGCAGCATGAAAATCTCACCAAATACTGATGGTGGGAGCGTAGCCTTACACCATCGTGGGGACGATCTGATACAATGCATGATGATCTCAGGTCTGTGCATGGCTACTCGGCCTTTCAATTAAAATCCATGAAGTTCAAAATGGAAAGCATTAGTGACAGGCAGAGGTCTGACCTCCAGCGATCAGTAAATTGGGATATGGGATACATTTTGATTTTGGGGTGACAAATACATAACTTGCTGCCTCCAATGTAAAATATGTACCAGGGCGGCCTATCACACCATGCCAGATATTGAGCTAACTGCAGGGTATGGCCGGCGTCACACTCAGCGTATAAAAATACGGTCCATAATTTACGGCCGTAATACGCAGAAAAGTCCCCAAAATAGTGGTCCGTATCTCCTCCGTAGGCAGGGTGTGTCAGCGTATTTTGCACATGGCATCCTCCGTATGTAATCCGTATGGCATCCGTACTGCGAGATCCGCAGGCTTGCAAAACCGACATACGGACATACAATGGATCCATGTTCTCAAAAAATCATAAAAACATATATACTGTCATATATATATATATGTCATTAAGACATATATTTATATATATATATATATATATATATATATATATACATATATATATATATATATATATATATATATATATATATATTTATATTTACTTCAGCGCGATATAGCAGAAAGCCGGTAATTCAATTGCCGGCTTTTGCTATCTCCTTCCTAAACCCGACATGATATGAGACATGGTTTACATACAGTAAACCATGTCATATCCCCCCTTTTTTTTGCATATTCCACACTACTAATGTTAGTAGTGTGTATGTGCAAAATTTGGGCGCTCTAGCTATTAAATTTAAGGGTTAAATGGCGGAAAAAATTGGCGTGGGCTCCCGCGCAATTTTCTCCGCCAGAGTAGTAAAGCCAGTGACTGAGGGCAGATATTAATAGCCTGGAGAGGGTACACATTTATTGCATAGTTACATAGTTATTAAGGTCGAAGGAAGACTATATGTCCATCCAGTTCAATCCATAGCCTAACCTAACATGCCCTAACATGTTGATCCAGCCCCCCCCCCCTGGCTAAAAACATCTGCCCCCAGCCACCCCAGAAAAGGCACATCTGTAAGATGCGCCTATTCGGGCACTTGGTCACTCTCTTCCCATTCCCGTAGAGCGGTGGGATATGGGGTAATGAAGGGTTAATGTCACCTTGCTATTGTAAGGTGACATTAAGCCAGATTAATAATGGAGAGGCATCAATTATGACACCTATCCATTATTAATTCAATAGCATGAAATGGTTAAAAAAACACACACACACATTATTAAAAATCATTTTAATGAAATAAACACACAGGTTGTTTTAATATTTTATTGCTCTCTCAATCCACCTGAAGACCCTCGCTCTGTAACAAAGGAAAAATAATAAACCAACAATATACATACCTTCCGATGATCTGTTCCTGGAAAGCTCCCAGGCTCGAGTTCATATGAGGACATCCAACAGAGGGCGCATCACCGCGAATGAAGGTAACTACAGGTCATTGACCTACATTACCTTCATTCCCCAGGGTTTTACAGTCAGGAGCACAGCTGCATTATTATTTTAACCCCTTCAGATGGATTTACATCGTGGGACGTTACAGATCATCGGAAGGTATGTATATTGTTGGTTTATTATTTTTCCTTTGTTACAGAGCGAGGGTCTTCAGGTGGATTGAGAGAGCAATAAAATATTACAACAACCTGTGTGTTTATTTCATTAAAATAATTTTTAATAATGTGTGTTTTTTTAACCATTTCATGCTATTGGATTAATAATGGATAGGTGTCATAATTGACGCCTCTCATTATTAATCTGGCTTAATGTCACCTTACAATAGCAAGGTGACATTAACCCTTCATTACCACATATCCCACCGCTACACGGGAATGGGAAGAGAGTGGCCAAGTGCCAGAATAGGCGCATCTTACAGATGTGCCTTTTCTGGGGTGGCTGGGGGCAGATGTTTTTAGCCAGGGGGGGCCAATAACCATGGACCCTCTCCAGGCTATTAATATCTGCCCTCAGTCACTGGCTTTACTACTCTGGCGGAGAAAATTGGGCGGGAGCCCACGCCAATTTTTTCCGCCATTTAACCCTTAAATTTAATAGCTAGAGTGCCCAAATATTGCACATACACACTACTAACATTAGTAGTGTGGAATATGCAAAAAAAAAGGGGAATATGAGATGGTTTACTGTATGTAAACCATGTCTCATATCAGGTCGGGTTTAGGAAGGAGATAGCAAAAGCCGGCAATTGAATTACCGGCTTTAAAGCTACCTAGCGTTGTATTAAATATTAATATATATACATATATGTGTCTCAATGACTGAATTGCCGGCTTTTCTCTCTAACACCGCTGCGTATTTCTCGCAGGTCACACTGCTGTTCCGTGTGTAATCCGTATTTTTCTGGCCCCCATAGACTTTCATTGGCGGATTTATTTTTTTGCGCAATACGGTGACAAACGCAGCATGCTGCGATTTTCTACAGCCGTAGAAGACCATATAATACGGATCAGTAAAATACGGCTGATAGGAGCTGGGGCATAGAGAAGCATTGTACAGTATGCAATCCGTATTTTCAGCACCTCTCTTACGTCCGTAAAACACGGTAGTGTGACGCCAGCCTATGACTGACAGTAGCAGACAATGGCTCCTGATAAGATTTCCTACATGACAATCTGTCACCTGCCTTGATGAGCTGACAACACAACAATCCCAATCTACAGCACCCGCCTTGTACTGGACTGACCTGCTGCCCGGGGGATACGTGACTTGTTGGAGGATGTGGTCTACTGTCCAGGAGATCTGACACCAATGTTTTCTGGTTCAGTTTTGCAGCTTCATGCTGAGGAGTCCTATGTAATAAATGTTATAAAATTGCACAGTTATGAATCCTTATCAGCACACTGGCACTAATGCACATCCGTGGGGGCACTCACCATTTATAGACAGCTGGTGTATACTTCTCCTTATTGTCCTGCACAATGGTCATTGGGCTGCAGCTGATGTAACTTAGGTAGTCCTGGGTGTGCTTCTGCCAAACAGACAACACTGCAAGTGTGAATTTAGGCAGAGAAATCTGCAACACATCTACACAAAGCATTAGTTCATCAGTAGTGATGAGTGAACGTGCTTGGATAACATGTTATCTTGGGCGAGTATCTTCCACGTGCTGGAATAATATGTTTGAGTCCCTGCGGCTGCACGTCTCGTGGCTGTTTTACAGATGCAATTGTCTGTCTCTTAGGCAATCCCTGCATGCATTGCTGTTGTTGAACAGCCGGAAGACATGCAGCCGCGGGGATTCGAACATATTATTCGAGCACGCCGAAGTCACTCAGTTAGCACCCGAGCATGCTCATATAACACCTTATCCAAGCACGTTCCCTCATCACTATTGCAGCTGTCTAACAGCCTCAATACACGCAACTGCAAGGATTCGAACATATTACTTGAGCACACCCAAGATACTCGGATAACACACTATTCTAGCACAATCGCTCATCATTATTCATCAGTAATTTACAACATTTTGTTTTCACGGATCAGCTTACAAAATGTACAACTTTGTAATAATCTTCACAGCTTTTACGATTTCTGCTTGCAGTCAGTGAATAAAGCTATTCTTGTGTAGGTCAAGAAGCTCAAAACTAGCCTGAATCCATTTCTGCTCAGGCATGGAGAGCTGACAGGCCAATACAAGCCCTACATCTGTGTAAGCAACACAATTTAAAGTCAGATCTTACTAAGGCCTGTCCCACACGTCCAGATAATTCCGGTACCGAAAAAATCGGTACCGGAGTTATCCGTGTCCGTGAGCTCACGTAGGCCATCCGTGTGGCATACGTGCGGCACACATGTGCCGACTGGGTACCACACGGAGCGTGCAGGAGACAGCGCTAGAGATAAGCGCTGTCCCCTGCATCTGGTGCTGAAGCCGCCATTCATATCTTCTCTCCAGCAGCGTTCGCTGGATAGAAGATATGAAAAATCCTTTTTTTTTTTTCCGTGTTTAAAATAATGATCCCTGTCCCCATCCCCCTCCCACCCCTGTGCGCCCCCCGCTGTTAATAAAATACTCCCCCCCCTATGGGAGGTGGAGCCGCATATTTATGACTGTAATGGGCGGCACCACGTGACCGCTCATACAGGAGAAGCTGCGGCGAGGACAGGACGCTGCGAGGGAGCCGGGTGAGTATTTTAATAACAGTGGGCGGGCGCACAGGGGGTGGGAGGGGGGTGGGGACAGGGATCTTTGTTTAAAACACGAAAAAGAAAAAAAAAAAGGATTTTTCATATCTTCTTTCCATCGAACGCTGCTGAAGAGAAGATATGAATGGCGGCTTCAGCACAACGTGGGGGGGACAGCGCTTACTGTAGCGCTGTCTCCTGCACGGCACACGGACTGCACACGGACAGCGTGTTTTACACGGACCCATTGACTTTAATGGGTCCGTGTAATCCGTGCGCTCCCACAAACACTGACATGTCTCCGTGTTTTGCACACGGACACACGGTCCGTAAAAAAACACGCCGACATGTGCAGAGACACATTGATTTCAATGTGTCTATGTGAGTCAGTGTCTCCGGTACGTGAGGAAACTGTCACCTCAAGTACCGGAGCCACTGACGTGTGAAACCGGCCTTACTTGGGGTTGCACCAAGTTTGGAAGTTTTAATTAGTATGCAAGCAATATGTGTTAACTTCCCGATCGCTTGGGGGTTGGAGTGCTGAGACGCACACCGATCCCGAGAACCTGAGTCCGAAGAGCTCCATGTGAACGGAGCGACGGTCAGTCGTGCGCACTGCCACTCCATGCAATCTCTATGGCACCGGAGATAGCAGCACTCCCATTACTGGATGGAGATGCACATGATCAACCACTGCTCCATTCACATGGGGTTTTTTCAGAAGGTGGGGATTGCAGCGATCAGGAAAATTTTATTTATTCCATGGATAGGGAATAACATCCAAATAAATTGTGGAAGGGTGCGCTCATATCTGTGTTTAAACTCGGCAGGTGCAATGTGAGAAGACATTGCATTACACGTGCTGCTATGTTATTCAATTAGGCAATGCTCATCTGTGAGTTTTTCCTCATCTGGAATTGGGGTGAGGAAAAATTTGCAGCATGCTACATATGCTGGCGTAAAATGGCTGAGACTCTCCAAAAAAAAGTCAATGGATGCGAGAAAAAAGAAAAAATAAATAATAAAAAAAAAAAAAATCACACAGCACATGCATCATGAGTGTACCATGATCTCATAGGAAACCTGACATTTCATCAGCCAAAAACAGTAAATTCACAGCATGAACTGTAAGAATAGAACAGATATATAGATAGAATATAAGAAAAAAAAAGGTGCGTGGTCCCCATATTTTTCTTAACAAGCTGAGGGAAAGCAGACAGTTGAGGGCTAAAATTTCTCCTAGTACGATCAGTGACATCAGTAAGGCAACCGCAGCTCATCGGCTATGGACTCTGCTCACCTTGCTGACGTCAGCGCTCGGTAGTGAAGATGCATTCTCACGCACAGCACCTCCAGGATTCAGGGCTGAGCGGTAGCATTCTACGTCACCGATCAGCAATGCATCCAGATGTGGCGGAGTTGGGCTCGTGGCGGGACATATAGACTATCAGTGGACAGGTGAGGATTTTCTTGTTTTTTTTATTTTTGTTTGGATATTAATGAATGGATAAAAGAGGGTAGGGGAGTTTTTTGGTCAAATAACTCTGTGTTTGTTTTTTAACTTAAACTAACAGGGTTAGTAATGGGGGTGTCTTTTAGACGCCGGTCCATTACTAACCCCTGGGCATGATGTCAGCTGACATTACAAAACTGACACCAACCCAATACTATTATACCACTTGCCACTGCACCAGGACAAGAGGGAAGAGCCACAGCCAAGTGCATTTAATGGATGCACCATTTCTGGAGAGGATGATGTTATTAGTTTGTAAAGCAGGCAATATCAATGGCCCTTTCCTAGGCTATTAATATCAGCCCGCAGCTGTAGCTGTCTGCCTAGCCTTTGCTGGTTATTAAAAATAGGGGGGGGGGGGGACCACAAGTAATTTTGGGGGAAAGTCATCCCTTGTTAATAACCAGTAACGGCTAAGTAGACAGTTGTGAGTTGATATAAATAGCCTGGGAAGCTCCATGTTTATTACTCCTTTCCGAGACTATAAACATCTGCCCCCAGCTGTTGGTTTTTCCTCAGCTGGGTAAGAAAAATAGGGTGGACCCCACACCATTTTTAAAAAAAAATTATTTATTAGCTAAATACATGTACAGTAAGCTCCAGCTGTACTGCACTGATTATATATCTCAGTGGCATCTATCATCTATCTATGTCTACAAATAAGATCTTATTATTAGTTAGAAAACTATCTTGAAATGACAGAGAATTACTGTATGTAAAAACTGATGATAAAACGCATTGCATACGCACGTCATATGGATGCTAGGTGAGGAGAAAAAACGCACGACACTCTCCAACTCTTCTGGATGCAAATCTCAGCTCCTTTACGTATGCAGATGTGGGCGTCCCCTTATATTTATCCTCCCTGGGTCCAGCACTGCGTCTCTGCAGCTGCCCCCCGTCTCTGCTGATCGGCTGCAGTGGTGACATCGACTCAACAGTACAGCATCAGCCAACGTAAAAGGCACGAGCCACAGAAATCAGTGATTGGCTGCAGCGTTCTCCAAGTGACGTCACTGCTGCAGTCAATCAACAGATCTGGGCAGCTCTGGACTTGGGGAGGGCAAATGTAACCTCAATTTGTTGCTTCATATAAAATGGAGCCTGTCAGATAAAGAATGTTGAAAGGGAAGAATTCCCTTAAATTAACATTTATATTTTAAGGAATGATGACGCGTATATAGCACATATAGGTTCGTGTGGCCGGTTCTTACCCTCAGCCCCAGTTCTGTCCTATGAATGGCCGTCTCCAGGGCCTGGACATCCACAGTGGCCCCCGTCTCCTGACTCGTCTGCAGCAGATCCTTCTTCAGATGTTCCAAGTCATCCTGGACCTGTAATACAAGAATCGGCCATCTTGGCCAGGGGTCCTTCATATTCTGCACGTGATATATGTTATGGCTCTCCTTACAGGACAGACTGTAGTTCTTATAGGCGTCTGCGGCCCAGATTACAGTGCGCCCGGCTCACGGCTGGTAGGGGGCACAGTCCCCAGATAAATCACTTTATGTTCCCGTGATGAGGATCTGCTGTTGGAGATTTTCTGCGCCTATTACGTTACTTGCGTTTTATTCATTGCGTTTTTTTGTCTCGCGTTTTAAATAAAGCTGCTTTGATTTTGATACCTCCTTGTATGCGGCTTTGGCATTTTTACTGCACAATAAAAACCGTAAAAACAAACCCCACAAGACAAGGAAGAATTACGGATTTTTTTGCCGTTTCTCAGCATTTTTTTCTGGTTTTCAGTACAGTACGAACGGCGTCATTCCAAACTATAACTCGTCCCGCCAAAAAAAAAAAAACAACAACAATCGGTGGTACGCTGTGTGGATGGAAAAATAAAAAAGTTATGGGAAGAAGTGGGAACAAAAATGAGAATATTGGGGGAGGCGGGAGGGGTATAACTATGTATAGTGAGGGGCAGTGACCGTACTGGCTGACACGACACTGGGCGCCATGCGGGCACACCTGCCCTCCCACCGTCCCCAGGGTCCTACCTGAACCAGCAGGCGGCCCACAGGATCCGCGCCCCCCGATAATCCCGCCATGGATCCGCCCGGTGATCAGAGCCCTTCACCGCTGCTTGTGCTGCCATGACGACGAGACGCACTACAGAGCATACCATTTAAAACAGGGGGAGAGGGAATGTTCCATCTAGCACAATACGGGGAAGGCAGGGCGGAAGTGTGACAGTTGCCATGAGGAAGTTGGGTTGTTGCCATGCGGAAGTGTGTTGGGCAGTAGTACGGAAGAGGCAGCGGTCCAGCCATGGCCTCTGTCCCCTGTGTGCTCCTCACTAGCTGTGCTGCTGGATTTACCGGGGAAGACCTGGTGACACGTAAGGCCGCATGTGTGTGTAATGGAGGGGAGGGCTGGAGGTGACGGACCGTGCTGTAATCTATGGCAGGGAAGGCTTCTGTCTCCGCCATAGTTACCCCGAGTATCCGGGTACATAGAGCCAGGGTGTAACTATTGGGGTACACAGGCTCAGCATTATATAGGGTAGTGGGGGTCTTACTGCAGATGTCCCACTCAGGACACGTTTCCTCCACAATTCTTGTATTCTTCCATTGACATATGAGGGCTGTGAGATTAACCCCTTAGTCACCACCAATACGTCTTTCTACTGACCTGAGATATAAGAGAATAGCATCTCGCGAAGGGGGACAATCCAGCAGCTGTCCACTATAGCTGACCACTATAGCTGACCACGTGCTGCATCAGCCACGATCAGCGTTGGCACCGTCTATGGTTGTTTAACCCCTTAAATGCTTCTGTCAACAGTAATTATGGCATCTAGATGGTTAACAGTGTGGGGGTCCCTCTTTAACCTCATCGGCACCCTGAGATCTTGACCGCGTGGTCCTGATGTTTGCCATGGCGGTTCAATGCCAAATAACGGCCCTAAAGTCTGACGGCTACAGCGGCATGTTCAAAAGGTATCAAAATGTAGGTGCTAAAAATACACGTTTTCATTCCTGTCATGTCACTTTGCGTTAATTCCTGAAAAGCACCTGAAGGGTTAATAAACTACCTGACAGCATTTTTGAATATGTTGAGGGGTGCGAATTTTAAAATGGTCTCACATTTGGGGGTTTCCAATATATGGGACCCCCAGAATCACTTTAAAACTGAAGTTCTGAAAAAAAAAAAAAGTTTTGTAAATTTCCATGAAAAATGACTGCTACATTTTTAAACCTTCTAAAATAAGAACAAAATAAAACAACATTTTACAAATGGTGCTGATGTAAAGCAGACATGCAGGAAATGTTCTTTATTAATGTTTTTTTGTGGTGTGACTATTGGGATTAAAGGGATAATCATTCCAAGTTTGAAAATTGCAATTTTTTTTTTTTTTTACTTTTTTTTTTTTTTTTTTTTTGTAAAACTTCTAATATTTTTAGAAATAAACCCAAAACATATCAACCTAAATTTAACATCATGAAGTATGATAAAGTGTCACGAAAAAATATTTTCAAAATCAAAGGGATATATGACTCAGTCACTAAGGGGTTCAATGATGATAAAAAAAAGGAAAAACCCACCTCCAATTTTGTCCTTGTCATCAACAAAGGTTAGTTTAATATGGTGTAGGTCCACCTTTTGCGGCGATTACAGCCTCAATTCTCTGAGGTATGGATTCATACAAGGTGTGAATTGTTTCCAAAGGAATTTTAGCCCATTCTGCAGTTAAAACACCCTCCAGTACTTTGAGCGACGATGGCGGCGAAAATCGACGTCTAACTTGAATCTCTAAAATTGACTATAAATGCTCAATAATGTTGAGGTCTGGGGATTGTGGGGGCCAGATGAGATGCTCAACTTCATTAGAATGTTCCTCGTGCCATGCTTTAACGATGAATTGGTGCATTATCGTCCTGAAAGATGGCGTTCCCCTCCGGGAACAGTGCTTGAACCATTGGATGCACTTGGTCGCCCAAAATGCCTAAATAATCTCAGCTGTTAATTCTTCCATGAAGGGATATCATTGGCCCGGCGGATCTCCACAAAATAGCACCCCGGATCGTCACAGAACCTCCACCATGTTTTACGGTTTGGAGAAGGCAGTCAGGATGGAACACTTTGTTCGGCTGTCTCCAAACGTATACTCGGCCGGAGGTCGGAAATAGGGTAAACGATGATTCGTCTGAGAATATCACATGTTTCCACTACTCGAGGGACCAATTCTGGAGGTTTCTACACCACTCTAAACGCTTGGAAACATTTGTCATTGAGAGCAGCGCTTTTCTAATTGCAGCTCTTCAGTGGAATCCAGATTTGTGCAGCTCCCGACGAATAGTTTTCATGGAAACTGGGTTCTGTAGGTGTTCATTGAGCTCAGCAGTGATTTTCTGAGCCGTGGTCCCTCACAATTCGCTTTAGAGTCTGACGGTCTTGCTCAGTCAACTTTGACTTTCGACCGGACCTGTGCTTTGCTGCGGAAGTCTATCTATCTATCTATCTATCTATCTATCTATCTATCTATCTTATCTCATCTCATCTCAAAACTATGAATTAACACATGTGGAATTATATACTTAACAAAAAAGTGTGAAGCAACTGAATGTCTTATATTCTAGGTTCTTCAAAGTAGCCACCTTTTGCTTTGATGACTGCTTTGCACACTCTTGGCATTCTCTTGATGAGCTTCAAGAGGTAGTCACCGGGAATGGTCTTCCAACAATCTTGAAGGAGTTCCCAGAGATGCTTAGCACTTGTTGGCCCTTTTGCCTTCACTATGCGGTCCAGCTCATCCCAAACCATCTCGATTGGGTTCAGGTCTGGTGACTGTGGAGGCCACATCATCTGGCATAGCACCACATCACTCTACTTCTTGGTCAAATAGCCCTTGCACAGCCTGGAGGTGTGTTGAAAAATAAATGAGGGTCCAACTAAACGCAAACTGGATGGAATAGCATGCCGCTGCAAGATGCTGTGGTAGCCATGCTGGTTCAGTATGCCTTCAATTTTGAATAAATCCCCAACAGTGTCACCAGCAAAGCACCCCCACACCATCACACCTCCTCCATGCTTCACAGTGAGAACCAGGCATGTAGAGTCCATCCGTTCACATTTTCTGCGTCCCACAAAGACACGGTGGTTGGAACCAAAGATCTCAAATTTGGACTCATCAGACCAAAGCACAGATTTCCACTGGTCTAATGTCCATTCCTTGTGTTCTTTAGCCCAAACAAGTCTCTTCTGCTTGTTGCCTGTCCTTAGCAGTGGTTTCCTAGCAGCTATTTTAACATGAAGGCCTGCTGCACAAAGTCTCCTCTTATCAGTTGTTGTAGAGATGTGTCTGCTGCTAGAACTCTGTGTGGTATTGACCTGGTCTCTAATCTAAGCTGCTGTTAACCTGCGATTTCTGAGGCTGGTGACTTGGATAAACTTATCCTCAGAAGCAGAGGTGACTATTGGTCTTCCTTTCCTGGGGCGGTACTCATGTGAGCCAGTTTCTGTGTAGCGCTTGATGTTTTTTTCCACTGCACTTGGGGGACACTTTCAAAGTTTTCCCAATTTTTCGGACTGACCTTCATTTCGTAAAGTAATGATGGCCACTCATTTTTCTTTACTTAGCTGCTTTTTTCTTGCCATAATACAAATTGTAACAGTCTATTCAGTAGGACTATCAGCTGTGTATCCACCAGACTTCTGCACAACACAACTGATGGTCCCAACCCCATTTATAAGGCAAGAAATCCCACTTATTAAACCTGACAGGGCATACCTGTGAAGTGAAAACCATTTCCGGTGACTACCTCTTGAAGCTCATCAAGAGAATGCCAAGAGTGTGCAAAGCAGTCATCCAAGAAAAAGGTGGCTACTTTGAAGAACCTAGAATATAAGACATATTTTTAGTTGTTTCACACTTTTTTGTTAAGTATATAATTCCACATGTGTTAATTCATAGTTTTGATGCCTTCAATGTGAATTTACAATTTTCATAGTCATGAAAATACAGAAAAATCTTTAAATGAGAAGGTGTGTCTAAACTTTTGCTCTGTACTGTATATGAATAGGTTTTACATGTTCCCTCTAGCTGGTAAAACAAGCCTCTAGAATACAGTAATGCCGTGTGTAAGTTCCCTAGGACACAGTGCTTGCATTCTGTTCCCCTAGAAAGTAATAATGCCTTCTGTGTGCCCCTTTAACAGTCACAGTAACTTAAGTTCCCCTATAACGATAAGTGATCACGTAATTTAAAGTATGATGTTCTCTTATACATAGTATGATGCCCTCTCACTGTATGATACCACCTACACAGTATACTAACCCCTTTGTAGCCCCCAAACTTTTTGATGGCTCCAACACTGTATGATTGATTGCCCCTTAGATAGCCTCCATATAGTATAATGTACCAGATAAGCCTCTATATAGTATAATGCACTCCCCATAGACCTCTATATAGTATAATTCACTCCCGATAGGCCTCCGTATAGTATAATGCACTCCCCATAGGCCTCCGTATAGTATAATGCACTCCCCATAGGCCTCCGTATAGTATAATGCACTCCACATAGGCCTCCGTATAGTATAATGTGCACTCCCCATAGGCCTCTGTATAGTGTAGTGTGCACTCTCCATTGTACTATACGGAGAACTATGTGCACACTCCATAGGCCTCCTTATAGTACAATGTGCACTCCCCATAGGCCTCTGTATAATATAATGTGCACTCCCCATAGGCATCCGTATAGTATAATGTGCACTCCTCATAGGCCTCCGTATAGTATAATGTGCACTCCCCATAGGCCTCTGTATAGTATAATGTGCACTCCTCATAGGCAGGCTATATGGTATATAATGCACCCCCCATAGGAAAATTCTATATATAGTTGTATAATGCACCCCCATAAATACAATATTCATCTCTCCTCCTTATTCCCCTGCTGCTCCGAGCGCTCGCACATCTTTGGACAGTGGGCGCCGAGTAGTCCCCTGTCAGATGCTGTGGAGGGGATGATGGGAGAGGGAGCGTGACTCTCCCACTCTCATCAATGTGGTTATCTGTATCAGTATCTAGACGACAGTTTAACTTGTGATGATGGGCAGGAGGGCCCAGTGCTGGCATCCGCCCACCCCTACTCCTCAGGGCCCCCATTGCGGCCGGGTGGCAGAGTAGAGAAACTATGGGTGTGCTGTGCACGCCGATACAGTTAAAGTAGCGTAGCTCCGGGTGGCCCCCTCAGAGCATAGGGCCTGGGGCGGCCGCCCCCTTCTGCCCCACTGGTACTTGCGCTACTGCCCTCACTGTTAAAAGGTGTTTTTTTTTTTCTCCAATATCTACTCTGTATCTTCTCCCTTTCAGTTTCATCCCATTGTTTCTCGTGTTTCCATGTACAAATGAGAATAAGGATGATCCCTCTACAGTGTGACATACCTTCAGATATTTGTAGACAGCTATTAAGTCTCCTCTCGGTCTTCCCTTTTGCAAGCTAAACATTCCCAAATCCTCTAACCATTGCTCATAGGACCTAGTTTGCAGACTGGTCACCCTTCTGGTCGCTCTTTTCTGAACTTAAAAAAAAAAATGAACTTGATCCAGATTTCCAATGTCTTTTTTAAAATGTGGTTGCCAGAACCTAACACAGTATTCCAGTTGAGGCCTGACCAAGGAGGAGTAGAGGAGGATAATTACTTCATGTGATCTACACTGTGCTTCTCTTAATACAGCCTAGAACTGTGGTTGCCTTTTTGCTGCTGCATCACTCTGTGGACTCATGTGCAGTCTGTGATCTATTAGTATACCCAAGTCTTTTTCACACGTGTTGTTGCTTAGCCCTATTCCTCCCTTTCAGTATATGTTTTTATAATTTTTCTTGCCCAGATGTAGGACTTTGCATTTCTCCCTTTAAAAACCATTCTGTTAGTTGCTGCCTGCAGTTCCAGTTTGTTTAGATCCTCTGAGTTTCACAGATCTCATTCTCGGAGCTGTCATTTTAACTGATGTGTGAACACCTCTATGGGTCAATGTACTGTCAGATTAAAAAATTGGGCAGCACACGGACACTGCACATGGATGTCACTGAAGCCTAATCATTATTGGTCAGCAGCTGATCCCATGATATAAACTGGCAATAATGTAACTTGTATGACAGGTGGGGTTGAGCTATCGGCGCACCAGCCTAAACCTAAACTCATTACTGGCGGTTTATATGCCCATGTAAAATCGCTAAGTTCCTAGAAATTCCGGGGGTTTGCAGCCAATCATTCACTTCAGCAGTCAGAGCCAATCATTCACTTCAGCAGTCAGATGACCCAAAATAAAACAAAAACGGACATTACCACTCCCTGTCCTGCGGGAGACCACCAGAGCTGCCCTCCCTGCTTTACACTGCAACTCTTCCTCTCCACGTGTGGTGTACCAGACCAGATATTCCAGGAAAGTTCAATTTCATAACAGTAAGGAAATAATAATTAGAAACTAAAACCTCCACTGAGATAAATGAGGAGTCTGTTGTGTGCCACGACCTTGATATCCAGGCTTACACGTTGGGTGGAGTTGGCCAACGTTGCGATGATTTTCTGTAGCCGGCTTGCAGTGGCTGTTTCCCTTCATTCCAGCTTGTGGTGCTGTTTTTTGTGTTGGGCCCAGAATATAGGACGCCCCATGTAGAATAACCCGAGCGTTGCGCATTTGTGGTGGAGTTGTGGACGAATAAAGGAGGTGTCAATAAAGGAGGTGACGCGAAGCCAGTTGTCGGGAAACCTGACAGAAACCTTGTTGGTGCTGTGTGCACATTTCTCGCTCACATTGGGTTCCTCTTGGTAGCCAGGCCCGGAAGGCACACGTTCAAAGCACATTCCTGGGATAACATTTGTTTTGGAGGCACAGCCTGTCTGAGGCGGCCGCTCTGTGTTTTACAACTGTCTGCGAGGAGGCACGGTGCTGTAGTTCGGGAGACTTAATGGAAAGTCAATAGGAGAAGCAAGGCTGATCAGGAGGACTACTCTGCTTTATCATGACATGCATGGCCGCCAGAGAATCTGGAAGAGAAACAATTGTTCCAAGCTTTTCTTCCTAAATCCATGGTACAATTGTGATAAGGACCTGTCCATATTTCTTATCCCACCTCTGTTCAGACTTTCACTCCCCTTTGACAAGAGGAATGGGAATCTGTTCTCATGGAGAGGTGTTTTTTTTGGGGGGGTCCTGAAATGTGTAAATTTTTAGTGCCAAAATCTGCAAGGCCCATTATATTTTTTATTTTAGTTAATGGCCTGTTGATTATCACCAATAAATGTGGCCAATTCCTGTGCGGATCTGCAGTTTAAACTGGAAATCCAAGGCAGGCTCCTGATACAATGGCGCAAAATTTCTGACATGTATCATTTTATATAAACATAGCCTTATTAATTCCATTTTAAGTTTTAGGGGTTTTTTCTGGGCAGAAAATAGAAACTCATGCAGTTTTGTTTATATTTATATTCCTTTTTTTTTTATACGTTTTTTGTCCCACTAGGGACTTTAATCATACAATCGCTCTATTAATGCATTGCAATGCTTCAGTACTGACGTGTAATAGGCCAGTTGCCCCCGCTCTGTCTAAATGCTCAGATGCCACAGTTGATGTTACCTGCAGCATCTCAGGGATTAAACGGCCACTACTGGGGTCTTTTTTTGATCCCACCTGTTGTATCAGAGTGAACGATACAACATGGTTAATTTCAATGGGAAAACAGTCAGTGACATTAGTAAGAAAATGTGGCTGAAGCGTGGGAAAATATTTCTCTACATATGATGGCTTTCACGGTTAAATAATATTTAGCTACTGGAAATTTAGTAGTCACATGTGTTTGACCTATAGTAAAAGGTATAGTGCTTGTCACCAGGATCAGCCATTATTTAAAGGGGTTTTCCCCATGAACAAAGTTAATTTTAATCAATAGATTTTGGAACAATAATAACTTCTACAATTGTATGTGTTTAAATAAAATGTTCCTGTGCTGAGATAATCCTATAAATGTGCCCCTGCTGTGTACTGTGTAATGGCCGTGTGTCTGACCGTACAGGAACATGGTCTGATCATACCACAGCTCCTGGGCAGGGAGGAAGCAAACAGACATTACAGCAGAGGATCACAGCTATCTGTATACTCTTTTGCTTCTTCCCCGTTCCCAGGAGATGTGGTATGATCAGACCATGTTCCTGTACGGTCAGACACGGCCATTACACAGTACACAGCATGGGCACATTTATAGGATTATCTCAGCACAGGAACATTTTATTTAAACTCATCCAATTGTAGAAGTTATTATTATTCCAAAATCTATTGATTAAAATTAACTTTGCTTGTGGGAAACCCCTTTAATGATTGGAGGACATCTAGCTGCCATGACCCCCACCGATCCTGAGAATGAAGAGGCGGAAGCAGTTGTGCCACCTTAAATCACCAACATTCTTCTAAGGACAGAGGCAATCTGATAATAACGAAGAGTAGAGAAACTTGTCTTGCAAATCTGTAGATGAAAAGTAAGTTGACCGGTTATGCACAAGTAGACCCCCAGTGACGTCGAGGGGAGTTTGAGTCCGGCTTGTCCCCCATGTACCATTGTAGTTTTCTTCCAGTTGACAAGATTTAGTTTGGTTCCCAGCTTCCAAGTCATCTTGGTTCCATACATTAAACTCTCTGGTTCTTGTAGAAATCATTGGAGCAGAACAGCTTCCTGCACCGGTACAAGAAGCCGAGGACGTGCGACAGTACCCATGGAGGATAGACAACAAGTATTACTCTGCCAATGTGAATATCTGCATTGTACCCAGCACAGCACATGTTACCACTCCGGTGGCAGAGTCCGTCCAGGCTTTCATTGTATATTTTGACAGCACATCGGTAAGTGTCCATGGTCACATAGTGAAAGTAGACATCACCATGTTCTGCACGAGTCAGTGTTTTGAAAACCCTTAAAGGGGATCCTGTGTTTCTTTTGTTCACACACCTCTGTTTCTGAGATGTGATCCCTTCTTCTTTGTGCGTAAATCTAGTCTTTTTATACAACTAGGCGTGATCGTCAAGAACTGGCCCATGGAGAGGTTTTGATTACCACGCCCACTCGGTTGAAAGACTAGTTTTACGCACAGGGAACAATGGGCCATATCTTAGGTACGGAGCGGAGCAGGAACAAAAGAGAATCTAACCAGATACAGAAGAACAGCGACACTTACAGGATAAGTGATAGCTTGATAATCGGTGGGGGTAAGTCCACTGGGATTTTCATAGATTGGGGAACTTTTATCCTCGTTAGGATGGAGCGGCAGTGCTCATGCCCAACCCGCCCTCCATTAACTCCTTAGGCGGTTGCATACTGCTGCACTCTACTTTTTCTGGTGGCCCCCTAGAGAATAAAGCGTCAGTCAGGCATTTGAGCTACAGCACCAATTTGTTATGGGGCCAAAATACCCCAATCTACTGATTAGTGCAGGTCTCAGCGATGGGACACCACCTATCAGCAAGTAAACTTGGTTTCAATGGACAACCCATCTAAACGATGATGGCCTAAATGGGTCATAAATACCCAGAATCAAGGTTATTGGGGTAGAATAGGAGATGACAACAGAAGAAGGTTGATCTATAGAGAGGTTAAGACCATCAAGGGTCAATTATGGAGGCCCACCAAAAGTCTGAAGTATCAGGGAGGTAAAGGAGAAGCCACAGGGTTGAACAAAATCCTCAAAATGACCCATCTACCCAACCGTGGAGGGCATCGTATGTGAAAGCTGAAGAAATGAGGTAAGTAATGTGTAGAGGCTGAGGGTATGCTTTGTAGGAGTTTGCTACTTTTCCCTAACTTTTCACATGAGTGATTCAGCAGCTGTTGAGCAAATGTGTGGATACCAAAGAAAACATTTCAGGCAATGTTTTTTTCCTCCAAAACGGATAAACACTCTGAAATAGCTTCCACTACTTGTTTGTCTGCTGAGTGGAAATATGAAGTATGTAGCCACCTGAAAATCCAAGTTCACCTTCAGATATTAAAGAATACACATCTAATCCACATTTGTAAATGCTTAGTGAGAATTATGGTAAACTAGCGGGGAAGCTGTTCAGTGCTGTGCCCCAGTCAGCGGAGTACAGGCCGCCGCTTCTGCTTGTCTGTATTCTGCCTGTGGTGCATCAGATAGGGGACGAAATAAAACCGCTACTAGCGAGGCAATGGTGGATTTGAATCATGCAGATTTTCTGCTGTATGTGTAAAAGTCTAATATATAATATATACTGTTCTGTGTGGAAAACAAAATGCTGCAAAAGTAAGATTGATTTAAAAAACAGAAGCCTTAATAGTTTGTTTATATTAATTAGCAAAATGCAATGTGAATAAACAAACGAGAAATCTAAATCAATACTTGGTGTGACCACAGTTTGCCTTCAAAACGGCATCAAATCTTTAAGGTTGAGTGCCCACAATCAAGATATTCAGCTCTTTGGATGCAGTTCAGTAAATCATGTGGATTTACCGCATGTAATGAATGGCTATGGGTGAGACTACGCAGCGGAGACTAGTGTCTGTTACGAATAACTGACATGCTGCAGCTCGTAAACCCGCACTGTTGGTGAGATTACACCATGTCAAATGACAGCACAGTGGGCATGGGATATATAGAAATCCCATCCACTGTGCTCGTAATGTAGGGTGCAGAGTTTTGGACTCGGCGCAGGTGAGCTGCTTCCAAAAAGCTGTTATTCCGGATTATGGGCACAACCCTTTAGGTACACTTGTACACAGGTTTTCAAGGAACTCAACACCTAATATCTTGGAGAACTAACCACAGATCTTTTGTGGATGTAAGCTTGTGTAAATCCTTCTGTCTCTTCATATAATTCCACACAAACTCAATGATGTTGAGATCCAAGCTCTGTGGAGGCTGAATCATCACTTCTAGGACTCCATGCTCTTATTTATGCTGAAAGTACACTGTGTGCAGAATTATTAGGCAAGTTGTATTTTACAGGATTATTTTTATTATTGATCAACAACTATGTTCTCAATCAACCCAAAAGACTCATAAATATCAAAGCTTAACATTTTTGGAAGTTGGAGTGGTTTTTTTTTTTAGATTTGGCCATCTTAGGAGGATATCTGTGCAGGTAACTGTTACTGTGCAGAATTATTAGGCAACTTAATAAAAACCAAATATATTCCCATCTCACTTGTTTATTTTCACCAGGTAAACCAATATAACTTCACAAAATTTAGAAATAAACATTTCTGACATGCAAAAACAAAACTCCAAAAAATGAGAGACCAATATAGCCCCCTTTCTTTATGATGACAGTCAGCAGCCTCCATCCATAGATTCTGTCAGTTGCTTGATCTGTTTACCACCAACATTGCGTGCAGCAGCCACCACAGCCGCCCAGACACTGCTCCCAGAGGTGGACTGTTTTCCCTCCCTGTAGATCTCACATTTTATGAGGGGCCACAGGTTCTCTATGGGGTTCAAGATCAAGTGAACAAGGGGGCCATGTCATTATTTTTTCTTCTTTGAGACCTTTACTGGCCAGCCATGCTGTGGAGTAGTTGGAGGCATGTGATGGCTTCTTCCTGTACCACTGCTTGAAGAAGTTGTCTTCCAGAAACTGGCAGGAGGTCTGGGAGTTAAGCTTCACTCCATCCTCAACCCGAAAAGGTCCCACAAGTTCATCTTTGATGATACCAGCCCATACCAGTACCCCACCTCCACCTTGCTGGCGTCTGAGTCGGAGTGGAGCTCTCTGCTCTTTACTGATCCAGCCTCTGGCCCATCAAGAGTCTCTCTCATTTCATCAGTCCATAAAACCTGTGAAAAGTCAGTCTTAAGATATTTCTTGGCCCAGTCTTGACGTTTGTTTCTTGTTCAAAGGTGATAGTTTTTCAGCCTTCCTTACCTTGGTCAAGTCCCTGAGTATCGCACACCTTGTGCTTTTTGTTACTCCAGTAACGTTGCAGCTCTGAAATATGGCAAAACTGGTGGCAAATGGCATCTTGGCAGCTTCACGCTTGATTTTCCTCAATTCATGGGCAGTTGTTTTGCGCCTTTTTTGCCCAACACGCTTCTTGCGACCCTGTTGGCTATTTGCCATGAAACGCTTGATTGTTCGGTGATCACGCTTCAAAAGTTTGGCAATTTCAAGACTGCTGCATCCCTCTGCAAGACATCTCACAATTTTGGACTTTTCAGAGCCCGTCAAATCTCTCTTCTGACCCATTTTGCCAAAGGAAAGGAAGTCGCCTAATAATTACGCACACCTTATATAGGGTTTTGATGTCATTAGACAACACCCCTCCTCATTACAGAGATGCACATCACCTGATTTACTTAATTAGTAGTTGGCTCTCAAGCCTGAACAGCTTGGAGTAGGACAACATGTATAAAAAGTATCATGTTATCAAAATACAACTTGCCTACACACAATGTAGTTCTTAATGACATTGGCTGTATGTTTGGGGTCATTGTCCTGCTGCAGAATAAATGTGGAGCCAGTAAGACTCCTCCTTAATGGTATTGTCTTATGGATAAGTATCTACCTGTATTTCTCAGCATTGAGGACACCATTAATCCTAACTGAATTCCCAACTCCAGTTACTGAAATTCAGGCTGAGACTTTCCAGGAACCTCCGCCATTCTTCACTGTCACCTGCAGACACTCATTGTGCCTTTCTCTAGCGCTTTGATAAACAAATTGCCTTTTGTGACAGCCAAATATTTCACATTTTGATTCCTGAGTCCAGAGCCCCTGCTGCCATTTTTCTGCACCCCAGTTCCTATGTTCGTTGAGTCGTTTGGCCTTTTTTCCAGTGTTGAGGTAATGGCTTTTTGGATGGTATTCTTCAATGACGACCACTTCTAGACGGACTTTACAAATAGTAGATTGGTGTGGCTGAATATCACTGGTTGATGCCGGTTCTGAGCTGATGGCACTGCTGGACATCTACCAATTTAGAAGGAAAGTAAGCATGAGGTTTCTTTCAGGTGTGCGCTAAGATTTTTTTGGTCAACCACTGCATCATTTACAGGCTTCAATGTTGTCCGTTTGTTTGGGAGTCCTCAGTATTAAGAATTACTGGCAGATACTTATCTGGGAGGCTTCTGATTGGCCCGATATTTACAGCCAATGGAATTAAGAACTACCTTTGGTGTAAAGAAGAACACGAAATCCTGCAAGTAATGATTTGGCCCCCACAGAAAACTGATCTCAACATCGAGTCTGTCTGGGATTACATGAAGAGGCAGAAGGATTTGCACAAGCGACATCCACAGAAGATCTGTGGTTAGATCTCCAAGATGTTTGGAGCAACCTCCCTGCCGAGTTCCTTCGAAAACTGTTCAAGTGCAAAGTGCAGTCACCCCAAATATTGATGGGATTTTGATTTCTATTTTGGTCATTCACTTTGCATTTTGTTAACTGATAAAATAATACATTATAAAGACTTCTATTTTCTTTTTTTACGCATTTATACTTTGTAGCATTTTTCCGCACCCACAACTTTTGCGCAGCACTGTATATATCGGCTTTAATAAAAAATAAAGGTGAATTGTGACGTCAAACAATGTTCTTTTTCATTCATATAATGAACCATAGCTGGTTGGTCATCTGCAATTAACTTTCCATATACAGAATACCACTTGACTCCTCGAATAGCTGAAGTGTATAAATAGGGGAAAGTTATTTTCTTACCACACTCATTGGGGTAATGTATCATGGGTGAATTGTGCTGTGAGGGCAGTTGCATCCACGATAGAGCCCCTTCACACATCCAAGGGTGAAAATGCGGGGGGTCGTATTGTGCATCAGTCAGGAAGACTGCATCGCTAAAGTCAGGTCATCTGCTGTCGGGAGGATCAACGAATATGTTGGAATGTAATTGCCCAATCATTGTAGCCCAGGGAGATAAGTGGCGCCAACAGTGACTGACGGCAGCGTATCCTCTGTATGTAATTAAATGATTGACCACTAGCTATCATATACTCATGTCCCGATTAATTTTACAGGTGAAACGCTATAAAACACTTGCGCTCGAATAATAACGCTTGTCATGCTCCATCATGCATGTTCGGCAGCCGCAGGGCGCATATAGTGAGTGCGCTGAAGAACTGTGCTAGATCTATGAACACCAGGTTTACTGTCCTATGTATCTGCCGCGGTCAGAGCAAAGTCTGGTCACCGCAGTTTAACCCCTGGATACATTGATAAGTGACCATGGCATATAAGAGGTCACATTACTCACCCTGTATGGTGAACATCATAGACAAGAAAAAAATAAATGGAGAAAAATGAAATTAAAAATTATCAAAAAGGTGTAGTATATAAATGTATTTATTATTATTACAGTGGTATTAACAAAAACAGAGACCGCTTACCTAAAGAATTCTAGAAAAATAAAGTGATGGTGACATAAACTAACTTCCCCCCTTTTTTTTTTTTTTTTTTTAATGCTTATTTCATAAAGCAGAAAAGCATAATAACCATTTGATATGGCCATAATTGTATTATCTGGCAGCAAAGAGTTACCAGGTTATTTTTAGTGTTCAATGTATAACCCCAACAGCAGATTTGCATTATTTGTATTTGTTTTATTTCATTCCACAATTATTTTTTTGGTTGTCAGGAAACATTTGCTGACATTCAAAACTGCAGCTCATTGATTGAAATCCATGGTGTTTTTATGTGTAGGAGTCCAGTGAGCGGTCCTAGCTTGTTACTGACGGCTATCTCTGCATGCAGTCATACAGGGAAGACTGTCAATCATTAGTAGGACCGCCCACTGGACTCGGGATTTCAATTAATAAGTTTTACTAAAACATTTCCTATAAAACTGTGAGTGATCAGCTCCTCCTGCTCTATAATGTGCCGCCTGCAGATCGGAGTCCACCTTCAATAACGCACGTTCCCTTTAAACATTAAGGTGACTGAATAAAATGGTGAATTTACTTGTGACTTCAACCTTGAATATTGTGATCCTATAACCCTGCATTCTCACATTTAATGTCAGAAATCGGGTTTGGAGAAGGTGAAGTCTTGGCTTCCACTGCTGGAGGACTGGCTGCTGGATGTTATGATCTTGGTGTGTGATCGTGCCTGTGATACAGGTGAGGAGTAGCGCTATGGTGATCATGGAGTTAATAGATATGCTCCGTCACGTGCAGCCCTCTCTGTCCAGCAGAGGGGGCTGCGTCAGTCTTCTCTGTTCCTTGCTAGGCCGCATTATTTTCCATTATTTTAGGCCCTGCCAGGTAGGTGTTGTGGTTAATGGTGTTACTGCTTTCTGCGCAGGCGTCGGCCGACAGGCGGCACAGGAGTGGTGTATACAGCATGGCTTCGAGTTGGTGGAAGTGAACCCTGAAGAGCTGCCAGATGAAGATGGTAGGTTGGCAACTTTAGTTGGTATTTTGCCCATCAACCAAGAATGTTCATCCTGTTCACTTACATTTAATCTGTTCTGTAGATGATTTCCCAGAATCCACTGGTGTCACTCGGATAATTCAAGCTCTTAATGCCAATGTATGGTCCAACGTGGAGATGAAGAGTGGTAAGTGGTGGAAAAATAATGTCTAAAAAATATGGTTTTGTAATGGTCATTGGCATATCTCCAGAATATATTGCTTTATAATGTGTGCCTGTCCAGCCTACGGGCCCCCACCTGGTCCCCGGCCATCTGCTCTGCATGAAGCTGGAGACCGTTACCATAAGAGGTTCCCTGTACATCGGTAGGACAGGGAGCCATCTGTTGTGAGTTCTGTTTTTGGGCTCCCTCTGGTGGTTACTGATGGTACTGGGTGACTTGTCTTTCCTGGGTTTCTGGGTTCCACCTGTTCCATCAGCATATGGGAGTTTCCTATTTAACCTGGCTTTGCTGGCATTTCCTCGCCGGTTATCAATGTATCCAGTGTGTCTTGTTACCTCTGCTCCCTGCTCCTAGAACCTTCTGGACAAGCTAAGTTTGGATTTTCCTGTTTTGTGTTTTGCTTAATTTGGTTTTTAGTCCAGCCTGCAGATATGTGATTCTCTGCTGCTGGTTGCTCTAGTGGGCTGAAATTGCTTTTCATGTGCCATGAGTTGGCACATGAGTTCAAGTAATTTCAGGATGGTTTTTTTGAAGGGTTTTTCGCTGACCGCGCAGTTCACTTTTGTATCCTCTGCTATCTAGCTTTAGCGGGCCTCATTTTGCTGAAACTGTTTTCATACTACGTATGTGCTTTCCTCTCATTTCACCGTCATTATATGTGGGGGGCTGCTATTTGCTGTGGGGTATTTCTCTGGAGGCAAGAGAGGTCTGTGTTTCTTCTGATAGGGGAAGTTAGATCTTCGGCTGGAGCGAGACGTCTAGGATCATCGTAGGCACGTTCCCCGGCTACTTTTATTTGTGTGTTAGGTTCAGGGTCGCGGTCAGCTCAGGTTCCATCGCCCTAGAGCTTGTTTGTATCTGTGCTTGTCCTTTTTGTGATCCCCTGCCATTGGGATCATGACAGCCATCATTCAAGCAAAAACAGTGAATGAGTGCACTAGACCTTAATTCTAAGGATCAGTTAGGGGCTCCTCACTGATAATAAGGGTATTCTTGTCCTAGAGACATGACATCACTTCCTAAAATGATTAAACCTCTTGAAATCGAATCTCTCCCTAGATTTTACAATACAAGCTGTATTATTTATTAAATATATCTTAGACCTGATGAGTCTCAGGTATTTACTTTGAAAATCCATGTTAGAATGGTTCTATAGCCCTGATAGTGAAATGCGCATGTGATGAGTCCCACACACCTCCTACAGGTTGTACTGAGCAGTGTGCGACCTTAGCAGGGAGGAGGGACACGGAGGAGCTGTCAATCTGGCTAGATAGGAGGAGCTTGAGTTTCAAATTTCAGATGGGATTATACATGGATTTTCAAAATGAACACATCGGCCACATCAGGTCCATTTCCTTATAATTCTAGAACCATCTTACGGGATCTTCAGCTCCTTGGCGGCCATGAACCACAGCACAGAGAATAATGGGGATCCACAAGCTAATGTGAGTTTTATGGGATGATCACGATCAATGTAGCAATGCACAAATGTGGAATGTTTGGTGTGTAAATCCGCAATGTCATAAATGCCTGCGATGTCAGATCAAAAGTATCTAGAAAATTCAGTGCGTGAATTGACCTAAGTTGTTAATGGTTCCTTGCAGGTGTCCGGTGGAGCCGCCACATTGCCTTCCACCGATCAGGGGCGAGCTGGTGACTCCAGCAGTCCTAGTGATTCTCAGATCAATACTGTAGTAGGTGAGTCTTCTATGACGTGCCCTGATGATCATTTTCAGATTGTGCCAGAGAAATCTTGGCCTTCCCAGCAGCAACAAGAAGTGATTTATCTTCATTAACAATCATGTGGATTACTTGGAAGCATTATGGATGAGGAACATGCAGCGCACCTCTCTATAAGCATACCAAGAAGCAGTATAGAGGGGTCATGTTGTCGTCATCCCTTCACCGTGCCTACTAGTGTAATGTCGCCTACATGTACCAGTGATATCCACATATGTACAAGAAGTCGGGCTCCATATAACCAATCACTGTAGGCTTTCTATGTGAAGTGACTGTCCGCTTTCAGGTCATGTAATGTTGTTTCTTGCAGCTCCAGAGACTCCATTTTATTTTTGAGCCGTTTTATTTTTTTCATCAGGTCTCCTCATCCGGCAAAAAATATACTTGAAAAATATAAAGTAAAGCAATTCACAGCTTTTAACGAACTGTTGTCCTCCCCAGACCCTATGCTGGATCTTGATATTCGAGAGCTTGCCAGCCTTACTTCCGGGGAAGGGGATCTGGAAAATTTCGGACGACTTTTCAATAAACTTCAGGAAATGAAAGGTAGCACTCATCATGTTGAAAAGAATTTTGGGTATCGCACTACTGTTCAATATGGTTTTGCCAAAGATGTTTGGTTGGGTAGCAAAATTGCATTTTGAAAGGGAACCTGTCAACTCTAAAAAATGCTAGTTACCTGCAGACACAGGGTTAATCTGCAGGTACATTCTGTGCAGCCAGTTTATTGGAAGAGCTGGCTACAGGTTGCAAATTAAGTTTTTTTTAGGGGGAGCTGTGAACAGTCATCGCACTGTAATTCCTCCCCGGTACATTGATTGACAGCCTGCTCTGCGCACACTACATACACACTGCACCCCTATGCTGCACAGCAGGCTGTCGCAGTGGTCGGCAGTGATTACAGGTGTATTCATTGTATAGTGAGGGGTGACTGTGCCGGCTCCTTGCACCGCCCCAATGACTGGAAGCGAGCAGCTGCAGGGAGAATAAAACTTTGTTTTCTCAGTGTCCGCACTTCCAGAAAGCGGTATAAATGCCATTTTCTTGCAGATTAATCCTCTAGCTGTAAGCACACAGTGTTTCTCAAGGTTCCTATTTAAAGGGTTTTCCAGAATAATCTGACAGTGTTTACACAGTGACAGTGTAGTCTGGACTCGTCACATTACCATCACACAATGTGTTTGTATGTATGGAATCCTACAGCTATTTCTGCTCAAGATACAATAATAAACGTATTATTATTTTATATTAATATCAAGCAGAATTAATTTTAATTTCAGCCTATTGGTTCAGCCCTCCACAATAGTCATGGTCTCTTATGTGGTCCCTTGGGAACTTTCACTGCCTCCCCTAATCTAAAGTAGTAAACTTGCCAAAACTCCCCAGTGTAGTAGCCCTACATCGCCAGTGTCGCCACTTCCTAGCCAGCTGATCACCTGCTGTCTGGCCGCTTGGTTAACGTGACACGGCTGAGGTCTATGACTGGCTTTCATAGTCACGTGTTCGTGTTCAGACTGCATGTGATCAGCTGGAAGCAAAGCGAGACTGGAACGGAAGTACTGGAGTGCTGTATGGATTTGGCAGATGAACATTAATCAATCTATTATTGTGAAGTGTTTCTTGCTGTTGGAAAAATACAATTATTTACTTGTTGTCCCCTTTAAAATAAGTCCTTACACACTATGGCCTTCTAGCTTATAACTATCAGTAGAACTGTCATTGTAGCAAGTCGCCACCAATCACGGTGCAGCTTTAATTTTTCCCAATACAGTTTAAGAATTGAATGCTGATCATTGATTGGTTTCTATTGGCAACAAGGACCATTTTTCTTTGACAGTTTTGACAAAAGGTTACATAGTTAAAGGGGTATTTCCATCTCCGAGAACTTATCCCAATATGTAGTAGGTATAGTAATAATAATATTAGCAAAAACCTCCAATTAGTAGTATAGTTTTTCTGATTAGCTATGTTGCTTACCCCATGTGCAGGGCATTGCAGTAGGTTGGGTATCCATGGTTATGACCACTCATATAGTGACAGTCAGTTGTTAATGGTCATAACCATGGATATCTAAGCTGCTGCAGTGCCCTGCACATGGGGTAAGCAACATAGCTAATTAGAAGAACTATATTACATTTCTCCTACGCCTCATTGGGGGACACAGGACCATGGGTTGTATGCTGCCTCCCACTAGGAGGACACTAAGTTAAAGGGAACCTGTCACCCCGTTTTTTCAGACTGAGATAAAAATACTGTTAAATAGGGCCTGCGCTGTTTCTTCCCCAGCTTTCCGTTGGTGGCGTAGTGGTGTGCGCTTGTCCAAGTGCTGAATCCACTGCGCGCAGGTGAAGAAAAAGCGCGCGATCTGCGCTATTACCCTTGTCATCGGTGGGGGCGCAGATGGAGTGCTCTGCTGCACGGGGCTTCAGGAAAATGGCCGTGGGATGTCGCGCGTGCGCAGATGGAGATCGCGGCGGCCATTTTTCCAAAGCCGAGTTTGCATCTCGGCTTCAGGAAGATGGCCGCCCCCACCGATGACAAGGGTAATAGCGCAGATCGCGCGCTTTTTCTTCACCTGCGCGCAGTGGATTCGGCACTTGGACATGCGCACACTACTATGCCACCAATGGAAAGCTGGGGAAGAAACAGCGATGTCACTACGCCCACCTGACCTGACCAGCCTGATCGACAGGCGAAAACGGCGACTTTGGTAATGTATTTCGCAGCATAGGTGGGGAATCAGGGTACACTACATACACTATTGTAACGCACAGCGCAGGCCCTATTTAACAGTATTTTTATCTCAAACCGAAAAAACGGGGTGACAGGTTCCCTTTAACACAAAAAGATTAACCCCTCCTCTGCAGTATACACCCCTTCACTGGCCAGGATTCAACCAGTTCTTGCTTAGTGTCTATAGGAGGCACTTGGGTCTGTTTTCAGACCCCAACTTTCTTATTTTTATTTTAAAGATTTTATTTTTCTGTACATTTTTAATTTTTTACTTAACAGAGTGAAGGGGGCGACGGGTTCCTTTTTATAGGGTCCATTCTCCCCTGAACCATCAACAGGCGAGTATACCCCCCTGTCCCTCTCCTGTGACGTCTGGGGCACGCCACCTTACTGGGGCGACGGTTCCTTTTATGGCCCGATCTTTCCCCCCCCCCCCCGTCCCCCTGCAAGACGGCGAGCACATTGAGAGCCAGGCTCCCATGTTCTTCTCCGGGGCTCGACACCTAAGACAAGGCCCACATCGGATGGCGTCACAGCCCTATGACTAAAGCCCCCCTTGGGGGACAGAGGAAGATGGATGGCACAGGTGCATGGATTCAGCACCCTCACATGACAGGAGGCCAGCGATTTACCAGTGGCACTGTGAGTACAGCGCTCCCATCTGCGGCAAAGGTGCGGTCCGAGTCCCTGGGGAGAGGCGCCGTCAGTCGGGTGTTAGCAGCAGTCAGCAGCGTTTTGCCGCCGCGCATTGCCGGCAGGGCCCAAAAATTTAGTCCCCGGCTTTCAGCCGGACTAGGCCACAGTTCCGCCCACGTCCATCGCTCCGCCCCCTTTTCCCGGCGCTTCTCGTATGGGACGAGAGGCGCCCGTGCAAATCTCGGGGGCCATATTACTCATCTGCGAGGACTCCAAGGTGGCATGCTGACTGACAGGAACCGCCGCGGGGACAATTCCTCCCCGGGGATACAGGCACAGGACCGTGGGTAAGCTGCATCAAGAAAGCTTAACCCCTTCCCTGCACCATAGCACATATCCTGCCCCTGTCTGTATAAAAACACTGTCTCAACCTAAGGAGACCAAAAAGACTAACAAGAAGCATACAGTGTTTTTCACTTCTTGTGCCACTTGCAATACGGCCCTGCCCCGAGCTCCCAATACTCCATTATGTGCGGTTTGTGACCAGGCCTCTGTGCAGCTGCCTGCCGCCATTGCCGCCGACGACCCTGCAGAGCCTTGTCCCCCTCAGTGGGCCACTTCCCTCTCACAATCTATGGTTTCTCTAGCCAAAGCAATTGACTCCCTCCGGGGTCCCTCTTTAAGTCAGACCGCGGAGGACTCTGGCGATGGTACGGATCCGTCCTCCAGCAGGGGGCGCCCTCTGTCACTAAGGGCTCGAGGTACCAGGAAACGTACCCATGTCTCACCCTCCGACCACGGGCGTGCTTGCTTTTCAGCATCAGCGAGCTCAGTCTCTCGTTCCCCCTCTCCGGAGAACCTAAATGACTCTGAATATGAGTCCGAGGACTCTTGCGTTCAGGATCCCTCGACTTCCCAGGAGACACTAGATTCTCTCATTGAAGCGGTCAACAAGACCCTGAATGTGGACACAGAATCCGTATCCACTCCGGAACACGCGGTGTCTTTTAAGAAGACAAAACGTGTCCAAAAAGTATTTGTCACTCATCCTGAGTTTAAAGAAATCGTACAAAAACACAGGGACCGCCCTGACAAACGCTTCATGGGGCAAAAGTCTATTGAGGCCAAATACCCTTTTGCTCAGGAACTAATCAAGGACTGGCTACAGTCCCCCTCAGTGGATCCTGCTGTACCACATCTCGCTTCCAAAACGATCCTATCTCTGTCAGATGGTTCCTCAGTCAAGAACCCCTCTGACCGCCAAATTGACTACTTGGCTCGCTCCATCTTCGAGGCCACAGGAGCGTCTCTCTTTCCATCCTTCGCCGCTTCTTGGGTGGCTAAAGCTATGGTCGCTTGGACTGAGGTGCTTACCACGACCATCCAAGATGGTAATCTCCCTCCAGAGGAGATCAACCTGGCTAACCAGATAGCCCAGGCTGGGGACTTCGTAGTTAATGCCTTAATAGACGCGGCCAATTGCGCTGCACATGCAGCTGCAAATGCAATTTCCATCAGAAAAGCCCTGTGGCTCAGAGATTGGCGAGCAGATTCTGCTTCCAAGCGTTCATTGACATCTCTACCCTATCAAGCTGGTCGCCTATTTGGAGAAAAATTAGACCAAATAATCTCGGATGCTACTGGGGGGAAAAGTAAATTTCTCCCCCAACAAAAGCCTACCCGGCCGTTTCGGTATCAACAACAATCTCGATTCCGGCCTTTTCGTAACAATCCCAATTGGCCGTCTACATCCTTCTCCCCCGCATCAGGACGAGGTGCCCGCGGGGGCCGACGCTCCCAGGTCTCTTACAGACCTAACCATAACTGGAAACCCAGACCATGGTCATCTGGGTCCAAGGGATCCAGATCCCTTAGATCCTCCACTCAATGACTCTTTGCAACATCTGGAGGACGTCGACAAAGTAGGAGGTCGCCTACTTTCGTTCCGTCAAGCCTGGCTCTCGGTCGTATCCGACGAGTGGGTCAGGGAACTGGTGTCCTCCGGATACAAAATAGAATTTTCCTCCCCCCGACACATTTTCTCCAGTCGTGTCCTCCCAAACCAAAGACAACGGCTTTTCTCCAGGCCATACAGGCACTACAAAGGGATGGAGTCATCATTCCGGTTCCCCAAGACCAAAGTTTCAAAGGGTTTTACTCGAACCTATTCGTGGTCCCAAAAAAGGACGGATCGTTGCGGCCGATTCTAGACCTAAAACTTCTGAACAAATTTGTAAAAACTCGGCGCTTCAGAATGGAATCTCTCCGCTCTGTCGTCGCATCTATGGAAAAAGGAGAGTTCCTAGCACCTATAGACATCAAAGATGCTTACCTCCACATCCCAATTTTTCCTCCTCATCAACAGTTCCTTCGCTTCGCATTTCACGAGGAACACTTCCAGTTTGTGGCCTTACCTTTCGGCTGCCATGGCCATTCTTCATTCCAGGGGAGTGGTGGTACTTCCGTACCTGGACGACCTACTGATAAAAGGCCCATCATACCCAGCCTGCGAAGAGTCCGTCGATCTCTCGGTGGATACTCTTTCTCGCCTTGGTTGGAAGATAAACTTCGAAAAATCCTCTCCGATCCCGACTCAACGGATCTTCTTTCTGGGAATGATACTGGGCACTTCCCGCTGTCTAGTCATCCTCCCTCCAGACAAGGCCCTTGCCTTGCGGCGGGGAGCTCAGAGGCTTTCCCGTCCAGTCTCACACTCCATTCGTTTCAGCATGCACATTCTCGGGCAGATGGTAGCAGCCATGGAAGCAGTTTCATTTTCGTCCCCTACAACTTGCGCTGCTGTTGGTGTGGAATGGGAACCCGTTTTCTCTCGACCGCCGTTTCAGTCTGTCCCCACGGGTCAGACAGACCCACAGGTGGTGGACGCTGAAGTCATCCCTGAACCAGGGAAGGTCATTTCTCCCAGTGCGGTGGCTGGTGGTGACCACCGATGCCAGCCTCATGGGCTGGGGGGCGGTTTTCAACCACCACACAGCACAGGTGCGGTGGTCCACTCAAGTCTCGTCTCCCCATCAATATCCTGGAAATCCGAGCTATCAGGCTAGCGTTGTTCAGTTTTCACCACGTTCTGGCGGGTGACCCCGTCAGAATCCAGTCCGACAACGCCACATCTGTGGTGTACATCAACCGCCAAGGGGGAACCCGCAGCAAGACTGCCATGCTCGAGGTGTCCCACATTCTCCGTTGGGCCGAAACCAACTATTCACTCAGCGATCCACATACCAGATGTGGAGAATTGGGCGGCGGACTTCCTCAGTCACCAGGGTCTCGCCTTGGGAGAGTGGTCCCTTCACCCGGAAGTTTTCCAACAGCTTTGTCTTCGTTGGGGGACCCCAGACGTGGACCTAATGGCCTGCAGGCTAAACAACAAGGTCCCACAGTTCACTGCCCGATTCCTCGACCCATGTGCCGTCGGAGCAGATGCCTTGGTCCTGCCGTGGCGTCAATTCCGCTTCCCATACATTTTTCCTCCTCTCCCCCTGCTACTGAGGGTCATCAAGAAGATCAGGGCAGAGGGTGTGCCAGTGATCCTCGTGGCGCCGGACTGGCCGCGCCGAGCATGGTACGCGGAACTGGTTCAGCTTGTCACCGACGTCCCCTGGCGTCTTCCAGATCGCATGGATCTTCTTTCACAGGGCCCGATTTACCACCAGAACTCAGGGGCCCTGTCTTTGACGGCCTGGCCGTTGAATCCTGGATTCTAGGCCAAGCGGGTTTCTCTCCCAAGGTGTCCTCCACCATGATCAGGGCTAGGAAACGCGTGTCCATGCGCAGTTACCACCGTACCTGGCAAATTTTCTTCGCATGGTGCGACGCACATGGACGAACACCTCTGGCATTTTCCATCCCTTCCATATTGGAATTTCTCCAATCAGGACAAGAGTCGGGTCTCGCATTTAGTTCCCTCAAGGGACAGGTGTCAGCATTATCCGTCCTGTTCCAACGAAAAATTGCCAATAGATTACCGGTTAAGACGTTCTTCCAGGGAGTTTCCCGTGTGGCACCTCCTTACAAGATGCCTTTGGATCCGTGGGATCTTAATTTGTTCCTTGGAGCCCTTCAGGAGGCCCCCTTCGAACCACTGCAGGACATCTCTCTGACCTTCCTCTCCTGGAAGGTAGTTTTCCTAGTGGCTATTACATCCATCAGGCGCATTTCGGAGTTGGCGGCACTTTCCTGCCGACCTCAGTTTCTGATTTTTCACCCGGATAAGGCAGTCTTGAGGACTTCTTCTTTTCTGCCCAAGGTAGTTTCCTCTTTTCACCTCAATCAGGAGATTATTCTGCCTTCGTTCTGTCCGGCACCAGTCCATCGCATTGAGAAAGCTCTGCACACTCTCGATGTGGTGAGGGCCCTTAGACGGTATGTCTCACGGATGGCTCCCTTCCGCAAGTCGATGTCCTATTCGTACTTCCAGAGGGACCAAGGAAGGGTTCTCCCGCTTCCAAGGCTATTCTAGCCAAGTGGATTCGATCGGCTATTCAGGAATCCTATCGTGTCAAGGGGGTTCCTATCCCAGCAGGGATTAAGGCCATTCTACTCGGTCGGTGGGCGCCTCTTGGGCCATTCGGCACCAGGCGTCAGCACAACAGGTCTGCAAAGCTGCGACATGGTCCAGCTTGCATACTTTTACGAAGCATTACCACATTCTCACATTCTCTATCTTCTGCAAACGCTGCCCTTGGCAGACGTATTCTGCAATTGGCGGTAACTTAGCGGTAAGCCAGTGGTACATGGGGTATTAGCAGCTATGTTGCTCCCCACCCAGGGACTGCTTTAGGACATCCCATGGTCCTGTGTCCCCCAATGAGGTGTAGGAGAAAAGGAGATTTTTGTGTACTCACCGTAAAATCTTTTTTCCGAGCCAATCATTGGGGGACACAGCACCCACCCTGTTAGCCTTTTGGCTTGTTGTTACTCCTTTGGTTTTGACAGTTTTTTATTGTCTTTCGTTTAATACTCCTACTGCTTTACTACCAAACTGGTCGAATCATGGCCAGTGAAGGGGTGTATACTGCAGGACCCATGGTCCTGTGTCCCCCCAATGATTGGCTCGGAGAAAAAGATTTTACGGTGAGTACACAAAAATCTCCTTTTTTATTTAGAGGTATTTGCTAATATTATTATTGTTACACCTACTACATATTGGGAAAGGATTTTGGAGACGGGAATACCCCTCTGAAGTTTTTCCTTCCAATATTCAATTGTCATACAAGTTTCCAAAATGTTTTATTCTCATCAGATAAAGCTGCCTCTTTGCCACACGAACAAAGGAAGCTTCATGCAGAAAAGGTAAGTTGCATAGTGGTAATGGATACTCTATAATACAAATCTGCGCTCGTAGATGGGACAGTGTCTCAGAGAACCAATCACAGCTCCAGTATTTTTCACCATAATGTTGATTGTAAAAGGGCGATATCTTGCACGTTGTTTTCTGCAATGGAGATGGCCTTGTAGATTGCTTCTGTCGCTGAGATTGACTGCCCAATTTTCATTTGTTAGTTGGATTTGATCACTTGAATTGACTCTGCCCATCTGAGAGCAGCGGAAATTGGGGCCAGACACTATTGCAGCACTGTGTCCCTTGCTCGGGTTTCTTGCTGTAGTTTTGATAAGTGTTTTCTTATCTGCTGGTCTCTCAATGATGAACTCCTGCTATGTCGTCCTTGATAGTAATGAGATCCCTTTAGAGATGAGTGAATCTATTGGCAGTATTCTAGCCCGTCGGCCAGGTCAGCAATCTGTGACCCCCTAGACAAGAGGTCTGTGAATCTCTTTACCTCCATACGTTCACTGATGTACTTTAGGTTAGTCAGGCTAGCCAAAGTTCATCATTATAGCATGAAGTACACACAATTGGCCAGCCTCGCTAATCGGAAGAAAAGCTGTGAATGCTGGAGAGTGGAGATTAGCAGGTCTACTGTACAGCGGTCACACGTTACTCACCTGGCTGATGGACATCAATTTTCCCATCTCTACCACATCGCAGGAGTTCACCATTGGGAGGCTAGTAGAGCTGCACCAGAGGGAATACTGTTTTATCAAAACTACAGCAAGAAGCCAAGAAGTTACCCAGCCCTGGAATGAGGGTCTCCGTCCCGATTTTATTCTTCCCTCAAACTGGAAAGTACAAACCTGCTGCTAGATTCCTTGCTAAATGGACTATACATGACTGCCATGACCAGTAAGACAGCAGTGTATAATTAGTGTATGCACAAGTCTGAGCACCATAAAGAGGTGGGGATTCCTATCCCGACAATTTATGGCCACGTGCAGCACATAGTTGACCGGATTATGTAAAAATCTGAGCAGGCATCACTGCTACCGTTACTACCAATACCAAGTGACTTGGAGTTACAGAAATGGCGTAACCCAGCACGACTCAACCCTGGAGTTTTAGAAACACAGTAGTTCACGGAGCTGAATGGTGGAGATGGTAACCTGTTTATCAAACACCCCCAATCACATTGACCTCCAACCATAAAGTCCATGGAGAGTAGTCTAGCATTCTCTGTTGTGTAAGCAACCTGAAGGTCAACGGTGTCTCAAACTTTCGAACACTATCCGTATCATTCATAGTGTAACATGGAAAATTAATTCCGGTAGAACTACTTGTACCTTCTTTTTTTTCTTTTGTTTCAAAGGTTGCCAAAGCATTCTGGATGGCCATTGGCGGAGACCGGGATGAAATTGAAGGCATTTCTTCTGATGAAGAGAACTGATCGCAAGAAGCGTTGTGTATACTGAAGAGGCCATGAGGAATAACACCGTCACATTTCTGTTGTGCTTATAGTGATTGTTCCTCACTTTTTGTATATTTCCTTCAAAGCAAGGAATTTAACGTCCCCCCCTATGTCTAGCACATGTTCTCATCAGTGATCCCCAACTGTCTATTTATTAGAAACAAATCTGAATCGTCTATTTTATATTCATTCCCCCATCCCTGCTCTGAGATGTTGGGGAAACAGTGGTATGTTCTGTATGACGCGCATCCATCCACCAGTGAACCAGTTTTGATAAAGACTAGTTCTTCTGCGAGTGTCTGGTCTGTGGTTGATACTGTGTCGATTTCAAGCTTTAATTCCATATAAGACTAACGTTTTATATCCCTGTCAAAATCTGGGTGAGCTGGGCTTGATATTCACGCTCTCTTCATGTGAATGGGGTCATGCTGCAGTAACCTGCACTGTGGGTGGATGGGGCGCTTGTTAGGGGCAGGCAGTTCTATACCCAATTCATTTTTACAATAGGTCCCAAAGGTTGGACCTTAACTGATCATAAGTTGATGACCCGTCCTATAAGGCCGGCGTCACACTAGCGAGTTTTACGGATGTATGAGCGCATAAAATACGTCCGTAAAACACGCATTACACACGGCCCAATGATTCTCAATGGGTCAGGTCCTATCAGCCGTATATTACGCATCCGTATTATCCGGCTTTCTACAGCCGTACAAAATCGCAGCATGCTGCGTTTGTCACCGTATTGCGCAACTAATACGCCAATGAAAGTCTATGGGGGCGAGAAAAATACGGATTACACACGGACCAGCAGTGTGACTTGCGAGAAATACGCAGCGGTGTTAGAGAGAAAAGCCGGCAATTCATTGCAGTGTACAGTAAAATCACACTGACAGCTTACAATAGAATAGTTAGAATAAATGTGTACACATTGTATATATACTGTATATCTATTCTATGTCATTGAGACACATATGTATATATATTAATATTTCATTCAGCTGCTAGATAGCAAAAGTTGACAAATTAATTACCGGCTTTTAAGCTATCTCCTTCCTAAACCCGACATGATATAAGACATGGTTTACATACAGTAAACCATCTCATATCCCCATTTTTTTTTGCATATTCCACACAGGGCCGGCGTCAGCACCCGGCGCACCTGGGCAAATGCCGGGGCCCTAGAGAGAGAGGGGGGGCCCACTCACGCTGTCATAGATACAGCTGGAAGAGCAGAGCAGGAGATAACATGCTCTCTCCGCCCACAAAGTCACTGCTGGCTGCGTTCTCTTAACCCCTTTGTGCCAGCTCTGACACAAGCATCTTCTCACTCAGTGAGTGCAGCCAGGCAGGCACACATAGGGGTTAAGAGAAGGCAGCCAGTGTGACATTGTTTGTGGGCGGAGAGAGCACGTTCTCTGCTCTGATCTCCGCCCCTGGCTGGCTGCCCTGCTGAAGTTATGAGGCAGATTCAGGAGGAGCTCCTAGTCCTACCAGTGCCTGAGTGGGCTGCGCTGCTATATACTACGTGGGCTGCGCTGCTATATACTACGTGGGCTGCTATATGCTACGTGGGCAGTGTTATATACTACATGGCTGTGTTTATATGCGATCATGAATCGGGGTATGTGTTAAAGGGGGGGCCCACTGAGACTCTTTCGCCCGGGGCCCTCAAAAACCTGGAGTCGGCCCTGATTCCACACTACTAATGTTAGTAGTGTGTATGTGCAAAATTTGTGCGCTCTATTAAATTTAAGGGTTAAATGGCGGAAAAAATTGGCGTGGGCTCCCGTGCAATTTTCTCCGCCAGAGTAGTAAAGCCAGTGACTGAGGGCAGATATTAATAGCCTGGAGAGGGTCCACGGTTATTGCCCCCCTGGCTAAAAACATCTGCCCCCAGCCACCCCAGAAAAGGCACATCTGGAAGATGCGCCTATTCTGGCACTTGGCCACTCTCTTCCCATTCCCGTGTAGCGGTGGGATATGGGGTAATGAAGGGTTAATGTCACCTTGCTATTGTAAGGTGACATTAAGCCAGATTAATAAATGGAGAGGCGTCAATTATGACACCTATCCATTATTAATCCAATAGCATGAAATGGTTAAAAAACACATACACATTATTACAAAGTATTTTAATGAAATAAAAACACAGGTTGTTGTAATATTTTATTGCTCTCTTAATCCACCTGAAGACCCTCGCTCTGTAACAAAGTAAAAATAAAAAAAAACCAATATCCCATACCTTCCGATGATCTGTCACGTCCCACGCTGTAAATCCATCTGAAGGGGTTAAATAATTTTACACCCAGGAGCTCTGCTAATGCAGTTGTGCTCCTGCCTGTAAAACCCCAGCGAATGAATGGAAAGTAGGTCAATGACCTGTAGTTACCTTCATTCGCCCTCTGCTGGATGTCCTCATATGAACTCGAGCCTGGGAATTTTTCTGAATATTTTCCCACGCTCGAGGGACATCCAGCAGTGTGTGTATGTATATATATATATATATATATATATATATATATACTGTATCTATGTTGTAACGAACATTTGAGCCCATAAATCCATTAGATGTCGGTTTTGCAAGCCTGCGAGAAAAAAATCGCAGTACGGATGCCATACGGATTACATACGGAGGATGCCATGCGCAAAATACGCTGCCACACCCTGCCTACAGATGACATACGGATCACTATTTTGGGAACATTTCTGCGTATTACGGCCATAAAATACAGACCGTATTGTCTTACGCCGAGTGTGACGCCGGCCTAAATGACATTATTTTATAAAATGGGGAAAACCTCTTTACTGTGTACTCTAACATACCACAGATTTTTTTTTTTTTTATCAAAAATTCCAACTTTAAACATTTATACTGTAGAATTTTTATGAGCTTGGTTAAAACGGTTTAAGAAGATGATAAACCTAATTGCATCAGGGACACACAGAAAGAAATACATTCAAATATCTAATATACACTCAACATTGAAATTACAACTTCAGATAGAGTGTAGGTGATAACTGATCTGCTGGTGAGATCGGCACTGATCCTCATAACGGATGTTTTTTTTTTTTTTTTTATCCTTGATGGGGAAACTTTAATCTCCTTTACAAAATAGCACTGTCACCATGCCATTTGTTCTGTACACGGCTGCAGGAAAAAGCCAATTAATTTGGGAAACTAATAGATTTTAGGTCACACATGCACAATGCCATTCCAGTCTAGCCCCTATCAATTGACTGAAGGTTCTGGGTGGTTGCCTTCAGTATTTATTTTTACTTTTTCTCCTTCGCCGCAGGGAGGTGGAAAGGGACCGTCCAGCTCCCTGCAGCACCGCTGTTCCATCAGTGGTGGTGCAGTGGGAGCAGCACGGACGCCATGGGGGCCTCTCTGTATCCTAAGGGTTTGCTCCCCTAGGATTTTTTTCACAGGGCTATGTCCGGCTGTAGCCTGGCTCAGAAAGGGGTACATGGAGGCGATACTCCATGTTCCCATCTATTGCTGGTGTGGGGAGATCGGCACCCTGAAGGGAACAGTTCCCCAAGATAGCTCAGGCCTGGCATCCCACGTCGTGGGAAAGGATACGGGGAGGCCGTGAAAGGGTCAGTCGTCCCAGTCTTCCTTGTGAAAAAGGTTTAAAAAGTAAAAAAACATAAAACTAAAAAAAAGTATGGTCTGAATAGCAGACCCCAGTGTGCCTCCTACGGACACTAAGGAAGAACTGGTTTGATCCGGAGCCAGTGGGCGGTGTACACTGCAGAGGAGCTAACCCTTTTTGTATTTACTTAGTGTCAGCCTCCTAGTGACAGCAGCATACACCACGGTCCTGTGTCCCCAATGAGTGGCTCAGAGAAAAGGATTTTACGGTGAGTATACAAAAATCCCTGTTTTTTAACCTTGCACACCACCATATCTTTTGGTATTGGCGGATTCTTAGAACCTATAAATGTAAAATCCCTTAAAGGAAATCTATCAGCAGGATTTCACACTACAAACTATTTATATGAGCATGTAGCTCTTTCAAACAAGTCACACAATATCTTGAGTGCCAGTCTGTTCCTCTATTATTGATATGTAAATTAGGCAGATTTGAAGCCCATTGCATGCTCCATACCGGCTCCTGCTTGACTGACAGCTCATTTGCCTTGAGGTCACACAAAATAGAGGCCGCTAGTCAAGCAGGAGGAGGTGGCACTAGGTGAGGAATAGAGCTGAAGTAACTGAGGCTTCAGATCTTTTTTTTTTTTCAAACTTTTAAGCAAACCTATCAGCAGGATTGGCACAGTAACCTACAGACAGTGTCAGACAGTTATACTGATTAAAATGATGCCTGGTGATGAAATCTGTCTTGTGGTTGTTGTTTAATCTTTGTAGTTCTCAGTTAATGAGATTCTCGTGGCGGCATATAGGCGGGTCTTTATATGGTGCTTTGCTTACATATTTATCAGTATGGGCTTATGACAGGTCACTGATCCCTCACTGACCTGCCCCCTATTTTAAATAGGGTTTGAAAGTAAATAAAAAATTTCACATTCAGCAGGCGCCTGCGCTGTAGCTTGATCACAACTATAATATCCATGTACTTAATTTTTTTTTCTGAATAAATTTATATTAGCAAATAAAATCTCTCAACATGGCACCTGCCACGCCTAAGCAGTAGTAAGTATTGGCGATCCGATAGATGCTACTGCGCATGTGCTGCTGGCGCTATTTTGCTAGAGGGGGAAACAAATAATTTGTCTCCACCAAGATGACGCAATTGAGAATTTTTTTTTTTTCAGAATAAATTTATATTAGCAGATAAAATAATTCCATTGATATTATAGATGGGGTCAGTGACCTGTCATAAGCCATACAGATGAATATCTAATCAGAGACACAAACCCCCATGAAAATCTCATTAACTGAAAACTACAAACACAGATTAAACAACAAGAACCACAAGACAAATTTAATCACCCAGGTATCATTGTAATCAGTATAATGGTGCCAGCCTGACTCTGTCTGTAGGTTACTGTGCACAATCCTGCTGACAGGTTCACTTTAATTTTTATTGAAAACTTTTAGTATTAAACAAAAATACGGATTGTGAGTGTTCTGAACAAACGAACCATTATATTGGGCCTAAAAGTACCAGATCTACCTTTAGCCTAATCTGCATATTAGTCACAGAGAAACAGACTGTCCAGGTGAAGGTATTGCTGGACTACGTGCGCTCATCTAGTGTGAGGGGTGACATGCTGCCGTCAGATTCCCTTACACAGGTCGGGGAGAGCCATACTTGTAGCCAAATCACAAGGGACAAGTCACTGTTGGATCAGGAGCAGGCCACGTGGATGACTGTGCTGGCTTTATTACTCCCCTGTCCTAGGTCGGGATGTTGGAGGGTGCTGCCGATATTAAACAACTCTTATTCTTTCTCATTTTCTTATTTCTTTTGATGGTTTTTGTGGTAGACCTTCTTTGTGTTACTCATTCAATGAAAAAAAAATACAATTTCTGATCACAACTCTCTTTAACATCCAACAAACTTTACTTGTAATTTACCCTTTAGTGCTTCATATTTAATTTTTTCCATGTTCTACTTCCAAGTAATAAAAGTGTTTGAATTCAGACCTGGTAAATATACATGCCAGGAGAAGACTGAGGCACTTCAGGCTGGAAGCGGTCTTCATCAGCAGCAAATGTTCTGGTTTCCAGTGACCTCATACAATGAGTAACACTTTAAAATAAAACAAGACCCTAAATTGGGATTCCGATTGTGGAAAGTCTCGGGATCCTTCCCCACTAAGGATTATCAGACATTGATGGCTCCGAGCTGGTGGGGTGTAGGGGAGGCGCTCTCATAAATAATGTGTGTGCTGATCTCTGTGGATTTACTAATGAAATACACAGTGGTGATATCATTCTTTCCAATAGCTCATTTTTTTTGGAGTAATAGATAACAGATTCAATTTATGGAGTTGTAATTGGCAAGAATTTCCCATATTATGAGGCTTTTTTTTTTTTTCTTTAAATACTGCCCAACACTTTTCATAGCCATTTCTAAGGCGATATTCACTATTACTTTATGTTCTAGTATCTGTTCCATTTGAAATTGCTTTATCCTGGAAAAAAGCCGCATGGGTTAAACAATTTGGGAGGGGAATGTTCTATTATAATGAACAAGATAAACACATAAATGATGGTCAGAGTGCTCTATGCACTTTCTCACCTACTTCTTATTCATCTATCTCCACCCTGCTCTTTCTTGACCAACAGGTCGGGCATTACAGTTCCAAGAAAATTAAAGAAGTTATCCACTACTTTTACATTGATGACCTAACCTTAGGTCATTGATGGCTGATCGGCCGGGGTCCGACATCCGGCACTCCCTCCGAACAGCTGTAATCAATGTCAGTGGCCACCAGACAGAAGTACTCACTGAACTGCTCCGTCTACTTGTAGTTACAGGGCTTGGTACTACACATCCGCCATCTATTCAAATCAATAGGAGGCAGATGTATAGTACACTGCGGCGGACATTACATTTACTTGCGGATCTGGGTGTCTAAGTTCTTGAGGCCAGGGGCCACCGCTGCAGACACCGATCCCGGGTATCGAACCCCGGACAATCAGACTTTGATAATTTAGCCTAGGTATAGGCCATCAATGTAAAAGTAGCGGACAACCTCTTTTAAGTGGAAAGGTGAAGTACAATGCTTAGTAGACGCCCCTAAATCTGGCAAAAGTTGCTGCTTGCAAATAGTATGGAGGTATTAGCACTCCATGGGGTTTTTTATTATTTTCGCCTTCCTCTGGATCAACATGTTAAAGTCTATAGAGTTTAACTTCTAGCCTAAGTCTACCTTAGAAACTATGAATAAGACATGCACACTGAAGTGACATGTATTGTGAATTGTGGCAGAAGTTTTGTTTTATTGAATTAAAAAAAAAAGCCCCTGACCAGATCCTGGCATTCGATAATTTAGGCTCTGTTCACATCCGCTAATTTAAGGCTCCATCTTGGGCATAGTATAATTACCCATTGTTTTGGAGACAGAAAAAAGTAAACTAAACTACACGGTATACTTTTAGCCTCTGTTTAGAATAATACTATATACTCTTCATACAAAGCTATTCTGTATAAAAAAAAAAAAAGGCATCGTGGCACAGACCGGCCATTGTTCTTCCTACCCAAATGTCACAGCTTTATATATGCTCAAAAAAAACCAAGGGAACACTTAAACAACAGAATATAACTCCAAGTAAAAAAAACAAAAGTGAAAACTTCTGTGAAATCAAACTGTCTACTTAGGAAGCAACTCTGTTTGACAATCAATTTCACATGCTGTTGTGCGAATGGAATAGATAACAGATGGAAATTATTGGCAATTATCAAGACACACTCAATAAAGGAGTGGTTCTGCAGGTGGGGACCAAAGACCACATCTCAGTACCAATGCTTTCTGGCTGATGTTTTGGTCACTTTTGAATGTTGGTTGTGCTTTCACACTCGTGGTAGCATGAGACTGACTCTACAACCTACACAAGTGGCTCAGGTAGTGCAGCTCATCCAGGATGGCACATCAATGCGAGCTGTGGCAAGGTTTGCTGCGTCTGTCAGCGTAGTGGCCAGAGGTGCTACCAGGAGACAGGCCAGTACACATGGAGGGGGCCGTAGGAGGGCAACAACCCAGCAGCAGAACCACTACTTCAGCCTTTGTGCAAGGAGGAACAGGAGGAGCACTGCTAGAGCCCTGCAAAATGACCTCCAGCAGGCCACAAATGTGCATGTGTCTGCACAAACGGCTAGAAATCGACTCCATGAGGATGGTCTGAGTGCCTGACGTCCACTAATAGGGGTTGTACTCACAGCTCAACACCGTGCAGGACACTTGGCATTTGCCACAGAACACCAGGATTGGCAAGTTCGCCACTGGCGCCCTGTGCTCTTCACAGATGAATGCAGGTTCACACTGAGCACATATGACAGAGGTGACAGAGTCTGGAGACGCCGTGGAGAGTGATCTGCTGTCTGCAACATCCTTCAGCATGACCAGTTTGGCAGTGGTCAGTAATGGTGTGGGGTGGCATTTCTTTGGAGGGCCGCACAGCCCTCAATGTGCTCACCAGAGGTAGCCTGACTGCCATTAGGTACCAAGATGAGATCCTCAGACCCCTTGTGAGACCATATGCTGGTGTGGTTGGCCCTGGGTTCGTCCTAATGCAGGACCGTGCCAGACCTCATATGGCTGGAGTGTGGCAGCAGTTCCTGCAAAATGAAGGCATTGAAGCTATGGACTGGCCCGCCTGTTCCCCAGACCTGAATCCGATTGAACACATCTGTGACATTATGTCTCACTCCATCCACCGAAGCCACGTTGCACCACAGACTGTCCAGGAGTTGGCGGATGCTTTAGTCCAGGTCTGGGAGGAGATCCCTCAGGAGACCATCCACCGCCTCATAAGGAGCATGCCCTGTCATTGTAGGGAGGTCATACAGGCACATGGAGACAACACAAACAAATGAACATAATTTCCTTGTCATGAGGCATTTCCACTGAAGTTGGATCAGCCTGTAATTAGAGTTTCCATTTTGCTTTTGAGTATCATTCCAAATCCAGACCTCCATGGGATATTCATTTTGATTTACATTGATCATTTTTAGGTTTCATTGTTCTCAACACATTCCACTATGTAATGAATAAAGATTTACAACTGAAATATTTCATTAAGTGATATCTAGGATGTGGGATTTTAGTGTTCCCTTTGTATTTTTGAGCAGTGACACTCGGCTCGGTAGAGCCATGGCTGCTGTATGCATTGTGGTTCATGGTCGGCTAGGATGGCTATAAAGGGTTTATTTACATTCACAATCAGAACTTTATACAATCACTGAAAGTGGGGGAGAAGATAAAAGTACTGGACTTGTTCTGCAGAATACCACTAATATATTGATTTTTTTTTTCCTGATTTGCTGTCGCGATTGGATGAGACGAAAAACCTTAGATAATCAAAACCAGAAATGTATTTTGATGACATAAATGATGGGTTCTGCTACAAAATAATTCTGAAGCACATAAACAACACATAAGCAGAACTTAAAGTAACAAAAAGTCAGAAAAAGAGGCAGAAATATCATACAAATAAAAGACCCAAATTCATAAAAAAGGAAATGGTTGGAGCTTCTTATACAAAACACAAAAAATGTCTTGCAGGTTGTAGGCAACCCTGTTTCATGCTACAAAGAGATAGGGGTGAATTCCCACAAATAAGCTACAAATATATGGTACGCCGGCCCCAACCTCAACTACATACTGCAGTAGTTTATGGAACTCTGCGCAGGTTGTTCCTAATGGGATTTTGGATGACTGCGCTGGAGAAGGGTACATGAGAAGAAGACATATACCTCTGCCAGCGCCATGGAGGATGTGCGCTTCACCGGTATCCTCTATACTGGAAGATACAGGCAGCAAGAAATGAACTTCATCTCCTACAAGCCAAGAACAAACTTCAGAAGGAGCGTTCATCTGAGATCTCCGGATCCATAAGTAACAAGGACCAACCCTATAGAGAGGGCTGTACGCTCACCACAAATGAGCAGCTTGCTGTTTTGTAGAGATTTTGGCTAGTACGACACGCTAGGGCCTGCACAAGGAGGAGGAACACATGCTCTTTACTGAGAAAAATAAAAGGAGCCTCAGGACATGAACCAGATACCTGCGCAGGTAAAGAAAAGGTAACCAGCCTGACCGAGAAGTAGGGGTTAAATATTAAGCAAAGTGCTATCCAGATGAGCTGGAATGGTTTCCACCCAGTTGTGCCCTGCGTGGCAAGATCGGAGCCACCACAAGCTGGGTCTATCAGTGAGATGTACCTGTAGAACAGCAAGCTTCACACTCAGGCGGTGACACTAAGTCACACGTGAGCACTTCAGAAAATGTTCTCATTCCTTTACAAGTTCTTGGGACATTTAAGACCAGTCTGACTCGCTTTCCAACTCAGGACCTGACTACGAGCCTAGGTGCCAGTAATGCTGCCGCGGCCCAATCTATACACCTGTCCCACGTTTAGGATACACATCTGTTCCAACACGGTGAACAGAATTACCTTACCCTATAATGCATGAAGATGAGAAGAAAACTGAACAAAAGACGTGAAGGTGACGAGTCACCCCTGCAGCACAGGTCCATGGGAAAGGTGGTACTTTAAAGGCACGGTCACAGCTAGTGGAGGAGAGAAGACCTAACACTTAAGAGTTCTGTTAGATATTTGTAGTAGAAAACTGTACCCTGTATCACAAAACGTGTGCTTAGTCTTTACACTGCGGTTCAGTGACTTTCCCAATTATAACTATATGTCAAGTCTGTAGAAGTTATGTATTGCAGTCTTCTCTATATACGTGATGTCACGGGGTGCCCTGCAGTATTGGCAGGGTAAAACCGCTGAGTGTTTCTTTTCCAAAGTAATGCTGGGAGCCGGTAACATACCAGCAGCAAGAGGGGAAGGGTTCCAGATGAATGAAGTCAAGAATCAGTTCCACACTGGTTTGCCTTTGTGCTGCGGAGCTCGCGCTCTAGGTGGACTGTGCAGTTCTGTTATTTTCCAGGTCTTTGAGTTTGTGACCCGGACACGCTGCTCTACGAGACGCTAGAGCATCGGATGGTTGGAGAACCCATCTGGGTGAGAACCTTATCCAACCACTGTAAGGGGCCGTTCAGGTGCAGCTCGATCCAACAGGGGGTGCTGGTCACAGTCTGGCGCCTGCAAAGACAGAAATACATATGAGGAGTAATTCTAGAACTCACAACATCTGAATGAAGAAGGAACGGAGCCCATTTGCTTAGACACATCATGGCGTGCTGTCATGCAGGCAGCAGAGAACTGACTTTGATGCTGTTTTTAACATGGTGTTTTGCTACATTTTTGTGGCTTTATTGGAGATTTTTTTTCGTTTTTAGAGAGGATCAAAACCGTTATGACCAGTTATTTTAAAGTCTCCAGTAAACTAGTAAGAATCCCACATATGCAGCTTTTGGGCAGTTTTGTAGCGTTTTGGGGGATAAGGGAGCTTTCAGTGATGCTTTATTTTACTAATAAAGATGTATCTCGTAGGCTTTTCAGATCCAGAACTACTTCTAGATACTTTTTTTTTTCTTATTACAAAGCACCTGAATTTCTAGACACTACAGCGGACACGTTTTCAGTGACTGTTTTCGTGGCATTCTTTTCGTCGGATGCTTCTTTACACTCTGTAATAGGAGACAGGCTATATACTCTGCGTTCTGGTTGTTGCTTTGCTTGATGTAGATTTTTTGGGGATCAGTGTTTTTATTTTAGTAAAAGGCAGAATGCTCTAGTTATCCAGTTTTTTTCCCTGGTGGTTTTCCCCATATGCTTCTCTACAGAACTTCAAAAACATCATACGCACCGGAAAAACAAATTCTTTACTTTTTTTTTTTTTTTCAAGCATAGCGTTTGTTATATGCTAATTACATCAACTTTGCATTAGGGGGCTAGTTCTGAAATTAGGCAAGTCGTCTGCATGGAGATCTGCAGGCATGGTAATGAATAGGTTAATAAAGGAAGAAGTTAAGTGAAATGTGAGCAAGAAACCTCAGGATCTGTAATGAGGCTGCCAAACAGAGGCACATCTGGGTTCCATTAGTTCCTCTGGCTCTGGGCCAGGACTGAAACTGGCTGTCAAGTGTGGAAGATGAGACTTAACCCACTGCACACCAGGCACTGGAAAATCACTCTGCTGGTTTAGCCACGGCATATCATAAGCCGTCCCGGCCGTAAGGAGTTAAATACATAAATGGTCACTGAACATCTGGAACCCAGCAGGCAAAGGGAAGATCTGCTCTGACTGTCTGCTGCTCCCACAATAGCAGAATGTTACACTCTGGCAGCCAGTGTGCGTTACACCCTCCGTATAATGACATTTGTCACACTGGTGTCACCTCCCCGGACATGGAGGCCGAACCCAGCACGGCCACAACTAAATCCATTTCGGAGATCCCAGAAATAGAATGTCATCCCCTCTAATCAGTCACAGAAACAAGACTGGAGAACGCCAATCCCAGATTACCAGATATACGGTGCATGTCCTGCGTACACAGAACGAGCAGCCGGGTGCATGTCCTGCGTACACAGAACGAGCAGCCGGGTGCATGGCCTGCGTACACAGAACGAGCAGCCGGGTGCATGGCCTGCGTACACAGAACGAGCAGCCGGGTGCATGGCCTGCGTACACAGAACGAGCAGCCGGGTGCATGGCCTGCGTACACAGAACGAGCAGCCGGGTGCATGGCCTGCGTACACAGAACGAGCAGCCGGGTGCATGGCCTGCGTACACAGAACGAGCAGCCGGGTGCATGGCCTGCGTACACAGAACGAGCAGCCGAGTGCATGTCCTGCGTACACAGAACGAGCAGCCGGGTGCATGGCCTGCGTACACAGAACGAGCAGCCGGGTGCATGTCCTGCGTACACAGAACGAGCAGCCGGGTGCATGGCCTGCGTACACAGAACGAGCAGCCGGGTGCATGTCCTGCGTACACAGAACGAGCAGCCGGGTGCATGTCCTGAGTACACAGAACGAGCAGCCGGGTGCTTGTCCTGCGTACACAGAACGAGCAGCCGGGTGCATGTCCTGAGTACACAGAACGAGCAGCCGGGTGCATGTCCTGAGTACACAGAACGAGCAGCCGGGTGCATGTCCTGCGTACACAGGACGAGCAGCCGGGTGCATGGCCTGAGTACACAGAACGAGCAGCCGGGTGCATGTCCTGAGTACACAGAACGAGCAGCCGGGTGCATGTCCTGCGTACACAGGACGAGCAGCCGGGTGCATGGCCTGAGTACACAGAACGAGCAGCCGGGTGCATGTCCTGAGTACACAGAACGAGCAGCCGGGTGCATGTCCTGCGTACACAGAACGAGCAGCCGGGTGCATGGCCTGCGTACACAGAACGAGCAGCCGGGTGCTTGTCCTGCGTACACAGAACGAGCAGCCGGGTGCATGTCCTGAGTACACAGAACGAGCAGCCGGGTGCATGTCCTGCGTACACAGGACGAGCAGCCGGGTGCATGGCCTGAGTACACAGAACGAGCAGCCGGGTGCATGTCCTGAGTACACAGAACGAGCAGCCGGGTGCATGTCCTGCGTACACAGAACGAGCAGCCAGGTGCATGGCCTGCGTACACAGAACGAGCAGCCGGGTGCATGGCCTGCGTACACAGAACGAGCAGCCGGGTGCATGTCCTGCGTACACAGAACAAGCAGCCGGGTGCATGTCCTGCGTACACAGAACGAGCAGCCGGGTGCATGGCCTGCGTACACAGAACGAGCAGCCGGGTGCATGGCCTGCGTACACAGAACGAGCAGCCGGGTGCATGGCCTGCGTACACAGAACGAGCAGCCGGGTGCATGGCCTGCGTACACAGAACGAGCAGCCGGGTGCATGTCCTGCGTACACAGAACGAGCAGCCGGGTGCATGTCCTGCGTACACAGAACGAGCAGCCGGGTGCATGTCCTGCGTACACAGAACGAGCAGCCGGGTGCATGTCCTGCGTACACAGAACGAGCAGCTCTTCTACCAACCTGTACTCCGCTCCCCAGCCCTTGACGAAGCTCATCCGTATAGTACACATCCGGGTCAGCTGGTACACAGCTTCGAAGCCTTGGTTCACCGACTGGGCTAGTAAAGCAGCAAACTCCTGGTTATTAAAGATCTTCAGATTGCACCCTGCGACAGAGATTTCTGTTACTCTCACATCTGCGAATGTCAGGCTCTTAATGCATGCATGGTCTTACTAGGGCACCATTACTAGGAATGCTGGATCATACTCAACCAAAAATCACAATATCATCCAATGTGCCCCAAAACATTAACTGGCCAGACATATGCAAAATACTATCCCTTTGACAAACTTTTTTGGGTGGTAAAGCTTAGCCTCACTGTACTGAGAAGAGAAGTCAATGTGGCCCAATGACAGACAGATCTAACTATATTGGTGGAAACTAGGGCGTCCATTGCTTCGTGCCCATCAGTACCACTAAAAGTAATCCCAAGATAAAGTGTGAGCGAAGACCAAATAATACAAAGATAAAAGGAAACACATTAAAAAGTTTGATTTTAATATAATTACATGCATTGGTAGCAATAATATCAGATTTCCTGGTAAAGATATTTTTGCTCCACACGTTAAAGTTAAAGGGCTTTTCCACTACTTGGACATTGATGATCCATCTTCAGGCTAGGGTCACACCAGCGTATTTTCTCCTCCCATTGGAGAGATGCGAGCGAATTATGCTAATCACACTGATCAGTTTAATCAAAGTGTGATCCAATCCGATAAATCAGACATATGCATATAACATAGGTCCGAGTGCAATCTGATGTTTTGTCAAATCGCACTTGGACTGAAAATATGGCCATGTGCACGAGCCCTTAGGAAAGGTCATCAATATCAGATCCAACAACCGGCACCCCCACCCATAAGATGTGATCAGCTCCGCCAGCAGCGGTGCACACAATGGACAGAGCCTGAACAGCACAGCTCCATACACGGTTTAGTGGCCACTCTTGGGTACTGCAGATCAGCTCTTATTAAAGTGCATAGGATCTGAGCTGCAGTCCCCATGAGTGGCTACTAAACCCTGTATGGAGTTGTGTGTTCTGGCTCCGTACACTGTTTGCCCCCGGATGCCAGCGGAGCCGACTCCAGGTGATGGGTGGGGGCACCAGGTGTTGTGCCTAAGGATAGATCATCAGTTCCGAAGTAACGGACACCCCTACAATAAATCTGTGCACCCAATGTAAAAATTACGTAAGAAATCCTCGAGCATTTGCATTGCACAGGATGCTGGGTCAGAAAGGTTTTTCACATAATAAGGAGCACTGCTATTACCTGGCGGTATCTTGCACACAGTAGCGGGGTGCCAGCCATAGCGCTGGTTACAATTCGGAGATTGTACAAATATTGCACTGTCACTGAGGCATTCAGCAAACACTTCACCTCCGATGTAGTAGAGACGTACCCCTCTACCTGGAAGAAACAGGAAAATAAATGTCACAATTAATTTATCATCCGCCCCATCCATAAATCTGTCAGCAGGTATAATCTGAGAACAGCATGATGCAGGGGCACATACCCTGATTTTCCAGCAATGTGTCACTTGCTGGTCTGCATGCTGTCATTTTGATACAATCACAATGTTATCTTCTGCAGATCTAGCAGTGCTATGAATGCTGATCCCATCCACACCACTTATTGGCTCCTTTCTATGTACACTGTGCATAGGCAGAAATCTGCTCATCAGTGGTGGGGGGGAGGTTACACAGAGCAGTTGCATCGGATGCAGCAGACATCTAGTCCTGTAGTAATAATCTCATCTCCTGCTGATAAAACACTGATTTTCTTTAAACAGCAAAATTAATAAAGGGGATGGGAGAACTACAATACCCAGATAGATTAGCGAAATTAGGATTATTTAGTCTAGAAAAAAGACGACTGAGGGGCGATCTAATAACCATGTATAAGTATATAAGGGGACAATACAAATATCTCGCTGAGGATCTGTTTATACCAAGGAAGGTGACGGGCACAAGGGGGCATTCTTTGCGTCTGGAGGAGAGAAGGTTTTTCCACCAACATAGAAGAGGATTCTTTACTGTTAGGGCAGTGAGAATCTGGAATTGCTTGCCTGAGGAGGTGGTGATGGCGAACTCAGTCGAGGGGTTCAAGAGAGGCCTGGATGTCTTCCTGGAGCAGAACAATATTGTATCATACAATTATTAGGTTCTGTAGAAGGACGTAGATCTGGGGATTTATTATGATGGAATATAGGCTGAACTGGATGGACAAATGTCTTTTTTCGGCCTTACTAACTATGTTACTATGTTATGTTATAAAACACGGCTTAGTAAATGACACATCATTGGAGTCAGTGGCTCTGTCCCTACATCATGTTGTTCTCAGATTACACAGCAAAAAAACTGCTGACAGATTCCCTTTAATATAATAAAGGCCTGCATTCTCTCACATGTGATGACCCAAACAGCCACCACTCCGTGTAACAAAACAGGGCAAGGTTTTGAAAAATAAAAAGCCACCACCGCCCTCCGATCTCCCTCAACACAATGCAGACAGTTTATAGCAACTTGTATTCTGAAAATAGAGGCCGAGGTTCTGCACACACTGCGGAGGCCTGTGCAATCACTATTCACAGAATATGGAAAATCAAGGCTGGAAATCACTGCAGCCTGGAAAGGGGACAACAAGGAATTAGCACAGAGAAAAATATTGCCAATCATGGATTCACCATGTATAAATATATTATATACAGTATATGATACACTACATCAAGGATTTATTAAGAAGAGAACTTGAGATACAAAGTACTGGTAGACTTATTTCCCTCTGTACAGAAGCTTTACTCGACATTCTTTAACTTTATGACTGGTTTATAGAAGTCATGATATTTTGTGTTGCTGTTTCTTTAAATAAGTGCAACTGTTGCAAAACATCTCAGTATCAAAAAAGTATAAATATAAATAGAAAAATCCAACAAGTAACACAAGAGCAGATGCTTCTTGCTGCACCGCAGTCTTGTAGCTTGGGTCGGCCTTGTGGGAGTGTGGGGAGAAGGGGGAACTCTTGTGTGCTGAGGTTACACACTCGGTTCCTGCAGCGCTTCTTGGACAGGCTTCGTATTATGGGAGGTCCTCTATTCTAACACTCAAAGGTCCAGAATGGAAACATTTTTTTGTAACCACTGAATTAACGAGAAGACTGAATTGTTCCAGTTACTTCGTCTCAGGCACAAATGTTCACTTTCTGGAAAGCGTTGTGGGACAGTCCCCCTAGCAGAGCAGACAAAGGCCCGTGCCCGGGATGGTGAGGGCCACGGTTAGTGGACGCTACGACTTTACAGCACGGTTCTCCGATAGAAGGGGCCCCTGTGCAAGGGCAGTATATGGGCCTTTGTAGTCCCGTAGTTCTGTCTATGAGAATAGCTTCTTGCTCATTTGGAGGTGGTAGTGGCCCCCTACCTCCCGGGCCCCTGTGCAAGGGCAGTATATGGGCCTTTGTAGTCCCGTAGTTCTGTCTATGAGAATAGCTTCTTGCTCATTTGGAGGTGGTAGTGGCCCCCTACCTCCCGGGCCCCTGTGCAAGGGCAGTATATGGGCCTTTGTAGTCCCGTAGTTCTGTCTATGAGAATAGCTTCTTGCTCATTTGGAGGTGGTAGTGGCCCCCTACCTCCCGGGCCCCTGTGCAAGGGCAGTATATGGGCCTTTGTAGTCCCGTAGTTCTGTCTATGAGAATAGCTTCTTGCTCATTTGGAGGTGGTAGTGGCCCCCTACCTCCCGGGCCCCTGTGCAAGGGCAGTATATGGGCCTTTGTAGTCCCGTAGTTCTGTCTATGAGAATAGCTTCTTGCTCATTTGGAGGTGGTAGTGGCCCCCTACCTCCCGGGCCCCTGTGCAAGGGCAGTATATGGGCCTTTGTAGTCCCGTAGTTCTGTCTATGAGAATAGCTTCTTGCTCATTTGGAGGTGGTAGTGGCCCCCTACCTCCCGGGCCCCTGTGCAAGGGCAGTATATGGGCCTTTGTAGTCCCGTAGTTCTGTCTATGAGAATAGCTTCTTGCTCATTTGGAGGTGGTAGTGGCCCCCTACCTCCCGGGCCCCTGTGCAAGGGCAGTATATGGGCCTTTGTAGTCCCGTAGTTCTGTCTATGAGAATAGCTTCTTGCTCATTTGGAGGTGGTAGTGGCCCCCTACCTCCCGGGCCCCTGTGCAAGGGCAGTATATGGGCCTTTGTAGTCCCGTAGTTCTGTCTATGAGAATAGCTTCTTGCTCATTTGGAGGTGGTAGTGGCCCCCTACCTCCCGGGTCCCTGTTTGGCTGCACTAATGATATGTCCTCCCCCGAATCCTGATTACTGCACAGAGAAAAGTAGGAGGGTGAAAGTAACATGGACGGAGGATGTGAGAAGCAGTGAAGATTATCATTCTTCCCAGATGGATTAACTCCTTCCTGAACCTTTGCTTCGGCTGCACTGACCAGACATGGCGCTCCAAAGAGGCTACACCACTTTAAAGAGGCCTAGTCAGCCGTCCTGACCAGAGATGAGCGAACAGAGATGATCAAACATGGTCATCTCCCGGAAGTCCGTTGTAATGTCTGAAAGTCTGAGAGGGAGAGAAAGAATTTTCCTGCCTGAAAGTTTGATCCCGATTGGGGTCCGGATTCTGGTTTAAGTTTGGGTATAGTTCTGGTACCTGAACCGAACTATGGAATAAAGCTCAGGTGGGGTACCAGGACCTGAACTTCCACTGGTCCGCTCATCCCTGCTCCTGACATGTCTGCACCAATACATACTTGTATTCCTCATACAATTTTAGTTTGGCAGCCCATATTTTTTTATTGAGCTACTCCTATTATTCCTCTTGAAACAGAAGAAGAAATGGACAACTGGGTGTTACTTTTCCACATATGAATGAGGTGTGTCCCTATATGGTCTAACACCGTACCGGTGTCATTACATTGCAGCCTAAAGTTCATTCTAGAGCTGCATTCACAATTCTGCAGAGCAGAAATCCCATATCACTCCATGTCTGTGGAGATCTGGCTCTGGCGATCTACAGGACAGTCATTTGGTCTTTACAACAGGGATAAATAACTCTCAGAGCTAAGCCTGACCGCTGCCAAAGACGAACATCAGGATTGTGAATGCAGCTCTGGAGCACAATGTAATGTAGAACCGACTGTATTCACGTTTATATTTATAAAACTGCACTTCGGTTCTTACAATAGGGAGTCTCTACTTCGATTGTGAATTGCATTTTTTTGTACAATCCGGTCAGATGACATTTTCAGTAAATAAATGATCCGATTTCTCTCAGTCTCTGGCTTATTGTCCAGCAGGTTATGTGAGACCTCAATCCCTATTTTCGGCCACGTATGACACGTTATATTTACCGATGTGTCTGCGGGTCAGCTCCACAGCAGCATTGCGATTCACGTTGGAGAGCAGGCCCAGGCAGAAGCGCTCAGAGTTTGACGGGTCTGTGAATCCGTCTACTGTCATGGAGGGTTGGGACGCGTGAAAAGTCTCCCCCACTCGCTGGTTGAGTTCGTAGTAGGAGATGGAGCACCAGAAGGCAGGCTCACAATATGTGACAGGCTGGAGATCTGCGCACACACAAAGCACAAAGTCAACATTACTGCTTGCATGGTGAATAATCTGCATTTTCAGGCTTCAGTATCATAAAGTGCACTTTGTTCCTAAAATTGAGAAAATATTTGTAATCTTTTCCAAAAATAGATAAATGGAATGTCAGAATTTATGTCAAGCTGTTCGAATATGCAGCATCATAGCTGTGAAAAAGCAAGGAAGCCGTGAAGCCAGCGAGAGTCTAAGGCTCTGTCCCCTACATAATGAACGGGTAACTTCTTGTAAATGCTTCACAGTTTTCCGAACCCTAAGGCCATGTTCACACGTTGCGTTCTTGCAGCATTTTTTTTTACGCAAATTTTCAGCTGTGTTTTGCAGTACAAGCAAAGTCTATTAGATTTCAGAAATATCATGCACACACCTTGTTTTTTATTCCTGATAGTTTTGTGAAAGAGCTGTGGTTTTGCAAAATGCAGCATGTCACTTCTTTCAGCATTTTTCACCCACTGAAAGCAATGGATGGTGCAAAAAATGCTGCAAAAATTAAGGTATCAGGTTTTGCTTCGTTTTTGGTGCCAAAACCTGATGAATCTGAATTAGATTATTTTCCATGCACTTTATCAGCATGCACAAGAGACAAATGTACCCTAACAAAACTACAACAAAACAAAATGCAGCAAAAATTAAGCAAAATCTGCTTTCTGTAAGAAGCTTAGACGGAGCTTTAAAGGGAACCTGTCAGCAGGATTTTGCCAAGTAAATTACAGACGGCATCAGGTTGACAGTGTTAAACTGATTAAAATGATACCTGGGGTGAAGAATTCCATCTTGTGGTTTTTGTTTAATCAGTGGTAGGCTGCCGTCACACTAGCAGTATTTGGTCAGTATTTTACATCAGTATTTGTAGCCAAAACCAGGAGTGGGTGATAAATACAGAAGTGGTGCGTATGTTTCTATTATACTTTTCCTCTAATTGTTCCACTCCTGGTTTTGGCTTACAAATACTGATGTAAAATACTGACCAAATACTGATAGTGTGACGGCAGCCGTAGATTGAGTAAAATACTGACCAAATACTGAACGATGGGCGTCGCGGTCCGGTCTGGCGCCTCCCATCTTCTCATGATGATGTCCTCTTCTTGTCTTCACGCTGCGGCTCCGGCGCAGGCGTACTTTGTCTGCCCTGTTGAGGGCAGCGTAAAGTACTGCAGTGCGCAGGTGTCGGGCCTCTCTGATCTTTCCCGGCGCCTGCGCACTGCAGTACGTTGCTCTGCCCTCAACAGGGCAGACAAAGTACGCATGCGCCGGAGCCGCAGAAGGAAGACAAGAAGAGGACGTCATCGTAAGAAGATGGGAGGTCCTGGACCAGACTGACGCCCATCGGACCAGACCGCAGCGGGATCGCCCTTGGGAGAGTATAATATAACCTCTTTTTCTTATCTTTCAGGATACATGGGGGGGGGCTTATCTACAGCATTCCAGAATGCTGTAGATAAGCCCCTGATGCTGGTGGGCTTAACCCCTTCATGACCCAGCCTATTTTGACCATAAAGACCTTGCCGTTTTTTGCAATTCTGACCAGTGTCCCTTTATGAGGTAATAACTCAGGAACGCTTCAACGGATCCTAGCGGTTCTGAGATTGTTTTTTTCGTGACATATTGGGCTTCATGTTAGTGGTAAATTTAGGTCAATAAATTCTGTGTTTATTTGTGATAAAAACGGAAATTTGGCGAAAATTTTGAAAATTTCGCAATTTTCACATTTTGAATTTTTATTCTGCTAAACTAGAGAGTTATGTGACACAAAATAGTTAATAAATAACATTTCCCACATATATACTTTACATCAGCACAATTTTGGAAACAAAATTTTTTTTTTGCTAGGAAGTTATAAGGGTTAAAATTTGACCAGCGATTTCTCATTTTTACAACGAAATTTACAAAACCATTTTTTTTAGGGACCACCTCACATTTGAAGCCAGTTTGAGGGGTCTATATGGCTGAAAATACCCAAAAGTGACACCATTCTAAAAACTGCACCCCTCAAGGTACTCAAAACCACATTCAAGAAGTTTATTAACCCTTCAGGTGCTTCACAGCAGCAGAAGCAACATGGAAGGAAAAAATGAACATTTAACTTTTTAGTCACAAAAATTATCTTTTAGCAACAATTTTTTTATTTTCCCAATGGTAAAAGGAGAAACTGAACCACGAAAGTTGTTGTCCAATTTGTCCTGAGTACGCTGATACCTCATATGTGGGGGTAAACCACTGTTTGGGCGCACGGCAGGGCTTGGAAGGGAAGGAGCGCCATTTGACTTTTTGAATCAAAAATTGGCTCCACTCTTTAGCGGACACCATGTCACGTTTGGAAAGCCCCCGTGTGCCTAAAAATTGGAGCTCCCCCACAAGTGACCCCATTTTGGAAACTAGACGCCCCCAGGAACTTATCTAGATGCATAGTGAGCACTTTGAACCCCCAGGTGCTTCACAAATTGATCCGTAAAAATGAAAAAGTACTTTTTTTTCACAAAAAAATTATTTTAGCCTCAATTTTTTCATTTTCACATGGGTAACAGGATAAAATGGATCCTAAAATTTGTTGGGCAATTTCTCCTGAGTACGCTGATACCTCATATGTAGGGGTAAACCACTGTTTGGGCACATGGTAAGGCTCGGAAGGGAAGGAGCGCCATTTGACTTTTTGAATGAAAAATTATCTCCATCGTTAGCGGACACCATGTCGCGTTTGGAGAGACCCTGTGTGCCTAAACATTGGCGCTCCCCCACAAGTGACCCCATTTTGGAAACTAGACCCCCCAAGGAACTTATCTAGATGCCTAGTGAGCACTTTAAACCACCAGGTGCTTCACAGAAGTTTATAACGCAGAGCCATGAAAATAAAAAATAATTTTTCTTTCCTCAAAAATGATTTTTTAGCCTGGAATTTCCTATTTTGCCAAGGGTAATAGGAGAAATTGGACCCCAAATGTTGTTGTCCAGTTTGTCCTGAGTACGCTGATACCCCATATGTGGGGGTAAACCACTGTTTAGGCGCACGGCAGGGCTCGGAAGGGAAGGCACGCCATTTGGCTTTTTAAATGGAAAATTAGCTCCAATCATTAGCGGACACCATGTCACGTTTGGAGAGCCCCAGTGTGCCTAAACATTGGAGATCCCCCAGAAATGACCCCATTTTGGAAACTAGACCCCCAAAGGAACTAATCTAGATGTGTGGTGAGGACTTTGAACCCCCAAGTGCTTCACAGAAGTTTATAACGCAGAGCCATGAAAAAAAAAAAAATTTATTTTCTCAAAAATGATCTTTTAGCCTGCAATTTTTTATTTTCCCAAGGGTAACAGGAGAAATTTGACCCCAATATTTGTTGTCCAGTTTCTCCTGAGTACGGTGATACCCCATATGTGGGGGTAAACTACTGTTTGGGCACATGCCGGGGCTCGGAATTGAAGTAGTGACGTTTTGAAATGCAGACTTTGATGGAATGCTCTGCGGGCGTCACGTTGCGTTTGCAGAGCCCCTGGTGTTCCTAAACAGTAGAAACCCCCCACAAGTGACCCCATTTTAGAAACTAGACCCCGAAAGGAACTTATCTAGATGTGTGGTGAGCACTTTGAACCCCCAAGTGCTTCATAGAAGTTTATAATGCAGAACCGTGAAAATAATAAATACGTTTTCTTTCCTCAAAAATAATTATTTAGCCCAGAATTTTTTATTTTCCCAAGGGTTACAGGAGAAATTGGACCCCAAAAGTTGTTGTCCAGTTTGTCCTGAGTACGCTGATACCCCATGTGTGGAGGTAAACCACTGTTTGGGCACACGTCGGGGCTCAGAAGGGAAGTAGTGACTTTTGAAATGCAGAATTTGATGGAATGGTCTGCGGGCGTCACGTTGCGTTTGCAGAGCCCCTGGTGTTCCTAAACAGTAGAAACCCCCCACAAGTGACCCCATTTTAGAAACTAGACCCCCCAAGGAACTTATCTAGATATGTGGTGAGCACTTTGAACCCCCAAGTGCTTCACAGACGTTTACAACGCAGAGCCGTGAAAATAAAAAATCATTTTTCTTTCCTCAAAAATGATGTTTTAGCAAGCATTTTTTTATTTTCACAAGGGTAACAGGAGAAATTGGACCCCAGTAATTGTTGCGCAGTTTATCCTGAGTATGCTGGTACCCCATATGTGGGGGTAAACCACTGTTTAGGCACACGTCGGGGCTCGGAATTGAGGGAGCACCATTTGACTTTTTGAATACGAGATTGGCTGGAATCAATGGTGGCGCCATGCTGCGTTTGGAGACCCCTGATGTGCCTAAACAGTGGAAACCCCTCAATTCTACCTCCAGCACTAACCCCACCACACCCCTAACCCTAATCCCAACTGTAGCCATAACCCTAATCACAACCCTAATTCCAACCCTAACCCTAAGGCTATGTGCCCACGTTGCGGATTCGTGTGAGATTTTTCAGCATCATTTTTGAAAAATCCGCGGGTAAAAGGCACTGCGCTTTACCGGCGGATTTTCCGCGGATTTTCAGTGGTTTTTGTGCGGATTTCACCTGCGGATTCCTATTGAGGAACAGGTGTAAAACGCTGCGGAATCCGCACAAAGAATTGACATGCTGCGGAAAATACAACGCAGCGTTTCAGTGCGGTATTTTCCGCACCATGGGCACAGCGGATTTGGTTTTCCATAGGTTTACTTGGTACTGTAAACCTGATGGAACACTGCTGCGAATCCGCAGCGGCCAATCCGCAGTGTGGGCACATAGCCTAATTCTAAAGGTATGTGCACACGCTGCGGAAAACACTGCGGATCCGCAGCAGTTTCCCATGAGTTTACAGTTCAATGCAAACCCATGGGAAACAAAAATCGCTGTACACATGCTGCCGAAAAACTGCACGGAAACGCAGCGGTTTACATTCCGCAGCATGTCACTTCTTTGTGCGGATTCCGCAGCGGTTTTACAACTGCTCCAATAGAAACATTAGACTCGAACAAAGACGACCCAGGAAAACATACTCAGAAGGGAGGTAAGAACATTTCTAAAACAATCCACAGTGAGGAGATTGGAACAAAACAAAATCCTCTAAACTGCATGCTCGCAAACGCCAGAAGCCTGACAAACAAGATGGAAGAACTAGAAGCAGAAATATCTACAGGTAACTTTGACATAGTGGGAATAACCGAGACATGGTTAGATGAAAGCTATGACTGGGCAGTTAACTTACAGGGTTACAGTCTGTTTAGAAAGGATCGTAAAAATCGGAGAGGAGGAGGGGTTTGTCTCTATGTAAAGTCTTGTCTAAAGTCCACTTTAAGGGAGGATATTAGCGAAGGGAATGAGGATGTCGAGTCCATATGGGTTGAAATTCATGGAGGGAAAAATGGTAACAAAATTCTCATTGGGGTCTGTTACAAACCCCCAAATATAACAGAAACCATGGAAAGTCTACTTCTAAAGCAGATAGATGAAGCTGCAACCCATAATGAGGTCCTGGTTATGGGGGACTTTAACTACCCGGATATTAACTGGGAAACAGAAACCTGTGAAACCCATAAAGGCAACAGGTTTCTGCTAATAACCAAGAAAAATTATCTTTCACAATTGGTGCAGAATCCAACCAGAGGAGCAGCACTTTTAGACCTAATACTATCTAATAGACCTGACAGAATAACAAATCTGCAGGTGGTTGGGCATTTAGGAAATAGCGACCACAATATTGTGCAGTTTCACCTGTCTTTCACTAGGGGGACTTGTCAGGGAGTCACAAAAACATTGAACTTTAGGAAGGCAAAGTTTGAACAGCTTAGAGATGCCCTTAATCTGGTAGACTGGGACAATATCCTCAGAAATGAGAATACAGATAATAAATGGGAAATGTTTAAGAACATCCTAAATAGGCAGTGTAAGCGGTTTATACCTTGTGGGAATAAAAGGACTAGAAATAGGAAAAACCCAATGTGGCTAAACAAAGAAGTAAGACAGGCAATTAACAGTAAAAAGAAAGCATTTGCACTACTAAAGCAGGATGGCACCATTGAAGCTCTAAAAAACTATAGGGAGAAAAATACTTTATCTAAAAAACTAATTAAAGCTGCCAAAAAGGAAACAGAGAAGCACATTGCTAAGGAGAGTAAAACTAATCCCAAACTGTTCTTCAACTATATCAATAGTAAAAGAATAAAAACTGAAAATGTAGGCCCCTTAAAAAATAGTGAGGAAAGAATGGTTGTAGATGACGAGGAAAAAGCTAACATATTAAACACCTTCTTCTCCACGGTATTCACGGTGGAAAATGAAATGCTAGGTGAAATCCCAAGAAACAATGAAAACCCTATATTAAGGGTCACCAATCTAACCCAAGAAGAGGTGCGAAACCGGCTAAATAAGATTAAAATAGATAAATCTCCGGGTCCGGATGGCATACACCCACGAGTACTAAGAGAACTAAGTAATGTAATAGATAAACCATTATTTCTTATTTTTAGTGACTCTATAGCGACAGGGTCTGTTCCGCAGGACTGGCGCATAGCAAATGTGGTGCCAATATTCAAAAAGGGCTCTAAAAGTGAACCTGGAAATTATAGGCCAGTAAGTCTAACCTCTATTGTTGGTAAAATATTTGAAGGGTTTCTGAGGGATGTTATTCTGGATTATCTCAATGAGAATAACTGTTTAACTCCATATCAGCATGGGTTTATGAGAAATCGCTCCTGTCAAACCAATCTAATCAGTTTTTATGAAGAGGTAAGCTATAGGCTGGACCACGGTGAGTCATTGGACGTGGTATATCTCGATTTTTCCAAAGCGTTTGATACCGTGCCGCACAAGAGGTTGGTACACAAAATGAGAATGCTTGGTCTGGGGGAAAATGTGTGTAAATGGGTTAGTAACTGGCTTAGTGATAGAAAGCAGAGGGTGGTTATAAATGGTATAGTCTCTAACTGGGTCGCTGTGACCAGTGGGGTACCGCAGGGGTCAGTATTGGGACCTGTTCTCTTCAACATATTCATTAATGATCTGGTAGAAGGTTTACACAGTAAAATATCGATATTTGCAGATGATACAAAACTATGTAAAGCAGTTAATACAAGAGAAGATAGTATTCTGCTACAGATGGATCTGGATAAGTTGGAAACTTGGGCTGAAAGGTGGCAGATGAGGTTTAACAATGATAAATGTAAGGTTATACACATGGGAAGAGGGAATCAATATCACCATTACACACTGAACGGGAAACCACTGGGTAAATCTGACAGGGAGAAGGACTTGGGGATCCTAGTTAATGATAAACTTACCTGGAGCAGCCAGTGCCAGGCAGCAGCTGCCAAGGCAAACAGGATCATGGGGTGCATTAAAAGAGGTCTGGATACACATGATGAGAGCATTATACTGCCTCTGTACAAATCCCTAGTTAGACCGCACATGGAGTACTGTGTCCAGTTTTGGGCACCGGTGCTCAGGAAGGATATAATGGAACTAGAGAGAGTACAAAGGAGGGCAACAAAATTAATAAAGGGGATGGGAGAACTACAATACCCAGATAGATTAGCGAAATTAGGATTATTTAGTCTAGAAAAAAGACGACTGAGGGGCGATCTAATAACCATGTATAAGTATATAAGGGGACAATACAAATATCTCGCTGAGGATCTGTTTATACCAAGGAAGGTGACGGGCACAAGGGGGCATTCTTTGCGTCTGGAGGAGAGAAGGTTTTTCCACCAACATAGAAGAGGATTCTTTACTGTTAGGGCAGTGAGAATCTGGAATTGCTTGCCTGAGGAGGTGGTGATGGCGAACTCAGTCGAGGGGTTCAAGAGAGGCCTGGATGTCTTCCTGGAGCAGAACAATATTGTATCATACAATTATTAGGTTCTGTAGAAGGATGTAGATCTGGGTATTTATTATGATGGAATATAGGCTGAACTGGATGGACAAATGTCTTTTTTCGGCCTTACTAACTATGTTACTATGTTACTATGTTACTATGAAAATCGCAGTTGTAAAACTGCAGTGAAATGCGCAGAAAAAACACGGTAAATCCGCCATAAATCCGCAGCGGTTTAGCACTGCGGATTTATCAAATCCGCAGCGGAAAAATCCGCAGAGGACCAGAATACGTGTGCACATACCGAAACCCTAACCCTAGCCCTAACCCTACCCCTAACCCTAGCCCTACCCCTAACCCTACCCCTATTCTAACATTAGTGGAAAAAAAAAAAATTCTTTATTTTTTTATTGTCCCTACCTATGGGGGTGACAAGGGGGGGGGGAGGGTCATTTATTATTTTTTTATTTTGATCACTGAGATAGATTATATCTCAGTGATCAAAATGCACTTTGGAACGAATCTGCCGGCCGGCAGATTCGGCGGGCGCACTGCGCATGCGCCCGCCATTTTGGAAGATGGCGGCGCCCGGGGAGAAGACGGACGGACCCCGGCAGGATCGGTAAGTATGATGGGGTGCGGGGAGGAGCATGGGGGGGGGATCGGAGCATGGGGGGGTGAATCGGAGCGCGGGAGGGGTGGAACGGAGCACGGGGAGGGTGGAACGGAGCACGGGGGGGTGGAACGGAGCACGGGGGGGTGGATCGGAGTGCAGGGGGGGTGATTGGAGCACGGGGGGGTGATTGGAGCACGGGGGTGAGCGGACAAGAGCACGGGGGGGGAGCGGGGCACAGGGCGGAGGGGAGCGGGGCAGTGTACCGGACAGATCGGAGGGCTGGGGGGGCGATCGGTGGGGTGGGGGCACATTAGTATTTCCAGCCATGGCCGATGATATTTCAGCATCGGCCATGGCTGGATTGTAATATTTCACCCGTTATAATAGGTGAAATATTACAAATCGCTCTGATTGGCAGTTTCACTTTCAACAGCCAATCAGAGCGATCGTAGCCACGGGGGGGTGAAGCCACTCCCCCTGGGCTAAACTACCACTCCCCCTGTCCCTGCAGATCGGGTGAAATGGGAGTTAACCCTTTCACCCGATCTGCAGGGACGCGATCTTTCCATGACGCCACATAGGCGTCATGGGTCGGATTGGCACCGACTTTCATGACGCCTACGTGGCGTCATGGGTCGGGAAGGGGTTAAGGTACCTTCACACATAACGATTTCGTTAACGATATCGTTGCTTTTTGTGACGTAGCAACGATATAGTTAACGAACTCGTTATGCGTGACAGCGACCAACAATCAGGCCCCTGCTGGGAGATCGTTGGTCGCTGGGAATGATCAGGACCTTTTTTTTGGTCGCCGATCACCCGCTGTCATCGCTGGATCGGCGTGTGTGACGCCGATGTAGCGATGTGTTCACTGGTAACCAGGGTAAATATAGGGTTACTAAGCGCAGGGCCGCGCTTAGTAACCCGATGTTTACCCTGGTTACCATTGTAAAAGTTAAAAAAAACACTACATACTCACATTCTGGTGTCTGTCACGTGCCCCGGCGTCAGCTTCCCGCACTGACTGTGTCAGCGCCGGCCGGCCGTAAAGCAGAGCACAGCGGTGACGTCACCGCTGTGCTCTGCTTTACGGCCGGCCAGCGCTGACAGTGCAGGGAAGCTGACGCCGGGGGACGTGACAGACACCGGAATGTGAGTATGTACTGTTTTTTTTTTTTAACTTTTACAATGGTAACTAGGGTAAACATCGGGTTACTAAGCACGGCCCTGCGCTTAGTAACCCGATGTTTACCCTGGTTACCCGGGGACTTCGGCATCGTTGGTCGCTGGAGAGCTGTCTGTGTGACAGCTCTCCAGCGACCACACAACGACCTAAACAGCGACGCTGCAGCGATCGCCATCGTTGTCTATATCGCTGCAGCGTCGCTAAATGTGACGGTACCTTTAGCTCACCTTCGATTTTGAGGGTGACAGGTTCCCTTTAAGTAACTTTTTTTTAGAGCTCTATATTAAAAGTAAAGAAGAAGTCTTCTGTGCGATGTTCTCATAGTGAAGCAATGAAATGGCACACTTTAATGTTAATACACCATAGAGGTTTTCACCTCAGAAACCACAGCTTTCTTTAAGAAGAGGAAGAGCAGAGTGAGTGAAGTAAGGCTGATCTCACTCCCACAATGCTGCAACCCCTCTGATAAGGACAGGCCCCTCGTATATTCAGGCCTGGCTCGCTGCCAAGCAAAACCGCCTGACCTAAACTCTGCATCCGGCCAACTTCCCCGGGATCAGGAGGAGAGCACTCAGGGGCATGTTTATATTAATATTAATACGCAGCGCTATCGTAATATATTATTCTTACAGAATCGCTGACAATCCACTTTACTGTGAAAATATACAGAGATATCAACACTCATCGGGAACAGATGTGGCCTGGGACTAATATGTGATCACTTTGCCTCCCTGTGCCACAGATGCATCTGTCAGACCGTCACGTCACACTGCATGGCTCAGTCCTATGATCTAAGCAGAAAACACTCCCACTTTCTAAAGGGCTAACCCTAAAGCAGCACTTTATGAAGCACAGCTAACATTGACTTTAACTGGAGATACATGCGTGTAAAGGGAATCTATAATCAAGGGTATTTTTTGCCTGGTAATTTGAGAACAGCCTAATGTAGGGGCAGAGAGCCTGATTCCAGTGGCGTGTCACTGGTTTGGATAGAATCCAGGGTTTCCATGCTGTAGATATAGCAGTGCTATGACTGCTGAGCTGTGTATGCCGTCGTCAACACCTCAGATTGGCAGCTTCCTGAGTACATTGTCAGCAGGCTGTCAATCAGGGGTTACACAATTAGCTGGACTGCCTGTAATGAAACTACAGCAATAAGCAAGTGACAAATGCCTAGAATCATGCTCTCTGCCCCTACATCATTCTAATTTCAGATTAAATAGCATTCCCAAAGCAGACCGAACACCTTCCAGGGTCTCGATCCGTTCTAGCCTCACAGGATGGGGAGATACATAGAGTAGAATAGCAAGTAGGAAACATAGTAAAGCGGTGTTCGGTCTTAACGCGTAATAGGAGTCCGAACGGATCTTATGGCACCAGAACCGCTGCCACAGGACAGTCCAGAAAGGAGTTATTATTTTTTTATAGGTTTTCGAGTTTTGCAGCTGTAGAGGCAAGGGGGGGATTTAGGTTCAGCCCAGAGAGGAGGAGGGCAGTGACCCAGAGGGTTTAAATGCTTGTGTAAAGCATGGCCTAGTGCTTTTTCTCTGGGAAGGTTGCGACAACATATTGTGTGGGGAGTCAAGAAGTCAAGCAACAGAGGGGACCACAAGCCTCCCATGTGGCAGCCCCTCCCCCGCTAGCCAGGTCTTTTATGTACTGGTAACTGACCCATATATTCTGCTTTTATTTTTTGTTTTACCCCTATCTGTATTTGCATATTGGACTATTGTATATGTGTAATCATTAGTGTATTGTCTAGTGTGCCGTTAAGGCAACTACTGTAAATATCTAATTTAACCTTGGGCTGCTCCTATCTCTATCCATGAATCCACAAGTCTGTTTTTCGGTTTACTTTTCCATGCTACTGAGGTTGGTTTCTGGCCAGATATAACCCTGTTAATGAACCAGGCGTATATCAAATGAGGAACTGGCTACAGTCCTACCGGGCTGACCAGGCGCTATTTCACGAATGCTAGCGAAAGGGGCCTCTGAACCTGTCAAGGGTTGTGGGTGACTGTTTTACCACGTCAGTGACTGTGTGGGCCACCTCCTCTAACTCCCTATGCCTTCCTGGGCCCGTGTGGACAGGTGGTGTCTGTGTAAAACTGTGCCAAGCTGACCTTACGTGTCCCCAGGGGGTACGGAACCTCACGCTGACGTCAGGCGGGGTGGAGAGGTGAAGATCCTTCACAAATGGTGGCAGCGGTGGGATACTGTGTGATCTCTGTGGTGCCATCCTTCACACTTGTGGTCGTTGTTTGAAGGAGCCACCCCCTCACTGTTTATCAGGCACAGCTTTATCATCAGCAGTCCCGGGTGTTACAACTTAATTTTATTCAATGGACTAGGATAAACTGTGGTAAAGTGTAATACCAGTGCCTGGTAAACTACAAAGGAGACACGGTGCTAGCTGAGGCACCAATGAAGGGACACTAAGTGGGGGAAACAATGAAGGCGATACGGTGCTAGCGGGGGAAACAATGTAGGGCACATGGTGCTAGCTGGCAAACAATGAAAGGGACACAGAACAAGCAGGGGCAACAATGAAGAGGACATGGTGGTAGCTTGGGCAACTATGAATGGGACACAGTGCAAGCTGGGGAAACAATGAAGGAGACACAGTAAAAGCCTATGCTGCACTTTATGTACATTCTCAGTAGTGACCAGTGCTGTGGGGTCGTAGATGAGATGAATCTATGCTGCGCTTTATGTACATTCTCAGTAATGACCAGTGCTGTGGGGTCGTAGATGAGATAAATCTGTGCTGCACTTTATGTACATGCTCAGTAGTGACCAGTGCTGTGGGGTCGTAGATGAGATGAATCTATGCTGCACTTTATGTACATTCTCAGTAATGACCAGTGCTGTGGGGTCGTAGATGAGATAAATCTGTGCTGCACTTTATGTACATGCTCAGTAGTGACCAGTGCTGTGGGGTCGTAGATGAGATGAATCTGTGCTGCACTTTATGTACATGCTCAGTAGTGACCAGTGCTGTGGGGTCGTAGATGAGATGAATCTATGCTGCACTTTATGTACATTCTCAGTAATGACCAGTGCTGTGGGGTCGTAGATGAGATGAATCTGTGCTGCACTTTATGTACATGCTCAGTAGTGACCAGTGCTGTGGGGTCGTAGATGAGATGAATCTATGCTGCACTTTATGTACATTCTCAGTAATGACCAGTGCTGTGGGGTCGTAGATGAGATAAATCTGTGCTGCACTTTATGTACATGCTCAGTAGTGACCAGTGCTGTGGGGTCGTAGATGAGATGAGATGAATCTGTGCTGCACTTTATGTACATGCTCAGTAGTGACCAGTGCTGTGGGGTCATAGATGAGATGAATCTGTGCTGCACTTTATGTACATGCTCCGTAGTGACCAGTGCTGGGAGCCAGAGTCTGAGTCGTGGAGTTGGGAGTCAGAGGTGGAATTCAAGGAAATTGAGGAGTTGGAGGCTTCGCTTACCGACTCCACAGCCCTGCAAGTTGGGGCAACAATTAAGGGGACACGGTGCCAAGTTGGGCAACAATGAAGGGGACACGGTACTAGGTTGGGCAACAATGAAGGGGAGACAGTGCTAGGTTGGGCAACAATGAAGCGGACATGGTGCTAGGTGGCATCAAAGAAGTGAACACCTTAATGGCCATTCCTGGCCTCTTCAGGCGATCAATATTACATGCTGAGCTGAGCACACACTATGGCTTCTGACTAACTGGCAGCTCTGATTGAAGCAATTTAACCCCTTACACATCTTACATGGTGCTGCGTCATGCTACGTCAGCCAGGGGCCTATTGAAGGTCCCCATTTCTGCATCTCTTTGTCCCTTATAAAGTCCTGTTACATAGAATACTTCATGGGAGACCCCTAAAACCCAGATTTTACAATACACTGCAATACTTTGAAAAAAAAAGGGTTTCAATTATTTTTTTATTTAACTGTTCAATGAAAAAAACAAAAAAAAAATTACACTTTTAACGTCTCCCTCTTTTTCATTAAATTCCTACAATAAAAAAAATATAAAATAAACATGTTTGGTATGGGTGTGTCCAAAGTCCAAACTTAAATAATGCAAATTATTATAATGTGAGATAAATGGCATAAGAAATATGCTAGAATTATGGTTTTTTTTTTATATAGAAAGTTAAAACAGTTACAAAACGGTACCAATGAAAACTACATCTCAACTAAAAAAAGCAAGCTGAGGCCACGTGCACATGTTCAGTATTTGGTCAGTATTTTACCTCAGTATTTGTAGCCAAAACCAGGAGTGGGTGATAAATACAGAAGTGGTGCATATGTTTCTCTTATACTTTTCCTCTATTTGTTCCTCCCCTGATTTTGGCTTATAAATACTGAGGTAAAAAACTGACCAAATACTGATAGTGTGAATGTGGTCTACCACAACTTGATATTTAAAATCAATGAAACATAAAAGAAAACTTTATACAGCTAGTATTGCCGTTATCGTAGTGACTCGCAGAATAAAATGACTAGGTCATATTACTGTGCAGTCTGAGACGATGTGGATGAAAAGAACAGATGCAGATACTATAGCGGTGATATTGGGGCGTCACAGATCCGGCGTGCCTAGCGGTCATCTGTCCCTTATGTTACACAGCGCTGACACACTCAGCTGGCCGCATCTCCTGCCTTGTGAATCATTCAGATTTTGGGCATCTATCACAAAAGGGACGGCAGATCAGCTCATGCTCAGCGAGAGCCAGAGCTTACAGCAGATGGGAAGGACTGAGTCACAGAGCTGGAAAGACCAGAGTCTGCGGCCAACAACTGATAAAGAAACGGCGGTGGCTGCGGCCCACGTTCTCCGGTGCACACACATGCTGTCACAGATACACAGGGAAAGCTCGGAGTAATCAGGACAAGGCTGAATCAATCCCTCTAGATCTGGGATTAACTTGCCAGTGCAGAGACCTTGCATGCGGACATTTAAGCTTTAATGACCGTGGACATCGCAGCCATCAGAAAACTCATTCACTGAAACTGGGCATAAAACAGGACTCTGCAGATCCACAGCGTCAGATCACAGCTAATTAAGACAAAATTAAGGTCGGAGAGACAAATGTACCCTGACAAAAAAAAAAAAAGACCAAAACAAAGCAAAAACTAAGTAAAACCTGCTTTTTTGAAGCAAGCTTCTTAATGTCAAGAGAGTCGGGTTTGAGTGTGGGAAAATAACGCATCAAAAATGCAACTTGTGAACATAGTTTTAGGCCAAGTCCTTATTCACACATCCAGTTTTTGTTTTTTAGTACATGAAAAATAGATTATGATCAGTGTTTTTTTTTTTTTAATCTGATCTATTCTTGGTCTATGGGTTTGATTGTACCATCGGTGTGGCATCAATCTTTTACTATGCAAACAAAAAACCTCCAAGCATCTCCTTCACTTTAATCTGTACACAACGGAGAGCACATGGATGTCACACAGATGCAACACAGATGTCACACAGATGTCACACGGATGAGACACAGATGTCACACGGATGAGACACGGATGTCACACGGATGTCACACAGATGTCACACGGATGCCACACGTCACACGGATGAGACGAGACACAGATGTCACACGGATGCCACACATGTCACATGGATGAGACACAGATGTCACACAGATGCCACACGGATGAGACACGGATGCCACACAGATGCCACACGGATGAGACCCGGATGCCACACAGATGTCACATGGATGTCACACGGATGAGACACGGATGTCACACAGATGTCACACGGATGCCACACGTCACACGGATGAGACGAGACACATGTCACACGGATGCCACACATGTCACATGGATGAGACACAGATGTCACACAGATGCCACACGGATGAGACACGGATGCGACACGGATGCCACACAGATGTCACACGGATGGAACACATGTCACACGGATGCCACACAGATGTCACACGGATGTCACACGGATGTCACACAGATGTCACACAGATGTCACACAGATGAGACACGGATGCCACACACATGAGACACGGATGCCACATGCACACGGATGCCACACAGATGAGACACGGATGCCACACATGTCACATGGATGTTACATGGATGTCAAATGGATGTCACACGTCACATTGATACCACACGGATGACATCTGTGGTCTAGCCAAGCTTTTCACAGACCCACAGACTTGATGGTGGAATTTTGATCTGTGACTTGAACATATCTCCATGTTTTTTGCAGACATGTTAACAGCTCCATGGACCACAATGAGTAGATGGTCTATCCTTGAAAACAAAGATCGCCGACGCAGGTGAATCACGGATGTCTGAATGAGGCCCTACAAACTAGAATATCCTTAGGGCTCATTCAGACATCAGTGATTTTCCGTCAGTATTTGTTTGCCAAAACCAGGAGTGTCTCTAAGACATAGAAGGGGGGGTCAGTCTTTCAATGATAGTTTTTTCTGTATGTTCTGTTCCTAGTTCTCACATAAAACACTGATCAAAAATCGCTGAGGCCTTAGGGTGAAAACCTATTTTGATTCAGGATCTTTACCTTCCAAAAGTATCTCTAGTCTACATCCACACAAAACACAAACATCCTATTAACTTCCATGGGCACTGTTCAATGAAAAGCTGCGCCCCCCTGTAATTTCAGGTGGCCGGGGGCACATACACAGAATAAAACCATGAAAGCGATGCAGCTCTGTCTAGTTTATTCTCAGTGGGGGTCCTAGTGGTTAGATCAGATCATAAAGCGAAGGCACATCCTAGTAATATGCTATCACTTTGTTACAGGAGAAGACCCCTTTAAACTGCAGGAGACCTCTACAAAGAAATACATAAATCTTGCACTTTCTGGCTGAGAGCGGACGCACTACTTTGTGAAGGCTGGTGTTTCTCCTAAGGCGGGCCGCGGGCTGACTGTTGTGGTTTTCTAGCACAAAGGGCACTTTGAGGTGAGTTTCAAGGTAAAATGCTGCAGTCAGCAAGTTTATTACAGCAAACTGCAGCTGAGCTGTATGCATCTGTAACGCATGGCCATATACCCAATGTCCCCTCATTTTCTGACACATGGGTGACCGAAAAAATAAATGTTTAGTGCATAGTCAGCGATAAGCGCCAAGATGCCAACCAATGACCACACCAGGAACACATGGACTTGCAACGTACAGATATCCACCTAAATGCTCTTTCCTGCTTTGCGCCACATTTATTATCTGTTAGACATGTTCTAAACACATTTGCGCCTTGCTGGCGGAGGCGGTGTGGTATACTGGAAAGTAGACAAAGGGCATACATTGTGATCCTGCACCCAAATACACTATCTTACAATAATCCCAACCATTTTGGGGGAAAACAAATTAGAAACCAACAACTTACCCATGTTACTGTGTGCAGGGGACATGGAATTTGGAGATAGGCTTGGTGACCCTAAAATAATAATAATACAATAATAATGCTAGGAGTTATTATAACATCTTCTAGAAACAGGTCAGCAGTTTTCACGGTGTAGATTTTGGGTTCCTTACCGGAGTCTATGCTGTGGTTCATTTGATCGCTAGTTTCCCCATCTTCACTCAGATAACCCGGAGGCGGTGTTTCTGAACAAAAGGAACAGATTACTCAGATGCTGAATGTACAAACACATCTACAGTTCACCATAAGCGCCAGTGGTATTTCGGCAGCTTGCACACCAGCATTCAGGAGATTCTCTCTACCTCCACCATATTCACCACCCGAAAAAAAAGTATTTATTTACTTGGAGAAAGGAAACTGTATCAAAACTTTGCTCGCATGCAGCCTTATTGGGCAGTCAGGGCCATGGGAACTCAGCACAGAGGCTGCAATACCAAATAGTGAGCGGTGCCAAGGTCAGCAAGGTTTAGTGTACGGCAGACAGTGTGTGCAGCGGGCCGAATGTGGCCAAGACTACGCCCAGTGTGATGGTCTATTACCGCAAGATTTCGTGTGCGAATGGCCTGCTACAGGTTGGTAAAGCAATGGCTGCACCCTGGACCATAATAATCACATAAAACTTGGGGTTCTGGGTAAATTCATTAATCAGTTTTTGCTCAAGTTATATCCACATCACAAGTTTTAGGTAACAATCATATTTTTAACCCCTTAAAATAGCACTTCTGGCATTGATTTGTGTTATATATATTATTGTGGCATTGACCGTGGGCAAAACATAATGATATATTGTCATAGTACATATTGTCAAGGAGGTGGTAATGATATAGGGTTATAGCACATATTGTCAAGCAGGTGGTAATGATATAGGATTATAGTACATACTAGATGGTGGCCCGATTCTAACGCATCGGGTATTCAAGAATTTGCATGTCCTCGTAGTATATTGCCCAGCCACATACCATATTGGCCAGCCACGTAGTATATTGCCCAGCCACGTAGCCACGCTGTCTCTAACATCATGTCCTCCCTCTATCTGAAACTAAACCTGTCAAAAACTGAACTCCTCGTGTTCTCTCCCTCTACTAACCTACCTTTGCCTGACATTGCCATCTCCGTGTGCGGTTCCACCATTACTCCAAAGCAACATGCCCGCTGCTTTGGGGTCATCCTTGATTCTGACCTTTCATTCACCCCCCACATCCGATCACTGGCTCGCTCTTCTTACCTGCATCTCAAAAACATTTCTAGAATTCGCCCTTTTCTTACTTTCGACTCTGCAAAAACTCTTACTGTTTCACTTATTCATTCTCGTCTGGACTATTGTAACTCTCTACTAATCGGCCTCCCTCTTACCAAGCTTTCCCCACTCCAATCTGTCCTGAATGCTGCTGCCAGGATCATATTCCTCACCAACCATTACACCGATGCCTCTACCCTGTGCCAGTCATTACACTGGCTACCCATCCACTCCAGAATCCAGTACAAAACTACTACCCTCATCCACAAAGCACTCCATGGCTCAGCACCACCCTACATCTCCTCCCTGGTATCAGTCTACCACCCTACCCGTGCCCTCCGCTCCGCCTCAGGTTAGCATCCTCAATAATCAGAACCTCCCACTCCCGTCTCCAAGACTTTACACGTGCTGCGCCGATTCTTTGGAATGCACTACCTAGGTTAATACGATTAATCCCTAATCCCCACAGTTTTAAGCGTGCCCTAAAAACTCATTTGTTCAGACTGGCCTACCGCCTCAATGCATTAACGTAACGATCCCTGTGTGGCCTATTTAAAAAAAACAAACAAAAAAAACAGGTTCCTCGCATCATGTTCTCATACACTTTATGCAGTTAATAACCCTCTGTGTCTGTACTGATACATACTTAGGCAGTTAACTGGTTCATGCAGCTTTACATGAACACCTGAGCCTTACACTATAGCTGGTCCGAATAACTAAAGCAATTGTTACCATCCACCTCTCGTGTCTCCCCTTTTCCCCATAGTTTGTAAGCTTGCGAGCAGGGCCCTCACTCCTCCTGGTATCTGTTTTGAACTGTATTTCTGTTATGCTGTAATGTCTATTGTCTGTACAAGTCCCCTCTATAATTTGTAAAGCGCTGCGGAATATGTTGGCGCTGTATAAATAAAAATTATTATTATTATTATTATATTGCCCAGCCACGTAGTATATTGCCCAGCTACGTAGTATATTGCCCAGTCACGCAGTATATTGCCAGCCACGTAGTATATTGCCCAGCCACGTAGTATATTGCCCAGTCACGCAGTATATTGCCCACCACGTAGTATATTGCCCAGTCACGTAGTATATTGCCCAGCTACGTAGTATATTGCCCAGTCACGCAGTATATTGCCCACCACGTAGTATATTGCCCAGTCACGCAGTATTTAGCAGTGTGTGCACCATTTCCCTGTTAAAAAAAAAGTAATTAAAATAAAAAATCATTATATACTCACCCCTGGGATCCAGCGAAGCTGTGTGATGCGGCCGCCATCTTCCGTTCCCAAGATGCATTGCGAAATTACCCAGATGACTTAGCGGTTTCGCAATGCATCTCTGGGAACGGAAGATGGCGGCCGGCGCGAGCGGCTCAGCGGACAACGGAAGGTGAGAATAGCAGGTTTTTTGTTTTTTTATTATTTTTAACATTACATTTTTTTACTATTGATGCTGCCTATGTAGCATCAATAGTAAAAACTTGGTCACACAGGGTTAATAGCAGCGGTAACAGAGTGCGTTACCGGCGGCATAATGCAGTCCGTTACCGCTGGCATTAACCCTGTGTGAGCGGTTACTGGAGGGGAGTATAGAGCGGGCGGCGGGCACTGTGACTGTAAGGGAGGGACTAATCGGACTGTGCCCGTCGCTGATTGGTCGCGGCAGCCATGACAGGCAGCTGCTGAGACCAACCAGTGACGCAGGATTTCCGTTACGGAAGTTGAGGACAGAAAGACGGAAGTACCCCTTAGACAAATTATTATATATATATATATATATATATATATATATATATATATATATATATATATATATATATATATATATATATATATATATATATATATATATATATATATATATATATATATACACACCAATTATGTGACTTTTTAAAACCGATTTATTTTTTTCTAGATTAAACATTTTCCTTTTTTTTTTAAACAGATTTGGGGCAGGATTTTTTTTTTATATATATATATATATATATATATATATATATATATATATATATATATATATATATATATATATATATACACACATTTAAAAGCATTTTTTCCTTTTTGTTTTTGTAACATTTATTAGTCCCCCCAGGGACCAGTGCATGACAGACAGTCCATCAGGCCACGTGTCCAGCTGGATCGTATAGGCTCTATTGTATAGCATACCCGGAGGTTATTGTCAGGCCTCCAGTTGGCACGGCAACCAATCAACAGTCCACAATTGTGCTGATGAGTTGACAGAGGGAGCGCTCTTCATCTGTCAAACTGTTCATGTGCTGCTGTCACTACTGATAGATGTACAGTAAAGACCAAAAGTTTGGACACACCTTCTCATTTAAAGATTTTTCTGTATTTTCACGACTATGAAAATTGTACATTCACACTGAAGGTATCAAAACTATAAATTAACACATGTGGAATTATATACTTAACAAAAAAGTGTGAATAAACTGAAAATATGTCTTATATTCTAGGTTCTTCAAAGTAGCCACCTTTTGCTTTGATGACTGCTTTGCACACTCTTGGCATTCTCTTGATGAGCTTCAAGAGGTAGTCACCGGGAATGGTCTTCCAACAATCTTGAAGGAGTTCCCAGAGATGCTTACCACTTGTTTGCCCTTTTACCTTCACTCTGCGGTCCAGCTCACCCCAAACCATCTCGATTGGGTTCAGGTCTGGTGACTGTGGAGGCCAGGTCATCTGGCGTAGCACCACATCACCCTCCTTCTTGGTCAAATAGCCCTTACACAGCCTGGAGGTGTGTTTGGGGTCATTGTCCTGTTGAAAAATAAATGATGGTCCAACTAAACGCAAACCGGATGGAATAGCATGCCGCTGCAAGATGCTGTGGTAGCCATGCTGGTTCAGTATGCCTTCAATTTTGAATAAATCCCCAACAGTGTCACCAGCAAAGCACCCCACACCATCACACCTCCTCCATGCTTCATGGAACCAGGCATGTAGAGTCCATCCGTTCACCTTTTCTGCGTCGCACTTAGACACTGTGGTTGGAACCAAAGATCTCAAATTTGGACTCATCAGACCAAAGCACAGATTTCCACTGGTCTAATGTCCATTCCTTGTGTTCTTTAGCCCAAACAAGTCTCTTCTGCTTGTTGCCTGTCCTTAGCAGTGGTTTCCTAGCAGCTATTTTACCATGAAGGCCTGCTGCACAAAGTCTCCTCTTAACAGTTGTTGTAGAGATGTGTCTGCTGCTAGAACTCTGTGTGGCATTGACCTGGTCTCTAATCTGAGCTGCTGTTAACCTGCGATTTCTGAGGCTGGTGACTCGGATAAACTTATCCTCAGAAGCAGAGGTGACTCTTGGTCTTCCTTTGCTGGGGTGGTCCTTATGTGAGCCAGTTTCTTTGTAGCGCTTGATGATTTTTGCCACTGCACTTGGGGACATTTTCAAAGTTTTCCCAATTTTTCGGACTGACTGACCTTCTTTTCTTTAAGTAATGATGGCCACTCGTTTTTCTTTACTTAGCTGCTTTTTTCTTGCCATAACACAAATTCTAACAGTCTATTCAGTAGGACTATCAGCTGTGTAACCACCAGACTTCTGCACAATGCAACTGATGGTCCCAACCCCATTTATAAGGTAAGAAATCCCACTTATTAAACCTGACAGGGCACACCTGTGAAGTGAAAACTATTCCCGGTGACTACCTCTTGAAGCTCATCAAGAGAATGCCAAGACTGTGCAAAGCAGTCAAAGCAAAAGGTGGCTACTTTGAAGAACCTAGAATATAAGACATAATTTCAGTTGTTTCACACTTTTTTGTTAAGTATATAATTCCACATGTGTTATTTAATAGTTTTGATGCCTTCAGTGTGAATGTACAATTTTTATAGTCATGAAAATTCAGAAAAAACTTTAAATGAGAAGGTGTGCTCAAACTTTTGGTTTGTACTGTATATAAAGTAGTTAAACACCTGAGATTGGCAAAAAAATTTGATGTCGGCAGTGCATACCAGCCGGGCTTCGCCACCAAGCACAATAACACAGGAGCTGTAACATGGAATCCGCATGGCATATGCAGTGGTCATAGAGCACAAAGTGACATGTGCTTGTGACAGGTATGTACATCATATATGGTTAAGGGGTTAAAGGTATAAACTAATTTACATTTCATGGCTTTCCCCCAGAAAATTATAATTTATAGCACAAGATGAACATGCTAATGCTGCGATTGCTGAGCTATCAAGTGAGCATTTTACCTGCAGCTGTGAACATTTTGGGGGATATTTAAGCCCCCAAAATACCCGTGTCCATGTGCGTGCTTTTCCCATTATACAGCTATTATAAAAGGGAGGTGGTTACATTTTATAATTCATGTGGGGTAGCACCTTTTCCAACAACAACTATAAGTTTGTATTATTCAGAGAGAAACTATACATCCGTACCTGGAATGTAGCTGCTTATGGGCTCAATGCCTGCCGGGAAGTTGGTGTTCTCTGGGATGGAATGACTGTAGTCATCGAGAGGAGGGAATTCTGTGGGAATATCTGCGTTTCTTGGGACTAGAACAGGAGGCAGAACTGAGACAAAAGAGAAAGAATAAAGTTAAAGTGTGTATTTAGATTGTACAACTACATTGGTAACGTTATGGAATAATTATCATTATTATCCATTAGTTGGTGCTGGGATTGCTGATAACCCATTCTGACAAAGATGTATTTTTTAGAATTTACAACAAAAATATTTCATCGTCAGAAGACAGAACATCTCACGTATATACAGGTGCTTCTGACTAAATTAGAATATCAAAGAGTTAATTTCAATTCCTCAATACAAAAAGTGAAACTCATACTATAGAGAGTCATTACAGAGTGATCTATTTCAAGTGTTTATTTCTGCTAATGTTGATGATATTCTAATTGAATCACCTATATATTATGTGCCACCGATTGTATGTGACGTCCACCCGAGCGGTAACCGTGTGTGTAGGAAATCATGTCTGTCCACGTGGAGAGCACATGCCACGCAGCCATTACCTACACTGCTGGGTTTTTCCATTCAACACTTCTGCCATGTTGGTCGCCAAATTACCAAATACAGAAGAGCATGGTTTTGTAGACATGTGGACGTTTTTTGCTACGTTACCCAACAAATAATTTGGTAAATAGCATGAATCGAAGTGGCGAGACTCCGTTAGAAACCGCTCCATTCGGAAATTCTCTGCTTAGATTTTTCACTAAAGGGAACCTGACATCTGATACTTGCTGCCCAAACCGTGGCCAGCATGTATCCGCTACTGACTGGACGATCTCAGCCATGTATGTCTGTCTCTGAAACACTGCATACTGTTTAAATCCTCCGTAAGCGCACATAGGCTGAGGCTTGTCAGTCACTGTCAGCGGGCGGGGAGAAGCCGCTGGGGACCCGCCTGTACGACTAGTCAACAGCGCGGCTCGGTCCCCAGTGGTTATTAAAGGAGACAAACAATGGTGCGATCGCTCAGCCAGTTGCTGATCCATGCTGCCCACCATCTCTGCAGCATGTATCACCTGTCGGGTTCCCTTTAACCCATTTCTTTAATTACACAAACACGGCATGTGTCCCTCATAAGAGACTTTTGGGGGACATTGTACCTTTATATAGGATACCTAGTTGTTCCCCCATACAGACACCCACACACTTGCAGCTGCATATTTCTTGTGCAGATGCAAACTATACAGCCCTATGTAAAAATGTCCTGCAGTTATATGTCTGCAAACAGTTCACACCAGCCACCCGGCTTCCATCTATAAAGCAGGTCATGGTCCATTTATTTTATTTTTTTCAAAAGAACCATACTGAACTTCCCTAATTTACTATAATGGGGCCCATCAGGTTATGTTTATTTCTAACTGCAAGAATAGCGCTGTAGACCCCACTATTCAAGCTGCTAAATCACTGCAATGACCAATGTAACCCCAACAGTGATCAAGGCCCACGTATAGAATCAGACAATACGTGTAGCTTCCCTTAGCAAAAATATAAATGCTTTAAAGGGGTTATTTGTTCTTAAGCTGCAAGTCTGCAGTCACTCTATGACTGTGAATCCTCACATTGCGCACACTGCACGCTGTGAGGATTCCACGAAGCTGGCACGGTCAGTCATGTGACCGTAAATATGCAATTTACATACTAACAGGCACCTTCCGACTAGACTGCGTCCGACCTCGCTCAATACACTTGCGCTGATCTTGACTGTGTGTTTGCAAATCAACGCTGGAACCAGAGAATCCTCGTAGCGCACTGTGCACACGATGAGATGATTCACAAGTCTGCAGTCACAAAGAGTGACTGCAGACTGAACCTCGAGGCCAGACAACCCATTTAAAATTGTTACTTATTATCTATACACCTAAAGTAAGGGGATATAGTTCTATGCAATGATCCACAACTTGGTCAGCCTAAAATAGAAACTTCTAGAGAAACTCACACGGCGGCAGCCACTTCTCCCAACTCCCCCATATCTAAAACACTCGGAAGGGCTGGCGTTCTCTGTGAGAAATTCACTGCTGGCCTCATGTGGTAGTGACTTTTCCCCTGGAGAAGAGAAGGATCAGATGTCAGAAATCTGATGTTCTAGACCAGTGTTTACCAAACTCCAGTCCTCCCGAAACCCAACAGGTCATGCTTTCAGGATTTCCTTAGTATTGCACAGGTGATGAAAGTATCAGGAGTTCTCCCACTTGTGCAGCACTATGGAAATCCTGAAAACATGACCTGTTGGGAGCCGTGAGGACTGGAGTTTGGAAGATACTGTTCTAGACTCTTCTCTTCCCTGGCATCACCTTTGGGGGAGAGACGGGAGCAGCCGTACAGGTTAGGCTAGGTTCACATTGCGTTCATTGACTACGTTAAACGGACTACGTTACACCGCGGCATAACGCGGTGTAACATAGTCTGTTAACGCCGCCATTGAATGCAATGGCGAACGCATCGCTAGCACACGCCCACAATGGGCGTTCGCTAGCGATGTGCCGTCATTTGAGTGACGGACCCGAGACGCTGGCTGCAGCGTTTCCGGGTCCGTCACTGCTAGCACAGATGGAGCTAGCAGATGCTCCATCTGCGCTAGCGTGATGTAGCGCCGGCACTTGCGCTAGCAGCAGCCCGTTAGCGTATGTGCTGAACGGGCTGCTGCTAACGCAATGTGAACCTAGCCTAAGACTTTCGTCTGAACCTGCCAATATCGGCGGATTTGGCTGATCTTGGTCTACTGTATATGGGACCCAAAAGGTGTCAAGGAGCCAACCTTGAAAAGGGAGAAAAGCAAAGTTCTGCTTCCTTATGGGTAAACAGAAGGTAAACCCAAGATATTAAAAGCCTAATTACCATGCCAATTATCTCTGCAATGTAATTAGTTGTGTTACCCTGTATGACTCACTAGTCATGGCCCTGCCTGCAGCGCTAACTCACATACCTGGAGTCTCCACTCTTTGGTAATGATATGGATTTACACACACTTCATCTTTCTTCATGTTGAAAGCGTATTCACACATTTCCATTGCCCGGAGCTCGTGGTGACTGTGCAGGTCCGGCCACCTCCAGAGGCGGCAGTATATGACGTGAGGCAATCCTTTCCGATGGGATACTTGCAGCCTACCATCCAGAGATCTGCAAAGAGAAGGCATACGCACTTATCAGCAATGCTCGGCACTACAAGAGGCCAGAAATCTAATAGGATATGATAGTCTCGACACGTTGCCTAGTTCGAAGACGCAAGAATGCTCATCTCGCCAGGTATTCACAGGAAGTGTTCTACTGTAAATAAATTTACACATAATGATTTCCATCACCAATAAAGTAGATATATTGTAACTTACTGTGTATTTTAAACTAATTTTAGTCTAACCATATGAATATGGTGTATTTAGAGGGTATGGATCTATGTGAATACTTTTATGCACAAAAATAAGACAAAAGCCACATGACTTGCCGCATTCGTCAGTGGTAAGAAAAAAAAAAAAAAATCGAGCAAAAAGCACATTAGATTCGCTACGTGTGGCCCGAACTTCGGTGCATAAACGAACATTTCCAATCTGCAGCATGTGAATTGTTGTTTGGGGATTTTTATTGCAGATTTCCCTCTATGTAATGAATAAGGAGAAATCCAAGGCAAATTTGCAAGAAAATCCACATGTAAATGGTGTGAATTGTGTTTTTGGATAAGAGGCAAAATCCGCTGGTGAGTCTGTGGCGGAAATGGATGAACCTTTAATGTGTATTACATTGGTGAAGAAAAGAGGAATGGTATATATATACATCATACTGAGATTATGGTATATCTATACACCATACTGAGATTATGGTGTATCTATACATCATACTGAGATTATGGTATATATATACATCATACTGAGATTATGGTAGATCTATACACCATACTGAGATTATGGTGTATCTATACATCATACTGAGATTATGGTAGATCTATACATCATACTGAGATTATGGTATATCTATACACCATACTGAGATTATGGTATATCTATACATCATACTGAGATTATGGTAGATCTATACATCATACTGAGATTATGGTATATCTATACATCATACTGAGATTATGGTATATATATACATCATACTGAGAATATGGTATATCTATACACCATACTGAGATTATGGTAGATCTATACATCATACTGAGATTATGGTAGATCTATACATCATACTGAGATTATGGTATATCTATACATCATACTGAGATTATGGTATATCTATACATCATACTGAGATTATGGTATATCTATACATCATACTGAGATTATGGTAGATCTATACACCATATAGAGATTATGGTAGATCTATACACCATACTGAGATTATGGTATATCTATACATCATACTGAGATTATGGTAGATCTATACACCATACTGAGATTATGGTAGATCTATACATCATACTGAGATTATGGTATATCTATACATCATACTGAGATTATGGTAGATCTATACATCATACTGAGATTATGGTAGATCTATACATCATACTGAGATTATGGTATATCTATACATCATACTGAGATTATGGTATATCTATACATCATACTGAGATTATGGTATATCTATACATCATACTGAGATTATGGTATATCTATACATCATACTGAGATTATGGTAGATCTATACACCATATAGAGATTATGGTAGATCTATACACCATACTGAGATTATGGTATATCTATACATCATACTGAGATTATGGTATATCTATACATCATACTGAGATTATGGTATATCTATACATCATACTGAGATTATGGTATATCTATACATCATACTGAGATTATGGTAGATCTATACACCATATAGAGATTATGGTAGATCTATACACCATACTGAGATTATGGTATATCTATACATCATACTGAGATTATGGTAGATCTATACACCATACTGAGATTATGGTAGATCTATACATCATACTGAGATTATGGTAGATCTATACATCATACTGAGATTATGGTATATCTATACATCATACTGAGATTATGGTATATCTATACATCATACTGAGATTATGGTAGATCTATACATCATACTGAGATTATGGTAGATCTATACACCATATAGAGATTATGGTAGATCTATACACCATACTGAGATTATGGTAGATCTATACACCATACTGAGATTATGGTATATCTATACATCATACTGAGATTATGGTATATCTATACACCATACTGAGATTATGGTATATCTATACACCATACTGAGATTATGGTATATCTATACACCATACTGAGATTATGGTAGATCTATACACCATACTGAGATTATGGTATATCTATACATCATACTGAGATTATGGTAGATCTATACATCATACTGAGATTATGGTATATCTATACATCATACTGAGATTATGGTATATCTATACATCATACTGAGATTATGGTAGATCTATACATCATACTGAGATTATGGTAGATCTATACACCATATAGAGATTATGGTAGATCTATACATCATACTGAGATTATGGTATATCTATACATCATACTGAGATTATGGTAGATCTATACACCATATAGAGATTATGGTATATCTATACATCATACTGAGATTATGGTATATCTATACATCATACTGAGATTATGGTATATCTATACATCATACTGAGATTATGGTAGATCTATACATCATACTGAGATTATGGTAGATCTATACACCATATAGAGATTATGGTATATCTATACATCATACTGAGATTATGGTATATCTATACATCATACTGAGATTATGGTATATCTATACATCATACTGAGATTATGGTATATCTATACATCATACTGAGATTATGGTATATCTATACACCATACTGAGATTATGGTAGATCTATACACCATACTGAGATTATGGTATATCTATACATCATACTGAGATTATGGTAGATCTATACACCATACTGAGATTATGGTAGATCTATACATCATACTGAGATTATGGTATATCTATACATCATACTGAGATTATGGTATATCTATACATCATACTGAGATTATGGTAGATCTATACATCATACTGAGATTATGGTAGATCTATACACCATATAGAGATTATGGTAGATCTATACATCATACTGAGATTATGGTATATCTATACATCATACTGAGATTATGGTAGATCTATACACCATATAGAGATTATGGTATATCTATACATCATACTGAGATTATGGTATATCTATACATCATACTGAGATTATGGTATATCTATACATCATACTGAGATTATGGTAGATCTATACATCATACTGAGATTATGGTAGATCTATACACCATATAGAGATTATGGTAGATCTATACATCATACTGAGATTATGGTATATCTATACATCATACTGAGATTATGGTAGATCTATACACCATATAGAGATTATGGTATATCTATACATCATACTGAGATTATGGTAGATCTATACATCATACTGAGATTATGGTATATCTATACATCATACTGAGATTATGGTAGATCTATACATCATACTGAGATTATGGTAGATCTATACACCATATAGAGATTATGGTATATCTATACATCATACTGAGATTATGGTATATCTATACATCATACTGAGATTATGGTATATCTATACATCATACTGAGATTATGGTATATCTATACATCATACTGAGATTATGGTAGATCTATACACCATATAGAGATTATGGTATATCTATACATCATACTGAGATTATGGTAGATCTATACACCATACTGAGATTATGGTATATCTATACATCATACTGAGATTATGGTATATCTATACATCATACTGAGATTATGGTAGATCTATACACCATATAGAGATTATGGTAGATCTATACATCATACTGAGATTATGGTAGATCTATACATCATACTGAGATTATGGTATATCTATACACCATACTGAGATTATGATCTGTAGGGCGACATGATTTATTATTAGGGTCCTCTGCACAGAAATGAGGAGGCGGTCAGGTACTGCACAGACCACATAGAGGGAGGAATCTATCTATATATACACATTAGCGGACTTGGAACATACATACAGGAAATGTGACAGGTCACAGAGCTGAGAAGGGAGGAATGGCCGGATAAGATAAACTATAGATAACGCCATAGTCATGGCAATACCATCTGTTAGCGCTTAACCCTTAGTGCTAGAGCGCTACACATTGACACCAAACCTGTGTAAAATGTGAATACCCCAATATTCGGATTCTTTGCTACGACAACGAACTTAACGATTCCTACTTGTCACAGTTCTGCTTTGTTTCCTTTTCTCGTGGTCACAGACAGGACGTACACCGGGCTATAGATGCTCCTTCTGCTTTAGAAATTAAGAGACTGCTAAACGAAAATGTGCAGAAAATTCCCACTGACATCATTCACATAATACAGATACGTAGCATGTCCCCACCACTCCTGGGTCCCGGGACCTGGGATGGAGCTATGAAATTGGGACTGTTGACCAGAAATCATTTTTCAACAATCAGACACAGAATTTTTTTTGAGGAACCTTATGGAACAGGTCCACTTCAGATAAAATGCTGGAAAAATCTACTATATAAAGCTGAATGTGTGTGTGTGTGTGTGTGTGTGTGTATGTGTGTATGTCCGGGATTGGCATCTGCACCGTCGCAGCTACAGCCACAAAATTTTGCAGTCCCACGTCTGGACCCCGAGAGCATCATAGGCTATGTTGTGAGGCGAAATTTTAACCCCGCGCGTTCCAATTCACCAAACAATTTTGCCCCTATCTACATAATGGGGGAAAAAGTGAAACGAAAAGTGTTGGAAGCGTCGCAGCTACAGCAACAAAATTGTGCACAGTCACACGTCTGGACCCTGAGAGCGTCATAGGCTACGTTGTGAGGTGAAATATTAACCCCGCGCTTTCCAATTCACCAAACAATTTTGCCCCTATCTACATAATGGGGAAAAAGTGAAAGGAAAAGTGTTGGAAGCGTCGCAGCTACAGCAACAAAATTTTGCACAGTCACAAGTCTGGACCCCGAGAGCGTCATAGGCTATGTTGTGAGGTGAAATTTTAACCCCGCGCTTTCCAATTCACCAAACAATTTTGCCCCTATCTACATAATGGGAAAAAATGAAAGGAAAAGTGTTGGAGGCAAATTGACAGCTGCCAGATGTGAACAAGGGGGACTTAAAGAATGAGAGCGATGGCGCCAAAGAGTATATACCGTACAGTTGCTAAGGTGGGGCCTCGACATGGGATACTCACCACACACGGGGATATGAACACACACAAAATGTGCCACACACTACCACGTGCTTGAACACATATTACCCTCAGCACACATTTCACCACAAATACACCAACCTCGCCACATAAAAGTCAAAACACAAAAGTCGCCACTCAAAACTCGCCACGCGCAGAACTCGCCACATGCAAAAACTAGGCTCTTGCAAAACTCGCCACAAGTGCAAAATTCTCCTCATGAAAAACTCGCCACACGCAAAACTTGCACACGCGGAAAAATTGCCACATGCACAAAAGTTGCAACACATGCAAAAGTTGCCTCACACAAAACTTGCACATACTCAAAAGGCACCACACATAATACTCGCAACGCGCAAAACTTGCTGCACACAACTTGCTACACTAACCTGTCACATGTAACTCGACACACAAAAAGTTGCTACACGCATGTTGCTACACAAAACTCATCTCACAAAAGTCGCTACATGCATGCCGCCACACGCAACTCAACACACACAACTTGACAAACGAAACTCGCCCTAAAACACACACAAGTCTGGTATTATCCTTCAAAAATAAAAATCTGATTAATAAGCAGACAAACTACAACAATTGCACCATATAGGAAATACGGCAGCTGTCAGTCACATGACCTGTCTATTATGTGTATGTGTGAGCTAATATATACTGCCAGGGGGAGGGCTTCCTGTTGGCTGGGGATTTATCAGGCTGCCAATTTATCTTACAAATACTGAGGTAAAAATACTGAGCAAATAACGTGTGAACGAGGTCTAATACAGGAGGAGATGACACACAGGTATATACTATATACAGGGGAGATGACACACAGGTATATACTATATAGAGGAGGAGATGACATATAGGTACATATATATACACAGGAGATGACATACAGGTATATACTATATACAGGAGGAGATGACATACAGGTATATGCTATATATAGAAGATGACATGCAGGTATATACTATATGCAGGAGGAGATGACACTCAGATATATACTGTATACAGGGGAGATGACACACAGGTATATACTATATACAGGAGGAGATGACATACAGGTATATGCTATATATAGAAGATGACATGCAGGTATATACTATATGCAGGAGGAGATGACACTCAGATATATACTATATACAGGGGAGATGACACACAGGTATATACTATATACAGGAGGAGATGACATACAGGTATATACTATACAGTGGGGCAAAAAAGTATTTAGTCAGTCAGCAATAGTGCAAGTTCCACCACTTAAAAAGATGAGAGGCGTCTGTAATTTACATCATAGGTAGACCTCAACTATGGGAGACAAACTGAGAAAAAAAAATCCAGAAAATCACATTGTCTGTTTTTTTTAACATTTTATTTGCATATTATGGTGGAAAATAAGTATTTGGTCAGAAACAAAATTTCATCTCAATACTTTGTAATATATCCTTTGTTGGCAATGACAGAGGTCAAACGTTTTCTGTAAGTCTTCACAAGGTTGCCACACACTGTTGTTGGTATGTTGGCCCATTCCTCCATGCAGATCTCCTCTAGAGCAGTGATGTTTTTGGCTTTTCGCTTGGCAACACGGACTTTCAACTCCCTCCAAAGGTTTTCTATAGGTTTGAGATCTGGAGACTGGCTAGGCCACTCCAGGACCTTGAAATGCTTCTTACGAAGCCACTCCTTCGTTGCCCTGGCGGTGTGCTTTGGATCATTGTCATGTTGAAAGACCCAGCCACATTTCATCTTCAATGCCCTTGCTGATGGAAGGAGGTTTGCACTCAAAATCTTACGATACATGGCCCCATTCATTCTTTCATGTACCCGGATCAGTCGTCCTGGCCCCTTTGCAGAGAAACAGCCCCAAAGCATGATGTTTCCACCACCATGCTTTACAGTAGGTATGGTGTTTGATGGATGCAACTCAGTATTCTTTTTCCTCCAAACACGACAAGTTGTGTTTCTACCAAACAGTTCCAGTTTGGTTTCATCAGACCATAGGACATTCTCCCAAAACTCCTCTGGATCATCCAAATGCTCTCTAGCAAACTTCAGACGGGCCCGGACATGTACTGGCTTAAGCAGTGGGACACGTCTGGCACTGCAGGATCTGAGTCCATGGTGGCGTAGTGTGTTACTTATGGTAGGCCTTGTTACATTGGTCCCAGCTCTCTGCAGTTCATTCACTAGGTCCCCCCGCGTGGTTCTGGGATTTTTGCTCACCGTTTTTGTGATCATTCTGACCTCACGGGGTGGGATTTTGCGTGGAGCCCCAGATCGAGGGAGATTATTAGTGGTCTTGTATGTCTTCCATTTTCTAATTATTTCTCCCACTGTTGATTTCTTCACTCCAAGCTGGTTGGCTATTGCAGATTCAGTCTTCCCAGCCTGGTGCAGGGCTACAATTTTGTTTCTGGTGTCCTTTGACAGCTCTTTGGTCTTCACCATAGTGGAGTTTGGAGTCAGACTGTTTGAGGGTGTGCACAGGTGTCTTTTTATACTGATAACAAGTTTAAACAGGTGCCATTACTACAAGTAATGAGTGGAGGAAAGAGGAGACTCTTAAAGAAGAAGTTACAGGTCTGTGAGAGCCAGAAATCTTGATTGTTTGTTTCTGACCAAATACTTATTTTCCACCATAATATGCAAAAAAAATGATAAAAAAACAGACAATGTGATTTTCTGGATTTTTTTTTTCAGTTTGTCTCCCATAGTTGAGGTCTACCTATGATGTAAATTACAGACGCCTCTCAACTTATTAAGTGGTGGAACTTGCACTATTGCTGACTGACTAAATACTTTTTTGCCCCACTGTATATAGAAGGAGATGACATTCAGGTATATACTATATACAGGGGAGATGACATACAGGTATATACTATATACAGGAGATGACATACAGATGTATACTATATATAAGGGAGATGGCAAACATGTATATACTGAGGTGATGAGGTGAAAATGAGAGGTGTGAGGTGAAAATGAAAAGGTGTGAGTGCAAAATGAGAGAAGTGAGGAAAAATAGTGGAGTGATCAGAAAATGACAGATGTGAGGTTGAAATGACAAGTGTTAAGGGGGAATGAGAGGAGTGAGGGAGAAAATGAAAGATGTGATTGGGAAAATGAGAGGTGTGATGGGAAAATAAGAGAAGTGAGGTGCTATAACTAACCACAGATATTTACTATGCCCAGGCAACGCCGGGCTCTTCAGCTAGTTGCTTATAAAAATGCAAGAAAATCTCTTCCTATTCAGGACTATTGTAAATCTACTTTGCTGGTCATATTTGCTCACTTCAGATTTTGAAAAACACCTGGTTAAAAAAAAAAAAAGTGCATGTGTTTTCTTAGATGTCATTTCAGAAGTAGTGCATGGTGGAATCTGCTCCAAACTAGGCACTGTCCAATCAGAATGATGCAAAAAAAATCTCCAAATATACTTGAAAAACTCTGGAAAATTGCTCCAGAAACAAAAAACTGCTCCTAAAACTCCACAAAAAGGGAGCATTTCCATTTAAAAAAAAAAATTGTCATTTTTGACAGCCTCAAAAAAAAATTCCATATCAATCCAGTACGTCCTTTTCTGTTGCAGAATTTCACAGCTGATTTCAACCCGGTGACATCGAAGCTGAGTTTTCTTCCAGTATGTGTGGGAAAGACATTAGTATTCACTTGCTTAAACCAGCTTTCAGACCTTTCAAAGGTTAACACTAAACTGTAAAATGGACAATAATTTGCTTTTTTGCCATTATAAAAAGGAATGTGCAAAAACACAGTATACAAGAAAAAATGTGAACAGACAGACTAATAATTCACCGACTGATGCTCTGATTCTACTTGCAAACACTTCTGAGAATGTGCTGAGCTCCAGGTCACAATACTCAGATATTTGAGAAAGTTATTTTAAGGGGATGGAGCTCTAGCTGGGACTTGCCCTCTGCCAGAAAACTCGTCTAAAGGCCACAAGCGACTGCCAGTCTTGGCCTTAAGCCAGCGGAGCGGAGACTTGCCATTTGTACTCCTATTGTTGCCAAGTCAGCCACTTATGAACCGCAAAAGGCTTTGCTGCCAGTCACAGCCGTCTGCATGTGAAGAAGTTCTACAGGACACATGTGGCACACGCAGAGGATTATCCCTACGATCATGTCACGGGTGACCTTCTTCTAGCTATTGAAGCCTGTAGGTCGGTCATACACGGAGCAACACAGACTAAATCACAAAGCCCCTTATACAGGAAAGCGGAGATCCCTGGAATTATCATGGATTTTGTTTATTGTATGGCCATGGAGATGATCAGATCCCCATGCTGATAATTACCATATTCTCTATGTAAGAGTTCTGTGCTAAATTTGCCGGTACATAACCTATAACCAGGCCATACGACGCTATGGGAGAAGTACAGGCAGGGGGCCATCGACAACAGCTAATATGGCCAACATTCTCCCATAGAATGAAGAGGAAAATTCCCTATTTATGATGGATTTTTATACTTTTAGGAGACCACTGAGTACAGTACAAACCTCAAGAACGCTATGGGCGCCACACTACAGACTTTCTCCACCCTCTTCTATATCTTTTTCTGATACACTGCTGCTTCTTGTCATTCATGACTTACTGTATTATCCCCCTCCTTCTTTACTATATAGGCTCTGGCCCATATTACAGTTTTATTTCTGTCCTTTTTTATCCTGTTGTATCTTCTTTCCCAGCTGGTCCCTGATCTGTTTCTATTACATTTTCCTTACACTGTTGCTTCTTGCAAGTCATAACTTATAATATAGACATACTGATAGGGAATTGAGATTATGAGCCCCATCGGGGACAGCGATGATAATGTGTGCAAACTGTAAAGCGCTGCGGAATGTGTTAGCGCTATATAAAAATAAAGATTATTATTATATATATTATAACACTCCCTCTGTACTATGTCGTCTCTGGCCCATGTTATCTACAGTATTTTCTCTCGTATTTCCCTTCTTGTTCTGCTTCTGTTATATTCTACTTTGTTGCTTCTGATAATTCATGGCTTACAATGTAACATTCCCATCTTACCACGTTTTATCACATACTGGGCTTACACATATGTTTCTGCCTTCCTGTGACATAGAAGCTTTTGGCTATGTGCACACATTGCAGATTAGCCTAAGGAATTTCTGGTGCGGATTCTGCCTCTCCTGGCAGAAAACGCACCTGCGGATTTGTCACGTTTTTTTGTGCGTTTTTGCTGTGGTTTTCTTGTGGATTTGCTGCGTTTTTTACCCCTGCAGATTTCTATAATGGAATGGGTACAAAAACGCTGCAGATCCGCAAAAAATAAGTGACATGATACTTCTTTTAAACCGCAGCGTTTCCGCAGCAGATTTTCCGCAATGTGTGCACAGCTTTTTTTTCCTCATTGATTTACATTGTACTGTAAATCGATTGCGGATCTGCAGCGTTTCTGCACCGCAAAAAACGCTGTGGATCCGCAGAGAATCCGCAATGTGTGCACATAGCCTAAGGCTATGTGCACACATTGCGGATTTTGCTGCAGATCCGCATCGTTTCCGCAGGGAAACAGAAAACGTTGTGCCCATGCTGCGGAAAAAAACACGCAGAAACGCAGCGGTTTACATTCCGCAGCATGTCACTTCTGCGGATTCTGCAGCGGTTTTACACCTGCTCCAATAGAAAACCGCAGGTGTAAAACTGCAGTGAAATCTGCAAAAAAAAAAAAAAACGCAGTAAATCCGCGATAAATCTGCAGCAAAAACGCAGCGTTTTTGCCCTGCAGATTTATCAAATCTGCTGCGGAAAAATCCACAGTGGACCATTCTACGTGTGCACATAGCCTTATGGTGGGCTGTTACCATTCTTATTTTTCTGGTTTACTGAAGAATGTTTAATAACTTGTGGGAAGGAACTAGGTATCAATCAAAGATTTTTCAAGTTACCATTTACCTGATGTATTCATATTAGTGGTATTTTATTAAAGGGTCTGTCCAGGGTTTTTGTTTTGCCCTTTTAAAACCTTTCAAAAGAAGATACCCACCAAAACAATTATGGTGGCTCAGTGGTTAGTGTTGCTTTGCACACATCTGTAAGAAGTTCGTATTGACAGGAGCGAAGCTACAAAGCTCCATCATAAAAGATTACAGAGAGGGCTGGCTCTGCACAAAGCATACTGGGAAATGTAGTTTAAGGGTCATGTTAAAACTACAGAAAAGCGCCAATCATAAGCAGCTATTGTTTACAACCACCACAAGACGGAACACCGATACAGACCTCAACTTACTGGTAACAGCATTAAAGACCCGATGAAATGCTTTTATTAATGTATAAATATATTTAACATATTCTCTCCATTTCTCTCAGATAGATTGTCAATAGGAAACCAAGTGTATTTTTCAAACCATATATTTAGATAACCACGGGAATGTTAAAAAAAATATTCAAACTAAATATCCCTGAGGAACAGTGAAGGCCGTGCCCACGTGTCTGACATAGAGCTAAACAAAGCTAGAATCAGACTATGGAGTCATACAAGACGAGCCCAGGATGCTGCATGAGCTCACATATATACAACACGTCCGGATCAGACACTCTCACCCTGGGACGTGGAGGGGCTTCCAGGCTGGGAGCTCACTTGGTGGTCCTAAACGAGACAGCAACAGACAAATACTGCAGGACTGGAATCAGAAGCGCCATTCTTATTTACTTCTGGAATAGCGGAGATGATAAACATACTTTATTTCATGAGTGGGAACTAGACTCCACGCTTAGTGTTTCACTAGTGAGGAGATTTAACCATTCTCATACCCGGTGTAGATAGAGAAAAGGGATTAGTGGGACAGATACAAAACTGTGCACTGTGGATGAAACATCAGATATTTCTTCTGGGGAAAAAAGCCTTCAAATATTTACTATTTACTTATATCTCCCCATGAATGGGGACAAACAAGTGTTCGGGCAGGACTGTACCTAGGCTATGCCCTGACCAGTGTAATTCAGGCCGTGTGCTGCTTCGTGCACATAATGGACCGACCAGCGGGAGTCTAGTGCACACAACAATCGCTATATGCACTAGTCTCACGCTAGCCTCATCTGTTCTGTGCAGCAAGACAACTGCTACACCGCACACATCTCTTATATAGAGAGACCTGCTACACTCATCCAAACAATCTTTAAAGGGGTTTTCCATCTTCACATTTTCTCACTCCATAGCTTTCCCTATGTAACAATAATATCAGCCGTCCTCACCTTGCCGCCACTGCTCCTGATGATTGCTCAAAGGTTGCAGTGGCGATGTCGTGACTACAGTAAACTTGATCGACGCAACCAATCACTGGGCTCAGCAGAGGTCAGAGTCGCTGAGCCCAGTGATTGGCTGCAGTGGTCAAGGCCGTTGCATTAGTGACGTCGTCGCTGAAGCCTGTAAACAATCACCAGGAGCAGTGGCGGAGAGCCATCCCTGGAGCTGGGGAGGATGACGACAGCTTATATTAGCTCAAAATAGGGTAGGGTGACGGGGTCGAAACAAATTGAAGATGGAAAACACCTTTAAGTGATTCAATTAACAGCGACAATACTCCAGCACAGCCCCTTCAGGCTGTAAACGAGGCACAACACTGAGTACAGGTTTTTACTGAGTTTTCACTTACAGCCATCTATTGAGGAGGAAGGAGACACAAAGCCGAGCTCAGCGGGTAGTGATATGGATCTCGGATTAAAGGTACCGTCACACATAACGATTTCGTTAACGATATCGTTGCAACATCACGCTTTTTGTGACGTAGCAACGATCCCGCTAACGATCTCGTTATGTGTGACAGCGACCAACGATCAGGCCCCTGCTGGGAGATCGTTGGTCGCTGGGAATGATCAGGACCATTTTTTGGTCGCTGATCACCCGCTGTCATCGCTGGATCGGCGTGTGTGACGCCGATCCAGCGATGTGTTCACTGGTAACCAGGGTAAATATTGGGTTACTAAGTGCAGGGCCGCGCTTAGTAACCCGATATTTACCCTGGTTACCATTGTAAAAGTAAAAAAAAAAAAAAACACTACATACTCACATTCCGATGTCTGTCACGTCCCCCGGCGTCAGCGCCAGCCATAAAGCAGAGCACAGCATTGACGTCACCGCTGTGCTCTGCTTTACGGCCGTCGCTAACACAGTCAGTGCAGGGAAGCCAACGCCGGGAGACGTGACAGACATCGGAATGTGAGTATGTACTGTTTTTTTTTTTTTTTTTTACTTTTACAATGGTAACCAGGGTAAATATCGGGTTACTAAGCGCGGCCCTGCACTTAGTAACCCGATGTTTACCCTGGTTACCCGGGGACTTCGGCATCGTTGAAGACAGTTTCAACGATGCGGAAGTCGTTCCCCTGATCGTTGGTCGCTAGAGAGCTGTCTGTGTGACAGCTCCCCAGCGAGCACACAACGACTTACCAACGATCACGGCCAGGTCGTATCGCTAGTCGTGATCGTTGGTAAGTCGTTTAGTGTAACGGTACCTTTACTTTGTAGCACAGACTGAGACAAGTCCACAGGATTATCTGATGGACTGCTCACATGCTCATCCATGAGCCGCCATTTTTTGGACAGAAGTTCTGGTCAATGTATGAAGAAAGCTGAAACAGGAGAACGTGACCAACTCCTAAGCAGGCCAAGACGCGCCACAGTTATTTAGAGACACGCTTCTCCTAACAAATTTGGCACGTTTCACTTGAATGTTTAGTCTAAGAAACCATCTTTAAAGGAAATCTATCATCTGAAAAGGACTTATTGTTGGTTTGGTTTTTTTTGCCATATTACGATCTATATTAAAAAATAAAAATTGGTAATTTGCAATTTTCACACCGGTCACTTGGGCTTTTTTAGACTCACACTTCCTGCTCTTTCTGGAAGAATTTTCAGCAGACTCCGTACCATCACATGCAGAATTACAATAACACCTCTATAAACAGCTGATAGCACAGAATCCACCAATAACAATATATGATGTCAAAGATGACCCTGCACCCCCTCCCTCCACAATGACTTTTGCACACGCTCATTAGATGCATCAATACAAAAGGATGTCAGAGTCTGTTCATTGTGGCTAATGTACATATGTTGTTTCCTGAAACAACAAGAAGGATGAGTCTAAAAAAGCTATAGTGGCCAGTGTGAGCATTAAAAGAAAAAATAATATACGGTATTTATAATCTCGCAAAGGGGTTGTCTGGTCTAAAATGATAAGTCTGCAGTCACTCTGTGTGACTGCAGACTTATGAATCTCCCCAGTGCACACGCTTTGCACTGCGAGGATTCACCGTTTTTTGGAGCTGAGAACGATGGTAATATATGAATTGTGCATACTCCCGGCCAGAGCCCGTCTAGTGGATGTGGCCTTGTTCCATACACTTGTATTGAGCGAGGCTGCGCACACTGGACGGCCGCGTCATTAGACGGGGTGCGGCCTCACCTACTACAAATGTATGGAGCAAGGCCGCGACCACTAGGGTTCTGTCCGCGAGTGTTTGTGCGGGCGGGGATTCATAAGTCTGTAATCACACAAAGTGACTGCTGACTTATCTTAGACTGGAGAACCTCATTAAATAAAGATTGTGAAATGAATAAAAAAAAAAAAACTGCAAAAGTATTTTTTTAAATACATGAAACAAAAACGGTTTTAAACAATAGGCCATTTTCTGATAATAGCTTCCCTTTAATGAATCTCTTCTGACTAGCCCATCACCTGCAGTCAGTCTCTGAACTGAGCGCTTAGGGCTCATTCAGACATTAGCATTTTCCGTGTACGAGAAATCCGGACCGACTATTCTGATCAGACTTTGATCACAGCGTGGTTTGTGTGTCATCGGTTTTTCTGGTATGTTGAGAAAACAAAAAAGGTTCTTCACCTTCTCCATTGTGTCAGTCCATGAAAATCAGACTGTTTTTAATAATAATCTTTATTTTTATATAGCGCTAACATATTCCGCAGCGCTTTACAGTTTTTGCACACATTATCATCACTGTCCCCGATAGGGCTCACAATCTAGAATCCCTATCAGTATGTCTTTTGAATGTGGGAGGAAACCGGAGTGCCCGGAGGAAACCCACGCAAACACGGAGAGAACATACAAACTCTTTGCAGATGTTGTCCTGGGTGGGATTAGAACCCAGGACCCCAGCGCTGCAAGGCTGCTGTGCTAACCACTGCGCCACCGTGCTGCCCTAGACTGCACTCTCAGTCCAATTCTTTCTTGGACCCATAGACTTGCATTGCCGATTTTGATCAAAATTGGTCATGTCTAGAGCGGCGGAAATACTTAGCTTAACAGATCAAATCCACCAATTAGAAAACAAACACAAACGAGACCTTGAGGCCAGCACATTTGCTAGGCTCTCCTCGGCCAGACAAAAATTGTTATCCATAATAGACCAAAAATCTAAATGCATCAGAGAAAGACTCAAGAGCCGCTTTTACCAGCTAGGCAATAAAAGTGGTAGACTCTTGGCCAGAGCCTTTAACCCCTTTACCCCCAAGGGTGGTTTGCACGTTATGGACCGGGCCAATTTTTACAATTCTGACCACTCTCCCTTTATGAGGTTATAACTCTGGAACGCTTCAACGGATCCCGGTTTTTCTGACATTGTTTTCTTGTAACATATTGTACTTCATGATAGTGGTAAAATTTCTTCGATATAACTTGCGTTTATTTGTGAAAAAAACGGAAATTTGGCGAAAATTTTGAAAATTTCGCAATTTTCCAACTTTGAATTTTTATTCTGTTAAGCCAGAGAGATATGTGACACAATATAGTTAATGAATAACATTTCCCACATGTCTACTTTACATCAGCACAATTTTGGAGACAACATTTTTTTTTTCTACAAAGTTATAAGGGTTAAAATTTGACCAGCAATTTCTCATTTTTACAACAAAATTTAGAAAACCATTTTTTTAGGGACCACCTCACATTTGAAGTCATTTTGAGGGGTCTATATGGCAGAAAATACCCAAAAGTGACACCATTCTAAAAACTGCACCCCTCAAGGTGCGCAAAACCAAATTCAAGAAGTTGATTAACCCTTCAGGTGTTTCACAGCAGCAGAAGCAACATGGAAGGAAAAAATTAACATTTTACTTTTTAGTCACAAAAATGATCTTTCAGCAATAATTTTTTTAATTTCCCAAGGGTAAAAAGATGAAATGGACCTCAAAAGTTGTTGTCCAATTTGTCATGAGTACGCTGATACCCCACATGTGAGGGGGAACCACTTTTTGGGCGCACGGCAGGGCTCAGAAGAAAAGGAGCGCCGTTTGACATTTTCAATCTAAAATTGGCTGGAATTGAGATCGGACGCCATGTCGCGTTTGGCGAGCCCCTGATGTGCCTAAACAGTGGAAACCCCCCACAAGTGACCCCATTTTGGAAACTAGACCCCCTAAGGAACTTATCTAGATGTCATGAGCACTTTTATCCCCCAAGTGCTTCACGAAAGTTTATAATGCCCGGGCATGAAAATAAAAAATCCTATTTTTTCCACAAACATGATCGTTTAGTCCCCAATTTTTTATTTTCTCAAGGGTAAAAGGAGAAATTGGACCCCAAAAGTTGTTGTCCAATTTGTCCTGAGTACGCTGATACCCCATATGTGGGGGGGAACCACTGTTTGGGCGCATGGCAGGGCTCAGAAGGAAAGGAGTACCGTTTGACATTTTCAATCTAAAATTGGCTGGAATTGAGATCGGACGCCATGTCACGTTTGGCGAGCCCCTGATGTGCCTAAATAGTGGAAAACCCCCACAAGTGACCCCATTTTGGAAACTAGACCCCCTAAGAAACTTATCTAGATGTGTCGTGAGCACTTTTATACCCCAAGTGCTTCACGAAAGTTTATAATGCCTGGGCGTGAAAATAAAAAATCCTATTTTTTCCACAAACGTGATCGTTTAGTCCCCAATTTTTTATTTTCTCAAGGGTAAAAGGAGAAATTGGACCCCAAAAGTTGTTGTCCAATTTGTCCTGAGTACGCTGATACCCTATATTTGGGGGGGAACCACTGTTTGGGCGCATGGCAGGGCTCAGAAGGAAAGGAGCGCCGTTTGACATTTTCAATCTAAAATTGGCTGGAATTGAGATCGGACGCCATGTCACGTTTGGCGAGCCCCTGATGTGCCTAAACAGTGGAAAACCCCCACAAGTGACCCCATTTTGGAAACTAGACCCCCTAAGGAACTTATCTAGATATGTCGTGAGCACTTTTATCCCCCAAGTGCTTCACGAAAGTTTATAACGCCTGGGCGTGAAAAAAAACAACCCTATTTTTTCCCACAAAAATGATCATTTAGTCCCCAATTTTTAATTTTCCCAAGTGTAACAGGAGAAGTTGGACACCAAATATTGTTGTCCAATTTGTCCTGAGTACGCTGATACCCCACATGTGGGAGAAAACTACTGTTTGGGTACACTTCGGGGTTCGGAAGGGAAGTAGTGACGCTTTGAAAAGCAGACTTTGATGGAATGGTACGCGGACATCATGTTCCGTTTGCAGAGCCCCTGATGTGCCTGAACAGTAGAAATCCCCCACAAGTGACCCCATTTTGGAAACTAGACCTAACTGGGAACTTATCTAGGTGTGTGGTGAGAATTTTGAACCCCCAAGTGTTTCACTTAAATTTATAACGCCCGGGCGTGAAAATAAAATATCCTATTTTTTCCTACAAAAATGATCATTTAGTCCCCAATTTTTAATTTTCCCAAGTGTAACAGGAGAAATTGGACCCCAAAAGTTGTTGTCCAATTTGTCCTGAGTACGCTGATACCCCACATGTGGGAGAAAACTACTGTTTGGGTACACTTCGGGGCTCGGAAGGGAAGTAATGACGCTTTGAAAAGCAGACTTTGATGGAATGGTACGCGGACATCATGTTCCGTTTGCACAGCCCCTGATGTGCCCAAACAGTAAAAAAAAAAACCACAAGTGACATTTTGTAAACTAGACCCCCAATGAACTTACATAGATGTGCCCCCTTTTTGGAACTAATCTACTGTTTCCTGTAAAGTAAATTAGTAGTGCATGGAGGTGTGGTACAATCTGAAGCAATCCTTCATACACAGGCCAGGTTTTTCGGGGCAGGTATCGCATTGATAAGTGGTGTCCTTGCGTATTCCCCTTTTGTAACACACTCGGCACCTTTTTTGCGACCTACCTCTTTTTGCAGTTTGCGGGACCTCCCCCGGGAAATGCTGACCTGGTACGATACGAGCACCTTCAGTTCCGGAAGTACTGGGGCCCTCTCCTTCCCTCGTGCCAAATAACAGGGCCTTAACCACTACCTCCTGGAACTGAAGGTACGACGTATCGCTGTGGCGTGCACATTGTGACAGCAGGAAAGCGTTGAGCATTGCCATTTGTACGATGTACATGGACAGCTTTTTGTACCACACCTTGGCCTTCCTCAAAGCACTGTACGGTTGGAGGAGCTGATCGGAGAGATCAACGCCCCCCATGCTTTTGTTGTACCCCAGTACACAGTCCGGTTTGCAGACCTGTGTAGAGGTACCCCGTACAGTGCTGAGGGCACTGCCATCACCGTGTATGGTGGTCAAGAGAAGGACATCCCTCTTGTCCTTGTACTTGACCACCAGCAGGTGGTCGCTACATTGGGCTCTGCTCTCACCTTTTCTGAGTATCTGCCCAAGTAGCGTCTTTGGGAGGCCTCTCTGATTTTTGCGGACAGTACCGCAGGCTGCGGTACCTCGCGCAGAGAGGGATTTGTAGAGTGGGATGCTGGTATAAAAGTTATCAGTATAGAGGTGATAACCTTTATCCAGCAGTGGGTGCACCAAATCCCACACTATTTTCCCACTCACTCCCAGGACAGGGGGACACTCAGGCGGTTCAATCCTGCTGTCCTTCCCCTCGTAGACTCTAAAGCTGTAGGTGTACCCTGAGGTACTCTCACACAGCTTGTAGAGTTTGATTCCGTACCTGGCCCTCTTGCTGGGCAGGTATTGACGGAATCTGAGCCGCCCCTTAAAATGAACCAAGGACTCATCCACGCAGATGTCCCTTTTGGGCACGTACACTTCACCGAACTTTTTGTTGAAGTGTTCGATGACAGGCCGAACTTTGAACAGACGGTCAAAGTTGGGGTCATCTCGTGCGGGACACTGTGCATTATCGGAATAATGCAGGAATTTATGGATGGCCTCAAAACGCGTTCGGACCATGACCATTCGGAACACTGGAGTGTTGAATAAAATATCAACACTCCAATATTGCCGAACTTCTGGCTTCTTCAGGAGCCCCATATGAAGCATCAGGCCCCAAAACTGCATCATTTCAACTGCGTCTACAGGAGACCAGTTAGAATATGATGAACTGGTGTTTTGCTCCAAAAATTGACGAGCATACAAATTAGTTTGCTCCACCATGAGGTTAACAAAATCCTCAGAGAAAAAGACTTTGAAAAAGTCTATTTCTGTGAGGCCGGTGGTGTCAAAACAGATTCCTGATTCTGCCACAAAATCAGGAATCAGTGGCTCGTAATTTTCGGGGGGCGAGGTCCATACGGGGTCCGAAGAGGGGCGCGCTGGTTCATCTTCAGGAGTGGGCCCTGCCTCATCTTCATCTTCATGAATGATGGGCACTTCTGTCCTGCGGCGTCTGCGTGGCGGTTCCGCAGGGCCGGAGGAGGAAGATGAGGAGGAGGAAGAGGATGAGGAAGAATCAGAAAAATAATGAAAAGTGGGATCCTCTCCCTCGCTATCAGTGTCGGAGGCAAGGAAAGCATATGCCTCCTCCGCTGAATAGCGCTGTTGGGACGAGCGGGACATTTTTTTTATGAGTATGGTGCTTGGGTGTAATTTATTGGGAACTATGTGTACGTGTGGGGGGATAGTGTTTGGTGCAAACTATTCTTAAAAGAAAAAGCTAAAGGGAAAGAAAAAGTAAAGGGGAGAAAAAAATACCTGTGAAAGGAAAAGTCTAAAACAGCAGGCCCTAGCTCTGATAAGTGAACCGCGTCAAATTTCGGCGCCTGCTGGGTGTACGAACGGGGATGTGGAAAAAACGCCAGGCACGAGAGCTCTAAGTGACACGGTTCACTTATCAGAGTTCGGTGGCTGCTGGGTGTGCGAACGGGGATGTGAAAAGGGAAGGCACAGATTAGACGCGGCGGCTGGGGGAGCGCAAGGGGATGGGGGAAAAAAAAAAAGAAAAGGCACGGATTAGACGCAGCGGCTGGAGGAGCGCACGGAGATGGGGAAAGAAAAAAAAAGAAAAGGGAAGGCACAGATTAGATGCGGCGGCTGGGGGAGCGCAAGGGGATGGGGGAAAAAAAAGAAAAGGCACGGATTAGACGCAGCGGCTGGAGGAGCGCACGGAGATGGGGAAAGAAAAAAAAAGAAAAGGGAAGGCACAGATTAGATGCGGCGGCTGGGGGAGCGCAAGGGGATGGGGGAAAAAAAAGAAAGAAAAGGCACGGATTAGACGCAGCGGCTGGAGGAGCGCACGGAGATGGGGAAAGAGAAAAAAAGAAAAGGGAAGGCACAGATTAGATGCGGCGGCTGGGGGAGCGCAAGGGGATGGGGGAAAAAAAAAAAGAAAAGGCACGGATTAGACGCAGAGGCTGGAGGAGCGCACGGAGATGGGGAAAGAAAAAAAAAAGAAAAGGGAAGGCACAGATTAGACGCGGCGGCTGGGGGAGCGCAAGGGGATGGGGGGAAAAAAAAAAGAAAAGGCACGGATTAGACGCAGCGGCTGGAGGAGCGCACGGAGATGGGGAAAGAAAAAAAAAAGAAAAGGGAAGGCACAGATTAGACGCGGCAGCTGGGGGAGCGCAAGGGGATGGGGGAAAAAAAAAAGAAAAGGCACGGATTAGACGCAGCGGCTGGAGGAGCGCACGGAGATGGGGAAAGAAAAAAAAAGAAAAGGGAAGGCACAGATTAGATGCGGCGGCTGGGGGAGCGCAAGGGGATGGGGGAAAAAAAAGAAAGAAAAGGCACGGATTAGACGCAGCGGCTGGAGGAGCGCACGGAGATGGGGAAAGAGAAAAAAAGAAAAGGGAAGGCACAGATTAGATGCGGCGGCTGGGGGAGCGCAAGGGGATGGGGGAAAAAAAAAAGAAAAGGCACGGATTAGACGCAGAGGCTGGAGGAGCGCACGGAGATGGGGAAAGAAAAAAAGGGAAGGCACAGATTAGACGCGGCGGCTGGGGGAGCGCAAGGGGATGGGGGAAAAAAAAAAGAAAAGGCACGGATTAGACGCAGCGGCTGGAGGAGCGCACGGAGATGGGGAAAGAAAAAAAAAAGAAAAGGGAAGGCACAGATTAGACGCGGCAGCTGGGGGAGCGCAAGGGGATGGGGGAAAAAAAAAAGAAAAGGCACGGATTAGACGCAGCGGCTGGAGGAGCGCACGGAGATGGGGAAAGAAAAAAAAAAGAAAAGGGAAGGCACAGATTAGACGCGGCGGCTGGGGGAGCGCACGGGGATGGGGGAAAAAAAAGCGAGCACGAGTGTTGATAGGTGAACTGCGTCACCAATCAACGCTCGGCGGCTGCTAAATTTGGGCACGGATACGGCGCAAGGAGGGGGGATTGGAGAAGGGGGGATGAATAGAGATCGGGCCGGGATCGGGGTATCAACACTTACGGTTTGTAGTCTCTCTTCTTTCTTCTCTCTTCTTTCTTTAGCTAGAATTGTGGTGTCACAGGCTACTGTGGCACCACAAGTCTCAGCACAGGAGGGGATCTCAAAGCGTGACCGCTCTGAAGGAATCCTCACCAAGTGTGAGGATTCCTTCAGAGCAGTTACACAGGTCAGGGGCAGGTGAGACAGGTCACAGAGCGGTCACACCGCTGCTGTGACCTGTGATTGGTGGGATCGATGATCACATCGATCCCACCAATCAAAGAAGGCCCTGGTGACGCTGGTGTTGCTATGCACCAGCCTATGATCGGAGCTCACAGCTCCGATCATAGGCAGGTCACCGGCAGGTCACCAGCAGGTGACAGGCAGGTGACAGGCAGGTGACCGGCAGGTCACCGCGCGGTCACACCGCTGCTGTGCCCTGTGATTGGCGCGATCGACGATCACATCGATCGCGCCAATCAGACTGGGAACACGGGGCTGTACAGCGCGCAGGTAGGCAGGACACAGCAGCGGCGGTAACACCGTCGCTGTGTCCTGCGATTGGCGCGATCGATGTGATCGTCGATCGCGCCAATCAGAGTTGAATGCTCCGGAGCCATGGCAGGAGATCCGGAGCCATGGCCCGGGGCTGCAGAGTGCGCAGATAGGGGCAGGGCACAGAGCGGTAACACCGCCGCTGTGCCCTGCGATTGGCGCGATCGATCTATCGCGATCGCGCCAATCCCGGGGGGGTTTGGGCACATGCCTGGCATTGCCAGGCACTGGCCTAGGATCGAGTACATCGGTACTCGATCCTAGGCTGGGACCTCACTGTTTCAGCCAAATTGATTGGCTGAAACAATGAGAAAGGCTGCGATTGGCTGCTCAGAATTGAGCAGCCAATCACAGCGATCGGGAGGCCGGGGGGGCGGCGACAGGCCCTAGGATGCCGACACCATCTTCCTGCAGGTAAGATGGCGTCGGAATTTTAATGCGATCACTGCGACTTAAGTCGCAGTGTCGCATTAAAGGGCATGACGTACTATTGCGTCCTTGGGAAGTAGGGCCCACCCCACATGGACGCAATAGTACGTCAGATGGCAGAAAGGGGTTAATCAACGTAATCCCAATACCTACATTCCTTTTATTAAAAACAAAGAGGGGAAGAAAGTGTTTAATACCAGAGATATTCTTTCCAACTTCAGTGAATATTACAAATCTCTATACAACATAACGGGACACTATAAAGAGGCTCCACTACATTTTCTTCGTAATAAAATCAAATCATATTTACAGGAACATAAACTACCCACTCTGCCTGAAGGGGATCTACTTGATCTTGAAAAGGAATTCTCAGTGGAGGAGGTGTCTGAAACCATTAGCGCTTTGAAACAGGGCAAGAGCCCGGGCCCTGATGGGTACTCAGCAGGCTTTTACAAGTCATTCAACACACTGCTTAGTCCAATACTTCTGAAGGCTTGTAATTTTGTCTCTCTTGGGGGTTCATTCCCTACACAGGCACTCATCGCTCACATAACCGTTCTCCCTAAGCCTGGCAGGGACCCTTCTACGTGTGATAATTACCGCCCGATCTCTTTAATAAATCTGGATATTAAAATATATGCAAAAATGTTAGCCAATAGACTATGCCCCCTTTTACCAAAACTAATAAACCAGGACCAGGTGGGCTTTGTTCCAGGGCGAGAGGCGAGGGACAACACAATCCGAACTATCTCTCTAATTGACAGAGCGGGCAGAGAGGGGGACCCCCTGTGTATCATGTCAATAGATGCTGAAAAGGCTTTTGACCGGGTCCATTGGGAATTTATTTCCCAGACTTTAGAGGAAATTGGCCTAAAAGAGAACATGCTGCGTAGGATCTCCGCCCTGTATTCTTCCCCTAGTGCTCAGGTCAAGGTAAACGGTTCACTATCGGAAAGGTTCCCGATCAGAAATGGTACAAGGCAGGGGTGCCCTCTCTCTCCCCTCTTATATATCCTAACAATGGAGCATCTAGCCGTGGCCCTGAGAAATAACCCATCAATTAATGGTATAAAATTATGTTCTGAAGAACATAAGCTAGCACTTTTTGCAGATGACATCCTGCTATATATTACGTCCCCCTCTACGAGCCTACCAAACATTATTTCAGAGCTACATAAATTTGGCCACCTAAGTAACTTCAAAATGAATTCCCATAAATCCGAAATCCTAAACATATCACTCCAACTTCCCCTGGTGGATCAATTAAGGAGGGCTTTCCCATTTAAATGGAGCTTTGATTCCCTTACATATTTAGGTATCAAAGTTACAAACAAAACGTCTAAACTGTTTGAAACCAACCTTGCGCCAATCCTACAGAAAACAAACTCAGACTTGGAGAAGTGGCACAAGCTCCAACTGTCCTGGCTGGGTAGGATCAATGCAGTGAAGATGGACCTCTTACCTCGCCTCTTATATTTTTTTCAAACAATTCCCCTATACCTACCGGCTTCCTTCTTTTCCCGCCTCAAACAAATAATTACTCGTTTTATTTGGTCTCATAATCGGGCACGAATTTCATATACAACATTGAGTAGATCTAAATCGACAGGTGGACTGGGTCTCCCGGACCTCGCGATTTATAGTTATGCATCAATGGGAACTTGTATCCTAGACCTTTATCATAGTAAAAACAACAAAAAGTGGGTTAACTTAGAAAATGATCTCAATGGACGAGACTCCCAAATTGTACTTTGGAAAGGAGGCAAGGGGCTAGGGCCGGACATCTACATGCCCTTCCTTACGAGAAACCTGTTGCTTCTTATCAAAAATCGAAATAAAGACTTTCAGATCACAACCGTCCCGGGCCCCTTAATTCCAATTTACGATAATTCTGCTTTTCCGGCAGGGCAGAATAGAGAGACATTTCTAAATAAGAGAAAAGAGTCAAAACCCATCATCCACGACTATTTAAATGAGACAGGGATGAAGTCCCTCAGGGAACTATTCCCAGGGGAGGAATCATGCTCTGTTGACTGGTTCTTCTATGAACAACTTAAAAGTTATATCCACTCAATCTCTAAACAAGCCAACATCAACAGGCCGCTAACTCCCTTTGAGAAGCTTTGCATATCAGCAAACCCCCCAGATCATACTGTCTCGCTGCTTTATAAAATCTTCCAAGAGGGGAGGGCTCCGCTGCAGGGTTGGCCATTATTTTTCTCAAAATGGGAGGGCGATCTGGGAGGACCCTTGTCATCTGAAGATAGGGAAAAAATTCTTCTCTTCTCTTCCAGATCGTCATTATGCGCAGTATCACAGGAGAGGAGCTATAAGATTCTAGCAAGATGGTATAGATGCCCCTCCATGGTGCATGCGGTGTTCCCCACGACTCCTGATGTCTGTTGGAGATGTTTAAAGGAAATAGGCTCCTACATGCATATCTGGTGGGACTGCCCCCCCATAAGGGATTTGTGGCTGGCCGTCTTTAAACTTCATAATAAGCTGTCTATCACACAGATCCAACCTTCAGCAGGTTTAGCTTTGCTGTCTCTATGCAACTTGTCAATATCTAGGTTCAAGAGGGGCATCCTAAGACACTTTCTTACCGCAGTCAGAAATTTGATCCCTCGGTTTTGGAAACAAGAAAAATTTCCTTCCCGTACAGATTTTGTGGCAGAACTTAATAACATCTATAGAATGGAGCAGTTGATAAATCAGTCACCAGGTAACACAGAGAAAACTTACAACATATGGGCCCCTTGGATCGCTTTTAGGGAAACTCCTGAACTAGATCTCTGGGTTTCCAGAACCCGACACACTACATAGCCTATTCTCGTATGCTTCCGAGCCGTTCCTCGGCATGCGTTCTGTCCGCTGGGATATGGGGGCAGCCACACTCCTTCCCTGAACCCCCCACACCTTCATCCATCCTTCTTTTCTTCTTCCCACCCTCTTTTCTTTCCCCTTCCTTACTTTCTATGTTTGTCCTCCTCATAACTAGTTCAATTATACATATCGTATTTTGAATATTCACAAAGAAATCTAACAATTGGTACCAATTATCCCGGCTGTTTTTATTGTTTTTATTGTTATCAGCTTATGATTTCGTGATAGCCAGGAGCATTGTTGATCAGAAAAGTCAAATCATAAGACATAAATGCTGTAACTATGCTCCCCTTGTTCGACTTAAAATTACTGCCTATCATTGCACAGATTTACCAGTTTGTAACGTTTGCCTTTGTTCTTTATTGCTGTGACCAATAAAAATGATTTATACAAAAATTGGTCATGTCTCCTATATTTTCCATGGATCGCCTGGTCAAAGGGAAAAAAAACGGACATGTACACAGCCCCATATAAAAAAAAAAAAATCACATGCATGAGTGCTAACCGTGAAACCAGGTTTCTCCCATGAGAAAATTGGATGTGTGAACAAGCCCTTAGGGAATGAATTTAAGAGAAGAACATGTATTTAGTTAATACAATTTTTTTTTATAATTGTGCAAATTTGCAATTGTTTTAAAAAATATCCCTCCAAAATGATCTAAAATGAAGTATTTAAAAGTGATCCGTTAATCAGATTTAGGGCCAGTGACAGCAGTCATTGTGTTATTCTTCAGCACCCAGGTGAGGCTTCCTGCGAGACCCCCGATAGAGCGCACTGCCCCTCGCTGCAGTGTAATCCTCCTACTACTGGTCCCAGTCACTTCCTCTTCATCCCCCACTGCAGTGCGAGGAAGGGTCGGTGACTCATTTCCTCCACAGAGCCGCTGACCTCACTTTCTGTGAATGAGCCCAATAACAATCACAATACCCCAGATCTGTGTACACAGTATACAGAAGAGTTTATATAGTGGCAGTGTCACTCGCAGGATCAGCTGACTCATCCACAACTTTCACAGGCAGGACATTGTACCAAGACACTCACACAGGGAAGGGTTTGGCGCAGTATAATGCAGCAATATTTGGGAAAACCTTGCATGATTGGAGCTAATGTCATGAGGTCTTCTCGTCTGGAACAGTTAAAGAGAACCTGTCACCTGAATTTGGCGGGACCGGTTTTCGGTCATATGGGTGGAGTTTTCGGGTGTTTGATTCACCGTTTCCTTACCCGCTGGCCGCAATATTGGATTGAAGTTCTTTCTATGTCCTCCGTAGTACACGCCTGCGCAAGGCAATCTTGCCTTGCGCACGCGCAGTATGCTTTGCCCAACTGCGGGCAAAGCCGAAAAGCATTAGTGCGCGTGCACAGCGAAATAGTTCCGGGACAAAGTGCGCCGGCGCATGCGCACTAATGCTTTTTGGCTTTGACCGCAGTTGGGCAAAGCATACTGCGCGTGCGCAAGGCAAGACGTGTACTACGGAGGACAGAGAATTAACTTCAATCCAATACTGCAGCCAGCGGGTAAGGAAAGGGTGAATCAAACACCCGAAAACTCCGCCCTTATGACCGAAAACCGGTCCCACCAAATTCAGGTGACAGGTTCCCTTTAAACTCATTTTGTTCACGTGATCAACTGCAAGCAGTGACAATAAGGTCTAGCTGACCATCAATCAACGTCTCTCATTGTGGGATAAAATGTGGTCTTCTCTATGAAGATGACGAGGACTCATAGTATAGGACGGAACTGAAAATCTGTCATTGGATAAGGAGTAGTCCACTTACCGCCATTACAGCAGGCTATGCCATAAATGGTGGATGCACTCGGGTCCTAAGTTGGAGTACTGCATCTATCTTGAGAAAGACGACCTATGCCATCAGCAGAGGAGGATTTACATGCATGGTTCTTTCAGGGGCTCTACTAGAGTGGAAATATAAGAACTCCGCTAGAAAAGTTACTGGAGAAAGCTACGGAGGTGTGGACTCCTCCATTCACAGCAGCTCAAGACGAGGTCTCACTATTGTGATAAGTGAGGGCCCCAAAGATGAGACACGCATCTATCAAACATTTACAGCACTGCAGCCTTGCAGCGCTGGAGTCCTGGGTTCAAATCCCACCAAGGACAACATCTGCAAAGAGTTTGTATGTTCTCTCCGTGTTTGCGTGGGTTTCCTCCGGGTACTCCGGTTTCCTCCCACATTCCAAAGACATAGAGATAGGGAATTTAGATTGTGAGCCCCGTCAGGGACAGCGATGATAATGTGTGCAAACTGTAAAGCGCTGCGGAATATGTTAGCGCTATATAAAAACAAAGATTATTTACAGCAAATGACTGTTGAAACCAAGCACATGCACTTGGTGCACCCTTAGTGTGGCCAAACATTTTATTACACCTTCCCACCTACTTCATTTTCATCTATCTACGGATTCCTCTGGTTTTTGTAAAGCCAGATCTGTGACTAAATGTCAAGGAAGACAGATCGATGAACGACAAGTTACTGGGAAGGTGCACATAACCGCTTGGCCACACCAAGGGTGCACCGAGCACCTGTCATTGGCTTGAACAGCAGCAGTCATTTTGTGCTGACAGACTCCCCATAAAAGCAGGCAGACAGTCAATAAGATATGGTGTTAAAGCAGTTTGGAGAATTATATGCAAAATCCTGCAGAACTATAGGCGCCCACATTGTTTCCTGACTCAATTACTGCAAGGAGGGGAAAAAGCAGGAACGTAAGGTGTGTATTCTTGCTGTAAAATGTGAGCGCTTACCTTCAAGAATGATAGTGAAGTCAGAAAGATGTTACCTGCTGTCTTCACACTTTATCCTCAGAGTCATGCTTCACTAACGGATAACTTAGAAGGGATGGATTGTGGAAGAAGATCAAGGTTATGGGAAATCAGTATTATGTCTGCTGCGAGGCGTTCTCTGGGTACAGGACGGGAGGGCGGCGAGATTGTGCTGTACAGCTCAGATAGAGGATGGTAATAAATAGAGTTCAGTCATTTGATGGGAAGATTTCCCAATGACTTCTGCTTCTGAGGGAGAAAGAGCTTTGTTTTGCTCACCACTTGTTATACTATGGCCACCTCATATCCTCAATATCTAACCTAAATAAAAATGCAAGCCATTTTTCAAGAAAAAGGTACAATCACTCCAGATGGTGACATTTAGTATTACTGCTATCTAGAGGCTGAAAAACTAGAGACTAAATACTGCTCACATTTGCTATAACTGCGCAAGTCCAGGCTCCAGGAGGACACGTTTCATCTGGCACATTTTGGTACAACTGGCACAAAGAAAACTGTCTTTCATGACTTCTACCATACGTATTATGTGTTTTAGACACTTTAGAAGTCTTGTTTGACAATGGGGATGTGGTTTGGCTGAAAAGGAGTGCGGCCTAACATCCGACACCGTGACTAGAAATGTCAGCCGAATAACAGGTGGTGTAAACTCAAGACTAGTCTATAGGTGCCCCAAATGTATCAAACATCATAAATCAATGGAATAAAACTGTCCACTCTCCGCACTAGGTCCAGGTTCAGATGATAATACACTGTGTGCAGAATTATTAGGCAAGTTGTAGTTTGATCACATGATACTTTTATACGAGCATGTTGCCCTACTCCAAGCTGTTCAGGCTTGAGAGCCAACTACCAATTAAGCAAATCAGGTGATGTGCATCTCTGTAATGAGGAGCGGTGTTGTCTAATGACATCAAAACCCTATATACGGTGTGCGTAATTATTAGGCAACTTCCTTTCCTTTGGCAAAATGGGTCACAAGAGATATTTGACGGGCTCTGAAAAGTCCAAAATTGTCAGATGTCTTGCAGAAGTCTTGAAATTGCCAAACTTTTGAAGCGTGATCAACGAACAATCAAGCATTTCATGGCAAATAGCCAACAGGGTCGTAAGAAGCGTGTTGGACAAAAAAGGCGCAAAATAACTGCCCATGAATTGAGGAAAATCAAGCGTGAAGCTGCCAAGATGCCATTTGCCACCAGTTTTGCCATATTTCAGAGCTGCAATGTTACTGGAGTAACAAAAAGCACAAGATGTTTGATACTCAGGGACTTGACCAAGGTAAGGAAGGCTGAAAAACGACCTCCTTTGAACAAGAAGCATAAGATAAAACGCCAAGACTGGGCCAAGAAATATCTTAAGAGTGACTTTTCAAAGGTTTTATGGACTGATGAAATGAGAGTTACTCTTGATGGGCCAGATGGATGGGCCGGAGGCTGGATCACTAAAGAGCAGAGAGCTCCACTCTGACTCAGACGCCAGCAAGGTGGAGGTGGGGTACTGGTATGGGCTGGTATCATCAAAGATGAACTTGTGGGACCTTTTCGGGTTGAGGATGGAGTGAAGCTCAACTCCCAGACCTATTGCCAGTTTCTGGAAGTCATAGGTTCATAAGAAACAGCTGCACACAGACTTTGGGATTTTCAAATGCAAAAAAAGTGACAATTTATTGTATTCACCACAACATCGTTATGCTACTGTGGTGAATACAATAAATTGTCACTTCTTTTGCATTTGAAAATCCCGAAGTCTGTGTGCGGCTGTTTCTTATGAACCTATGATTTAACTGGATTTTATCCAGGTCCAGCCTGCACCTGTCCCTTCCTGATCAGAGTGCACGCCATTTCATTTTTATTAGTTTCTGGAAGACAACTTCTTCAAGCAGTGGTACAGGAAGAAGTCGGTATTATTCAAGAAAAACATGATTTTCATGCAGGACAATGCTCCATCACATGCCTCCAACTACTCCACAGCGTGGCTGACCAGTAAAGGTCTCAAGGAAGAAAAAATAATGACACGGCCCCCTTGTTCACCTGATCTGAACCCCATAGAGAACCTCATAAAATGTGAGATCTACATATAGGGAGAACAGTCCACCTCTGGGAACAGTGTCTGGGTGGCTGTGGTGGCTGCTGCACGCAATGCTGATCATAAACAGATCAAGCAGCTGACAGAATCTATGGATGGAGGCTGCTGAGTGTCATCATAAAGAAAGGTGGCTATATTGGGCACTCATTGTTTGGGGTTTTGTTTTTGCATGTCAGAAATGTTTATTTCTAAATTTTGTGCAGTGATATTGGTTTACCTGGTGAAAAACAAGTGAGATGGGAATATATTTGGTTTTTATTAAGTTGCCTAATAATTCTGCACCGTAATAGTTACCTGCACAAACAGATATCTTCCTAAGATAGCCAAATCTAAAAAAAAGAAAAAAAACACTCCAACTTCCAAAAATATTAAGCTTTGATATTTATGAGTCTTTTGGGTTGATTGAGAACATAGTTGTTGATAAATAAAAATAATCTTCTAAAATACAACTTGCTTAATAATTCTGCACACAGTGAATGAAATACTGTCAGTTTTTCATCCTGAAAAAAATGGATGATTTTCATTTTGCCATCTATATGCCATTTTTTACATCTGTTTTTATACATTAACATTTGAAGAAGTTTACCAGATCAAACGATCTGTATGGGATCTGTTTTCTCTTCTCCTATAGACGTAAATAGGCAAGTCTCATTCCCCCAAAAAATGGAAGATACTCTAATCGGTCATCCGATCAGCCCTATTCAATAACATTGGTCCATGTGCTTCCCAAATTTACCTGAGCAGAGAGGCGAAGAACACAGGCGTGTCAGTGTTGGAGCTGCCGTGGACTAAGCAGTTGAGTATTGATTTGTTTTTTATTTCACAATGTTTTTATTCATTGAGTGCAAACAACTCGATATACTTTTCTGGTGTACACCAGCGTACTGCAGTCAACGAGCGTTTTAGCCTACGTGCAGTGGTTCCATCGAGGCTTATGTCCGAACGTCTCCAAAATTGGATTCAATCGTATGTGCTGACGGTGCAATTTCACAGTAATGATGCAGACGGGGTCACAATGTGCTCTCTCGTGCACCGTTTATGGTCATATATGCCGATGGGGGCAGGCACCAAGACATAGTAAACTACGGCTTGCCACCAGCCCCAACCAGGCGTATACATCTGAAAATGATGTACAACAGAGCACATCGTGACCCAGTCTGCATCATTACTGTCAACGGCCCCATCTGCACATATGCCAGTTTTGCAGGGGTTCGGACTTACGCCCAGATGGAGACACTGAACGTGGAGCCACTGAACCATGATGTGAACCCTGCCAAGACCGATGTATGAAGGAAAGACGATGGCTGTTAACCCGGACAGACTTGGGGGCGCGAAATGTGAATTCGGCAGAGCTTTATGAACACATTATATAATACCAGATCACAGGCCCAATATCAGCAATGCGGTTTTGGACCAAATCCGAAGCCAAGCTGATCCCAGTGAGCAGACCCTAGGGATGACAGTGAATAACCCTACGCAAACACAGAAGGTGCGGACTGCAGAGAAAGTCTACACAGCCTGCACACAGACATGAATGGGCCCTCACTTACAGGATTTCACAAGCCGGTGACTAAGTGCAACCTCAAACCAAAGCTGTGCACAGCCCACGTGTGAGGGAAAAAGCAATGGATGTTCATCCTGTGTAGGTGAGGAGGTTATGGAGAGTTCCCCTGAGTAAGAATTAGGTTCTCAACACCCACACAAGCCTCAGTAAGAGCCGCAGAAAACAACCTCATTCTCCGAACACAGGAAATGAGCAATCACACCTCCCTGCATGAGAGATAGGCCCTGGGCAGGCGTCTGCTCCCTCAGACCGGCTTCACTGAGGGAGACCCAGAGCTGGCCTAAACTGGTGGGCTCATTGTGAGGCCCACGTGCTACATCTACATTGGTGCTCCAGGAACGCTCCCTCAATACAATGCACTCGTGGCCCTTTGGTGGGGGATTTCCTGACCAAGTCCAGAAATGAGTCGCGTATGTGTTTTATGGTAATTTACAATATTAAATATTCAATACAAATATCCTGATCATATGTTTTATTTGGTACTGAAGCTAATCTGCACAGCTGGAGTGGGCTCCGAACAGAATCAGTCTCCTTCCCCCTCTAGCAGCAGACAATGTATTCCCTTCTTATTTTACCTGCATGAAGGTAATGTGGGATCCACAGTCACTATTGTCACTGGTGTTTTATGGTACATAGACCTAGTACAATGCGTTGGGATGTTCTAAATGCAACACAATAGTATAAAGAGTGATAATAGATTACTGATGATTTATTAGCAAAATATGTTAAGAACATTTCAGTTCCTCAATAAGAAAGTTCTAGTCCTCTTCCTCTCAATTTGCAAGTTTCTTAATATATATGACAAATACATAAGCGCCAGTCTGTAGAATAAACTAGGCTCCTACCGGACTACACATCCGAAACTGGGCTTTACAAAACTATGCACGAGATCCTTGGCACCTGTTTGGATCCATATACATCCTGTCTAACAATGAGGCTTCTAATGATGTAACTGATCACAGTATGGATGTTGTATTTTCGTACACTATGTGGACAAAATATTGGGATACACGTCTTAATTGAGGTTATTTATTCAGTCCCATTGCCACAGTCACAAGTGTATAAATACTGCCCCTCGCCATCCGTCTGGCTGGTTCTGAAGAGCTCATGCCAGCGTTCTCCTGTAATAGGGTGCTAGTGCCACTGTTGGAACAAGTCAGTTCATGAAATTTCTTCCCTCTGAAAACATTTCACATTCAACATAGTGAGGAATCACAATTCTGGCAGTCTGATGGACATGATAATGCTTCAGCATGACAAAACATTTTGGATGATTTTTTGCTTGAAGTTTTGTGGGCAGAGGTTGTGGAAGGCCCTTTTCTGCTCCAGGTTAATCCATAAAGGCATGGTTGGTGGAGTTTGGTGCAGAAGAACTTGAGCCTGCATAGGGCCCCATCAAACACTTCTGAGATGAACGCGAAGAGAGGTTATGGGCGAAGCTCTATTCTTCTACAGAAGAGCATTTGTGTCTGACCTCACGCCTTCTGGATGAATAGGCAAAGATTCCCACAGACACAATCCAAAATTTTGTGGAAAACCTTCCCAACAAATTGGAGACTGTTATAGCTGTAAAGGTGGAACTAACTCCATATTAATGCCAATGGATTTAGAAGGGGATGTCATAAAAGGCCCTGTAGGTATTATGTGCAGGTGTCCCAATACTTTCTGAATACATGATATAAGGAATAGTGATGAGTGAATATGCTCTGGTAACGTGTTATCCAAACATCTAGAAGCCCTTCGATAATATATCTGAGTCTCTGAGGCTACAGATTTGCTGCTGCTAGACAGCCTGAACACGTGGAGATTGTGTAACAGCCAATCCCTACATGTGTTCAGGCTGTCTAACATCCACAAATCATGTAGCCTCAGAGACTCAAATATATTATCCGAGCACCTCTAGATGTTTTGATAACACCCGAGCACGCTCGGATAAGACGTTACCAGGGAACATTCGCTCATCACTATTCCTTATATTGTGTATAAAAAAAAAATATTGGGACACCTTCACTTGTAAGGAAGATTGGGACACTCACCACTATATGATAAAAATCAGGGCTGTGGGGTCAGTAAACCAAACCTCCGTCCTATGACTGACTCCGCAATTTTCCCTGACTTCCGACTCCGACTCCACAGCACTGGTCACTACTGAGCATATACATAAAGTACAGCACAGATTCATCTCATCTACGACCCCACAGCACTGGTCACTACTGAGCATGTACATAAAGTGCAGCATAGATTCCTCTCATCTACGACCCCACAGCACTGGTCACTACTGAGCATGTACATAAAGTGCAGCACAGATTCATCTCATCTACGACCCCACAGCACTGGTCACTACTGAGCATGTACATAAAGTGCAGCACAGATTCATCTCATCTACGACCCCACAGCACTGGTCACTACTGAGCATGTACATAAAGTGCAGCATAGATTCCTCTCATCTACGACCCTACAGCACTGGTCACTACTGAGCATGTACATAAAGTGCAGCATAGATTCATCTCATGTACTACTCCACAGCACTGGTCACTACTGAGCATGTACATAAAGTGCAGCACAGATTCATCTCATCTACTACTCCACAGCACTGGTCACTACTGAGCATGTACATAAAGTGCAGCACAGATTCATCTCATCTACGACCCCACAGCACTGGTCACTACTGAGCATGTACATAATGTGCAGCACAGATTCATCTCATCTACGACCCCACAGCACTGGTCACTACTGAGCATGTACATAATGTGCAGCATAGATTCATCTCAACTAAAAGCCAAGATCCTTAGATCAGTAATAGAACATTTCATAACTTTCCCAAATTATTCCCAAAACATTTACAGCACATCCTGTGCTGAACTACTGAACCCAATTTATTCTATATTTTTAGGAGTTGGCGTCGGTCCATTATATACCGACTCCAACTCCAATTTGAACTCCTCCAAAATGGACACAGACTCCGAATCCACAGCCCTGGATAAAATATCACTTTCTTGTGGTTTCCATAACACAGAATGTGGAGACTATTTTGGCTACAGCTGTTTCGCGTGTCACGCTTCTTCTGAGTCTAAAGGCGTGTGTTACGCCAAAAACCCGCATTCCTTCAAAGCACTGCCCTACTCATTGTGTGCTTCACCCAGTACTTTACCATCGCTATGAGTGATTTGATATGAGAGATTTGCATCCCCAGCCTCACACCTTATATATTCGACGACTACAACCTCCCTTCCTCACCCGAAAGTTGGTTTTTAGCCTGCTAGCACCTTGTTTAAGCATATCGTCGTTATCAACCTTACCTGCTTACATGTCCTGCTTGACTTCTCCATCCCCGACTCCAGCTTTGTTCTGTGAACCCATGCTACCTGCAACAACCTTGGACCATCTTACTACGCTTTTGACTCGCCCTCCTGTACCTTGTAACAGCTTCTGCAGTCCCGTGACTGCCCTGGAGTGGTACCTGGTGTCTACTGGCAGCCCAGCTTATCTTCACCATCTAAGACCTTAGTGAAGACCCGGTAGATACTTCGTCATGCCCTCCAAGGTAAGCCGGGTCCGTGGCGCAGGGGGTCCACACCCACCAGCGTTACATTGTGATATTTTAACGCAGAATGGAAAGTCTCCCAATCTTCCTTACATTGTATTCATGGACTCTTTTCATGGTGAGGACCATCGTTCATTTCTTTACAGCAATTAAGTCTATGATAGCGAACAGGATTACCGCTGATTTATGCAGGATGTCAATTGTGAGCAGTAATAGATGCTTGGTTTTCTATGACGGAGTATATTAGTATATTATATTAGTATATGTATTACTCCAAACCGCCATTCCTACAACAAATCATTATTCCAGTTATGGAAAAGACAATTTCTTCGCATTTCTCTGTTCAGCCTAACAGGGTGCATGTAGAAAAGCCGCGGAGACACCATCACGTGTTTCTCAATGCAAGCAATAAATAGCCAGGTCTTTCACCGGGAAGGAACAACCACGGGAAGGGCAGCATCCAAAAAGGAAAACCACCTATGCCAAAACATGGTATCCATCCACAGACAGCTGTTTCGGGGTATTTGTCCCTCATCAGTGTGGAGTAGGAAACTGGCTATTAGTAGCAGTGCCTAGTGAAAGGACTATAAACATAAGGATGAATGACCTCGGGGAGATCAAAACATCCAACACCGCAGAGACACCATCACGTGTTTCTCAACGCAAGCAATAAATAGCCAATATAAAAATCCTTATGTTTATAGTCCTTTTACTAGGCACAGCTCCTAATAGCCAGTTTCCTACTCCACACTGATGAGGGGCAAATACCCTGAAACAGCCGTCTGTGGATGGATACCATGTTTTGGCATAGGTGGTTTTCCTTTTTGGATGCTGCCCTTCCCGTGGTTGTTCCTTCCCGGTGAAAGACCTGGCTATTTATTGCTTGCGTTGAGAAACACGTGATGGTGTCTCCGCGGCTTTTCTACATGCATTTGCTTATTTCCCATAAGGGATGGGAGCAGTGTTCGGGATCACTGCGTTGAGAAACACGTGATGGTGTCTCCGCGGTATTGGATGTTTTGATCTCCCCCAGGTCAATCATCCTTATGTTTACAGCCTAACAGGGTGGCAGCAGACTATGTAGGGACAGCGAGTCGTCCCCATGTAGGGACAGCGAGTCGTCCCCATGTAGGGACAGCGAGTAGCCCCCATATAGGGACAGCGAGTCGTCCCCATGTAGGGACAGCGAGTAGCCCCCATATAGGGACAGCGAGTCGTCCCCATGTAGGGACAGCGAGTAGCCCCCATATAGGGACAGCGAGTCGTCCCCATGTAGGGACAATGAGTAGTCCCCATGTAAGGACAGTGAGCAGTCCCCATGTAAGGACAGTGAGCAGTCCCCATGTAAGGACAGTGAGTAGTCCCCATTTCATACTCAATGACCACCCCATGTCTCAATGCCGGTGAGGCAACTGATGATTAGCATCTCATGTTCACAGGTGACCAAGAAAGCTCAGGTCTAAGCTTCTGTTAGTAGGCTGCTTGGAAGGTTGTCTTGGAGCATACAAACGAGGTACAACTTTGCAATGTCAAGGAGGGAAGGATAGATTGTAGGTTGTGTGTATGCCCCATAACAATGCAGTATATATGGGGCGGCTAGATCAGCCTTTAGGGCAAACGCTCTGCAAACAGCAGGTTAGATCTCTGCTTCCCAGATCCTTATAAGTACGACCTGGAGAATAAAGAAAGCATGGACAAGAAGCACAGAAATGTGTGGCTTCCATCTTGTCTACACAATGGCACCTCTGTATTGGGTGTCTTAGAAGCATGAAGCAACAATGCGATAGAAAGTTCCTAATTTCCTCTGCTAATAGCGGTGTGCTAGGCTGCAATCTTATGGAATGAATGACTGGAATAGTTTCCATCTGCCTAAAGTTTTAATATAAAGCGGTTAGTCAGTGCCGCTACCGCGTCCTTCCAGTAACTGCAGAATTTCTACCAAGCCCATAACATTTTCATCTAGGGCCAAAATAACATTTCCTGTAATAGTGGTCAGAAAATGGACGCTCAATAAAATAGTATGTGCCCAGACAAATTTCCTCATAAATCAAATCAACTTTTCATGTAAAAAAAGATTTTCCTTTTTTTTTCCCGAAACAAAAACAAACCAAAAATCCCACTGCACACCCGGCCAGTATTATTAAAAGCAGGCGAGACGTGTGGCTAACTAATAGTGACGATTCTGGGCATGGTCATAAATGTGTTATGCCAATATGCTGGCAATCTGGCCCCTATTATTTATTTAAAAAAAATATGTGGAAGCATGGTAGAAAAGCAATGTCTGACTTTCATTTGTTCATTTTCATAGATTTTTTATTTATTATTATTTTTGTCAGATGCAACTTATTTCTGTGACCATTGTGAGTTTTCCTGTCATTAAATGAGGGGTACCAACAATTTTGACCGTGTGTGTATGTACATCTTTCATCTAACCAAAAAAAGCTCAAAAAGTCATGTTTAAAGGTTAATCAAAGGTGACCCGCACCAATCTCAACAGCAAGACTGTGCTAGTCCCGGGGGAAAAGACACATTCACTTAAAGAGTGCAGCGAGTCCTGCTTGTCCTTTGCCCGTATGGCTTTTTAAGGCATTATGGATATCACAGCATGGGGTGTGTCCACTCTGAGCCCCCTCTATTAACCAGCATGGAGGGAAGCTCTGATAGACTTGTGCTTTCACTGTACTAAATGGACAGTAATTTATGGCCACCATGTAAGGCCTGCTGAAAAGAAAACTTCTGGTGGTCTGTGTCTTCACCTGGAAAAATCAGTTGTGACACCCGGCAAAGGGTTCTCCCAGCTTTAAAGGGAATCTGTCAGCAGGTAATCTGACAGCAGCATGATGTAGGGACAAGACCCCGATTCTTGGTTTCCTGGGTGCAGCAGTTGTGATACAATCCCTGTATTACCTGCTGCAGATCTAGCAGAGCTCTGAATGCTGACATTTGTCTACCCCACCTACACCACTCATGAGCAGCTTTCCGTGTCCAATCTATATTGACTGAAAGCTACTAATAAACTCTGGAGGTGGCGTTGGACAAGGAGCTAGGAGACACCTAGTCCGGTTTTGATCATCTCCTGCTGATAAAATACTGATTTTAGGGCAACAGCAAAACAGTCTAGTAAGTAACACATCACTGGAATCAGGGTCTATGCCCCTACATCATGCCGCTCTCAGATTACATAACAAAACCTGCAAACATAATCCCTTTAATGTCCTTACGAATTAGGTTTGGTATCAAATAAGTCCCAATGATTGTAACAGATTCCCTTTCATCTCAGCTCTGAAGACTTTTTTTTTAACTAGAAATGTACTTTATATATTAGGGTAGAATGTATACTCATATTTGTGCTATTTTTTAGCTCACACAGAGCATATCTTCCTGAAACTATACCGAAGGTCACCATGACCATGCTGTCTGGTCCCTGGTAGCGGAGTGCTCCGGCTGTGTATCACAAGGCCTCGGCGTCTGCCAAGTAGGCCATAGTGTTACCATGGGAGAAAAGAGGGACAGTTTACACCAGGGTTACATGGTATTACATCAGACATTATGTCCACCTTTCTAAACATTGTTTTCTATTTTTCTCATATAAAATCATTGTCTCTCCAGTTTTGATGCACACCTATGTGTTTCCGTGGTAACAGACAGCAAACAAACGCTGTAGTCAGATCCTGCCATACATCTACTTATATATAACCTACCCAATGTACGGCAGCACAACGGAGCGGACAAATGGGAAAAGAATGTAAGGCTGCAGGGTTACAATACACAGAATATGCTGCCTGTTGCCATGGAGACACAGTCTTTACAGGAGCCGTGGAAACAAAACGAATGGGAAATATTTTAAGTTAGACCTTTAGCAAAAGTTGCTTCATTTCAGATTTATGGGAATATTAAAATTGGTTGTGAAGTTAGACTGCCAAGACACGGCAAACACAGCACAGGCAATGCTAGTAAGTGCTGTCAGACCGTATACCAGCAGGCCATGCCATGTCACCCACGCCAGCTATTTCACAATCACTTACATTCCAAAATTCACTTTTTTTCTGAAGTATTTTAATGGGTTTCATGACATCACTTTATTTTTGCATGATTTACTGTATTATGATTGGCTTCACTCGCACAACAATCGCCCTTAAAGGGAACCTGTCACTTGATTTAAGCTGCCCAAACCAGAGGCAGCATGGATCAGAGCATGACGGCAGCACAAGTGTTTGTGGCTGGGGTTACACAGGACGCATTCCTCATAGACTGAATACAGGTTACACAGGACACATTCCCCATAGACTGAATACAGGTTACACAGGACGCATTCCCCATAGACTGAATACAGGTTACACAGGACGCATTCCCCATAGACTGAATACAAGTTACACAGGACGCATTCCTCATAGACTGAATACAGGTTACACAGGACGCATTCCCCATAGACTGAATACAGGTTACACAGGACGCATTCCCCATAGACTGAATACAAGTTACACAGGACGCATTCCCCATAGACTGAATACAAGTTACACAGGACGCATTCCCCATAGACTGAATACAGGTTACACAGGACGCATTCCCCATAGACTGAATACAGGTTACACAGGACGCATTCCCCATAGACTGAATACAGGTTACACAGGACGCATTCCCCATAGACTGAATACAAGTTACACAGGACGCATTCCCCATAGACTGAATACAAGTTACACAGGACGCATTCCCCATAGACTGAATACAAGTTACACAGGACGCATTCCCCATAGACTGAATACAAGTTACACAGGACGCATTCCCCATAGACTGAATACAGGTTACACAGGACGCATTCCCCATAGACTGAATACAGGTTACACAGGACGCATTCCCCATAGACTGAATACAGGTTACACAGGACGCATTCCCCATAGACTGAATACAGGTTACACAGGACGCATTCCCCATAGACTGAATACAAGTTACACAGGACGCATTCCCCATAGACTGAATACAAGTTACACAGGACGCATTCCTCATAGACTGAATACAGGTTACACAGGACGCATTCCCCATAGACTGAATACAAGTTACACAGGACGCATTCCCCATAGACTGAATACAAGTTACACAGGACGCATTCCCCATAGACTGAATACAAGTTACACAGGACGCATTCCCCATAGACTGAATACAGGTTACACAGGACGCATTCCCCATAGACTGAATACAAGTTACACAGGACGCATTCCCCATAGACTGAATACAAGTTACACAGGACGCATTCCCCATAGACTGAATACAAGTTACACAGGACACATTCCCCATAGACTGAATACAAGTTACACAGGACGCATTCCCCATAGACTGAATACAAGTTACACAGGACGCATTCCTCATAGACTGAATACAGGTTACACAGGACGCATTCCCCATAGACTGAATACAAGTTACACAGGACGCATTCCCCATAGACTGAATACAAGTTACACAGGACGCATTCCTCATAGACTGAATACAAGTTACACAGGACGCATTCCCCATAGACTGAATACAAGTTACACAGGACGCATTCCCCATAGACTGAATACAAGTTACACAGGACGCATTCCCCATAGACTGAATACAGGTTACACAGGACGCATTCCCCATAGACTGAATACAAGTTACACAGGACGCATTCCCCATAGACTGAATACAAGTTACACAGGACGCATTCCCCATAGACTGAATACAAGTTACACAGGACGCATTCCCCATAGACTGAATACAAGTTACACAGGACGCATTCCCCATAGACTGAATACAAGTTACACAGGACGCATTCCCCATAGACTGAATACAAGTTACACAGGACGCATTCCCCATAGACTGAATACAAGTTACACAGGACGCATTCCCCATAGACTGAATACAAGTTACACAGGACGCATTCCCCATAGACTGAATACAAGTTACACAGGACGCATTCCCCATAGACTGAATACAAGTTACACAGGACGCATTCCCCATAGACTGAATACAAGTTACACAGGACGCATTCCCCATAGACTGAATACAAGTTACACAGGACGCATTCCCCATAGACTGAATACAAGTTACACAGGACGCATTCCCCATAGACTGAATACAAGTTACACAGGACGAGTGGGTGGTTGCTCTCATCAGTAGCTTGCACCTCTGCTGCTTTAGCATTTATTATCGGGGGGCCTGCAGCATCCTGCGAGTGCATTTGTCATTTGGCAAGGTTTTGGTGAGTCTGCTCTTCATGTTGTTTTTTTTTTTTGAGTTTCTTTGTTAGCTGTTAGTTGCACACATGCCAGAGATACGGCAATCACCTGGTGCAATGCAGAGATAAGACAGACGGGGGCAGCGCCGGACTAGATCTTTAAATGGAATCTGTCAGCAGGTTTTTCCTATGTAATCTGAAGACAGCATGATGTAGCGGCAGAGACTCAGATTTTAGGGATGTGTCACTTTTTGGTCTGTGTGCTGTTTCCATACAACGAAGGTTTTCTCACCAGGAAATTATCACTGATCAGCCCACAGGGCGCATAAGCCCATGTCCGACCACACCGCATTCCTCTGATAAGCAGCTCGCTGTCAATAAACAGAAAGCTGTAGTGGGGTGGGATTAGCATTTGAGCTCTGCTACATCTAACAACTCTGAAGTGTCACAACAGCTGCACCCAATAAACTAAGTGATACATTGCTGGAATCAGGGTCTCTTTTCCTACATTATGCTGCTCTCAGATGGGGTAGCAAAGACCTGGTGACAGGTGCCCTTTAGACTATGCTTTCTCTGAAACACCGGACACTCGGTGCAATCCTGCAGGCTCGGGCTCATGGTCTCCGTGGTTTGAGCAGCATGAAATGACTGACAGGTTCCCTAGAAACATATCAAGCACTGGCTGCTTCAAGAAGAACAACACCACATTTAACGAGATATGCACGGGCATGACGAAGGAATCTTGGGTATTAAAAAAAGTTGTCTATGCTCTTGCTTATTTTTTTATTTTACCAAAAAGCTATAAAATAACGAAATGAGTAATAACCTTACTGATTCCAAGCTACACCTACACCACAGATTACCTGACCTATTAGTATTATACACACAGGACTCCATGGGGATTACACAGGATCTATGCATGTGTTCCACAGGAGAATTAACCCTCTGCAATGCAACAAAACCCTGACAGAATAAAGTAACATTTTTACACCAGAACATAAGTATCTGTTTTCACCAAGAAGTGACAACCTACTGGTACAGAATGCCAAATAATCACTCAGAGCAGCATTCTAGGGTCACATTGCGTTAGTGCAATCCGTTTAGCGCTAGCGCTAGCGGATTGCGCTAACGCAATGTTTTCTATGGGGCTGCGGTCGGGGTCGCGGTAACGTCCCCGCTCTCGCAGATCCCCGATCTGCGAGAGCGGGGAACGGACCGCGGGCGCGCCTCGGACGCGCGCCAGGAATCACTGGCGCGTCGCTAGTGCGTGCCGAACATGGCACGCACTAGTGAAGCTCGTTCCCATTAGCGTGAATGGGCGCGCTAACGGACGCGTTGCACGGCGTTAATTTCGCCGTGCAATGCTGTCCGTTTAACGCGGTCCCATAACGCAATGGGAACCCAGCCATATACGGATACTAGATGTAAACTAAAGAACACTCCAATATCAGGCCACGTTCACACTAGCAGTATTTGGTCAGTATTTTACATCAGTATTTGTAACCCAAAACCAGGAGTGGTGATAAATACAGACGTGGGGACGTGTTTTTATTATTTGATTGTTCCACTCCTGGATTTGGCTTACAAATACTGATGTAAAATACTGACCAAATACTGAAGGTGTGAACGTGGCCTTATAGTGAGGCAAAAACTCACCGTGTCTCCATTTACTACTGGTTTTCCTCCAGATCTGTCCATGCACCCCTTTCCCATCATTACACAGGCTACTACAATGAGTTAATGTCTATCGTGAGCAGCCAAATGAATTCCAGAAGACCCCAGGAAACTTACATCATCCTCAGATTGGGATTTCAAGGCATTTATTGTATGAATTGCCTGTGATCGGAGGCCTTGCTATCGGGCTGACAGTAGTGACAGGTGAGATTACTCCTAAAAGTGACACAATAAGTCTTCTTAGGTATAGATTACATGTGGGGTTAATCTGGAGTGAGGGTTACGGCAGCGGTCTGAATTTGCTCCACGTGTGGCAGGTAATCACTTTCACATACCACATATCAAATTGCAAAATCAGCCAGTAATGACCCAGAGTTTCTGGTCTACTATACAGGGGTTTTTTTCCCCCCTTAGTATGGAAAATAATGATGGAGGGAAATAAATGACAAAGTTTATTCAAAGTCCGTTTTATGACCAATTACTTGTGACACTGGACTCCTCCCTAAGCTGGATAGATACATGCTAGCCACCTTAGGGAGAGACCCAAGTTGGGCTAAATGTAGCGGGACGAAAGAGACCGAAAAGCCCTCTACTTAAAGGAAATACATAGTGGATGCTTTCCTGAAACGGAAAGTACTTGCAAGCAGCATAATACAAAGAATAGCAGGTTTACCCAGAATCCTTTGCACCGAGCCCCACTCCATACAGCCAACCAATTCCAGCCCTGTGCTGATGAGGGCCTAAAGCCCGAAACACGTGTCCACAGGTAGGAATTGGTTGGCTGTGTAAATTTAGAAACTAATCCGCAGCATTGCACGCTTGGCGATTCCAAGCGCTGTGGATTAGACAGGGGTGGAAAGAGATGATTTGCATAGCTCCGCCTACTGCAAAGGATTCTGGGTAAACCTGCTATTCTTTGTATTATGCTGCTTGCAAGTACTTTCCGTTTCAGGAAAGCATCCACTAAGCTGGATAGAGAAACACTGCTCACAACATACCTAGGACCAGCCAGGCGCGACAGCTGGACAAAGTGCACAACGTATCCAGCCCACACCGAAAACAACTGATGTGTATGTGAATGCTACTTCTATATTCCAACAGCCCGAATTTGGCTAAAAAAAAAAAAATGTCAGTCGCTTCATGTAAACCAAACTTAGAACAAACTAAGTTTCAACTTGAACTACTGGAAACTCTTGAGGAAGCAACTGTGAAACGTCAAGCTCAATTTTAATGTATTTTAACATGATAAAGACATTAAAAAGAACAGATGAGCTGGGATCTCCATCTTGTGACCTGCAGACTGCCTTTCCTGTGACAATGGAGCCTGTGTGACCCCACATTCTGACGAGTCTTTCTTCATTTTGGAGAGAGCATTCCCCTTCTTTATACATACTTCCCAAATCTCATGGGAGTGGCCCTTTTTTCTCTCTATTTTTCGCCGACCTGCTACCACGTGTGAAAACAGAGATTGAACAAATATCCCACTCCAACCCTGATTACGGCTTGCTAGAAATTGTCACCTTTATCAGGTTAGGATTGGTACACGACCACTTTTTGTGCCGTGTGCTCTTTGCATTGCAATTTCTTAAAGCTTTGCACATATAGGTGTTAAAATCTGTTAATATCTTCACATGTGCCAGAAATAAATAACAGATATTTTTTCTGGTAAAATGACTGACCCCCACTAAGCCTATTAAAAAAAGTGGAGTTCCAACGGGTAACGTCTCTTCCCTCAAAGTGACGGATCCATCAAGGCATTAAAGGGAACCTGTCACTATGGGAATGTAGTAGAATCTGCAGGAGTCATATTATGGAGCAGATTGATACATAGGTTTTACTGATTCTTTTCTCATAAAACTGTGTTTTCATAATTTAATCCTCTGCTCTTTCTGCGATTTTTGTGAATTTTGCTCCAGTGGGCGATCCTATCAGTGCAGAATTAGGAATGCAGCTCTGGAGTATAATAGGCTGCTCCTCAGGGTCAGTACAGCAATGTATTTACTTAGCTAAGATGCAATTACACTGCTGTATTTCCAGTCCTATCATGTGTGCTCCAAATATAGGAACGGATCGCACTGTTGAAGACCCCCTCTTACATTTTTGCCAATATTTGCAGCCACAAGACAAAGGACTGGACATGATAAATTAATTCTTCCTTATTTGTGACACCATTAAATGTGGGCTTATAGTATAATACACTTGTGATAAAGATGGACTGCAACTCCCAGCCAGTTAAGTAAATACAGTTTTCATTGGCGCGGACGTCCTAACTTGCACAAGCTTTGTGCACACATCAAAAGCGAAAGGCACAAACCTCTGAAAAGCACAAGCTGTTTCCGGCTCAGCTGAACAGCAATCAGCAGAGTATGAAAGCTGTCGTTGTTCAAAGAAATGCAAATTCTGAGGGCACTGCCACCTCCGAGAGCCGGCCACAAACCAAACATCCACCTACACTCAGCGCAGGCCTAGCGCGGCATTCCAGGGATCATGGGGATGACAACGTTTCCATTCACGGCACTGCTGCTTACATCCACTGATGGTGGCCACATTCTATGTCTTCCACGCTGCTTCCCTGCGAAAGAACTGGGATTGCCTAGATGAGCGTACTATCACACCGTGTGTTGTCCTCACATCGGCCAATTGTGCAATAAGGACCTATGGTTTTACATCCTTTCGATATGTCACAGGTAGTAAGACCCGTTTAATTTATAGTGTGGCCCCCAGGACCAAAAAAGCTTGTGCACTCCTAATTTAAAACAGGATATACCCACAAGAGACAAAAACCGCAGGTAAAAAAAAAACACAAGTAACCTAATTATCTAATAAGTGCTGAAATGATGCAAAAATCTGCTGCATCAAAAAAGCACCAAAAGATCATGGTGGGAACGAAGCCTAACCTATCCTTAGGATTATGGCTTTTTACTTTACTGTAACAAGGGAATAAAAGAAATACATTTCAAGAAATTAAAATATCTTCCTAAGTTTACCCTAATCTCATAGGTAACAGGCAGGAACGACGGGATGCTAGCACATGATCTGAGTACAAACGAAACAATGTTACAATGTAAGAGAAAAAAATGTTTGTTTCCTCCGTGAAAATAGTAATAAAAAAAGAATTCAGTGGACAAAAGGAAAAATGTAACTGTTGACATATGTGAAAAACCTTCCAGGGAAAGCATCTGGTGCCAGAGGAGTCTCCCTGCACCGAATATCATATCAACTGGGTGGAATGGGGAATGGGGATATTCAGGCAAATCTTCACCCTCCATCGCTCCTACCATCCCACCTATAATGAACCACCCACGGACCGCAACTGACAGTAAGGTCACCACCCAGATCATTATGGCAGAGAGTTTGCAACATAGTAAAAGATACATGGAAAAGATGGAGACCTTCCAAATTTCCTGGGGACATGAGAAGTGAAGGAGTTTGTTGAGCGCCCACAACTAACATCCCATCCTCACAGTGTGGGACATACTATGTGCTAGTAGATGGCGATATTAGTAGTGGCCCCCGATCACTGGCAGGACTCTGTTCCAGGCATTGGTAATGTGGGCACGGCTTGTGCAGGTAAGCTCAGGCTGCCACCATTCAGGAGAACTCCGGCTTCTGTCATTGCTAATAGACCGATCACTGTAACTTCAGAAAACAATCTGCAAGTCAATATTTTATACTAGATGGTGGCCCGATTCTAACTCATCGGGTATTCTAAAATATGCATGTCCACGTAGTACAGGTCCTTCTCAAAAAATTAGCATATAGTGTTACATTTCATTATTTACCATAATGTAATGATTACAATTAAACTTTCATATATTATAGATTCATTATCCACCAACTGAAATTTGTCAGGTCTTTTATTGTTTTAATACTGATGATTTTGGCATACAACTCCTGATAACCCAAAAAACCTGTCTCAATAAATTAGCATATTTCACCCATCCAATCAAATAAAAGTGTTTTTTAATAACAAACAAAAAAAACATCAAATAATAATGTTCAGTTATGCACTCAATACTTGGTCGGGAATCCTTTGGCAGAAATGACTGCTTCAATGCGGCGTGGCATGGAGGCAATCAGCCTGTGACACTGCTGAGATGTTATGGAGGCCCAGGATGCTTCAATAGCGGCCTTAAGCTCATCCAGAGTGTTGGGTCTTGCGTCTCTCAACTTTCTCTTCACAATATCCCACAGATTCTCTATGGGGTTCAGGTCAGGAGAGTTGGCAGGCCAATTGAGCACAGTAATACCATGGTCAGTAAACCATTTACCAGTGGTTTTGGCACTGTGAGCAGGTGCCAGGTCGTGCTGAAAAATGAAATCTTCATCTCCATAAAGCATTTCAGCCGATGGAAGCATGAAGTGCTCCAAAATCTCCTGATAGCTAGCTGCATTGACCCTGCCCTTGATGAAACACAGTGGACCAACACCAGCAGCTGACATGGCACCCCACACCATCACTGACTGTGGGTACTTGACACTGGACTTCAGGCATTTTGGCATTTCCTTCTCCCCAGTCTTCCTCCAGACTCTGGCACCTTGATTTCCGAATGACATGCAAAATTTGCTTTCATCAGAAAAAAGTACTTGGGACCACTTAGCAACAGTCCAGTGCTGCTTCTCTGTAGCCCAGGTCAGGCGCCTCTGCCGCTGTTTATGGTTCAAAAGTGGCTTTACCTGGGGAATGCGGCACCTGTAGCCCATTTCCTGCACACGCCTGTGCACGGTGGCTCTGGATGTTTCCACACCAGACTCAGTCCACTGCTTCCTCAGGTTCCCCAAGGTCTGGAATCGGTCCTTCTCCACAATCTTCCTCAGGGTCCGGTTTCCTCTTCTCGCTGTACAGCGTATTCTGCCACATTGTTTCCTTCCAACAGACTTACCATTGAGGTGCCTTGATACAGCACTCTGGGAACAGCCTATTTGTTGAGAAATTTCTTTCTGGGTCTTACCCTCTTGCTTGAGGGTGTCAATGATGGCCTTCTTGACATCTGTCAGGTCGCTAGTCTTACCCATGATGGGGGTTTTGAGTAATGAACCAGGCAGGGAGTTTATAAAAGCCTCAGGTATCTTTTGCATGTGTTTAGAGTTAATTAGTTGATTCAGAAGATTAGGGTAATAGGTCGTTTAGAGAACCTTTTCTTGATATGCTAATTTATTGAGACAGGTTTTTTGGGTTATCAGGAGTTGTATGCCAAAATCATCAGTATTAAAACAATAAAAGACCTGACAAATTTCAGTTGGTGGATAATGAATCTATAATATATGAAAGTTTAATTGTAATCATTACATTATGGTAAATAATGAAATTTAACACTATATGCTAATTTTTTGAGAAGGACCTGTATATTGCCCAGCCCACATAGTATATTGCCCAGCCCACATAGTACATTGCCCAGCCCACATAGTATATTGCCCAGCCCACATAGTATATTGCCCAGCCCACATAGTATATTGCCCAGCCCACATAGTATATTGCCCAGCCCACATAGTATATTGCCCAGCCACGTAGTATATTGCCCAGCCCACATAGTATATTGCCCAGCCCACATAGTATATTGCCCAGCCCACATAGTATATTGCCCAGCCCACATAGTATATTGCCCAGCCCACATAGTATATTGCCCAGCCACGTAGTATATTGCCCAGCCACATAGTATATTGCCCAGTTATGTAGTATATTGCCCAGTCACACAGTATATTGCCCAGCCCACATAGTATATTGCCCAGTTACGTAGTATATTGCCCAGCCACATAGTATATTGCCCAGTTACGTAGTGTATTGCCCAGCCACATAGTATATTGCCCAGCCCACATAGTATATTGCCCAGCCCACATAGTATATTGCCCAGCCCACATAGTATATTGCCCAGCCCACATAGTATATTGCCCAGCCCACATAGTATATTACCCAGCCACATAGTATATTACCCAGCCACATAGTATATTGCCCAGCCACATAGTATATTGCCCAGCCCACGTACTATATTGCTCAGCCACGTAGTATATTGCCCAGCCACGTAGTATATTGCCCAACCACGTAGTATATTGCCCAGCCACGTAGTATATTGCCCAGCCACATAGTATATTACCCAGCTACATAGTATATTACCCAGCCACATAGTATATTACCCAGCCACGTAGTATATTGCCCAGCCACGTAGTATATTGCCCAGCCACGTAGTATATTAACCCTGTGTGAGGGCTGACTGGAGGGGAGTATGGAGTGGGCACTGATTGCGGGGAGGAAGGAGCGGCCATTTTGCCGCCGGACTGTGCCCGTTGCTGATTGGTCGTGGCTGTTTTGCCGCAACCAATCAGCGACTTGGATTTCCATGACAGAGAGGCCGCGACCAATGAATATCTGTGACAGACAGACAGAAAGACGGAAGTGACCCTTAGACAATTATATAGTAGATCAGTATTTATAAGCCAAAATCAGGAGTGGAACCCTCTCCTTGGGGCAATCTATATACATAATGGAGAGATGATTTTATCAGGTCAGGGAGGGCAAGCCATTACACAATGACAAATGCAATGCATTGAGGTAAGTGGGAGAAGAAGTTCCAGCACCTATAATGATGGTAGAATGCTGAGGAAGAGGAACACTCAACAAGAGCGGATAACAAGTTCCCGGATATACTGGACTGGTGTGTTTACAAAAAAAAAAGTTTTAACTTTCTCAGGGAAAATAAATAGAGCAGTGAAACACTAGTTTTGTGTGAAAGAACTCTTTAAAGGGAATCTGTCAGTAGCATCAACCCTCCTAAACTATCAATATGGGCATGAAGTTCATAGGAACTGTCACGCTCACGCCCTGACTGGTGGGCGTGAGCTCGGGGGGTTTGTGGCCCCACTGTGCCACAAACCAGACTACCCTGGAAGGGGCGTGACTATGACAGCTGCCTGGGTTTTCACTGGAGCCTCTGATGGTGAGGACAGGCTTGTGCAGCAGGCAGCTGCCAGGTGCTACTCCAGGGTGGTGTCTGGCTGTGGCTGCTGATCCCACTTGGGAGACAGGAACACCAGGATTGGTGCGGGCATTAGGCAGGACTGGCAGAAGAGCACGGCTGGAACTCAGACGAGTAGGCTGGCAGAGACACGGCTGAGAACACAGGACTGGCTAGGACAGCAGGAACACAGGACTGGAAGGCAGGGCAGGAACGGCAGGAACACAGGATTGGGAGGCACTGCAGAGAACACAGGACTGGAAGGCAGGGCAGGAACGGCAGGACTGGCAGGAACACAGGATTGGTTGATGTGGTATATGAAGGAACAGGTAGGGGCCTGTTCACACTGGAGGTACAGGTACAGATATGTAGTTTGGAGGAACAGGTAGGGACCTGTTCACACTGGAGGTGCAGGAGCAGATATGAAATATGAAGGAACAGGTAGGGACCTGTTCACACAGGAGGTGCAGGAAAGGAAACAAGCAGAAAGGAATGAGGTATGAAGAAACAGGTTGGGACCTGTTCACACAGGAGAGGAGTGCAAGACTGCAGATAGGAGTGGAAAAGCAGCAAGAGATAGCGTAGCAACAAAAGCTGAGCAGAGCCACAAAGAATGTGGAGAGAAGCTGCAGCAAGAGATACTGCAGAAGCTAAGCAGAGTGGAACCGCAAGAATTGCAGAGAGGAACTGCAGAAAGAGGTTTCTGCAGCAACGGGAGCGGAGCAGAGTAGAACGGAGCAGAACCGCAGGAGTGCGGAGCAGCGGCAAAGCCACCAAGATACAGAGCAGGCAGAGCCGCAAGAGTGCGGAGTGTAAGCAGACTGAGAACACAAGGAAAGACACAGCAGGGAAGGAAGCCACAGACAAGGAGACCGAGATAAGACTAAGTACAGACAAGGCAATGGAACAAGACACATGGACAAAGACACAGGGACCAGGATATTCTGCCTCCTGGAGGGCGGACTACAAGATCAAGGCAATAGCACAGAGAAAAGCCTCCAGAGAGGGAGTAACTCAGAGCAAGGCCAGGTAAACTCAGCAGCTAAACACTAACTGAGCTAACACATTGCACAGGCCCAGACCACAGGGTGGAGCTGCACTATATACAGGAGGCCTCTTGGTAATTGGTCAGGAACAGATTAGACAGATGCACCTGATTCCTATAAGAACCAGAGAGTTCAGGCGCCGCCCCCCTATACACATAGCCATGAAGCATGCAGAGAGCAGAGACACAGAACATGGAGCTGGCATGAAACAGAAACCACATCATGACCTGGAGCAGTGGGTAAGATAGTGTGAGAGATGTGAGGCCATGCCGTGATGCCAGCAGAGTTGTTACAGGAAGCTAAATAAAATGATACCTTGATATTTGTGATCCAATGTCTCATTCTGGAAAAATCCACATTTTTCTTATTAGTGAGTTGTTCAGGGCTAAGGACCGAACACTGATCTGTATTAGAATCTGCCTGCAGCGATTATTATAATTAAAAGGAGGCATTACGAGTGTGATGTGTATATAGGCCGATCTCTGCTCTCACTGCAGAGCTGTGTGATTATACCGGACACATCTGCAGCTTCCATCTCACAGGCAGACAGTGCTGTAATACAGCAGAGCTGTGAGAGCTGCAGCAAATGAGTTTGTAAGGAGACAAAGTTCAGTTCTGCTGTTCTATGATAGTTACTTGTCTCACATTGGTAACGCCTCATTTTCTTAAAAACAAGCTCTGGAGGCAGATTCTCACAGATCAGTGTCCGGGCCATAGCCCCTAACAGCTCATTTACATATAAGAAAATTGTGGATTTCTCTGAAATAATACATCAGATAACAAACATCAAGTTATCATTTTGTTCAGCTTCCTAGGACTTACACGCCCCTATAGACGGCTCAGGAGGGTTGATGCTACTGACAGATTCCCTGTAAAGGCTGCTCACTTCAATACTTTACAGATCTGCTTCTTGAAGTGCTAAGGCCTACTGCTACACAGCTGAGCTGCCGCCATTTATGCCACTTGACAATAATGCTCCTTCATCACGACAGCTCTAGCAGGGCAGATATATGAACCGACCTAGCAAAAATCACAAAACAAAGGCATTAATTAGATGCATTTTGTCTTGAGGAGTAAACATGATGGAGTCAAAATAATCTGGCTTCTAACTGTTCTCCCTGCTTACGCCATAAAGAAATGACACTACTAACAATTTTACAATTTCCCCCTCTGGTTTACTAGTGCTCACTATGAAGGAACACAAGTGTGATATCACTTTATCTGGCCTTAAATCTGAAAGAGATTATAACTAATACATACATTTATAGAGAAGGATGAGGGGTTTTTTAAGGGTTTGTTGAGGATTAGGAAATATGGCTGCTTTGACTATATCGGTCTATGGTCTGGTATTGCAGCTCAGGTCCATTGATGTAAACTGGGAAGGGTGGCAAAACCACAAAATCTGTGAACAGCAATGAGGCCATTTTTCAAGAAAGCAGCCATATTGTCACGACTCTTGTCAGGTGTCCTGGGACCAGAGGCTCCTTCCCTGTCCCTAACGCTAGGGGCACCCTAACTCGCCCTGTTCCCAGGATTACTTCTAATGGTGAAGATGCCGGGGCCCATGTACCTGGCTTTAGCTCCTGAATACACCCTCAATCTGTACCCTTATCCTACCCAGGGAAGAGGGGAGTAGTAGTGTACCGTAATACACCAACCAGGCTAACAAGGTAATACAAATAGGGATAAAAGAAAATAGCAATCATATAAATATACTCACACAGACAGAGGTAAAAAACAGGGAGTAGAAGATGGGGTAAAATCAAAGTAGGAGGAGGGGAATTAGCACACACCCAAAACCTAGCAACTGTCTCAGATAAATCAATCAAAAGCCCTCAACAACAACCACCAACCATCATCTATTAACCATGCAGATAAGCTAATTCTGGCAATGAGTCCTAGCTAGGGCCCAGGAGTGGCTAACAGTGCACAGCTGAGAGCCTTAATGCAGGAAAGCTTCCAGGAGCTCTCAACTGAGCAGATTAACCCCTGCACTAGTAAAAGAAACCTGCACCGTTTAATATGAAAGGCGAAATGCTTCTAATCAGTGCAGGAGTAGGAGAAATCAGACGCTGTGGTCTTCTGGCTCCTCTGTGTTGCGGTAAACCCGTGACACGTTTTCCAATCTTGTGGAACTCCATTACCAAAAAAAGAAACTTCTTCTATTTCTTGGTTGTTTTTTTCCGCTGTAATGTACAATCCACTCTTTCATTTTAATACCTGCCATGTACTTTGCATTGGCAAGTACCAATTACCAAGACCCGGAAGATGGATCAGCAGCACAAAATAATAGACTTCAGGAACTCTGGTTTTACACTTCCATGTGCCTTTAATAAGAGAACATACTTATATTTACAGAACTATTTTCATACATACCACAAAGTATTTGTCAGGATATCCACTAATAACCAGCGGCCAATTCTGGTCTTCTCTACTTCTAGCCAGGCTTGACACAAAACTGAGCGTCCACCCCCTTCTCTGTGTCGGGGATGTGTTGTTGGGGGCCGCGACTGACTGCTCATTTAAAGAGGACCTGTCACTCGCTCAAAAAAATGTAGTTAAATGCCCAGTAAAAAACCCTGAGCTCCCGATTTTGTTGCTGTTTTGTGCACCATTACTCCATTGCAGAGACGTTCACGTGTGCTGCGTCTGAGAAGTATGTGAAATCTCTACTTATATTACAACTGAGCATGTCTTCATAGTCCTCACACGGTTGTGTGCTTTCACCCCTCCCTCACAGATGTTGTCAATCACAGCTTGACAGCAGATCTAGTAGTCTCTGATGCTGCCAAATGGTGACTGCCGAGGTGTGGATAAATGAGCTGAAAGTGCACGCTACCAGAGAGTTGGTCTGCAAGCAGAGATTTCACATACTGCGCTCCAAAAGCAGCAAATGCGATTTTCTCTGCAATGGATTTACACAGAGCACAACGGAAAGCTGTGGTAGAACCAGGGGATATCAGGAATTTTTAAGAGGAATTTAACTTTTTGAGCAAGTGATGGGTCCTCTTTAAAAAGAAGCAGTTTGCATGATAAATTATATCTGTATACACATCTTAACTATCAATATTCCTATGACCAAGAGTTCTGATAAAATTGCCAAACTTATGTGTATATTTCATTTGGCATATATTGCACCAATAGAAAAAAAAATGTAAACTTCAAAACATTTTCTCCTTAACTCCAGATTACATGTAAAACATGAACATAAATAATACTATAAGTGGTGAATACGATAATTCCCCGGACTGGAAAGGGAAGGACTTTAATCCAATTAGTGTTGGGTTGTAATATTTGGTTTTAGACACAGCAGGAAATTAGGCTACTTCTTTTTAATCGCAGGGAGTACATTAAGGAATTTTTTTTTTCAACATTCTTGGAAATCTGAGAAAGAAAAAAAAAAATTCCATAATGATTGAAGAGAAACTCGGTAAGAGTCCTTTCCTAAAGCCCCCTCCCTGATTCTAGACCAGTGCTGCACTGGAAACTAAAAAAAATTATTCTGTAGGTCTATTTGCTGAGTATTTAGTCATTATGCTTACTTATATAGCTCCATCATATTCCACAGCGCTTTACAGACATCATCATCGCTGTCCCCATTGGGGCTCACAATCTAGAATCCTATCAGTATGTGTTTGGAGTGTGGGAGGAAACTGGAGAACCAGGAGGAAACCCACGCAAACACGGGGAGAACATACAAACTGCTTACAGATGTTGTCCTTGGTGGGATTTTAGCCCAGGGCCTTAATATTTAACATTCACAAATCTTTCCCGAGACATCAACTTTTTTAGTAAACTGGTAGTCGGCCAGTGTCATCAAAATCGTTAGGTTCAGCTGATCTACCTCTAATGTGTTTGGGGCCATAAAAGGAATCTATTACCAGGTGTTTGCCACCTAATCTGAGAGCAATATAATGTAGAGACAGAAGCCCTGACTCCAATGAGAGAGTCACACAGAAAGCTGCCAATCAGTGGGGTGAGGGTTATACAAAGCTCAGGATACAGAGAACTGTTAGAATCTGCAGCAGCTAAACTGTGATTTTATCAAAACTGCAGCAATCAGCCCAGTAAGTGACACATCACTGGAATCAGGAGCTCTGCCACTACATCATATTGCTCTCAGATGAGGTAGCAAATATCTGGTGACAAATTCCCTTTAAGTGTCTGAGAAATATTACATAAAGTACAAAAGAAGAGCAGCAAATTATCTCACTCAGTCAACATCATCTTCAGACAGGGTTGCTTTCTCTGCAGTTTAACCCCCTCACGACCTTGCCCTTTTCCGTTTTTGCGTTCTCTTTTTTGCTCCCCTCCTTCCCAGAGCCATAACTTTTTTATTTTTCCATGAATATGGCCATCTGAGGGCTTGTTTCTTGCGGGACAAGTTGCACTTTTGAACAACATCATTGGTTTTACCATGTCGTGTACTAGAAAATGGGAAAAAAATTCCAAGTGCGGTGAAATTGCAAAAAAGTGCAATCGCACACTTGTTTTTTGTTTGGCTTTTCTGCTAGGTTCACTAAATGCTAAAAATGACCTGCCATTATGATTCTCCAGGTCATTACGAGTTCATAGACACCTAACATGACTAGGTTATTTTTTATCTAAGTGGTGGAAAAAAATTCCAAACTTTGCTAAAAAAAAAAAAAGTGCAATATTCCAATATCCGTAGCGTCTTCATTTTTCGTGATCTGGGGTCAGTTGAGGGCTTATTTTTTGTGTGCTGAGCTCGACGTTTTTAATGATACCATTTTGGTGCAGATACGTTCTTTTGATCACCCGTTACTACATTTTAATGCAATGTCGCGGCGACCAAAAAAAAAGTAATTCTGCCGTTTCAAATTTTTTCTCACTACGCTGTTTAGTGATCAGGTTAATACTTTTTTTTTTTTGATTGGGCGATTCTGAACACGGTGATACCAAATATGTGTATGTTTGTTTTTTTTTATCATTGTTTTATTTTGAATGGGGAGAAAGGGGGATGATTTAAATGTATGCATTTTTTTTCATATTTTTTTTAACTTTTTTTTAACTTTTGCCATGCTTCAATAGCCTCCATGGAAGGCTAGAAGCTGGCACAACTCGATCAGCTCAGCTACATGGGAGCGATCATCAGATCGCTGCTATGCAGCAGAATTACAGGCTTGCTATGAGCGCCGACCACAGGGTGGCGCTCATAGCAATCCGGCATCAGTAACATAGAGGTCTCAAGGACCTCTATGGTTACTATACAGACACATCGCTGACCCCCGATCATGTGACGGGGTCGGCGATGCGTTCATTTCCGGCCCGATGGCCGGAAGCGCCGGTTAAATGCCGCTGTCAGCATTTGACAGCGGCATTTAACTAGTTAATAGCGGTGGGTGGATCGTGATTTTACCCGCCGCTATTGCAGGCACATGTCAGCTGTTCAAAACAGCTGACATTTCCCAGCTTTGAGGTGGGCTCAGCGTCGGAGCCCTGCATCAAAGCAGGGGATCCGACCTCCGCAGTAATAGTACAGGGCATGTCAGGATGGGGTTAAATGTTGCTGTAGCCTAGGTCCTTTCATTACATGAGCATCAACAATGACTTACAAATAGGGATGAGCGAAAGTGCTTGGATACGGTGCTATCCGAGCATGCTCGGGTGTTAAAGGATCTTCGGTGTGCTCGAATAATACGTTCCGATCCCCCATGGTTGCATTGCCTAACAAACAGACAATCCCCACATGCGTTGCAGCTGTTGAACATCCATGAGACATGCAGCTGCGGGGACTTGAATAGTATGCAGAAGACACTCTGCTAGCACCCGTGGGTGCTCGGATTACACCTTATCGGAGCATGTTTGCTCATCACTACATACAAAGTATATCCCCCGACACCCAGCACAGCAGTATGCTGGAGGATGTGCCAGCATGTAGGGTCTACTCTTATCTGAGAAAAGATTGGGGGCACTACTAATATAACTGGGATCAGCCAACGACACCTCTGAGGGTCCCTACCCCTCACAGATCGCTTGTTGCTGCTTTCAGGTCCCACTGACTTTTTTTGGTTCAGTGTTTCGTATTGTGTTGCACCCTCTATTATCTTTGTGTGCTTATATGGTCTTATTTGATTGATGCCATTGATTACTTTGTCCCTACATAGGATTAATTAGTCATGTATAAAGCCAATAAAATACAGCCTATATACAAGAGCATACGCTTTTGCATAGCTTATGCCTGTCAGAGGCTGTTTAAGTGTCATTTCTATCTATTGTGACTACTTGTCTTAGTACCGTGTGGGTTCCTGTGTTACTTTTATATCATATCACTGTTTGTGCTGTGTTAATAAAATAACTATTTTTTGGTGATCCTAACTGTTTTTTCACACTTCTTTTTGCTCTCTAGTTACAGCGGGTGAAACAAGTATTGAACGCATCACCAATTTCCTAAGTAAATATGTTTCTAAAGGTGCTATTGACATGAAATTCTCAACAGATCTTGATAACAACCCATCCAATCCACACATGAAGATACATCAAACCATAGATGTCCATAAATTAATTAATGTGCAATAAAGAGAAATGACACAGGTAAAAAGTATTGAACACATGAAGAAAGAGGTGAAAAAAAGCCACAAAAAGTCACAACACCAGCTGAAAAATTTATTGAAAAATAATGTCAGCTGGTTCAACTGATGGCCTATAAAAAGGCGTCTCATTGCCAAGATACCATACAAGAAACAGCTCATGATGAGTAACACCAGTGAACTGTCTCAAGACCTTTGTAACCTTATTGTTACAAAGCAAACTAGTGGCTTTGGTTACAGAAGAATATATAAACTACTGAAGGTTATAGTAAGTTCTGTTGGGGTCACAATTTGGAAGTGGAAAGAACACCTTTTCACCACAAACTAGCCATGACTAAGTGTTCCCTACAGCATTTCAGACAGAGGAGAAAAAAAGAAATATTAGAAGAGTTATTCAAGAGCCAAAAATACACCTGTGGAGAGCTACAAAAAGACCTGTAATCAGTAGGTAAAAAATTATTCAAAGAAATCTACTAGTAATGCACTTAACCTCCATTGCCAGTATGCACACTCACCACAGACTCCATTGCTGAATAAAAGAATGTTCAAGCAAGTTTAAAGTTTGCGCACAACATTTAGACAAGCCCATGAAATACTGGGAAACAATAGTCTGGTCAGATGAGACCAAAATTGAACTTTTGGATGCCATAATACACACCATGCTTGGAGGTCAAAAGGCACTGCATGCCCCCCCAAAACTGCGTAACAACAGTGAAGTTTGGGGGGTGGGATCATCATGTTGAGGGTCTGGCAAACTTATTTGAAGGACATATGAATAGGCAAATGTACTGAGACATTCTTGAAAAAAATCTTTTGCCATCTACCAGGATGATGAAGATGAAACGAGGGTGGATATTTCAGCAAAACAATGATCCCAAACCCACAGGAAACTCAAACCCAAAACCTCAAAACCCAAGGAAACTCATCAATTGGTTTCAGAGAAAGAAAATAAAGCTGCTAGAATGCCAATCATCAGACTTAAATCCAATAGAAAATGCATGGAAAGAATTAAAGCTCAGAGTTCATAGAAGAAACCTATGGAACCTTCAGGATTTGAATACAGGAGGTGTCTTGAGGCAGTCATCACCAACAAAGGCTTTTGTACGAAGTATTAACTAACTTCAGTAAGCGTGTTCAATACTTTTTCCCTGAGTCATTTCTCATTATTACACACAATTTAATTAATGGACATCTGTGGTTTGATTTCTTGGGTGGATTGGATGGGCTGTTACCAACATCTGGTGAGAATTTCTGTCTACAGTTGTCCCTATCTTCTAGTCCAAACATGCACACATGATATATTAATAGTAATATTGGTACTCCTATATTTATAATCTGTGTGTTACATGTGTGTAATATGTGTGTCACAACTTTATTATATGAGAATTTCATATCAATAGCACCTTTAGAAACATATTTACTTAGAAAATGGGTAACTTCTTCAATACTTATTTCACCCGCTGTATAATATGTAGCTGCTCCAGAAGTCCAAACCCAATAATTACTTATAATAATCACTGAGTCTGCAGAGTTAAAGATTCTTCCATAAATTCTTTCTAAATACAGAATACATGCCTGAGCACGACTTTCCCCTCTAGTAATCACATACAGTGCTATTAAAATCTGTATACCCGGAATAGTAATTCCTGACATTCCTAGAAGATGCTGCCATCTACGATGAAGGTGGTACCGTTTTCTCTTCCGCACAAGTGTAGGTAAAATGTAATAAATCCCAGATAATGACACAGAGCTATGTGGAGGGGGCTGTGCTGCTGTATAGCGTTGTGTGGGGTGCATTGTGTTCGTAATATTCTATGGGAGAAGACTTCAAGAAGTTGTCCACTACTTGGACAACTCCTTGTCATACACCTCCCTTGGCCTCGATAAAATAAAGCCTATACTCTCCTCCCGTGCCATTCCCGCGGTGTCGGCACTCGCTCTTCCTGTGGCTCTCGTGCGGTGTTGTTACACGTGGTGCCCGGCACCCAATCAGCGCTGAGGTCACTGTCCCTGCCTTCGGACAAATCGAACATGATGAGGTGGGGGATCGGATGCAGCCCAGACTTCCTCTTAATGATCGATTTGTCCGAAGGCGGGGACAGTGACGCCAGCTCTGATTGGGCGCTGACTTAACTTGTCACAACTCCGCGCGAGTGCCAACGCCGCGGAACAGCGCCAGCATGGGAGGAGAGTATAGGCTTTGTTATTTTATGGGGACCAAACATTTTGCTCGAGAAGGGGTTGTCCTAGTACTGGACAACCCCTTTAACTCAGGATGCATTTGCACAAGCCAAAATGTTTTCCCAATAGGATATATGCAAAATGTATGCGTCTTCAATTAGAACCAAACGCACAGTGAAATTGTATATACGAGATTACATTGAACAGTAGTAAGTTCAATTTTCTTTGAACATTTTGTTTTCATATTCAGATAGATAAATTGAACACCCCTCATAATGCCCCTGACCTTAAAGGAACTATCAAGTGGATAAAAATAATTCATAAAAAAGGCACAGACTATTAAAAATGTTCCCACATTTACCTGGTTCCAGTGGTCTATACTTCATAGTCATTTCTCGATACATTGGAAACGGCAGAAAATGCCTACTCAAGCCAATTTCTGGCTGAGGCAGGTCACTTCTGCCACTACTCTAACCAATCACTGGCTGAGGCAGGTCACTTCTGCCACTACTCTAACCAATCACTGGCTGAGGCAGGTCACTTCTGCCACTACTCTAACCAATCACTGGCTGAGGCAAGTCACTTCTGCCACTACTCTAACCAATCACTGGCTGAGGCAGGTCACTTCTGCCACTGCTCTAACCAATCACTGGCTGGGGCAAGTCACTTCTGCCACTACTCTAACCAATCACTGGCTGAGGCAGGTCACTTCTGCCACTACTCTAACCAATCACTGGCTGAGGCAAGTCACTTCTGCCACTACTCTAACCAATCACTGGCTGAGGCAGGTCACTTCTGCCACTGCTCTAACCAATCACTGGCTGGGGCAAGTCACTTCTGCCACTACTCTAACCAATCACTGGCTGAGGCAGGTCACTTCTGCCACTACTCTAACCAATCACTGGCTGAGGCAGGTCACTTCTGCCACTACTCTAACCAATCACTGGCTGAGGCAGGTCACTTCTGCCACTACTCTAACCAATCACTGACTTATTCCACCTCTCTAAGCAATAACTGGCTGCGGCAGGCCACGTCTGCTATGAATTTAGCCAATCACTGGCTGAGGCAGGTCACTTCTGCCACTACTCTAACCAATCACTGACTTATTCCACCTCTCTAAGCAATAAATGGCTGCGGCAGGCCACGTCTGCTATGAATTTAGCCAATCACTGGCTGAGGCAAGTCACTTCTGCCAGCACTCCAACCAATCAATGGCTGAGATAAATCACTTTCTGCTGCCAGTGACTAGCAGAGCCAGTATTTCCTGCCACATTTGGTTTTGAGATGGGACCAGGAAATGGTGGAAACCAGTAGGGACTGGGTAAGAGTTGACATAGAAGCTACAGGGAATCGGAAAAGCAAGTAGAAGTTAATTAAATTAATTAATTTTTTTTTTATTTTTTTAAAGGCAGACTTTAGTAACATTATTTTTCTTTACTGGACAACCCTTTTAAATTCACACCATTTGCTGCATGCATCTAACAGCTATGTCTATATTGTAAATTTCAGCACTATGAGAAACAAAGATAAAAAGAATCTAATGAAGTTAAAAAATGGCCACAGAGGATAATAAAACGAAGTTTGTGATAAAAATCATATGAAAGCTGCAGACAGCATTAACCTCCTGGAATGACGTAAGATGCCCACTTTGTGAATGCCATTTCCTTGTTCTCATGAGACGTATGGTTTTCACTGAAGATCACAGATGACGGCAAACTCTTTGGGAAAGGGACGCTAACTAGGAGTATTAGGCCAAGTACATCTCCAAAGCTAAACCTATAGCTCATGTCTAACTGTATCCAGCGGGCTCGGCAGATATCGCACTTATTATACCCCACTGATGCACAATCCAGCTGGTTTAGCTTTTCCCATCCAGAAAACCCATATTTTCTTGGCTGGTTGTTTAATTTGGGGGACTGGAAATTCTGTATGAAGGGCCTATGGCAGACAAATAGTAATATAAGTGATTCCTGATGTACACCGGGACAGTGCAGTGCATTTACTACTACCTGCAAGCGTGCCGCCTGGTGCGCCTTACTGTGGGCGTACTGCATGCGCACCTTCACACTGGGGTCACACCCAGCTCTCGGCCTACAGGTAGCATGTGTCCTAGGTGCGTCTGCTGAAAAGTGCTTTTCCACGGAGCATAGATCTGCACCATCATTATTCTGCTGCACAACCTTTAGGCCTTGTGCACACGTTGCAGATTTGTCGCAAAGCCTGAAGGGCATGCCAGCAAAGTGAATGAGAATCCTGAAGTCTCATGCACACATTGCTTATTTTTGACTTGCAGATTTCTTTCTGCAGCTTGCCAACCCTTTCACGCATGTTAATGAGTGGGAAACAATCTGAACCAAAAATGATGTAAAAACATGCTTATTTCGTACAGTGCTTTTCCTGCTGAAATTTCGGCACTGAATACTTAATGTGTGCAAACACCCTTAATACATAACACTATATTTAGTGTTGATGTAATGACCAAGCAATTATATAAAAATCATAAAATCAAAATATTTGAAAGGAAAAATGAGTATCAGCTGAATCCTGCGGGAATAATACTGGCTTATGACCTAGCGCTTATGTAACGGTGCTGACGGGCCCTTCTCCCTTCACAATGCGCCTTTGTGCTCTTCTCCAATCAGCTCGGCACCGTATATCCTATTTTGTATACACTCTGATTTTTCACAAGTTTTTTTTTTTTTTTTTTCACAAGAATTAAAGCCTGGAGCAAACACAGAATTGTTGGCAAATTGTACGTAAGGATACTTTCCATGAAAAGGAAATGTACTAGATTAACTGTCTAGTAATTGCAGCAATCATAAACCTGACCTACCAGGCTCATTCCTGACAAACTACCTGCGGACATGATACCTAGACTTCTCTACATGGTTCATGACGCCATCGATGTCTACCAAGAGCCGCTTCTTAAACTGCCTGGTACTCTTAATACCATCCCAATAATCCAGCAGATTGATTATTTCAGAATATCATGGTCCTTGGTTAAAAAAAAAGAAAAAAAACAGATTTTCCAAAATCAGGGTAAAAACTCAGTGACGCTGCATCATTTTCGGAAAAAGTAAATGATGCCCACAGCAATAGGACGGATGTGCAGAGACGTTAATCCAAATGCTCTGGCACTAGTTTTTATTTTGACATCTTTCTTGATAGTTCATGGAGGAATATTTTATGCATTTTATCTTTTCCACCAAATAAATATATAATAGAAAAATAGATAATCAGACTATAGACAGCTCCGGCAAAAATTAAGAGACCACCACATCAAAACCCTGTCATGTGCAGCCCAATCTCCAGACCTGAACCCCATTGAAAACCTCTGGAATGTAATGAAGAGGATTATGGATGATCACAAGCCATCAAACAAGAGGATGATGAATAGTCACAAGCCATCAAACAAAGAAGAACTGCATAAATGTTTGTGCCAGGAGCCGTGTGAAAGACTGGTGGAAAGCATGCCAAGACACATCAAAGCTGTGATTAAAAATCATGGTTATTCCACAAAATATTGATTTCTGAACTCTTCCCGAGTTAAAACATTAGTATTGTTGTTTCTAAATGATTATGAACTTTTTTTGCATTATTTGAGGTCTGAAAACACTGTTTTTTATTGTAATTTTGACCATTTCTCCTTTTCAGAAAAAAAAATACAAAATTTATTGCTTGGAAATTCAGAGACATGTTGTCAGAAGTTTATAGACTAAAAGAACAATTTACATTTTACTCAAAAATATACCTATAAGGAGAAAAATCAGACAAACTGAACATTTTGCAGAGGTCTCTTAATTTTTGCCAGAGCTGTATACTCCAATTAGCTTTTTTTATCTTTTGGGAGGTTAGATATAAAATGATCTATATTCGCCCATTACTGCTTTTCTGCGTGCAGGAGGGACTGTGATCATCCCATGGTTGGCACTGTGACGCACACCTCTGCAGCTGCATAACCCCATTTTGAAGCAGAAGATTGCAAAATTCGACATGAACCGGTAAACTGCGCGCTGGCCGAATGCATTTCTACACTCAAGGATCTGCTTTGTGACTTTTATCCATAAAATTTACAGTATCGAGTATATTCTCCTATACTTGGTCTGTCTTTATCCCTCCATTAGTGTAAATTATACTTTAAAGTAAACTTCCAGTTCTAAGAACAGAAATGTGAACATCTCCCCCATCCCTCTCGGTAGCGCACAGCAGAATCGGAGGAAATTCAATCTTTTCTTCATAAACAATTTCCATCTATCAGTCCCATATGCACATGTCCTCGGCAGCCGGACCTGTTGACATGCCGCCGCAGTAATACGATAGCACGGCTGGGTGAGCAGATATTTACTTCAGACTAAAATTGCAGTAGTTAAGATTAGGAACACTGGCGCTCTTGTCACACCTTTCTATGTGTGCGAGGTCTGGAGCAGAAAATTACTCTAGAGATGTAGCTTATTTAGTTGTCGGAAAGAAGTAGCTCTAGTAGAACTGTGCTGGGTCGTAACGAACGCCGACAATAACAGAAAGCGTGCGAGCAGAACTAGGAAGAAAATTAATTCGTGGATGCAGGCAAGAGCTACCTGCTCAGTGATGGGGACGCCGCATAATACAAAAAAGCAATTTATCAATTCACATATATTTACAATGCAGAACTTTTATTAAAGCCTCACAGTACCATCTACAGTTCGGTACAGCCAACCCGGTTCTCGACATTAATGCCATTTTATATTGCTATTTGGGAGAAAATAAATTGCGGCAGGACCTAACAAAGATGTAAAAAAAAGCCTCTGCAAATGTGTGAAATATAGAAAAAAAAAAACATTATAGGGCATCAACTTCAATAAAGACAAGAAATAACCTGAGTGAATGGGGCCGTTCACATGTTCGTGACTTTTCACGGACCAGGTAGTCCATGCAAAATCGTGGACATGTCCAAAGTTGGATCAAAATCGGCAATGCCAGTCTATGGGTCCGTGAAAAAAAATTACATTTATCGGATAGCACTCGGACACCAATAACCAACTTTGATGAAAATCTCTAAAAAAATAAAAAAAAATAAAAATATCAAGGATTGAATTCGGACAGATTTTCTCGCACGAGAAAATTACTGAAGTGTGAATGGGCCCAAAGGCTACTGAACGATGCAGCTTGCTGAGGGCTTCTTAACAGTAGAGGTTAGGGAACACAGCCATCTAAAGGAATTGGCCTACTTTGGTTTTTATCTTCATAAATGGACATTGAGGGTATGTGCACACGTCCGGATTTTTAGCGTTTTTTTTGCGGAATTTCGAAATAAAAACGCTATAAATCCGGTAAAAAAAACGCTAACATTATGCATCCTATCTTTTAGAATGCATTCCGCATTTTTTGTGCATATGTTAGCGTTTTTTTCCGCAAAATAAACGGACATGCTCATTCTTTTTGCGGATTTCCTATCAAAAAGGACATTCCGGAAAGAAAAAAAAAACGCAAAAATTCTGCAAAAAATCCGCGCAAAAAACGTGCAATTTCCGCGAGAAATCCGCGCAAAAAAAAAACAACGCGGATTTCTGGCAGAAATCTCAGGATTTTGTCAGGAAAAAATCCGGACGTGTGCACATACCCTAAAACTAAAATAAGACCATTTAATTTTATGTAATTTTCACAATTGTCCCTGCTTGACCTTTACCATACAAAGTAGGGACCAAATCTTATACAGGGCAGAGATTATACATTTATAGCAAGTCAGACAACCCAAAAACTTAATTTATACTACTCATAGTTTTGTAAAGGACATAACCCCTATAAAACTTTGATCCAGTGTGCGGCGAGTATGTGCCACAGGCAGGAGGGAAGGATGAAAGTACACCTGCACTGACACTGTGCACGTGCACCAGTACGGCTCCTGCAGCATGAGTACAGACCTGCACTGACACTGTGCATGTGGACCAGTATGGCTCCTGCAGCATCAGTACAGACCTGCACTGACACTGTGCACGTGCACCAGTAAGGCTCCTGCAGCATCAGTGCAGACGTGCACTGACACTATGCACTTGCACCAGTACAGCTCCTGCAACATCAGTACAGACATGCACTGACACACTGCACGTGCACCAGTAAGGCTCCTGCAGCATCAGTGCAAACATGCACTGACACTGTGCATGTGCACCAGAACAGCTCCTGCAACGTCAGTGCGGACGTGCACTGACACTGTGAATGTTACCAGTATGGCTCCTGCAGCATCAGTGCGGACGTGCACTGACACTGTGCATGTGCACCAGTTTGGCTCCTGCAGTGTCAGTACGGATGTACAGGAATGAAGATTCAGTTTAGACAGCACTGAATAAGCGAGCAATGTCAATCAAGCTAAGGGTAGGTGACTGATGGGGCAGAATGGTGCAGCCAAAATTTCACCACCGAGGGAGAACCCTAATTTGCATATACAAATATAACTTTTCTGCATGTATGAATTTCATAATAGTTAAGTCTCCTATAGGCTTATATAAGTAGTTTTAATCAAGTTTTGGGAAAAAGAATCCCTTCAAAAATTTTCAGTAATTTTTTTTTTTCATATTACAATCTGTTTAAAAAAAAAATCTTGCAATTTTCCCACGGGTCACGTGGCTTACTTCTAGATTCATACTTTCTGCCACCCTCAGGAAAGCTGTATGGACAGTAACATCAATAGACTGACTTACACCATCCTTAGTTAAATTGACGTATGTAATGAGCATGCTCTGATTAGGGCAAAGGTTACTGTGATAAGAGGGGAGAGGCGTGAGCTGTGACTTTAATGTGAATGGTGGATCTGGTCTTTTCAGTGGTGTATATTAGTGCTAACTTTCATTGTAATCCTGTCTGTTATGATGAGCCTGTTGAAAAGTTTTTGGTACAGAACAGGACTCACAGGAAGTTTAAAGATGCTGTCCACTACTTTTACATTGATGACCCATCCTTAGGATAGGTGATAAAAGTCTGATCAGTTGGGGTCCAACACCAGGAATCCCCACCGATCATCTGTTCTCAGTGTTGTTCATCGTCGGCCAGAAGTGCTCAGTTGTGGAGTCTCTATGTCTTCTGGCAGTGGCTGGATATAGGTCAAGGATAAGTCATGAATGAAAAAGTAGTGAACAACCTCTTTAAGTCTAGAACTAATCTTAGTAGCACTAGCTATTAAAAGTACAAGATTTTGACGTTTCTTTTAACATTTTAACATATCGTATATACTCGAGTATAAGCCAACCAGAGTATAAGCCGAGACCCCTAATTTTGCCACAAAAAACTGGGAAAACTTATTGACTCAAGTATAAGCCTAGGGTGGGAAATGCAGCAGCTACTGGTAAATGTCAATATGTCAAAAGTAAAAATAGATACCAATAAAAGTAAAATTAATTGAGACATCAGTAGGTTAAGTGTTTTTGAATATCCATATTGAATCAGGAGCCCCATATAATGCTCCACACAGATCACGATGGGCCCCATAAGATGCTCCATATTAAAATATGATCCATATAATGCTGTATAAAAGGTCAATGATGGCCCTATAAGATGCTCCATAGAATATGCCCCATATAATGCTGCACAAAGGTTGATTATGGCCCCATAAGATGCTCCATAGAAACATTTGCCCCATATAATGCTCCATAAAGGTTGATGGTCCCATAAGATGCTACATAGCATATTATGCCCCATATGCGGTTTCTGCGATAAAAAAATATATATATGACATACTCCCCTCTCATCACTCAGGCCCACAGCACTTGCGATATTCACCTGTCCCTGTTCCACCGCCGCGCACCGCTGTGTCTGTTCGGGCAGAGGGCGCGCACCAACGAAGTCATCGCACCCTATGACCTGAACATCACAGCCAGAGGATGCAGAAGACAGAGCCAGGTGGTGGAACGGGGACAGGTGAATATCGCATGCCTCACCCTCCCCCCCCTCTTGACGCGGTCCCTGCTTCTCCGATGGTCTCTGGCGCCGGAAGCTTGTTCCTGTGTTCAGCGGTCACGTGGTACCGCTCATTAAAGTAATGAATATGCGCTCCACCCCTATAGGAGTGGAGTAGCATCCATATTCATTACTTTAATGAGCGGTACCACGTGACCGCTGAACACAGGAACAAGCTGCAGGCGCCAGACAATCTGAGAAGCAGGGACCGCGCCGGGAGCAGGTATGATGTGACAGCCGTCACTCCCCTGTCGACCCTCTGGCACAATGACTCGAGTATAAACCGAGGGGGCACTTTTAGCCTAAAAAAATGGGCTGAAAATCTTATACTTGAGTATATACCGTATATATAGGCTAAGTTCACACGGAGTTTTTGCTGCTTTTTATGCTAATTTTCAGCTTCTTTTTACAGTACCAGCAAAGCCTATGAGATTTCATAAATCTCATGTACAGTTTTTTTGTCATCAGTATTTTGTGCTTTGCATGTTTTTAGGACATAGACCATGTCACTTCTTTCAGGGTTTTCACTCATTGATTTGAATGAGTGCTGAAAAAACGCACCAAAAACGCAGGTGTCATGCTTTGCTGCGTTTTTTGTGCCAAAGCATTATTCTATGGAATAGGCTATTTTTTCCAAACACTAACATGTTGTACACTGTACATGCTGATCAGAGACCAATCTAGCATGCCAAAACTACCGCAAAATACACACAAAAAAATTCAGCGAAAAACCAAGAAAAACAGGCTCTTTTCCTGCAGCTTCTTTCCTGCCAAGAGATCAGGTTTTGCTGCAGAAAAAGAAAACGCTGAAAAAAAAAAAAAGCCTAGTGTGAACTTACCCATAGGGACGAAGCAAAAGAGAGTATATAGACATTACAGCATGTGATCACAGCTGATTCTGTGAGGTGAAACATTTCCCTGCCTGTTTTTTAAAAAAATGCTATACCTCAAAGAAAGAATCAGCTGTGATCCCATTCTGTCCGATCTTTATACTTTTGCTTCCTCCCCTGCCCAGGAGCAGTGGTATGATCAGACCATGTCCCTGTACGATCAGACACAGACATTACACAGGACACAGCAGGGACACATTTATAGGATTATCTCAGCACAGGAACATTTTATTTAAACTCATCCAATTGTGGAACTTATTATTCTGAGATCTATTGATTAAAATGAACTTTGTTAGTGGTAAAGCCTCTTTGAGCTTAAATACGGCCTCTTATGTTTACAACAACATCTCTCAATCTTGTAGGCTCTTGGATGGGTCACGGTGTCTTGCCTTTTGCCCACATTCTCACATTTTCTCTTATGAATAAAGCCATTGAGTTTTCTTGCCATTATAGCACTGTATTGTTATAACGGGATTGTTTTTTTTTTCTTTTCTCTTTGACTATTCTATGGAGCATAGTCAAAACTAAAAAAACATCTTTGTAATCTTCTGGAAATTGAATCAAGTGCCTCTGGACTATTTTTATCAAATAACAGTAACTTGAGTCTGTACCGAAAAGTATTTCATGGTAAAGCTTCCATATTTGATTGGAAAATATGGTATTTGCCCATCAGATTAATGGCCTCGATTTCATCTACTACATTTTGCTTAATTGCATTGAAAAGTTTCAAAAACTTTGGGTAACCCAAAGTTCCATAAACATTTAACGACTTTTGTCGTTTTCATGCAAGTTTCTTCCACCTCCATCAAACTGTGTGGGACAGGACACATCAAGGGGGCAGGATGCAAACGCTTGTTTAATTCATGGCATGTTGAGGTATTACGCCAGACATTCTATGCCAGAGACTGGAGTAAGGGTACCGCCACACAGTGGCATTTTGATCGCTACGACGGCACAATTCGTGACGCTCCAGCATCGTAACAATATCGCTCCAGCGTCGTAGACTGCTGTCACACTTTGCAATGTACAACGCTGGAGCGATAATTTCATGACGTATGTGCGATGTAGAAGCCGTTGGTTACTATGTGCACATCGTATACACCTTTGTCACACCATGCGATCATGCCGCCACAGCGGGACACTAGACGACGAAAGAAAGTTTCAAACGATCTGCTACGACGTACGATTCTCAGCGGGGTCCCTGATCGCAGGAGCGTGTCAGACACTGCGAGATCGCTGGAACGTCACGGATATATCGCTCGAACGTCACAAATCGTGCTGTCGTAGCGATCAAAATGCCACTGTGTGACGGTACCCTTAAGAGCTCTGTTGTGACAAACGCCACTGATAAGACACTCCTGATTCATAAAGAGCGTCTGACAAAAGAGTGCCCTGCCCCTCCAAAAAAACTGATGTGTGAATGTGCCCTTAGAATTACTTTGCATTCAGTAAAAGGGGAGTCACTTCTACTCTGCATGCGCTTTTGAAAGTGACTTCACATTTCAAGAGAAGAAACATCTTAAAAAGATTTATCACCAACTGGACCATCCCATCCATGGAGGTGGAAAAAAAAATAAGAAAAATAATGCCTTGCATCCTGCATTGGCATTACCAGGGCTGTGGAGTCAGAGTCGTGGAGTCGGAGTCCATTTTGGTTGAGTCGATGTCATGGAAATTATGGAGTCGGAGTTTTGGCTTAAAGACTCCACAGCTATGGCAGGGCTCTGGAGTCGGAGTCATAGAAATTGAGGAGTCGGAGTCGGAGATTTGATTTAAAGACTCCACAGCTAGGCAGGGCTCTGGAGTCGGAGTCCATTTTGGTGGAGTCAAAGTTGGTGTCATAGAAATTGAGGAGTCGGAGATTTGGTTTACCGACTCTACATCCCTGGGCATTACTGCTTCTTGGTTGGTGTCATGGAAACTGAGGAGTTGGAGGTTTCGCTTACAGACTTCACAGCTCTGGCAGGGCTCTGGAGTCAGAGTCGTGGAGGCGGAGTTGGTGTCATGGAAATTGAGGAGTCTGAGTCGGAGGTTTGGCTTACCGACTCCACATCCCTGGGCATTACTGCTTCTTCTACTCAAATGAAATAGGAACGCTGCACTCAATCAGCAGTCGCTGATTGGCTGCAGTGTTTACATGATGCTTCTGCTGAATGTTTACCTCAGCAGACAAGCGAGTACACAGAAACAGCACCGATGCGGAAGGAGAAAATGTCGGGTGTTTTTTTTCTAGCTAATTAATAAAGAGTTGTCCAGAATTGGATAACCCCTTTAAAGGCATATGTCTACTGGTGACTTTCTTACTTTAAGGAAAAATACATTACATGCACATTTTATCATCACTCTCTAGGGCCACGACCATGGAAACCACTATCAATTCATCCCTGTAGCCACACAGGCTCCAGACAGTCTCATGGAAACGGCTTAGGTGCATTTTTAATTAACTATATGTCTTGACATAATGGATAAGTGAGCGTTGCATAAAGGAATATTTCTCGGCATTGCCATTAATTGGAAGGGTTAACCTGTCTTCTCTCCGAGAGTGTGGCTGAGAGCGGGTACTTACAGCGCAGCTCAGATTGTTTAATACAAGCTGATATTACAGGAGAAACCGAGGGGAATGCGATCTGATTTCAATTTAAATCAAGCGCTCCATGATGCTGTTTATATCAGTGAGTAGATCAAGCAGAATAATAACATTTCTCTGCTGTTACGTACAAATAACGGCTGCTAATAAATTAATAAATTAAAATTAATGGTCGCTCAGTCCATTAAATCTTGTTAATTTTGTTTCTCCTATAACCCACAAGTTTACATTAGAAAAACAATATATTTTTTTTAAATGATAATTTTAATTGGATCCCTGATGTGACAATCCCGCGTGTTATGGATTTCTTAATTTCTTTTCTTGATTTTATTTTTTTCTATAAAACATTAGTCATTAGTGTTATTAAGTACAATGTCCCGGACTTAAATTGCTAACAATCAAAAAAAAAAACGGAAAAAAAAAAAAACGAACATTTAATGTTAACGTGGAAGCCAGAATGGATAAAGGCTGGAATCCCACGCAGGTGTACCACGCTATGGATCAAGGTAAATCTCCTTCACATCGCCAGTGCTGTGGAGGATAACTCGGCAAGTGGGATAATGAAATCATGTAAGCGCTAATATCCTGACTACCTATCTGTGAGCAGAAATCACAAGGCAAAAGAAAGTTGGATTTTTCAGCTGATTGGCAATGAAGAAATTAATAGAGAAAAATCGTTACCGGTTGCCCTAACCTTATTTTAATTTATATGGATGCCTTTGGAGAACTTTTTATTTATGGGTCCAATGGTGAAAAAAGAAAGCCAACAACAAAATAAAACTATACCTCCTATACCGGCGATGGACCTCTGTACGCAGAGCTGTGTCCGCCACTAGTGGGATCAATATCTAGCGGGGATGTTAGGTGAGCCCTGTAACAAATCAGCGACCGCTGATCGGCTGCAGTGTTCACGTTTTATCTGAGCTAGAAAAAAAAAAAAAAAAAAAGAGTGCTTAGGTTATGTTTGGGGCATACACTAAAAAATCTCCCCAATGTAAACCCTGAACGTAAAGCTCTGATGTACGGAACTTTCTTTGCGTTAATGAGTCATGTTATATATTTTTTTTTAATATAAATAATAGTGTCGGCCTGTAAGCCGTCTGAAAAACGCACCAGTGATTTCTTTTAGCCATTTGATGGCTTTAGAAGCCAGAAGTGATTAAAAGAAGTGACAGACTGAACCAGTGCACAGCAAGTCAATTGGACATTGTACTGAATATGCGCATTTTTTTTTTTATATTTATCGAGCATTTTTTTCAGGTGAGATCAAGGCGGAATATGCCTGAAAGAGACACCATATGCACATACTGTTAGGAGAAAAAGTCCATACAAAAAAGTCATTTCTTCAGTCTTGAATTTTGGCAAAAATCCAAAACTCCAAAACAAAAAAACCCTTGTACACAGAGATTTTCATATTTCACTATTAGTACTTTCAACCCCCTTAGAGCACCTCTGAAAACCGCCACTAAACACGGTATATGAATCCAACGCTATGGAAATTAGATAGTTTGTAATCACTAAATTTGTAAAGCAAAAAAAAAATAATGTAACTATAAAAGGAATAGGAACCAACAAGTAAAGAAATATAGCAACCAACATTTGGAGACGCAGGATCAAAGTCTTGTGATGAATGGAGTGTTTTTTGTGACACATTAACTGTATAAATATGCATTGTAGTAAATGACAGCCTTCACCTTGGTACTGAAAAGCGATTATACATTTGTCATGTATACTTAGTGATCCTCCCTAGTGTCCACCACTGAGACGAACATTCTAGTCCTCCTGCATCTCAGATGGCCAATGCAGTGGAAAGCAGGCCTGTGGAGTCGGAAGTCGGTGTCCATTTTGGTGGAGTCAGTATAAAATAGACCAACTCCTAAAATATATAATAAATTGGGTTCAGTAGTTCAGTGCAGGATGTGCTGTAAATGTTTTCATAAAAATTTGGGAAAGCTATGAAATGTCCAATAAATATCTATTTTGTTCTTGACCTAAGGATCTCGGTTTTTAGTTGAAATGAATCTGTGCTGCACTTTATGTACATGCTCAGTAGTGACCAGTGCTGTGGGGTTGTAGTTGAGATGAATCTGTGCTGCACTTTATGTACATGCTCAGTAGTGACCAGTGCTGTGGGGTTGTAGTTGAGATGAATCTGTGCTGCACTTTATGTACATGCTCAGTAGTGACCAGTGCTGTGTGGTCGTAGATGAGATGAATCTGTGCTGCACTTTATGTAAATGCTCAGTAGTGACCAGTGCTGTGGGGTCGTAGATGAGATGAATCTGTGCTGCACATTATGTACATGCTCAGTAGTGACCGATGCGGTGGAGTCGTAGATGAGATGAATCTGTGCTGCACTTTATGTACATGCTCAGTAGTGAGAGGCAGTTATGTGGGGTCGGAGTTGTGTCGGAAGTATAGATATAGATTGGTAGATGGTAATACGCATCTTTAAGGTCAAGAACCGTCATAAAGCAATGGGGAAACAGGAGTTTTATGGCAGACCGGATAGATTCCATTTTAAAGGTTTGATTTTCTAAGAAGATGTTCAACTTTTTAAGGTTTATAATGGTTCTGAATGATCCATCCGGTTTTGGAATCAAAAATAACGGGGAATAGAATCCCTTTCCCTCCTGAAGGAATGGAACCTCCACCAAGACTCCCTTGGATAGAAAATTCATTACCTCCTGCTCCAATGCCTCCTGTTGCAATTGAGACTTTAATGAAGTCAATAGAAATGAGTCCGGAGGGACTCGGGAAAATTTTAATCTTAAGCCAGAGGTGATGAGGCTATTTGCCCAAACATTTGATGTTATCGCTCGCCACTGATTTGAGAAGGAGGACAATCTGCCTCCCACAGGCAGATCTGTTCTAACGGGGTTTGTCTTCAACTTTGAAAGGGCGCTTCCCAAAGAATGCACCTCTTTGTTTTGTGTCTCTTGTGGCCCAGCGGTCTTGGTTCTTAAAATCCTTCCTTTTATTAAACGCGGGCTTTCGGAACGCTCTCCTATAGAATGGAAGGTAATTATTATTATTAGGGAAGCCCTTTTTTCTCTCTCCCGCTTTGGTTAGAATCTCGTCCAGTTTAGTACCAAACAGGTACTCACCCTGACATGGGAGGCCACACAATTTGGATTTTGTTTGGGGATCACCCCTCCAGCCCTTAAGCCACAGGGCCCTACATGCTGCATTCGTCAGTCCTGCCGACTTGGCTGCCAGGCATATGGAATCAGCAGATGAGTCCGCCAGGAAGGCTGCAACACCCCTAATTAGGGGTATAGAGGATAACAATTTGTCTCGAGAGAGACCTCCTTTCAGCCCTTCCTCCAAGTCACTTAGCCAGACTAGCATGGACCTAGCGGTGCATGTAGCCAAAATAGCCGGTCTAAAAGCCCCTGTAGAAGTCTCCCAGGCTCTTTTTAAAAGCGAGTCGGCTTTACGGTCTAGTGGATCTTGTAACGAGCCCGAATCCTCCACAGGCAGCAAGGATTTTTTGGATGTGGACGCCACTGCCGCGTTCACCTTCGGGGCTTTTGACAAGTTGAAAATTCTTCATCATTGAAGGGATAACGCCTTTTTGAAGATGGTGGTAACCCCCTTTGCCCCTGGCTTTCCCACTCCTTTTTGATTAAATTTTTCACTGCTGATATTACCGGAAAGGAGGGCCTTTTCCTTTCGGATAGACCAGCAAACATTAGGTCTTGCTGTGTTCTAGGGACCTTAGAATCCTCGATGCCCATGGTGTTACAAACAGATTTCACAAGGTTATCAATACTATCCGTGGGAAAGCATGTATCTTGACCCTCGTCTGAGGAAACATATTCTTGGGATTTGACCGATTCTGCATCCTCTATATCAGAAGACTGGTCAGATATAGGGGAAACGTATCCCCTTTTTTCCTTAGTACGCGGCTCCTTGTCAGAACTATGCAGGGCTCGTAATTCTTCCCTAATCATGATTCTGATGTCTTCTAATTTAACTGAGGCTTCCTCCCGTAAGGTAGTATCAATACATGATTTACAAAGCCTCTTAGTGTGACTATCCTGAAGGGGCTGGAGACATAACGCACACGGTTTGTGTTTCGTTTTTTCCGTTCTTTTTGCCTAAGGTGTATAGAGGGAGAGGGGACAATAATCAGCTTAGTGGGGTAGATGCACACTCACCCAGTGAAGCTGTCTGTCAAGGTACCGGCTGAGGAGGAGACTGAGGCATAGGTGGAGGAATAGGTCGGTCCGACTTCTTCCTAGAAGATCCGCTCTGTCTAGAGCGGCTGCTGCTGGTATGGCTGCGTGGGGTAATAGCGGTGACTTCCACGGAAGGCATCGCAGGTTCCTTCACAGAATCCATATTAGACGCCGGATTGTCAGCGCCGGCGTCCTTTTCACATGGGGGCAGCCATCTTCATCCTGTTGAACCCGGAAGTGCTAACCACTTCCGGGTCGCGGCCATACTGTATGCGCCTGCGCTGCCACCGGCATCAGCGCAGGCGCCGTCTCCCTCCTCCATCACCCCGGAAGCTTACCTGCACTTCCAGGGGCACACACGGGGCTCCATGCAGCCTGAGCGTCCGCCGAGGACGGCGCGACGCTCCTTACCGGCGCTTGCTCCCTGCAGACAATCCAGATGGTACTCCGTGAGCCAGCAACCGCTCGTCCTGGCCTCACAGCGTCTGCTAGCAGAGGGGGGAACTGAGCCAGGACCCCCGACGCTGCATCCAGCTCTGGAGGCCTTGCCGTCCTCACAGGTAAACTGTGCAAGCGGCATCCAGGCTGGGCATCCTCTTCTCCGTGGATCTTCCCGTAGGAACAGGAAACCAAACTGTGGGAGCGAGGGGGACCGCCCCTTTTATCTCTCCGTAGGGTTTCCTGTTCCTAGGGGCGGATCCCCTCTCTCTCAGTGGGTGCTGTCGTGGCGAAGAGAAAAAATCAGTTGTATTTTTACTTAAGATTTTACCCTATGCATTGTAAAGCGTAAAATCCCCAGCAGAAATTGACATGCTGCAGATATAAAAACCCACTCCGCAGGACAATTTCCACTCTGATTTATTTCAATATTTTACTTGATCAAATCCAGTTTGCTGCTATTGCAATATAGTGCAAAATAGTGATAATTTCCCAACTGCAAACCCAGATGAAAAATCCGCAGCAGAGAAGAAACCTCCATTTCACATAGTGATACTGCCACGTGTGACTGGTGGACTCTCAATGGTCACCAGTGAACCCACTTATGTGAGATCCCACACTTCACACAATTTATCATCCATTTTTTTTACACTGTTTTTTTACACTAATGTTAGAGGACCCACAAAAACACAACTAGGGAACATTGCAATAGATGGAAGTAAGTCGATGGTTGAACGAAAGTTGAGTCAACGATCGTCGAGTTAATGATCACCTCGCCTATATACAATTTTAGTCGATAACAGATATTACAGTTGGTCAAACTGGCCATACATGATCAATGACAAATTATTTTTTTTGGAAAACATTCTTTCGAAGAAAAATAGTTTGTTCATTTTCACGAACTTTGGTCTAATGTGTAATGGGAATCAATTACGGTAACTTTTTAATGACTAATACATTTTGTGGCAACAAGAGTCGAAGGAAAAAAGAAAAACAATTAAACTCAGAAAATTCCTGAAATACTGTATTTACCAAAATTTTATTTTGACATGAACTTTTCTGGGGACCTAATGAAGGATAAGCAATAGATACACATAATGCTCCATCCTACAATGTACAAAGTGCCTATAATAAAGAATACATATTGTATATCATCCACAAACGATATTGTTCTCGTCTAATCTCACTAGTTAAACTGAAAAAAATTCGACTTCTCTTTATTGACAGATGCCTAATGATGGACTACAGACGGCCCTCCATGCACCACCACAAATATTACACGGATAAAGGTTGAAATGCCTCATACGACACCTGGGATACTGCCAGAAATCGCTGCCACGTGTCCAATAAACGAGAAGCCCTTCTTTTACACGTGAAAATGTTTGCAGGGGAGCAAAGAGTTAAGGTGGAACAGTGAGATCCCGCTGTTCATGAGTGGAGATTGAATAAACTGTCTGCAGCAATGTGATACCTGCGAGTGCCGCCTATTACTGTAACCAGCCTCCTGCTCAGACTAATTGCATTAATGCCTGGAGCTCTCACCCCCGGTGCCGTCTGTACGCTGCTCCTACTGCACCAGGACCACTGAGAAGGATTGACTGCAATTAACTGGAATAACATTAATATTCCATTAAATAGTGGTTCCTTCTAAAAAGAAAGATCTGTAAACTAGCTGTCCTCTTCTCTTAAGGTACCTTCACACTAAGCGACGCTGCAGCGATACCGACAACGATGTCGATCGCTGCAGCGTCGCTGTTTGGTCGCTGGAGAGCTGTCACACAGACAGCTCTCCAGCGACCAACAATGCCGGTAACCAGGGTAAACATCGGGTTACTAAGCGCAGGGCCGCGCTTAGTAACCCGATGTTTACCATGGTTACCATCGTAAAAGTAAAAAAAACAAACACTACATACTTACCTTCGCTGTCTGTCCCCGGCGCTCTGCTTTCCTGCACTCACTGTGAGCACAGCGGCCGGAAAGCAGAGAGGTGACGTCACCGCTGTGCTTTCCGGCTGGCCGTCGCTGACACAGGATGCAGGAGGAATGCAGAGAAGCAGAGCGCCGGGGACAGACAGCTGAAGGTAAGTATGTAGTGTTTGTTTTTTTTACTTTTACTCTGGTAACCAGGGTAAACATCGAGTTACTAAGCGCGGCCCTGCGCTTAGTAACCCGATGTTTATCCTGGTTACCAGTGAAGACATCGCTGAATCGGCGTCACACACGCCGATTCAGCGATGTCTGCAGGGAGTCCAGCGACGAAATAAAGTTCTGGACTTTCTGCAGCGACCAACGATGGCACAGCAGGATCCTGATCGCTGCTGCGTGTCAAACACAACGATATCGCTAGCCAGGACGCTGCAACGTCACGGATCGCTAGCGATATCGTTGTGAAGTTGTTTAGTGTGAAGGTACCTTTAAAAAAATATACCAGTAGTTATCAAACCTGTGTGTATGGGGACCTCCTGACTTGGCCAGATATAGAATAGGAAAATTACATTTATTATTGGAGATAAGGCACCACCAAAAGCGTCTGACAATCTAAAACTGACCATAAACATTAAATAACTCACCCAAAAGAATGTCCGCACATCTCCTATCTCCCTAAACCCCCCTCCATACACAGAAAGGCTTGGCTCAGTTGAATGCTCCTTTGTGGTCAGAAAGCCGCTGTGGCTTCTCTGGCAGAGGCTTATCTCTGCACCGACAAAAAGACCACCTGACAGGAGAGAATCAGAAGGCCCCTTACATACAGGTGCTTCTTACAAAAATAGAATATCATCAAAAAGTTAATTTATTTTAGTTCTTCAATACAAAAAGTAGAGCTCATATTATATAGAGTCATTACAAACAGAGGGATCTACGGTATTTCAAATGTTTATTTCTGTTAATATTGATGATTATGGCTTACAGCCAATGAAAACCCAAAAGTCATTATCTCAGTAAATTAGAATAATTAACAAAAAAACACCTGCAAAGGCTTCCTAAGCACTTAAAAAGGTCCCTTAGGCCATGTTCACACGTTCCTGATTTCCCTGCTGTTTTTTCTGCACTAAAAACCGCAGCTCTTGGCAGAAAACGCAGGTGCATTTTTGGTGCTTTTTGGTACGTTTTTGATGCGTTTTTTAGTGCAGTTTTTTATGCAGTTTTCTATGCAGAGTCTGTTTGTTTTCTAGGAAGTTTTTTTAGGGTTAAAATGGCTGAAAATACCCTAACCCTACCCCTACCCCTAACCCTAGTTCTAACTGTAGTGGGGGGGGGGGAAAAAATTCTTTATTTTATTATTGTTACTAGCTATGGGGGTGATAAGGGGGGGGGGGGGGGCATTTACCTTTTTTTTTTATTTTGATCACTGTGAGGTTATCACAGTGATCAAAATGTGCCTGGAACGAATCTGCCGGCCGGCAGATTCGACGGGCGCACTGCGCATGCGCCCGCCATTTTGGAAGATGGCGGCGCCCAGGGAGAAGACGGCCGAACGGACACCGGGAGGCCCGGTAAGGATAAGAGGGGGAGATTAGGGCACGGGGGGGCGTCGGAGCACGGGGGGGTGGCATCGGAGCACGGGGGGGTGGGATTGGAGCACGGGGGGGCAGCTACACTGCAGCGGTTCTGCACCACAAACCGCAGAAAACCCGCAGATATTTTTTTCGTCTGCGGGTTTTACTGCAGGTTTGACCTCACAATGGAGGTCAATGGGTGCAGAACCGCTGCAGTTCCGCAAAAAGAAGTGACATGGTACTTCTTTTTTACCGCAGCTATTCAGCGCGGCTTTTTTGGGGGATTTTCCGCAATGTGGGCACAGCAGTTCCTGTTTTCCATAGGGTACATTGTAATGTACCCTGCATGGAAAACAGCTGCGGACCCGCAGCGGGAAAATCGCGGCGGTTCCGCATTAAAAAAAGGATGGTGTGAACATGGCCTAAGTCTGTTTCAGTAGGCTCCACATTCATGGGGAAGACTGCCGACTTGACAGATGTCCAGAAGGCAGTCACTGACACACTCCACAAGGAGGGTAAGCCACAAAAGGTCATTGCTAAGGAAGCTGGTTGTTCACAGAGTGCTGTCTCCAAGCACATTAATAGAAAGTTGAGTGGAAGGAAAAAGCGTGGTAGGAAAAGGTGCACAAGCAACCGGGATAACCGCACCCTTGAAAGGATGAAGAAAAGGTCATTCAAAAATTTGGGGGAGATTCACAAGGAGTGGACTGCTGCTGGAGTCATTGCTTCAAGAGCCACCACACACAGACATATCCAGGACACGGCTACAAGTGTCGCATTCCTTGCATCAAGCCACTCATGACCAATAGACAACGCCAGAAGCATCTTACCTGGGCCAAGGAGAAAAAGAACTGGACTGTTGCTCAGTGGTCCAAGGTGTTGTTTTCAGATGAAAGTATATTTTGTATTTCATTTGGAAATCAAGGTCCCAGAGTCTGGAGGAGGAGTGGAGAGGCCACAGTCCAAGCTGCTTGAGGTCTAGTGTGAAGTTTCCACAATCAGTGATGGTTTGGGGAGCCATGTCATCTGCTGGTGTAGGTCCACTGTGTTTTATCAAGACCAAAGCAGCGCAGCCGAATACCAGAAAATTTTAGAGCACTTCATGCTTCCCTCTGCTGACAAGCTTTTTTGGAGATGGAAATTTCCTTCTCCAGCAGGACTTGGCACCTGTCCACACTGCCAAAAGTACCAATACAAACAACAGTATCACTGTGATTGATTGGCCAGCAAACTCGTCTGTCCTCAACCCCATAGAGAATCTATGGGGTATTGTCAGGAGGAAGATGAGAGACACCAGACCCAACAATGCAGACAAGCTGAAGGCTGCTATCAAAGCAACCTGGGCTTCCATAACACCTCAGCAGTGCCACAGGCTGATCGCCTCCATGCCACGCCGCATTGATGCAGGAATTGATGCAAAAGGAGCCCCGACCAAGTACTGAGTGCATTTACTGAACATACATTTCAGGAGGCCAACAGTTCAGATTTTAAAATCATTTTTGAAGCTGGTTTTATAAAGTATTCTAATTTACTGAGATAATGACTTTTGGGTTTTCATTGGCTGTAAGCCATAATCATCAATATAATCAGAAATAAACACTTGAAATAGATCGCTCTGTTTGTAATGACAATATAATATATGAGTTTCTCCTTTTGTATTGAAGAACTGAAATAAATTCACTTTTTGATGAAATTCTAAATTTTGTGAGAAGCACCTGTATTAGATGGGCAACTATGCAGAACGGTGGCTCAGTGGTTAGCACTGCAGCCTTGCAGCGCTGGGATCCTGGGTTCAAATCCCACCAGACGACATCTGCAAGGAGTTTGTATGTTCTCCCCTTATTTGTGTTGGTTTCCTCCAGGTACTCTGGTTTTCTCCCACAAACCAAAGACATAGCAGTGCTGCGGAATTAATGGAGGTATCTAACCCCTTGGTGACCACAGATACATCTTTTTTCTGACCTGTGTTATAAGAGACTAGCATCCATAAAGGGTGACAATCCTGCAGCTATCAGCAGTACAATATAGCTGACAACTTGCTGCAACAGCCATGATCAGTGGTAGTACCTACAATAGTCGTTTAACCCCTTACATGCTGCTGTCAATAATGACTACAGCATCTAGATGGTTAACAGAGTCGGAGCTCCCACATTAACCCCATCAGCACCCTGAGATCATGATCGTGTGGTCCTGATGGTTGTGATGACAATTTGTGGCCAAATAATGGCCTTAAAAGTCTGCCGGCTACAGTGTCCTGTTCAGAAGTTATCAACATTTTGATGGTAAAAATATTTTTTTTCATTCCAGTTATGCCACTCTGCATCAATTCCTGAAAAGCACTTGAAAGGTTAATAAACTAGCTGAAAGCAATTTTGAACACATTGAGGGGCGCTGTTTTTTAAATGGTATCACTTATGGGGGGTTTCCAATGTATAGGACCCCCAAAGTAATTTCAAAACTCACTTAATAGGTCACTAAAAAAATAAGTTTTGTACATTTCATTGAAAAAAAAATGAAAAATTACTGCTACATTTTTAAACCTTGTAAAATGCAAACAAAATAAAACAACATTTTACAAATGGTGCTGATGTAAAGCCGGCATAAGGGAAATACTATTTATTAATGTTTTTGTGTGGTATGACTAAATGGATTAATGGGATAGATACTCAAAAGATTGAAAATTGCTAATTTTTAAAACTGAAAATTTGATATTTTTATTAATAAACACAGAAAATATCGACACAAATTTACCATCATCATAAAGTACAATGTGTCACGAAAAAACAATCTCAAAATCAATGAGAAACATTGAATCTGTTCCAGAGTTAATACCACTAAAAGTGACACTGGTCAGATTTGAAAGATTTTGCCCGGTCACAGAGGTTAAAGGGAACCTGTCACCCCATTTTTTGAGATTGAGATATAAATACTGTTAAATAGGGCCTGCGCTGTGCGTTACTATAGTGTATGTAGTGTACCCTGATTCCCCACCTATGCTGAGAAATACATTACCAAAGTCGCCATTTTCGCTTGTCAATCAGGCTGGTCTGGTCAGATGGGCGTGGTGACATCGCTCTTTTCTTCCCCAGCTTTCCGTTGGTGGCATAGTGGTGTGCGCATGTCCAGAGTTCCGAATCCCCTGCGCGCACGAGAAGCAAAAGCGCGCGTTCTGCGCTATTGCCCCTGTCATCGGTGGGGGCGGCCATCTTCCTGGGGCCGTGCGTGCGCAGATCGAGTGCTCTGCTGCACGGGGCTTCAGGAAAATGGCCGCGGGATGCCGCGCGCGCGCATTAGAGATCGCGGCGGCCATTTTCCCAAAGCCGAGTTTGCATCTCGGCTTTGGGAAAATAACCGCCGCGATCTGTAATGCGCACGCGCGGCATCCCGCGGCCATTTTCCTGAAGCCCCGTGCAGCAGAGCACTCGATCTGCGCACGCGCGGCCCCAGGAAGATGGCCGCCCCCACCGATGACAGGGGGTAGTAGCACAGAACGCGCGCTTTTGCTTCTCGTGCGCGCAGGGGATTCGGAACTCTGGACATGCGCACACCACTATGCCACCAACGGAAAGCTGGGGAAGAAAAGAGCGATGTCACCACGCCCATCTGACCAGACCAGCCTGATTGACAAGCGAAAATGGCGACTTTGGTAATGTATTTCTCAGCATAGGTGGGGAATCGGGGTACACTACATACACTATAGTAACGCACAGTGCAGGCCCTATTTAACAGTATTTATATCTCAATCTCAAAAAACGGGGTGACAGGTTCCCTTTAAGGTAGTAAGGCTACTTTCACACTAGCGTCGGATTCGGCCCGTCGCATTGCGTCGGGCCGAGATTCCGACGCTAGCGTTTGTTGTGCCGCACAACGGGTGCAGCGGATGCATTTCTCCGGCGCATCCGCTGCCCCATTGTGAGGTGCGGGCGGAGTTCCAGCCGCGCATGTGCGGTCGGAAAAAGCGGTCCGTCGGCTACAAAAAAACGTTACATTTAACGTTTTTTGCTCCCAGCGGTCTGCCACAACACGGCGCAACCGTCGCAAGACTGTTGCGACGTGTGTCAATACGTCGCAATGCGTTGGTAATGTAACTCTATGGGGCAAAAACGCATCCTGCAAACAACTTTGCAGGATGCGTTTTTTCCCCTAAACGACGCATTGCAACATATTAAAAAAAACGCCAGTGTGAAAGTAGTCTAAAATGAGCAAATATATTTATCTGAGTTGGGTCTGAGAAATGCATAGACAACTATGGAATAATGATGTGTCAGATGAATGGGAAATATCACATAGACAACTATGGAATAATGATGTGTCAGATGAATGGGAAAGATCACATAGACAACTATGGAATAAAGATGTGTCAGATGAATGGGAAATATCACATAGACAACTATGGAATAATGATGTGTCAGATGAATGGCAAATATCACATAGACAACTATGGAATAATGATGTGTCAGATGAATGGGAAATATCACATAGACAACTATGGAATCATTGCTCACAACAGTTTTCCTTCAGAGTTTCTGCACAACACTGAAGGGAAAAAAACAACATAATAAAAATAAAAAAAATCATACTAAATTTAATTTGTATAGCGCCAGCATATTGTGCAGCACTTTAGAATTAAAGGGAATCGGTCACTGGGTTTTGCTACCTTATCTGACAGCAGGCAAACAGACCCTGAATCCAGTGCGGTATCACCTAGTTTACTGAGTGCAACCGTTCTGACACAACCAAGAGTTTTTAGAATTAGCAAAGAAGCAGAGCTGAGAAAGCTAACCCTGCCCACACCAGACTGTGTACACTGTACATTGACAGTAAGCTGCTAATCAGAGGAGGGGGCTTAGTCGGACTTGCAAGTGCACACTAGCTAGTCACAGCAACGATAATCACCAGGTGATAAAACCTTTAGTGTAAGTAAACAACAGCACACAGCCTGACCTGACTCATTCTTGAATTCTGTGTGTGTTAACCCCTAACTCATGCTGTCCTATGATTACATAGCAAAATCCTGCTGACAGAGTCCCTTTAAGATGGTCAGATACATGGAAACACAGCCTTACTACACTCTCAGTATAAAAAAGAAAACACATAAGCGCTCTGCCATTTTGGTTACAGAAATACACTGCAGATTTAATGCCATAGTATTATCACACCTTCCACATCAGCTCTTCACTATGGTTGGATGGTTAAGGAGGTTGTCACATGTTCAACATTTATCACCTATCCACAGGATAGATGATGAACATATGATCACTGGGGGTCTACCTGATGAGACCCTTACTGATTCTAAGAATGGCCATCCCAAAGGTCCCCATGTGGATGTAGAGATAGTGAGCATGTGCGACCACCACTCTTACATTACAACAGCCTTCAATATAGAAGACAATGTAACCCCCTTATGGTATTTAAAGCAATAGTGTCACCAGAATTTTGCTACCTCATCAGGGGGCAGAATAATGAACAGAAAGGGACCCTGATTCCAGCAATGTATCCATTAGTTTACTCGATGCAGCAGTTGTGACCAACCCTGTCCACACCCTAGCTTTCTATGTACAGAGTCTATTAACAGTGACCTGCTTATCAGAGGACAGGGCAGAGTTGGACAACTGCTCACTGGAGTACCAGTCCAGGGCAGTGATAATGTCCTGGTGATAAAACCTTCACTGTAAGTGAACAACAGCACACAGCCAAATAAGCGACACATCATTGAAATCTGTACCTCAGCTCCTACCTCCTGCTGCCTTTAGATTACATAGCAAAAGTCTGCTGACAGATTCCTTTCAAGGTGCTATTAACAGTATATAATTGCATCTGACAAGCTAAAATGTTCATTTTATGAGGTTTCTTGGATGGAGGGTGCTATATCTTCTCAGTCCTCAACCAAAATGTCAGGTCACTGAATCATCTGGCCTAATTCAGGGGGGTAAGCATGGCTCTAGGCTAGCTCGCTGAACATAGGTGCATATGGCTAGTGGGCACAGCAAAATATGAGTCTAGAAAGTCTTAATCCTTCTTTCTATATCACGGGCGTAATATCGTGACATACAGCGACATAGTCCTATAGCGCTCTATACAACTGCTCCTTTAATTATTTTCTAAGCAGTGACGACCTCAAAATATTGCAAGACACTTTAAGTGGTCAGATAGCACATATGATAGGAAATATGTGGAAAAGTAATTCTATCAAGATACAGAAATGTAGCAGTAGCGGGCTGTGCTCCTAGTAAACGTCTTTTATTCCCCTTTATGGAAAGTGACACCTGGATGAATATGTGACCCGGGTTACAGCAGATTTCCCAAATATCATTAGGAGAACCTCACGTCTGGCGTGTTAGACAGATTACAATTTGTGAGTCTCTGGTCTTGAGTGGCAGCACCCCAAATCTAGTGGGCATCCATGGATGTAACTATGGTGGCTCCGTACAGACAGTCCCGGAGAGATGGCAGAGGAGCGGGCTGAGTACACAGAAGTAGCTGTGTGTGCACCACTCCCTGCGCACAGATTCCAAAGTCACATGGTTTGTGGTTAAAGAGAAAAACTATTTATTGCCTGAGCAATGGAAAGAAGCTTCTGTTGGGGAAACTCGCACCAACCGCAGGGCTGCTCAGCTATTTGGGGATCACAATGGAACAAGCGCTGAAAGCCGTTCGTCACCCCTAAAGCAAAATGTGGATGCATTGTGAAATACAACACTAATGTTCTACAGTGTGAAGTAACAGGAGGCCGGAGAAATCCCTGCATCCAATGTGCGGAATAATCTCTCACTGGGGAACTAACTTTTTTTGGATTCCTATTTATTGAGAGCTATGAAGAAGTTCTTACGATTTGGTCTAAAAAAAAATAAAAATAAATAAAATAAGAAAAAAAAAATCTATTTATTATGTTTACATAGTGCCAACATAATCCGCAGCGCTCTGCAGACACTGTCGACACTCACCGTCCCCATCGGGGCTTACACTCCAATTCCCCATCATCTGGAGAGAACCTGGAAAGCCATGCACAATCATAGCGAGAACATAGAAACTTTCTGTAGACATTGTCAGAGGACCCCAAGGCTGCAGGTATAATACCTTTAAGGCCACGTTCACACATTCAGTATTTGTCAGTACTTCAGTATTTGTAGCCAAAACCAGGAGTGGGTGATAAATACTGAAGTGGTGCATATGTTTCTATCATACTTTTCCTCTGATTGTCCCACTCCAGGTTTTGGCTTAGGCCGGTTTCACATTAGTGTTTTGAGGAGCTGCGGACGGCTACGGACTTCCTCAGTGAAGCCCCGCCCTTGGCCACTAGCTCCGCCTACTTCTGCATGCGGCCTGCGTACCTATCTTTAACATTAGGTACGCAGGTCGTGCGGCGGTATGCGGATGCTTCCGCATGCGTCGTTTTGACGATGCAGCGACCAGCGTAGGACACAGCTGGTAGCATTTTTTTTCTCCGCATCGTCAAAACGACGCATGCGGAAGCATCCGCATACCGCCGCACGACCTGTGTACCTAATGTTAAAGACAGGTACGCAGGCCGCATGCAGAAGTAGGCGGAGCTAGCAGCCGAGCGTGGGGCTTCACGGAGGAAGTCCGCTGCCCTCCGCAGCTCCTCAAAACGCTAGTGTGAAACTAGCCTTACAAATACTAGGTAAAATACTGACCAAATACTGAAGACGTCCTAATGCAGACTGCGGCTGGGCTCTCCTGCCAGTTTAGGGCACCGACACTTTGCCTTTAATGGTCCACAGGTGGCTATAAACATCATCTACACAACGTCCTAACATGTTGACGTTGGCAGGAACAGCCAATGTCATAGGTTGAAGCACATTGGTGAGGTCTTCAACAGCAGGTTGGTCTTTATAATTGGTCTTCTCATATGGAGCAGTGACATTGCGGCATCTCTAGGCTCTAGGGCCCAGGTGCAAATGGAACTCCTGCACCCATCACAGTTACACCCTAGCGGCAGCGGACCATCGAATCGGTCATTCTCTTTCCTGACTACATATGTTGGGAGAAAGAAGGTTAGGTCAAGTTGGACCTAGACATGCCCAATCCTTTTTTCCCTCAACAGAGATTAGATATCCACAGCCCTTTACTCCCATCTCCGTATGATTTGGCTGGGTCGATAGAAATTGATCTCCTGTTTCTACATCGAGCTTAGAAGGATTCAGCTAGTCGGTTATTAATCATGTGATGTGATGTCATAGACCTAATGGAAAAGAGAAGAATTATCAGGGTAGAAAGGCAAAATGAGCAATTGTAAGCACACAGTGCTAGATAGTATGACTGCTATATATTAATAATATACATATTGTACTGTCACTATCTAGACATAAGACACGCCAGTCCCTGGCCCAGGGGAATCCAGAATCTAATTTCCCAATCGGACAGAACAAGCCATTTAATCTCTTTGGACCACAAAGAAAACCAACAGCTATGAGTGAAAAGCATGACGGCTCCAGACACCAGCAGAGAAGGAGATGTGTCTGGACCACTGTGCCGCAGAGCTGACCCTCTGATGACAAACTGAAGGTCACAGGCCAAGAAAGTGAACCGGGCGTTAACCCTTGATTTCATTTACAAACAAAGCAACTTCCTTTCTCACTGAACTGTTTTTATTTGCAATTCTGGAACTCGACCAAAACCATCTGAACATTTTCATCTAAATGCTGTCCCATTAACCCTTTGCACAGGGGCTGATGATCATTAAATGAAAAACGCTATGCTTTCATTTGCAAAAAAGCATTCGTGCTCGCTCTCGCTATTCTACATTTAGACTTGAAAATTTGCTTTTTGAGTGGGGAAGTGCAGCTGCGGGAGGCAATAAAAGGGAACACATCTACGCGGCTGCTCCTCGCCCCCTCTGCACCGGGAGGGTTTCGTAGTGAGAATAACATCTGCATATACAGAAATCCACATGTACAGATGGTTATCATTAATTGAAACGGGGCTCTTATATTGCAACCTGATACAACAGGATGGGGGGTTTAACAAGACGGCAATTATACTGAATTTAAACATTGAAACGTACGGCCCTCTAACTTGTTATGCCAAGTCCTCAGGAGGCTGAGAAAGATCTGCAGCTCATCCACACTTTCTGGTGAGAATATCTACAAGTAGACCGAGCTATGGTGCCGAGAAACATGCAGGTGACAATAAATATGGCTTTATTACCATTACCGCTAGAGAAACTTCCTATAGTTAATGTGGGCAGCCATTAATTGGCCCTTATATTACATAGAGATGATTCCCCGATTCAGTGGCCATATTGTTAGTCAATGGCTGCCAAACAGAGCCCTGCAAGCCTCCTCCTACCTGCCAGTATCCCCTCCTCCGATTTGTAGGCCTGGCGTGATGTCATCATTGTGACAAGCCTACCAATGAGATGAGGCGCAGACAGGAAGGAGGAGGTTAGCAGGGCATGGACTACGACATGGCCACCGCTGGACCAGGATCCTACAAATCCTGTGTCTCATTTAGGGAACGTTCTGTAACTATATCACATTGGGCATGTCGCTGGAAGGCAAGTACTGCACAGCTCTGATAAAGGGGGTCCTATGGATTATTGCATTGGGGGAGCCTTATTAAAATGACTGCTCCCAGGACCGGCAGATTTAATTCAACTGCATGGCAGAATAAATATTCAGAAGGTGACTGTTCCCTTAAAGGGAATCCATCACCAGATTTTGGGTACCTCATCTGAGAGCAGCATGATGTGGGAAAAGAGACCTTGATTCCAACGATGTATCACTTAGTTTACTGGGTGCAGCAGTTGTGACACAATCAGTTTTTAGATGTAGCAGAGCTCAGAGAGCTAACCCCACCCACACCAGACTCTCTATGTGCATTGTCTATTGACAGTGTGCTGTTTATCAGAAATCGTGTGTAGTTGAACGTGAGCTGTAGTCTGGGCAGTGATAGTCTCTTGGTGATTAAACCTTCATTGTATGGAAACAGCACACAGCCTAATAAGTGATACATTCCTGAAATCTGTGTCCCAGACTTTACCTCTCATGCTGCCATCAGATTAAATAGCAAAAACTTGCTGATAAATTCTCATTAAGGGGGCACAGGCACTGCTATGTTAGGTAAGGACACTGCCACCGTTATGGTGGGGCTGAAACTGGCTCTATTAATAGAGACACTCTTATTACATCATATGTCATTTTCAGCTTACGAGGTAATGCAATTTATCCAATTATTGTGATATATAGCAAACTATCCCGATCGTCATGCAATGTAGGGTAATGCTATTGGAGAGGTGTATTATAGGTATAGCGGCGGCTTCAGAGATAACACCCATCAGTAGGGTTGAGCGAAACGGATCGTTCATTTTCAAAAGTCGCCGACTTCTGGCAAAGTCGGGTTTCATGAAACCCGACCCGATCCCTGTGTGGGGTCGGCCATGCGGTACGCGACTTTCGCGCCAAAGTCGCGTTTCGTATGACGCGCTTGGCGCCATTTTTTTCAGCCAATGAAGGGGCGTGGGCAGAGTGATGACATAGGTCTTAGGGGCGTGGACGCCTATCGCCATGTTGTCGCTTGTGCGCTGTAGCGATTTGCAATGTGTAACACCAGCTTTTCGAGAGAGAGAGAGAGAGAGAGAGAGAGAAAAAAAAAAAAAAAAAAAAAACTTTTGAGATAGTCGGGTTTCGCGAAACCCGGCTCGACCCTAATAAAGTGAAGGTCGCTCAACCCTACCCATCAGAACACGACATTGCAGCAAGTGGCGCTAACCTGAGTCTTAAGGTTGTCGCTTCCATCTGTCCTATTTTTGGGTGAAGAGCAGACGACAACATCATGACTCCAACCAGTCAGGTCAGTAACCTCTACATGACAGAAATGTCTGCTGCCCAGCAAACGCCCCGTGCCCCAGACTTCCAGTTCCCCTCCCTTACAGTCGCACTGTAGTTCAGCCTTAGTGGTAGGTGCTAGGGTCAGGCCACACATGCCAGTCAATGCTTTCCTGCTGAATTCTGCTGCTGATGTTCATTTAACCTTCATGAAAGTATCTGACATTTCCAAAGATATATAGTCAGGGCAAACAGACAGCATGGTGCGCGACAGATCAGTTATCACTATACTGCGCTGCATCAAGTACCGAATATATGCAAAGACCAACACCATAAGCTCCAGTATTCACCATCAGGGCTGTGGAGTTGGCAAGCCAAACCTCCGACTCCACCAAAATGGGCTCTGACTCCATGACTCCGACTCCACCGCCCTGCCAGGGCTGTGGAGTTGATAATCCAAATCTCCGGTTCTGACTCCTCAATTTCCATGATACGACTCCGACTCTACCAAAATGGGTTCCGACTCCACAGCCCTGTTCACTATCCCTGTCAAGTTGTGTTAAAAAGGAGTCAACTGTACTGTATATACTGAATACACTTATGGGCATGCAGGTGTTTACAATACTGGCATAAAAGCTTTGATGAATTGGGCACTATATGTACGAAAACCAAAGTGTGAACTGTTTTACTATGGTTAAAAAAAAGGATCCAGCTTTTTTTGTTTTGTTTTTCTTTAGAGAGGATTGGTTAAAAGTGGATGATATCTGGACTCCAATCTTGGGGGTGGTGGGAGGTCCCAGGGGTTGGATCCCCAGCCATCAAGTAAGTTATAACTGAAAACTTACAACCTTGGTAGAACCTTTTATCTATTATATAGTAACATTGTTTAAAGGAGATGTCCACTACTTTACAATCCATTATTAATAGTTGCAGTCTGGTGCAGAAAATAAATGTGCTTACCTACCTCCCAGACTGTGCCGGCCCTGCGATCTCCCCACTGGCCCTCCCGGTGGTCACAGGACATTGGCTGCAGTGGTCACATGAAATAATGTCAAGTGCCAGCAGGGAGAGACAGCGGGAAGATCTCAGGAGAGACAGCGGGAAGATCTCAGGAGAGACAGCGGGAAGATCTCAGGAGAGACAGCGGGAAGATCTCAGGAGAGACAGCGGGAAGATCTCAGGAGAGACAGCGGGAAGATCTCAGGAGAGACAGCGGGAAGATCTCAGGAGAGACAGCGGGAAGATCTCAGGAGAGACAGCGGGAAGATCTCAGGAGAGACAGCGGGAAGATCTCAGGAGAGACAGCGGGAAGATCTCAGGAGAGACAGCGGGAAGATCTCAGGAGAGACAGCGGGAAGATCTCAGGAGAGACAGCGGGAAGATCTCAGGAGAGACAGCGGGAAGATCTCAGGAGAGACAGCAGGAAGATCTCAGGAGAGACAGCAGGAAGATCTCAGGAGAGACAGCGGGAAGATCTCGGGAGAGACAGCGGGAAGATCTCAAGAGAGACAGCGGGAAGATCTCAGGAGAGACAGCGGGAAGATCTCAGGAGAGACAGCAGGAAGATCTCAGGAGAGACAGCAGGAAGATCTCAGGAGAGCCAGTGGTCCGAGAGACAGGTATCCACTTTTTTATTTTATGCACTAGGCTGCTGCTATTAAGAGGTTGCCCAGTACTGGACAAGCCCTTTAAAGTGCTGTAGATTTATGCATTGTTTTTCCTTGAAAAAAAAAAAACACCTTACAAAATTATGATGATAAAAAAAAAAAATTCTTAACTTTCCTAAGTGATTTCAAAATGAAATAATCTTCCCCATTTCCCCAGCCTTCACATAATAATGGGAAGGAATCCTGCAGAAGCGAGGAGATCTTATTGCACTGATCACATGGAGGAGGTGCAGACTTATCAATACATTTTAGCAGAGGAGGCTTATCTAGTAGTAGTCAGAACCAATAAGTCACAATCTGATAGGCATGTATTACCACATCTGGGCAAGGCTCGCCGGTGTCCATCACCACCGCCGGTGTCCATCACCACCGCCGGTGTCCATCACCACCGCCGGTGTCCATCACCACCGCCGGTCCCCATCACCACCGCCGGTCCCCATCACCACCGGTCCTTACTACACCCGAGAACTGCGTATAAACAAACCCAAGACTACACAGAGGATGAGACAGGGGCACATGCCGGGAAATACAATCCCAATATGCTGGTGAATGAGCAGAGAGTAAACACATCATTACACAGCCGGTGCCAAAGGTGAAGCATTGGAATAGACCACCATGTCCTATCAGTAACTAGACATAACTCGGGTGGCACTGCACAGTAATCAAAGGGTTCACCTTCCAACACAGATTTGTACAAAGGGCAGAGCCTGGCACCTGGGCATCTGCATCACCAAACTACAGACTGGCAGGTTACATGTACAAGTACAGAATTAAAGCACATGTCATAGCAAGTCTGGACACCCACCAATGATAGACGTGGTTGCCTAGTTATGGCCGAAGTGTGACCATTTTGCAGACAACAATTAGTGGCTAATTAAACAATTATTTGATTTTCCAGAACAGTAGTTTCAGCCATAAAATCATGTGGCCAATTGTAATGACAGTGCTGTGAGCTCTTCTGCAGAAATCAAGTGATTGGTTGTTAATTAAAAAATATTCAGCTATCGGCCTGCCCGTATGGCCTTACCTTTAACTGAATTGGACTCCATTTAATTTTACAAATACAGATTCATGTCCAAGAAAGGCCATCAACATCACTCCCTGCCTGACGTGACTTTTAGGCATGTTTCATCTGGAGTCGCTCTATAGCAGAAGTGAAGGGGGGAGCACTGCATATATCTGCCTAATTATTCACATTTACTCCTGAGGGTTTAGACATGAACATCAAACTTGCATATGACTAAAACTTTGCCACCATCTACAGTCGCACTTGAATCACATAGTTTAACAAGAAACATCTGCGAGGTGGACAGAACAATGTGGCTGGCGAACCTCTGATACAACTGCAGCGCTGTGCACCTGTATCCAGAAGTGCTGCCCAGAAATGCCCGCTCCCTATTCATCAGAGGGGGCGAATAGGCCACTGCCAGGCGTTAGGGATCCGCTGTGGGAAAATGAGCAGTTTGCAAATGAAGATATTCTACGGCAATCTGCATGTGTATGGCCAAGCTCTGAACTGTGCGAGTCAAGTGCATAAATGCTCTTCACTATCTCTAGGAGCCGTCTCCCAATCTTAGGGCTCAATCAGACGCTGTTACAAAATCGTCCATTTTAATCCAGAAAAAAAAAAACAATCAATTTTCCTGCCATCTGTGTGCCATCCTTATGTCAGTTTTTACGGCCACATCATGTCCATATGGCATCCACTTTTTACATCAATAATTTAATAAATGATAAAAGGCTAATACGGTCTGCTATGTCTATCATTGCAATGGATCCAGAAAAACGCATGGCGTTTGGATGGTAACCCGTATGTGATCAGTTTTTTTGCACACCCATTGACTTAAAATGGGCAAGTGCGACCCGAAATACGGATCAAAGTAATGCACGGTGTGATCTTTTACAAACAGTCCAGGATTACCACAGTGACTATTAGTCCTTGTGCTGTCCATATCATATCCATTTTCCCAGGAGGGGACGCAGACAGAAGAGGCCCATTAAAAGCGCAGGCCTCTAAAGGCCCGCATCAGATTACAGCAGGCAGAACCAGAGATCTCACTGGGACCTTCCGACTCTCCCCAAAAAGATAATGGGGGAGGATGAGAATTGGGCAGGTTGGGCAATCCTTTATCTGGGAGATAAGACTGTCATCCGCTCTCCCAACTGAAGACCCAAATGCTTGGCTGAGCTCGGCATTCGGGTGTATGGCAAGGATTTGGGAGAGACCGCATCAGCTGAACAGCATTTGGCCGACCAATATATAAGATGTGTGAGCCCCTTTACATCGGAGTTTAGGTTGGTGCTTGTCCCCCTCTACTAATTGAAAAAATAAAATCCACACAGCTTCTTCTATAGACATCAGACAGGGAAAATGTGCTGTGATCTGAAACCAACCAGATGGATAATTTTGCTCAGATAATAGAAGGGGCCTCAGTTCCCTGTACAGGAGGTAGGCCAGGAGCGCCGCTCTGCAGGGTACAATGGTGAAGAAGCTGCACTGCTGCATTATTACTGCATTCACTCTAAGAATTGATGGTGGTCTGAAAGTTCGGACCCCACCAACCATAAAGTAAGGCATGTCCTAGCAATACGCCATGGCTTTATAAGATGGAAACACCTCTTTAGTTACACATTAATGTAGAGTTCTCACTACCAGTTACTCTCATTTTCACCCAACAAAAGTATTTCATTCACACCTTCCAGTAAAGACCCCCTTTACCACTATCTTTAAGGGTTTAATGCCTGTTTAGATGGCACCTATTAGGTGATCGGTGTCCTAGATAAATGAACGCTATCTACAGATGACATAACCGCTGGGGGGGTGTTTATTTAGAGAAAAGAAATTCTTTCAATTGGATTATACCTTCAGTGAAGAATGGCTAAAATCCAGCTTTACAACTGTACTATTCTGAGCGCTGAGCCCAGCGTGCCCCCCTATCCAGCCCTGTGCATGTACTCACACGCCCTCCCTGCCTGGGACACTTTTGTAACATGCAGATTAGGTGCCTGCCTCTCAAAAATAAGGCAGAAAGCCGCCAAATAGACACCTTGGGTGAAATGCCAATGAATTAGCAACAGGATTACTGAGAGATGCAGAATGTCCCTAGAAGGCCCAAATAAACAACGGTTTGTCATCCCCAAACTGCAACTTTAGCTACTGAAACAAATGGACTTAGCCCTTATAAAAATCATAACAACAATATACTATAGGGTTGCAGTTGTGGAAATAAAAAAAAGATCACATTTAATCCATATGCAAATGAGGGTGCTTCGATGCAGCCTTGCTGTGGACAATGTCTCGATGCAGCCTTGGCCATTGTCCCTGTGCGCCCTTGGCGTGGACAATGTCTCGGTGCACCCATGCCATGGCCAATGTCACTTTGGCCAATGTCTCGGTGCAGCCCTGGCGTGGCCAATGTCTCGGTGCAGCCCTGGCGTGGCCAGTGTCTCGGTGCAGCCCTGGCGTGGACAGTGTCTCGGTGCAGCCCTGGCGTGGACAGTGTCTCGGTGCAGCCCTGGCGTGGACAGTGTCTCGGTGCAGCCCTGGCGTGGACAGTGTCTCGGTGCAGCCCTGGCGTGGACAGTGTCTCGGTGCAGCCCTGGCGTGGACAGCGTCTCGGTGCAGCCCTGGCGTGGACAATGTCTCGGTGCAGCCCTGGCGTGGACAATGTCTCGGTGCAACCCTGGCGAAGACAATGTCTCGGTGCAGCCCTGACGTGGACAATGTCTCGGTGCGTCCTTGGCGTGGACAATGTCTCGGTGCACCCATGCCATGGTCAATGTCACCTTGGCCAATGTCTCAGTGCGTCCTTGACGTGGCCAATGTCTCGGTGCAGCCCTGGCGTGGCCAGTGTATCGGTGCACCCGTGGCTTAGCCAGTGTCTCGGTGCACCCGTGGCGTGGCCAATGTCTTGGTGCAGCTTTACACCCTCCAATCTGCATATCTAGCACCATTCCTGAGTTTTATTGACATTACTGGCTTTCTCACAGTTACTGCTCCCTAACCTCTAATCCCAGGTGTTGCGCTTATGCACCGATGCTGGAGGAGCCCAGTAGCGCATGCATAGTGTCAATGCGCAATGCTCTGATCTCCGGCTCCTCTCTGAAGCTACTTGTTCACTAAACTTCTGTGTGTAGTGAGCGGCAGCCAGAGATTACAGTATGCTCGCATCCTCACAGAGTGCGCAACGACACTGACGCAGTGAGTACACTACTGGGCTCCTCCAGTGTCAGTGCACGAACAGGGGATGAGCTAAGGAAGCACTGACTGTGAACATCAGAGGTATAAATCAAGGTCAGGGGCGGTGCTAGCGATGCAAATTGTAGGGCATAATGGTGCACCGAGATATTGGCCCCACTTAGGGTACCGTCACACTATACGATTTACCTACGATCACGACCAGCGATATGACCTGGCCGTGATCGTAGGTAAATCGTAGTGTGGTCGCTGGGGAGCTGTCACACAGACCGCTCTCCAGCGACCAAGATGCCGAGGTCCCTGGGTAACCAGGGCCGCGCTTAGTTACCCGATGTTTACCCTGGTTACAAGCGTTAAACTAAAAAAAAACAAACAGCACATACTTACATTCTGGTGTCCGTCAGGTCCCTTGCAGTCTGCTTCCCGCACTCAGTGACTGCCGGCCGTAAAGTGAAAGTGAAAGCACAGCCGCTGTGCTCTGCTTTTCACTTTACGGCCGGCAGTCACAGTGCTGGTACCCTAAGGGTGAACCGAAGCTCCTTGATTTGCGTATGGATTAAAGGTGATTTTTTTATTTTAATCAACTACAGCACCTTCACACATAATATGTATGTAACTAGTATGACTTATGTCTCCTACGTCAAAATTTAAGTTGCTGAATTTGCTGTTTGGGGGAGACAGATCCCCTTCAAACGCCACTGCTTTCATAGTATGCAGAAAATAGTATATTAATATATGGAGGGAGAGAGGAGTGCAATCAGGCATTTCAAAACATCTACTATGTATCATTGGGACCATAGATTACCAGATGCCTCATCAGCACCACGTGTTGGTAAAGTATCTGACAACTTCCAGAAGTTCCCTTTGGCACCATTTACGCCAATCTCCTGGACCTTGAATAGAAAACTCAGCTATATCTATAGACGTGACTGTGCAAATGCCATTAACAGAACCTTTTTTCTTTTTTTTTAACCTACAGCCACAGTCCCCGGCGATCAGATCATTGGGACCTTTAATTTAAAGGGAACCAGTCATTGGTAAAGGCCTCTTTACTCTCAAGTACTTATAGGTCCAGTACTTGCCCACACAGGGCGCCCGCATGTGACTGGCACCGGTTACAAAAACTAATAACATTATGTGTCCTATCTTGTCTCAGCCAATGGGATGTGCTGGTGCCGATCACCCAGGACTGGAACGCCACTTTGTTGGGGGATGGGTGGGCAAGTAAAATAAGTTCATAGTGTAAAACAACCCACGATGGTGACGTACACAAGAGAGGGGATCCCCTTGGGAATAATGTGTCTGTTGATAATTTTGCACGTGGATTTACACTTAAAAAAAAAAAAAAATCAGGTAGAGGGAGGTGCCCGAGTGTTTTACAAATCTCATCCAATGCTGCAGAAATCTTTGAAAAGTGACATCTCCTTGGGTGGAAATATACGACCACGGGACGTCAATGAATCATGTCACATATTGCAGGTTTGTTGCGAATGCTTGGAAGTAAAAATGCGCAATAAATCTACAATGAAATTTGACAGATTAGCAGCAAAATCTGCACGGGTGGATTGGGTGGGTGGATGTTTCACCCACTGAGGGAGTTTCCCGCTTACACGGGAGTAAGATGCACCTGATCTATTAGGCGGCACTGGAAACTCACAACTACACCTTCCCGTGTCCGCTCCTGGTCCGGTCCCTCCACAAAGTGCCACTCACTTTCGGAGAAAAGTGTCGTGAGTGGCTGTAAAAAGTTTAAAAAGTGGAAAATTATAATTGCGCATTTTACCTTTTTTCCCGATCTGCAGAATTTAAGGGAAAATCTGCAATGAAAACAACATACTGTAATTCTGTCTGGATTTCCCTGCAGAAATGTTCCACAGCCAATGCACCACGTGTGGAGCCGCCAGTATAGTGGAAGGTAAAGTATCAGTCTCACCATGTTGGGAGCTCAGGGACCGCGTGATGACATGGGGGGCATTAATGGCAGCCAAGGCTGGTTGTCACAGGATGCTATGATGGAGACGCTGACTGTTGTGGGTACTAGGACACACCGGGCACAGGGGGCACCAGACTACACCCAGGTACAGTGACTGCGCCCCCACTAGCCCGGGTACAGTGACTGCGCCCCCACTAGCCCGGGTACAGTGACTGCGCCCCCAATAGCCCAGGGTACAGTGACTGCGCCCCCAATAGCCCAGGGTACAGTGACTGTGCCCCCACTAGCCCGGGTACAGTGACTGCGTCCCCAATAGCCCAGGGTACAGTGACTGTGCCCCCACTAGCCCGGGTACAGTGACTGCGTCCCCACTAGCCCGGGGTACAGTGACTGCGTCCCCAATAGCCCAGGGTACAGTGACTGTGCTCCCACTAGCCCGGGGTACAGTGACTGCGTCCCCAATAGCCCGGGGTACAGTGACTGCGTCCCCACTAGCCCGGGGTACAGTGACTGCGCCCCCAATAGCCCGGGGTACAGTGACTGTGCCCCCAATAGCCCGGGGTACAGTGACTGCGTCCCCAATAGCCCAGGGTACAGTGACTGCGTCCCCAATAGCCCAGGGTACAGTGACTGTGCCCCCACTAGCCCGGGTACAGTGACTGCGTCCCCAATAGCCCAGGGTACAGTGACTGCGCCCCCAATAGCCCAGGGTACAGTGACTGCGCCCCCAATAGCCCAGGGTACAGTGACTGTGCCCCCACTAGCCCGGGTACAGTGACTGCGTCCCCAATAGCCCAGGGTACAGTGACTGTGCCCCCACTAGCCCGGGGTACAGTGACTGCGTCCCCAATAGCCCAGGGTACAGTGACTGCGTCCCCAATAGCCCAGGGTACAGTGACTGTGCCCCCACTAGCCCGGGTACAGTGACTGCGTCCCCAATAGCCCAGGGTACAGTGACTGCGCCCCCAATAGCCCGGGGTACAGTGACTGCGTCCCCAATAGCCCAGGGTACAGTGACTGCGTCCCCACTAGCCCGGGTACAGTGACTGCGCCCCCAATAGCCCGGGTACAGTGACTGTGCCCCACTGTAAGCACTGGGGGCAGCACCCATGGCATGATGTGCTCCCTTCTGCCCTCACCTGGGGATGGTGATGCACTTGGTGCTGATGCTCTGGGTCGCCAGCGCTTTCTCCAGCTCGTCCAGCTGGCCGGTCTTCTTCAGCTTCTTCACCAGGCTCTTCACCGCCTTCTCGCACCACTTCTCCTCCTGGCCATTCTGCTCGCCCTTCTTCCAGCCCAGCAGTCTCTTCACGATTGGGGGGGTGAAGGGCAGGATGGAGGACATGGCAGCCCCCTGGTGTAACGCTGCGGGCTAGGAGTGTCGGGGCTGCTTGTCACACGCCGGTGTCCTGCGGGGTCGCCCCTCTACCTGCCGCTCACCGCCTGCACTTCTCCACTCTCTCTGCCTACAATTCTCTTCTAACTTTTCATCCCCCCCCTCTCCGTCCGAACCGCGTCACCTCCCCTCCTTCTCAGGGTATTCCTCCGCCCCTGGCACCGGGCACTCCCACCTTGTCCCGCAAACACCCCTGTGGCTCCGCCCCGTTTAGTGACGTCACGTTCCATGCATCGCATATAGGCCTGAGGCTACTGTAGGCGACGGGGCGGGGCGGATGGTGATTGACAAGGACGGAGAGATTAATGCGCCTGGTGACGCGGTCCTCTCTGGACAAGTCTGTCCTGGCCACTTTCTCTTGCGTGGGTGATGGTGCAGACTGTTATTCATACACTGCGTTACTTTCCTCGCAGTGCACAATAGTATTCTGTACCACTAATAGGTTGGGACACTACAAATAAGAGGCCTGGAAGGATAAGCTGTGTGCTCTGGTTCCCTATTGGGGCATCAGCTGCACCCTGGCACTGGAGGGCACACACAGTTATGGGCAGGGCTAGTACCAGTGCTATGTGGGCTCACTCATCTGCAGCACCAGTCTGGCGAGCTGAGCGTGCCATAATCTGTGATGCCGCCATGCGCCCCATCTCGCCCAGCGCTCATGGCGTCTGCCCGCATTCACCGTAGTTATACGGGCTGTTCCTCTCTTTATGATGAGCATCATTGGATAGTGACAAGAAAATTTACAAATTACTGTTTATTAAAAGCCCTCCTAAACCATGAATGCAATTTCATATTTATTGTTTACCCAGGTTACCAGCCACCACTGTGGCCTAGCAGCAGTGGCCGAACATGCTGAGTACTTAGAGGCTTTTAATAGTATCTGCTCTGAAGCCAGCTGGGATCACTGGAGAGCCATCTTAGCTCCTGGTGTATTTTCCGATGCTGCAGAGACAAATCTCAAAGAGGGGCCCAAGAGGTGTGGGGGCCCGCTACCACCTGCAGATCTGTCACAGACACAAAGAGGGGCCCAATAGGAAAGGGGGCCGGCTACCACCTTCAGATCTGTCACATATACAAAGAGGGGACCAAGAGGTAAGGGGCCGGCTACCACCTGCAGATCTGTCACATATACAAAGAGGGGCCGGCTACCACCTGCAGATCTGTCACATATACAAAGAGGGGCCGGCTACCACCTTCAGATCTGTCACATATACAAAGAAGGGACCAAGAGGTAAAGGGGCCGGCTACCACCTTCAGATCTGTCACATATACAAAGAGGGGACCAAGAGGTAAAGGGGCCGGCTTCCACCTTCAGATCTGTCACAGACACAAAGAGGGGACCAAGAGGTAAAGGGGCCGGCTTCCACCTTCAGATCTGTCACAGACACAAAGAGGGGACCAAGAGGTAAAGGGGCCGGCTTCCACCTTCAGATCTGTCACAGACACAAAGAGGGGCCCAAGAGGTAAAGGGGCCGGCTACCACCTGCAGATCTGTCACATATACAAAGAGGGGACCAAGAGGTAAAGGGGCCGGCTTCCACCTTCAGATCTGTCACAGACACAAAGAGGGGCCCAAGAGGTAAGGGCCGGCTACCACCTTCAGATCTGTCACATATACAAAGAGGGGACCAAGAGGTAAAGGGGCCGGCTACCACCTGCAGATCTGTCACATATACAAAGAGGGGACCAAGAGGTAAAGGGGCCGGCTTCCACCTTCAGATCTGTCACAGACACAAAGAGGGGCCCAAGAGGTAAGGGCCGGCTACCACCTTCAGATCTGTCACATATACAAAGAGGGGACCAAGAGGTAAAGGGGCCGGCTTCCACCTTCAGATCTGTCACAGACACAAAGAGGGGCCCAAGAGGTAAGGGCCGGCTACCACCTTCAGATCTGTCACAGACACAAAGAGGGGCCCAAGAGGTAAGGGCCGGCTACCACCTTCAGATCTGTCACAGACACAAAGAGGGGCCCAAGAGGTAAGGGGGCCAGCTACCACCTTCAGATCTGTCACAGACACAAAGGGGGCCCAAGAGGTTAGGGGGCCTGCTACCTCCTTCAAATGTGTCACAGACACAAAGGGCGCCCAAGAGGTAAGGGAGCCCGCTACCACCTTCAAATCTGTCACAGACACAAAGAGGGGCCCAAGAGGTTAGGGGGCCTGCTACCACCTTCAAATCTGTCACAGACACAAAGAGGGGCCCAAGAGGTAAATGGGCCAGCTACCACCTTCAAATCTGTCACAGACACAAAGAGGGGCCCAAGGGGTATGGGGGGCCCGCTACCTCCTTCAGATCAACAGGCAGCTTCTGTGACAGACACAAAGAGGGGCCTATACACTGTTCTTGCACAGGGCCCCTCTTCAGTCTGTGTCCGCCATTGTCTGAACCAGTGTGTCTGGCCCTAAAGTAAATGGAGCAGGAACGCCCGCAGGAAGTCGGGAAGTTGTGCTCTGCTTCCTTCATGTTTTTATATGAATTTAATATGTTGTGTTTTGTCTATTTGTGTCAGAATTTAAATAAAGCTTTTTCTGTTCGATTTATATATATGGCTGTCTGCGGACTTCATTAATGTCTGCTTGCTTGGTAAGGCCTAATTCTGATGTCTGTTTTTTTTCTCGCACGTGAAATAAAACAGAGCATTTTTCATTTCTGTTTAGTTTCAGATTTTCAGCAGTTTGATCGGTGTATCCTGCTAAATAAAGGGGACATGTCACGTCCCCATACACTGCTAACCTAAAGCTGCCCGGCCGGGCACTGAAAGCCTGCTGCTGGGAAGAAATGACCTGTTTTCCTCCCTGCAGCTTCCATCTTTCAGTCATAGACGTGCGGGTCAGACACAGCTTAGTACATAGTGATCGGCGGCTATGATGGATGTTCATTTTTAGCTAAAGAAAGGTGTTTTCTCCTTCAGATCAGCTCAGCTGGATGTCCTGTCAGGTTGCCTGAACAGAAGAATGCGAGTTCATGATGTCTGACAGGACGGCTGCTCTGACGTGGCCTCTATCTCATGCTTCAGGCAGCCCTTCCTACTCCTACTTCATGTCCTCTGAAATCTAGGACGGGGTGTGATTGATGGTAGCTGCCATCTTGGAATCCTGACAGGTTGCAGTATATAAAGCATACCTTTTTGCTATATACCGATATTTAGAAAAAGTTTAATATTTAAATGTGTATTATTTATTTTAGTTATTTATTTCAGTACATTTCTCGGAGCACACCTTTAATCTGCAGATTATTTCAATATCTGGAGGTTAATAGCTTTTTGGGGCATGACAGGTTCCTTTTAAGACTCATTCAGATGAGAGTAGAATGCGTCAGTGTGCTGTATGGGAGCATACGAACAGTACAAGGACCAATGCAAGTCAATGGGAAAGGCTGCATTAACATTTTTACATACAGACTGATGATCAGCGTGGAAAAACCACAGCATGTACTACTTTGATCTGTATTTTGGATCAGACTTGCCCATTATAAGGCAATGGTTGACTAATATACGGATCACACACAGCTTACCATCCCTATGTCTTGTGTTTTCCATGGACCTGTAACTAATAACATCCTATAATTACAGCAAGGAAGTTCAGACATTTTAGGCTACAGAGGACTAATGAGCTGCATAATGGCCCACCATATGAATGCTGAGAGGCTCATTGTTCTTGTGCAGGATAAGTGTGAACTTTGGGCTACCAGAGGGCCTTCCTACAGTGACAGAAACAAAAAGGTGTCCAAAGTATGCAAAATGCTCTTCCTCAGCATGAAGGTCACACCTGGAAAGCCAGTCATCTGTAATGCTGTGAACCTCATTTATGCTGATTAATTTCCACATCCTTATGTCCATAAATTATTATTTTTTTAATTTAAAATTTGGATCGATCTGCTCATCTCTAATTATTGACTGTATTTTTGTATGTTGTTGTTTCATCAGTCTATTCTAGATCTCTTTTTCTGTTCAGCATACTCTCAGTTTTGTTTCTGTATTAAATGTGTATTCCACAATCTTTAGAATTGAGAGTCCTCAGTGGTTGATACCTTTTAATGGCTAACTGAAAAGATGGTAACAAATTTCAAGCTTTCGAGACTACACAGGTCTCTTCATCAGGCACAGACTAAAACAAATTCTGGAGAATCACATATTTATGCACAACATAGCACAGAAAAAAAAAACATGGATAAGACAGGTGTCTCGATAGCTTCTAATTTGTTACCATCTTTTCAGTTAGCTATTAAAATATATCAACCACTGAGGACTCTCAATCTCTCAATTCTAAATATTTTTCTATCTACTGGCTAAGGCTAGTTTCACATTTGCGTTAGAATCCGCAGCGTTTAATCCGCATCTGCAAGTACAGGAAAAAAGCGCATATAATAATAATTTCTAATAATTTTTATTTATATAGCGCCAACATATTCCGCAGCGCTTTACAAATTATAGAGGGGACTTGTACAGACAATAGACATTACAGCATAACAGAAATACATAATTGCATATAAACACGTACAAACGCGGCGTTTTGTAGATGCATGCGGGAACGCATTCGGTTAAAAAAAGCCGCGTTTGTACGCTTCTCAGTGCATTTTTTCCTGCGTTTGCGTTTTTGGTGCGCATGGTGACAAATTTTACAGGAGAAAAATCTAGATAACCAGACACCGCCAATGTGACTACAGAGGGTGTGTATTATGGGATTTCTTTATATAGACCCTTGAACAGCTGAAATCTTCAGATTTTGCTCCTGTATCCTGTGTCATAATGGATCTTCGCATGGAGAGCTTTTATTTCAACCTGGATTTAAGCATTAAGCTGTTTCTTGCCTGTGCGTTTGCTTGGGAGCAAGACAGAAATCGAGAAAGACGGAGAAGGAGACGTCGTAGACGTTTTTGGAGACACCCCATTATTGAACTATGTGAGAGCCATGGAGCATATCACACGCTGTATGGCGAGCTTAATGCCAACCCGGACAAATTCTCGGAATATAAAAGGATGTCGCAAGACTCCTTCCGGGATTTGCTTTCTCGTGTCCAAGGAACCATACGGAGACAGGACACCCAGCTCCGTAAAGCGATTCCACCAGAGGAACGTCTGCTGGTTACATTAAGGTACGTAACAAATCTAAACCAATGGCAGTGCAAATTTTGGGTGTTCTGACATGTATTTTTTTATATTTTCCTTTCTGTCTTTAGCATAACAACACCATAAATAGAATTGATTGTAATTTCTTTTTTTTTTTTTTTTCTTCCAGATTTCTGGCAACCGGAGAGAGTTTATCATCCCTCCACTTCCAATACCGGCTTGGAATATCCACCTTGTCCGGAATAGTTTCGGACACCTGCTGGGCTTTGTGGAATGTACTCCAGGATGAGTTTATACCCCTACCCACCTTGGACATGTGGATTGGAATTGCGGATAAATTCTGGAATGTGTGTGATTTCCCCAACTGTTTGGGAGCGGTGGATGGAAAGCACATCCGCATTATCAAACCAGCCAGAACAGGATCGGAGTACTTCAATTATAAAAAATATTTTTCTGTTGTGCTCATGGCAATAGTCGATGCGGACTGTCGCTTCATCGCCGTGGACATTGGAGCTTTTGGCCGTGGCAACGATTCCCAGACTTTTAAGAACTCTGATATGGGCCGCCGTGTGTATTGCAAAAATTTTAATTTGCCACGACCGCTCCCCAACACTCAAGGTCCACCAATGCCATTTGTTATGGTTGGTGATGAGGCCTTTCAGATGTGTGAAAACCTACTGAAGCCATATTCCAGTCGGGACTTGAACCACACTAAAAGGATTTTTAACTACAGACTGACCAGGGCCCGAAGAACAGTAGAGTGTACCTTTGGGATTCTAGTCTCAAAATGGCGCATTCTTGCATCAGCCATTAATCTAAAAATGGAGACAGTCGACGAGGTGGTCAAAACCTGTGTGTTTCTGCACAATAACATAATGGCTAAGGAGCGGCCCAACATTGAACTGGATGAACCAGTTGCACACCCACTGCCCGATTACCAGCATCACCCGCTGCGGTCAACAGCTGAAGTTGGCCACATGCGGGACCAATTTGCTACATTTTTTTATTCGGATATTGGGCGTGTGTCATGGCAGGACAATGTTGTGTAAATGTCCTGTTGGGATTTTATCTGTACCAGTTATTTTCTTAAATGTTACTAATATTTCCTGTTAATAAACTTTATTTTTTGGTGTCTTGACCGTGTCTCCTATGTATGTCCTCTACAAACCAAGGCTGTCCTCACACTAGCAGTATTTGGTCTGTATTTAATATCAGTATTTGTAATCTAAAACCAGGAGTGGGTGCTAAAAGCTGAGATGCTAGATATGTTATTATTATAATTTTCCTCTAATTGTTCCAATCCTTGTTTTGGCTTACAAATACTGATATAAAATACTGACCACATACTGTTATTGTGATAGCAGTCATGTTGTTTTAGTGGTAAGGTTGTTGACGTCATTGCGTCTTGATTCTGTTCTGCAGTATCCACTGGACACAGACTGAAAAGACAATGACTGTCATACAAAACAGATCTATACTCATCAAGTCAGGTATCAGAAATAATGAATTCATGATGCACATATAACAGCCTCATGAATTCACTATTTCTGACACATGTCCAGGTGAGCATAGATATGCCGTGTATGACCGCCATCGTCCCTTCACTTTGTGTGAATTAGATTGCGTACACAGAAGAGAAAATAGAGGTTATACAAGGCAGTTCTCTACTCACCAGGTCAGGTGTCCTAACTAATGAGTTTTTGGACACCTGACCTGTTGAGTATAGTTCTGCATTGTATTTCCGCCATTTTCTCTTTAGTCTGCAACACTAGTCACAGACTACGGTAAGCAGAAGGAAGAGATTATGGAGATAATACAAGTATTCATTTTTTGGCCCACCTCATATCTGTATACTAAAGACACACAAAGCTGCAGTCTTTTACTTGCTAACTACTGGAGCTATGATGTGGCCAAAAAATTAAGTGTTCGGGGCACGGTGTGTGTTGACGGCGGCGAAATACACAATTAAACCACACATAATTGGGGGCTAAAAATAATATTATTTATTTTGTTATACACAAACTTTTTATTTAACTGTGCCTGCTTGGGGTAGAGTGTGAAACGGGGGGTGTGAAGCAGTGAGGACTGGCTAACAGTGTACGACGCAGGGGTGGCAGGAGAAGGGGCAATGAAACTTGTGGGGTCTGGTAGTTCGGGGATAGGGCTTGACACATGAGAGGCCTGAGACACACTGGAAGGGTGAGACAAACCTGACATTACAGACACACTGGGAGGTGAGGGGGGAAGAATACTAAGAGTACGCTGTTTTTTATTTTGTCTCCCTTTCTGGGATCCCCGGGTTCTGGTAAGCCTCGGTGGGCTCATATGTCGTGGCATGGTCTTGGTTGATGACCTGTCAGGGTCCGGCTGCACTGTGCCAGAGTCCATAGTGCTCGTAGAGCGTGCAGCCATGCCAGAGTCCATAGTGCTCATAGAGCGTGCAGCCATGCCAGAGTCCATAGTGCTCGTAGAGCGTGCAGCCATGCCAGAGTCCATAGTGCTCATAGAGCTGAAGGCCATGCCAGAGTCCATAGCACTTGTAGAGCGGAAGGCCATGCCTGGGTCCTGCTGCATCGTGGTGGTGGCGGTAAGGAAGGCCATGCCAGGGTCCTGCTGCATCGTGGTGGTGGCGGTATGGAAGGCCATGCCAGGGTCCTGCTGCATCGTGGTGGTGGCGGTACGGAAGGCCATGCCAGGGTCCTGCTGCATCGTGGTGCCAGTATAGGAGGTCCAAGCAGGAGCAGCGGTTGTCATGGTGGTGGCGGTGGGCTGTCCAACAGCACTCGGCATGGTGGTGGTGCTGTACTGGTGTCTGGCAGTGCTAGGAATAGAGGTGGCCGTGCAGTGGTATGCAGCAGAGGTCGGCATTGATGTTAATCGTGACAGTGAAGGCACAGGTGGATATGCCGCCACTGTCTGCTGAAAATACCGACTCTGCTGCATAGCCTGCACGTAAGCAGCATTGCAGGCTTGCATGACACTAAGCTGGAGATCAGGAGTAAGGAGTTCCGACATGCCCTGCTCAATTTGGTTAAAAAAATGATGTACTGGCCTCTGGAGGTCGGCTTTTACTTGGTCAAGGCTTTTGGTGACCTCCTGGATACGTGTATTCATGTGGCTAAGGGAAATATCCATTCGGTCACCCAAAGCCTTGAGTGTTGTGAATTCTGTTGTTGAGCTCCCTCCTGTGGTCATGAATGGTACTTCGGTGAGTTCGGTCCATGGGCTCCCTCTGGTGGCTGTGAGTGGAGCTGCTGCTTCTGAGGTTCCTTACACAGGTGACGTGGTTTATCCTTTGGTTGGCTTCTCTATTTAACTCCACTCAGATCGTTTCTCCATGCCAGCTGTCTATGTTTTAGCATTAGTTCAGTTCGCTCCTGGATCTGTCTGGTGTCCTGTCTTCTCCTGCAGAAGCTAAGTTCCTGATTGCTATTATTGTTCTTGTTTCTTTGTCCAGCTGGTTATCTTGATTTTGTCTTGCTAGCTGGAAGCTCTGGGATGCAGGGTGGCACCCCCGCACCGTGAGTCGGTGCGGAGGACCCTTTTGCACACTCTGCGTGGTCTTTTGTAGGTTTTTGTGCTGACCGCAAAGATTCCTTTCCTGAGTTTAACTATCAGGTCGGGTGCTCCTAACCACCAGGTCATAACAGTTTACAATTATTTTTGAAATTCAGAAACTTAGATCTATTTCCAGAAAATAAATCAGGAGTAGGAATTCTAGGCTCTAACATCGGATTCTGAACCACAAAATTTTGAATGTTTTGTACCCTTGCAGTGAGATGATCCACACAAGAGGACAGACCTTGAATGTCCATCTCTACACCTGTGTCCTGAACCACCCAAAGGTCTAGGGGAAAAGAAAGACAAAACACAGTGCAAAGAAAAAAAAATGGTTCTCTTATCCCTCTATTGAGATGCATTAATACTCCGGGCCAGCTGTACTGTTATGACCTGGTGGTTAGGAGCACCTGACCTGATAGTTAAATTCATACAGGATGAGCTCTGGGATGTGGGAGCTCTGCTGACCGCAAGCCCTAATCCTATCGCACACACTAGAAATAGCCGTGGAGCGCTCCTGACGCTCCCTATGCGCCTCGTCACAGCCTAAGAGCTAGCTAGCCCTAGAGAAGAAAATAAAGCCTACCTTGCCTCAGAGAAATTCCCCAAAGGAATAGGCAGCCCCCCACATGTAATGACTGTGAGTAAGGATGAAAGTCACAAACGCAGAAATGAGATAGGTTTCAGCAAAGGGAGGCACGACTTACTAAATAGACAGAGGATAGGAAAGGAATCTTTGCGGTCAGCACAAAAACCTACAAAAGACCACGCAGAGTGTGCAAAAGGGTCCTCCGCACCGACTCACGGTGCGGGGGTGCCACCCTGCATCCCAGAGCTTCCAGCTAGCAAGACAAAATCAAGATAACCAGCTGGACAAAGAAACAAGAACAATAATAACAATCAGGAACTTAGCTTCTGCAGGAGAAGACAGGACACCAGACAGATCCAGGAGCGAACTGAACCAATGCTAAAACATAGACAGCTGGCATGGAGAAACGATCTGAGTGGAGTTAAATAGAGAAGCCAACCAAAGGATAAACCATGTCGCCTGTGTAAGGAACCTCAGAAGCAGCAGCTCCACTCACAGCCACCAGAGGGAGCCCATGGACCGAACTCACCGAAGTACCATTCATGACCACAGGAGGGAGCTCGACAACAGAATTCACAACACTTGAGTCCTTCGTGAAAAACCGAGCTCAAGTGCAAAAACTCGGGCATGAGGGACCTGTCCGATGCCCTCTGGCGCTGCCAGGAGGAGCCCAAAAAAAAGGGGCAGAGGCAGAGGACTGGGAAAGGGGAAGACCTGATGGACCAGCTTCCTGGTCTCCAGTTTGTGTGGCAAGCCCACTTGCTGCAGAGCTGCTGGATGGCTGGGACGGGTCCGTGGCTGTCTGATGAAGGACCGCTCCAGAACCTGGGCCAACAGTGCTGCTCCATGTGCTGTGAAAAAAGGAAAAAAAAATTAATAACAAAAATTAACCAGACGCCAACTCCTGTGGAATAGAAACATACAGATTATGGCAATACAACACAACCTAATGCACGGGAGAAATGCTTACGTTCTCTAGGTAAGGACCGGTCTTAAAAATGCCAGAACGTGATGGTATTTGTACTTTCGGATTGTTGCTCCTGAACCACTGGGAACATGGCTCTCTTGACGCAGGTCCTTGTTGAAGCGGTCCTTCATCGAACGCCAACGTGTTTTGACTTTGAGCACTGTTGAAAAAGAAAATTATGGTTAGACAATGTACTTATACAATTAGGTTCTGTAGAAGGACGTAGATCTGGGGATTTATTATGATGGAATATAGGCTGAACTGGATGGACAAATGTCTTTTTTTCGGCCTTACTAACTATGTTACTATGTTACTATGTTACTTTTGGCCGTGCTCACACAACTGTGTGTGATGAGAGAAACTCCTGAGAGTTTCTCTCATCACACACAGTTGTGTGAGCACGGCCAAAGTCTCTGCTGCTTCACACTGCATTCTAATACTTACAAAATGCATTTCGGACCCGAGTAGGGGCATTGTCCCCGAGTAGGGGCATTGTCCCAGCCTTCCCACATCGCTTTGGCCACCTCATTCCATAGGCGCCGGATCGTCACGTTGTCCAAGTGCTGTGGAACCAGGGTGTCCCACAACGGGACTCGCTCCTGGACCAGGGAGATGAGCAGGTCATTTTCTATGAGGTCTTCATCCCATTCTGGAACCTTAAAATTAAATACAGACATTAATGTTGGATACATTAACATAAGGAAAAGAAAGAAAACAGAGGCTGAGAAATGGCATGAATAAGGGAAGTCAAGATACAAAAGGAATCCAGAAGAAAAATGTAAAGAAATAGGAATGTAAAGAAAGGAAGATTCAAGAATACTAAAGTGAGGATACATTAAACAGTCAGCCAGGTATACTTACACGCTGCCACCTTGACACTCGACCGTGATCCCGCTGCTCCTGCCCAGCCTCTGCCGCAGTAGAAGTGCTCTAAAAAATGAAAAACAAAAATTGTCATGTGTAGATTAGACAGTGAATACTTACCAATCTGAGGAGGTGAGTACTCACTTCACTGACATGTTCGGCTTCAGAAGGCCCAGGACGCTGTTCCTCATCAGAAGAAGAAGACATTCTGATGCATGCAGAAAGAAAGAAATGGCAGAAATTAGGACATGTAGAGACAGAAAATAGAAAATAAAGGCATTGGCTAGGATATACTCACATTGTTCTGAGTGTAGATACCTTCCTGTGTCTGGTCTGCTGCGTCTGGAAAGCTTCTTCATCTGCTGCGTAGTGACCTGCAACTGTCCACTCCCTCCCTTTATCACCTTGTATGTGGGGGGTGACTTATCAGTGTCTAGACATGTTTTTCTCTGGTGCAACGCATGCGTTCACATAGACAGCAATGCGTTTTTTTGGCACATGCCTTACGCAATCGACCGCAAATGTTTCTAGGTGGCAAATTGATGCCTCTAAAATTAGTACATGTAGCGTTTACCGCGCCAACCCGCAGACAACGAAACGACGCATGCGTCGTCAAACGCGGCAAAAAGCAACCGATCGCAGACGAATGCATCCTTAATGTTAAATATAGGAATACACAACGCATGCGGATATTTGCGGAAGAAACGCTGCGGACACAACCGCAAATGTGAGACTGGCCTAACACGGTACCAAGATATATATCTTTCCTGTATTCCACAATCTGTAATTTTTTTTCAAAAGCCCAGTATCCTTAAAGTGAATGTGTCTTCAGAACGTTTATAACAGGCATTGTTTTTTCAATTTTTCCATATCAATATATATAATAATATAATATATATAAGAGTTCTTGCAACTTTCACATTGAATACTAAGATTTATAATCTCTTGTGTCCGTTTATAATGCTGGAATTCTATTCACACTCTTTCCTGTGTTTGAGCTCTGTGGTTCTATAGGGAATGATACTTTAGGTGACTTGAGTGTATTATGTTTTTCTCTTCTGGGGGTCACAGGACCCTAATCACAGAGTAACCCATTATTGAAATTATATCATTTCATCAGTGGTAGAGTCTATGTATTTTTTGTCAGGACTCAGTGGCGTCCCCTATATGGCATTTTGCTTTTTTAAAGGTATATTGATTTTATATAATGGAACTCTTCGTTACTCAGGCCAGGAATTTAGAGCCAGAGCATGCTTGTAATTATACTAAGACTAATACTTTCTGTTCTGTACAGAAGATTTTACAACTCTGTTTTTGTAAATTGATTGAATAAGGCATTTTGGTTTTACCGTACCTTCAATTTTTCTTTTTTCTTTAAACTCATTTCAATTAACTCTCAGCTCAAAAGTATACAACAAATCAAATAAAAAAACAAATCAAATACAGAAAGGTACATTATGGATTTATGGTTTACATTTTTTGTAGTCAACATATACACGACACTTGTATTCAATAGAAAAATGTAAATAAACAAAAATAATATATATATAATTACAAAATCAATATGGTGATATCCATAGATCTTCAACTCGTTACCCAACTTCTCTCCAGCATCAGGGATGAGAACTTTGGGAACATATTGGCTCAGATCACTACCAGGGCCAGAAGGCCGAAGGGACCTGAGAATGTTGGAAAAATAGGAGATGCCCACCATCCCTCCCCCACTTAAGTACATGTTTGAGGACATTCTCTATTTTTGCATACCAAACTTTCCGAGGAAATTGTCATATTAAGTAAATTCTTCTGTTGAGAAAAGGAAGAGGTTCTATCCCCCATCCACCTGAGGGCAATTTCCTTCCTGGGCAGGAAGAGAGTTTCCCGATGAAAGATACGATTATGATGGGTCCATAAGGGCTCTACTCAGATACACAATATACAGACCTCTGGGGTGTGTGGGATGGGTATTCCCAAGAAGTCTTCCAATAATTCCAACACCTCTTCCCAAAACAGATGTGAGGGCATTCCCATGTCATGTTCCAAAAGTCCTTCCCAGACATTCTGCACCAATAACAGTTTAGCCGTGGGCACACATTACATTTTTGCGGTATTTTTTTCCGTGCAGATTTGTTACAAAAACCTGAAGGGGTTCCTGATGCCTGCAAAGTGAATGATAATCCTGAAGTCCTATGCACACGATGCTTATTTGTGACAGATTTGGTGTGGATTCAAATTTGCAGCATGTCAATTCTTTCAGCATTTTTGCATTTTCTTTCACTCATTGATTTCAAGGAAGTCAGTAAAAAACACTATAAAAAAACAGGTCTATTTTAACATGATTGTGTATTTGTTGCTTTTTTGCATGAGTTATTAGACAGCGATGAATGCTATAGAGGCAGATAATAACCTATTTGGCCTCAGTGTCAATATGAGAGTCAAATTTCCCTTGGGCGTTCCTGGAGCAAATTCATATGGTAACTATTGTCCTACATTGTTTACAGGTGTATTAAACATATTATGGTTATGTGTGACTCTTATTTGATTTTGCACCTTGGTCTTCTCATTTGTTTGCATTGGCTTAGTTCTCCCTTTATGAGACTTCCATACTGTCACACCTTGGAGCATCATTTCTGTCACCCCGTTTACTTTTGTTTGTTTTTATATACACATGGTAGATCTATTTACTCTGTGCATCACACTACCATCCATTATTTAAATGTTAATTATATTCTATGTATATAAACATTTCCATCTTATATTTACAACCAATGTGGTGGTTTAGTTCAGAGGTATTCAGGTATATATGGATGGTGTTTGGTTGTAAATTTTAGTTACCACTGACAGGTGTTTTTATATTGTGCCCTGGGTCTGTTTTTTGCATCTTACACATTCCCCTATTTTCTCTTTTTAAAATGGTTTCAATGCATGAATCCCTTTGAATTGATGTACCAATAAAGGATTTTTACACTAATCATTGGAGAAGAGAATCTCTTTTTTACTGCCGGTTCTATAGAGATAGATAGATAGATAGATAGATAGATAGATAGATAGATAGACATATGTATAGAAAGACAGACGTATAGAAAGACAGACATTGTGTGCAGAATTATTAGTCAAGTTGAATTTTAGAGGACTATTTTAATTATTGATCAACAACTATGTTCTCAATCAACCCAAAAGACTCATAAATATCAAAGCTTAATATATTTGGAAGTTGGAGTGTTTTTTTTTTAGATTTGTCTATCTTAGGAGGATATCTGTTTGTGCAGGTAACTATTACTGTGCAGAATTATTAGGCAGCTTAATAAAAACCAAATCTATTCCCATCTCACTTGTTTATTTTCACCAGGTAAACCAATATAACTGCACAAAGTTTAAAAATAAACATTTCTGACATGCAAAAACAAAACCCCCAAAAATTAGTGATCAATATAGCCACCTTTCTTTATGATGACACTCAGCAGCCTTCCATCCATAGATTCTGTCAATTGCTTGATCTGTTTACGATCAACATTGCGTGCAGCAGCCACCACACAGCATCCCAGACACTGTTCCGAGAGGTGGACTGTTTTCCCTCCCTGCAGATCTCACATTTTATGAGGGACCACAGGTTCTCTATGGGGTTCAGATCAGGTGAACAAGGAGGCCATGTCATTATTTTTTCTTCTTTGAGACCTTTACTGGTCAGCCACACTGTGGAGTAGTTGGAGGCATGTGATGGAGCCTTGTCCTGCATGAAAATCATGTTTCTCTTGAACGATACCGACTTCTTCCTGTACCACTGCTTGAAGAAGTTGTCTTCCAGAAACTGGCAGTAGGTCTGGGAGTTGAGCTTCAGTCCATCCTCAACCCGAAAAGGTCCCACAAGTTCATCTTTGATGATACCAGCCCATACCAGTACACCACCTTCACCTTGCTGGCGTCTGAGTCGGAGTGGAGCTCTCTGCCCTTTACTGATCCAGCCTCTGGCCCATCCATCTTGCCCATCGAGGGTCACTCTCATTTCATCAGTCCATAAAACCTTTGAAAAGTCAGTCTTAAGATATTTATTGGCCCAGTCTTGATGTTTTAGCTTATGTTTCTTGTTCAAAGGTGGTCATTTTTCAGCCTTCCTTACCTTGGCCATGTCCCTGAGTATCGCACACCTTGTGCTTTTTGTTACTCCAGTAACGTTGCAGCTCTGAAATATGGCAAAACCGGTGGCAAATGGCATCTTGGCAGCGTCACGCTTGATTTTCCTCAATTTATGGGCAGTTATTTTGCGCCTTTTTTTGCCCAACACGCTTCTTGCGACCCTGTTGGCTATTTGCCATGAAGCGCTTGAATGTTGGGCGATCACGCTTCAAAAGTTTGGCAATTTCAAGACTGCTGCATCCCTCTGCAAGACATATCACAATTTTGGACTTTTCAGAGCCCGTCAAATCTCTCTTCTGTCCCATTTTGACAAAGGAAAGGAAGTTGCCTAATAATTACGCACACCTTATATAGGGTTTTGATGTCATTAGACAACATCCCTCCTCATTATAGAGATGCACATCACCTGATTTACTTAATTGGTAGTTGACTCTCAAGCCTGAACAGCTTGGAGTAGGACAACATGTATAAAAAGTATCATGTGATCAAAATACAATTGTCTGCACACAGTGTAGATACACCGACAGACATATAGACAATCTTCGGACATATTATAAAACTGCACTCTGTGGAACCTATTGAACAGCTTTTTATGATTAAATATATAAATACAAGAAAGAAAAAAACAATGTCGGGTCTCCCCAATTTTTGTAACCAGCAATACAAAAGGTGAAGCCGTGAGGTGATATTAACAGGCTGGGAAAGTCTCTGGTTATTGGGTCCTTCCCAGTGTCGCAGCTCGCAGCTGCCCAAGAAGTGGCACATTACATTAGATGCGTCAATTCTGGTGCTTTGCCTTGGCTCTTCCCGATTGCCCTGAAGTGGTGGCAATTGGGGTATTGGTAGTTGGGGTTTATGTCAGCTGTGAATTCTCCAAACACACAGCTAATATCAAAGTCTGGGGTTAGTAATGGAGAGGTGTCTATCAGACCAGTAAGTAATAAGAAAAACACACACACAAAAAATCATTTAAATAAACACTTCCCGACACTTTCCTTGGTTACCTCTCCATTTCAAAACCATGGGCTTGATATCAGCGGCTATAAAACAGCTGACATCAACCCCACAATTATTACCCCACTCAGGGCTGGCTCCAGGTTTTTGTGGGCCCCATGTGAAAGAGTGTCAGTGGGCCCCTTGAACACATACCACGATACATGAGGCACAGATACAGCAGAGAAATACAGTGTGTCCATAAAGACATGGTACACTTTTATAGTTTACAATTTGGTGCCCTTTCTCTGGCCCAATCATATCAGACCTGTTCGTGAGGAGAGATAACAAGAATCAATCAAACAACACAAACTCATTTAAAGGGAATCTGTCACCCCAAAAATCATATATGAGATAAGGCCACTGGCATCAGGGGCTTATCTACAGCATTCTGTAATGCTGTAGATGAGCCCCCGATGTAACCTGAAAGGTAAGAAAAACAGGTTATATTATACTCACCCAGGGGCAGGCCCGCTGCAGTCCGGTCCAATGGGCGTCGCGGTCCGGGTCCGGCGCCTCCCATCTTCATGTGATGACGTCCTCTTCTTGTCTTCCTGCCACGGCTCCAGCACAGGCGTACTTTGTCTGCCCTGTTGAGGCCAGAGCAAAGTACTGCAGTGCGCATGTGCCGGGCCTCTCTGACCTTTCCCAGTGCCTGCGCACTGCAGTACTTTGCGCTCAACAGGGCAGACAAAGTACGCCTGCGCCGGAGCCGCGGCAGGAAGACAAGAAGAGGATGTCATCGTATGAAGATAGGAGGCACCGGACCCGGACCGCTTCACCCATCACACTGGACCGCAGCGGGACCGCCCCTGGGTGAGTATAATATAACCTGTTTTTTTACCTTTCAGGTTACATCGGGGGCTTATCTACAGCATTACAGAATGCTGTAGATAAGTCCCTTATGCCGGTGGGCTTAGCTCATATACGATTTTTGGGGTGACAGACTCCCTTTAAGCTGTTGCTGAGATCCCGGTCAGATTAACCCATGATAAACTGAACTCTGATTAATATGCTGCCAGGTCTGTGACATCATGCAATCACAAGCGTATGCTATCATTTGGATGTGTGTAGGGCAACAAATGGAGCCCACATCGAACTGCACTGAATAGGTATGAAACTGGGAGAGTTTTTCTTTTATTTGGAGCAGATTTCACTTTTCTATATTTTTTTGTTGTTTTCCAGTGACTGGTCAAAAGTTCACCATGACTTTATGGACACACTGTATAGGTATAGTACAATGCCAAATATTCACCTATTTCTTATATTACATGAGTGATAGCTATTGTAAACCGTCGCAGTGCACAGCTCACAGAGTCACTGCAGACTTATCATTTTAGACAGGACAGTATAGTCCTCCATGCAGTATTATGGGCACAACATAGTCCTCCATACAGTATTATGGGCACCACATAGTCCTCGGTACAGTATTATGGGCACCACATAATCCTCCATACAGTATTATGGACATAACATAGTCTTCCATACAGTATTATGAGCACCACATAGTCCTCCATACAGTATTACTGGTACCACATAGTCCTCGTTACAGTATTATGAGCACCACATAGTCTTCCATACAGTATTATGAGCATCAGAGCCCAGATTATAAAGGGAATAGAAGTGGCTAACTGAGCTCAGCTGCCAGCTCACCGTTCTCCAACATGGCTGATTAACCCCTGTTGTGCCAGAAGAAATAAACATCATTAAAATGAAGGAGAAGTGCTTCTTCTCAGTGCAGGAGTGAGCGCAATCAGACGCCATGATTGTCTAGCTCCTTTCTGTTGCTGAAACCCCGTGACAATACAATATAGAGTCTGCCTATGAGGGTGCATTATACTATATAGTCTGCCTATGGGAAATGCATTATACAATATAGAGTCTACTTATGGGGGGTGCATTATAATATATAGGGTCTGCCTATTAAGGATGCATTATACTATATAGAGTATACCTATGGGGGTCCAATATACTATACTGAGTCTGACTATGGGTGTGCATTATACAATATAGAGTCTGCCTATGGGGGTGCATTATACTATATAAAGTCTGCCTATGGATAGTGCATCATACTATATAGAGGCTGCCTATGGGGGTGCATTACACATTATGTAGTCTTCCTATGGGGTGCATTATAGAATATAAAGTCTGACTATGGGGGTGCATTATACTATATAGAGTCTGCCTATGGGGTGCATCATACTATATAGAGTCTTCCTATGGGAAATGTATATGCAACATACACTACCGTTCAAAAGTTAAGGGTCACCCAGACAATTTTGTGTTTTTCATCACAACTCAAACTTTTATTAATCAAATGAGTTGCCAAATGAATTGAAAATCTAGTCCAGACATTGACAAGGTTCCAACAAAAGATTTTTATTTGAAATAATAATTTTCTCCTTCAAACTTTGCTTTCGTCAAAGAATGCTCCCTTTGCAGCAATTACAGCATTGCAGACCTTTGGCATTCTAGCAGTTAATTTGCTGAGGTAATCTGGAGAAATGTCACCCCATGCTTCTTCCCACAAGTTGGATTAGCTTGATGGGCACTTTTTGCCTACCATACGGTCAAGCTGCTCCCACAACAGCTCAATGGGGTTGAGATCTGGTGACTGCACTGGCCACTCTATTATAGATAGAATACCAGCTGCCTGCATCTTCCCTAAATAGTTCTTGCATAATTTGGAGGTGTGCTTTGGGTCATTGTCCTGTTGTAGGATGAAATTGGCTCCAATTAAGTGCTGTCCACAGGGTATGGCATGGCTTTGCAAAATGGAGGGATAGCCTTACTTATTCAAAATCCCTTTTACCGTGTACAAATATCCCACTTTACCAGCACCAAAGCAAACCCAAACCATCACATTACCTCCACCATGCTTGACAGATGGCATCAGGCAATCTTCCAGCATCTTTTCAGTTGTTCTGTGTCTCAGAAATGTTCTTCTGTGTGATCCAAACACCTCAAACTTGGATTCGTCTGTCCATGACACTTTCTTCCCCTGAAGGCCAGCATACTGGAGTTGCCTCTTCACTGTCAACATTGACACTGGCATTTTGCATGTACTATTTAATGACGCTGCCAGTTGAGGACCTGTGAGGCGTCAATTCCTCAAACTGCAGACTCTAATGTACTTGTCTTGTTGCTCAGTTGTGCAGTGGGGCCTCCCACTTCTCTTTCTACTCTGGTTAGAGCCTGTCTGTGCTCTCCCCTGAAGGGAGTAGTACACAACGTTATAGGAAATGTTCAGTTTCTTGGCAATTTCTCGCATGGCATAGCCTTAATTTCTAAGAACAAGAATAGACTGTCGAGTTTCACATGAAAGTTATTTTTTTTCTGGCCATTTTGAGAGTTTAATGGAACCAACAAATGTATTGCTCCAGATTCTCAACTAGCTCAAAGGAAGGTCAGGTTTATAGGTTCTCTAATCAACCAAACTGTTTTCAGCTGTGCTAAGATACTTGCACAAGGGTTTTCAAGGGTATTCTAATCATCCAGTAGCCTTCTTACACAGTTAGCAGACACAAAGTACCATAACTGGAGTGATGGTTGTTAGAAATGGGCCTCTATACAGCTATGAAGATATTGCCATTCAAACCAGACATTTGCAGCTAGAATAGTCATTTACCACATTAACAATGTATAGAGTGTATTTCTGAATCATTTAATGTTAGCTTCATTGGAAAAAAACTGTGCTTTTCTTTCAAAAATAAGGAAATTTCTAAGTGACCCTAAACTTTTGAATGGTAGTGTAGAGTCTGCCTATAGGAGGTGCATTACAATTTATAGAGTCTGCCTATGGGGGTGCATTATACAATATAGAGTCTGCTTATGGGGGGTGCAATATACTATATAGAGTCTCCATATGGGGGGTGCATTATGCAATACAGAGTCTGCCTATGGGAAGACCTCCATAGTCAGACTCTATATAGTATAATGCACTTACCATTGGAAGATTCCATATAGTATAATGAAGTCCCCATAGGTAGACTCTATATTGTATAATGATACAATATAGAGTCTGCCTATGAGTACTTCATTTTACTATATGGAATCTGCCAATGGGGAGTGCATTATACAATATAGAGTCTGACTATGGGGGTGCATTATACAATATAGAGTCTGCCTATGGGGAGTGGGTGTGCATTACACTTTATAGAGTCTGCCTATGGGAGGTGCATTATACTATATAGAGTATGCCTATGGGGAATACATTATAATATATAGAGTATGCCTATGGGGAATGCATTATACTACAGGGTGGAGCGCGGTAATTTGCTTTTTTGCACTGCATGCTGTGGCGGCACTGTCGGTCGAAGAGAGGGGAGAGTGGGTGTGGCTTACAGTGGCTGATGGGAGATTTGTATTCCTCTGCCTTTCAGTTGCCATCATGCAGTGGACACGTGAGGAGAGGTAATTTTGTGTTGAAGCGTATTTTTCAAATGCCCACTCGATCATTGCAGTGCAGCGTGCTTTTCGTTTACAATTCGCTGTTCCTCCACGCGGACGTGTTCCTGGACGGCAATCAATTGTAAATTGGGTGAATGCATTCAGAACAGCAGGGAATGTGTCATGTGTACAACAAAATATGCGTTACTGGAGTGAAACAAACCCCAGAGAAGTTCACGAGAGACCTCTGCATTCGGACCGTGTCACTGTGTGGTGCGCCATATCACGAGTAGGCATCATTGGTCCTTACTTTTTTCAGGATAATGGTCGTGCCATAACTGTGAACTCCAAACGGTACTTGTCTATGATACAGGATTATTTTCAGCCGGCTCTTGAGGCAATGGAACTAGAGGATACATGGTTCCAACAGGATGGTGCCACTGCACACACAGCGAGGGTTACCATGAATTGTTTGAGGCAAATGTTTCCTGGACGGCTTATCTCTTTGAGGGGAGATGTGAACTGGCCAGCACGCTCACCAGATTTAGCCCCATGCGATTTTTTCCTTTGGGGTTACCTGAAGTCTAAGGTGTATATCAACCGTCCCAACACCTTGGAAGACCTAAGGAACAATATTGAAGCTGAAATTGGCAGAATACCAGTGGACATGCTTGTTAGAGTTCATGAAAACTTCAGAAAACGTATGCAGCAGTGTGTGGATAGCGAAGGTCGACATTTGCCAGATACACTATTTAAAACCATGTAATTTAAAAATTCCATTACTGTTCAGTATAATTAAAATATAAAATAAATTTTTTTAATGATCATAATTTTTTTATTTCATTCCCAAATCAGCAAATTACTGCGCTCCACCCTGTATATAGAGTATGTCTATGGGGGTGCATTATACAATATACAGTCTGCCTATGAGGGTGCATTATACTATATAGAGTTTGGCTATGGTGGTGCATTATACAATATACTGTATAGTCTACCTATGGGGACTGCATTATCCTTTATAGAGTCTGCCGATGAGGAGTGCATTATACTATACAGAGGGCTATGGGGAGTGCATTATACTATTTTGAGGACTATCTGGTACATTTTACTATATGGAGGCCATCATATAGTGTGGAGATTACAGTGAGGCGGCCGTCATATAGTGTTGGAGCCATCAAACAGTTTAGGGGCTAATAAGGGGTCAGCATACTGTGTGGGGGTACTATACAGTGAGGGGGCATTATACTATGTATACGAGAGCATCATACTGTGTATAAGGGAGCTGTACAGGGGGGAAACTCGTGACATTATTAAATATTAAGTGGGCACTTATTGTTATAGGGGAACTCAGGCTATTGTGACTGTTAAAAGGGCACACAGGGCATGATTACTTTCTAGTTGGAAAAATGTGGGCACTGTGTTCTAGGGCACTTGCACACGGCATTACTATATTCTAGAGGTTTGTTTTACCAGCTAGAAGCACACAGTGCCACACAGCAGGTGCAGTAATAGGGACTGCAGCGGCTCAGCATTGGGATATCAGCAGGATGAGGAGTTTGTGCAGATTGGGAATAGATGGGGCTGGAAATGTGAGGAGTCAACTGTGTCTTTGTTGTAATCTCTGCAGACGAGTCGTGACTAGAAAAGTTGCCATGTCGCCCAGGGCCAGATGGAAAAGACAGGAAAAGTGAACGATTCCATTAGAAAGAAGGTAAGCTGTAAGTCACCATCTATAACTGTACTGTAATCACTTACCGTATTTTTAGGATTATAAGGTGCACTTTTTTTCCCCAAAATTTTTGGGGAAAATGGGGGTGCATCTTATAATGCAGATATACCTTACCATTCGTGGTGGAGAAGGGTCCCAGGGTCGCTGCTGGAGGAGGCAAGAGTGGAGCGTTGCTGCAGGCCGCAGGTTGGGATGAGGGGGTGTTAGGATGTGGGCCGCTGCAGGTGTTCGGTGGTGCAGGGGCTCTGCCAACATTTTGTGAAAGCCCAGAGCCCCCGCACTTACATGGTTTACTATGCATTGGACTCCAGGAAAATGGCTGCCGGGGGCGACGCATGGGTAGATGGAGATCTCGGCACCAAGATCTCGGGAGATGAGATATCAGCGCAGCCACCACCCCCGGTAAGCAATGAGATGCATGGATTATAAGAAGCACCACCATTTTATTAAAAAAAGTTTTTTTCTATTTTTCTCCACAAAATTTGTGGTGCGTCTTATAATCCAGTGCGTTTTATAATCCGCAAAATACGGTACATTTTCCGTAGGACTGGTATTTACCACTGACCTTATGGCAGTAATAGCAGTAATATCAATGTTGTATAGAGATTATTTTCAGCAACAGCGCTATCATCTGCTGAGATTCTCCTACATCCACTATTAAGCTATGTGCGCTGGTTGCAGATTTGCTGTTGTAAAATTCTGCACGGATTCTTCCTTTCTTGGCAGAAAACGCAGTTGAAAATCCGCACATTTTTTATGCGGTTTTGATGCGGCTTTTCATAGGTTTTCCGCTAAATATATATTATTTAACAAAAAAAAGAATTGTGATGTAATTTCCTTGTCCAACCTCTTCTTTTACATTCCCCATTTAAGACTATAATATCATTACATACCATGTTCAAATATAATGTTTACACACACAAAACAAATATAGGTGAATATAATATTACATATATATACTGTATATATATATGTATATATATATATACATATTTATTTATATGTATGTAATACCAAGCCTGAGGTTTAGTAGTGAACAGGTGTCAGCCAGATACCCTCATTAGTAAAATGGTACATACAGAGTTAAATAAAAGAGACAAGAAATCTGTGTGAAACAATATCTGTTTAATGTTCAAAAAAATTATGAAAAAATTACGTGAGCTCCAGCGTAGCTTTCTTAACCAGCTGAGGGAAAGCCGACGGCTGAAAGCTGATGTTAATATTCTGGGAAGGAGCCAATAGTCATAAAGGTTCCCAGGCTATTAATATCAGCTCACAGATATTTGCTTAGCCTTTACTGGCTAGTTTACAGGGAAACCCCAGAAAAAATTTACATGGGGGTCCCCCTATCAAATCGAACCAGCAAAGGCTAGGCAGACAGTTGTGGGCTGATATTAATAGCCTGGGAAGGGGCCATGTATATTGGCACCCCCTAGGCTAAAAACATCAGCTCTCAGCCGCCCCAGAAATGGCGCATCTTCTAGATGCGCCAATCTGGCACTTAGCCTCGCTCCTCCCACTTGCCCTGTATTGGTGGCAAGTGGGGTCATATTTGTGGGGTTGATGTCATCTTTGTGTTATCTGGTGACATCAAGCCCACGGATTAATAATGGAAAAGCGTCAATAGGACACCTATCCATTACTAATCCTATAGTTATATGGTAAATAAAGACACAGCCAGAATAAAGTCTTTTAATTGAAGTAATCACACAGACTCCTTTATTTAATCTTAATTTACCATACTTACTGAATCGCCTAATCCTAGATGCCCTCGATATTTTCCTGCAATAAAAATAAAATAATAAACCAACATAAATACTCCCTGTCGACGTACTCTATTTACCGAGTGTCCCACGACGATCTCACGTGTAGAACAGTCACATCAGGTGCCAGTTAATTTTCCCACGCTCCAAAGTTCATCACAAGTCAGGCTGTGAGGGTGCACAGCATCAGTGACGGCTCCGCTAGTCACTAATGCTGCGTCGGCAGCATCGCATTCATTCACCAGTGGTTTACAGCCGGGGCGGTTGCATCTTAGCGTCGCTCTCCTCTGCTCTGCACTACTAGCGCTCAGGATCCAGCGCCGTTACTCCCTCCAGGCTTTGTGCCTCTCCTCTGGCGCTTCACCTTCCTTTGTGATCCTGCAGCAGACTGCAGCTCCTATATCCCGTGCTCTGGCTGACGCTCATTCAGGCTCATTAGCTTCCTCATCCAGTCAATGTCTAAGAAACGCTCTGACGAAGGTCCGGTGTGGACCGAAAACGTTTAGCGGTTTTGTTTGTCTGGATGCATCAATAAACTAAGAAGCTTTTCTTCTCAAAAATTGAGTGCCAAGTTTCATTCATCTGCATCTTAGCACCGTCCTGGTTGTAAACTGTGTATCCCCCAGACATGGATTACTCCATGGGACACAGTGACGAACAGGTATGTGTTATGATACGGTGGTTTAGGAGCAACATGGAACGAGCTCTGAAGGAAGTGGTAACTGTACTGACCGCAGTCCCTAAGCTCAACACAACACTAGAAGTAGCCGTGGGATGCTCCTAACTCTCCCTAGGCATCTCGTCACAGCCTAAGAGCTAACTACCCCTAAAGAAAGAAGCAGGAAAACTATCTTGCCTCAGAGAAAATCCCCAAAGGATAGACTAGCCCCCTGTTATGACCTGGTGGTCAGGACAATAATGGACCTGGTGGTTAAGAGCACACGGAAAGACCTGATAGTTACTGATAATATAAGACGAGCTCTGGGACGTGGGAACTCTGCTGACCGCAATCCCTAATCCTATCAACCACACTAGAAATAGCCGTGGATTGCTCCTAACGCTCCCTATGCAACTCGGCACAGCCTAAGGAACTAGCTAGCCCTAAAGATAGAAAAATAAAGCCTACCTTGCCTCAGAGAAATTCCCCAAAGGAAAAGGCAGCCCCCCACATATAATGACTGTGAGTAAAGATGAAAATACAAACACAGAGATGAAATAGATTAAGCAAAGTGAGGCCCGACTTACTGAACAGACTGAGGATAGGAAAGGTAGCTTTGCGGTCAGCACAAAAACCTACAAAAAGACCACGCAGAGGGCGCAAAAAGACCCTCCGCACCGACTCCCTCTGCGTCCCAGAGCTTCCAGCAAGCAAGACAACAATCAAAATAGCAAGCTGGACAGAAAAATAGCAAACCAGAGAAAAACAAGCAGTCACTTAGCTTCTGCTGGGAAGACAGGTCACAAGAACGATCCAGGAGTGAACTAGACCAATACTGGAACATTGACAGGTGGCATGGAGCAAAGATGTAAGTGGAGTTAAATAGAGCAGCCAGCTAACGAATTAACCTCGTCACCTGTGGAAGGAAACTCAGAAACACCCACAGCCACCAGAGAAAGTCCATGGACAGAACCAGCCGAAGTACCATTCATGACCACAGGAGGGAGCCCGACAACAGAATTCACAACAGTACCCCCCCTTGAGGAAGGGTCACCGAACCCTCACCAGAGCCCCCAGGCCGACCAGGACGAGCCAAATGAAAGGCACGAACCAGATCGGCAGCATGAACATCAGAGGCAAAAACCCAGGAATTATCTTCCTGACCATAACCCTTCCACTTGACCAGGTACTGGAGTTTCCGTCTCGAAATACGAGAATCCAAAATCTTCTCCACCACATACTCCAACTCCCCCTCAACCAACACCGGGGCAGGAGGATCAGCGGATGGAACCACAGGCGCCACGTATCTCCGCAACAATGACCTATGGAACACATTATGGATGGCAAAAGAAGCAGCAAGGGCCAAACGAAATGACACAGGATTGATAACCTCAGAAATCTTATACGGGCCAATGAAACGAGGCTTAAACTTAGGAGAGGAAACCTTCATAGGAACATAACGAGACGACAACCAAACCAAATCCCCAACACGAAGTCGGGGACCCACACAACGCCGGCGGTTAGCGAAACGTTGAGCCTTCTCCTGGGACAATGTCAAATTGTCCACCACATGAGTCCAAATCTGCTGCAACCTATCCACCACATTATCTACACCAGGACAGTCCGAAGACTCAACCTGCCCTGAAGAGAAACGAGGATGGAAACCAGAATTGCAGAAAAACGGCGAAACCAAAGTAGCCGAGCTGGCCCGATTATTAAGGGCGAACTCAGCCAACGGCAAAAAGGACACCCAATCATCCTGAAACAAAGCATCTCAGATATGTTTCCAAAGTCTGATTAGTTCGTTCGGTTTGGCCATTTGTCTGAGGATGGAAAGCCGAGGAAAAAGACAAATCAATGCCCATCCTAACACAAAAAGATCGCCAAAACCTCAAAACAAACTGGGAACCTCTGTCAGAAACGATGTTCTCCGGGATACCATGTAAACGAACCACATGCTGGAAAAATAATGGCACCAAATCAGAGGAGGAAGGCAATTTAGACAAAGGTACCAAATGGACCATCTTAGAAAAGCGATCACAAACCACTCAAATGACCGACATCTTTTGAGAGACGGGGAGATCCGAAATAAAATCCATAGAAATATGCGTCCAGGGCCTCTTCGGGACCGGCAAGGGCAAAAGCAACCCACTGGCACGAGAACAGCAGGGCTTAGCCCGAGCACAAGTCCCACAGGACTGCACAAAAGAACGCACATCCCGTGACAAAGACGACCACCAAAAGGATCTAGCCACCAAATCTCTGGTACCAAAGATTCCAGGATGCCCAGCCAACACTGAACAATGAATCTCAGAGATAACTCTACTAGTCCATCTATCAGGGACAAACAGTTTCTCTGCTGGGCAACGGTCAGGTCTATCAGCCTGAAATTTTTGCAGCACCCGCCGCAAATCAGGGGAGATGGCAGACAAAATTACCCCCTCTTTGAGAATACCCGCCGGCTCAGGAACACCCGGAGAGTCAGGCACAAAACTCCTTGACAGGGCATCAGCCTTCACATTCTTAGAGCCCGGAAGGTACGAAACCACAAAATCAAAACGGGAGAAAAATAACGACCATCGAGCCTGTCTCGGATTCAACCGTTTGGCAGACTCAAGATAAGTCAAATTCTTGTGATCTGTCAAGACCACCACGCGATGCTTGGCTCCTTCAAGCCAATGACGCCACTCCTCGAATGCCCACTTCATGGCCAACAACTCTCGATTACCAACATCATAATTGCGCTCAGCAGGCGAAAACTTTCTAGAAAGGAAAGCACATGGCTTCATCACCGAGCCATCAAAACTTCTTTGCGACAAAACAGCCACAGCTCCAATCTCAGAAGCATCAACCTCAACCTGAAACGGGAGCGAAACATCTGGCTGGCACAACACAGGGGCAGAAGAAAAACGACGCTTCAACTCCTGAAAAGCCTCTACAGCTGCAGAAGACCAATTGACCACATCAGCACCCTTCTTGGTCAAATCAGTCACCGGTTTAGCAACACTAGAAAAATTAGCGATGAAGCGCAGATAAACATTAGCAAAGCCCAGGAACTTTTGCAGGCTCTTCACAGATGTCGGCTGAGTCCAATCGTAAATGGCTTGGACTTTAACAGGGTCCATCTCGATAGTAGAAGGGGAAAAAATGAACCCCCAAAATGAAACCTTCTGAACTCCAAAGAGACACTTTGACCCCTTCACAAACAAGGAATTCACACGAAGGACCTGGAACACCATCCTGACCTGCTTCACATGAGACTCCCAATCATCCGAAAAGACCAAAATATCATCCAAATACACAATCAGGAATTTATCCAGGTACTCTCGGAAGATGTCATGCATAAAGGACTGAAATACTGATGGAGCATTGGAAAGCCCGAATGGCATAACCAGGTACTCAAAATGGCCCTCGGGCGTATTAAATGTTGTTTTCCATTCATTGCCCTGTTTAATACGCACAAGATTATACGCCCCTCGAAGATCTATCTTGGTGAACCAACTAGCCCCTTTAATACTAGCAAACAAATCAGACAGCAACGGCAAAGGATACTGAAATTTGACTGTAATTTTATTGAGAAGGCGGTAATCAATACAAGGTCTCAAAGAACCATCCTTCTTGGCCACAAAAAAGAACCCTGCTCCTAACGGTGATGACGACGGGCGAATATGGCCTTTCTCCAAGGATTCCTTTATAGAACTCCGCATAGCGGCGTGTTCTGGCACAGATAAATTGAACAATCGGCCCTTAGGAAACTTACTACCAGGAATCAAATTAATTGCACAATCGCAATCCCTATGAGGAGGTAGGGCACTGGCTTTGGGCTCATCAAATACATCCCGATAATCCGACAAAAACTCTGGAACTTCAGAAGGAGTGGAAGACGAAATAGACAAAAATGGAACATCACCATCTACCCCCTGGCAACCCCAGCTGGACACAGACATAGATTTCCAGTCCAATACTGGATTATGAACCTGTAGCCATGGCAACCCCAAAACGACCACATCATGCAGATTATGCAACACCAGAAAGCGGATATCCTCCTGATGTGCAGGAGCCATGCACATGGTCAATTGGGTCCAGTACTGAGGTTTATTCTTGGCCAAAGGCGTAGCATCAATTCCTCTCAATGGAATAGGATACTGCAAGGGCTCCAAGAAAAAACCACAGCGCCTAGCATACTCCAAGTCCATCAAATTCAGGGCAGCGCCTGAATCCACAAATGCCATAACAGAATAGGAAGACAAAGAACAAATCAGAGTAACGGACAATAGAAATTTAGACTGTACCGTACCAATGGTGTCAGACCTAGCGAACCGCTTAGTGCGCTTAGGACAATCGGAGATAGCATGAGTGGAATCACCACAGTAAAAACATAGCCCATTCCGACGTCTGTGTTCTTGCCGTTCAGCTCTGGTCAAAGTCCTATCACATTGCATAGGCTCAGGCCCATGCTCAGATAGTACCGCCAAATGGTGCACAGCTTTACGCTCACGCAAGCGTCGATCGATCTGAATGGCCAAAGACATAGACTCATTCAGACCAGCAGGCATGGGAAATCCCACCATGACATCCTTAAGGGCTTCAGAGAGACCCTTTCTGAAGATTGCTGCCAGGGCACATTCATTCCACTGAGTGAGCACAGACCACTTTCTAAACTGCTGACAATATATCTCCGCTTCATCCTGACCCTGACACAGAGCCAGCAAGATTTTCTCTGACTGATCCACTGAATTAGGTTCGTCACAAAGCAATCCAAGCGCCAGGAAAAACGCATCAACATCACGCAATGCCGGATCTCCTGGCGCAAGGGAAAATGCCCAGTCTTGAGGGTCACCACGTAACAAAGAAATAATGATCTTTACTTGTTGAACAGGGTCACCTGAAGAGCGTGGTTTCAAGGCAAGAAACAATTTACAATTATTTTTGAAATTCAAGAACTTAGATCTATCACCAAAAAACAAATCAGGAATTGGAATCCTAAGCTCTGACATCGGATTCTGAACCACAAAATCTTGAATGTTTTGTACACTTATAGTGAGATTATCCATCAAAGAGGACAGACCTTGAATGTCCATGTCTACACCTGTGTTCTGAACCACCCAGATGTAAAGGGGAAAAGAGAGACAAAACACACTGCAAAGAAAAAAAAATGGTCTCAGAACTTCTCTTAGGCTGGGTTCCCATTGCGTTATGGGACCGCGTTAAACGGACAGCGTTGCACGGCGAAATTAACGCCGTGCAACGCGGCCGTTAACGCGCCCATTCACGCTAATGGGAACGCGCTACACTAGCGCGTGCCATGTTCGGCACGCGCTAGCGACGCGCCGGAGATTCCTGGCGCGCCGCGGACGCTGCTTGCAGCGTCCGAGGCGTGCCCGCGGTCCGTTCCCCGCTCTCGCAGATCGGGGATCTGCGAGAGCGGGGACGTTACCGCGACCCCGAACGCGGCCCCATAAAAAACATTGCATTAGCGCAATCCGCTATCGCTAGCGCTAAACGGATTGCACTAACGCAATGTGACCCTAGCCTTATCCCTCTATTGAGATGCATTGGTACTTTGGGCCACCTGTACTGTTATGACCTGGTGGTCAGGACAATAATGGACCTGGTGGTTAAGAACACACGGAAAGACCTGATAGTTACTGATAATATAGGACGAGCTCTGGGACGTGGGATCTCTGCTGACCGCAATCCCTAATCCTATCAACCACACTAGAAATAGCCATGGATTGCTCCTAACGCTCCCTATGCAACTCGGCACAGCCTAAGGAACTAGCTAGCCCTAAAGATAGAAAAATAAAGCCTACCTTGCCTCAGAGAAATTCCCCAAAGGAAAAGGCAGCCCCCCACATATAATGACTGTGAGTAAAGATGAAAATACAAACACAGAGATGAAATAGATTAAGCAAAGTGAGGCCCAACTTACTGAACAGACTGAGGATAGGAAAGGTAGCTTTGCGGTCAGCACAAAAACCTACAAAAAGACCACGCAGAGGGCGCAAAAAGACCCTCCGCACCGACTCACGGTGCGGAGGCGCTCCCTCTGCGTCCCAGAGCTTCCAGCAAGCAAGACAACAATCAAAATAGCAAGCTGGACAGAAAAATAGCAAACCAGAGAAAAACAAGCAGTCACTTAGCTTCTGCTGGGAAGACAGGTCACAAGAACGATCCAGGAGTGAAGTAGACCAATACTGGAACATTGACAGGTGGCATGGAGCAAAGATCTAAGTGGAGTTAAATAGAGCAGCCAGCTAACGAATTAACCTCGTCACCTGTGGAAGGAAACTCAGAAACACCCACAGCCACCAGAGAAAGTCCATGGACAGAACCAGCCGAAGTACCATTCATGACCACAGGAGGGAGCCCGACAACAGAATTCACAACAGCCCCCCACAAATAATGACTGTGAGTGGAGAGGGAAAAGACATACACAGAATGAAACCAGGATGAGCACAGGAGGCCAGTCTAGCTAAATAGATAGGACAGGATGGAATACTGTGCGGTCAGTATAAAACACTACAAAAATCCACGCAGAGTTTACAAAAAATCTCCACACCTGACTAAAGGTGTGGAGGGCAAATCTGACTCCCAGAGCTTCCAGCAAGACAGAATAAATTCACACTGATAAGCTGGACAAACATAGAAAGCACAGAATGGATAAGTCCACAATCTATGGACAGAAAAGAGCAAGCAAAAACTTAGCTTAGCTGAACTGGTCAGGATAACGGGGAACTCCAAAGAGATGTGAATCCAACCAGGAACCATTTACAAGTGGCACTGGCTGAAGAAAGAGCCAGACCTAAATAGCCGAGCAGAAGAGATGATAAGTGGAGGCAGCTGATGACAGTTAACTCCAAGGAGCAGCCATACCACTAGAAACCACAAGAGGGAGCCCAAGAGCAGAACTCACAAAAGTGCCACTTACAACCACCGGAGGGAGCCCAAGAGCGGAATTCACAACAGGTATGGGTATATTGTTGGTTTTTTATTTGATTTTTATTACAGGAGATCGAGTGCATCGCATGGATTAGGAGTATAATAAAGATGGGAAACTGTCATGTTTTATTTCATTAAAAAATTTTATTCTGGCTGTGTCTTTATTTAACCTGTAATAACTATAGGATTAGTAATGGATAGATGTCTTATTGACGCCTCTCCATTACTAAGCCGGGTTTGATGTCACCTTACAATACAAATGTGACATTAACCCCCAAACTAATACCCCACTTGCCACCACTACAGGGCAAGTGGGAAGAGCAAGGCTAAGTGCCAGAATTGGCAGCTGAGTGCTGATGTTTTTAGCCGGGGGGCAATATCCATGGTCACTTTCTAGGCTATTAATATCAGCCCGCAGCTGTCTGCATAGCCTTTGCTGATTATTTATTATAGGGGGACCCCACATCATTTTTTTTGGGGTCCCCTATTTTAATAGCCAGTAAAGGCTAAGTATACAGCTGATGAGCTTATATTAATAGCCTGGGAAGCTCCATGGGTATTACCCCCTTCTCAGGCTATAAACATCTGACCCAGTCGCTGGCTTCCCCTCTGCTGGTTTTGAAAATTGCTTGGGAGCACACGCCATTTTTCCCCGTAAAATAATCTTTTATTAATTAAATACATGTCCAGTAATTTGCACACACACTTTAATAATTGTATTTGTCACTGCCATCTGTATATTTACCTATTCTGCATCTATTTACTGTTTGTAAACCATGTCATCTATCCTGTCGGCTCCTGCAGTGATTTTACAGAAGGCGACAAATGAATTACCGGCTAATCTTATATCTATCGCTCTATGAAATATAAAGACATATATATATGTGTGTCACCGACATGTGTATATGTATATATATATCTATATATATAATTGCCTAAGGGTTTTTCCGTCTGTCTGTCTTTCTGTCTGTCTGTCTTTCTGTCTGTCTGTCTGTCCTGGAAATCCCGCCTCTCTGATTGGTCGAGGCCTCGACCAATCAGCGACGGGCACAGCGACGATGATGTCATAAAGGACGTAGACATCCCGCGTCTGATTGGTCGAGGCCGCCAATCAGAGACCAATCAGCAACGGGCACAGTATCGACGTAGATGTCATAATGGTAGCCATGGCGACGATGATGTCAGAAAGGTTGCCTCGACCAATCAGCGACGGGCACAGTCTGCCGCGAATTCTGGAATCATCATTGTCCATATACTACGGGGACATGTATATCCTAGAATACCCGATGCATTAGAATCGGTCTGTCTGTCTTTCTGTCTGTCTGTCTGTCTGCCTGTCTGTCTTTCTGTCTGTCTGTCTGTCTGTCTGTCTGTCCTGGAAATCCCGCCTCTCTGATTGGTCGAGGCCGCCAGGCCTCGACCAATCAGAGACCGGCACAGTATCGACGTAGAAATCCCGCGTCTCTGATTGGTCGAGGGCCTCGACCAATCAGCAACGGGCACAGCGACGATGATGTCATAAAGGACGTAGACATCCCGCGTCTCTGATTGGTCGAGGCCGCCAGGCCTTGACCAATCAGCAACGGGCACAGGGACGATCATGTCATAAAGGACGTAGACATCTCACGTTTCTGATTCAGCGACGGGCACAGTATCGACGTAGATGTCATAATGGTTGCCATGGCGACGATGATGTCATAAAGGTTGCCTCGACCAATCAGCGACGGGCACAGTGTGCCGCGAATTCTGGAATCATCATTGTCCATATACTACGGGGACATGCATATTCTAGAATACCCGATGCATTAGAATCGGGCCACAATCTAGTATATATATATATATACTAGACTGTGGCCCAATTCTAACGCATCGGGTATTCTAGAATATGCATGTCCCCGTAGTATATGGACAATGATGATTCCAGAATTCGCGGCACACTGTGCCCGTCGCTGATTGGTCGAGGCAACCTTTATGACATCATCGTCGTCATGGCAACCATTATGACATCTACGTCGATACTGTGCCCGTCGCTGAATCAGAAACGTGAGATGTCTACGTCCTTTATGACATCTTTCTGACTTTGTGACTGACATCTTTATGACTTTCTGTCTGTCTGTCCTGGAAATCCCGGCTCTCTGATTGGTCGAGGCCGCCAGGCCTCGACCAATCAGCAACGGGCACAGCGACGATGATGTCATAAAGGACGTAGAAATCCCGCGTCTGATTGGTCGAGGCCGCCAGGCCTCGACCAATCAGCAACGGGCACAGCGACGATGATGTCATAAAGGACGTAGACATCTCACGTTTCTGATTCAGCGACGGGCACAGTATCGACGTAGATGTCATAATGGTTGCCATGGCGACGATGATGTCATAAAGGTTGCCTCGACCAATCAGCGACGGGCACAGTGTGCCGCGAATTCTGGTATAGTATAGTATATATATACTAGATTGTGGCCCGATTCTAACGCATCGGGTATTCTAGAATATGCATGTCCCCGTAGTATATGGACAATGATGATTCCAGAATTCGCGGCACACTGTGCCCGTCGCTGATTGGTCGAGGCAACCTTTATGACATCATCGTCGCCATGGCAACCATTATGACATCTACGTCGATACTGTGCCCGTCGCTGAATCAGAAACGTGAGATGTCTACGTCCTTTATGACATCATCGTCGCTGTGCCCGTTGCTGATTGGTCGAGGCCTGGCGGCCTCGACCAATCAGAGAGCCGGGATTTCCAGGACAGACAGACAGAAAGACAGACAGACAGACGGGAAAACCCTTAGACAATTATATATATAGATATACATAAAACGAGTGTATGTGTGTATATATGTGTGTATCGACGATGATGTCATAATGGTTGCCATGGCAACGATGATGTCATAAAGGTTGCCATGGCAAAGATTATTTCACAATGGTTGCCATGGCGACGACAATGTCATAATTGGTTGCCATGGTGATGATGATGTCATAATAGGTTGCCATGGTGTCAATGTCAGAATGGTTGCCATGGCGAGGATGATGTCATAATGGGTATATGGGCACGGAACTATCAGATGGAGAATGTGTGGTGGGTATATGGGCACGGGACTATGGGATGGAGGATATGTATGATGGGACTATGGGATGGAGGATATGTATGATGGGAATATGGGCATGGGACTATGGGATGGAGGATGTGTGGGTATATGGGCATGGGACTATGGGATGGAGGATATGTATGATAGGTATATGGGCACGGGACTATGGGATGGAGGATGTGTATGATGGGTATATGGGCATAGGACTATGGGATGGAGGATGTGTATGATGGGTATATGGGCACGGGACTATGGGATGGAGGTTATGTATGATGGGTATATGGGCACGGGACTATGGGATGGAGGTTATGTATTATGGGTATATGAGCACGGGACTATGAGATGGAGGATATGTATGATGGGTATATGGGCACGGGACTATGGGATGGAGGATAATCATTATAATTTGTTATAACTAACCACAGTTAGTTACTATGCCCAGGCAACGCCGGGCTCTTCAGCTAGTATATATACATCTATTCTATGTGTATATATGTATTCTATCTTTTCTATTCTAACCTATTTTATTCTATACTGTATATGACAGATCATTTGCCGGCTTTTCATCTATCTATCTATCTATCTATCTATCTATCTATCTATCTATGTATCTATACATATACAGTGGGGCAAAAAAGTATTTAGTCAGTCAGCAATAGTGCAAGTTCCACCACTTAAAAAGATGAGAGGCGTCTGTAATTTACATCATAGGTAGACCTCAACTATGGGAGACAAACTGAGAAAAAAAAATCCAGAAAATCACATTGTCTGTTTTTTTAACATTTTATTTGCATATTATGGTGGAAAATAAGTATTTGGTCAGAAACAAAATTTCGTCTCAATACTTTTTAATATATCCTTTGTTGGCAATGACAGAGTTCAAACGTTTTCTGTAAGTCTTCACAAGGTTGCCACACACTGTTGTTGGTATGTTGGCCCATTCCTCCATGCAGATCTCCTCTAGAGCAGTGATGTTTTTGGCTTTTCGCTTGGCAACACGGACTTTCAACTCCCTCCAAAGGTTTTCTATAGGGTTGAGATCTGGAGACTGGCTAGGCCACTCCAGGACCTTGAAATTCTTCTTACGAAGCCACTCCTTCGTTGCCCTGGCGGTGTGCTTTGGATCATTGTCATATTGAAAGACCCAGCCACGTTTCATCTTCAATGCCCTTGCTGATGGAAGGAGGTTTGCACTCAAAATCTCACAATACATGGCCCCATTCATTCTTTCATGTACCCGGATCAGTCGTCCTGGCCCCTTTGCAGAGAAACAGCCCCAAAGCATGATGTTTCCACCACCATGCTTTACAGTAGGTATGGTGTTTGATGGATGCAACTCAGTATTCTTTTCCCTCCAAACACGACAAGTTGTGTTTCTACCAAACAGTTCCAGTTTGGTTTCATCAGACCATAGGACATTCTCCCAAAACTCCTCTGGATCATCCAAATGCTCTCTAGCAAACTTCAGACGAGCCCGGACATGTACTGGCTTAAGCAGTGAGACACGTCTGGCACTGCAGGATCTGAGTCCATGGTGGCGTAGTGTGTTACTTATGGTAGGCCTTGTTACATTGGTCCCAGCTCTCTGCAGTTCATTCACTAGGTCCCCCCGCGTGGTTCTGGGATTTTTGCTCACCGTTCTTGTGATCATTCTGACCCCACGGGGTGGGATTTTGCGTGGAGCCCCAGATCGAGGGAGATTATCAGTGGTCTTGTATGTCTTCCATTTTCTAATTATTGCTCCCACTGTTGATTTCTTCACTCCAAGCTGGTTGGCTATTGCAGATTCAGTCTTCCCAGCCTGGTGCAGGGCTACAATTTTGTTTCTGTTGTCCTTTGATAGCTCTTTGGTCTTCACCATAGTGGAGTTTGGAGTCAGACTGTTTGAGGGTGTGCACAGGTGTCTTTTTATACTGATAACAAGTTTAAACAGGTGCCATTACTACAGGTAATGAGTGGAGGAAAGAGGAGACTCTTAAAGAAGAAGTTACAGGTCTGTGAGAGCCAGAAATCTTGATTGTTTGTTTCTGACCAAATACTTATTTTCCACCATAATATGCAAAAAAAATGATAAAAAAAACAGACAATGTGATTTTCTGGATTTTTTTTCTCAGTTTGTCTCCCATAGTTGAGGTCTACCTATGATGTAAATTACAGACGCCTCTCATCTTTTTAAGTGGTGGAACTTGCACTATTGCTGACTGACTAAATACTTTTTTGCCCCACTGTATATATGTTTTGAAGAATATTTCATTTAAAACGATGTGTCAATGAGAGAGAACTGCTGTATGTAAAAGCTCATGTTAAAATTGCATTGCATACGGATTGCATAACGTCAAAATCGGACCAATTTTTTATACGCTGAGTGTAACTCTGGCCCAAAGCCAAAACTCACACTGAAGGGCATCTCTTATACACACTGTGCTTTCTGTATAACGGTTTCAAGTACAGGATCTGTAACTGTCCAAGACAAGCCTTCTTCTGTAATTTTTCCATACTTATTATTGTTAAACCTGTCTGATAAATGATGTCTCTGCAGGTTGTGCCCGGGAGCCCGTGAGTCAGTACTACAATACATGAGTCACAGAGAATGCTTCATAATTTGTTTGTCATGTCAATATTTGTCTCGTACTACTAAAGCGGAATCCTCCTCGCTGTTATGTCTGCAAGCTAAACTCTAAACTGTGCAAAAATCTAAAATAAATAATTTCAACTTTATATTACAGGATCTTTTCCTCACAAATGGCTTCCATGATAAGGGTACAAATGCAATAATGTTCTTTCTTTTTTTTCAGCAGAGTCATCCAGGGAAAACTGGACTAGGTGAAGTATGTTTTATTCTATTGCACATGATATAATAAAGAATTGTTTGTTTCTATAGTGCCAACATATTCTGCAGCACTTTACATTCTAGAGAGGCCTTGTACAGACAATAAAGACAGGATGACAAGCGATAAATGGTAAAAAGTGCTTGTATTGTATGGTCAAGCCATCAATATAATAAATAGGACAGGCCGGAGCGGGCCGCCCCCTCCCCCCCGCGGCTGAGTGAAGGCCTACATGACAGGGGTTAGGAGAGGAGGGGGTGGGCGTCTTTAGGCTAATTAGTAGGGGGAGGGTGGGCTAGTGGCAGGGGATATTGTAGAGGGTAGGGGGCGGGGGCTGATCAGTTCCCGCTCACCTTAGCTGAAGCATGGCCAGCGTGGACGCCGTGCTGGAGAGCCTGAGGGCTGCTGCAGCTTCTCGCCCTCAGGGTTGGCTGGAAGCGCAGGTGGCTCACCTGATGGATGGCGGCGGTGGAGGATCCTCAGCTGCGGTCCCCCCTTTGGATCGGCGTGCTCGGCGGACACGGCCCCCCGAGCGGCTGTCGCCGGATTCAGGACCACGTGCCCCCCGCAGGCGCAGGAGCCCCTCCCGGGACCCTCCAGGCCGGGCGCCGGTAAGAGCAGCGGCAAGGCGGCCCCGGCCTGGGAGGAATCCGACAGCCGGACGGGGCACAGCGGCGGTGGCTGGGCCCTCACCTCGTGGCGTGGTGGGGGCGGGGCCTAGACGCGCCGGACAACGCATGGGGCCTAGGGCTTCGGGAGGCCGCGGCGGTGATGCTCCTGCCGCGCGGCCTGCCTCGGCAACAGCGACCGGGTCTGGAGGAGCGGTAGTGGCCGGAGGATCGGGCGGCCTGAGGCTGGACGGCGCCGGGTCGGCCCCTGCAGCGGCGGCGGGGGGTCTCCCTGCTCCAGGGCCGGGGCCTGGGCAGTCTCCTGTGGCAGCAAGGAGCGTGGCGGGCAGCGGACAGCGGGCCCCTTATTCACCAGCGCGGACGGCTTCTGCCAGCTGGGCCCCGGATCGGGTGCCGCAGTTACCAGCGACTTTCCAGAACAGCGGTTCGGATAGCCAGCATCTTGGTTCATCGGTGGACGGTTCGTTGGCGGACTGGGCGGTTCGCGGACGTCAGGATACCAGCACTCCGGCTGGAGGGACCACAGCCCCCTTGCAGCCCGGTGAGTATGCGTCTGTGTCTCGTTTGTGTCATGCTGATGTGAGTTCGCCTGCAGTTGGTGGTGGTCAGGGAGCGATTAGCGGTTTAGCTGCGGCGGGTTTGGCAGGCGGCGGCGGAGTGGCGGGGGTCCGGGAGCTTTTAGCTGGCGTGCAGACATTGTTGGCAAGATTGGATGGCGGCGGAGGTCCGCAGGGTTTTTTGGGAGCGTGGTCGGGCCTGCAGGCGGTCCCGGTTAATGCAGCGGCGGTGCAGGTTGAGGTTTCGGAACCGGTTTCCGTCTCGGTGCAGACGGAGAAAGAGAAGGAGTGTAGGATCCATTTGGATGATAGGGCCCACGGAGAAGTGTATGTGTGTTTTGAGGGCCCGTTGGGGGCGCATCTGAAAAAAGAGGTTAGAGAAAAGATAAGCAAAGATGAATATGTGGAGATTTTTTCACTGCTCCCGCTGGAAAAATTTAACATTGATAAGGGGAAGAAGGATGATTCAAAAAAAGAGGAGGAGGAAAAACGGCGGTGGCGTTTAATTCCTCAGACCTTCGCCAATTGGCTTCAGGCGTTCGCTATCCTGGCCAGTGTTATTGGCGAGACGGCGCCCGAGAATTGCTCGGCTTTATTTTGTTACATGGATTCCATTAGTGAGTCTCATAGGGTGTATGGCGGTCAGGCTTGGCTTAGGTATGACGAGCAGTTCAGGCAGAGGAAAGCTGTTCGGCCGGCAATTAGATGGGACCAAAAAGATATTGGTCTTTAGTTGCGCGTAATGGCGCAGTATAAGTTCGGTACCCCCTTTCATGGGGGGGCCGGTGCTTCCGGCCATGGTTCACAGCCAGGCGCTGCAAGTACCTCAGGTAATGCGGGACAGGCAGGCGGACAGAAATTGGGCGTCTGCTGGCAATTTAATGAGGGACAGTGCAAATTTGGAGTCAATTGTAAATTCAAGCACTTGTGTTCCCACTGTAGTGGTACCTCCCACGGAGCCGCAAAATGTTTTAAAAAAGGCAAGGCAAAGTCAGGATCAGTTAATTCTTATGGGGGAGACACCGGTGAAGGTGGAAAAGATGGTCCCTTATCTAAATAGATACCCGGATAGGGAAAAGGCGGCCTTATTGTTGTCAGGCTTTACGGAAGGTTTTGTTATTCCGGCTCCTTCCTTTGCGGTCCCCCTGGTTAGGAAAAATTTGCGTTCAGCCTTGTTGCATGCTGATGTGGTTTCTGAAAAATTACGGAAGGAGGTGGCGCTGGGTCGCATGGCGGGCCCGTTTGCTCAGGCTCCGTTTGAAGATTTAGTCGTTTCCCCTTTGGGTGTAGTCCCTAAAAAAGAGGAGGGAAAATTTCGCCTGATTCAGCATTTGTCGTACCCGAAGGGGAGATCGGTGAATGACGGCATTGATCCAGAGCTGTGTTCGGTGGTTTATGCATCGTTTGATGAGGCGGCTGTTTGGGTACAAAAATGCGGAAAAGGTGCTTTGCTAGCCAAGACGGACATAGAATCTGCTTTTCGCCTGTTGCCGGTTCATCCGTCTAGCGTTAGACTTCTTGATTGTTTTTGGGAGGATCAATTTTTTGTAGATAGGTGTTTACCTATGGGCTGTTCGTTATCTTGTGCCCTGTTTGAGGCTTTCAGTTCCTTTTTGGAATGGGTAGTTCGAGAAGTTTCTGGTTGCGATTCGATTTTGCACTACTTAGACGATTTTTTATGTGTTGGCCCGGCCGGGTCTGACTGTTGTGCTAGGATTTTAAGGGCAATAGAATGGGTGGCTTTCCGTTTTGGCGTTCCGCTGGCCCCAGGTAAGACGGAGGGCCCGAGCACGTGTTTGTGTTTTTTAGGTATCGTCATTGATACAGTTCAGTGGGAGTTTCGGTTGCCAGAGGACAAAGTGACAGGCCTTCGTGATGAGGTGAGGCGGGTTGGTCGCCTGCGCAAGCTGCCTTTGCGAGAGTTGCAATCATTGCTAGGAAAACTCAATTTCGCTTGTCGTGTCATGCCGATGGGCAGAGTTTTTTCCAGGAGATTGGCTAGTGCTACTGCGGGAGTTAAGGCTCCTCACCATTTCATACGGTTGTCGGCTGAACACAAGGAGGATTTGGCGGTTTGGAGTGAGTTTTTGGAGACGTATAATGGCAGGTCCTTGTTTATCGAGAGCATAATTGACAACGAGTCGTTGGAGTTATTTACGGACGCAGCCGGTGGGTCTGGTTTCGGAGCTTACTTTCAAGGTCAATGGTGTGCGTCAAAATGGCCAGCAAGTTGGATTTCCTCCGGTCTGGTTAGTAACATTGCGTTGTTGGAAATTTTTCCTATTTTGGTAGCGTTGCATTTGTGGCGGGGGAATTTTCGAAATAGGCGAGTTCGTTTTCACTGTGATAACTTGGGGGTGGTTTGTGCGATTAACAGTTTGTCCGCGTCATCGCCCCCGGTGGTGCGTGTGTTAAGGCAATTGGTGTTGTTGTGTTTGTCTCTGAATGCACACGTAACGGCGTCGCATGTGCCGGGAGTTTGTAATTCCATCGCTGACTCTCTTTCTCGTTTACAGTTCGATCGTTTTCGGTCTTTGGCTCCGGGGGCTCAAGAGGTCGGGTTGGAGTGCCCTGCGGAACTTTGGCTAGTGGTATCCGGGACGCTGAGGCGTTGATAAAGGAGTCGTTGGCTCCTAGAACTTGGGAGGCTTATCAGGCGATTTGGAGGGAGTGGGAGGACTTGTTTTTGGCCGCACATTGTGGGTCGAGTCAGGAAGATCAGGTGGGGGTCCTGCTGTCATGGTTGAGTCGTGGGGCAGCTGTTGGATGGTCATCTTCTAAAGTGTCAAGAGTCTTGGCAGCTTTGGCCTTTGGTTTTAAGTTACGGGGCCTGCACGATATTACCAAGTCTTTTTTGGTGCAGCGAGCAGTGAAAGGTTTCAGGCGGAGGCCGGAGAAGAAGGATTCTAGGCGGCCGGTTTCCTTTAAATTATTAGAAAAGTTGGGCGAGGTTTTGTCATCTTTATGTTTTTCGGTTTTTGAGCTTTGTTTATTTCGGCTGGCTTTTTCCTTAGCCTTTTTCGGGGCTTTTCGAGTGGGCGAGTTAGTGTCGCCTAGTACACAGGTGTCAGGGGGAATTTTAGCCAGGGATGTGTTGTTGTCTGATGGTCACGTGGAACTGTGGTTACGGCGATCAAAATCGGATCAGGAGGGTCGGGGTAGCAGGATCTTGTTGGGCTCAGTCAATGGTTCGGCTATGTGTCCTGTTGCTTGTATGCGCCGCTTCTGGGGCCTTCAGCCTAGGCGCGATCGATCATTATTGTGCCATCAGGATGGGTCTTGGTTGTCTCGCTACCAATTCACAGCGGTTTTTAAAAGAGCAATTGCGTTATTGGGTCTAGATGGGGCCTGTTTTGCCCCACATTCCTTTCGGATAGGGGCCGCGACCGAGGCTGCGCTTGGGGGTCTCGGGTCGCCCGCCATTCGGCGGATAGGCAGGTGGCGATCAAGCAGGTTTCGTAGTTATGTGCGTCCACAGGGGATGGTTGATGGGGACATGTAAGAGTGTCGTTGAAGGTTCTGCGGTGGTGTGGGTTTTTTATTCTGAGTTTGTGTTTTTTGTTTTCCAGGTCACCAGTCATTACTGGTGTGGATTTTCGGTCACTCTTACGTCCATTGGGGAGCGTTGCGGGCCGATGTGCGGACGGAGGGCAGACAGCTCGGTTTTGATCGAGGCGTGGCAGTGATCCGGTGGCTCGGTTTTCGGGGGATGACATGGAATCGAGTGTTGCGCGAAATTCACAACGGCGTGAGTTTGGACAGAGCCCCGGATGTGTTGGTTTTACATGTTGGGGGTAACGATTTGGGGTCCCGGCCTTTTCGTGAGTTGGTAAAGGACATAAAGCAGGATTGCTGGAGGTTATGGGTATTGTACCCTGGTTTGACCATTGTCTGGTCTGATATTGTTCCACGGAAAAGGTGGAAGCATATGAGATCTCTGGAAAAAATCGACAAGGCCAGGATTAAAGTGAATAGGGCAGTGTCCGCCTTAATGGCTCGAAATGGGGGCGTGGCGGTGAGGCACTTCGAATTGGAAAAAAGCGAAGGGGAATATTGGTTGGCTGATGGCGTCCATTTGAATGCTGTGGGGATGGATTTTTGGACTCTGGGTCTTCAGGAAGGCATTGAAAGGGCCATAGCTTTTCGTTGTGGTGGGGTCTCGGGCCTTTAAGGTGGTCAAAGGCCTTTCGTTGTGGTGGCTGGGGGGAGTCCTTGGAGTTGGTGAAAATTGGTTTGGGGGGTCCATTGGCATATGGGTCCCCCCTTTGGAATTAATTGGTTTCGGATCTGGTGAATGGTGGTGGGGAGTTCCGGCAGGGGTGGTCGGATCTCCAGATTAGTACCGTGAACAGTGAACCCTCTTGGGGGTTTTTGGTGCTCCCGAGCCAGGGTTACAACGGCTGGGAGTAAAACATTGGTTAAGTTGTTGTTCACGGTATGGGTTATTAAATCACCAGATTCTTGGGGGCTCCAAGGACTTCTCCTAGTTTTTGAAGTGTTAATGTTTTTACATTTATTGTTAATGTTTGATGTTTAATAAAAGAGGCTGCTGTGGCCTATATTATTCCAACAAAATCATGTCTCTGTCATTAATTGGTAATGGGGGACGGGTGAACGGTGGGTTTTTGTTAACTTGGGGTATCAACAATTAGTTGGATTAAGGGGTATTAGTATTCCCAGAGAGCGCCTTCGACTATACCAAGGTCAAGGACAGGCCGGAGCGGGTCGCCCCCTCCCCCCCGCGGCTGAGTGAAGGCCTACATGACAGGGGTTAGGAGAGGAGGGGGTGGGCGTCTTTAGGCTAATTAGTAGGGGGAGGGTGGGCTAGTGGCAGGGGATATTGTAGAGGGTAGGGGGCGGGGGCTGATCAGTTCCCGCTCACCTTAGCTGAAGCATCCCTCCCTCCCGCCCTAATTTTCTGTATCTCTGGGAGTTACATCGCTGGGTGAGCGGGTAGTTATAGGAATATTTCATGTTATTTTAAGTTTGGGTCATTGTGGCCTTGGCGGCTGGGGGGAGTCCTTGGAGTTGGTGAAAATTGGTTTGGGGGGTCCATTGGCATATGGGTCCCCCCTTTGGAATTAATTGGTTTCGGATCTGGTGAATGGTGGTGGGGAGTTCCGGCAGGGGTGGTCGGATCTCCAGATTAGTACCGTGAACAGTGAACCCTCTTGGGGGTTTTTGGTGCTCCCGAGCCAGGGTTACAACGGCTGGGAGTAAAACATTGGTTAAGTTGTTGTTCACGGTATGGGTTATTAAATCACCAGATTCTTGGGGGCTCCAAGGACTTCTCCTAGTTTTTGAAGTGTTAATGTTTTTACATTTATTGTTAATGTTTGATGTTTAATAAAAGAGGCTGCTGTGGCCTATATTATTCCAACAAAATCATGTCTCTGTCATTAATTGGTAATGGGGGACGGGTGAACGGTGGGTTTTTGTTAACTTGGGGTATCAACAATTAGTTGGATTAAGGGGTATTAGTATTCCCAGAGAGCGCCTTCGACTATACCAAGGTCAAGGGTATTCACATAATGCTGCATGAACCGGTCTCCAACCAGTATCTGTATAAGTACTGACACAAAGTGCTATTAAGTGCATGGAAGGTGTGTAAACAGATTCTACGAAGGACCAGATTTGTAAAAAAAATATATATTTTTGTACCGTGTTAGCCAGTAGATAAAATATTAAAATGTGAGAGTCCTCAGTTGTTGATACCTTTTAATGGCTAACTTAAATGATGGTAACAAAGTGCAAGTTGTGGAGACTACTCAGGTCTCTACATCAGGCATAAATTAACACAAAATCTGAAGAATCACATATGTATACATGACAGGGCGAAGGAATAAAGCAGTAAATAAGACAAGTAACATGAAGCAGAATTATCATTATGGGAGAGAGAGAAGCAGTTGTGGCTGCAAATATTGGAACAGTTTATAGATAAGAAGTGAAAGTTTTATTGTCCTGTGATTGAGGTTTGGTGCATGATTGTGACGCCCCCAAATGGTTTGAGGAGCACATTCCTTAATTGACATAGAAAGACATAAATACATGTTACAATCATGAACCAGACCTCAAACACAGGACAAAAAACTTAGTGTTTCTTGTAAATTTTTCCTTTTCCCTTTTTTGTCTTTTTCTCTCTACTTTATTGCTCCACTTTTTATAATAAATTGTACCCTTTATACAAGCCCCACACAATATAAGAGTAAAAGCATCACTTACACATCCTCAGTGTTTTGAAGAATAAAATAAAAATGGCCCATTTGTCGAGAAGACTCTTTTCACCAGAGGAGGCATACGCTTTTCTTACCTTCCACACGGATTCAGCCAATGAGAAAGATCTCACATTCCTTTGTTCCTCTTCCTCATCTTGTGAGGAGGGACCCGCAGCAAAGCGCCCTAGGACCCAGGCAACCCCTATAGCAATCAATCCCATATTTACTCCACACCCCAAAAATGATCAGTCTGTTATTCTGGATTTCATGGGCAGCTCTGGAATCCAATTTGATGTTACAGGCCTCACTGAAATTGACTTATTCAAATTCATTTTCACCGAGGAAATAATAAATCTAATGGTGACCCAGAAAAATTTGTATGCCCATCAATTTTTCACCCAAATTCCCAAGTCACCATATGCCAGATGGACCCATCTAAATTCAGCAGAAATTATGACACTTTGGGTAATTTTGCTGCAAATGGGCATTGTCAGAAAACCAGAGCTTTGGCAGTACTGGAGTACTGATATACTCTACAGCACACCGGTATTCTGTATGGCCATGAAAAGGACACAAAGCTATCCACACATTTTTGCATTATAGTAATAATGTGCAGTGTCCTCCCAGAAACGATCCTAACTTTGATTGTCTATATAAAATCGACCGGTAGTTGACTACTTCAGCAGAAAATTTGCTGAGGCGTACACACCCCTATAGGGACATCTACATAGATGAATTCGCAAGATGATTTCACTGCACTAAAGCAACACTCGCATTCAAATCAGCTCTCACTTCTGCTGAACAGGCCTACTTTACATCCCTTGTATCTTCCTTATCCCACAACCCTAAACAGTTGTTCAACACTTTTAACTCCCTCCTCCGCCCACCACTGCCCCCTCTGACTTCCCTAATCTCTGCCAAGGACTTTGCCACGCACTTCAAAAATAAGATAAACCAAACAAGGCAAGTCTTTGTTGTCCGACCACCACCACCCCTTTGTATGCCAGACCAATGCCCTAACCCCATAACTTCCCTCTCCAAAATCACTGAAGGACAGCTTGCTCATCATCTCTCCAAATCACACCTCACCACTTGTGCACTTGACACCATCCCATCCCACCTCCTCCCCAACCTCACCACCACACTAATCCCATCTCAGCCCATCTCTTCAATCTATCACTAACTTCTGGTAACTTCCCCACTGCTTTCAAACATGCCATAATCACACCTATGTTCAAAAAGCTATCCTTTGACCCGAGCGCAATGTCCAGCTATCGCCCCATATCTTTGCTCCCATTTGCTTCCAAACTCCTTAAGTAGAACGTCCACACTGAACTTTCCTCTCACCTTGCATCTAACTCGCTCTTCGACAATTTACAATCTGGCTTCCATCCCCACCATTCCACTGAGACTGCCCTGACCAAACTTACAAACGACTTACAGCCAAAGCTAACAGTCAGTTCTCTAGATTCCTCCTTCTAGACCTGTCCTCTGTCTTCGACAAAGTTGACCACTGCCTCCTACTACAGATCCTCTCTTCCTTTGGTGTCAAAGAGCTTGGCCTATCCTGGATCTCCTCATACCTTACCAACCGCACATTTAGCGTTTCCTACTCCCATACTACCTCTTCATCTTGCCCCCTCTCTGTTGGTGCCCCTCAAGGCTCTGTCCTGGGACCCCTTCTCTTCTCAATCTATACCATTGGCCTGGGAAAACTCAAAGTCCTATGGCTTCCAGTACCATCTATATACTGAAGACACTTAGATCTACCTCTCTGGCCCAGATGTCACCTCTCTGCTCTCCAGAATCACAGAGTGTCTATCAACCATATCCTCCTTCTTCTCTCGCTTCCTCAAACTAAATGTGGACAAATCGGAACAAATCTAATTATCTTTCCTCCATCTCGCATACCCTCCCTACCAGATCTATCTATCACAATAAATGAATTCACAATTTCCCTTGTCTCGGTAATCCACTGCCTTGGAGTAACCCTTGACTCTGCCCTTTCCTTCAAACCGCACATGCAAGCTCTCGCCACCTCCTGTCGCCTCCAGCTCAAAAATATTTCCAGAATCCGTCCTTTCCTCAACCCTCACTCTACCAAAATGCTTGTGCATGCTCTAATCATCTGCCGCCTCGACTATTGCAACATCCTCTTCTGTGACCTACCTTCTAGTAGTATCGCACCCCTCCAGTCCATCTTTATCTCTGTTGCCCGACTAATTAATCTCTCTCCTCGCTACACTCTTGCTTCCCCTCTTGGCAAATCCCTTCATTGGCTCCCAATTTCTCAGCGTATCCAGTTTAAACTACTAACACTGACCTACAAAGCCACCCATAACCTTTCTCCTCCGTATATTTCTGAACTAGTCTCTCAATATCTTCCCTCACATAATCTCCGGTCCTCCGAAGACCTCCTTCTCTCCACACTTATTCGCTCCTAACCCAATTGCCTCCAAGACTTCTCCCGAATATCCCCCAACATCTTGAATTCTGTGCCCCAACACGTCCGGTTATCCACCACATTTGGATCCTTCAAACGGAACCTGAAAACCCATCTCTTGAAAAAAGCTTACAACCTGTAATGACAACACGGCCACCTCAACACCATCAGAGCTACTGCAACCCCCAACCTACTGTCTCCTTCCCCATAATCCTATAGACTATAAGCTCACCACGGCAGGGTCCTCTTCCCTCTGTATCAGTCTGTCATTGCTAGTTTTGTTTACTGTAAGTGATATTTGTATTTTGATGTAACCCCGTCTAATGTACAGCACCATGGAATTAATGGTGCTAGATAAATAAATAATAATAATAATAATTTCAAAGGGAGGCTAAAATTCCGACAATACCTGCCCAGTAAGAGGACCAGGTACAGAATTAAACTGTACAAGCTGTGTGAGACTACCTCAGGGTACACCCACAGATTTAGGGTCTACAGAGGAAAGGACACCCAGATTGAACCCCCTGAATGCACCCTCTGCTGGATAAAAGTTATCACTTTTACATAGATATCTTTTACACCAGCATCTCACTCTTCAAGACCCTCTCTGTCAGAGGTACAGTTGCATGCAGCACTGTGCGAAAAAATCAGAGAGGCCTCCCTAAGCACAACTTACACATACCACCACATTATAAATTCATACACCAGTAAAACCAAAAGCATTATTATTGTTACTATAACTATGCCTCTAGATAAATTCCTTGATCGTTGTAGTTTCCAAAATGGGGTCACTTTGGGGGATTTTCACTGTTTAGGCACATCAAGGGCTCTCCATACGCGACATGGCATGCGCAGACCATTCTATCTGCGCTTCAAACTGTCGCTCCTTTCCTTCCAAGACCTGCCGTGCACCCAAACAGTAGTTTTCCACCACATATGAGGTATCAGTGTACTAAATTTAAACTGTACAACAATTTTTGGGTTCCATTTTCTCCTGTTACCCTTGTTAAAATAAAAAAATTGGGGCTAAAACATTTTTGTGGCAATTTTTTTTTTTTATCACAGCTCAACGTTATAAATTCCTGTGAAGCACTTGGAGGTGCAAGGTAACCACCACACATCTAGATAAATTCTTTGGGGGGTCTAGTTTTCCAAAATAGAGTCACATGTGGAGTTTCCACTGTTTAGGCACATCAGGGGCATTCCGCACCCAAACAGTGGTTTTCCCCCACATATCAGGTATCAATGTACTCAGGAGAAATTGCACAATAAATTTTTGGGTCCTTTTTCTCCTGATGCCCTTGTGAAAATAAAAAATTTGGGGCTTAAAAGTCATTTTTGTGGAAAAAATTGGATTTTTTTATTTTCACGGCTCTACGTTATAAACTTCTGTGAAGCACCTGGGGCTTCAAGGTACTCACCACACATCTAGATAAGTTCCTTCAGGACTCTCGTTTCCAAAATAGGGGGATTCCACTGTTTAAGCACATCAATGGCTCTCCAAACGTGACATGGTGTCTGCTCTCGATTCCAGCCAATTTTGCGTTCAATAAGTCAAATGGTGCACCTTCCCTTCTGAGCTCTGACGTGCACCCACACAGTGGTTTTCCCCAACATATGGGGTATTGGCATACTCAGGAGAAATTTCACAACAAATTTTGGGGTCCATTTTCACCTGTTATCTTTGTGAAAATAAAACAATTGGGTCTAAAGTAACATTTTTGTGAAAAAAAAGTGAAATGTTAATTTTTTCCTATCACACTGCTTCAGCTCCTGTAAAGCACCTGAAGGGTTAATAAACTTCTTGAACATGGTTTAAATCACCCTGAGGGGTGCAGTTTTTCGAATAGTGTCATTTTTTGGTATTTTCTGTCATACAGACCCCTCAATGCCACTTAAAGTGTCATGTGGTCCCTAAAAAAATGGTCTTGTAAATGTTATTGTAAACATTAGAAAGAGCTTATCAGCTTCTAACCCTTCTAATTTCCTAACAAAAAAACTAAGTTTCAAAAATTGTTCCGATGTAAAGTAGACATGTGGTAAATGTTATTTATTAACTATTTTGTGTGACATAACTCTCTGGTTTAAGGGCATAAAAATGAAAAGTTTAAAAATTGTGAAATTATCAAAATTTGTGCCAAATTTCCGATATTTTCACAAATAAATGCAAGTTGTATCAGACAAATTTTACCACTGTAATGAAGTATAATATTTCATGAGAAAACAGTTTCAGAATTGGTGGGATCTGTTGAAGTGTTCCAGAGTTATTAACTGATAAAGTGACTCTGGTCAGGAAGGTAAAAACAGGCTTCGGGGTGAAGGGGTTAAAATAAAACAGTGTTTATAGTTATCATTGCTATTTAGAACAGTGTACTGATATTCATGTAGATGGCTGGAAGAGTATGCAAACCATGGTCTCAGTTTAGGATTGCAGTCTAATGTGCAAGTACTGACATAATAAAAAAATGTATAGATAGATATAGATGCCTCACAATAAATCTGATTAAGGGTATGTTCACACGTTCAGGATTTCCATCCTTTTTTTTTCAGGACAGTTTTTTTAAAAAACTGCAGCTCTTGGCAGAAAACGCAGGTCCTTTTTTTGGTCCTTTTTTTATCCTTTTTTTATGCGTTTTTTGATGCGTTTTTTGATGCGTTTTTTTTTATGCGTTTTTTTATCCTTTTTTTATGCAGTTTTCTATGCAGAGACTGTGTGTTTCCTAGGAAGCTTTTTAGGGCTAAAATGGCTGAAAATACCCTAACCCTACCCCTAACCCTAACCCTACCCCTAACCCTACCCCTAACCCTACCCCTAACCCTACCCCTAACCCTAACCCTACCCCTAACCCTACCCCTACCCCTATTCTAACCTTAGTGAAAAAAAAAAAAAATTCTTAATTTTTTTATTGTCCCTACCAATGGGGGTGACAAAGTGGGGGGGGTGTCATTTACTATTTTTTTATTTTGATCACTGAGATAGGTTATATCTCAGTGATCAAAATGCACTTTGGAGCGAATCTGCCGGCCGGCAGATTCGGCGGGCGCACTGCGCATGCGCCCGCCATTTTGCAAGATGGCGGCGCCCAGGGAGAAGACGGCCGGACGGACACCGGGACGCCGGGTAAGTATAAGGGGGGGAGATTAGGGCACGGGGGGGGGGCATCGGAGCACTGGGGGGGCATCGGAGCACGGGGGGGGCATCGGAGCACGGGGGGGCGGGATCGGAGCACGGGGGGGCAGCCACACTCCGCCCACGCACTTCCGCCCGCTCCCCCGCACTTCCTGCTGCAGCGGTTCTGCACATCAAATCGCAGTAAAACCCGCAGATATATTTTTGATCTGCGGGTTTTACTGCGATTTTGACCTCACAATGGAGGTCTATGGGTGCAGAACCGCTGCGGTTCAGGAAAAAGAAGTGACATGCTCCTTCTTTTTTGCCGCAGCTATTCTGCGCGGCTTTTTAAACGAAATTACGGATCATGTGCACAGCAGTGACTGTTTTCCATAGGGTTACATTGTTATGTACCCTGCATGGAAAACAGCTGCGGAACCGCAGCGGCAAAACCGCTGCGGTTCCGCAGTAAAAAACGCACTGTGTGAACATGGCCTAAGAGAACAATAACATAAGATTAACAGCCCACCAACATTCACAGTGAACAAGTATATTTAATTACAGTTAGGTCCATATATATTTGGACAGAGACAACATTTTTCTAATTTTGGTTACAGACATTACCACAATGAATTTTAAACAAAACAATTCAGATGCAGTTGAAGTTCAGACTTTCAGCTTTCATTTGAGGGAATCCACATTAAAATTGGATGAAGGGTTTAGGAGTTTCAGCTCCTTAACATGTGCCACCCTGTTTTTAAAGGGACCAAAAGTAATTGGACAGATTCAATAATTTTAAATAAAATGTTCATTTTTAGTACTTGGGTTGAAAACCCTTTGTTGGCAATGACTGCCTGAAGTCTTGAACTCATGGACATCACCAGATGCTGTGTTTCATCCTTTTTGAAGCTCTGCCAGGCCTTCATTGCGGTGGATTTCAGGTGCTGTTTGTTTGTGGGCCTTTCTGTCTGAAGTTTAGTCTTTAACAAGTGAAATGCATGCTCAATTGGGTTGAGATCAGGTGACTGACTTGGCCATTCAAGAATATTCCACTTCTTTGCTTTAATAAACTCCTGGGTTGCTTTGGCTTTATGTTTTGGATCATTGTCCATCTGTAGTATGAAATGACGACCAATCCGTTTTGCTGCATTTGGCTGGATCTGAGCACACAGTATGGCTCTGAATACCTCAGAATTAATTTGGCTGCTTTTGTCCTGTGTCACATCATCAATAAACACTAGTGACCCAGTGCCACTGGCAGCCATGCAGGCCCAAGCCATCACACTTCCTCCGCCATGTTTTACAGATGATGTGGTATGCTTTGGATCATGAGCTGTACCAAGCCTTCACCATACTTTTCTGTTTCCATCATTCTGGTAGAGGTTGATCTTGGTTTCATCTGTCCAAAGAATGTTCTTCCAGAACTGTGCTGGCTTTTTAAAATGTTTTTAGCAAAGTCCATTCTAGCCTTTTTATTCTTGATGCTTATGAGTGGCTTGCACCGTGCAGTGAACCCTCTGTATTTACTTTCATGCAGTCTTCTCTTTATGGTAGATTTGGATATTGATACTCCGACCTCCTGGGGAGTGTTATTCACTTGGTTGGCTCTTATGAAGGGGTTTCTCTTCACCATGGAGATTATTCTGCGATCATCCACCATTGTTGTCTTCTGTGGGCGCCCAGGTCTTTTTGCATTGATGAGTTCACCAGTGCTTTCTTTCTTTCTCAGGATGTACCAAACTGTAGATTTTGCCACTCCTAATATTGCAGCAATTTCTCGGATGGGTTTTTTCTGTTTTCGCAGCTTAAGGATGGCTTGTTTCACCTGCATGGAGAGCTCCTTTGACCACATGTTTACTTCACAGCAACTCCAGGCCTTTTATCTGCTTAATTGAGAATGACATAACGAAGGGATTGCCCACACCTGTCCATGAAATAGCCTTGGAGTCAATTGTCCAATTACTTTTGGTCCCTTTAAAAACAGGGTGGCACATGTTAAGGAGCTGAAACTCCTAAACCCTTCATCCAATTTTAATGTGGATACCCTCAAATGAAAGCTGAAAGTCTGAACTTCAACTGCATCTGAATTGTTTTGTTTAAAATTCATTGTGGTAATGTCTATAACCAAAATTAGAAAAATGTTGTCTCTGTCCAAATATATATGGACCTAACTGTATATGAGCAATATGCATATATTCATATAGAAAGTTGCAGAAATGTATGAACTGGGTTCTTCCTCAATACAAGGTCAGGCTAAAGTGCAAGTGCTAAAGTAATCAAAAGTTATTTAGTATAATAACCTCAAAATAGGCCTGTTTGAGAGAGTATTATCAGATGATCACCAGCCTATCAATATTTACCATGACTAAACATGATCAACTTACATAGTTAATGTGGTAAGTATAAGTCAAAGTGAGCAGTATGGATAGGAGGCGTTGATACAGCAGAGTTTGATTAGCCAGATGGCACATGGAAAAGCATGGACCAATATAGCATAAAATTCAGGATTTCACATGGATAAATATGTCTTGAATGGCGCAGTAATGGACATGCTTAACCTTCACTTCATTCGTTGTCTATAGGAGTTCCAGTAAATAGGAGAGAACTGTACTTGGCTCTATGTGGCAATCCTATAGACAAGGAATGGAGTTGAGGCCAAGCATGCCCTCATCCGCTCTATTCAATACAGGACTCTACAGTGACTTCATTTTTAGGATTGTAAAGGGTCCCAGCTGAAGTATCTCCGGCTTTCAGAACCTTATCTATAACTATTCATAGGATGGGGATTTCTTGCTCTGTTGGGAATAACCCTTCAAGCTAATTTTTATGTAATTTCTGTTTAAAGTAATTTTAATGTGTCATTTTTGTAACAAGTTAGGAATTTGTTATTCTATCGTAAGTCCACAAATGCCTGCACAATGTTCCGAATAAAAATAGAATCTTTTATTACTGCAATAGCATGTTAAAAACAATGGCGTAAACATTATGAACAGAAAAACATGACAGGGACTGACATATTTCTGACCATGCAGTCCTTATTTATAGTTCACAAGAAATTTGTTCAGTAAAGAAAAGTGTTGAGGGATTATGGGGTGACTGAGTGATGGAGGGAGGGGGGAGGGATGGAGAAAGGTTAAAAGAAAGGAACCAGGTATTGATATACCGTATATACTCGAGTATAAGCCGAGATTTTCAGCCTAAATTTTTGGGCTGAAAGTGCCCCTCTCGGCTTATACTCTAGTCACGGTCGGCGGTGGGGTCGGCGGGTGAGGGGGAGAGAGCGTGTCGCATACTCACCTAGTCCCGGCGCTCCTGGCGCTCCCCCTGCCCGTCCCACGGTCTTCTGTGCCGCAGCTCTTCCCCTGTTCAGTGGCCACATGGTACCGCTCATTAAAGTTATGAATATGGACTCCACTCCCATAGGGGTGGAGCCGCATATTCATTTCTCTAATGAGTGGTAACGGTGACCGCTGACAGGAAGAGGCTGCGGCACCCAGAGACCAGCTGTCCGGGGGAAGGAGCCAGGGACGCCAGGAGCAGGTAAGTATGTCATATTTACCTGTCCGCGTTCCACCCGCCGGGCGCTGCTCCGTCTTCGCGTCCTCTTGAGGTGACTGTTCAGGTCAGAGGGCGCGATGACGTACTAGTGTGCGCACCGCCCTCTGCCTGAACAGTCAGTGCGGAGAGACGCCGAGACAGGACGCTGAGGAGCTGCAAGCAAGAGAGGTGTTGTTTTTTTTTTTTATTGCAGCAGCATTCTGTATTGCACATATTTATGTGGAGCATCTATGGGGCAATAATCAACGGTACAAAGCATTGTATATGGCACAGCTTTCTATGGAGCATCTATGGGGCCATAATCAACGGTGCAGAGCATTATATATGGGGCAGCTTTATGTGGAGCGTCTATGGGGCCATACTGAACGGTGCAGAGCATTCTATATGGCACAGCTTTATGTGGAGCATCTATGGGGCCATACTGAATGGTGCAGAGCATTATATATGGCACAGCTTTCTGTGGAGCATCTATGGGGCCATATTGAATGGTGCAGAGCATAATTATATATGGCACAGCTTTATGTGGAGCATCTATGGGGCCATAATGAACGGTATGGAGCATCTATTTTTATTTTTGAAATTCACCGGTAGCTGCTGCATTTTCCACCCTAGGCTTATACTCGAGTCAATAAGTTTTCCCAGTTTTTTGTGGCAAAATTAAGGGGGTTGGCTTATACTCAGGTCGGCTTATACTCGAGTATATGCGGTAGGTATTTTCCAAAGGGCAGTGGATCGCCCCCAGACACAGGGCCACGCGTTTCGGTACCGGGCCTCTCTGGTTCGGTTCTGAGGCTGTCATGGTGGCTAGACCCGGTCCGCGACCCTGCTAAGGGGCGTCCAATAAAGGTGGTGATAGAGTCTGTCAGGGGTTCGTGACGCCACCTGTGGTGTTCGGTCAGGGTGACCGACGCTGCTGTGGGGTCCGCTGGGGTGATGAAATGGCAACTGGATGGTATAACTTCCCACAGGTGAAGTGTGTCCCCAGGGCTTCCCAGTAAGGTGGATGGTGATGGTGTGAGGTGCAGGCAATAATGAGGACACAGGGTTGCAGTCTCTTTACCTCTTTACTGAAGACTTCAGGATCCTCAATCCAGAGCACGTTTAACAGGGCTATCAGAGACCGGCCGGTCCGATGGGCACATCCAGAGTTTCCTTCGCAGATGGAAATCGCTGCCTACCACTAGTGCCTGTGTGTTGTAGTCCTACCTGTTGTGAATTCAGCTTTTGGGCTCCCTCCGGTGGTTGTAGAGGGTAATGCAGTTGTGCCTGGATTGCAGGAGTGGACATGTGTATCTACTAATTGCAGAACTGACTGGGGTATATAACTTTGCAGGATCCTTTAGTCAGTGCCAGTTGACCATTGTTCTTGAAGGATTCACTTCCCTGCTGGTCTCTCCAGTTTGCTGTGTTTTTCTACAAAGATAAGTCCTGGCTTTGTTTTTGCTGTCCACCTGCAGTGGACCTTATAGTTCTGTGCATTTTCATGATTTTGTCTTGTCCAGCTTGGTCTGTGAAGGATTTTTTGCAGCCTAGCTATTTCTCTGGAGATGCAGATATACCCCCCATGTCTTTAGTCAGATGTGGTGATCCGTATTTTCTGCGGTGGATATTTTCTAGTGTTTTTATACTGACCGCATAGTACTCTGTTCTATTCTTTCTTTTTAGCTAGTATGGCCTCCTATGCTAAAATCTGATTTCATATCTGCGTATGTTTTTTCCCTCTCCTCTCACAGTCAATATTTGTGGGGGGCTATCTATCCTTTGGGGATTTTCTCTGAGGCAAGATAGGTTTCCTGTTTCTGTCTTTAGGGGTAGTTAGATCTTAGGCTGTGCCGAGGGGTCTAGGGAGTGTTAGGTACCTCCCACGGCTACTTTTAGTTGCGCTGCTAGGTTCAGGGTTTGCGGTCAGTACAGGTTCCACCTTCTCCAGAGTACGTCTCATGCTGCTCCAAGGCCACCAGATCATAACAGTACAACTGGCCAACAATGAGTTAATTGCATCTCAGAAGAAGGGTGGAAAGATTTTGAACCATTTTTTTTTCTTAGCCTGTTTGGTCTGTTCCTCCCTCTTTACCTCTGGGTGGCTACGGAGTCTAGTATTAACATGAATGTTCAGGAGTTAGTTTCTCGGGTGGATCAGCTTGCTGCTAGGGTACAGGGTATTTCAGATTTCATTGTTCAAACTCCTGCCTTAGAACCTAAGATTCCCACTCCTGATTTATTCTTTGGTGACAGATCCAAATTTTTGAGTTTCAAAAATAACTGTAAACTGTTTTTTTGCATTAAGACCCCGGTCTTCTGGTGATCCTATTCAGCAGGTTAAAATCATCATATCTCTGCTGCGTGGTGACCCACAGGATTGGGCATTTTCCCTGGAATCTGGCAATCCTGCTTTGCTTAATGTTGATTCGTTCTTTCAGGCATTGGGGTTGTTGTATGACGAGCCTAATTCTGTGGATCAGGCTGAGAAAATCTTGTTAGCCCTGTGTCAAGGTCAAGAAGCGGCAGAATTGTATTGCCAGAAATTTATAAAATGGTCTGTACTGACTAAATGGAATGAGGATGCCTTGGCAGCAATTTTCAGAAAGGGTCTTTCTGAATCCGTTAAAGATGTTATGGTGGGGTTCCCCACACCTGCTGGTCTGAGTGATTCTATGTCTCTGGCCATTCAGATTGATAGGCGCTTGCGCGAGCGCAGAATTGTGCACACTGTGGCGTTGTCCTCTGAGCGGAGACCTGAGCCTATGCAGTGTGATAGGATTTTGTCTAGAGCTGAACGTCAAACATTCAGGCGTCAGAATAGGTTGTGTTTTTACTGCGGCGATTCTGCTCATGTTATTTCTGATTGCCCTAAGCGTACAAAGAGAATCGCTAGTTCTGTTGCCATCAGTACTATACAACCTAAATTTCTGTTATCTGTGACCTTGATCTGCTCATTATCATCATTTTCTGTCATGGCATTTGTGGATTCAGGCGCCGCTCTGAACTTAATGGACTTAGAATTTTCCAGACGTTGTGGTTTTCCCTTGCAGCCTTTGCAGAACCCTATTCCTTTGAGGGGCATTGATGCTACACCGTTGGCTAAAAATAAACCTCAGTTTTGGACACAGCTGACCATGCGCATGGCGCCAGCCCATCAGGAAGATTGTCGTTTTCTGGTGTTGCATAATTTGCATGATGATATTGTGCTGGGTTTTCCATGGTTGCAGCTACATAATTCGGTGCTAGATTGGAAATCCATGTCTGTGACTAGTTGGGGTTGTCAGGGGGTTCATGATCAGGTTCCTTTGATGTCAATCTCCTCTTCCCCCTCTTCTGAAGTTCCTGAGTTTTTGTCTGACTTCCAGGATGTATTCGATGAGCCCAAATCCAGTTCCCTTCCACCGCATAGGGACTGTGATTGTGCTATTGATTTGATTCCAGGTTGTAAGTTCCCTAAGGGCCAACTTTTCAACCTGTCTGTGCCTGAACATACCGCCATTCGGAGCTATATTAAGGAGTCTTTGGAGAAAGAGCATATTCGGCCATCTTCTTCACCGTTGGGAGCGGGGTTCTTTTTTGTTGCCAAGAAGGATGGCTCCTTGAGACCCTGTATTGATTATCGCCTCTTGAATAAGATCACGGTCAAATTTCAATACCCCTTGCCTTTGCTTACTGATTTGTTTGCTAGGATTAAGGGGGCTAGCTGGTTTACTAAGATTGACCTTCGAGGGGCATATAATCTTATTCGTATCAAGCAGGGTGACCAATGGAAAACTGCATTTAATACGCCTGAAGGCCATTTTGAATACCTTGTGATGCCATTCGGACTCTCTAATGCCCCATCTGTGTTCCAATCCTTCATGCATGATATCTTTCGGAGTTATCTTGATAAATTCATGGTTGTATATTTGGATGATATTTTGATTTTTTCCAATGATTGGGAGTCTTGTTATGAACAGGTAATTCAGAACCACAATGGACCTTGAAGTTCAGAGCACACAAGGTGACCTGACATTTACCAAAAACATAGGACAAGCTCTGAGACGTGGAAACTCTGCTGACCGCAATCCCTAATCCTAACACACCACACTAGAGGTAGCCGTGGATTGCGCCTAACGCTCCCTATGCAACTCGGCACAGCCTGAGAAACTAACTAGCCCTGAAGATAGAAAAATAAGCCTACCTTGCCTCAGAGAAATTCCCCAAAGGAAAAGGCAGCCCCCCACATATAATGACTGTGAGTAAAGATGAAATACAAACACAGAGATGAAATAGATTTAGCAAAGTGAGGCCCGACTTACTGAATAGACCGAGGATAGGAAAGATAGCTTTGAGGTCAACACAAAAACCTACAAACAACCACGCAGAGGGGCAAAAAGACCCTCCGCACAGACTAACGGTACGGAGGTGCTCCCTCTGCGTCTCAGAGCTTCCAGCAAGCAAGAAAAAAACAATATAGCAAGCTGGACAGAAAATATAGCAAACAAAAATAACACAAGCAGAACTTAGCTTATGCAGGATAGAGAGGCCACAGGAACGATCCAGGAGGAAGCAAGACCAATACTACAACATTGACTGGAGGCCAGGATCAAAGCACCAGGTGGAGTTAAATAGAGCAGCACCTAACGACTTAACCTCATCACCTGAGGAAGGAAACTCAGAAGCCGCAGTACCACTCTCATCCACCAAAGGAAGCTCATAGACAGAACCAGCCGCAGTACCACTCACGACCACAGGAGGGAGCTTGGCCACAGAATTCACAACAGTACCCCCCCCCCTTGAAGAGGGGTCACCGAACCCTCACCAGAGCCCCCAGGCCGACCAGGATGAGCCACATGAAAGGCACGAACCAGATCGGCAGCATGGACATCAGAGGCAAAGACCCAGGAATTATCTTCCTGACCATAACCTTTCCACTTAACCAGATACTGGAGTTTCCGTCTCGAAACACGAGAATCCAAAATCTTCTCCACAATATACTCCAATTCCTCTTCAACCAAAACTGGAGCAGGAGGATCAATAGATGGAACCACAGGTGCCACGTATCTCCGCAACAATGACCTATGGAACACGTTATGGATGGAAAAAGAAGCCGGAAGAGTCAAACGAAAAGACACAGGATTAAGAACCTCAGAAATCCTATATGGACCAATGAAACGAGGCTTAAATTTAGGAGAGGAAACCTTCATAGGAATATAACGAGATGACACCCAAACCAAATCCCCAACACGAAGTCGGAGACCCACACAGCGCCTGCGGTTAGCGAAACGTTGAGCCTTCTCCTGGGACAAAGTCAAATTGTCCACTACATGAGTCCAAATCCGCTGCAACCTATCCACCACAGTATCCACACCAGGACAGTCCGAAGACTCAACCTGCCCTGAAGAGAAACGAGGGTGGAACCTAGAATTGCAGAAAAACGGTGAAACCAAAGTAGCCGAGCTGGCCCGATTATTAAGGGCGAACTCAGCCAAAGGCAAAAAGAACACCCAATCATCCTGACCAGCAGAAACAAAACATCTCAGATATGTTTCTAAGGTCTGATTGGTTCGTTCAGTCTGGCCATTTGTCTGAGGATGGAAAGCCGAGGAAAAAGACAAATCAATGCCCATCCTAGCACAAAAGGCTCGCCAAAACCTCGAAACAAACTGGGAACCTCTGTCAGAAACGATGTTCTCTGGAATGCCATGTAAACTAACCACATGCTGAAAAAACAATGGCACCAAATCAGAGGAGGAAGGCAATTTAGACAAGGGCACCAAATGGACCATCTTAGAGAAGCGATCACAAACCACCCAAATGACCGACATTCTTTGAGAGACGGGGAGATCCGAAATAAAATCCATAGAGATATGTGTCCAAGGCCTCTTCGGGACCGGCAAGGGCAAAAGCAACCCACTGGCACGAGAACAGCAGGGCTTAGCCCGAGCACAAATCCCACAGGACTGCACAAAAGAACGCACATCCCGCGACAGAGACGGCCACCAAAAGGATCTAGCCACCAAATCTCTGGTACCAAAGATTCCAGGATGACCAGCCAACACCGAACAATGAACCTCAGAGATAACTTTATTCGTCCACCTATCAGGGACAAACAGTTTCTCCGCTGGGCAACCGTCAGGTCTATTAGCCTGAAATTTTTGCAGCACCCGCTGCAAATCAGGGGAGATGGCAGACAAAATTACCCCCTCTTTGAGAATACCCGCCGGCTCAGACAAACCCGGAGAATCGGGCACAAAACTCCTAGACAGGGAATCCGCCTTCACATTTTTAGAGCCCGGGAGGTACGAAACCACAAAGTCAAAACGGGAGAAAAACAGCGACCAACGAGCCTGTCTAGGATTCAACCGTTTGGCAGACTCGAGATAAGTCAAGTTTTTGTGATCATATGTAAACAAAACCTGGCACTCAACTTTATATGTCTGAGGAGATTTTATTGTTCAGCAACAAAACGTTTCGGTCCTTTACAAGTTGGACCTTCATCAGTTACGTGCTATTGAGCATACATATAGTTGTGGGACTAGCGGTGGACACCGCGTCTACTCTAACAACGGCATCTGGATTTAGCCGTTGCACTGACATTGCCAGCGTTCTGACAGCCATCTCTATTAATGCGCACTCATAGAAGCACACTGCCCACAACTATATGCTCAATAGCACGTAACTGATGAAGGTCCAACTTGTAAAGGACCGAAACGTTTTGTTGCTGAACAATAAAATCTCCTCAGACATATAAAGTTGAGTGCCAGGTTTTGTTTACATATGGTATGGTGTTGGAACCTACCTGAGCACCTCTTGTCCTTTGGCTGTGCACCAGGTTTTATATCTAAGTTTTTGTGATCAGTCAAGACCACCACGCGATGCTTAGCTCCTTCAAGCCAATGACGCCACTCCTCGAATGCCCACTTCATGGCTAGCAACTCTCGATTGCCAACATCATAATTTCGCTCAGCAGGCGAAAATTTCCTGGAAAAGAAGGCGCATGGTTTCATCACCGAGCAATCAGAACTTCTCTGCGACAAAACAGCCCCTGCTCCAATTTCGGAAGCATCAACCTCGACCTGGAACGGAAGCGAAACATCTGATTGGCACAACACAGGGGCAGAAGAAAAATGACGCTTCAACTCCTGAAAAGCTTCCACAGCAGCAGAAGACCAATTGACCACATCAGCACCCTTCTTGGTCAAATCAGTCAATGGTTTAGCAATGCTAGAAAAATTAGCGATGAAGCGACGATAAAAATTAGCAAAGCCCAGGAACTTCTGCAGACTCTTCAGAGATGTTGGCTGAGTCCAATCATAAATGGCCTGAACTTTAACAGGGTCCATCTCGATAGTAGAAGGAGAAAAAATGAACCCCAAAAATGAAATCTTCTGAACACCAAAGAAACACTTTGACCCCTTCACAAACAAAGAATTAGCACGCAGGACCTGGAACACCATTCTGACCTGCTTCACATGAAACTCCCAATCATCCGAGAAGACCAAAATATCATCCAAGTATACAATTAGGAATTTATCCAGGTACTCTCGGAAGATGTCATGCATAAAGGACTGAAACACTGATGGAGCATTAGAGAGTCCGAATGGCATAACCAGGTTCTCAAAATGGCCTTCGGGCGTATTGAATGCTGTTTTCCATTCATCGCCCCGTTTGATACGCACAAGATTATATGCACCACGAAGATCTATCTTGGTGAACCAACTAGCCCCCTTAATCCGAGCAAACAAATCAGACAGCAGCGGCAAGGGGTACTGAAATTTGACCGTAATTTTATTTAGAAGGCGGTAATCAATACAAGGTCTCAGCGAACCATCCTTCTTGGCCACAAAAAAGAAACCCGCTCCCAATGGCGACGATGACGGGCGAATATGACCCTTCTCCAAAGACTCCTTCACGTAACTCCGCATAGCGGCGTGCTCAGGTACAGATAAATTAAACAGTCGACCCTTAGGAAACTTACCACCAGGAATCAAATCGATAGCACAATCACAATCCCTATGCGGAGGTAGGGCATTGGACTTGGGCTCATCGAATACATCCCGGTAATCAGCCATGAACTCTGGGACCTCAGAAGGGGTGGATGATGAGATAGACAGAAATGGAACATCACCATGTACCCCCTGACAACCCCAGCTGGACACAGACATTGATTTCCAATCTAATACTGGGTTATGGACTTGTAGCCATGGCAACCTCAACACGACCACATCATGCAGATTATGCAACACCAGAAAGCGAATATCCTCCTGGTGCGCAGGAGCCATGCACATGGTCAGCTGGGTCCAATACTGAGGCTTATTCTTGGCCAAAGGCGTAGCATCAATTCCTCTCAATGGAATAGGACACTGCAAGGGCTCCAAGACAAACCCACAGCGCCTAGCATACTCCAAGTCCATCAAATTCAGGGCAGCGCCTGAATCCACAAATGCCATGACAGAATAGGAAGACAAAGAGCAGATCAAAGTAACGGACAAAAGAAATTTCGACTGTACCGTACCAATGGTGGCAGACCTAGCGAACCACTTAGTGCGCTTAGGACAATCGGAGATAGCATGAGTGGAATCACCACAGTACAAACACAGCCCATTCTGACGTCTGTGTTCTTGCCTTTCAGCTCTGGTCAAAGTCCTATCGCACTGCATAGGTGTTATGAAAGGCAATTCAGTATCACAATGGACATGGAGGTCAGAGCACATACAGTGATCTGACAATAACCCAAAATAATAGAACGAGCTCTGAGATGTGGGAACTCTGCAGACCACAATCCCCGATCCTCTCCAAACACAACCAGAGGCAGCCGTGGATTGCGCCTAACGCTACCTATGCAACTCGGCACAGCCTGAGAAACTAACTAGCCTGAAGACAGAAAAAATAAGCCTACCTTGCCCCAGAGAAACACCCCAAAGGAAAAGGCAGCCCCCCACACACAATGACCGCGAGCAAGATGAAAAGACAAACGTAGGGATGAAATAGATTCAGCAAAGTGAGGCCCGATATTCTAGACAGAACGAGGATAGGAAAGATAACTTTGCGGTTTACACAAAACCCTAAAGAAAACCACGCAAAGGGGCAAAAAGACCCTCCGTACCGAACTAACGGCACGGAGGTACACCCTTTGCGTCCCAGAGCTTCCAGCAAAACAAATAGACAAGCTGGACAGAAAAAATAGCAACAAATAGCAAAGAAGCACTTAGCTATGCAGAGCAGCAGGCCACAGGAATGATCCAGAGAAACACAAGTCCAACACTGGAACATTGACAGGAAGCATGAATCAAAGCATTAGGTGGGGTTAAGTAGAGAAGCACCTAACGACCTCACCAGATCACCTGAGGGAGGAAACTCAGAAGCAGCAGTACCAGTTTCCTCCACAAACGGAAGCTCCCAGAGAGAATCAGCCGAAGTACCACTTGTGACCACAGGAGGGAGCTCTGCCACAGAATTCACAACACATAGGCTCAGGTTTATGCTCAGATAATACCGCCAAATGGTGCACAGATTTACGCTCGCGCAAGCGTCGACCGATCTGAATGGCCAAAGACATAGACTCATTCAGACCAGCAGGCATAGGAAATCCCACCATGACATCCTTAAGGGCTTCAGAGAGACCCTTTCTGAAAATAGCTGCCAGCGCACATTCATTCCATTGAGTGAGCACGGACCACTTTCTAAACTTCTGACAATAAATCTCTATCTGATCCTTACCCTGACAGAGAGCCAGCAAATTTTTCTCTGCCTGATCCACTGAATTAGATTCGTCGTACAGCAATCCGAGCACCAGAAAAAATGCATCAATATTATATAATGCAGGATCTCCTGGCGCAAGGGAAAATGCCCAGTCTTGAGGGTCGCCACGTAGTAAAGAAATAATGATTTTAACTTGTTGAACTGGGTCACCAGAGGAGCGGGGTTTCAAAGCCAGAAACAGTTTACAATTATTTTTAAAATTCAAAAACTTAGCTCTATCTCCAGAAAATAACTCAGGAATAGGAATTTTAGGTTCTAACATAGGATTCTGAACCACTAAATCTTGAATGTTCTGTATTCTTATAGTTAGATTATTCATAAAAAAGGACAGACCCTGAATATCCATGTCCACACCTGTGTTCTGAACCACCCTGATGTAAAGGGGAAAAGAAAGACAGAACACAGTGCAAAGAAAAAAAAATGGTCTCAGAACTTCTCTTTTCCCTCTATTGAGAAGCATTAGTACTTTGGGCCTCCAGTACTGTTATGAACAGGTAATTCAGAACCACAATGGACCTTGAAGTTCAGAGCACACAAGGTGACCTGACATTTACCAAAAACATAGGACAAGCTCTGAGACGTGGAAACTCTGCTGACCGCAATCCCTAATCCTAACACACCACACTAGAGGTAGCCGTGGATTGCGCCTAACGCTCCCTGTGCAACTCGGCACAGCCTGAGAAACTAACTAGCCCTGAAGATAGAAAAATAAGCCTACCTTGCCTCAGAGAAATTCCCCAAAGGAAAAGGCAGCCCCCCACATATAATGACTGTGAGTAAAGATGAAATACAAACACAGAGATGAAATAGATTTAGCAAAGTGAGGCCCGACTTACTGAATAGACCGAGGATAGGAAAGATAGCTTTGAGGTCAACACAAAAACCTACAAACAACCACGCAGAGGGGCAAAAAGACCCTCCGCACCGACTAACGATACGGAGGTGCTCCCTCTGCGTCTCAGAGCTTCCAGCAAGCAAGAAAAAACCAATATAGCAAGCTGGACAGAAAATATAGCAAACAAAAATAACACAAGCAGAACTTAGCTTATGCAGGATAGAGAGGCCACAGGAACGATCCAGGAGGAAGCAAGACCAATACTAGAACATTGACTGGAGGCCAGGATCAAAGCACCAGGTGGAGTTAAATAGAGCAGCACCTAACGACTTAACCTCATCACCTGAGGAAGGAAACTCAGAAGCCGCAGTACCACTCTCATCCACCAAAGGAAGCTCATAGACAGAACCAGCCGCAGTACCACTCACGACCACAGGAGGGAGCTTGGCCACAGAATTCACAACAGAGTCTCATGTGAAACAGGTCAGGATGGTATTTCAGATCCTCCGTAATAATGCTTTATTTGTGAAGGGGTCAAAGTGCCTATTTGGAGTGCAGAAGGTTTCTTTTTTGGGTTTCATTTTTTCTCCCTCATCTATAGAAATGGATCCAGTTAAGGTTCAGGCCATTCATGATTGGATTCAGCCCACATCTGTGAAGAGCCTTCAGAAATTCTTGGGCTTTGCTAATTTTTATCGTCGTTTCATTGCCAACTTCTCCAGTGTGGTTAAACCTCTGACCGATTTGACCAAGAAAGGCGCTGATGTGACGAATTGGTCCTCCGCGGCTGTTTCTGCCTTTCAAGAGCTTAAATGCCGATTTACTTCTGCCCCTGTGTTGCGTCAGCCAGATGTTTCTCTTCCATTTCAGGTTGAGGTTGACGCGTCTGAGATTGGGGCAGGGGCCGTTTTGTCTCAGAGGAATTCTGATGGTTCCTTGATGAAACCGTGTGCCTTCTTTTCTCGGAAGTTTTCACCTGCGGAACGCAATTATGATGTCGGCAATCGGGAGTTGTTGGCTATGAAGTGGGCATTTGAGGAGTGGCGACATTGGCTTGAGGGGGCCAAGCACCGTATTGTGGTCCTGACCGATCATAAGAATCTGATTTACCTCGAGTCTGCCAAACGATTGAATCCTAGACAGGCTCGATGGTCCCTGTTTTTCTCCCATTTTGATTTTGTGGTCTCGTACATTCCTGGTACTAAGAATGTTAAGGCGGATGCCCTCTCTAGGAGTTTTTTTCCTGATTCCCCTGGGGTTCTTGAGCCGGTCAGCATTTTGAAGGAAGGGGTGATTCTTTCTGCCATCTCCCCTGATTTGCGACGGGTTCTTCAGGAATTTCAGGCTGATAAGCCTGACCGCTGTCCTGTGGTGAAACTGTTTGTTCCTGATAGATGGACTAGTAAAGTGATTTCTGAGGTTCATTGTTCTGTGTTGGCTGGCCATCCTGGGATTTTTGGTACCAGAGATTTGGTTGGTAGGTCCTTTTGGTGGCCTTCTTTGTCACGGGATGTGCGTTCTTTTGTGCAGTCCTGTGGTATTTGTGCGCGGGCTAAGCCTTGCTGTTCCTGCGCTAGTGGGTTGCTTTTGCCATTGCCGGTCCCTGAGAGACCTTGGACGCATATTTCTATGGATTTTATTTCCGATCTTCCTGTTTCCCAAAGAATGTCGGTTATCTGGGTTGTCTGTGACCGATTTTCTAAGATGGTTCATTTGGTGCCTTTGCCTAAATTGCCTTCTTCTTCTGATTTGGTTCCGTTGTTTTTTCAGCATGTGGTACGTTTGCATGGTATTCCGGAGAATATTGTGTCCGACAGAGGTTCCCAGTTTGTTTCTAGGTTTTGGCGGGCCTTTTGTGCCAAGCTGGGCATTGATTTGTCTTTTTCCTCTGCATTTCATCCTCAGACAAATGGCCAGACTGAGCGAACTAATCAGACCTTGGAGACCTATTTGAGATGCTTTGTGTCTGCTGATCAGGATGATTGGGTAGCTTTTTTGCCATTGGCCGAGTTTGCCCTTAATAATTGGGCTAGTTCGGCTACTTTGGTTTCGCCTTTTTTTTGTAATTTTGTGTTATGATCCCAATGGCAGGGGATCACAAAAGGACAAGCACAAAAACAAAACAAGCTCAAGGGTGATGGAACCTGAGCTGACCGCGATCCTGAACCTAAACACACAACTAGCAGTAGCCGGGGAACGTGCCTACGATGATTCCTAGACGTCTCGCGCCAGCCGAAGGATTAACTTCCCCTATTAGAAGAAACACAGACCTCACTTGCCTCCAGAGAAACACCCCACAGAAATAGCAGCCCCCCACATGTAATAACGGTGAAATGAGAGGAAAGCACATACGTAGTTATGAAAATAGAATCAGCAAAAATGAGGCCCGCTAAAGCTAGATAGCAGAGGATACAAAAGTGAACTGCGCGGTCAGCGAAAAACCCTTCAAAAAACCATCCTGAAATTACTTGAACTCATGTGCCAACTCATGGAACATGAGGAGTAATTTCAGCCCACTAGAGCAACCAGCAGCAAGGAATCACATATCTGCAAGCTGGACTAAGACAAAAATTAAGCAAAACGTGGAACAGGAAAATCAAAACTTAGCTTGTCCTGAAGATAACAGACGCAGGGAGCAGAGGTAAAAAGACACGCTGATTACATTGATAGCTGGCGAGGAAATGACAAAAAAGCCAGGTTAAATAGGAAACTCCCATAACCTGATGGAACAGGTGGACACCAGAGACCGCAGAGAACACAAGTCACCCAGTACCATCAGTAACCACCAGAGGGAGCCCAAAAACAGAACTCACAACAGTACCCCCCCCTTGAGGAGGGGTCACCGAACCCTCACGAGAACCACCAGGGCGACCAGGATGAGCCCTATGAAAAGCACGGACCAAATCGGCAGCATGACCATCAGAGGCAATCACCCAAGAATTATCCTCCTGACCATAACCCTTCCACTTGACCAAATACTGGAGTTTCCGTCTGGAAACACGAGAATCCAAGATCTTCTCCACAACATACTCCAATTCACCCTCCACCAGCACCGGAGCAGGAGGCTCAAGCGAAGGAACAACAGGTACCTCATACTTCCGCAACAACGACCGATGGAACACATTATGAATAGCAAATGATGCCGGGAGATCCAAACGAAACGACACAGGGTTAAGAATTTCCAAGATCCTATAGGGACCGATGAACCGAGGCTTGAACTTAGGAGAAGAGACCTTCATAGGAACAAAACGAGAAGACAACCACACCAAGTCCCCAACAAGAAGTCGAGGACCCACGCGGCGACGGCGATTAGCAAACTGCTGAGCCCTCTCCTGGGACAACTTCAAATTGTCCACCACATGACTCCAAATCCGATGCAACCTATCCACCACCATGTCCACTCCAGGACAATCAGAAGGCTCCACCTGACCAGAGGAAAAACGAGGATGAAACCCCGAATTACAAAAGAAAGGAGAAACCAAGGTAGCAGAACTAGCCCGATTATTAAGGGCAAACTCGGCAAGCGGCAAAAAGGAAACCCAGTCATCTTGATCAGCAGAAACAAAACACCTTAAATAAGTTTCTAAAGTCTGATTAGTTCTTTCCGTCTGGCCGTTCGACTGGGGATGGAATGCAGACGAAAAGGACAAATCAATGCCCATCTTAGCACAGAACGTCCGCCAAAATCTAGACACAAACTGGGATCCCCTGTCAGAAACGATGTTCTCCGGAATGCCATGCAAACGGACCACGTTTTGAAAAAACAGAGGGACCAACTCAGAGGAGGAAGGTAACTTAGGCAAGGGTACGAGATGAACCATCTTAGAAAAGCGGTCACACACAACCCATATGACGGACATTTTTTGAGAGACAGGGAGATCCGAAATAAAGTCCATGGAAATGTGCGTCCAAGGCCTCTTCGGGATAGGAAAAGGTGACAAAAATCCACTGGCCCGAGAACAGCAAGGCTTAGCCCGAGCGCAAACTCCACAAGACTGCACGAAAGAACGCACATCCCTCGACAAGGAAGGCCACCAAAAAGACCTGGCCACCAAGTCTCTAGTACCAAATATTCCAGGATGACCTGCCAACACAGAAGAATGGACCTCGGAGATGACTCTACTGGTCCAATTATCCGGAACAAACAGTCTTTCCGGCGGACAACGATCAGGTTTATCCGCCTGAAACTCCTGCAAAGCACGTCGCAAGTCTGGGGAGACAGCCGACAAAATCACCCCATCCCTAAGGATACCAGTGGGCTCAGAATTTCCAAGGGAGTCAGGCACAAAACTCCTAGAAAGAGCATCCGCCTTCACATTCTTTGAACCTGGCAGGTATGAAACCACAAAATTGAAACGGGAGAAAAACAGTGACCAACGAGCCTGTCTAGGATTCAGACGCTTGGCAGACTCAAGGTACATCAGATTTTTGTGATCAGTCAAGACCACCACACGATGTTTAGCACCCTCAAGCCAATGACGCCACTCCTCAAATGCCCACTTCATGGCCAAAAGCTCCCGATTACCAACATCATAATTCAGTTCAGCGGGCGAAAATTTTCTAGAAAAGAACGCACATGGCTTCATCACTGAGCCATCGGAGCTTCTCTGTGACAAAACCACCCCCGCTCCGATCTCGGAAGCATCAACCTCAACCTGAAAAGGAAGCGACGTATCTGGCTGACGCAACACAGGAGCAGAAGAAAACCGGCGCTTAAGTTCCTGAAAGGCCTCCACAGCCGCAGGAGACCAATCAGTAACATCAGCACCCTTTTTAGTCAAATCCGTCAAAGGCTTAACAACACTAGAAAAATTAGTTATGAAGCGACGATAAAAATTAGCAAAGCCCAAGAACTTCTGTAGACTCTTAAGAGATGTAGGCTGCGTCCAGTCACAAATAGCCGGAACCTTGACGGGATCCATCTCAATAGTAGAAGGGGAAAAAATATACCCCAAAATAGAAATCTTCTGGACTCCAAAGAGACATTTAGAACCCTTTACAAACAAAGAATTGGCCCGCAGGACCTGAAACACCTTCCTGACCTGCTGAACATGAGACTCCCAGTCATCAGAAAAAACCAAAACATCATCCAAATACACGATAATAAATTTATCCAGATATTCACGGAAAATATCGTGCATAAAAGACTGGAAGACAGAAGGAGCATTAGAAAGTCCAAAAGGCATCACCAAATACTCGAAATGGCCCTCAGGCGTATTAAATGCGGTTTTCCACTCATCACCCTGCCTTATCCGCACAAGATTATACGCACCCCGAAGATCAATCTTAGTGAACCATTTAGCCCCCTTAATGCGAGCGAACAAATCAGTCAACAATGGCAAAGGATACTGATATTTGACTGTAATCTTATTCAAAAGACGATAATTTATGCAAGGCCTCAAGGAACCATCTTTTTTGGCCACAAAAAAAAACCCTGCTCCCAAAGGGGACGAAGATGGACGGATATGTCCCTTTTCCAAGGACTCCTTAACATAATTCCGCATAGCAGTATGCTCTCGCACTGACAGATTGAACAAACGACCCTTAGGGAATTTACTGCCAGGAATCAAATCTATAGCACAATCGCAATCCCTGTGAGGAGGAAGCGAACTGAGCTTAGGCTCCTCAAAAACCTCCCGATAATCAGACAAAAATACCGGAACCTCAGAAGGAGTAGATGAAGCGATAGAAATCGGAGATGCATCATCATGAACCCCCTGACATCCCCAGCTTAACACAGACATTGTTTTCCAGTCCAGGACTGGGTTATGAGTTTGTAACCATGGCAGACCAAGCACTAAGACATCATGTAAATTATACAGTACCAGGAAGCGAATCACCTCCTGATGAACGGGAGTCATACGCATGGTCACTTGTGTCCAGTACTGAGGTTTATTCATAGCCAAAGGTGTAGAGTCAATTCCTTTCAAAGGAATAGGAATTTCCAGAGGTTCCAGACTAAACCCACAGCGATTGGCAAATGACCAATCCATAAGACTCAGGGCAGCGCCTGAATCCACATAGGCATCGACGGAAATGGATGATAATGAACAAATCAGCGTCACAGACAGAATGAACTTAGACTGTAAAGTACCAATGGCAACAGACTTATCAACCTTTTTCGTGCGTTTAGAGCATGCTGATATAACATGAGCTGAATCACCACAATAAAAACACAATACATTTTTCCGCCTATAATTTTGCCGTTCACTTCTGGACTGAATTCTATCACATTGCATTATCTCAGGTGCCTGTTCAGAAGACACCGCCAAATGGTGCACAGGTTTGCGCTCCCGTAAACGCCGATCAATCTGAATAGCCATAGTCATGGACTCATTCAGACCTGTAGGCGCCGGGAACCCCACCATAACATTTTTAAAACCCCTTACCGGCATCGGACGTACTATACCGTCCGATGCCGGCTCCCCTGCTTTGATGCAGGCTCCGCGGTGAGCCCGCACCAAAGCCGGGACATGTCAGCTGTTTTGAACAGCTGACATGTGCCCGTAATAGGCGCGGGCAGAATCGCGATCTGCCCGCACCTATTAACTAGTTAAATGCCGCTGTCAAACGCAGACAGCGGCATTTAACTACCGCTTCCGGCCGGGCGGCCGGAAATGACGTCATCGCCGACCCCCGTCACATGATCGGGGGTCGGCGATGCTTGTGAATGGTAACCATAGAGGTCTTTGAGACCTCTATGGTTACTGATTGCCCGTCGCTGTGAGCGCAACCCTGTGGTCGGCGCTCACAGCACACGTGCAATTCTGCTACATAGCAGCGATCAGCAGATCGCTGCTATGTAGCAGAGCCGATCGTGCTATGCCTGCTTCTAGCCTCTCATGGAGGCTATTGAAGCATGGCAAAAGTAAAAAAAAAAAGTTTAAAAAAATGTGAAAAAAATAAAAAAAACATAAAAGTTTAAATCACCCCCAATCAAAATAAATCAATAAAAAAAATATCAAATCTACGCATATTTGGTATCGCCGCGCTCAGAATCGCCCGATCTATCAATTAAAAAAAGTATTAACCTGATCGCTAAACAGCGTAGCGGGAAAAAAATTCGAAACGCCAGAATTACGTTTTTTTGGTCGCCGCGACATTGCATTATAATGCAATAACGGGCGATCAAAAGAACGTATCTGCACCGAAATGCTATCATTAAAAACGTCATCTCGGCACGCAAAAAATAAGCCCTCAACCGACCCCAGATCACGAAAAATGGAGACGCTACGAGTATCGGAAAATGGCGCAATTTTTTTTTTTTTTTTTTAGCAAAGTTTGGAATTTTTTTTCACCACTTAGATAAAAAATAACCTAGTCATGTTTGGTGTCTATGAACTCGTAATGACCTGGAGAATCATAATGGCAGGTCAGTTTTAGCATTTAGTGAACCTAGCAAAAAAGCCAAACAAAAAACAAGTGTGGGATTGCACTTTTTTTGCAATTTCACCGCACTTGGAATTTTTTTACCGTTTTCTAGTACACGACATGCTAAAACCAATGATGTCGTTCAAAAGTACAACTCGTCCCGCAAAAAATAAGCCCTCACATGGCCAAATTGACGGAAAAATAAAAAAGTTATGGCTCTGGGAAGGAGGGGAGCGAAAAACGAACACGGAAAAACGAAAAATCCCCTGGTCATGAAGGGGTTAATGGCCTCAGAAAGGCCATCTCTGAATTTTGCAGCCAGAGCGCACTCATTCCACTGAGTAAGCACCGACCATTTCCGAAATTTCTGACAATATATTTCTGCTTCATCTTGCCCCTGAGAGAGAGCCAATAAAGCTTTTTCAGCCTGAATCTCTAAGTTAGGTTCCTCATAGAGCAAACCCAATGCCAGAAAAAACGCATCCACATTGAGCAACGCAGGATCCCCTGGTGCCAATTCAAATGCCCAATTCTGAGGGTCACCCCGCAGGAAAGATATAACAATCTTGACCTGCTGAGCAGGGTCTCCAGAGGAGCGAGATTTCAAGGAAAGAAACAACTTGCAATTGTTCCTAAAATTCAGAAAACTAGATCTATCTCCAGAAAAAAACTCTGGGATAGGAATTCTAGGTTCAGACATAGGCGTATGTACAACAAAATCTTATATATTTTGAACCTTAGCAGCAAGATTATTCAGGCTGGAAGCCAAACTCTGGACGTCCATGATAAACAGCTGAGGTCAGAGCCATTCAAGGATTAAGAGGAGGAAAGAAGCAGCCAAGCTGCAATTAAGGCTAGGCAGCAAACACTGAGGAGGGGAAAAAAAAAAAAAAAAAAAAAACTTCCTCAGACTACTTTTCCTCCTACTTCAGCCAAAACGATGACCAATTTTTTCAGGCCGGCTATACTGTCATGATCCCAATGGCAGGGGATCACAAAAGGACAAGCACAAAAACAAAACAAGCTCTAGGGTGATGGAACCTGAGCTGACCGCGATCCTGAACCTAAACACACAACTCGCAGTAGCCGGGGAACGTGCCTACGATGATTCCTAGACGTCTCGCGCCAGCCGAAGGATTAACTTCCCCTATTAGAAGAAACACAGACCTCACTTGCCTCCAGAGAAACACCCCACAGAAATAGCAGCCCCCCACATGTAATAGCAGTGAAATGAGAGGAAAGCACATACGTAGTTATGAAAATAGAATCAGCAAAAATGAGGCCCGCTAAAGCTAGATAGCAGAGGATACAAAAGTGAACTGCGCGGTCAGCGAAAAACCCTTCAAAAAACCATCCTGAAATTACTTCAACTCATGTGCCAAGTCATGGAACATGAGGAGTAATTTCAGCCCACTAGAGCAACCAGCAGCAAGGAATCACATATCTGCAAGCTGGACTAAGACAAAAATTAAGCAAAACGTGGAACAGGAAAATCAAAACTTAGCTTGTCCTGAAGATAACAGACGCAGGGAGCAGAGGTAAAAAGACACGCTGATTACATTGATAGCCGGCGAGGAAATGACAAAAAAGCCAGGTTAAATAGGAAACTCCCATAACCTGATGGAACAGGTGGACACCAGAGACCGCAGAGAACACAAGTCACCCAGTACCATCAGTAACCACCAGAGGGAGCCCAAAAACAGAACTCACAACAATTTTGGTTTTCATCCTCGTTTTTCTTCTGGGCAGGTTGAGCCTTCTGACCTTCCTGGTGTGGATTCTGTGGTCGACAGGTTGCAGCAGATTTGGGCTTATGTGGTGGACAATTTGGTGCTGTCTCAGGAGGAGGCTCAGCGTTTTGCTAACCGTCGTTGGTGTGTTGGTTCCCAGCTTCGGGTTGGTGATCTGGTTTGGTTATCTTCCCGTCATGTTCCTATGAAGGTTTCTTCCCCTAAGTTTAAGCCTCGATTTATTGGTCCTTATAGGATTTCTGAGATTATTAATCCGGTGTCCTTTCGCCTGGCGCTTCCGGCATCGTTTGCTATTCATAATGTCTTCCATAAATCTTTGTTGTGGAAATATGTGGAGCCCGTTGTTCCCTCTATTGATCCTCCGGCCCCTGTATTGGTCGATGGGGAGTTGGAATATGTTGTTGAGAAGATTTTGGATTCTCGTTTTTCGAGGCGGAAGCTTCAGTACCTTGTCAAGTGGAAGGGTTATGGCCAGGAGGATAATTCTTGGGTTTCTGCCTCTGATGTCCATGCCGTTGATTTGGTTCGTGTCTTTCATCGGGCTCATCCTGATCGGCCTGGGGGCTCTGGTGAGGGTTCGGTGACCCCTCCTCAAGGGGGGGGTACTGTTGTGAATTCAGCTTTTGGGCTCCCTCCGGTGGTTGTAGAGGGTAATGCAGTTGTGCCTGGATTGCAGGAGTGGACATGTGTATCTACTAATTGCAGGACTGACTGGGGTATATAGCTTTGCAGGATCCTTTAGTCAGTGCCAGTTGACCATTGTTCTTGAAGGATTCACTTCCCTGCTGGTCTCTCCAGTTTGCTGTGTTTTTCTACAAAGATAAGTCCTGGCTTTGTTTTTGCTGTCCACCTGCAGTGGACCTTATAGTTCTGTGCATTTTCATGTTTTTGTCTTGTCCAGCTTTGTCTGTGAAGGATTTTTTGCAGCCTAGCTATTTCTCTGGAGATGCAGATATACCCCCCATGTCTTTAGTCAGATGTGGTGATCCGTATTTTCTGTGGTGGATATTTTCTAGTGTTTTTATACTGACCGCATAGTACTCTGTTCTATTCTTTCTTTTTAGCTAGTATGGCCTCCTATGCTAAAATCTGATTTCATATCTGCGTATGTTTTTTCCCTCTCCTCTCACAGTCAATATTTGTGGGGGGCTATCTATCCTTTGGGGATATTCTCTGAGGCAAGATAGGTTTCCTGTTTCTGTCTTTAGGGGTAGTTAGATCTTAGGCTGTGCCGAGGGGTCTATGGAGTGTTAGGTACCTCCCACGGCTACTTTTAGTTGCGCTGCTAGGTTCAGGGTTTGCGGTCAGTACAGGGACCACCTTCTCCAGAGTACGTCTCATGCTGCTCCAAGGCCACCAGATCATAACACCTACCCTGCTGAGCATTCGGAATAGTCCTCACAACTGCTGTCCTCGTTCGTTCGTTCGTTCTCTACAGCTCTCTCTCTTTCTTCAGTTCCAGATGTTACTAGTTTCTCGTCCCCCAGTATGTTTTGGCTAGGACGCACCCGTATGACGGGAAGGCTTGGAGGTCTTCCGGGACCCTAGAGACGCCCCTCTCCCAATGTTGCCCCCTATGTCTGCTTAGGAAATTTAAGGTAGACAGCCAACCTATAATTGACTGCCCGGCGGAGTTTGAAGTAAGGCTTGAAGTCAGTTACTCCTGCGGTGTTCCGGCCACCGACTACGCGCCTCAGTAAGATGTTGCCTCTCTCTCTCGGCACGACTCTTACTGGCTCTCCTTTGTGCTTGATCTTGTTTACACTGTTCCACAATATCCTTCCCTTCGTGTCTCTTTCTCAGGATACCGCCGCAGGGTGTGCAGGCGCGGTTCCGTAATGTTCTGCTCTGTTCGCTAGGCACCTGCCAGGTTCCCACGCCTGACAGGGACTCCCCTGTGCCTTCTCCCTGCAACACCCCCTGCCACGGGATGTTGCCTGGTTCCAACCCAGTCAGCTTCTCACTAACTTCCTCCCCAGCCCCTAGTTTTACCAGTGTGAGGAGTGGCCCAATAAATAAAGCCTTTTTCTCCCCCTAGTGGCCGGAGTGTGAAGTGTAATGTGTTCTGGTGATACCTGGTCAGGAGAACTCCTTAGTGCCATCAGACGTACCGCCACTCTCCTTAGTGGCATAGTGCCATACTGCAACGACCAGGTCTCTGGGGCGCTGCAGCAGACTAGATCCTGGCAGTTGTGGATGCGGATGTGTTATTCCCAGTTCACAGATTTTGAAACAATTGGCTTGGGTGTCCATTGAGATACTTGCATGCAGCTTGTTGGTCATAAAGTTATCTATGTGGGCTGGAAATTCTAGGTATGAAATATGCATTTTTTTCCTAAGCACGGGCTATCGTTGTTTTGCCAATAAAAAGAAAGAAAAAGAGGAGTCTATTGAGACTGAATGAGCGTGGATCATTTGTGGTGTAATAATACTTCCTAAGGGTCTCCAGGGAGTGAAACGTAAAATATAATAAAGGCTAAGTAATATTCAAGAGACGAGAAGCTGGATATCCTAAGACAGGTCCTCCACACATGTTGTATATTACCTTTGGATGGAGGAACATGTATCAGCGCATGAGAACTTTGAATACAGATTTAATTGCTTTTGAGTTTATGTAGCAGGAAGAAATGGTGGTCTTCGCATCCTTCCATGTCGTTCTATCCCGCGTACTAACCAAATCTGCCACACATTTACATACATAGCTGTGTATGATATGATGACAGATGCTGTTCAACAGCAAATAGAAAACAGAAATTCGGGCACTAGAGTGTGGAGATGACTGGGAAGTACGTTCAAATGACATAAAATCCTGTAGGGGGTCAAAGCCAGGCACAACCATTATTTTATTTGCAAGTATCTCAAGTATTCTGAAGGAGGAATTAAGTATTTCTCTGTACTTCAAGAGGAGGAAAAGAAGAAGCGTATTTATCTGCATTTGGTCAGAAGACCCAATTGTACCAGAGAGACTTAAGGGGAAGGTTGGGATGAGACAAGTTTGCCCAAAAATTTAGCTGCATTCCACACCTTAAGGGAGTGGAATATTAGGGGATTCAATGTTGAAGATCTGGAAGTGGTGCATAATAGAAAGTTTATAAGTATGGATGATTGAGCATGCTCGGATAAGTATTAGTATTGCCTAACAAACAGGCAATCCCTGCATGGGCTGCGGCTGTCGAACAGCCGCGAGACATTAAGCCGTGGCGACTAAAGTATTTTTTTCAAGCGTGCCGAAATACTTGATTAGGAAAATTACTATCATCGCTATTTATAAGCAATGGAGATACATTAGAGATTTCTAGAAAGACTCATAGGAGCACATCAGCGCTGGAGTGTAATGTTGAGAGTTGTGCTACGATGGCTGCCTGACAGTTTTGCAAGAGGTTGAAGACTAAAACACCATCATTCCATTTGTGCTATGTCAAGGTATGAATTGGAATATGGGTAAGGGTGCTTCTGGCCTTCCAAATATAAGAAGTCACAAGCCTTTCCATGAGGCATAAGAAATATGTGGAGCCGTTAAGAAGCAAGGTACAGAAGAGGTAAAGAAGTTTTGGGACTGTTAAATATTAATTATTAATTGACTTATTCTTATTCTCAATTCTGTACTGAGCACATTGTCTCTTGCTGACATTACAAAAACTATTCCTGAATATATACAGTAGCTCAGAGTAAGTTAACACCATATAGAGAGAACACGTGTTCTATGGGACATATATATAATCACAGCTCTTAGGAGGGTGGGGGCGGTGAAGTGAGGCCTGTCACCTTGGGCCTTCTCTCTCCACGGACTTCAGACTACTCACAGAAGGAATGAACAGCTGGTAGCCATGATGACTTCTATTCCATGACAGACAGACGCATTTTACCATCTCAGGAAAGATGAGGAACAAATGGACAATCTGTTCGTAACTATTTCACCTATTTTATGTTTTGGACCATCTGTTTCTAACTATTTCACCTACTTTATGGTTTGCTGCAATGTGGTTTTTCTGTGGACAATCCAAGAAACCACTACATTTTTTATGAAAATATCATGACATTTTTCTTTAAGAGTATAGCATCTGGTAAAGAGTCCTGATTAAATAACTGTGCGAAATAAGCATATTTAACAGGGACTATTGTCATTTTTACAGAATTAATTCTATCTAGCCAGGAGGTAGTCAATGAAAGCCAACTGGATGACAGAGTGAAAATGGAGCAAAACATATTTGGTCAATAATCTGTAAAAATATCTTTATATAAGGGAGTAATTTGAACTTGTAAGTAGCCTAAGTGAGTAGTAGACTACTGGAAGGAGTAGAGATATAAACAAAATCGTTAGAACAGAACACATAATAATAGTAGTAATAATAATAATAATAATAATTATAATCAGTCAAACTCTAAACCAAGTGTTGAAGTGGGCTATATTAGCACGGGACACTCCCATAATTAATGAAAATGCAAAGAAGAAAAAGAGCAAAAATTATCCCAGGTATAAAATATCCAAGTTTATTCAAAAAATATTTTTAGATACAAAAAAGGTAATGCAGATCACATTAAAGGACAAAGTGGATAGTTGAATTACACAGATGTAAAGCAAAGGGTCCACAATTAATATAGTGGATGGAAGACCAAAACGTAGCAGCAAATCTCATAAAGTGCCAGTGCCTATGAAGCTGATGCTCCCATGCGGAAAAAAAAGCTTATTGTTGAAAAACATGTGTAAAATATCTACATTAAAGAGGTGTATATGACTAGCTTAGTAGTAAGGTGTATATAGCTTTAAGGCAGCCAAAACTACATACATCAAGCTAAACTATGCTCTTACCTATAGTCTCCACCTGGGACCAAGTGCTTTTGGTCCCTTCAAGGTCGTCAAGTAAATCAAAGCCGTGTCCTAGAAATTGAAGCTTCCAGCCTCGTTATGCATGCCCAATTCCTTCCACGTATCTCTCCTCCAGCCAGTCATTTTGAGAAATTTCTTCAAGGATCCTGGTTCCACGCCTACACCAGCCTGCTCTGAAGATGTCTTTGAGATGAGGAGCATCTTGGCCATGAAGAAGGTGGGTTGAGCGACTTTTCTTTTTATAGGATCGGGTCGGGTTTAACGAAACCCGACTTTTTCAAAAGTCGGGTCGAGTGAAATCGGCCGATCCTATAGAAAAGTCGGGGTCGGGGTCGGCCGAAACACGAAACCCAATCCAATATGTTTAAGATATCGGGAATCGGTATCGGAATTCATATTTAATTGTAAAATAAATAATAAAAAAAAAAAATATTGATATACTCACCCTCGGACGCGCCCTGGTTCTCACCGGCAGCCTTCCTTCCTAAGAATGAGCGCCTGAAGAACCTTAGATGACGTCGCGGCTTGTGATTGGTCGCGTGACCGCCCATGTGACCGCTCACGCGACCGCTCACGCGACCGCTCGTGCGACCAATCACAAGCCGCGACATCATCGAAGGCCCTTCAGGCGCTCATTCTTAGGAAGGAAGGCTGCCGGTGAGAACCAGGGCGCGTCCGAGGGTGAGTATATCAATATTTTTTTTTTCATTCTTTATTTTACACTTAAATATGAATTCCGATACCGATTCCCGATATCTTAAACATATTGGAACTCGGTATCGGAATTCCGATTCCAGATCAGAAGATCGCTGACCTCATGGCCGACCCCACACAGGGGTCGGGTTTCATGAAATCCAACTTTGCCAAAAGTCGGCGACTTCTGAATCTGGCCGACCCGTTTCGCTCAACCCTAGTGAGGGGTAAAACATTTTTCATTGCAGATTGGAAAGGACTTGGTTCTGAAGAGAAATCGTTGGAGCCCAGGGAGAATATTCATGTCTCACTTCTCTCTAAAAGGTTCCGTTAGGGATGTTTGAAGAGGAGACGGCATGAGGGGGCTACTGTAATACCAGCTTCTCTGAATGGTTCTCCTGCCTCCTCCCAGCAGGGCCGCTGACATACTCACAGGCGGCGTCTCCTGCTCCGGCTTCCGCTGTGGTTTCTAAGTTCCTTGGCTCACATACATTGCCCAAGTCTCCTGCTAGAACACTCACAGTGCGCGCATTCCCCACTTGTTAAAAGAGTAGTACGCTCACTCCAAAAATGCCACCAGCCTATAGCTAGGATGCATTAGGTATTTAAGGTCCCCTTCCCTGTAGGGAGGTGCCTGAGCAACTTCAGTATATAGTGTTTCTTATCCCACTAGTCCTTTGTTAGATCCCTGTTACTTAACCTGTCCTGCAACCCTGAACCAGAGTCTGTCCTGTGATCCTCTACCCATCCTGTGACCCTGTATCATGGTCTGTCTGTGTTCCAGTACCCATCCTGCAACCTTATACCAGAGTCTTTCCCTTGTTCCTGCACCCATCCTGCAAACCTGTACCAGAGTTTGTCCTGTGATCCAGTAAGCGCCCTTTCTGAACGAGCCATTCTGTCAGAACCTGAAGCCTGATCCTAAACCTTTCCCATCTGAATCGGCATCCATTCTGCCAGTGATCCTGATCCTGTCCTACCTGCTACTCCGATTCCGTACCTGAATCCCTGACACTTGGGGTCAGCTGCTGCAGTACCGGGAACTGGCCTGCAGTGGTGCCAGGTGGCTACCTGCAGCTCAAACCTAACCTCGCCATCAGAGGCTTTGGTGAAGACCATGTAGTTATGCCCTTTCAGAGTAAGCCCGTTCTGTAGCATAGTGGATCCACACTCTTCAGCGCGACACGCCTTTAGTTATATGGGTTGGTGAAAAAAAGCAAGTCCTCACTGAGGTCCGTCATCTGTTAACAGAAAAATATAGGGGCTTCCACGTTATTGGTAATAAAAAGGCTCTGGAAAAGCAAAATGGCTCTTCACCCTCCAAGATAAATTCACGAATTCTGCGCTCTCAAATCTAAATGCCTCCCTCCCTTCTGAGCCCCAGTGTGCCTAAATCAGTTAGCTCCCACATATTTGGCATATCTGAAGCGATTAGAGCCCACCTAAATTACAGGTGCGTGTGTCCAGAAGCACAGGCTGGGCATACAGTACTGAGCCACAAGCAGAGTGGGAATGATGGGAGAGGGAGCGTCATCTGACGCTCCCTCTCCTCCATCACTGCTTTCAACTGTATCTGCATTGATGCCGATAAGTTGGATGCGCGGGGAGGCAGCATCGGGCCCCTCTTGCTCACGGTCCCATAGCGGCCGCATGGTGTGCCGCTGTTATGGTGTGCCGCTGACACTGAATACACCCCACATAAAAAAACAACTACATCTAGTACCGTAGTTTATATGCCTTCTGTGCGTTTTCATGACAGCACCAAGTCTTGTAGGCATTGAATGAACAAGTTGTCAGCATATTGCAATATCTATCTCTCTCCATTCTTCAAGATCGACCTCTTTTAGAGCCTGAATACTGGATGGAGAGTGATGCTCAACTTGTCTCATCAGAATTCCACGCAGGCTTTCAATTGGGTTCACATCATTTTGCCAAAGGTGCTGTGTAACCCCAGCCTAAATTTGATAATGCAGCCTGCACTAATATTTTTCTAAGTGACCTAGGCCCCTATTTTAGTCTGAGATCCCTGAAAACAATACTGGAATAAAGTGTATGCCTCTAATATGGCTGCCACTAAGTTACTTAAGCTACAACAAAAATATACCCTACCACGTTGTTTCTTTTCCACACCAAATGAATTAAACAAAAAATTATAAAACACAGATGCTTCCTTTCTCCACATTTCCTGTGATCTACTGTCATTGGAAATCAGCATTTGATCAGATAGATGTATGTGAGCTGTGTGTACAGACTCCCAGAGAATGTCTTTGAAATTAGTTTCAGAAATAGTAACATTGCTGGTTTCATTCATGACCCTGACAGTATAGCTATTTATAATAGGTAGGGACCCTGGGGTATATATATATGCATTAATATTCTTGAACAGTATAATCTTTATAAATCTTTATAGCAAACTTTAGAAATTGCTTTTGTATCATATTTCTAATACCAGGGATATGCAGACTTCTACAATGACAGCAGCTGTTGTTGTCCAGTCACATAGAACAGACAGAAATGGGAGCCTCAGTGCATGATCATCTTATGCTGCTTACAGTTGTGCTCAAAAATTTACCCCAGCAGAATTTTTGCTTTCGTGTCCCTTTTCCAGAGAATATGAATGATAACACCAAAACTCTTTCTTCACTCATGGTTAGTGGTTGGGTGAAGGCATTTATTGTCAAACTACTGTGTTTTCTCTCTTTAAATCATAACGACAACCCAAAACATCCAAATTACCCTGATCAAAAGTTCACATACCTGGTGATTTTGGCCTGATAACAAGCACAGAAGTTGACAAAATGGGTTTGAATGGCTACTAAAGGAAACATCCTCACCTGTGACCTGGTTGCTGGTATTCAGTGTGTGTGCATAAAAGCTGAGTGAGTTTCTGGGATCCAGACAGACTCTTGCATCTTTCATCCAGCCACTGATGTTTCTGGATTGTGAGTCATGGGGAAAGCAAAAGAATTGTCAACGGATCTACAGGAAAAGGTAGTTGAACTGTATAAAACAGGAAAGGGATACAAAAAGATATCCAAGAAACTGATAATGTCAGTCAGCAGCGTTCAAACTGTGATTAATAAATGGAAAATCAGGGGCTCTGTAAAAACAAAACCACGGTCAGGTAGACCAACAAAAATGTTGTCCATTGTAGTGCTTGCACAAGTGCTGTGACTCATTTTAACAGCACTTGTGCTGATCTTTATGGGGTGTGAAGAGTCCCACTGATCTGATAATACTGGCCTATTCTAAGTATCAATAATCTAAACCTCAAGGCCATGAGTCAGAAATTACTGCTGGTAGATTACTGCTCTTTATTCTGTAAAATTGTGAATGCAGCTGTTGGCTATTAATAGCCTGTTATCGATGATGAGTATAAGATACAGTAAAGAAATATTAGATAATTTGCACTCATCCAATATTCTCATAGTGTTCTATCCATTATAAACAAGTACTCATTATAGTCTATGGGCATGCTCACATGTCCAGCTTTTTTACAGATAAATTGACGCTATCCGTGTGGCATCATAATGCTGTCCACTTTTCACTGTCAAATAGGTAGAATTTGGAAAATGTTGTTCTTTTTCAATCCTTTCAAACAAAAACCACACATGATAAAAATGTACCGTATTTTCCGGCGTATAAGACGACTTTTTAACCCCTGAAAGTCATCTCAAAAGTCGGGGGTCGTCTTATACGCCCGGTACGGCGTGCGCAGGGAGCGGTCCTGTATGGTTCCCAGGATCTGGAGGAGAGGAGACTCCTTCAGGCCCTGGGATCCATATTCATGTAAAAAAAAAGAATGAAAAAAAAAAAAAAAAGAGATATACTTACCCTCTGACGGCCCGCAGCTCTCAGCGGTGCAAGCGGCTGCCTCCGTTCCTAAGGATGCATTGAGCGAAGGACCTTCGATGACTTTGCGGTCGCGTGACCGGTCTGAGAGCCGCGGGCCGTCGGAGGGTAAGTATATCCCATATTTTTCATTTTTATTCTTTTTCTACATGAATATGGATCCCAGGGCCTGAAGGAGAGTCTCCTCTCCTCCAGACCCAGGGAACATCCGCGTCGCACACGCCATATAAGATGACTGGGCGTATAAGATGACCCCCGTCTTATACGGCGAGTATATCCCAAACTCCATATTTTATATGGAAAAGTTGGGGGTCGTCTTATATGCCCAGTCGTCTTATACACCAGAAAATATAGTACATTGTGACCAAAAAAATGACAAAAATCATTTAAAAATCATTGACCAAAATGTATCCATATAAAAGGAGACACAAAAGAGAATAGTAAAACCAAAAACACTCAGTTTGAAAAAATGTTGCAGTAATCCGCAAGTGCTAGTAAAAGATGTAAAAAACAGGGTATTTGGTTGATACGTTTTTTGCAAAAAATGTATACTAAGCTGCTCTACCAATCTTCACGGTATACCCTTATCAGAGCAGTCCTAACTAATGTATGCAATCCCTATCTGATGTATTTAAAAACCTGATCATCTGTATATTACCTGTGTGAACAGGGTTCAGAGAGGAAAAATCCATGTGTAAATACATCAGATAGGGATTGCATACATTAGTTAGGACTGCTCTGATAAGGGTATACCGTGAAGATTGGTAGAGCAGCTTAGTATACATTTTTTGCAAAAAACGTATCAACCAAATACCCTGTTTTTTACATCTTTTACTAGCACTTGCGGATTACTGCAACATTTTTTCAAACTGAGTGTTTTTGGTTTTACTATTCTCTTTTGTGTCTTCAGGTTTCTTGGTGGTGTGTGAACATGATCATACAGACTTGTTCACTGTGCAAGTGGCCCATGTGTTCCTGTTTCCATAATTGTTCTCTTGTGTCTACAAGACTGGGGAGTTCCACCACTCCTCTTGGGCTATCTGCACAAAAGCTGTTCTACCCTGTATGCACACATGGATTTTTCCTCTCTGAGCCCTGTTCACACAGGTTATATACAGATGATCAGGTTTTTAAATACATCAGATAGGGATTGCATACATTAGTTAGGACTGCTCTGATAAGGGTATACCGTGAAGATTGGTAGAGCAGCTTAGTATACATTTTTTGCAAAAAACGTATCAACCAAATACCCTGTTTTTTACATCTTTTACTAGCACTTGCGGATTACTGCAACATTTTTTCAAACTGAGTGTTTTTGGTTTTACTATTCTCTTTTGTGTCTTCAGGTTTCTTGGTGGTGTGTGAACATGATCATACAGACTTGTTCACTGTGCAAGTGGCCCATGTGTTCCTGTATCCATATAAAAGGATAGATATGATATTTCATTGCAGTTTTTGAAGAGAAACACATCTTATGAGCCCAGTTTCCTACAGGAACCAGACACCTAAATAAACTCTAGAAGAAAAGCAATAATATCTGACGGCATCACAAAATGTGTCAGCTGAAGAAAACTAAATTTTAAAATGAACTCCTCTTAATATATTGCAATCATCATATTATACGGCACTGTGTACTTACATTTGCTCATTTTTCCTTCTTCCCTTCATTTTTCCCTTCTTCCCAGTTAATTCTTTTCTTTTCTATAAGGTCTATGACATCATGTGAGCAAAAACAGACTAGCTGAATGCTCTATGTAAAACAGGAAGCCTCTCTACCCTGCATGAGTCATCATTAGAACTACAATTCTACATCACGTGATATAGAGCTAAAGGAAAAGAGAATCATTAGCTGGGTAGAAAAGCAAAATGAGCAATTGTAAGTACACAGTGATATACAATATGATGATTGCAATATACTGTACTAAGAGGAAAACATTAAAAAAAAAGTGTTCTGAATAAATGAGATTCCATGCTGTCAACATAGCATTTTTCGGTGCCATCAGGACACTATGTAGGTCTGTTACTGTTTTACAAATTGCATTACTTGCATCAATGAAGTAACTCCGGATTATGTACCTGATTTAAATGCATGGAGTAATTGAATTAACCTGTGTTACACCCTTCCCAATTTGCTGTCCAGGAAGGAGGTGCTGATGCCTCTTGCCCACAACCTGCAGTTGCACAGACACAACAGTCAGAAACCACGTCCAGTCCAGCGTTCAGTTGTCCCTTGTCAGCATATACTGTATGTCTGTTCACAAATTGTTAGTTAGATAGGGCATATATATTCGTTAGCACTTTACATTGTCCGGTGCTGGACAAAGACCATTGCTGGCTTTTAGAGGCTCCTAATGGAGACTTGAGTCTTTTTATTAAACTGTCGCTTCCCTTCAATTTTCTAAATTTTGGTTAAAAAAAAAGTGATGGGGTATGGGCCAGTTTCTGTACATTTCAAGCAGCTCTAAGAGTCTGGGTTAGCCACTAGAGGGGGCATTATAGCACACTGAGATTAGAGATAGGAACTCAGGAACAGTAAGTTAACTTAGGAGGGGCCAACTGTGGGTAAGACAGGAGGATTTCCTGGTTTTGGGTCAGTCAGGCTAGGGAGCCCAGGCAGGTCAGCTGGGCCTAAGGGCCCCCAGCTAAGCAGTGGGCCACATAACGTTAAGTGTGAAGTCTAGTCGTCCAGAACAGCAGAAGTGAGAGCAGCAGGAGAGCAGAAGTGAGAGCAGCAGAACAGCAGAAGTGAGAGCAGCAGAAACAGCAGAAGTGAGAGCAGAGGTGATAGCAGAAGTCACCGCAGAACAGAAACACAGGTCGCTCCAAAATGTAGCAGCTTTCTACTTGGGCAGATGCACTTATGTCTTGTGTGAAACAGACAAGGGAACCCCTGAACGTAGCGAAGCTGAACAGGGAGGACGCTGCAGTACCGGTCGAGACGGAATAAACTGCGCACAACCTAAAGGACATAGGGAAGAGCACAGGGAAAGCGAAGGATGTGAACTGTGCAGAACTCTGTGTCGCGGCTGTAACTGATATGTGGACGTGCTGCGATTGGAAACAAGCAAAGTTCTACGTTTTAAGATGGAATTGGACTCTGTCTCTTTATGTGAAGAAGTGTCCCTGCATCTGAGGGAGGCCTCTGAGAACCAGGCAAGTGAGACAGTGGGACTGTATATATGTGATGTGGGTGGTCAGGGCACGCTAAATCAGACACCTATGTGGGCCATGACTACGGTCCTCGCTGCCGCTCACAATACGGCTCTTATTCATATCTGTGGATTGTCAGTTACTGCAGGGTATAACAGCCGTCCTAAGGCAAAAGAAAGACATGTTCTCTGTAACCACACTGACCACGAGGATCATGGACAAAGGACACCCCTATATTCCTTAGTATTCTTCAAGATACCATATCAAAATGTTTTGGGGGGTTTTTTGTGCACTTTTTCCTTAGCTGGACAATCTCATAATTTAGACCACAAATTCTCTCCCATTGGCAGCAGACTTGTCTCTCATCTCCCGTCTCACAATCGGTGAAATTACCCTCTAAGGCTATGTTTCTACAATGAGTATTTGGTGAGATTTTGACACTGTAGATTTTCCTGCAGAATTTCATTCTTCAACTTGCCAGATTAGGTTATTTGTGTTTCTTCGTTGCCTTTTGAGTGTTTTTTACATGTTTTTATTGCATTTTTTCAGTTTCGCTCTTGCTTCTTTTTTAATATAATATTTTAATTAAAATTACTTTGTTTTGTAAACTTCCTGTTTGCTGTGAGCTTTGACAATGTTTTATTGATAATGTTGTGTGCGCATGTGGATTACCTCCATTTTTTTGCTGCTGAAATGTAATAAAAACCCATATTTTTTTTTATATGCGAATATTTAGCATCTCATTAAAGTGTATGGGGATATCACGCAAATAAAACACATATAATTCGCAAGATTTAAAAAATTCAACACACCTCAATTTTTGTAGTTTTAAAAAAAGTAAGCAAGTCCAAGAACAGTAAAGGATCCAGCTTCCAGAATATAATTTTTTAATTTAATCCATTAAAAAAGTGAAAACATATACAAACTTTGCAAAAGGTTGAAGTGAACACTTTCTGTAAGAACCAACGCGTTTCAAATGTTACAACGTTCTTAGTCCTGGTTCGAAATGCGTCGGTTTTTATGAAGGATATTCAGAAAGTGAAATCTATGTTCCCCTGTACTTTACACACTATTCCCTGCTCCAGGGCTGAATCTCTGGCGCCATGCATGGTATCTGTTATTGTCTTGAGCGCTGACTTCACATCGACAGCGCTGCAGACAATTAGTGAGCTCAGCAGCTTATGATGTCATCTCAAGCAGAGTCACTGAGCTAAGTTACTGACTGCAGCACTGTCATCGATGTAATGATGAAGTCAGTAAGGATTTACAGCACTTTTACATGCCGATATTTTGCATCAGTATTTGTTAACAGACTCCAGGAGTGGATCCAAAACACAGAAGAGGTGACAGTCATTCAGTTATTATTTTTCCCAGTGTTTGCTCCTGTCTGTTTTTTTAGCTGACAAATACTGATGTAAAATACTGGCCAAAATGCTCACTGTATGAATGAGGCGAGGAAGCTGCTTGTAATCCTGCTGGAATATAAATCCTTATTCCAATGATGAGTGCACACTTGCTTGTCTTCTCTGTTCCATGATATTCAGCAGAGCAGGAGCAACATCTGGGGCAAAACTGTGGCCGGCAGATGTCCGGCCCTATGACACAGTGGCATGTGATGGACCCGACTCCCAAACAAAATGAATCACACAGACGCACACAAAATAAATACACGAAGCATTGTAATTAGGTGTCAAACGTTCTCAATTTTATTTACATTCACATGACACCAAAAATGGTACAACCCCCGACTCATGAAGAGTCACCCTCCAGCACTCAGGAGAGGAAAAGCCCCATGGTGGAAACCTCTAGGAAACCATGGCTGGAGGATCGCCCTTCCCTTGGGCTTAGAGAGTTAGTGCGGATATATAACAAGTTTTAACATTTGTACATTTTACAAGATTTACAGAGAACGACATAACAAATATAGACTATAAATGTGATAAACCAGATGTGGGAGAGATCTGGCTGCGATATCGGTCACCACATTGGTTGTTAGACCCAATTTAGTTGATCTGATTGCCCAGATGGAGGAACCATTTCTTCTTTACAGATCCAGGTCCACCTCTCATAAATGTAGACTTTCGGTTACAGGGATTGTTCTTAATGGATAACCCCTAATAGGAGAAATACCCCTCCCCCTTCTCCCATCCCAATTTATCACCCATTAAAGTCATAGGTGCTTCCATGAACTCTCAAAAGAGAGCATCTCTTTATAGAGGATAACAGAAGGGGATCCTGTGCTGGGGACCCCCCTCGGTTACCTTCCCATGCCCTGGGATTGTCTAAAGCAGACAAACCCTTTCCCTGCTAGAACCTCCAAATTTCACCAAGGTCGGCACATTACGTGGGGTGGTCAAGCTCAACATCCTCAGGCGCATCAGTAATGGCGCTGATCGTGGCAGCGCGGCCTTCTATTATGGAATCTTCTTTATCACACTTGTTTATGACCTCATAACAGTTGTCATGGCTACTGCAGGGGCTATTACTGATGCAGGACCCAAGTATTAACCCTTTCATCATTGGTAATTAATTTCATTATAGAAGCAAAAAACTGCACTTGTTACCAAGCAGGCGCCTATCATTATGGCTTCTCTTAGGCACCATAAAAAAATACAGATTAAATGTGCAAGTGTTTCAGGAGTGTTTTGCACTTTTTTAAATCCAGAGATTGGATTTATAGCTAGCACTTTACACAAAAAAATAAGGGCAAATTACTTGTAAAATAATATTATAGGGAATTACATATCAAGCATTTTCCTAATGTACAGTTCACATAATTACATAGGTTGAAAAAAATACTTAGGGCCATCAAGTTCAACCTATCTTCAAAGTTATATATTTTACATTGCTAGATTATTTATAACTTACAATTTCATATTTTGTTAAAAAAGCATCCAGACCTTTTTTAAATGTCGTTATAGTAACTGCCATTACTAGCTGTTGTGGTCGGCATTCCAGTCTGATTGCTCTTACTGTAAAGAACTCTTTCCTATTTAGAAGCCATAATTGTCTTTCCTCTACATATAACAAACAGGCTCGGACTGGCCTACAGTGTAACTGGGGAATCCCCCGGTGGACCCCTGTATAGATCTGGGCCCCCAACCCCACTGTATGGGCAGTATTTGGCATAATTCACTTGATTCACTCTGTACAGAAAAAAAGCAGCATCTCATCATTCATTAACCACGCTAACCAGTTATTATTATATAGAGATATAGAACAATTTGTGAATGAAGGTATTATAATATTTGCATGCAGGTGAAAAGTGGTCCCCCCCAATGTCAACGTTACTGGTGGGCCCTTGTCACCCCAGTCCGACACTGTCCATAACTGCCAGCAAAATTGTTTGGGATCCAAAGAAAAACCCACAAATAACATTAGCTGAAATACAGGACTCTCTGAAAACTAGTGGTGTGCCTACTTCAAGACGCACAATAAAGGCGGCACTTGAAGAAAAATGGGCTGCATGGTCGAGTCACCAGAAGAAAAACATTCCTGTGTAAAAGCCATTACTGCGTAAATGTGCTGTTTTGCCTACAATACGCAAAACAGCACAGAGACAAACCTCAAAAATTCTGGAACAAGATAATTCGGAGTGATGAGACCAAAATTGAACTTTTTGGCCACAACCATAAACGTTACATTTGGAGAGAGGTCAACAAGGCCTATGATGAAAGAAGTACCATTCCTACTGTAAAGCACGGAGGTGGATCGCTGATGTTTTGAGGATGTGTGAGCTACAAAGGCACAGGAAACTTGGTCAAAGTTGTAGGAAAGATGAATGCAGCACATTATCAGCAAATACTGGAGGCAAATTTGCACTCATCAGCCCAGAAGCTGCACATGGGATGTACTTGGACGTTCCAACATGACAATGATCCAAAACACAAGGCCAAGGTGACCTGTCATTGGCTACAGCCGAACAAAGTGAAGGTTCTGGAGTGGCTATCTCAGTCTCCTGACCTCAATATCATTGAACCACTCTGGGGAGACTCAAGCACGCAGTTCATGCTAAACAGCCCAGGAATTTATAGGAACTGGAGGCTTTTTGACAATAAGAGTGGGGATCTTTACTGTCTGAGAAAATAAAGAACCTCATCCACAACTACTAAAGACTTCAAGCTGTCATTGCAGTTAGAGGGGGTAATTCTAGAAATGTATACATCTATTCATCTTTTACAGTTTAAAAATTACAAAAAGAAAAATGGGCTGATGTAAAATTTTGGGCACCCTTGGCGATTTGTGTTCTCAGATAACTTTGACCAAGGTTTCAGACCTTAATTAGCCTATTAGGGTTATGGCTTGTTCACTATCATCGTTAGGAAGGGCCAGGTGATGCAAATTTCCCAGCCTTATAAAAACCCAGCCTCCTCTAACCTTATACCAAAAACAGCAGCCATGGGTTCTTCTAAGCAGCAGCCTATCACTCTGAAAATGAAAATAGTAGACGCCCACAAAGCAGGAGAAAGTTACAAGAAGATAGCAAAGCGTTTTCAGTTTGCCCTTTCCTCAGTTCGAAATATAATTAAGAAATGGTAGTTAACAGGAACAATGGAGGTCAAGATCAGGTCTGGAAGACCAATCAAAATTTCAATGAGAGCTGCTCATAAGATTGCTACAGAGGCAAATCAGAACCCCCACTTGACTGCAAAAGACCTTCAGGGAGATTTAGCAGACCCAGGAGTTGTGGTACATTGTTCTACTGTTCACACCTGTACAAATATGGCCGTAATGGAAGAGTCATCAGAAAAGCACCCCTCCTTGTGTCCTCACCACAAAAATTCAGCATCAGAAGTATGCAAAACAACATCTAAACAAGCCTGATGCATTGTGGAAGCAAGTTCTGTGGACTGATGAGGTTAACATAGAGTTCTATGGCCACAACGATCAAACATATGTGTGGAGAAAAGAGAGCACATAATTTCAGGAAAAGAACGTCTTGCCAGCCATTAAGCATGGGGGTGGATCAATCATGCTTTGGGGTTGTGTTGCAGCCAATGACACAGGGTAGAGGGAAGAACGGATTCAATTAAATTTCAACAAATTCTTGATGCAAACATGACAGAATCTGTAAAAAAGCTGAAGTTGAAAAGAGGATGGGTTCTACAAATAAGTAATGATGCTAAGAACACGTCAATATCAACAATAGACTACCTCAAAAGGCACAAGCTGAAGGTTTTACAATGGCCCTCAAAGTTCTCTGATCTGAACATCATTGAAAATCTGTGGCTAGACCTCAAAATAGCAGTGCATACAAGATGACCCAGGAATCTCACAGAACTGGAAGAAGTTTCCAAGGAACAATGGGTAAAAATCCCTCAAACAAGAATTGAACGACTCTTGTCTGGCTATAAAAAGAATTTACAAGCTATGATACTTTCAAAAGGGGAAGCCACTGTAACAATGCAGGGTGGCCAAACTTTGGCATCGGCTTTTTTTTGTAGCATTTAAAATGTAATCAGGTGCTTCTCACAAAATTAGAATATCATCAAAAAGTTAATTTATTTCAGTTCTTCAATACAAGTTATTATAAAACAGAGTGATCTACCGTATTTTGAGGATTATAAGATGCACCGGATTACAGGACGCACCCCAAATTTTAAGGAGAAAAAATAGGAAAAAAAAACATTTTTTAGTAAAATGGTGGTGCTTCTTATAATCCATGTTTCTTATTGATTACCGGGGGTGGTGGCTGCGGTGAAGCGGGATCCCATGGTTGCAAATGGAGGAGGCAAGAGTGGAGCATTGCTGCAGGCCGCAGGCTGGGATGAGGGGGTGTTCGGATGTGCGGTACGGCGTGCCACTGCGCAGTTACATGGGTTACTATGCGGTGGACTCGACTCCGGGAAAATGGCTGCCGACTGGGGATGGCGCATGCGCAGATGGAGATCTCGGCACCAAGATCTCGGGAGATCAGATCTCAGCGTTGATCTCCAGTATTTAGTCAGCCACCAATTGTGCAAGTTCTCCCACTTAAAAAGTGAGAGAGGCCTGTAATTGACATCATAGGTAGACCACATATATGAGAGTCAAAATGAGAAAGCAAATCCAGAAAATGACCTTATCTGATTTGGCAAGATTTATTTTGCAAATTATAGTGGAAAATAAGTATTTCATCACCTAAAAACATGCAAGATTTCTGGCTCTCACAGACCTGCAACTTCTTCTTTAAGAGGCTCCTCTGTCCTCCACTCATTACCTGTAGTAATGGCACCTGTTTGAACTTGTTATCAGTATAAAAGACACCTGTCCACAACCTCAAACAGTCACACTCCAAACTCCACTATGATGAAGACCAAAGATTTGTCGAAGGACACCAGAAACAAAATTGTGACCCTGCACCAGGCTGGGAAGACTGAATCTGAAATAGGCAACAGCTTGTTGCGCTTAAATCAACTGTGGGAGCAATAATAAGAAAATGGAAGACACACAAGACCATTGATAATCTCCCTTGATCTGGGCCTCCACTCAATATCTCACCCTGTGGGGTCAAAATTATCACAAGAATGGTGAGCAAAAATCCAAGAACCACACAGGGGGACCTAGTGAACAACAGAGGCTACCATCAGTAACACACTACGCCACCAGGGATTCCTGCAGTGCCAGACGTGTCACCCTGCATAAGCCAGTACATATCCAGGCCCGTCTGAAGTTTGCTAGAGAGCATTTGGATCATCCAGAAGAGTATTGAGAGAATGTCATATGGTCTGATGAAATCAAAGTAGAACTGTTTGGTAGAAACAAAACTCATTGTGTTTGGAGGAGACAGAATGCTGAGTTGCATCCAAAGAACACCATACCTACTGTGAAGCATGGGGTGGCAACATCATATTTTGGGGCTGTTCCTCTGCAAAGGGAACAGGACGACTGATCCGTGTACATGAAAGAATTAATCGGGCCATGTATCGTGAGATTTTGAGTGCAAACCTCCTTCCATCAGCAAGGGCATTGAAGATGAAACGTGGATGGGTCTTTCAGCATGATAATGATCCCAAGCACACTGCCAGGGCAACGAAGGAGTGGCTTCGTAAGAAGCATATGAAGGTCCTGGAGTGGCTTAGCCAGTCTCCAGATCTCAACCCCATAGAAAACCTTTGTAGGGAGTTGAAAGTCTGTGTTGCCCAGTGACAGGTCCAAAACATCACTGCTCTAGAGGAGATCGGCGTGGAGGAATGGGCCAACATACCACCAACAGTATGTGCCAACCTTGTGAAGATTTACAGAAAACGTTTGACCTCTGTCATTGCCAACAAAGGATATATAACAAAATATTGAGATGAACTTTTGTTAATGACCAAATACTGTATTTTCTGGCGTAAAAAAACTACTTTTTAACCCTTGAAAATCTTCTCAAAAGTCGGGTATCGTCTTATACGCCAGGTGTCGTCTTATAGGGCAAGTGCGGAGTAATCTGCGGTCGCCGCGTATTGTGGGGGGAGCGACCCCAATGACAAGGAGAGGGGGCACCTCACCGGGAAGGTGTAAGTGAAGCAGAAGCAGAGAAGGAGATAATAGGATACAAGGGTGAGCCAGATTAGTGAAAGAGGAGTGTTTTTCTAGGCACAGCACCGCTCTCTCGCTCTCTTATTTGCATAACCCTGGCATCCCAGACGCTGACAGTTTGCTTCACTTACACCTTCCTGGTGAGGCGCTCCCTCACCTCGTCATCGGGACCACTCCCCCCCACTATATACTTCGACCGCAGATTGCTCCGCACCCACCCTATAAGATGACACCCGGCATATAAGACAACCCCCGACTTTTGAGAAGATTTTATATTTTAACTGGAAAAGTTGGGGGTTGTCTTATACGCCCAGTCGTCTTATACGCCGGAAAATACGGTACTTATTTTCTACCATAATTTGAAAAATAAATCTTGCCAAAACAGACAATATGATTTTCTGGATTTGTTTTCTCATTTTGACTCTCATAGTTGTGGTCTACTGATGATGTCAATTACAGGTCTCTCTCATCTTTTTAAGTGGGAGAACTTGCACAATTGGTGGCTGACTAAATACTTTTTTTCCCCACTGTAACTGGAGTGAATACCGCAGAAAATATTTTGGATTTTGTAGACCATGGTTCTCAAAATATCTTTTAGTTATTACTTACACAGAAAGATACGGTGTTGTAATACAGAAGGTGACTAAGCAGTCATTAAATACTGCATTCTCTATATGGACACACCTCTTATGACTCGCTCACTTGAGGGTATAACATGGCTGAGTGCTATCCCATGTTTTTTTCAGATAGCGCTCTGACCAATGTTATACTATAAGGTAGTGCAGATCTGCTATTTTTTCCTACAAACCAGAACGGTGGGTGGAAAAAAAAAAATCGCAGCATGCTGCGAGTGGCTCTGAAATTCAGATCACGTACGCCCATTAAAGTCTATGGGTGTGTGAGAAAGAACGGACTGCACTTTGTGATCATCCAAATGCAGTCCGACATCCAATGACTTAGACCATCTTCTCCACACCTGTGCACACTAAGGCTACTTTCACACTAGCGTCGTACTTGGCCCATCGCAGTGCGTCGGGCCGACGTACCGACGCTAGCAGTGAATGCGCCGCACAACGGGGGCAGCGGATGCATTTTTCCAGCGCATCCGCTGCCCCATTGAGAGGTGTGGGGAGGTGGGGGCGGAGTTCCGGCCGCGCATGCGCGGTCGGAAATGGCGGACCGTCGGCAGCAAAAAACGTTACATGTAACGTTTTTTGCAGCCGACGGTCCGCCACAACACGGCGCAACCGTCGCACGACGGTTGCGACGTGTGGCAAAGCGTCGCAATGCGGTGCTAATGCAAGTCAATTGAGAAAAAACGCATCCTGCAAGCACTTTTGCAGGATGTGTTTTTTTCTACAAAACGACGCATAGCGATGTGCAGTGCACGACGCTAGTGTGAAAGTAGCCTTAGATGTCATTAGTCTCAAACTCTGGCAGAGTTTGAGCCGAGTGTCATTCGCATGAGAGAATCATCGCTCGTTTGACCCCGGTCTAAGGTCGGGTTCAGATGGCTGTTTAGAAAGTCCTGGACGTGACTGACTCCGAGTGCAGCTTTGTGTCCTGATCAACATTTCATGCACAATACTATTCTGGTCTGCATGCCTATGCAGGAGCTCCCTTTACATTGCATGCATTATTCTGGTCCATAAAATGGTCTACAATAGGCAGAGCACTGCCATAGGCAAATGGATATGTAATCACCTATCACCTGCGATGTGAAAACGGTGTTGCACACACCGCTTTCACATCGCACCTGATCCACTTAGTATTTAAGCTTGTTTGATTCCCCCTTCCTCTTACATTACCCCCGACGAAGCTGCATTGGGCAGCAATACGCATGGGGCTCCCCACGTCACTCAGGTCCGCTCATCATTGACCCTCTTGTTTCTTCATAGACGTTCTGCACTGCCTTGTTAGGTGATTAAATATCCATTTGCCTATGGCAGTGCTCTCCTAAAACCTCTCTTTTGCATTATTTGCAGCATTTCATCTTTTATGGTTCTTCCCTACTGATCTCCTGGGGAATTGATCCCTTATTTGCTAGGAGGGGCTATTTGGGTTTATTTATTCCTTTATGGTGGGCCTATTTAGGGTCTTGCTTTACCTCCTTGGGGACGCCCATTATGAGGTTATAAATGTTTAAATGCCTGTCTTTTGGTTTCCCTATATAGTTGGTGTAAACCTGTAGGGTTGAATATTTGCACATACCTTATTGATTATGACATTTTTTTGGTGTGCTATTTTGGACCTTATGTGATGTGTTTTGATTTTTAATTGTTTTTATTGTGTGCTTTTGTCCACTAATACATTTTGCATAATTATTTATTGATACTGGTTTTCCTTATTATTTGGGATATGCGCCTTTTATGCACGGACCCTTTTTCTCCCCTTTATCTGCTTCATGTTACTGTGCATTATGCAGCAACCCCATTATTGTATGTTTTTATATAGATGTACCCTTTTGTGGTTCACCTTATTCTCTTTTGTTTTTTTATAATATTCCATAGTCCAAGTGAAATTTCTAGACTAGAGTCAAAACTTATCACAAATGAGAAAGCTGTTTAGTGACTATGGAGTAAAAACTAGGGTTCTGCATTAATAAAGTCAATGTCAGTCTTTCTTTCTATATGAACCTGCATGCCATCCCTAGATACAAGCATTACACCAATGGAGTGCCAGCTGGTTCCTTACTGAAAATACCTACTGTAGTCATATAGTCTGCCTTCACCTTTTACAGTGAAACAATTCAGGTTGTGAATTTTTTTTTCCTAAATATTCTATGATCATCTTAGTGGTATTATTGAAAAGTTGAAAAACACCGCAACTCAGCCATGAAGAGAAGACTGCATAAAGTTTTAGAGTGGGGTTACCAAGTGCTGAGGCATCTACTGCATAAAAATCACCATTCACCAACGTTTTTCTAAGTCAATAGCTGCAAGGCTCCAAATATCCTCTGACATTAACATAAGTGCAAAAACTGCACCATGAACTTCAGCTTCATGGCATAGCTTTCCATGGAAGATCAGCTGCATGTAATCCTTACATCACCAAGCACAATGTAAAGTGTCAGATGAAGTGGTGTAAAGCCACCACTGGACTTTGGAGCAGTGGAATTGTGTTCCCTGAAGTAACTAATCACATTTCTCTATTTGGCATTCTGATGGACAAGTCTGAGTCTGGCGAATGCCAGGAGAACATTACCTGCCAGACTGCATTGTGCTAAATGTGAAGTTTGATGGGGAAGCAATAATGGCTTTATTTTTCAGGGGAGTACTTTTGTGAAAGGACCAGTTGTGACTGTGTGACCATTGCTCTATTTATTTCTATGTATTGAAAGAACTGCTACCTCCATGAGTTCCATGAAAGTGAATGCAGGAGTCAGACGCTCAGCAATCATATATTTATTGACTGTCCACATCTATGAAAACCCCATTAATGATGACACTTTTGATATATGAACTCTATGAGCAAAAGCTACAAGTGAACTTGTGGCCATGCATCATAACACCGCAATATTGTGCTTCTGCATCTCAACTAACTATACTACCAGTGGCCATTGTGGGACCAGCAAGTTACTACGGCTGTAACACAGCAGTCAGCCAGCAGAAATCTAAACTTATGAGACAAAAGTTAAACTTTTTGGAAGGTGTATGTCCCATTACATCTGACGTAGAGGTAACAGAGCATTTCAGAGCAGGAACATCATACCAATAGTAAAATATAGTGGTGGTAGTGTGATGATCTGAGTCTGTTTTGCTGCTTCACATGGAAGACTTTTTGTGATAAATAGAACCATGAATTCTGCTGTCTACCATAAAACCCGAAGGAGTTTGTGACCTCAAGCAGAAGTGCCCTTGGTTTATGCAGCAGGATAGTGATCCAAAACACACCAGCAAGTCCACCTCTGAATGGCTTAAGAAAAACAAAATGAAAACTTTGGAGTGGCCTAGTCAAAGTCCTGACCTTAATACGGTTTAGATGCTGTGGCATGACATTAAAAAGGTGGTTCATGCTCAGAAACCTTCCAATGTGGGATTTCAATGGAACCACATTAATTATCATAAATTGTGGTTTTAGCAGCACGACATTGCAATCTTATGTTTCAAGGCCATAAGCTGTTACATAGTGCTAAACTAAGTACAATGCGACTTTGGTATTTTGAAAGTTACACTATAAAAAATACTAGCTGTATATCTGTCCCGCGTCAGATGCATCCATGCAATTAGTGCAGAATGCACTTTCACAGTTTTGACATGAAACCAGTTGTGTCTCCAACAAAGGTTACTTTGTAGTATATTTTGTAATAGTTGCACCTGCATGAGTAGACAAACTTCACAATGACACAACTAGTGACTAGCACCATATTAGTAATAGGATTAAGTTTTCAGTATTGTAAAACCTCATCATTGTCACCAGTTAAATAACAATCACATTCTTTTGTTAAACTTTTTCATCTTGTTACATTCCTCGACATTGCGCTCTATCAATGATCATCAAAGACATGATGTCATTGAGATCTTTAGTTTCACCACAACATGTCTAGGAAAAGAAGATAACAAGAGATTAGAAATACTTCCAAGAAACTGATGAAAAATTAAATCTATAAAACGTTGCAGGCAATTTAGACATTTAAAAGAATTAAAACTCGAGTGTCTCTGTAATGTGGTGACAGGCACTGGGGATCAATGAAATGTAAGACGGTCATTTTATTAATAGATTTTTTGAAAATGTCTTTATCTTTATATATATTTTTTCAGTTCTTGCTATGGCAGCCAGATGTGAAGAGTGATGTCATCGGGATTGTTTGACCATCTAATGCAGGAGTTTCAAACTAAAATGGACTCCGGGACCACTTAGAAAACTCACATTAGGGTGTGGGCCACAATTTTAATTTTAGGCTGGGGCTACACAGCATGATGGAGGTCGGGTTGCCAAAGTTTGCTCTGTGGATCTCCGACATCATGGTGTCCTACAAGTAAATGGTGTCACATTGTGATACCTAGTGACTGCGACCAGCGTCAGACTGAGGTGTCTGGGCCCACCAGGGGAATGGACTCTGGGGGCTCACCCTACAGCTATATGCAAATATCTATCATTATAGTGGAGCATCAGCTGTAAAACACCGGTGGCTGCTGCACATCTACCGTGTGCCCCAATAACTGGGATGTATAATTATGGTAGTTTACATTAATGGGGTTCTTGGTTAAAACAAGTTATCACCGATCCATGGGCTCCACAGGATAGGTGATCGCTTAGGTCCGACCATTAGAAACTGCACCAATCGGAAGAATGGGAAAGTTTTATCCCTGACAGGACACTTTTATCACTATTTTAAAATGCAGCGGCAGGTGGGATGTCTGACCGCAGCTCCATTCATTCTCTTTGGGGCTACCAGAAAAAAACAAGTGCAGCCACTGAGGGAATGAATGGATCAGTGATCTAGTCGGACATGCCACTCCAGTCTAATGGGGATAAAAAGTTCCACATTTTGCTGAATGGGTCCAAGCAGTCAGACCCCCACCAATCAATACGTTATCACTTATCCTGTGGAGAGGTGATTACTTTTTTCCACAGGAAACCCCCTGTAAGTGCATCTCCGATGCTGTGTACAAAGCATTAAAACTCTAATGGAAATAAAGAATCTTCTCCTAATTAATATCAGAGAGAACAAATGACCGCCATACACAACACAATCCACTATACCAAGGCCAATATTACCACATACAGGAAGAAATACCACCACACCATGACCAGACCACATAGTGACCGAATAATACTACATAACTCGTACAAGGGACAAATACTGCCACACCATGACCAGATCACATATTACCACCACATAGTGACCGAATAATATGACATATTAGGGCAGCACGGTTCAGAGGTTAGCACTGCAGCCTTGCAGCGCCGGAGTCCTGGGTTCAAATTCCACCAAGGGCAACATCTGCAATGAGTTTGTATGTTCTCCCCGTGCTTGCGTGAGTTTCCTCTGGGTAATCTGGTTTCCTCCCACATTTACAAAAACATACAGCTAGGGAATCTAGATTATGAGCCCCATCAGGGACAGTGGCAATAATGTCTGTAAAGTGCTGTGAAATTAATAGTGCTATATAAATGACTACAAATAAATAAAAATAAATATTACCAGCATATAGGGACCAAATGATACCACATACAAGGAGAAATACTGCCACGCCCTGACCAGACCACAAATTACCAACACATAGTGCCCGAATACTACAATATTGATTATGAATACAAACCACAATACTAACAACACTGTTATTACCACCAGTAACAATGTACACAGTACCTCTGTATATAGTGTCAGTGTACAGGTAATACAGTGATCACAGGAGACATTATACACAGGAGCTCTGTATATAGTGTCAGTGTACAGGTAATACAGTGACCACCAGTGACATTACACACAGAAGCTCTGTATATAGTGTCAGTGTACAGGTAATACAGGGATCACCAGTGACATTATACACAGGAGCTCTGTATATATTGTATAGTGTACGGGTAATACAGTGACCACCAGTGACATTACACACAGAAGCTCTGTATGTAGTGTCAGTATGCACATAATACAGTGATCACCAGTGACATTATACAAAGGAGCTCTGTACACAGTATACAGTGCCTACAAGTAGTATTCAACCCCCTGCAGATTTAGCAGGTTTACACATTTGGAATTAACTTGGCATTGTGACATTTGGACTGTAGATCAGCCTGGAAGTGTGAAATGCACTGCAGCAAAAAAGAATGTTATTTCTTTGTTTATTTTTTTTGAAAATTGTGAAAAGTCTTTTCAGAGGGTCATTTATTATTCAGCCCCTCAACCCACCAGAATTCTGTTTGGTTCCCCTAAAGTATTAAGAAGTATTTCAGGCACAAAGAACAATGAGCTTCACATGTTTGGATTAATTATCTATTTTCCAGCCTTTTCTGACTATTTAAGACCCTCCCCAAACTTGTGAACAGCACTCATACATGGTCAACATGGGAAAGACAAAGGAGCATTCCAAGGCCATCAGAGACAAGAAGATGGAGGGTCACAAGGCTGGCAAGGGGTACAAAACCCTTTCCAAGGAGTTGGGCCTACCTGTCTCCACTGTTGCGAGCATCATCCGGAAGTGGAAGGCTTATGGAACTACTGTTAGCCTTCCACGGCCTGGACAGCCTTTGAAAGTTTCCTCCCGTGCCGAGGCCAGGCTTGTCCGAAGAGTCAAGGCTAACCCAAGGACAACAAGGAAGGAGCTCCGGGAAGATCTCATGGCAGTGGGGACATTGGTTTCAGTCAATACCATAAGTAATGTACTCCACCGCAATGGTCTCCGTTCCAGACGAGGCCGTAAGGTACCTTTTCTTTCAAAGCGTCATGTCAAGGCTCGTCTACAGTTTGCTCATGATCACTTGGAGGACTCTGAGACTGACTGGTTCAAGGTTCTCTGGTCTGATGAGACCAAGATCGAGATTTTTGGTGCCAACCACACATGTGACGTTTGGAGACTGGATGGCACTGCATACGACCCCAAGAATACCATCCCTACAGTCAAGCATGATGGTGGCAGCATCATGCTGTGGGGCTGTTTCTCAGCCAAGGGGCCTGGCCATCTGGTCCGCATCCATGGGAAGATGGATAGCACGGCCTACCTGGAGATTTTGGCCAAGAACCTCCGCTCCTCCATCAAGGATCTTAAGATGGGTCATCATTTCATCTTCCAACAAGACAACGACCCAAAGCACACAGCCAAGAAAACCAAGGCCTGGTTCAAGAGGCAAAAAATCAAGGTGTTGCAGTGGCCTAGTCAGTCTCCTGACCTTAACCCAATTGAAAACTTGTGGAAGGAGCTCAAGATTAAAGTCCACATGAGACACTCAAAGAACCTAGATAACTTGGAGAAGATCTGCATGGAGGAGTGGGCCAAGATAACTCCAGAGACCTGTGCCGGCCTGATCAGGTCTTATAAAAGACGATTATTAGCTGTAATTGCAAACAAAGGTTATTCCACAAAATATTAAACCTAGGGGTTGAATAATAATTGACCCACACTTTTTTGTTTAAAATTTATAAAAATTTAACTGAGCAACAAAACTTTTTGGTTTGTAAGATTTATGCATCTGTTAATAAATCCTGCTCTTGTTTGAAGTTTGAAGGCTCTAACTCATTTGCATCTTATTAAACCTGCTAAATCTGCAGGGGGTTGAATACTACTTGTAGGCATTGTATAGTGTAAGTGTACAAGCAACACACTGCCTCACCGGTGACATCTGTAGTTGAGTTTTTTTTTCTTCATCCAGTGCAGACCGCCATTACGTCTTCCAGCAAAGACTCATCTCTGCAAAAAATAACACAGTTAGCTATAGCTGATCGCTTCCAGAGCACATTCCCCACTACTTTCCTCGACTTCTATACTATGTCAGATGAAGAAAAAAAGGACATAGTGCCACCCTGCTCAGTAGCAAGACCATTTTGTTCTCTCCATGGTAGACAGTAAGATCAAAAGTAAATTACAGCAGTAATAATGTCCCCTGATTGGCCCCTACAGCAATTATGTCCCCATTTGCCACCATAAACCAATAATGTATGTTCCTCATCCTGACCTCAATACAGTAATTATGTCACCCCTTTATTTAATAAGGTGCCAGATCCTTGCTCTCTTTATTTAATGTCTCCATCTTGGACCCCAGTGTCCATCTTAATAAGGTCCCTATCCTGGGCCCCTTCCAGTAATAATGTCCTCATCCTGGGCCCCTTTATTTAATGTACCCTCCCTGGGCCCTTATGTCCGACCCTATGGCCACTACCTTTCCCAACTACAGAGGGGGGCATCCTCTTTTGGCTTCATATTCGGCGTGGTCATTACAATGGCTGCCGACTGCAGTTGTGACAGGCCGCTCTGCTCTGTGACAGGCCGCGCGCTGACGTCACATAGCAGTAACATTGAAAGGCCACCGGCCTATCAAAGGCTGCAGGAGTCATTTAACAAAACTGCTATGTGACTTCAACACATGGCCTGTCACAGAGCAGAGCGCCCTGTCACAGTAGCAGCCGGTATTCATCTTGATGTGCGTTGTCGCCAGGGTCGGCTCCAGGTTTTCATGGGCCCCTTTAACACATGCCATGATTCCTGATGTACAGATAAAAAACAGATATAGTACAAAATATAGGCACCACACAGTGCGCCATACAGTATTACAGGCACCTCATAGTCCTCCATACAGTATTATGGTCAATCACATAGTCCTCCATACAGTATTATGGGCACCTCATAGTCCGCCATACAGTATTATGGTCAACACATAGTGCTCCATACAGTATTACGGGCATCTCATAGTCCTCCATACAGTATTATGGGCAACCACATAGTCCGCCATACAGTATTATTGGCCCCATATAATGCTCCTCCATACAGTATTATTGGCCCCATATAATGCTCCTCCAGACAGTATTATTGGCCCCATATAATGCTCCTCCATACAGTATTATGGGGACCTCACAGTCCTCCATACAGCATTTTGGCCAACCACATAGTCCGCCATACAGTATTATTGGCCCCATATAATGCTCCTCCATACAGTATTATGGGCACCTCATAGTCCTCCATACAGTATCATGGCCAACCACATAGTCCTCCATACAGTATTATTGGCCCCATGTAATGCTCCTTCATGCAGTATTATTGGCCCCATATAATGCTCCTCCATACAGTATTATGGGCACCTCATAGTCCTCCATATAGTATTATGGGCCCCATGTAATGCTCCTTCATACAGCACATCATGGGCCCCCTGATCCTACATACAGTATTGTGGGCCCCATGCTTCTCCACACAGTATTATGCCCCCCAGCTCCTCCACACAGTATTATGCCCCAGCTGCTCCATACAGTATTATGGGCTCCCCGCTCCTCCACACAGTATTATGCCCCCACGCACAGTATTATGCCCACCCCCTGCACAGTATTATGCCCCCCTGCACAGTATTATTGCCCCTGCACAGTATTATTGCCCCATACAGTATTATGCCCCGCACAGTATTTCCCCCCAAGCTCCTCCACACAGTATTATGCCCCCCGCACAGTATTTCCCCCTCAGCTCCTCCACACAGTATTATGCCCCCACATAGTATTTCCCCCCAGCTCCTCCACACAGTATTATGCCCCCGCATAGTATTTCCCCCCCAGCTCCTCCACACAGTATTATGCCCCCGCACAGTAATCCCCCCCAGCTCCTCCACACAGTATTATGCCCCCGCACAGTATTTCCCCCAGCTCCTCCACACAGTATTATGCCCCCGCACAGTATCCCCCCAGCTTCTCCACACAGTATTATGCCCCACACAGTATTCCCCCTCCCCCAGCTCCTCCACACAGTATTATGACCCGCATAGTATTCCCCCTCCCCCAGCTCCTCCACACAGTATTATGCCCCGGGCCCCGCACATTATTTCCTCCCCCAGCTCCTCCACACAGTATTATGCCCCAGGCCCCGCACAGTATTTCCCCCCAGCTCCTCCACACAGTATTATGCCCCGCACAGTATTTCCCCCCCCAGTTCCTCCACACAGTATTATGCCCTGCACAGTATTCCTCCCCCCCCCAGCTCCTCCACACAGTATTATGCCCCGGGCCCCGCACAGTATTTTCCCCCCAGCTCCTCCACAGAGTATTATGCCCCGGGCCCCGCACAGTATTCCCCCCCCCAGCTCCTCCACACAGTATTATGCCCCGGGCCCCACACAGTATTTCCCCCCAAGCTCCTCCACACAGTATTATGCCCCGGGCCCCGCACAGTATTTTCCTTCCCCCCCAGCTCCTCCAGACAGTATTATGCCCTGAGCCCCGCACAGTATTTCCCCCCCAACTTCTCCACACAGTATTATGCCCCGGGCCCTGCACAGTATTCCCTCCCAGCTCCTCCACACAGTATTATGCCCCGCACAGTATTCCCCCCCACCCCAGCTCCTCCACACAGTATTATGCCCCGTACAGTATTTCCTCCCCCCAGCTCCTCCACACAGTATTATGCCCCAGGTCCCGCACAGTATTTCCCCCCAGCTCCTCCACACAGTATTATGCCCCGCACAGTATTTCCCCCCCCAGTTCCTCCACACAGTATTATGCCCTGCACAGTATTCCTCCCCCCCCCCCAGCTCCTCCACACAGTATTATGCCCCGGGCCCCGCACAGTATTTTCCCCCCAGCTCCTCCACAGAGTATTATGCCCCGGGCCCCGCACAGTATTCCCCCCCCCCAGCTCCTCCACACAGTATTATGCCCCGGGCCCCACACAGTATTTCCCCCCAAGCTCCTCCACACAGTATTATGCCCCGGGCCCCGCACAGTATTTTCCTTCCCCCCCAGCTCCTCCAGACAGTATTATGCCCTGAGCCCCGCACAGTATTTCCCCCCCAACTTCTCCACACAGTATTATGCCCCGGGCCCTGCACAGTATTCCCTCCCAGCTCCTCCACACAGTATTATGCCCCGCACAGTATTCCCCCCCACCCCAGCTCCTCCACACAGTATTATGCCCCGTACAGTATTTCCTCCCCCCAGCTCCTTCACACAGTATTATGCCCCGGGCCCCGCACAGTATTTACCCCCAGCTCCTCCACACAGTATTATGCCCAGGGCCCCGCACAGTATTTCCCCCCCCAGCTCCTCCACACAGTATTAGGCCCCGGGCCCTGCACAGTATTTCCCCCCCAGCTCCTCCACACAGTATTATGCCCCCCTCCCCCTGCACAGTATTATGCCCATCCAGCACAGTATTATTGCCCCCCCCCGGCACAGTATTAAGCCCCCGCTCCTCCATATTTATTATGGGCCCCCGCCCCAGTCAGACATAAAGAAAAAAAAAATCCTCACCTCTCCCGTTCCCAGCGCAGGCCCGGTGCACTCAGCGTCTCTCCGGCTCTGCAATGCTCAGGACAGAGAGGCTGAGTGCGCATTGATGACGTCATCGCACCCTCTGCCCTCAGACGTCGCAGAGTCAGAGGGCGCTGAAGAAGCTCCAGCTGCAGCAGGAACCAGGAGAGGTGAGTATTAGAACGGGGGCCCGAAGCCAGCGCTGGCACCGGGGGGGCCCTGGTCGTGGCGGCGGTCGGCGCCGCCCGAAGATTTAAAGGGCCCGCGTCTCATTTTTTTTTCTTCTTCTTCCTCCTCCTCCTCTCTGGGTCGGGGCCCTCCGGGCATGTCACCGGTATTCCGGTGGGCCAGTCCGACCCTGACTGCGACGCCACAGTCCCCTATATACAATATGATGGCCGCATAACCCCTAGAGTATGATGGTCACTTTGCCGTCCCCTATATATCGTATGACAGCCCCATAAATCCTCTATATACAGCTTGTGTGACAATCAGACTGCACTCAGATGTCATCCGAGTGCAGTCCTATTGTGAGATCTTTTGGAATACCTGGGGTGGACCTGCAGATCCATGACAACGAACCTCCCAAGGGTGAGCTGACCAGGTAGACCACCCCCTATACAGGGAGCGTTAGGGGCAGACCCAAGTGTGACTATTGCGCAGGAGCTGGAACCCGGAGACAGGTAGTAGGAGGTACAAAATAGAGAAGCTAGGTGTAGGACGGACACAGCGGGGAAAGATGAAGTACAGTTAGGTAAGAGCTGGGTACAGGCGAGACCAAAGGAGCACTGCGAAGGGGAAGACACAAAGGAAGTAGGACAGGACAGAGACACTAGACTAACAGAGTACGGAGAGGACACTGGGAGGACTGGACTGGACGAGGAGACAAGGAAGCCTGGGAGAGACACAGAAGCTGGACTGTCTGGACAGAGTGGGGACTCAGAACAGGCAGTGCAAAGACAAGGTGGACCTGAGTCACAGAAGCACAAATGACAGACAGGCAAGGAGCAGAGGAAGGAATCGCCTTATATACATGGAGTGCTGGAGGACTTCCGGGTCACGGTCCTCCAGGATCACAGAGAGAAGATACAGAGCGCCTGTAAATCAGAAAGAGGAAGTGCTGGAGTGAGCGGTGTGCACACGCACCTGACGAGAACTAGGGAGCGGAGAAGAATGAAGGAGAGGACGCGCGCCTGCAGGAGGAGCGCGCCGCAGCGGGTAAGTATGAGAGGAAGGAGTGGCCGTGAAAGCTTGATTGCCCCATAGCCCCCTTACACTATATACAATATGACGGCCCCATAGCCCCCTATATACAATATGATGGCCTGACAGCTCCTCTATTTATAATACCCCCATATGTCCCTGTTGCTTAGAGATCCTCTCCGGGGGTACAGGCAGTGTCAGACGTCCTGCATGATGTCATTTATATTTTAAGATTTAGTGTTGGCCGGCCCGATATCTGCCCCTCTGCCACTAACCCTGCAGCCAAATAGCGGCCATTTCACTCTCACTTCCTTTGAACAAAACTGACATCTAGAGGAAGGCAGAAAGCAGCGGCAGCTCTCTTTCAGTTGTGTGTTTTGTCCAAAGGAAGTGAGAGTGAAGTGGTCCATTAATGGTCAACGATAGGCTGCAAGGCTCACGTGACATAACCAGGGCTTCCACTAGGAATTTCAGGGTCCTATACTGGCAAAATTTTCTGGGCCCCCTTGAGACTCCGCCCAGGCTCCACCCCAGCCCTGCCTCTACCGCTTGAACCTTCCACAGTCCAACCGCCTACTCATAGAAAAACTCCACATCGGCACCACATCCTCACCAATCACACATTAACAGTTCCCATCACCAGATCACATACATAGCCAGCAGCTTTTGTTGTGGCCAAAATATTTTTGTTGCTGTTTAAATTCCTTTTTATTGAAAATATTATAATACAACATTAACACAAATGTGCAACACAGGTTAAAGTTACATAAATGCGTGATTATACAGCCATTGCAGTGAAAACAAAGAGCTCTGGTCTCAACCCTCTCCTCCCCAGTGCTCGCCTCCAAAATTTATTTGACTGGTCAACTGTGACTCGCTGACTGTACGGCTTCCCAAGCCTGCCAATCCCTGGTGCTAAAAGATTTTTTAAGCTGCCACCACAACAAGGTTGGCTCTTTTGGCCGGGCCCTACTCTACTCTACTTTAACCTATTAAACATTTGTTAAAATATGCAATACAATTTAGGTAACATAGTAACATAGTAACATAGTTAGTAAGGCCGAAAAAAAGACATTTGTCCATCCAGTTCAGCCTATATTCCATCATAATAAATACCCAGATCTACGTCCTTCTACAGAACCTAATAATTGTATGATACAATATTGTTCTGCTCCAGGAAGGTATATTTTTATTTATTTTTAAATTTTTAAAATGACCAATAATATCACATACAAGGGACAAATACCATCGCACCATGACCAGATCACATATTACTACTACAGTGACCAGATAATATCACATACAATGGACAAATACCGCCACACCATGTCCAGACCACATATTAACACCACATGGTGACCAATAATACCACATACAAGGAACAAATACCATCACACCATGACCAGACCACATATTACCACCACACAGTGACCAAATAATACCACATACAGGGAACAAATACTGCCACACTATTACCAGACCACATATTGCCACCACATAGTGACCAAATAACAGCACATACAAGAAACAAATACCACCACACCATGACCGGACGACATATTACCACCACATAGTGACCACATAACAGCACATACAATGAACAAATACCACCACACCATGGCTGGACAGCATATTACCACCACATAGTGACTGAATACTACAATACTGATCATTAATAAAAAAAACACAATACTAATATCACTTAAGTGCCATTATACACAAAAGCTCTATACTTAGTATGCAGTGTCCTGGTACAGGTAATACAGTGATTACCGGTGACATTATACACAGGAGCTCTGTATATAGTGTATAGTGTACAAGTAATACAGTGTTTACCAGTGACATTATACATAGGAGCTCTGTATACAGTATCAGTGTACAGGTTATACAGTGATCAATGACATTATACACAGGAGCTCTCTATATACCATATATACTCGAGTATAAGCCGACCCGAGTATAAGCCGACCCCCCTAATTTTGCCACAAAAAACTGGGAAAACTTATTGACTCGAGTATAAGCCTAGGGTGGAAAATGCAGCAGCTACCGGTGAATTTCAAAAATAAAAATAGATGCTCCATACCGTTCATTATGGCCCCATAGCTGTGCCATATAGTGCTCTGCACCGTTCATTATTGCCCCATAGATGTACCATAGAAAGTGTGCCATATAGTGCTCTGCACCGTTCATTATTGCCCCATAGCTGTGCCATATAGTGCTTTGCACAGTTCATTATTGCCCCATAGCTGTGCCATATAGTGCTCTGCACCGTTCATTATTGCCCCATAGCTGTGCCATATAGTGCTCTGCACCGTTCATTCTTGCCCCATAACTGTGCCATATAGTGCTCTGCACCATTCATTATTGCCCCATAGCTGTGCCATATAGTGCTCTGCACCGTTCATTCTTGCCCCATAGCTGTGCCATATAGTGCTCTGCACCGTTCATTTTTGCCCCATAGCTGTGCCATATAGTGCTCTGCACCGTTCATTCTTGCCCCATAGCTGTGCCATATAGTGCTCTGCACCGTTCATTTTTGCCCCATAGCTGTGCCATATAGTGCTCTGCACTGTTCATTCTTGCCCCATAGCTGTGCCATATAGTGCTCTGCACCGTTCATTTTTGCCCCATAGCTGTGCCATATAGTGCTCTGCACCGTTCATTCTTGCCCCATAGCTGTGCCATATAGTGCCTGCACCGTTCATTTTTGCCCCATAGCTGTGCCATATAGTGCTCTGCACCGTTCATTTTTGCCCCATAGCTGTGCCATATAGTGCTCTGCACCGTTCATTCTTGCCCCATAGCTGTGCCATATAGTGCTCTGCACCGTTCATTCTTGCCCCATAGATGTACCATATAGTGCTCTGCACCGTTCATTTTTGCCCCATAGCTGTGCCATATAGTGCTCTGCACCGTTCATTTTGCCCCATAGCTGTGCCATATAGTGCTCTGCACCGTTCATTTTTGCCCCATAGCTGTGCCATATAGTGCTCTGCACCGTTCATTTTTGCCCCATAGCTGTGCCATATATTGCTCTGCACCGTTCATTTTTGTCCCATAGCTCTGCCATATAGTGCTCTGCACAGTTCATTATTGCCCCATAGCTGTGCCATATAGTGCTCTGCACCGTTCATTTTTGCCCCATAGCTGAGCCATATAGTGCTCTGCATCGTTCATTTTTGCCCCATAGCTGTGCCATATAGTGCTCTGCACCGTTCATTTTTGTCCCATAGCTCTGCCATATAGTGCTCTGCACCGTTCATTATTGCCCCATAGCTGTGCCATATAGTGCGCTGCACCGTTCATTCTTGCCCCATAGCTGTGCCATATAGTGCTCTGCACCGTTCATTCTTGCCCCATAGCTGTGCCATATAGTGCTCTGCACCGTTCATTCTTGCCCCATAGCTGTGCCATATAGTGCTCTGCACCGTTCATTCTTGCCCCATAGCTGTGCCATATAGTGCTCTGCACCGTTCATTTTTGCCCCATAGCTGTGCCATATAGTGCTCTGCACCGTTCATTTTTGCCCCATAGCTGTGCCATATAGTGCTCTGCACCGTTCATTTTTGCCCCATAGCTGTGCCATATAGTGCTCTGCACCGTTCATTCTTGCCCCATAGCTGTGCCATATAGTGCTCTGAACCGTTCATTATTGCCCCATAGATGTACCATATAGTGCTCTGCACCGTTCATTTTTGCCCCATAGCTGTGCCATATAGTGCTCTGCACCGTTCATTTTTGCCCCATAGATGCTCCATATAAAGCTGTGCCATTGCTGCTGCTGCAATAATAAAAAAAAAAGCCATACTCACCTCTCTTGCTTGCAGCTCCCGGCGTCTCGTCCCGGCATCTCTCTGCACTGACTGATCAGGCAGAGGGCGGCGCGCACACTATATGCGTCATCGCGCCCTCTGACCTGCACAGTCAGTGCAAGAGGACGCGAAGACAGAGCTGCGCCCGGCGGGTGGAACGCGGACAGGTGAATATAAAATACTCACCTAGTCCCGGCGCTCCTGACGCTGCCCCTGCCTGTCACACTGTCTCCGGGTGCCGCAGGTCTTCCTGTCAGCGGTCACTGGCACCGCTCAGAGGAATGAATATGTGGCTCCACCCCTATGGGAGTGGAGACCATATTCATTTCTCTAATGAGCGGTCCCACGTGACCGCTGAACAGGGGAAGAGCTGCGGCACCCGGAGACAGTGTGACAGGCAGGGGCAGTGTCAGGAGCGTCGGGACTAGGTGAGTATGCCTCAGCGCCCTCTCCCCCTCACCCGCCGACCCTGCTGCCCACCGTGACTCGAGTATAAGCCGAGAGGGGCACTTTCAGCCCAAAAATTTGGGCTGAAAATCTCGGCTTATACTTGAGTATATACGGTAATGTCAGTGTAAAGATAATACAGTGATCACTGATGACATTGCCCACAGGAGATCTGTATATAGTGTCAGTGTACAGGTAATACAGTGATCACCAGTGACATTGTACACAGAACCTCTGTATATAGTATACAGTGTATAGTGTCAGTGTACAGGTAACACACTGACTCACCAGTGACGTCTCTAGGTGAAGTCCTTCATCTCAAGTTTTCATCTTCAGCCGGCACAGACCACCATCCCTTCTTCCAGGCAAGGCTCGTCTCTGCAGAAAATAACACAATTATCTAGAGCACCACTTGCAGAACACATTATTAATTTTTCCCAATTTTATACTACACCAGATGAAGAAAAAAGGGCAACATAGTGTTGCTCTGCAGTAACAGGACCGCCCCCCATTTAAAACAGTATCCTCAAAAAATAAAATAAATACATCACTGCAGCAATAATATCCCTTAATTAGCCCCTATGATAATAATATCCCCCATCCTGACCCCCATGTGTCTCATTCCTGGCTCCAGCCATATGTTCTCCCATCCTGCCCTCATGAGTATCCATTCTGCCCCTATGTGATGTCCCATCCTGTGCCATCTATCGCATGATCCTGCCCCAGCTGTCACATGATCCTGCCCCATCTGTCCCATGATCCCGCCCAAGAGCCTGCCCCATCTCTCTTCATCGTATCCATCCTGCCCCATGAACCTGCACCATGTGTCTCCATCCTGCCCATGTCTCCATCCTGCCCCATGATCCTGCACCATGTATCTCCATCCTGTCCTATCTGTCTCCATCCTGCCTCATATTCCTGCCCCATCTGTCTCCACCCTGCCCCCTGTGTTTCCATCCTGTCCCGTGTCTCCATCCTGCCCCGTGTCTCCATCCTGCCCGGAGTCTCCATCCTGCCCCATCTGTCTCCACCCTGCCCCCTGTGTTTCCATCCTACCCCATGTCTCCATCCTGCCCCCGAGTCTCCATTCTGCCCTCGTGTCTCCATCCTGCCCCGTGTTTCCATTCTGCCCCGTGTGCCTCCATACTGCCCCCTGTGTCTCCATTCTGCCCCCTGTGTCTCCATTCTGCCCCATGTCTCCATTTTGCCCCGTGGTCCATGTGTCTCCATCCTGCCTTGACGCTTTCAATAAAACTAAAAAAACACTTTCTCCTTACCTTGCTGTGGTCCAGCGCAGACGTCCACCCCAGGCATTTCAAGCACGTACTCGCCGGCGAATGACAATGAATTCTCAATTCATAGGTAAAATCTGTATTCAGTGAAGACTGATTTTCATATTTCTGAGATTGGAGATGACAGTTTTAAAAATCCATGGGGAGGGAAGAGCTAGAAACAGAGGCAGACAACCTACTAAACAACCGTTACAGTTCTCCATAGAACTTTATGAGCACCAGCTGTCACCGTATATCTTAGTAATGGGAAAATCTGTCTTTACTGAATACAGATTTTAGCTTTGAATTGAGAATCTTGAGAGTGAAAGATCAGTCCAGGAGGAGAAAAAAAAGATTTCTTAAATAAGATATATTACAAATTTTTTTTTATTTCACATGTACCATTGATTTATCAAATAAAGAATATAATGATTACTCCTTAAATATAATAATAAATAACACATGCTTATGTAATATATGCAGCAAATTTGGTGGAATAATAAGTTATGTGTCAGTCTTCTGGACAAAGGTTGATTCTTTTGTAATATTTGCCCTATTTTTTGTGCGTGGTTGATGCTGGTCCACATGCCTCATTTCAGAGCAATACAGTAATATACACTTCTTTTGTGTGTCTGTCTCTCCATGGAAATTATGAAAAGTGTTTGTGTAAATTTATTTCCCTGGAGGTGTAATGCTGGAGACAAGGTTGTACTGTGGTGTCAGCAGCAATCCCTTCTGTAAGGTGAATCAGACTCCTGTTTTGTCCTCATGATGTCTGCATTGTGAGGAGTGTTGTGACTAAGAAGTGAGTCATTGTATATACACAGAGCACAGATAAGGCCACAGACTGCATGCACACTACAGTCTTCTCTACCCAGCAACTCTCACCCATCACCCTCCTACCACTATACCATACCACTGCCACAGGCTTGGGAAAGTCAACACAGATATCAAGCCACAGTCGGCAGCAATGTGGGCACACTCATCTACAGATGGACACCGAGCCCCCATAAAATAATTAAGCCTGACTGCTCACAGAGAATTTCATTATTGTCAGAATGATAATATCAGTGTAGGTAGTCTTCCCTTTTTAAATACATCTTTTTTTTTTTTTTGCTTTAGCTGATATTCATATACACATAATAATAATTAATAATAATTTTTATTTATATAGCGCCAACATATTCCGCAGCACTTTACAATTAAGCGGGGACATGTACAGACAATAAATTCAATACAAGTTAAGACAATTTAAACAGTGACATTAGGGGTGAGGTCCCTGCTCGCAAGCTTACAATCTACAAGGAAATGGGGGGGACACAATAGGTGAAAAGTGCTTGTTATTTCAGGTCTGGCTATTATAATAAATAGGGATTTTCATATAAAGCTGCAGGATCCGGTCATCAGCCCGTGTGTTTAAAGGGAACCTGTCACCCCGTTTTTTGAGATTGAGATATAAATACTGTTAAATAGGGCCTGCGCTGTGTGTTACAATAGTGTATGTAGTGTACCCCGATTCCCCACCTATCCTGAGAAATAACTTACCAAAGTCGCCGTTTTCGCCTGTCAGTCAGGCTGGTCAGGTCGGGTGGGCGTGGTGACATCGCTGGTTCTTCCTCAGCTTTACGTTGGTGGCGTAGTGGTGTCCGCATGTTGAGGTGACTAATCCACTGTGGGCACGTGAACAAGCAGCGCGCGATCTGCGCTGTCATCCCTTTCGTCGGTGGGGGCGGCCATCTTCCTGGGGCCGCGCGTGCGCAGATCGAGTGCTCTACTGCACGGGGCTTCAGGAAAATGGCCGCGGGATGCCGCGCGTGCGCATTAGAGATCACGGTGGCCATTTTCCCAAAGCCGAGATGCAAATTCGGCTTTGGGAAAATGGCCGCCGCGATCTCTAATGCGCACGCGCGGCATCCCGCGGCCATTTTCCTGAAGCCCCGTGCAGCAGAGCACTCGATCTGCGCACGCGCGGCCCCAGGAAGATGGCCGCCCCCACCGACGAAAGGGATGACAGCGCAGATCGCGCGCTGCTTGTTCACGTGCCCACAGTGGATTAGTCACCTCAACATGCGGACACCACTACGCCACCAACGTAAAGCTGAGGAAGAACCAGCGCTGTGAACACGCCCTCCCGACCTGACCAGCCTGATTGACAGGCGAAAACGGCAACTTTGGTAAGTTATTTCTCAGCATAGGTGGGGAATCGGGGTACACTACATACACTATTGTAACACCCAGCGCAGGCCCTATTTAACAGTATTTATATCTCAATCTCAAAAAACGGGGTGACAGGTTCCCTTTAAGTGCAATAGTCAAGTATCAAGTGCAGTTATCGTGTGCATGGAGGGTGTGGAGACAGATGAATAGTAGGGTGCAGATTCACATGCAGATAATATTTGGAAGGAGGGAACAGGACAAAGTTAGTTTACTGAGTAGTTGATGTGGTAGGCTTGTTTGAAGAGATGGGTTTTCAAAGCGCTCTTGAATAGGTCGGGGCTAGGTATCAGTCTGATCGTCTGGGGAAGTGCATTCCAGAGAGCTGGCGCAGCACGAGAGAAGTCTTGGAGATGGAGGTGTGAGGTTCGGATTACGGAGGATGTTAGTCTTAGGTCATTTGTAGAACGGAGGGCACGTGTAGGGCGATAGACGGAGATGAGAGAGGAGATATAAGGCGGTGCAGAACTGTGGAGAGCTTTGTGGGTGAGAGAGATGAGTTTATTCTGGACCCTGTAGCGAATGGGTACCCAGTGTAATGACTGGCACAAGATGGAGGCATCGGTGAGGCGGCTGGACAGAAATATGACCCTGGCTGCCGCATTCAAGATGGATTGGAGAGGAGAAAGTTTGGAAAGAGGGAGACTGATCAGAAGAGAGTTGCAGTAGTCCAGACGAGAATGAATAAGAGCGACAGTAAGAGTCTTAGCAGTTTCAAAGGTGAGAAAAGGTCGGATTCTGGAGATGTTTTTTAAGATGCAGGTGACAAGAGCGAGTGAGTGAGTGATCGGATATAGGGAGTAAAGGAAAGTTCGGTGTCAAATTTGACCCCAAGACAGCGGGCATGCTTCTTGGGAGTTATGCTTGAACCCTCCAGGGTAATTTCCATGTTAGGTAGAGTGAGGTTAGTAGAGGGGAGAAACACAAGAAGTTCAGTTTTGGAGAGATTTAGTTACAGATAGAGGGAGGACATGATGTTAGAGACAGCAGACAGACAATTCTTGGTATTTTGAATTAGGGTAGGGGTGATGTCAGGGGAAGAAGTGTATAATTGGATGTCGTCAGCATAGAGATGATACTCGAACCCAAATCTGCTGATTGTTTGACCAATAGGGGCCGTGTAAAGAGAGAAGAGGAGGGGGCCTAGGTGATGAGACAATTCTTGACAGAGAAGGAAAGAAGATTGGGGTCTTAGAGCGGGAGAGGTGAGTTAGTAAAGTCATGCAGCGAGCTGGGACGGGAGAAAACAAGGTCCAGAGTATTCCCGTCCTCATGCGTAGGAGAATTAGTAAACTGTGAGAGGCTGACTGAAGAAGTTAGAGAAAGAAGATGAGAGGCAGATTGGGAGAGGGGATCATTGATGGGGATGTTAAAGTCTCCCATGATGAGGGTGGGGATGTCACAGGATAGAAAGTAAGCCAGGTGGCAAAGTGGTCTAGAAACTGGCGGGAGGAGCCTGGAGGGCGATAAACAACCGCCACTCGCAATGAGAAGGGCTTAAAGAGTCTGACAGCGTGGACTTCAAAGGAAGGAAATGTAAGTGAGGGAACCGGGGGGATGACCTGGAAAGCACATTGTGATGAAAGGAGCAAACAAACACCACCACCCTGTCTGTTCTCAGCTCTGGCGATATGTGAAAATTTCAACCACCAAACGAGAGAGTGGCAGCGGCGGTGGTGTCTGAATGCTGGATCCAGGTTTCTGTAATAGCCAGAATGCATAACACATATATAAAATAAAAAAAAGACTGAGAAAGGCTTGCAGAGCCAAAAGATTGCTGATTGGACTTTTGATAGTTTCTCATTTTTGAGTACCACCTGCTTTTTTAATTCATATATATAATTACACTATATATATATATATATATATATATATATATACATACACTGCTCAAAAAAATAAAGGGAACACCTGAAAAAACAATGTAATGCCAAGTCAATCACACTTCTGTGAAGTCAACCTGTCCAGTTATGAAGCAACAATGATTGTGAATCAATTTCTCCTGCTGTTATGCAAATGGGACAGACAATAGGTAGGAATTATAGGCAATTAACAAGATAACCCCTATAAAGAAGTGGTTCTGCAGGTGGAAACCACAGACCATTTCTCTGTTCTCATCCTTTTTTTGGCTGTTGTTTGAGCACTTTTGTATTTTGTCATTGCTGTCACCCCTAGAGGTACTGTACAGTAGCATGAGGCGTTGTCTACAACCCACAGAAGTAGCTCAGGTAGTGCAGCTCATCCAGGATGGCACATCAATGCGAGCTGTAGCAAGAAGGGTAGCTGTATCTGTCAGCACAGTGTCCAGAGCATAGGGCAGATACGACAAGACAAATACACCAGGAGACATGAAGGGAGCCGTAGGAGGGCAACAACCCAGCAGCAGGACCGCTACTTCCTCTTTTGTGCAAGGAAGATTATGAGAAGCAGTGACCTCCAGCAGGCCACTATCAAATTAGTCTATGAATTTATTTTTTTCTTCCCATTTCAAGTAGGCGTTGGGAAGACATTAAAGGGAATCTGTCAATAGGATTAACCCTCCTAACAGTCTATATGGGCATGTAGGTCATAGGAAGCTTAATAGAATGATACCTTGATATCTGCACTCCGATGTCTTATTCCAGACAAACCCACACTTTTCTTATACATTCATAGGTGAAAATGATGTCACCATTGAAATTGTTCCAGTAAAAGTATTTCTCCCAGACATTTATTACAATTACACATGCTTTGTTATACACCATGTTTATTTCATTTGTGTGTAACACAAAAAAATACAAGAAAAAAGGAAAATTGGACATAATTTCCCACAAAACCCCAAATATGGGCCAGACAAAATTGTTGGCACCCTCAAGTTAATATTTGGTCGCACACACTTTGGAATAAATAATGACAATTAATCGTTTCCTATAGCCATCAACAGACTTCTTACAACTCTTAACTAGAATTTTGGACCACTCTTCTTTTGCAAACTGTTCCAGATCTCTCATATTTTAAGATCTCTCCGCAGGTGTTCAATGGGATTTACATCAGGACTTGCTGGCCACTTCAGAACTCTCCAGCTCTTTGTTTCCCTACAGTTCTGGGTGCATCTTGAAGTATGTTTGGGGCCATTGCCCTGCTGGAAGACCCATGACCTATGATGCAAACTCAGCTTTCTGACACTGGGCACTACATTGTGACCCAAAATCCTTCAGTAATCTTCATATTTCAGGATGCCTTGCACACAGTCAATGCACCCAGTGCCAGAGGCAGCAAAACAACCCCAAAATGTCTTTGATCCTCCACCATATGTGACTGTAGGTACTGTGTACTTTTCTTTGTAGGCCTCATTCTATTTTCAGTAAACGGTTGCATGATGTGCTTAACAAAAAATCTCTATTTTGGTCTCATCTGTCCACAAGACGCTCATGTTCATTTTGGCAAACTGCAGTCTAACTTTTTTGTCTCTGTGTCAGTAGTGGGATCCTTCTGGGTCTCCTGCCATTGAGGTTTATTTCATTTAATTGTCTACGGACAGTTTGTGTTGACACTGATGCACCCTGAGCCTGCAGAGCACCTTGAATTTTTTTAAACTTGATTGGGGCTGCTTTTCCCCCCATCCATACTATTCTGCATTGCAACTTTTTACTACATTTTCTCAGCCGTCCACGTCCAGGGAGGTTAGCTACAGTGCCTTCATTATGTTGTACACCATAGACAAAGGAACATCAAGATCTCTGGAGATGGACTTGTAACCTTGAGACTGTTGATATTTTTCAACAATTTTGGTTCGCAAGACCTCTTATCATTCTCTTCTCTTTCTTTTCTCTATGTTTAGTTTTACACACACACACACACACACACACACACACACACACACACACACACACACACACACACACACACACACTGTAAAATTGTGTCAACTTCTCCCCTTTTTATCTGGTGATTTTCATATTGCCCATTTTTTCTGTTACTTGCCACTGGAGAGTTTGCACGAGCATCGCATGCTTGAAACAAAGTTGTTAGCCCACAAAATTGAAAAGGTGGCAACAATTTTGTTCTGCCCATTTTGGGGGTTTTGTGTGAAATTATGTCCAGTTTGCCTTTATTTCTCAGTATTTTTGTGTTGTTCCAATATAAAGAAAGGAAATAAATGTGTGTAACAAAACGTTTAATTGCAATAATTTTCTGGGCAAAATACTTCATTTTCTGGAACAATTTCAAGGTTGCCAACACTTTTGGCCATGATTGTAAGTAAATTACCTCTTGCAGACTTTGGGTAGGATGCTGCCTTGAAGATAACTCTGTCTCCAGAACCTATTTTGTATAAAATGGGGAGTTACCAGTGAGACATGTAAGTAACACAGAACAGGAAAAATACAAGTTGTCGCCTTACAAACACATTTTCTGCTTCTCTCTGAACCCTGTTGTATTGTAACAATATTAAAACTATGTCTGCTTCTGAGAAGGAAGATGAAGCTGAAAGGAACCTGCAGATGTGTCAGGTATAATCACATTCAGCTCTGCAATGAGATCAGGAGAGCAGCCATAAGACATCACATTTACATAAAGTGATAAAAGTTGATTTATCCATAAGTCATTGGATATGAGGCATACAGGTAGGACTTTTTTCAGCATTCTATAACCTGTATGCCCATATTAACCTCATTGCCCCCAAGGTGGTTTGCATGTTAATGACATGGCCAATTTTTGCAATTCTGACTAGCGTCACTTTTTAAGGTAACAACTCTAGAACGCTTCAAGAATCCCACTGAGAATGTTTTTTCGTGACATTTTGCACTTCATGATAGTGGTAAAATTTCTATTATATGATTTGCGTTTATGTGTGAAAAAAAAGGAAACTTTGAAATCTTATGCCCTTAAATCAGAGAGATATGTAACACAAAAACAGTAAATATATAACATTTCCCACATGTCTACTTTACATCAGCACAATTTTTTTGTTGCTTGGAAGTTAGAAGGGTTACAAGTTGACCAGTGATTTCTAATTTTTCCAACAAAATTTACAAAACCATTTTTTTAGGGACCACATTACATTTTAAGTGACTTTGTGGGGTCTATATGACAGAAAATATCCAAAAATGACACCATTCTAAAAACTGTACATCTCAAGGTGCTCAAAATCACATTCAAGAAGTTTACTAACCCTTCAGGTGTTTTGCAGGAATTTTTGGAATGTGTAAAAAAAATGAACATTTCACTTTTCTTCACAAAAATTTCACTTTAGACACTATTTTTTTAATTTTCGCAAAGGTAACAGGAAAAAATTAACTCCAAACTTTGTTGTGCAATTTGTCCTAGGCATGTCGATACCCCAAATATTTGGGAAAGCCACTGTTTGGGCGCACGGCAGAGCTCAAAAGGGAAGGAGCACCAATTGACTTTTTGAATGCGAAATTTCCTGGAACAAGTTGTGTTTGGAGAGCTCCTCATTTGCTTAAGCAGTAAAAATCCCCCACAATGTATACCATTTTGGAAACTAGACCCCTCAGGGAACTTATCTAGGTGTATGGGGAGCACATTGAACCCCAAGGTGCTTCAGAAAAGTTTATAACATTGAGTCGTGAAAATAAAAAAATCACATTTTCCCCACAATAATGTTTTTTAGCCCTAAATTTTGCATTTTAATAAGGTTAATAGGAGAGATTGCACCATACAATTTGCGGTGCAATTTCTCCTGAGTACGCCGATATCCCATATGAAGGAGAAAACTGCTCTATTGGTGCACGGCAGGGCTCAGAAGGAAAGGAGTGTCATTTGACTTTTTGAAAGCAAAATTTGCTGGAATCATTAGCGGAAGCCATGTCCTGTTTGAAGAACAAAGAGGACTCTAGTCCTCTTCCTCTCTGAAGAGACAATTTGCATATTTCCCAGAGGAGCATTGCGGCTTTAAGTCTCCTCACCTCGACATGCTTATCATGTCACTCTCCGCAAGGAGAAACAATACTTCTTGGATCCCGGTCAGACGCCTCTCAATCAGCCAAGGCAGATCTCCACTTTGCATTGACGAGGGGCAGTACCCTGAAACACAGTGTCTGCAAATTGAGATTCTGGTTTGGCTATTATCCTCAGTCATGTGACAAGGCTCGTTAAAGTTGACATTGACTGTTAGGATTGCTACTTCCAATAGGTGGCACTAGAGTTCTAATCACCAAATACTAAGAAAATAATATATTTGACAACAAATGAAGTGCAGTGAAGAATAGTTCTTCCTTGTTATAATGGGGACCATTTTTAAAAGTTGCTGAAATGCTACCAAGGAAGGAAATAGAAGATGTACTCCGTTTGAGAAATTGGGATAGGGGGTATCAAGACCTCTGTTGCTGGGTAGTTAGGAGTGCAATGGTGTCACACAAAACCAGAAACGGATAATGGGGTCTGATTCATCATTTGCAATGATTTTCAGTCACTTTTCTTTCTTTTGTCTTGTGGCAATAACTGACATTATGTGCCAAATTCAAAAAAAGACATAAGTAGTTAATTAATTTTGCACAAAATAAAAAATGCTCTTTATTTTTGTATTTAAGCTATTTTTCAACTTTTAAAGGGTTGCATGTATCTTGACTTCATAGGGGTTACATGTTCCGCTAAAATGTTGCTAGATTTGCACCAAAATTTCCAAATTTTCAGGCATACATAAAATCACTTTAAATTTTAGAATATTTCGAAAAGTCGCAAATGATGAATCGGGTAAAAACACCTACAAACCCTAAAGTCTGCCCAGACTAATGAACTAGAAAATGCACTGGTGAACACATATAAAATAGACTTAAAAGTGCAAATGGAAAAAATGGGGCATAACATTAAAAACTCTACAAAAACCAGGTGCAACTGCAATAATGAATTGGGTTCCTGGTCTCTATTTTAGATATTGGCAATGTTGTTTATTATATTTGCTGATATAGCACCAATATAATCTACAACGCTGCAAAACAACAGTCATAGCCACCGAACCACCACACTTCCCAGGTTATGATTGTAACTGATATTTTTTTTATTACCTTTTATACTGGAATGCAAACATATGTAAATGGTAGCATTAACACACCATTGAACAGGTGTGATCCACAAGTATAGGTGGCTGAAGAAACAAATGGATTGAAAGATAGAGAATTTGCCATTATGCTATATGGAGGGCTTTGTGTGGTCCTTTATAATATTTGGAGGGATATATGGGGGCCATTATAATATGTGGAGGGCTATGTGCAAGCTGCTATACTATTTGTAGGGATATTTGGGTCCTTTATACTGTTTGGAGGGATATTTTAAGGGCCATCATCGTGTATAGAGGGCTTTGTGGGGGCCATCATACTGTTTGCAGGGATATATGGGGGCCAATATACTCTTTGTAGGGCTATGTGGGGCTATTATACTGTTTGGAGGGCTTTTGGGGGCCATTGTAATGTGTGTGGGCCTTTAACAGTGTGGAGGGTTATGGGGGCCACAATACTGCATGGAGGATTTTGGGGACCACTATATTGTATGGACGGCCAATACTGTATGGAAGGCTGTGTGGGGGCCATCATATTGTGTACTGTGCAAGGGCCATTATACTGTTATGGGGGACAGTGGGGGCCATCATGCTGTGTTGAAGTCACCGTATGGGTATCATACTTCTTGGGGTGATACTATAGGTTTATCATACTGTGCATGTGGAGGGTACTGTGGTGGAATTCACTGTGGGGAAATCTGTGTTTGTGGAGCACATTTGTTGGCATTATACTACATGGGGGCTATAAAAGGGGAATTTTAGTGCTTGGGAACGCTAAGGAGGGCTTCAGTAGGGGCATAATTACATTGTAATAGCTGCAAAGTTTTAAGATATGCACTTCTGTGACCATGCTGAATATTAGCTGTTTTTGTGTGTGGTGGCCAATTAGGACTTCCGCCTTATGATTTCTATGTACGCCACTGCCATGAACACTGCAGTAAACTTACCTTTCTATGCTCCAAAAGACATTCTTCAATGGTGGATATATTTGCCATATATCCCATGTATGCTGGGACTGGCTACAAAACTATATAAAAAAACGGGAACTGTGTGTATGGGAGATGCTCAGAAGTAAGACATAAGTCTCAAAATGTTCAAAATAATACTTTGGCACTGAAAATGCAAGCTGAAAAGTTATTTATTTATTCAAAGTCCCATGGAAGACAGATAATCACAGAAAACCAACGTTTTAGACTGTTATGGCCTTTGTCAAGATATATCTGTATGGTCAAAGGAAACAAGTGATAAATCGTATAAATATAAATCATAATAACAAAAATGTGTGCAGTCTGTACCATAAAGCAAACATAATAAATATGAGCTAAATAACAGGAGTAGAGTCATCGCACATAATGAACAAGCAGGTTAATAAAGTGTCTTCAAATGATGAAAGAATATTTAACGAGCTTTCAATTCTATCTTGCTTTAGTAGATGTAACATGTAATGAACTGGCTCCAGATTCGAGGTGTATATAATAATACAAGAGTATAAAAAACACAATTAGAGAATCATGGGTTAAACTGTGGTGAATGTTAGATGGTAATAAAAGAAAGATGACCAATCATTACAAATAAAAGCAACAAAAGAGATGAAAATAACTAAAGATGAAGGAATAGATAGACAGAATGGCAGAGATAATACAGGTGCTTCTCACAAAATTAAAATATCATCAAAAAGTTAATTTATTTCAGTTCTTCAATACAAAAAATGAAACTCATATTATATAGAGTCATTGCAAAGAGAGTGATCTATTTCAAGTGTTTATTTCTGTTAATGTTTATGATTATGGCTTACAGCTAATGAGAACCCAAAAGTCATTATCTCAGTAAATTAGAATATTTTATAACACCAGCTTGAAAAATTATTTTAAAATCCGAAATGTTGGCCTACGGAAATATATGTTCAGTAAATACACTCAACACTTGGTCAGGGCTCCTTTTGCATCAATTACTGCATCAATGTGGTGTGGCATGGAGGCGATCGGCATGTGGCACTGCTGAGGTGTTATGGAAGCCCAGGTTGCTTTGACAGCAGCCTTCAGCTCGTCTGCATTGCAGGGTCTGGTGTCTCTCATCTTCCTCTTGACAATACCCCATAGATTCTCTATGGGGTTAAGGTCAGGTGAGTTTGCTGGCCAATCAAGGACAGTGATACTGCTGTTTTTAAACCAGGTATTGGTACTTTTGGAAGTGTGGACAGGTGCCAATTCCTGCTGGAGAATGAAATTTCCATCTCCAAAAAGCTTGTTGGCAGAGTGAAGCATGAAGTGCTCTAAAATTTCCTTGTAGATGGCTGCACTGACTTTGGTCTTGATAAAACACAGTGGACCTACACCAGCAGATGAAATGGCTTCCCAAACCATGACTGATTGTGGAAACTTCATACTAGACCTGAACTTGGATTGTGGCCTCTCCACTCTTCCTCCAGACTCTGGGACCTTGATTTCCAAATTAAATGCAAAATTTTCTTTCATCTGAAAACAACACCTTGGACCACTGAGCAACAGTCAAGTTCTTCTTAGCCTTGGCCCAGGTAAGACGCTTCTGGCGTTGTCTATTTGTCATGAGTGGCTTGACACAAGGAATACGACTTTGGTTGCCCATGTACTGGATTCTTCTGTGTGTGGTGGCTCTTGAAGCAATGACTCAAGCAGCAGTTCACTCCATATGAATCTCCTCTAAATTTTTGAATGCCCTTTTGTTAACAATCCTTTCAAGGCTGCGGTTATCCCGGTTGCTTGTGTATCTTTTTCTACCACACTTTTTCTTTCCACTCAACTTTCCATTAATATGCTTAGATACAGCACTCTGTGAACAGCCAGCTTCTTTAGCAATGACCTTTTGTGGCTTACCCTGTCATGATCCCAATGGCAAGGGATCACAAAAGGACAAGCACAAAAACAAAACAAGCTCTAGGGTGATGGAACCTGAGCTGACCGCGATCCTGAACCGAAACACACAACTAGCAGTAGCCGGGGAACGTGCCTACGATGATTCCTAGACGTCTCGCGCCAGCCGAAGGATTAACTTCCCCTATTAGAAGAAACACAGACCTCACTTGCCTCCAGAGAAACACCCCACAGAAATAGCAGCCCCCCACATGTAATAACGGTGAAATGAGAAGAAAGCACATACGTAGTTATGAAAATAGAATCAGCAAAAATGAGGCCCGCTAAAGCTAGATAGCAGAGGATACAAAAGTGAACTGCGCGGTCAGCGAAAAACCCTTCAAAAAACCATCCTGAAATTACTTGAACTCATGTGCCAACTCATGGAACATGAGGAGTAATTTCAGCCCACTAGAGCAACCAGCAGCAAGGAATCACATATCTGCAAGCTGGACTAAGACAAAAATTAAGCAAAACGTGGAACAGGAAAATCAAAACTTAGCTTGTCCTGAAGATAACAGACGCAGGGAGCAGAGGTAAAAAGACACGCTGATTACATTAATAGCCGGCGAGGAAATGACAAAAAAGCCAGGTTAAATAGGAAACTCCCATAACCTGATGGAACAGGTGGACACCAGAGACCGCAGAGAACACAAGTCACCCAGTACCATCAGTAACCACCAGAGGGAGCCCAAAAACAGAACTCACAACAGTACCCCCCCCTTGAGGAGGGGTCACCGAACCCTCACGAGAACCACCAGGGCGACCAGGATGAGCCCTATGAAAAGCACGGACCAAATCGGCAGCATGAACATCAGAGGCAATCACCCAAGAATTATCCTCCTGACCATAACCCTTCCACTTGACCAAATACTGGAGTTTCCGTCTGGAAACACGAGAATCCAAGATCTTCTCCACAACATACTCCAATTCACCCTCCACCAGCACCGGAGCAGGAGGCTCAAGCGAAGGAACAATAGGTACCTCATACTTCCGCAACAACGACCGATGGAACACATTATGAATAGCAAACGATGCCGGGAGATCCAAACGAAACGACACAGGGTTAAGAATTTCCAAGATCCTATAGGGACCGATGAACCGAGGCTTGAACTTAGGAGAAGAGACCTTCATAGGAACAAAACGAGAAGACAACCACACCAAGTCCCCAACAAGAAGTCGAGGACCCACGCGGCGACGGCGATTAGCAAACTGCTGAGCCCTCTCCTGGGACAACTTCAAATTGTCCACCACATGACTCCAAATCCGATGCAACCTATCCACCACCATGTCCACTCCAGGACAATCAGAAGGCTCCACCTGACCAGAGGAAAAACGAGGATGAAACCCCGAATTACAAAAGAAAGGAGAAACCAAGGTAGCAGAACTAGCCCGATTATTAAGGGCAAACTCGGCAAGCGGCAAAAAGGAAACCCAGTCATCTTGATCAGCAGAAACAAAACACCTTAAATAAGTTTCTAAAGTCTGATTAGTTCGTTCCGTCTGGCCATTCGTCTGGGGATGGAATGCAGACGAAAAGGACAAATCAATGCCCATCTTAGCACAGAACGTCCGCCAAAATCTAGACACAAACTGGGATCCCCTGTCAAAAACGATGTTCTCCGGAATGCCATGCAAACGGACCACGTTTTGAAAAAACAGAGGGACCAACTCAGAGGAGGAAGGTAACTTAGGCAAGGGTACCAGATGAACCATCTTAGAAAAGCGGTCACACACAACCCATATGACGGACATTTTTTGAGAGACAGGGAGATCCGAAATAAAGTCCATGGAAATGTGCGTCCAAGGCCTCTTCGGGATAGGCAAAGGTGACAACAATCCACTGGCCCGAGAACAGCAAGGCTTAGCCCGAGCGCAAACTCCACAAGACTGCACGAAAGAACGCACATCCCTCGACAAGGAAGGCCACCAAAAAGACCTGGCCACCAAGTCTTTAGTACCAAATATTCCAGGATGACCTGCCAACACAGAAGAATGGACCTCGGAGATGACTCTACTGGTCCAATTATCCGGAACAAACAGTCTTTCTGGCGGACAACGATCAGGTTTATCCACCTGAAACTCCTGCAAAGCACGTCGCAAGTCTGGGGAGACAGCCGACAAAATCACCCCATCCCTAAGGATACCAGTGGGCTCAGAATTTCCAGGGGAGTCAGGCACAAAACTCCTAGAAAGAGCATCCGCCTTCACATTCTTTGAACCTGGCAGGTATGAAACCACAAAATTGAAACGGGAGAAAAACAGTGACCAACGAGCCTGTCTAGGATTCAGACGCTTGGCAGACTCAAGGTACATCAGATTTTTGTGATCAGTGAAGACCACCACACGATGTCTAGCACCCTCAAGCCAATGACGCCACTCCTCAAATGCCCACTTCATGGCCAAAAGCTCCCGATTACCAACATCATAATTCCGTTCAGCGGGCGAAAATCTTCTAGAAAAGAACGCACATGGCTTCATCACTGAGCCATCAGAGCTTCTCTGTGACAAAACCGCCCCCGCTCCGATCTCGGAAGCATCAACCTCAACCTGAAAAGGAAGCAACGTATCTGGCTGACGCAACACAGGAGCAGAAGAAAACCGGCGCTTAAGTTCCTGAAAGGCCTCCACAGCCGCAGGAGACCAATCAGTAACATCAGCACCCTTTTTAGTCAAATCCGTCAAAGGCTTAACAACACTAGAAAAATTAGTTATGAAGCGACGATAAAAATTAGCAAAGCCCAAGAACTTCTGTAGACTCTTAAGAGATATAGGCTGCGTCCAGTCACAAATAGCCTGAACCTTGACGGGATCCATCTCAATAGTAGAAGTGGAAAAAATATACCCCAAAAAAGAAATCTTCTGGACTCCAAAGAGACATTTAGAACCCTTTACAAACAAAGAATTGGCTCGCAGGACCTGAAACACCTTCCTGACCTGCTGAACATGAGACTCCCAGTCATCAGAAAAAAACAAAACATCATCCAAATACACGATAATAAATTTATCCAGATATTCACGGAAAATATCGTGCATAAAAGACTGGAAGACAGAAGGAGCATTAGAAAGTCCAAAAGGAATCACCAAATACTCGAAATGGCCCTCAGGCGTATTAAATGCGGTTTTCCACTCATCACCCTGCCTTATCCGCACAAGATTATACACACCCCGAAGATCAATCTTAGTGAACCATTTAGCCCCCTTAATGCGAGCGAACAAATCAGTCAACAATGGCAAAGGATACTGATATTTGACTGTAATCTTATTCAAAAGACGATAATCTATGCAAGGCCTCAAGGAACCATCTTTTTTGGCCACAAAAAAAAACCTGCTCCCAAAGGGGACGAAGATGGACGGATATGTCCCTTTTCCAAGGACTCCTTAACATAATTCCGCATAGCAGTATGCTCTGGCACTGACAGATTGAACAAACGACCTTTAGGGAATTTACTGCCAGGAATCAAATCTATAGCACAATCGCAATCCCTGTGAGGAGGAAGCGAACTGAGCTTAGGCTCCTCAAAAACCTCCCAATAATCAGACAAAAATACCGGAACCTCAGAAGGAGTAGATGAAGCGATAGAAATCGGAGATGCATCATCATGAACCCCCTGACATCCCCAGCTTAACACAGACATTGTTTTCCAGTCCAGGACTGGGTTATGAGTTTGTAACCATGGCAGACCAAGCACTAAGACATCATGTAAATTATACAGTACCAGGAAGCGAATCACCTCCTGATGAACGGGAGTCATACGCATGGTCACTTGTGTCCAGTACTGAGGTTTATTCATAGCCAAAGGTGTAGAGTCAATTCCTTTCAAAGGAATAGAAACTTCCAGAGGTTCCAGACTAAACCCACAGCGATTGGCAAATGACCAATCCATAAGACTCAGGGCAGCGCCTGAATCCACATAGGCATCGACGGAAATGGATGATAATGAACAAATCAGCGTCACAGACAGAATGAACTTAGACTGTAAAGTACCAATGGCAACAGACTTATCAACCTTTTTTGTGCGTTTAGAGCATGCTGATATAACATGAGCTGAATCACCACAATAAAAACACAATCCATTTTTCCGCCTATAATTTTGCCGTTCACTTCTGGACTGAATTCTATCACATTGCATTATCTCAGGTGCCTGTTCAGAAGACACCGCCAAATGGTGCACAGGTTTGCGCTCCCGTAAACGCCGATCAATCTGAATAGCCATAGTCATGGACTCATTCAGACCTGTAGGCGCCGGGAACCCCACCATAACATCTTTAATGGCCTCAGAAAGGCCATCTCTGAATTTTGCAGCCAGAGCGCACTCATTCCACTGAGTAAGCACCGACCATTTCCGAAATTTCTGACAATATATTTCTGCTTCATCTTGCCCCTGAGAGAGAGCCAATAAAGCTTTTTCAGCCTGAATCTCTAGGTTAGGTTCCTCATAGAGCAAACCCAATGCCAGAAAAAACGCATCCACATTGAGCAACGCAGGATCCCCTGGTGCCAATGCAAATGCCCAATTCTGAGGGTCACCCCGCAGGAAAGATATAACAATCTTGACCTGCTGAGCAGGGTCTCCAGAGGAGCGAGATTTCAAGGAAAGAAACAACTTGCAATTGTTCCTAAAATTCAGAAAACTAGATCTATCTCCAGAAAAAAACTCTGGGATAGGAATTCTAGGTTCAGACATAGGCGTATGTACAACAAAATCTTGTATATTTTGAACCTTAGCAGCAAGATTATTCAGGCTGGAAGCCAAACTCTGGACGTCCATGATAAACAGCTGAGGTCAGAGCCAATTCAAGGATTAAGAGGAGGAAAGAAGCAGCCAAGCTGCAATTAAGGCTAGGCAGCAAACACTGAGGAGGGGGAAAAAAAAAAAAAAAACTTCCTCAGACTACTTTTCCTCCTACTTCAGCCAAAACAATGACCAATTTTTTAGGGCCGGCTATACTGTCATGATCCCAATGGCAGGGGATCACAAAAGGACAAGCACAAAAACAAAACAAGCTCTAGGGTGATGGAACCTGAGCTGACCGCGATCCTGAACCTAAACACACAACTAGCAGTAGCCGGGGAACGTGCCTACGATGATTCCTAGACGTCTCGCGCCAGCCGAAGGATTAACTTCCCCTATTAGAAGAAACACAGACCTCACTTGCCTCCAGAGAAACACCCCACAGAAATAGCAGCCCCCCACATGTAATAACGGTGAAATGAGAAGAAAGCACATACGTAGTTATGAAAATAGAATCAGCAAAAATGAGGCCCGCTAAAGCTAGATAGCAGAGGATACAAAAGTGAACTGCGCGGTCAGCGAAAAACCCTTCAAAAAACCATCCTGAAATTACTTGAACTCATGTGCCAACTCATGGAACATGAGGAGTAATTTCAGCCCACTTGAGCAACCAGCAGCAAGGAATCACATATCTGCAAGCTGGACTAAGACAAAAATTAAGCAAAACGTGGAACAGGAAAATCAAAACTTAGCTTGTCCTGAAGATAACAGACGCAGGGAGCAGAGGTAAAAAGACACGCTGATTACATTGATAGCCAGCGAGGAAATGACAAAAAAGCCAGGTTAAATAGGAAACTCCCATAACCTGATGGAACAGGTGGACACCAGAGACCGCAGAGAACACAAGTCACCCAGTACCATCAGTAACCACCAGAGGGAGCCCAAAAACAGAACTCACAACATTACCCTCCTTGTGGAGTGTGTCAATGACTGCCTTCTGGACATCTGTCAAGTCAGTAGTCTTCCCCATGATTGTGAAGCCTACTGAAACAGACTAAGGGACCTTTTTAAATGCTTTGTTTTTTTGTTAATTATTCTTATTTACTGAGATAATGACTTTTGGGTTTTCATTGGCTGTAAGCCATAATTATCAACATTAACAGAAATAAAAACTTGAAATAGATCACTCTGTTTGTAATGACTCTATATAATATATGAGTTTCACTTTTTGTATTGAAGAACTGAAATAAATTAACTTTTTGATGATATTCTAATTTTGTGAGAAGCATCTGTATATGAATCCAGCATAGTGCACAATTAGATGGGCAAGTGCAATACATAGACAGCCAGGACACACATACCTGTGCATGATGTGTTCCGGGGTCCAGATAACGAAATACCCATGGTTTAGAGGAGGTGTTGAATGACAGACAGAGGTGGCTTTTATGGTGTAGGGGCAGTACCAATGGTACAGTCATATGATGCCAATCACGGTGGGATGACCTCGAACACCTGGAAGTGTAGTGCGCAGACACCGCGCTGATAATGCTGAGCAGTGACCGAAAGTGCCGAGTGTAAGAATAAACATACACAATGGATGTGAGGAGGGTAAGATGCGTAATAAATTACAAAGGTAATGACAAAAAAATGAATATTGAAATGAATAACTAAATAAGAAAAAGGAAGAGGAAAGGGGAAAAAGGAAAAATAAAGAATGATAAAATGAGAGAAAAAAAGGAAAAATAATAAGAACAAAAATTGGGATAATAATATATAAGGAACAATAAGGAAAAAAGGGAAAAAATAACTAAAATGTAAGAAAAAGGAAAATATGAGCAGAATAACAATAGAAATGAAGATAAGGGAAGCTAAGAAAGGAGAAAGGAGAAAGAAGGAAACCAGAAGCCAGTTGTAGCTTCCTGAGATTAGTTAGGTCATCTGGAAAAAAAAGAAAGTTAATTAGTTATCATGATTAAATAAACAATGAACGATTAAACAAGTCCAACCTCATAGTCTCTGTCTAAGCCACACGGAAATAAAGTTTGGAGGGTGTGAATCCAGTAGGACTTGCCCTCTTTCAATTTTTTAAATGCAATCACCACCCCATTGGGCTTATGGTACGCGTTCAATGATTTGGAACCTCAGTTGTGAAATTGAATGGCCCATGGTAATGAAGGTACGTCCACAATGAATGGTCGACTTATGTTGAGAAATGCGGTCTCAGATATGTTGGGTAGTTTTACCAACATATCAGAGACCTCAGGGGCACTTAATCAGATATACTATGAATGAGGATTCGCAAGTAAAAAATCCTTTGACAAAGAAACATTTACATGTCATAGGGTGAGTAAATTAATTACCTTTTATGATATGAGAATATTGGAGACAACTGATGTCACCCCTAACTAGATGGTTTTTAATGTTTCTCTGTATTTTATTACATAAAAGTGACTTAGTCTAGAACTCAGGAATGTTAGTTTAAGCTTTTTGTAGCAGGCTGAAATGTTTCATAATAGAGTGGTTAATCTTGTTCATAAATTGATGATAGGTGGTGAAAAAGGCACCTATTGGTATGGAAAGATCAAGAGTTTCTATAATCACTTGCTCGTAGGATATGTACAGGATAGCCCCGAAGGCAAAACTTCAATTCTATTTTGCGATGTCTACTGGCTCGGTTGGATTTTTTAGAGACAATGCGATCTATGTGACAATGTTGTCAATGGATTTGACGTACAAATCTGTAACTAATGAGCCCCCTATTTCAATGGACACTTTGGTAACCATATGAGTTAAGGTAATTAAAAGATGGACCATTTTGTCACTCTTACCATGCCAAATAAAAAATATGTCAGTCTGTTTAGAAAGGATCGTAAAAATCGGAGAGGAGGAGGGGTTTGTCTCTATGTAAAGTCTTGTCTAAAGTCCACTTTAAGGGAGGATATTAGCGAAGGGAATGAGGATGTCGAGTCCATATGGGTTGAAATTCATGGAGGGAAAAATGGTAACAAAATTCTCATTGGGGTCTGTTACAAACCCCCAAATATAACAGAAAGCATGGAAAGTCTACTTCTAAAGCAGATAGATGAAGCTGCAACCCATAATGAGGTCCTGGTTATGGGGGACTTTAACTACCCGGATATTAACTGGGAAACAGAAACCTGTGAAACCCATAAAGGCAACAGGTTTCTGCTAATAACCAAGAAAAATTATCTTTCACAATTGGTGCAGAATCCAACCAGAGGAGCAGCACTTTTAGACCTAATACTATCTAATAGACCTGACAGAATAACAAATCTGCAGGTGGTCGGGCATTTAGGAAATAGCGACCACAATATTGTGCAGTTTCACCTGTCTTTCACTAGGGGGACTTGTCAGGGAGTCACAAAAACATTGAACTTTAGGAAGGCAAAGTTTGAACAGCTTAGAGATGCCCTTAATCTGGTAGACTGGGACAATATCCTCAGAAATGAGAATACAGATAATAAATGGGAAATGTTTAAGAACATCCTAAATAGGCAGTGTAAGCGGTTTATACCTTGTGGGAATAAAAGGACTAGAAATAGGAAAAACCCAATGTGGCTAAACAAAGAAGTAAGACAGGCAATTAACAGTAAAAAGAAAGCATTTGCACTACTAAAGCAGGATGGCACCATTGAAGCTCTAAAAAACTATAGGGAGAAAAATACTTTATCTAAAAAACTAATTAAAGCTGCCAAAAAGGAAACAGAGAAGCACATTGCTAAGGAGAGTAAAACTAATCCCAAACTGTTCTTCAACTATATCAATAGTAAAAGAATAAAAACTGAAAATGTAGGCCCCTTAAAAAATAGTGAGGAAAGAATGGTTGTAAATGACGAGGAAAAAGCTAACATATTAAACACCTTCTTCTCCACGGTATTCACGGTGGAAAATGAAATGCTAGGTGAAATCCCAAGAAACAATGAAAACCCTATATTAAGGGTCACCAATCTAACCCAAGAAGAGGTGCAAAACCGGCTAAATAAGATTAAAATAGATAAATCTCCGGGTCCGGATGGCATACACCCACGAGTACTAAGAGAACTAAGTAATGTAATAGATAAACCATTATTTCTTATTTTTAGTGACTCTATAGCGACAGGGTCTGTTCCGCAGGACTGGCGCATAGCAAATGTGGTGCCAATATTCAAAAAGGGCTCTAAAAGTGAACCTAGAAATTATAGGCCAGTAAGTCTAACCTCTATTGTTGGTAAAATATTTGAAGGGTTTCTGAGGGATGTTATTCTGGATTATCTCAATGAGAATAACTGTTTAACTCCATATCAGCATGGGTTTATGAGAAATCGCTCCTGTCAAACCAATCTAATCAGTTTTTATGAAGAGGTAAGCTATAGACTGGACCACGGTGAGTCATTGGACGTGGTATATCTCGATTTTTCCAAAACGTTTGATACCGTGCCGCACAAGAGGTTGGTACACAAAATGAGAATGCTTGGTCTGGGGGAAAATGTGTGTAAATGGGTTAGTAACTGGCTTAGTGATAGAAAGCAGAGGGTGGTTATAAATGGTATAGTCTCTAACTGGGTCGCTGTGACCAGTGGGGTACCGCAGGGGTCAGTATTGGGACCTGTTCTCTTCAACATATTCATTAATGATCTGGTAGAAGGTTTACACAGTAAAATATCGATATTTGCAGATGATACAAAACTATGTAAAGCAGTTAATACAAGAGAAGATAGTATTCTGCTACAGATGGATCTGGATAAGTTGGAAACTTGGGCTGAAAGGTGGCAGATGAGGTTTAACAATGATAAATGTAAGGTTATACACATGGGAAGAGGGAATCAATATCACCATTACACACTGAACGGGAAACCACTGGGTAAATCTGACAGGGAGAAGGACTTGGGGATCCTAGTTAATGATAAACTTACCTGGAGCAGCCAGTGCCAGGCAGCAGCTGCCAAGGCAAACAGGATCATGGGGTGCATTAAAAGAGGTCTGGATACACGTGATGAGAGCATTATACTGCCTCTGTACAAATCCCTAGTTAGACCGCACATGGAGTACTGTGTCCAGTTTTGGGCACCGGTGCTCAGGAAGGATATAATGGAACTAAAGAGAGTACAAAGGAGGGCAACAAAATTAATAAAGGGGATGGGAGAACTACAATACCCAGATAGATTAGCGAAATTAGGATTATTTAGTCTAGAAAAAAGACGACTGAGGGGCGATCTAATAACCATGTATAAGTATATAAGGGGACAATACAAATATCTCGCTGAGGATCTGTTTATACCAAGGAAGGTGACGGGCACAAGGGGGCATTCTTTGCGTCTGGAGGAGAGAAGGTTTTTCCACCAACATAGAAGAGGATTCTTTACTGTTAGGGCAGTGAGAATCTGGAATTGCTTGCCTGAGGAGGTGGTGATGGCGAACTCAGTCGAGGGGTTCAAGAGAGGCCTGGATGTCTTCCTGGAGCAGAACAGTGTTGTATCGTGCAATTATTGGGTTCTGTAGAAGGACGTAGATCTGGGTATTTATTATGATGGAATATAGGCTGAACTGGATGGACAAATGTCTTTTTTCGGCCTTACTAACTATGTTACTATGTTACTATGTTATGTAACGTTTCTAATAAATGGTATGTGCAAGAAAGAGCATGGTTATAGACTAATGATTTTTCGAAGTCTGCCATTAAGATATTGGCATAGGGAGGTTCCACATTAGAGCTCATTGAGGTACCCCGCTGTTGCAAGAAAAACTGATATTCAAACATAAAAAAGTTTTTTGTAAGGATGAGTTTCAATATTTCAATACAAAACTGAGACTGACTATTCAAAAATGTTGTGTTAAGTCGCAGGAATTCAGTAACTGCCTGTCTGCTTTTAGAATGTTCAGAACTAGTATGCAGGCTGTTAACATCAAAGTGGTTAAAAGGCAGTCAGCAGGAATATTGCCAAGTATTTGTAGGTATCGGTGGAAATCGGTAGTGTCTTTGAGGTAAGATGTAATCTTAGGAATGAGGGGGGTTAACATTTTTTCAAAGGTTATGGCCAATAGAGAGAGGATAAAATTTGTTGAAGCTGCAACTAGACAACCTGGTGGTTCTCTTAGATTTTTGTGAATCTTGGACAATGTGTAGAACACTGGGATTGCTGGATTAAAGTTGATCAGGAATTCTGCAAGTTTGGAGTCGATAACACAATCGCCCTTGTTTTGTTTGACCAGGTTTTTAATAAGGCATGCTATATGAAAGGTGGGGTTACTTGCCTGGAATGCAGAGATAAGTGGAGGAATCATTTAACTGAGAATCAATATCAGAGATATAATACATTTTATTCATCACAATGATGGCACGCCCTTTATCTGCTGGTTCACAGAGATGTGAAGACACAAAAGAGAATAGTAAAACCAAAAACACTCAGTTTGAAAAAATGTTGCAGTAATCCGCAAGTGCTAGTAAAAGATGTAAAAAAACAGGGTATTTGGTTGATACATTTTTTGCAAAAAATGTATACTAAGCTGCTCTACCAAACTTCACGGTATACCCTTATCAGAGCAGTCCTAACTAATGTATGCAATCCCTATCTGATGTATTTAAAAACCTGATCATCTGTATATTACCTGTGTGAACAGGGTTCAGAGAGGAAAAATCCATGTGTGCATACAGGGTAGAACAGCTTTTGTGCAGATAGCCCAAGAGGAGTGGTGGAACTCCCCAGTCTTGTAGACACAAGAGAACAATTATGGAAACAGGAACACATGGGCTACTTGCACAGTGAACAAGTCTGTATGATCATGTTCACACACCACCAAGAAACCTGAAGACAAAAAGAGAATAGTAAAACCAAAAACACTCAGTTTGAAAAAATGTTGCAGTAATCCGCAAGTGCTAGTAAAAGATGTAAAAAAACAGGGTATTTGGTTGATACATTTTTTGCAAAAAATGTATACTAAGCTGCTCTACCAAACTTCACGGTATACCCTTATCAGAGCAGTCCTAACTAATGTATGCAATCCCTATCTGATGTATTTAAAAACCTGATCATCTGTATATTACCTGTGTGAACAGGGTTCAGAGAGGAAAAATCCATGTGTGCATACAGGGTAGAACAGCTTTTGTGCAGATAGCCCAAGAGGAGTGGTGGAACTCCCCAGTCTTGTAGACACAAGAGAACAATTATGGAAACAGGAACACATGGGCTACTTGCACAGTGAACAAGTCTGTATGATCATGTTCACACACCACCAAGAAACCTGAAGACACAAAAGAGAATAGTAAAACCAAAAACACTCAGTTTGAAAAAATGTTGCAGTAATCCGCAAGTGCTAGTAAAAGATGTAAAAAAACAGGGTATTTGGTTGATACATTTTTTGCAAAAAATGTATGCTAAGCTGCTCTACCAAACTTCACGGTATACCCTTATCAGAGCAGTCCTAACTAATGTATGCAATCCCTATCTGATGTATTTAAAAACCTGATCATCTGTATATTACCTGTTCACTGTGCAAGTAGCCCATGTGTTCCTGTTTCCATAATTGTTCTCTTGTGTCTACAGTGGACTTTATAGTTCTGTGCATTTTCATGTTTTTGTTTTGTCCAGCTTAGTTTGTGAAGGATTTTTTGCAGCCTAGATATTTCTCTGGAGATGCAGATATACCCCCCATGTCTTTAGTCAGATGTGGTGATCCGTATTTTCTGCGGTGGATATTTTCTAGTGTTTTTATACTGACCGCATAGTACTCTGTTCTATTCTTTCTTTTTAGCTAGTGTGGCCTCCTATGCTAAAATCTGATTTCATATCTGCGTATGTTATTTCCCTCTCCTCTCACAGTCAATATTTGTGGGGGGCTATCCTTTGGGGATTTTCTCTGAGGCAAGATAGGTTTCCTGTTTCTGTCTTTAGGGGTAGTTAGATCTTAGGCTGTGCCGAGGGGTCTAGGGAGTGTTAGGTACCCCCCATGGCTACTTCTAGTTGCGCTGCTAGGTTCAGGGTTTGCGGTCAGTACAAGGACCACCTTCTCCAGAGTCCGTCTCATGCTGCTCCTAGGCCACCAGATCATAACAGGTTATTTATTAGATGAAGGCAGGACCGAAACGTGCGTTGGAGCGTGTGTGCACTTCCCTGGAATCCCTGCTGTTCCTATGCATAGGAACTGACTGCGGGGAGGAAGGAGCGGCCATGTTGCCACCGGACTGTGCCCGTCGCTGATTGGTAATGGCTGTTTTGCCGCAACCAATCAGCGACTTGGATTTCCATGACAGACAGAGACCGCGACCAATGAATATCCGTGACAGACAGAAGGACAGACGGAAGTGACCCTTCTTTTGTTCATCTATTTGGACCAGAATATCATTTTTTCCTCTAGTTTCTCTAGGTTTCTCTAGGTCCATGTCAGTCCTCTATATATTAACATGGCTTCTGTTTCAGATATAAGGTTCTCTTTAGCAATTACTACTCAGCCATGTGTTTTAGTCGTATGAGCTTTATTCATCTCTGAAGCAGCCTGAGGATTGCCTTCGGTAAACCTGTTTATTAGAGTGTTCTATATATTATATGAGTGTTACAATAAAGATACACAATGGATGTGAGGAGGGTAAGATGAGTACTAAATGAGAAGGTAATGAAAAAAAATTAAATAAATGAATATGGAAATGAATTACTAAATAAAATAATAGGCCGAAACGTTGGCTTTCTGTGATTATCTGTCTTCCATGCATCTTCAAATGAATTATTAATCTTTCAGCTTGCATTTTTGAGGACTGAAGTATTATTTTGAACATTTTGAGACTTACCTTATGTCTTTCTTCTGAGCACCTCCTTTAAACACAGTTGAGCAAAAAATGTATTCCCCGTTTTTAATGCCTTTTTTTATTGCTTCTGTCATAATAGTACAGATGTCATTATTTTACTTTTCTTTTAATCCAGAAGAAACGACTAATATTAAATCTCGAGTTACTGCTCCTGGTGACGAAGTGTTATTGAACAAAACAAAATAGTGCATACAGGTAGTAACACCAGAGAGTGCTATTTTAAAACCAATATTTTCCTTCCAATTGTTGCTTTTACTTACCTGTTTTGGCTCCAGGGTTGGTCCTCACATATTCCAACAGCCATCTTTCTCTGCTCTCATCATTCTTGTAGGCCTTTTAAGGCCAGCTCAGGCATCTACATGTCAACTTAGTGTTTAGCTAGTAAAGCAATGCTGTTACCATATGTTGGCAGTGTAAAGGGTCTGCCAAAGCTACGTGATGTACCCCGCTCCCCTTGCCCGAATTTGTCTTATGTCATGTATGTGTTGTAATGCTGCTACTGTATAGTGTAATGTGTAAATATGTATTTTATAGGGAAAGTGCAGTACTTAAGTTAGCCCATTAGATTGGAACACATAAGCACAATAGTGTATATAGTTGACTAATAGGAGTCTGCTGTGGGTAAGCCAGGAGCATTTCCTGTTTTTATTCAGTAGGGCCAGGGAGCCCAAGACATCCTGTAGGGCTTTAGAGCCTGGGACAGCGCAGTGACTCCACAACGTTCAAGTTAAGAGCCCAGTTGGTCCAGGGCCAGATAGTGGCCGAAAGTTATAGCAGAAGTAAGAGCAGCAGTGACAGCAGAAGTCACAGCATAACAGAGATGCAGGTCGCTCCAAGATGTGGCAAATTACTACGTGGGCATATGCCCTTATGTCTGATGCGAAATGGACAGGGGAGCTCCTGAAAGTAGTTAAGCTGGACAGGAAATACGCTGCAGTACCAAATGGGTGGGTAAGTCCTTTGGACACCCTGGGAGGAGTGAGGGAAGACACAGGGAAAGCAAAGGATGCATACTGTGTGGACCTACACTCTTTTTGTATAACAACACCAGCAGCAGAACTTCAGCCGCACAGATGGGACCCTGAGGGTGCAGAAGGTGTAGCCGAAGGTACGCTGCAAAGGGGACATTGTTTTCATGTGGCGGAAGACCAGGGCGTGATTGAGCAGTCTATGTCAGCCACGATTACAGCCCTGGCACTCCCTCACAGCAGCAAGGTGGATGAGTGGTTAGCACTGTTGCTTTGCAGCATTGGCATCCTGGGTTCAAATCTTTCCAATATCTACATAGAGTTTGCATGTTCTCCTTGTGTTATTGGGGATTTCCTCTGGATGCTTGTGTTTTCAACAAAGACACACTGATAGGGAATGTAGATTGTGAGCCCAAGTAGGGACATCAATGATAGTGTCTGTAAAGTGCTGCAGAATATGATGGTGTGATATAAGGAAGCATAATAAAATCTCTGTTGCGCCACTAAACTAACCCAGCTCTTCTGCATCAAGATGTCAGGCTGCTAACTTGGCTCTGCTGTTTCAAGGTGCTGTCTGCACACTTGGCTGTGCTGCATCAAAGTAACTGACTACATATTCAGCTTCACTTCCTTGTGTTCCTGCACTAATTCCTTCAGTCCGAGCTGTCCCTGTGGGTAAGCCATAGCCCTGCCAGTAAGGCCTCTTTCACATTTCCGTTGGTACGGGGCCGTCGCAAACCGTCGGCCGACGTACCGATGGACGTTGTGCAAATAGTGCACAACGTGGGCAGCGGATGCAGCTTTCAGACGCATTCGCTGCCCATTATGAGTTCCGGGGAGGAGGGGGCGGAGTTTCGTTACATTGAACGTTTTTTTGTGACGACGGTCCGCCAATTACCGAAGCATCCAGTGCACGACGTATGGAACATGTGTCCATACGTCGCGATGCGTCGATAATACAAGTCTATGTGCAAAAAAACGCATCCTGCGGGCAACTTGGCAGGATGCGTTTTTTGCACAGAACGACGCATTGCAACGTTTTCAAAAAGACGGAAATGTGAAAGAGGCCTTAGGGCGCATTCAGACGTCCATATAAATAGGTCTGAGATCGTACCCCAATGCACGGACTGGCCGTTTGTCTCCTGACTCGAGCGTGATACTTTCATACATTTCCATATGAAGTCCAATAGCTCATCACAATGCACAATTCTACCAGCTTTGAAGAAGTATGTATGTCTACCTCTAAGAGCGTACAACACCTAGATTCAGAAAAGACCTTACAATAAGCGACAAAAAGTTCTGAAAGGAGCATCTATATCACAATACATCTTGCAAAAAAAAAAATTTGTTTTTGTTTTTTTTCTTTACGATTATATATGGGTTGTTTTGTAGTTTCTCATATACAATGTAGAACTCACTTACTGTTTTTTAAAGGTATCCTTGATAAACATCACAGATTGTCCATGGGCATGTAAAATGTTATTCCTGTACTGAACACTACCACTTGTTATTTGTGATATAAAGTATGTAAATTAAAAATGTAAACCTAAGATATCTATCTAGTACTTGCTTTCAGGGGCTCCTGGATAAAAGATCTTCAAAAGCAGAGGACTGGAGTGGAGAAAGTGAGTAACAGTTTTTTTTATTATTATTATTATTATTATTTTCACATCTAGCTACACCCTAAGCCATTTTTTTTCATTTTTTCCATTAACACATTTTATAGAGTTGTCTTGGGAGCTGCTTCTGTTATTTTTAGCTTTTTTTTTTCTATCACAAAACATATTGCATTATGCACAGACGTGGTAGAGGCAAGTTATTTCCTCTCTTTGTGTCTGTTTCAGAACTAACTGGTGAGACATCCAAAGAATGACAACACCAGATGAATAGGAATGAATGGTTAACCAAACTCCATAGTCAATCTACTCGAGATCAGTAGAGAACACTTTATCAGTCTAGACTGGAAGAAAACCAGTCTTGTACTATATAACAGATTGTGTTTTTTTTCTTGGCTTGTTTGAAAATCCAGGAAGGTAAATACGGTATACTTTCAGGGTTCTGTAATTTAGATGCATTGCAGAGTTTTTTTTGTTTTCTGAGATCTCACTAAAACCCAGATTCTAAAACATTCTGCAAAACAAATAACAGAAATGGCAATCTCGGTCAGTTTAAATGGTAACTCTGGGAAAATACAGTATAAAGAAGGTTTCATACTTGCGTGCGGGAGGGCTGCGGATGGCCGCGTACTTCCTCCATGAAACCACGCCTATGCTCTGCCTACACTCCACCTACCTCTCCTTGCATCCTGCGGTGCCCTGCATACCTATCTTTAACATTGGGTACGCAGGGACGTACGCTGTATGCAGATGCCTCCACATGCGCCGTTTGGACGCTGTGCCGAACTGCGCCGAACGCAACAGGTTGCATTTTGTTGCAGTCGGCGCAGCGTCCAAATGGCGCATGCGGAGGCATCCTCATACAGAGTACGTCCCTGTATACCCAATGTTAAAGATAGGTATTGCAGGATGCAAGGAGAGGTAGGTGGAGCGAAGGCGTGGTTTCATGGAGGAAGAAGGGAGGAAGTATTCTGCCATCCGCAGCCCCTCCTGTACGCAAGTATGAAACCAGCCTAAGACTATGTTCACATGTTGCGTTTATGCTGCGTTTTTTTTTTTCACAGGCTAAATCTGCTCTCTTGGCAGTAAAGAAGCTGCTTGCAAAAAATAGGTTTTGGTGAGTTTTTGCTGTGTTTTTGTAGTCTTTTGTGCATGTTGGTAAAGTTTAGTGGCACAAAAAAAAGCATTATTTAACTTCCTTAGGTTGTTGCTCCAAAAACGCAGCAAAAAAATTATACCTGCATTTTTTTTTGCGATTACCCATTGTTTCCTGGATGAAAAAAAGCTGCAAATGCGCTGAAAAAATGCTGAAAGAAGTGACATACTGCAGTTTGCAAAAACGCCGCGGTTTTGCAAATCAGTCAAGAAAAAAAAACAGTGTGTGTGCATGAGATTTCTGAAATCTCATAGACTTTGCTGGTATTGTAAAATGATATCCAAAAACGTCCACACAAATTAACTATGGCACTTCCAAATGACAAACCACTGAATACGGACTTACGTTCTCAACAGCCTAAAGAAGAGAACCATATAATGTTAAAACAATGTTCAAAGCTTTATTATAGTCATCTTAAAATACAAAAAATGGCACAAAAACAAAATATGCAAAGTGTCCAGCGGGGTGGATCCTAGTCCTATCACAGGTGAGTATATCAACCTATGCTCCTGTTAAAGGGAACCTGTCACCCCCAAAATCAAAGGTGAGCTAAGCCCACCGGCATCAGGGGCTTATCTACAGCATTCTGTAATGCTGTAGATAAGCCCCTGATGTAACCTGAAAAATGAGAAAAAGAGGTTAGATTATACTCACCAAAAAAGAAATACGGTAACTCAAAATCCTAGAAAAAATCCAAACACCTAAGCAACAAGGATCCCTAAAATATAACCTTTATTGAACAATAATTAAAAAAACTCTCTAATCATGAAAAAAAAGTAATAATAATATATTAAACAAGTTGTGTACCTGTTAGGTCCTAGGGAGTCACTACGCTGGGTCCTACCTAGCAGTGGGGGTTGGCACCCTAATTTACTGCGGTAGGCGCCCCCACTCCGCGTCGACTTGACTCTCACAAATCCCTAGAATTCCCTAAATAAAGAACCCTAGAAAAGTCTGACAATATCCCTATTGGAAAAATTCTACCTGACAGTGGGGGTAGGCACCCTAATGTGAAGCGGTAGGCGCCCCCACTCCGCGTCGACTGACCCTAGGAACCCTACAAAATCCCTAAATCGGGATAGAAAGATAAAGTAATGTGCCCAAAACTCCCAATCAACCCAAAAATAAAGAAAATCAAACAAAAAGAAAAATCTCAAAAATACAAAAATTCAAAAACAGTGAGACAATGTCTCAACACTTAAAAAGATGCACCCAGATATTCAGATGTAAGGCATCTATATAATGGAGCAAAAATATGCCCTTGCAAAAAGTATACAGGTGTGAATGCAACAGTCTCAATATGGGTGAATGAGATATAACAATATCAATAAGTATTGTCCATATAGAGTAAAAAAGAAAGCGCTCATATAATATTCAAAGATAATAAGTCGGTGCTCAAGACATATATATCAAATGAAGACATGCCCTTACTGCATTATGGTGTGCACTATAACAAATTACTTCCGAAGATAGCAATAATAGGCAAATACTAAGACGTCTCAACAAACCAGTATATTATATTGAAAAGGCGCATATTGCAAATATGGAGATAGAATAACACCTCAGGGCATGTAGATATCACTGTGTGTCATACCCTTACTATTTAAAGTGCACATTGCAGTAAAATAAGCCAATCTAGTAGATAGAGCAATGTCTCATACTCTTATTATCTAAAGTGCATGCTGCAGTAATATGTCAGACCGGACCCACAAGCCTGGGGCCCCCAAAGAGGCAATGTTTTTTATGGAGGGACACAATCATCCCCATAATTATAAGAAAAATGCTATAACATTGATACTCATCTGCAGGCTTGTGGAAACCTTCGGCACCGCTAGAACACCAATCGCATCAAGCACTAAACAGCAGTCTCCCCAAACAAGGACTTTTTTCTGGGTGTCTTTGTGTTTTTATAGAATATGACTATGGGGTTAGTAATAGGGGCATCTTATAGACTCCTCTCCATTACTAACCTCGGGGCTTAATGTCACCTGACAATACATAGGTGACATCAACCCCCCCACCTATCACCCCACTTGCCACCTCTACAGGGCAAGTAGGAAGAGCGAGGCTAAGTGCCAGAATTGGTGCATCTTAGAGTATACAGCTGTGAGCTGATATTAATAGCCTGGGAAGCTCTATGGGTATTACACCATTCCCAGGCTATAAATATCTGCCCCCAGCTGTTGGCTTTCCCTCTGCTGGTTAAGAAAATTATGCAGGAGCCCACGCCATTTAAAAAAAAAAAATCTTTTAATAATTTAATACATGTACAGTAAGCTACACTCACACACTGTACTAATTGTATATGTCACTGATATCTGTATATCTATCTATTCTATGTGTATATACTGCATGTAATCCATCTATTCTATCCTGTCAGCTCCTGTTGTGATTTTACAGTACGTGGCTGCTGAATTGCCGGCTTTTCTTCTATCTTTCTATCTATGTAATATACATACATATATATTTATGTTTAGTTGTCACTGACATCTATATATCTATGTATTCTATGTGTATATATCTATTCTATTGTAACCTGTAAAGCTGTTATATTACTTTACACGGCAGATGAATTGCCAGCTTTTCATAGGAGATTGGTGTGTAAAAATAAGACAACACTCATATGATCTGAGTGCTTTGTGATTTTTTTCTCGCACCCATTGATTTCTACTGCGGGATGCAATCCGATTTCCGATTACAATCGTAGCATGATGCAAGTTTTTTCCAGTCCGATCGTGATCCAATCCGAGCTGGAAAAAAAATGCAGATGAACACACAATGATCGAATAACTTTGGTTCCTTCGTCCGATTTCATTGCAAATGGTAATGAGCCCTATGGCAGGTAATCCCTGCATGTTTTTTGGGTGTCTTATAGCAGCTAAACATGCCTGGAGGGGACTCGAGCATGTCATTCGAGCACCCACGATACTCGGTGCATACCTGAGCACCAGATGCAAACTCATGTATTGAGCCCTTACGCTCAACACCTAGTCATCATACCGTCATAATTTTTTTTTAACTTTTGACAAAAGTCTGAACCCCACTCTAAGCCCAACCCTAAGGCTAGGTTCAGATTGCGTTAGTGCAATCCGTTTAGCGCCTAGCACTAGCGGATTGCGCTAACGCAATGTGTTGTAAAGGGCTCGCGTTAAACGTCCCCGCTCTCGCAGATCGGAGATCTGCGAGAGCGGGGAACGGACCACGGGCGCGCCTCGGATGCTGCAAGCAGCGTCCGCGGCGTGCCACAAAACACCGCCACATCACTAGCGCGTGCCGAAAATGACACGCGCTAGTGATGCGCATCCCCATTGCTGTTAATGGGCGCGCTAACGGACGTTAGTGTGGTCCCATTAACGCAATGGGAACCTAGCCTAACTCTAATGGCAAAGAATGAAAGAAATAAAAATTATACAACAAAAAAATGTGATCTGACTAAGGGGATTACACGGATGATTTACTACTTATTAGGCTTTTGATCACTGTGATGGGGTCTATCACAGTGATCAAAAGTCTGGAACCAAAAGGAAAATTCCATGTTGTTGCCAGGTGCCGGCCAGCAGGTCTTGGCTGGCGCACAGCTCATGTACCCACCATTTTTTTTTTCATGAAGAGGAGGCGAAGGGCAGAGCGATGGAGCAGGAGGGCCCAGGGGATGGCAGAGGTATTGAATAACATCAATCACGCAATCAGGGACTTGAAAAAAAAGTCTTGATTGTGTTCTCCATTTTCAGAATCTGGGGGGGGGGCACTATAAACTTATTCCCAATTGCTGTTTTAAAACGGCGATAAGAGAATAAGGCTCTTTTGCGGCCTCCGATTTAATGCGTATTGGCAGTCATTAAGGGGTTAATCTGGTAAAATCACAAAAACTTTCTTAAAGAAGCACTCCCATCAAAATTTGTGTACTCTTAACTGATTGAAATGATCTTTTTATATAGCTCTGTGTACTTACAATTGCTCATTTTTCTCTTCTACCCAGTAAATTCTTCTGTTCTCCATTAGGTCTATGGCATCATGTGACTCAAAACTGACGAGCTAAATCCTTCTAAGCTCTATGTAGAAACAGGAAGTATATTTTACCTGTATGAGTAATAAGTCACTGCAAAAGTCCCTGGAAGGGGGAGGAACGGATGAGCTGAGTCAGGATATGAAGAAGGGAATGATTTTTTGCAGGGAAAAGAGATCTTCTGTTTCTACGTATAGCAAATAAAATAGAAGAATTAACTGGGTAGAAAGGTAACATGAGCAATTGTCAGCACACAGTGCTATATACTGTGACAATTGCAATATATTAAGAGGATAACAACTTTGATGAGAGTGCTTCTTTAAAAGAACACTCTGGGGAACAGTGATACATTGTGGGCCCGATTCATCAAATTTGAAAAATGTAGGTGCAACTCAATGTCGTAGCTTAGAGGAAGGTGAGTAGCATAGTTGTTTTTCCATATATTGGAGAACAGAACAGGGCGCATGATCAAAGGAAGGGGACTAGGATGGGGAACATTGTACAAGGATGGGGCACATTATGAAAGGAAGGCAACGAGGATGAGATTTATTATACCAAGAAGGGGGCCAGGATGGGGAGCATTATACCAGAATGGGGGACATTATCCCAAGAAGGGGACCAAGATGGGGCACATTATACCAGAATGGGGGAACATTGTCCCAGGAATGGGATCAGGATGGGGCATATCACAATAGGAAGGGGACATTATACCAGGATGTAGACCAGGATAGGGGACTTTATACCAGGAAGAGGGCTAAAATGGGGTACATTATACCAGGAATGGACCCAGTATGGAGGTGACATTATTACTGGAAGGGGTGTCCCTTATCACGTACCATCCTCTCTAGTTATGTATGGAGAGTTCTCTTACTTAGCGTCCTCCGTTGTTATGTACAGTGCTGTCCCATTACTTCATAGCATTATGTATTGATAAATATAGCACTGTCCCTTACATAGCGTATTCTCATTATTTTTTGTTAATTACAGTGCCCTCTTTTTATTACAGAGTCCTTTCTTGTTAGATTTAAAGTGACTGCTGATTGACCAGCACCTGTCCAGAAGACCAGTCCATGAGCTCCTCCATCAGAAAAGATTTCCCATGCTCCATCAGCAGTCATTTCAGTGTATATCTAACGAGAGGATGTACCGTATATACTCGAGTATAAGCTGACCCGATTATAAGCTGAGACCCCTACTTTTGACACAAAAAACTAGGAAAACTTATTGACTCAAGTATAAGCCTAGGGTGGGAAATGCAGCAGCTACTGGTAAATTTAAAAAATAAAAATAGATACCAATAAAAGTAAAATTGATTAAGACATCAGTAGGTTACATGTTTTTGAATAGTTGGAGCGCCCCCAGACGCAGGGCCGCGGGTTACTCGGTAACGGTCCTCTCTGTCTCGGTGCTGGGGTTGTCACGGTGGCTGGACCTGGTCCGTGACCCTGCTAAGGGGCGTCCAATGAAAGGGGTGATGATAGGTTGTCAAGGGTTTGTGACGCCACCTGTGGTATTCGGTCAGGGTGACCGACGCTGCTTAGGGGTCCGCTGGGGTGATGGAATGGCAGCTAGATGGTATACCTTCCCACAGGTGAAGTGTGTCCCCAGGGCTTCCCAGTAGTGTAGGTGGCAATGATGTGAGGCGCAGTTAATAACGAGGACACAGGGTTGCAGTCTCTTTACCTTTTACTGAAGACTTCGGGATCCGCAATCCAGAGCACTGCTAACTGGGCTGGCTGAGTCCGGCCGGTCCGAAGGCACATCCGGAGTTCCCTTTGCAGGTGGAAATCAGTGCCTACCAACTAGCGGCTGTGTGCTGTAGTTCTTCCCTGCTGAGCATTCGGGATAGTCCTCACAACTTTCGTATCTGTTCTTTCTCTTTCTCTCCATCCCCCAAGTTATTGTCTGGATAGGACGCACCCGTTTGATGGGAAGGCTCGGAGCTATTCTGGGACCCTAGAGACGCCCCTCTCCAACTTTGCCCCCTATGTCTGCTTAGGTGATGTAAGGTAGACAGCCAATCTAAAATCAACTGTCCTGCCGCTGTTTGAAGTAATGCTTGGAGTCGGTTACTTCCTCGGCTTTCCGGCCACCGGCTACGCGCCTCAGTAGGATGTTGCCGATCATGGGGCACGACTCCTACTGGATATCTCCTTGTGCTGCGATTTCGTTTCTCACTTCTCCACAATATCCTTCACTTCGTGTCCTTCCTTAGGATGCCGCCGCAAGGTAGTGCAGGCGCGGCTCCGTACGTTCTGTCCATTCTGCTAGGTACCTGCCAGGAACCCACCCCTGACAGGTCCTCCCTGGAGCTCTCCCAGGCTGCGTTCTGACTAACTTCCTGTCCAACCCCCAGTTTTATCAGAGTGTGAGGAGTGGCCTAATACATAGTGCCTTTTGCTCCCCCTGGTGGCCGGAGTGTGAAGTGTAATGTGTGACTGTGATACTTGGTCAGATGAACTCCTTTAGTACAATCAGACATAACATCACTCCCCTTAGTGGCAGAGCGACATTACTGCAACGACCAGGACTCTGGGGCGCTACACTCTCCCCCGGTTAAATCCAGTACTCCCGGACTGGGAAAAGAAGAACAACAATGCATGTTAGGAAAAAGACATACAAAATGTTGAAATGCTATAAATAAGTAAATATAACAATGCTTTCCTTTATGGGAGGTGAGGTCACTTGAACGTTACAAACAGAAACATATTGAAACATTTTAAATAACATTCTAATCTACTGACTATCAATAATTTCCTATTACCCAGCCGGGTATTCTACTGAGTGCAAATCTTTGAACAATAATTTAACTTTTCCTTTAAGGGCGTATAGGCTGAACCCACTAAAGGCTTACTACAAAACACTATGGTACAAAGCTACATTCTCTTTACTTCTTCAGCTTCACACATGCAGGACCGCCTAGCTACTTGTCTGGGCCTACTGCATCCCTTCTTCTAGGTCCACGGCAAACCATCTCTCTATGGTTCTCGGAAGGACTCACTAACCCCTACGGGTTCACTTACTAGCTCTCTAGCTACATGTAAGCATTATTACCATCTTACTACTTAAGGTAACATTATCAAGTGCAACAAGTAAACATTCCCTTTAAGAGGAAAAATCAGTCTTTTCTGAGGTAGTGCGATCAATCAACAAGTCACTCATAAACTTTAAGACAAGAGAAACTTTCACGTCGTCATCCAGAACAGTTTCTTCGCAAAGTCTTCTTTCTTTGTAAAACCAGTAGGGAGCACCTTTAAGAAGGTGCAAACTATTTACAACACCAGTTCGTGAATCATTCACCGTCCATGATTTGGCAGTCTTTTGAAACACTGATAACTTTGTGCAAAAGAAAACATAAAACAATAGGGATCCCGGGTCAACAAAGGGATTCCTTTAAGAAATAACCCTAGACGGGTTTAAGGCAGCAAAAGCAGGAAGCAGTTAACTATTTACAGTTTCGGTTCTCCGAGGTTTAGTGCTGTAACGGCTTCACCTCACACACCATCCTTCTCGGCCGAGAATGGGTGGGGCTCAAGGTTACCTGACGAGTCTGAGCAGCTTGGGAGTCCGCAGCGGAGGTCGCAGTCATTCCTTCTGCGACGGATTCGGCCTCCAAGGCCGGGGTTGCAGCAAGGAGGGCTGTGCACCTTTGGACACCGTGGGCCCACCAGCCAGCTCCTCTCTGCCATCGGATGTAAGTTACCGCGTCTCCAGGTCGTAGGTCGCGGTCGGCGTCAGCTTGCCCCCAGCAGGGTTCCACCTCGTCCCGGGGGACATGTACCGTCAATGGCGTCCCGATCTCCTGGATGACTCCCCTCCCCTCCTGGGGATTGAAGAGGACTATGACACCCCACTGCGGTAGAGGATGATCCTCCCTCAAGTCGACCAAGGCCCCGGGTTTGGTTTCCTCCTTCCACTCCACCAATCGGTGCCGCTGGTACTCCTCCCAGGTGAGGACCCTAAGATCCGGTCCTCTTGGTCCACGATGGGGTAGCGATGCGGCCGGGCCCCCCGCAGCTGCAGCAAGCAGCGAATCAACCAAGGGAGACAGTCAGATCCCAGGGGCCCGTTCTGTTTCGGTACTTGCATGGGGCCTGAACCAACCTCGACCGATCCATGGTTCAGGCGGGGAGACTGGGGTCGTTAGCGTGGCGAACCGTGCCTCCCTCCGAGCATCCTTCCAGCAGGTGACCAGCCGCCGGACCCTGGTCACTTCCAATTCGCCCTCCAGGGGCTGAGCATCAGGCCCTTCTCGTACCAGTGAACCGGAGTCCTCTCCCTCCGGCAAGGAATCAGGCCAAGCCGGGGTGTTTCCACGTGGACGCCTGGGGGTCGCCATGTCAGTTTCTCCGTCGTCTTCATATTCCTCCCACGCCCTCTTTCGTGGGCGGCCCCATCTCCAGAGCTCCCACCCTCCATAGAGAAGCAGGAGGCGGGTCTCTGCTGCTGACGGACACGTCTCCAAGATGCAGAAATACTTAGACTGGGCGGCCATTACTTTTCGCGCTTCTCAGTCCATTCACGCCCACAACTCCACGCCCTTCTTCTTCTTCTGTGCTCCTCGTGGCGCGGCAATGGCGGCGGTTTTGGCGGGAATCTTTGCGGCAATTAGCAATACACAGTCTTTGCAATAAATCACAGTTCAAGCACAACTCAATCACAGTTCCAAGGCACACATGACCTGATTCTCCATGCTTAAGTACATCCTGTTCGTGACGCCAAGTTGGAGCGTCCCCAGACGCAGGGCCGCGGGTTACTCGGTACCGGTCCTCTCTGTCTCGGTGCTGGGGTTGTCACGGTGGCTGGACCCGGTCCGTGACCCTGCTGAGGGGCGTCCAATGAAAGGGGTGATGATAGTTTGTCAAGGTTTCGTGACGCCACCTGTGGTATTCGGTCAGGGTGACCGACGCTGCTTAGGGGTCCGCTGGGGTGATGGAATGGCAGCTAGATGGTATACCTTCCCACAGGTGAAGTGTGTCCCCAGGGCTTCCCAGTAGTGTAGGTGGCAATGATGTGAGGCGCAGTTAATAACGAGGACACAGGGTTGCAGTCTCTTTATCTTTTACTGAAGACTTCGGGAGCTGCAATCCAGAGCACTGCTAACTGGGCTGGCTGAGTCCGGCCGGTCCGAAGGCACACCCGGAGTTCCCTTTGCAGGTGGAAATCAGTGCCTACCAACTAGCGCCAGTGTGCTGTAGTTCTTCCCTGCTGAGCATTCGGGATAGTCCTCACAACTTTTGTATCTGTTCTTTCTCTTTCTCTCCGTCCCCCAAGTTATTGTCTGGGTAGGACGCACCCGTTTGACGGGAAGGCTCGGAGCTATTCTGGGACCCTAGAGATGCCCCTCTCCAACTTTGCCCCCTATGTCTGCTTAGGTGATGTAAGGTAGACAGCCAACCTAAAATCAACTGTCCTGCCGCTGTTTGAAGTAATGCTTGGAGTCTGTTACTTCCTCGGCGTTCCGGCCACCGGCTGCGCACCTCAGTAGGATGTTGCCGATCACGGGGCACGACTCCTACTGGATATCTCCTTGTACTGTATTTCTGGGGTGGCTGAGACTTGGATTTATTAGGCTGTGACCTTCCCAGCCTATTAATATCAGTCTGCAGTTGTCTGCTTAGCTTATGTTGATTATTAAAAACAGGGGAGACCCAGTGTCATTTTTTTAGGGCCCCTGATTTTTAATAACCAGTAAAGGCTAAGCGCATAGCTGTGAGCTGATATTAATAGACTGGGTAGCTCCATGGATATTGTGCCCTTCCCAAACTCACAGCTGTCTGCTTTCCCTTAGCTAGTTGTTAAAAATAAGAGGGACCCTACACCATTTTTTTCATTTATTTTTTAACTAAATACATGTACAGAAAACTACATACGCACGGCACTAATTATGTATCTATCTAGACCATATCTATCTATGTCTATGTTTGCACATCTAATATCTAAACATCTACCATTATTTTTATTCTGCATTCTATTCCGCTACTTGGCACACTTTATGTCGTGTGCGAGACATATTGATGCCTGTACTGACGGAAAAAACAGACATGTCCACATATGGGTCACACAGTCCATGACAACACATGAACATGTGAGAAGCTCCATAGATTTAAATGGTTCTACATGTGAAAGTGTCTCCAGTACTTGTGAAAACGGTCGTCACACGTGTGAAGGGGGCCTAACCTAGGATGTCGATCAAGAAGAAGGCAAAAACTCCATGAAGCAGAGAGTAATTGCCCCATATTAGGGAAAAAATCAGTTTATGACTTCACATACAGCATTCAGACTAGTTCCAAGGATCAACATGTGTGTCATGTAGGTAATTTTACATAGGAGTTATAGAAAACAAAAAAAAAAAGAACTTTTCATGGTTTTTCAAAAATTACATCATCTTTTCAACTACCTGAAGCTACTGAAGGATCATATCCTTTCAGTATGCAAGAGGACTATTCAAGTGAATCCTTACAATTATCATAAGGCTGGAGTTTGATTCAGAGCAGGAGGTGGCAGAAAGTAATTTCCTACCGAAGAAAGAAAATTCAGATTAATAAAGGCAGTAAAAATATAATGGATTAATCCAAAAAGAGTCATGATCAGAATAAAACAGCTGTTTATTTTCTTAAATGATAACATCTTCTGTCAAGAAAATGGAAAAAGTAATATACATAGACACTAAACATTTGGCGTTGTAGGATACACTTGATAAACGGAGGTTAGCAGTAGTTCGGTCGTTAAGAACAATCATATACATGAAGGAGATTTTTCCCTAAATGATCAGTTTAATAAAATGAAACAAAAAAGAAATAAATAGAAGAAATCATAAAAATATTGTTAGACTCCTTTTTCATCATGGGGAGGCCAATTAGGAAGGTTTTTGGATATGGAAGTCCACAGAGGTCATTTCCTTTTATGACTTCTTTTAGGTCTCCTTTCCAAATGCTCCTAATTGAAGCTGTATAGTCGCTTATTTAGAATAAAAAGCCCTTTGGGTTGTGGTATGAATGAAAAAAAATATCTCACAAAATCTCATATACAAGTGCAGAACTGCTGCAACGCTAGTTGCTGACGTCCCTGCGTGTCCCCTCTTCCTCCTCCCAGCAGGGATGCCAACATTCTCACCGCCCCGGCCGTGCAGCGGTGTCCCTGCGCTCTGTTGTGCTTCCTGCTGCCATGGTTCCCCCTGGCCTGCGCAAGTCGCTCAGATCTCTCAGCGGCGCACCTAGTGTGCACGCTCCCGATTCAGAGCCTAGGGGCAGTGCGCGCGCGCACTTTGTAAATGTCCCTAACCTATACCTGGGAGGGATTAAAAACATAAGGCACACTCCCCTGTTGGGGGTGCCTGAGCAATGTTAAGGTACTGTCACACTAAGCGACGCTGCAGCGATACCGACAACGATCCGGATCGCTGCAGCGTCGCTGTTTGGTCGCTGGAGAGCTGTCACACAGATCGCTCTCCAGCGACCAACGATGCCGGTAACCAGGGTAAACATCGGGTTACTAAGCGCAGGGCCGCGCTTAGTAACCCGATGTTTACCCTGGTTACCATCGTTAAAGTAAAAAAAACAACCACTACATACTTACCTACCGCTGTCTGTCCCCGGCGCTCTGCTTCTCTGTACTGGCTCAACCAATCAGCGACAGGCACAGTATCGACATAGACATCCCGCGTCTCTGATTGGTCGAGGCCGCCAGGCCTCGACCAATCAGCAACGGGGCACAGCGACGATGATGTCATAAAGGATGTAGAAATCCCACGTTTCTGATTCAGCGACGGGCACAGTATCGACGTAGATGTCATAATGGCCTGTCATAACGGTTGCCTTGACCAATCAGCGACGGGCACAATCTGCCGCGAATTCTGCCGCGACGATGATGTCATAAAGGACGTAGAAATCCCACGTTTCTGATTCAGCGACGGGCACAGTATCGACGTAGACGTCATAATGGTTGCCATGGCGACGATGATGTCATAAAGGTTGCCTCAACCAATCAGCGACGGGTACAGTCTGCCGCGAATTCTGGAATCATCATTGTCCATATACTACGGGGACATGCGTATTCTAGAATACCCGATGCGTTAGAATCGGGCCACAATCTAGTATATAATAATAGCCCTAATAGTTTAGCATGCTCCATTAGGGTAGTTGGAAATTATTTATGCCTATGTCTCATGGGTCATCAGATTTAGCTTTCAATTAAAAGGTGCAATGTTTTTAAAAATTCTTTGCATTGAAAATCATTTTGTAATACATTGCTTTACTTATTTTGCATTGATCTTGTATACAGACATCCTTTTTATTTTCCATATGAAAAAAAACATATCCAATTCTTGAAACAAGAAATCTCCAGTGAAGAGTCAGATGAATAAAACAAAAGAATTTATTTAGACATCATAAAACGCTAGCGGTTCCTCCAGTGGTCTCCGACTCATCATAACCATGAGTAAGGCGTAGCCAAAATGCGTTGGTTGGAGACCACTGGAGGAACCGCTAGCGTTCTATGAGGTCTAACTAAATTCTGAACTTTTATTTATCAGACTCTTCGTTGGAGATTTCTTGTTTCTTTGCTGTCTGTTAACTGCATCTGGTCCTGGGCGGATCCATGTGAAGACTTACACAGCTTCATTACAACGTGGATCCGGTGAGCTGAGTCTCCTGTTTCCCCTTTGCCCTTACATTTATATCCAATTTTTATCCATTTTTGGTCCATGTGTCCTTTTTTACCATTAGTGTGGCTTTCGTTTTTCTTGTATTTTGAACAATTTTTCTTTATTTTAAATTACAAACTTTTCCTATGCATTAAAGGATTAGCCCCATGTTTATAAATGGGCAATGACAGAAAGTGCTTGTACAAATTATTGTTTGTTTTTTTTGTGCATTTTTCACATTAACACTTTTTTTTCCCTTTTGTTTACAGCTCATTGCATTGGAGACCGACCACCACCACCAGACAGCAGAAGATGCATGTTGCTTGCAAGCTATTTTTTACTGTAAGCATTGTTTTGAAGCTTAACAAGTTTGCTAAAGCATGATGCCACATCTTAATCCCAGCCAATATAGTGCTTCCCAGCTAGACAGCAGCGGTGGTCGGTCTCCTAGGCAACAAGCTGTAAACAAAAGTGTTGATTTCAAAAGAACGGCTGCCAATTTTAATTAGCAGTAAATTGTAAAAGCGCTTATTTTTGCAAACACTATCTGACAAAGAAGATGAGAATAGAAATAACACTTTAAATAGTAAATAAAATGGACAACACATATATGGCATTCCTGTGCTGTTCGTTTTTTTTTTCATTTGAACAGGCAAGTTTGATCTGTGACTCAGATCAAAAATTGACAAGTCTCCATTTTTTTGTGGATATTGACTGCAAAAACACACAAACATGTGAACAGACCCACACATTTTAATAGTTACGTGTTCTATCCATGAAAAATATGAATAGAATGTGTACATGAAACATTGTTGTCTGTGTCAGAGGCAGAGCCAGGGCCGTAGTCATGGCTGAGTGTAACTGATTACACGTGCCCTGACCTCCCGTCACATATAAACAATGTCCCTTTTCTTGCATACCTTCTGCTGCACCCTCTGCACCGTCAGGGTCCCATCGGGGCTGCTGAAGTTTGGCTACTGGTGTTGTTGAGCACAAAGACACAGAGTCCATTTCAAACTGTAAACGAAGGACTTTACTTGGTTTCAATCGCAGCACATCCACAATAGTTACAGCATTAACACAGAGTACGGCATTCTTCACTTCTGGTACTTTCCCTGTGTCTTCACTAATTCCTTCCAGGGGTTCCCCAGAACGTACCGAACCGTTAGGTACTGCAGCGTCCTCCCTGTCCAGCATAGCTACTCTTAGGAGTTCCCTTGCCTGACAGAAGGGCTTCAGCCCATGTAGATAGCTGCCACATTTTTGGAGCTACCTGCGTCTTTATCCTGCTGTAATTCCTTGGCTGTACTTGCTGACCCACTAGCATTGCACAGCTGGGTCCTTCCCTTTAAGTGTTGCGTTGCTGCTGCACTGTCCCGAGCACTTAGCCCTTCAGGACGCCTGGGGCTCCCTGGCCCCTCTGACCTGTACCAGCTCCCGGACTTCACTCAGCTAGAATAAGGAAATGCTCCAGCTATAACCACAACTAACTCCTCCTTTCATTAACTATAGTGCCCCATCTAGTGTCCCAACTGAGATACTGCACTTTCCCTATAACAAAATTGTATTCACTTTAAGCACATAAAATGGCATAGAAAATACGGTAACCTTACAGCAATTATAATCAAGTAATTTACATTGTACAACAACTATAAAGTGGAATCAAAATAGCAGCATACAGGGGCATAACAGCAAATGTAAAACCTCAACATGTTTCTCTGAGAACCGGGTCGGTTCTTAAAGGGGTGGGGCAAACACCATTCATTAAACCCCTTTACGTTTGTATGAGGCCTTAAACAGAGCTACATTAAAAGGGACAGCTGAGTGATTTTTAAAAAGAAATAAACAGAACTGACCTCCTAAGTATCCTAAATAAGGGCCGATGTGTTATGACCTGGTGGTAAGGACAATAATGGACCTGGTGGTTAAGAGCACACGGAATGACCTGATAGTTACTAATAATATAGGACGAGCTCTGAGACGTGGGAACTCTGCTGACCGCAATCCCTAATCCTATCACACACACTAGAAATAGCCGTGGATTGCTCCTAACGCTCCCTATGCAACTCGACACAGCCTAAGGAACTAGCTAGCCCTGAAGATAGAAAAATAAAGCCTACCTTGCCTCAGAGAAATTCCCCAAAGGAAAAGGCAGCCCCCCACATATAATGACTGTGAGTAAAGATGAAAATACAAACACAGAGATGAAATAGATTTAGCAAAGTGAGGCCTGACTTACTGAACAGACCGAGGATAGGAAAGGTAACTTTGCGGTCAGCACAAAAACTACAAAAAGACCACGCAGAGGGCGCAAAAGACCCTCCGCCCCACTCACGGTGCGGAGGCGCTCCCTCTGCGTCCCAGAGCTTCCAGCAAGCAAGACAAAAATCAAAATAGCAAGCTGGACAGAAAAATAGCAAACAAAGAAAAACAAGCAGGAACTTAGCTTCTGCTGGGAAGACAGGTCACAAGAACGATCCAGGAGTGAACTAGACCAATACTGGAACATTGACAGGTGGCATGGAGCAATGATCTAAGTGGAGTTAAATAGAGCAGCCAGCTAACGAATTAACCTTGTCACCTGTGGAAGGAAACTCAGAAGCCGCAGCCCCACTCACAACCAACAGAGGAAGCCCATGGACAGAACCAGCCGAAGTACCATTCATGACCACAGGAGGGAGCTTGACAACAGAATTCACAACAGTACCCCCCCCTTGAGGAGGGGTCACCGAACCCTCACCAGAGCCCCCAGGCCGACCAGGACGAGCCAAATGAAAGGCACGAACCAGATCGGCAGCATGAACATCGGAGGCAAAGACCCAGGAATTATCTTCCTTACCATAGCCCTTCCACTTGACCAGGTACTGGAGTTTCCGTCTCGAAATGCGAGAATCCAAAATCTTCTCCACCACATACTCCAACTCCCCCTCAACCAACACCGGGGCAGGAGGATCAACGGATGGAACCACAGGTGCCACGTACCTCCACAACAACGACCTATGGAATACATTATGGATGGCAAAAGAAGCCGGAAGGGTCAAACGAAACGACACAGGATTGAGAACCTCAGAAATCCTATACGGACCAATGAAACAAGGCTTAAACTTAGGAGAGGAAACCTTCATAGGAACATAACGAGACGACAACCAAACCAAATCCCCAACACGAAGTCGGGGACCCACACAGCGCCGGTGGTTAGCGAAACGTTGAGCCTTCTCCTGGGACAATGTTAAATTGTCCACCACATGAGTCCAAATCTGCTGCAACCTATCCACCACAGTATCTACACCAGGACAGTCCAAAGACTCAACCTGCCCTGAAGAGAAACGAGGATGGAAACCAGAATTGCAGAAAAACGGCGAAACCAAAGTAGCCGAGCTGGCCCGATTATTAAGGGCGAACTCAGCCAAAGGCAAAAAGGACACCCAATCATCCTGATCAGCAGAAACAAAGCATCTCAGATATGTTTCCAATGTCTGATTAGTTCGTTCGGTTTGGCCATTTGTCTGAGGATGAAAAGCCGAGGAAAAAGACAAATCAATGCCCATCCTAGCACAAAAGGCTTGCCAAAACCTCGAAACAAACTGGGAACCTCTGTCCGAAACGATGTTCTCCGGAATGCCATGTAAACGAACCACATGCTGGAAAAACAATGGCACCAAATCAGAGGAGGAAGGCAATTTATACAAGGGTACCAAATGGACCATCTTAGAGAAGCGATCACAAACCACCCAAATGACCGACATCTTTTGAGAGACAGGGAGATCCGAAATAAAATCCATAGAGATATGCATCCAGGGCCTCTTCGGGACCGGCAAGGGCAAAAGCAACCCACTGGCACGAGAACAGCAGGGCTTAGCCCGAGCACCAGTCCCACAGGACTGCACAAAAGAACGCACATCCCGCGACAAAGACGGCCACCAAAAGGATCTAGCCACCAAATCTCTGGTACCAAAGATTCCAGGATGACCAGCCAACACCGAACAATGAACCTCTCAGATAACTCTACTAGTCCATTTATCAGGGACAAACAGTTTCTCCGCTGGGCAACGGTCAGGTCTATCAGCCTGAAATTTTTGCAGCACACGCCGCAAATCAGGGGAGATGGCAGACAAAATTACCCCCTCTTTGAGAATACCCGCCGGCTCAGGAACACCCGGAGAGTCGGGCACAAAACTCCTTGACAGGGCATCAGCCTTCACATTCTTAGAGCCCGGAAGGTACGAAACCACAAAATCAAAACGGGAGAAAAATAGCGACCAACGAGCCTGTCTAGGATTCAACTGTTTGGCAGACTCGAGATAAGTCAAATTCTTGTGATCCGTCAAGACCACCACGCGATGCTTGGCTCCTTCAAGCCAATGACGCCACTCCTCGAATGCCCACTTCATGGCCAACAACTCTCGATTGCCAACATCATAATTGCGCTCAGCAGGCGAAAACTTTCTAGAAAAGAAGGCACATGGTTTCATCACCGAGCCATCAGAACTTCTTTGCGACAAAACAGCCACTGCTCCAATCTCAGAAGCATCAACCTTGACCTGAAACGGGAGCGAAACATCTGGCTGGCACAACACAGCGGCAAAAGAAAAACGAAGCTTCAACTCCTGAAAAGCTTCCACAGCCGAAGAAGACCAATTGACCACATCAGCACCCTTCTTGGTCAAATCAGTCAACGGTTTAGCAATACTAGAAAAATTACTGATGAAGCGACGATAAAAATTAGCAAAGCCCAGGAACTTTTGCAGACTCTTCACAGATGTCGGCTGAGTCCAATCATAAATGGCCTGGACTTTAACAGGGTCCATCTCGATAGTAGAAGGGGAAAAAATGAAACCCAAAAATGAAACCTTCTGAACTCCAAAGAGACACTTTGACCCCTTCACAAACAAAGAATTCGCACGAAGGACCTGGAACACCATTCTGACCTGCTTCACGTGAGACTCCCAATCATCCGAAAAGACCAAAATATCATCCAAATATACAATCAGGAATTTATCCAGGTACTCTCGGAAGATGTCATGCATAAAGGACTGAAATACTGATGGAGCATTGGAAAGCCCGAATGGCATAACCAGGTACTCAAAATGGCCCTCGGGCGTATTAAATGCTGTTTTCCATTCATCGCCCTGTTTAATACGCACAAGATTATACGCACCACGAAGATCTATCTTGGTGAACCAACAAGCCCCCTTAATCCGAGCAAATAAATCAGACAGCAGCGGCAAAGGATACTAAAATTTGACTGTGATCTTATTAAGAAGGCGGCAATCAATACAAGGTCTCAAAGAACCATCCTTCTTGGCCACAAAAAAGAACCCTGCTCCCAATGGTGACGACGACGGGCGAATATGACCCTTCTCCAAGGATTCCTTTACATAACTCCGCATAGCGGCGTGCTCTGGCACAGATAAATTGAACAGTCGGCCCTTAGGAAACTTACTACCAGGAATCAAATTGATAGCACCATCGCAATCCCTATGAGGAGGTAGGGCACTGGATTTGGGCTCATCAAATACATCCCGGTAATCCGACAAAAACTCCGGGACTTCAGAAGGGGTGGATGACGAAATAGACAAAAATGGAACATCACCGTGTACCCCCTGACAACCCTGGCTGGACACAGACATTGATTTCCAATCCAATACTGGATTATGGACCTGTAGCCATGGCAACCCCAAAACGACCACATCATGCAGATTATGCAACACCAAAAAGCGAATATCCTCCTGATGTGCAGGAGCCATGCACACGGTCAATTGGGTCCAGTACTGAGGCTTATTCTTGGCCAAAGGCGTAGCATCAATTCCTCTCAATGGAATAGGATACTGCAAGGGCTCCAAGAAAATACCACAGCGCCTAACAAACTCCAAGTCCATCAAATTCAGGGCAGCTCCTGAATCCACAAATGCCATAACAGAATAGGATGACAAAGAGCAAATCATTGTAACGGACAAAAGAAATTTCGACTGTACCGTACCAATGGTGGCAGACCTAGCGAAACGCTTAGTGCGCTTAGGACAATCGGAGATAGCATGAGTGGAATCACCACAGTAAAAACACAGCCCATTCCGACGTCTGTGTTCTTGCCGTTCAGCTCTGGTCAAAGTCCTATCACATTGCATAGGCTCAGGTCTATGCTCAGATAATACCGCCAAATGGTGCACAGCTTTACGCTCACGCAAGCGTCGATCGATCTGAATGGCCAAAGACATAGACTCATTCAGACCAGCAGGCATGGGAAATCCCACCATGACATCCTTAAGGGCTTCAGAGAGAACCTTTCTGAAAATTGCTGCCAGGGCACATTCATTCCACTGAGTGAGTACAGACCACTTCCTAAACTTCTGACAATATAGCTCTACCTCATCCTGACCCTGAAACAGAGCCAGCAAGATTTTCTCTGCCTGATCCACTGAATTTTGTTCATCATAAAGCAATCCGAGCGCCAGAAAAAACACATCAACATCACGCAATGCCGGATCTCCTGGCGCAAGGGAAAATGCCTAGTCTTGAGGATCGCCGTGTAACAAAGAAATAATGATTTTCACTTGTTGAACAGGGTCACCTGAGGAGCGAGGTTTCAAAGCAAGAAACAATTTACAATTATTTTTGAAATTCAGAAACTTAGATCTATCCCCAAAAAACAAATCAGGTATTGGAATCCTAGGCTCTAACATCGGATTCTGAACCACAAAATCTTGAATGTTTTGTACCCTTGCAGTGAGATTATTCATACAAGAGGACAGACCTTGAATGTCCATATCTACACCTGTATCCTGAACCACCCAGAGGTAATGGGGAAAAGAGAGACAAAACATACTGCAAAGAAAAAAAAATGGTCTCAGAACTTCTCTTATCCCTCTATTGAGATGCATTAATACTTTGGGCCACCTGTACTGTTATGACCTGGTGGTAAGGACAATAAAAGACCACGCAGAGGGCGCAAAAGATCCTCCGCACCGACTCACGGTGCGGAGGCGCTCCCTCTGCGTCCCAGAGCTTCCAGCAAGCAAGACAAAAATCAAAATAGCAAGCTGGACAGAAAAATAGCAAACAAAGAAAAACAAGAAGGAACTTAGCTTCTGCTGGGAAGACAGGTCACAAGAACGATCCAGGAGTGAACTAGACCAATACTGGAACATTGACAGGTGGCATGGAGCAATGATCTAAGTGGAGTTAAATAGAGCAGCCAGCTAACGAATTAATCTCGTCACCTGTGGAAGGAAACTCAGAAGCCGCAGCCCCACTCACAACCAACAGAGGAAGCCCATGGACAGAACCAGCCGAAGTACCATTCATGACCACAGGAGGGAGCTTGACAACAGAATTCACAACACCGATGCTCCGAAAGGTCCCTTGCTAGTTTACAGCTTGCGAGCAGTTATGTACCTTAGAGTCTCATATCTTTTACTGCCAATCATTGATTTCAGGAAAAAATAATTGTTACCAGAAGTGATTAGGACTAAATGGGATTGCTTTAGGCTAGGATCACACAAGCATTTGATCAGAGTGTGATCAGAATGTGATCATAGTGTCTGATTCTCTCAAATGAAGAGAAGATGGGGAAAAAATGTCTCCATATTCTCCATTCTGTGAGTGCACGGAGATCAGACTGTACTCAGATGCCATCCGAATGCGGTCTGATATTTTCCATTGACTCAATGACTTACGAATATCAGATTAAACTCAGGCATGCTGTAATTTTTTGTTCCTTGGACTGGCTCAGTCAGAGGAAAATATTGCACATAGAATAACACTGGTCCAAGTGCGATCCGATGTTCTGTCAGATCACACTCCGACCCAAAATGCGGTAATGTGTACGAGCCCTTATGGTGGACCATTGGGGGTCATTATTAAGTAAGAACCTGGACACACAGGGGAATGAGCTCGAATAGATGCATACGACCCACAACCTATTGCTGATTGCACCCTACATAATGGCAGAGATTAGGATCATTATTGGGTACATTCCTTACAATTAACACAAAATAGAGACCTCCTTACTATTTTACCTTTATACTCAAAATTGAGACAATAGTGTAGATGAAAGTAACTTGTTTTTTAAAAAAACAAGAGTAGAATAGTCAATTAGAAATCTAGAAATGCATCCAGTCAATTCCTATCTGATTGCAGGAATTCCCATAAACAGGGGCAATTGAGGGAAGCAAACAAGAGGCCACAAAAAATCATACGATATGTGCTGATCCTACAAAAAGATGTTTTCCTGATAAAACTTGCTTTCATCAACTCTGCTTCTTCCCCAGGGAGAAAGAATAGCTTACACGTAGCATCTGAGTTCTAAAAAGAGACAATTCTTTCCGGTCTTACAGAAATTGCTTTAATTTTAGTAACCAGAATGGTGTTTTGCTCATAGTTCATTGACCTGATGCTGTACTGTGCCATCTGGAGAATCCAGAGGTTCAATGGGATACCTAAGGAGCTGTTTGTGTAATCTGAGGCTGAGAGCATTGCCGGCACACGCTCCTCACAAATAACGTTGGCAAACCCTCTCCTCCACATTACGACTCTGCACCCGGTTGGCCTTTCTGTTGTAAGCACAGTGTACGAGTGGAATAACTCAGCGCCCGGGCAGAGGCAGAGCAATAAAGGTTTTATTGATTCATTTTGCAGGTACTTTTAACCTCTTTATTTCACCGGAGAGTATCACCATGCCACAAATTCTGGTTTAGACACAAACAACTGCTGCCGGGGCTGATATCATGAGCACATTTACCGTGTGGCCTCTGCTGCATAAGACTTTTGTATAACACGCTGTTTTTGCTCTAAGTAAATAAAGGATTCCTAAAAGTGGGATTTCCAAGAGCGTGGGTGTTTGTGGTGAACATGGCAAAATGACTCCCTTCCCATTATACAGATAGTCCAGGAAGTGGCGAACAGTTAATAAATGGTTAACACTTAAAGGGATTAGCCAAGACTTTTTTTCAATGTGCCTAAGCACAAATGGGCAGGTAGTTGCTAACTACCTATCTTTTTGTGTCCAGCACCAATCTCTGCCTGAACAGAGTGGTCACAGATGTCACGTTGACAAAGCAGCAGCTTCTTTTCTGCTGTGCTCTGTTGACAGGATATGACTGCAATGTCAAGCTGATTGACAGTCAGTTTCCTGATGCCTAACTGCAGGAAGCTTGCTGTCTATCAACATGACATCAGCAGTCATGCCCTGTCCATAGAGAAGCCCCGAAGAAAAAGAGCAGCTCTGTTGACATGGAACAGCTGAATCACCGGCAGTAGAGGTCAGTGACCACTTTGAGCCGGCATCGGTATCAACAGGCAGGTAGTTGCCTATGTTAGCAACTACCTGACAAGGTTGGGACAAAGTATTTTGGTGTCTTATACAGATGAAGCCAATGTCGCCCACCCCAAAGCAAAGGTAACAGGGCCCCTAATGAACCTCCTCCTTCCCCTCTGATGGGTTAGGTAGCAAACTCTGATGACAACTGCCACTAGAATTGTTACCTTTTTCACAAAAAAGTCATCAAAATTAAAGAAAAGCGGTGTACTTTAGGGATGTGACAGGGAGTGCAATTTAAAAAGTTAGATACAAAATCAATCATTTTTTGAGGACCATTTTGTCACGAACCGATTCAGTTAAGTCCAACGTACGACACAACGAACACTAACATGGGAATGGAAAAAGGTGGAGGAAAGCCATCACAATAGGGAACGAGGGATGGGGCACCTCCTAACTCAGCCTGTTCCTATCCCCAAGCTCCCCTAATGCCCTATGTGGGTCCTTCCCTCCGCCACCATCATGAACTACATTCCTAGCTGCCACCTCACTATACCCTGGCTAGTGCACTGGCCAGCTAGGATGCTAGCCTCACCACTACAGATGGTGAAAACACAGGCGGTACTGACAAGCACAAGACAGGCAAAGTCAGGGAATAAGGAAACTTGGCTTCCAAGCTGCTTCTGCAAACTTCACTCAGCAGAGGATACGGAACCAGGACCTCAAACATCTGATAGACGCTGACACCAGAGAGCTCACACTCATCGGCTGGTCTACAGAGAAACTATATCACCAACAGTCAGCTGATGCGTCAGGTGACTATTTGAAGGATGGTGGGAGTGGTCACCACCCACATCAGCTGACCAGAAACACCACAGCTGACAGCAAGGAAAACTGACATTAACTCTTGCTGGCCTGAAAGGAAAAAGCTACATTGAAATTATAGCGGAACCAGAGCTGCCATGTGGCATAAAATGAATTGTGACAAATTATATTTATTTTAAATGCAGAACCTAAAGATAGTTATGGAAACTAATAAAGTATAACTGAAGCTACAGAAGTAATTACTGAGGGAAACTATAGGCAGATGGGTAAGGAATTGGCTAAATGACAGGGAACAAAGAGTTGTCATAAATAGTATAGTCTCCAAATGGCATATAGTCAGCAGTGGGGTACCGCAGGGATCTGTCCTAGAACCGATTCTTTTTAACCTCTTTATTAGTGACCTTGCGGATGGGATTGAGTGTAAAGTGTCAGTCTTTGCTGACGACACCAAACTATGTAGGATATTGAAATCTGACCTGGACATTACAATATTGCAAAACGATCTCAATACGATGTTTGAACGGGCAAACACTTGGCAAATGAGATTTAATGTAGATAAATGTAGAGTAATGCAGCTAGGACGGAGTAATCCTATTGCTGCATATACATTAAATGAGACAATACTCAGGACTACAGAACAGGAGAAGGACTTGGGCATTCTGGTTACAAGTAAGCTGAGCAGTACTCAATTTCAAGCAGTAGCTGCAAAAACAAACAAAGAAAGAAAATTCTGTAATTTCAACATATTATTACCCTTTTATAAATCACTGGTGAGGCCACATCTAGAATATGGGATCCAGTTTTGGGCTCCACATTTTAGAAAGGATATTCAGAAGTTAGAATCAGATATCAGATCAAAGACGGGCAACTAGATTATTACAAGGGAAGGAAGGCCTCTCATATAATGAGAGGTTGGAAAAGTTGGGTTTGTTTAGCTTAGAAAAAAGACACCTCTGAGGAGATCAAATTTACATATATAAATATATGTGTGGCCATCACAAAACACTGGCACATGACTTATTCCTTCCTAAGACCATACTAAGGACCAGGGGGCACTCATTACAGGTGGAATAAAGGCGATTCCAGCAGCTAAATAGGAAAGGGTTCTTTACAGTTAGAGCAGTAAGACTGTGAAATGCCCCACTGCAAGATGTTGTAATGGCAGACACTATAACAGCTTTTAAAAAAAGGGCTAGACGATTTCCTTGATACACATAACATTGTGGGTTATAGTTAAATTAGTGATGAAATGTGCAGTTGGTGGAGGAAGGTTGGTTGTGGAAGAAGGTTGACCACAGTCACCAAGAAAACCATTGATAACACGTTACGCCGTAAAGGTTTAAAATCCTGCAGTGCCCGCAAGATCCCCTAGCTCAATAAGGCACATGTGCAGGCCCGTCTGAAGTTTGCCAATGAACACCTGGATGATTCTGTGAGTGATTGGGAGAAGGTGCTGTGGTTGGATGAGACAAAAATTGAGCTCATTGGCATTAACTCAACTCGCCGTGTTTGGAGGAAGAGAAATGCTGCCTATGACCCAAAGAACACCATCCCCACTGTCAAGCATGGGGGTAGAAACATTATGTTTTGGGGGTGTTTCTCTGCTAAGGGCGCAGGACTACTTCACCGCATCAATGGGAGAATGGATGGAGCTATTGTCACGATCCATGTTTGGATCTGTGGCAGATCTGGTTTCCTTCAGATTAAAACCTTTTTTCCTTTCAGGTCATCGGGGGTTAATGCAGTTTTTCCCCGGTGGCCGCTAATGTAATTGCATTGCAGCTGGTTCTGCTGATGTGGGTGGTGACCACTCCCACCTTCCTTTAAAAGGTCACCTGGTGCATCAGCTGACTGTTGGTTATACAGGTCCTTTGGATACCAACCTTGCTGGAATAGGAGCTTGCTGAGTGCTGTTGTTCTACAGCTGAATACTTCCTGGTGCCTTACTCTGCTGTGCGGTGCATTGCAGCAGAGAAAGCTAAGTGTGGTGTTTTTGTTTCTTTGTCCCTTTGTTGTTTGTAACTTTCCCAGTGTTGTATTAGTGCAACGGTGGGACCAGTGCTCTCACCTGCCAGTTCCCTACATAGGGATTAGAGCAGGGCAAGTGAGGGACTAGGTATCCTGGTCGGCGACGGGTTGAAAGAACCCGTATAGGGACAGTAGCAAGATCAGGGCACAGCCTCAGGTGAGTGCAGGAGGTGCCCATTCCCCGTTCCCTACCAACAGGGCCCACCGTTGTTAAAGTGTCCCCTGTGTACCCTTGTGTGTTTTGCCGTTTTGTGACCGACCACCTGCCAGGTCGTGTCACACCAGGACAGTCACATCATGACATTATAACCAAACCATTTTTTTTTTGGTGAGCTATGGCTCAAATGCAGGCCTTTGCCCAACTGCTTCAGACCCTCACCGACGAGTTTAAGGTGCTGCATGGTGATGTGGTGCAGCAGCTGCAGCAATTTGGTGGGGTTTTGGGCTTCGGCCCAGGTTCATGCTCAACCAGAGCCCAAGATATCTCTTCCTGACAGGTTCTCTGGTGGGAGAGATACATTTTTGTTTTTTCAGGAAGCCTGTAAGCTATACTTTAGGCTCTGCCCTCGTTCATCAGGGAGTGAGGAACAGCGTGTGGGGATTATAATCTCCCTTCTTAAGAGTGATCCTCATTCCTAGGCTTTCTCCCTACCAGCCGGTTCTCCATCTTTACGGTTGGTGGACGAGTTTTTTGCGGCTTTGGTGCTTGTGTATGGGGATCCTGATGGCGTCTCCCTGGCAGAATCCCGACTGCGTAAAATCAAGCAGGGGGCTCGGCCGGCTGAGGAGTACTGCTCGGAGTTCAGGAGGTGGGCCACTGACTCACAGTGGAATGACCCTGCCCTTAGGAGCCATTTTAGGCAGAGTCTGTCTCCAAGGTTGCAGGATACTCTTATGCAGTATGCCGCCCCCAGGTCGTTGGAGGCCGCCATGTCCCTTGCCATTCGGGTAGATAGACGCTTGAGGGAGAGACATACACCTAATGTGCCTCCGGTAGTCCTAGCTAGGGAGGGGGACACACCTGAGCAGGTGGATGAACTCATGCAGGTGGGAGGAGTTGTTTCCCAAACGGGGTTGCCTGCGGTTCACCATATTGTGTGGGCATGTTTTTACTGTGGGCAGACTGGTCATTTTATCGGTCTCTGCCCAGCTCGCACCAAAATACCTGTACCACCTAAGAAGCCGCGTCCCCCTGGTCGTGTGGAGGGAGGCAACCAGGGAGTGTATATTTCCTCCATATCTTCTCCTCAGTGTAACCTGTCAGCTGAAGTAGTGGTTGGTGGGGTAACTGAGTGTATACCGGTGCTTGTGGACAGTGGAGCAGGTGTCAATATGGTGGATGCTCATTTTGTCCAGACCCATGGCCTGAGGTGTAGAACACTAACTAAACCCCTAAGTGTCCAGGCCATTGACTCCGTACCACTCGGCCAGGGGTGGGTGACCCAAGTCGTGGATGATATACACCTGCGTATAGGGACTTGGCATCAGGAGTTCCTGTCGTGCTACGTCTTGGGGGGAATACCAACACCCATCGTTTTAGGACTCCCTTGCTTGAAAAAACACAACCCGGTCATAGATTGGCGGTCAAGGGAAGTGGTCAGCTGGCATCAGTCGTATAAGGGCTGCTGCCCAGGGGCAACTGTCTCTGCCGTCCTTCTACAACCTACCCCTTCCTCTCCAGTGGGGGAGGCAGAGATGCTGCCAGAGAGTAGGGGCAAGACTCTACCCTCACTACATATTAACCCGGTGTGTCAGAGACCTCTTAGGAGGAGGGGTCAGAGGAGGGTGGTGGTTCCCTCTGAGCATAATGGGGGTGTGAGTTTGGTGACACAGGGAACGCCTCAGTTGTCAAGTCCTCTAAGAATTCACCATCTTGTGGCAGACGCATGCATGAAAATAAACATTCAGGTCCGGACCTGTGTGTAAATGAGTATGTATGGGTTTCCACCAAAAACATCAGGTGGCAGTGTGCAACAGGGTCCTGGAGTTCCAGGGTGATTGGGCCATATCGGGTGTCAACCATTCTCAGCCCAGGGACTTATCAGTTGGAGTTACCCCAAGTTATACATGTACACAACTCATTCCCCAGGTCGGCCCTCTGGTGGTTTGTGGCGCCTCCGGAGCCTTCGTTGGTGGCATTTTCATCAGGCCACGTTTGCCATAAACCTGAGAGTCAGGTGACTGCCGAGGTGAACTTTGATGGATCAAGGCGTCCTCACCATAGGTTGTTATGTGGTGAGGTCCGGTGTTGAGTGTCCAGAGGCCCCTCATTGAAAGGGGGGTACTGTCACGATCCATGTTTGGATCTGTGGCAAATCTGGTTTCCTTCAGATTAAAACCTTTTTTCCTTTCAGGTCATCGGGGGTTAATGCAGTTTTTCCCCGGTGGCCGCTGGTGTAATTGCATTGCAGCTTGTTCTGCTGATGTGGGTGGTGACCACTCCCACCTTCCTTTAAAAGGTCACCTGGTGCATCAGCTGACTGTTGGTTATACAGGTCCTTTGGATACCAACCTTGCTGGAATAGGAGCTTGCTGAGTGCTGTTGTTCTACAGCTAAATACTTATTCCTGGTGCCTTACTCTGCTGTGCGGTGCATTGCAGCAGAGAAAGCTAAGTGTAGTGTTATTGTTTCTTTGTCCCTTTGTTGTTTGTAACTTTCCCAGTGTTGTATTAGTGCAGCGGTGGGACCAGTGCTCTCACCTGCCAGTTCCCTACATAGGGATTAGAGCAGGGCAAGTGAGGGACTAGGTATCCTGGTCGGCGATGGGTTGAAAGAACCCTTATAGGGATGGTAGCAAGATCAGGGCACAGCCTCAGGTGAGTGCAGGAGGTGCCCATTCCCCGTTCCCTACCGACAGGGCCCACCGTTGTTAAAGTGTCCCCTGTGTACCCTTGTGTGTTTCACCGTTTTGTGACCGACCACCTGCCAGTTCGTGTCACACCAGGACAGTCACATCGTGACAGCTATGTACCATAAAATCCTGAGTGACAACCTCCTTCCCTCCGCCAGGACATTAAAAATGGGTCATGGCTGGGTCTTCCAGCAAGACCATGCTTATTTCTCACTGCAAAATGAAAATAAATGTATATAATTTATACAATGTGATTTTCTGGATTTTATTTTTGATATTCTATGTCTCAGTGTTAAAATTAAGCTACCCTCAAAATTATATTGTTCATGTTCTTGTCAGTGGACAAACTTACAAAATCAGCAAGGGATCAAATAATTATTTCCTGCACTGTATCTGTCAGAATTTTCAAAGGTTTTATCGATTAATGAGATAAGAGTGACTCTTGACGGACAAGATAAAAGGGCCCGTGGCCGGATAAGTAACATGCACAGTAGAGTGCCAAGGAAATGCATGGGAAAAATTAAGTAGCAAGTTTTTGAAGGTCTTACCTCCTAATTTTGATCCTTTTTGGTCATAGATATTTTATAATTTTCTTTTTTTAAGATTAGTTATCATTTAGTGATTGCTCAATGGCACATCATATTGCAGTTTTAAATGTTTGTTTAGTATTTATCGTCATGCATATCCCGCGTTATATATGGTATGTTATGTTGTTTACCGATCAGATTAATTATTATATTTACGCGAAAAACTGAACTGACTGCTACACTGCTACTAAGTACTGATACATGTGCAATGTACATAATTGTGTAATGCATATTTTACTGTAATAGAATGCTTATTGCCATTCTATGTTTTTTGAATTATAAATAGTATATCCAGTTAAAGATATGATGACAAACTGAGTGGTTATTGTGTGTACAAAATTGTGGAAAATGAGAAACATGGAATAATTCACATGCCTTGAGCAAGTGGTAAATCTAAATTTAATGTCAACATATTTTACATGGTGAATCCTTATGCCAAAAGGAACAAATTTGAGGGGTAAGACTTACCAATTTGCAATGTTCATTTTTTCTTGGCACCCTAATGCACAGTCCTCCACTTCCACTCAGCAAGGTGGAGGTGGGGTACTGCTATGGGCTGGTATTACTAAAGATGAACTAGTTGGACCTTTTGCGGTTGAAAATGGACTCAAAATCAACTCCCGATCCTACTGCCAGTGATTGAAGACACTTTCCTCAAACAGTGGTACAAGAAAAGTCTGCATCTTTCATGAAAACAATGATTTTTATGAAGGACAATGCTTCATCGCAGCATCAAATTTTCCAATGCTTGACTACCAGTACAGGCCTTAAAGATTAAAGAATCATGACATGGCCCATTCCTCACTTGGCATAAACCCTATTGAGAACTTGTGGGCCCTTCTTAACCCTTTACCAAGATATGACATACTGGTATGTCATATGTTGGCACGCCAAGCCCCCATCTTTCCCTGCACTTGACAGTGTCACGGGTTTACTGCGACAGAGAGGAGGCAGAAGACCACAACGTCTGATTTCTCCTACTTCTGCACTGACTAGAAGCACTTCACCTTCATATTAAACCTTCTGAGTTTCTTTTGGCAGTGCAGGGGTTAATCGGCTCAGTTGAGAACTCCTGGAAGCTTTCCTGTGTTAAGGCTCTCAGCTGTGCACTGTTAGCCAGTCCCATCTCTTATATAATCTGGGCCCTGGCTTTTTGGAGGTCGTCTACTGACACTGAGTGAAACGACCCAGCGCTCCGTAGCCAGTTCTGTAGAGGGTATCAGTAAGGGTGATGGACACCTTAGCCCTGTATGAGACTCCAGATTCCCTTGAGGCGGCCATGTCTCTGGCTATCCAGGTGGATTGTCGTCTTAGCAAGGACACCCTAATGTGCGGGACGTCTGGGGCCATGGGAAACCCGGTCTGAGTCATCTAAGGAACCTATGCAGTTGGGTGGGGCAGCTCATCCTGGAAAGCAGTCTGTTATTTGGCGTAAAGGGGGAGAATGTTTTCACTGTGGTAGAAAGGGCCATTTTGTGGGCACGTATCCTTCTTTATCTCACTGTAAATAGCCACCAGAAAACTAAGAAGCCTGGGTTGCAGGGAGGTTAGCAAACCAGGTGGGTAGGACACAAATTTTTCTGCCTGCTGAAATCCAGGTGTTTACCTCTGTTGTTTATGTGTATATATTTGTATGTTTGGTATTTTTCCTTACCCCTGTTTGTATTTCCTTGTTAGTCTGGTTGGTGTATTATGGTACACTACTACTCCCCTCTTCCCTTTTTGGGGAAGGGTACAGACTGAGGATGGATTCAGGAGCTAAGGCAAGACAAGTAGCCCCAGCATCTTCACCTTCAGAAGTAATCCGGGGAACAGGGCGAACTTTGGAACCTCTAGCGTTAGGGGCAGGGAAGGAGCCCTTGGTCCTGGAACACCTAACAACAGAGTCGTGACAGATGGCTGACTTAATCAGCCATCATGTGCCTCTTAACAGCCTCTCCACCGGCTTTTAACCTGTTAAATCCCACTGTCAATCTCTGGTGCTACAAAATATCTCATTAATATATCAACTTTATTAAATATAAAATATGATGGATTTTGTTAAACAAAAGAGCAGCTCAACAAGTCTTTCAAGGCTATAAACAGTATATAATTAGTAAGCCCACATATCTATTGCACCATGAAAGATAATGGTTAAGATAGACATCAGTTAGAAGAGTATAGGAGGCAAACTTACATAGTAAAAATGTGGAGCCCTGTTAGTTGTGTAGCCCGGCGCCTGAATGCGCGTTTCACCCAGCTTCGCTGAGGAAGGTGTCCTGTTCTATCTTATGCATATGTTAACCATTAGGGAATGTACTGCAATAGATATGTGGGCATTCTATTTATATACTGTTTATAGCCTTGGGTGGTTTGTTATCCATTGAGCTACTCTCTTTTTTGACAAAATCAGTCACATTTTATATTTAATAAAGTTGATATATTTGTGCTATATTTTGTTGCACCATTTTTCTTTTGGTTCATATCACGATATATAACCCATTCTGAATCTGAAGTTTTTATACCTTTAATACCAATCTCTCACTTTTTACTAATCACATAAGGATGGCCTTATTTTGGCCCCATGATTATCACAAACATTTAGTTCAAGAGCCCTTACTTATCATAGGCATTTTGTGAAGCTTCCGAATTCTAATGTAAAATCTGTAACATCAAGACCACTAAATTATTATGTATGTATAGTGGAGCGCCCCCAGACACAGGGCCACGGGTTACTCAATCCGGGGTTGTCACGGTGGCTAGACCCGGTCCGTGACCCTGCTAAGGGGCGTCCAATGAAAGGTGATGGTGCGAGGTGCAGGGTGCGAGGAATAACGAGGACACAGGGTTGCAGTCTCTTTACCTTTTTACTGAAAGCTTCGGGATCCGCAATCCAGAGCACTGCTAACAGGGCTGGCTGAGTCCGGCCAGTCCGAAGGCACATCCAGAGCTCCCTTTGCAGGTGGGGATCAGTGTCTACCTTCTAGCGCCTATCTGTTGTAGTCCTTCCCTGCTGAGCACCATGGGATAGTCCTCACAATTGTCGTATCTGTTCTTCCTCTCTCCGTCCCCCTGATAATATGGATAGGACTCACCTTTATGACAGGAAGGCCTGGAGTTATTCTGGGACCCTAGAGATACCCCTCTCCCACGATTGCCTCCTATGTCCATGTAGGTGATTTAAGGTAGACAGCCAACCTGTAATTAACTGTCCTTCCACTGTTTGAAGTAATCTGTGGAGTCTGTTACTTCCTCGGTGCTCCGGCCACCGGCTACGCGCCTCAGAAGGATGTTGCCACAGTCTTAGGGACACGACTCCTTCTGGTTCTATCTCCTACGTACTATGATCCCGCTTCTCACTTCTCCACAATATACTTCACTTCGTGTCCTTCCTTGAGATGGCACCGCAAGATAGTGCAGGCGCGGCTCCGTACAATCTGTCCTTTCTGCTAAGTACCTGCTAGGTTCCCACTCCTGACAGGTCCTCTCCCGAGCTCTCCCGGGCTGCTTTCTACCTAACTTCCTGTCCTCCCCCAGTTTTACAAAGTGTGAGGAGTGGCCTAATACATAGAGCCTTTTGCTCCCCCTGGTGGCCGGAGTGTGAAGTGTAATGTGTGACTGTGATACCTGGTCAGGTGAACTCCTTTAGTGCAATCAGACATAACATCACTCCCCTTAGTGGCAGAGCGACATTACTGCAACGACCAGGACTCTGGGGTGCTGCACTCCCCCCCCCCCCCGGTTACATCCGGTACTCCCGGACTGGGAAAAGAAGAATAACAATACATGTTAATAGACAACACACAAAATTTTACATACTACGAACAAGTAAATAAACAGTGCTTTCCGTTATGGAAGGTAAGGACGCTTGAACGTTGCAAAAGATTGGTCATGCACAGTTCATGACTCACAGTTCAGTAGGTGCAACCATAGAACAGCAGGGACCCCGGGTAAACTAAGGGGTCCCTGTGAAAGTTCTGGAGTGATTCACTGTCCATCACACCATTGTCCATTTTTAAACCTGTAACACAGATATTTACACAAACATTTTCAACCAAATAGCAACTATCGTTAATATCTCCAAGTTTTATCAGGGCATATTTTCAGGTGGTTTCTGGATATGGCCGTTGAGGTCTCCCCTCCGTCTTTGCTGATGAGACAGACCTTCGTATTGTCGAAATCGGAGGGCAGAATGGTATACGGTTCCGCTTCTCATTGATCATCAAGCTTGTGTAGTCTCATCTTTCGTTTGAGTACCTGCTCACCAGGTGACAATGGAGCCGCGGGAGCATACTGGTTGTAGTCCCTCTCTTGTTTTTGTCTGGCTTGAGCGAGACTTCTTTCTACACATTCCTGTACTTTGCGGTACCTTTGCTGCCTCTCGGTATCCCAATCCGCATCTGGTGATATATCTTTGGGGGTCAGGACCCCCATGTCCAGATCGACGGGTAACTTGCTCGACCTTCCTCGCATCAGGTACGCTGGGGTGCAGTTGGTGGAATTCACCGGGATGTGGTTATACATATCTACCAAGTCTGGTAACTTTGTGGGCCACAAGTTCCACTCCTCTACAGGAAAGGTCTTCAGTAAGTCGATCACCACTTGGTTCATCTTCTGATCTTCTTACATCCGTACAAATTGCAGAACTCCTGGAACACCTCTGCTTCAAATGCTGGTCCCTGATTGGTCAACACCTTCTCCGGGTACCCATGGGGTCTACAGAAGTACTGCTGGACGGTTTTGGCAGCCGTCCTAGCCGTTAGATCTTTGACCGGTACGACTACCAGGAATCTGGAGTAGTGGTCCACAATGGTGAGAGCGTAGATATAACCTAACCGGCTAGGTGTTAGCTTTACGTGATCCAGCGCGACCAACTCGAGCGGCCGTTTGGTGATGATGGGCTGCAAGGGAGCCCGTTGGCTGTCACGATCCTTCCGGCGTAGGCTACAGGGGCCACACCCCCGACACCACTTCTCGATGGCTTTCTTCATGCCGATCCAGTAGAACCTCCCATGGAGTAGCCTCTCCAGCTTCCTCCATCCGAAGTGTCCTGCCCCATCGTGGTACGCTCCCAGTACCATTGGCACATCTTGTCTTGGGACCACGATCTGCCATACCAATTCATGAGTGCGGTGGTCGATGCTCCTTTGGCACAGCTTGCCATCGTGAATAAACAGTTTGCCCTTCTCCTTACACAACTGTAATGCCTCTGGTGGATCATCCGGGCCGGGATGCAAACCTGCCTGCGTCAGGAGCTCTTTCACCCAACGGACCGCAGGGTCACCATCCTGGTTCTCTGTCCACCCGTGATGGGGCAGGGGATTCAACGGAGCGCCCTGTTTTTTTCTGCGCCTGTTCTCCACCTGATGGGAACACTGGGTTGCCTTGGGGCGATGGAAACCGGGCAGCTCTACTTCTTCAAATGCTTCTGGATCTTCCCCCCATTTTGGGCAAGTGTGGCATTCGGGACAACGCATCGGCATTCGCATTCTTATGCCCCGCCCGGTACTTGATGGTGAAGTCGTAATTAGACAACCGGGCCATCCACCGCTGCTCCAAGGCACCAAGTTTTGCTGTGTCCAAGTGCGTTAGTGGATTATTATCTGTGAAGACGGTGAATTTTGCCGAGGCCAGGTAGTGCTTGAACCTCTCCGTCACGACCCAAACGACGGCAAGGAACTCCAGCTTAAAGGAACTGTAGTTGTCTGGGTTCCTTTCAGTGGGGCAAAGTTTCCTGCTGGCGTAAGCAATTACTCTTTCCTTGCCCTTCTGGACCTGGGACAGCACAGCTCCCAGCCCCACGTTGCTGGCATCCGTATACAATACAAACGGTTGGTCATATTCAGGGTAGGCTAGTACTTCGTGTCCCGTCAGTGCCGATTTTAAGCAGGTGAACGATCCTTCCAGTCCGTCATTCCAATCAAACGGGGTATTCTTACCCTTGGGTTTCTTGGGTTGGCCCACCAACAGGTCTTGCAATGGCGCAGCTTTCTTGGTGAAGTCTTTGATAAACCTCCAGTAGTAGCCTACCAACCCGAGGAACTGCCGGACTTCATGGAGGTTACTGGGCTGCGGCCAGTCTTTGATCACCGTGACCTTGTCGGGGTCTGGGGCCACTCCTTCGGCACTCACCACATGGCCCAGGTACTGCACTTTGGGTTTTAGCAGATGGGATTTGGACAGTTTCACCTTTAAGCCAAAATTGGACAACGCTTCAAACACCTCGGCCAGGTGCTTCAAATGGTCTTCATAGGTCTTAGAGAAGACAATGACATCGTCTAGATATAGCAGCACGGTCTCAAAGGTCTTGTGTCCCAAACAGCACTCCATCATCCTCTGGAACGTCCCCGGGGCATTACACAATCCGAAGGGCATGTAGTTGAACTCACAGAGACTCATCGGCGTCGTGAAGGCCGTCTTTTCCTTGTCCGCCTCTGCCACGGGAACCTGCCAGTACCCACTGGTGAGATCTAAGGTAGAGAAGTAATTAGCAGACTTTAAAGCAGCCAAGGACTCCTCTATCCTAGGCAGGGGGTATGCGTCCTTATGTGTAATGTGGTTTAATTGCCTATAATCCACACACATCCTCATGGTGCCATCTTTCTTCCTAACGAGGACTACCCCAGCCTCCTTCATCTCTCGCAACATGTCCTTGGCACACTGATAATGAGCTGGGGGTACAGGACGGTATCTTTCTTTTACGGGTGGGTGATCTCCTGTGGGGATGTGATGTTGAATCCCTTTTACCCGCCCGAAATCAAGGGGGTGTTTGCTGAATACCCGCTCATTCTCATGAACCACTCTGTAGGCCCTTGTATCTGGTGAGATGGAGTAGAATCAGTGCCCACCTGTAATTCTTGACACCAATTTTTCGATTGCTCTGCAGAGCCGTTGTCCTCCGCTGGTTTGGACGGAGCCAAGGGCCCAGGTGCCTGTATCACGCTATTATTAACAGTAAACAACTTGGCAAGTGTGACATATTTAGTTAGGTGATATAGAAAATGCAAAGCACAGCCGAGGGGGGAGGTGCACAGTCGATAGGTGCCCAAACCTTGATATATAGAAAACAAGTGACTAGCACACTCCTAGGGATTGTGATGCAAAATGGAGGGGTTTATTTACATACAAAGTCACAAACGTTTCGGTCAACTCTAGACCTTCATCAGTGTGCTAAGTACACCTGTATGTAAGGTTGAGCCCCAAATGGAATGTAAATAAATGGCATCAAAAAATATAACTGGTAAACTCGAACCAGGACAAACAAATTGGAGATGTCTAATGGAAAGGGTTAAGCCAAGGGGAGGGGAGAAAGCCCTTATAGCTAAAGAGCTATGACGCAAATCAGCGCACAGGAGAGACCAAACTCCGCGGCGTCATAGCTCTTTAGCTATAAGGGCTTTCTCCCCTCCCCTTGGCTTAACCCTTTCCATTAGACATCTCCAATTTGTTTGTCCTGGTTCGAGTTTACCAGTTATATTTTTTGATGCCATTTATTTACATTCCATTTGGGGCTCAACCTTACATACAGGTGTACTTAGCACACTGATGAAGGTCTAGAGTTGACCGAAACGTTTGTGACTTTGTATGTAAATAAACCCCTCCATTTTGCATCACAATCCCTAGGAGTATATTTAGTTAGGTGGACTTCTGCCTCTCCGCAGTTAAGAACACGTACCGGCACCCTCCCCATGCGGACGTCAACCACCCCTCTGGCTGTCAGGAGGGTAGGCCTATTATCCGAATACACGGGTTCTACCAGGGCCTGATAGTCTTTACCCCCGAGGCCTATGGCTGCCCGACACCATATTAACATTTCACTCCTGGGGGGCATTGCAATGGGGTTCAAATCACTCACTGTGACCCGGCCAATTTCACCACCAGTCAGCTCCACCTGCTGTCTCTGCATTAGGGCTCTGATTTCTTTCTGCAAGGCACGTTGTTCACTGTAACCAGCTGTCTCTGCTACCTGCTGCAACAAGACAATAACTTCTGCAAGACAATTTTCTATGATATTAGTACCGATGGTCATCATGGGGTTACATTCACATCGGTCAATATCAGCAATGACAAGTCCCTGGGCCTCCAGTTCTACCCGCCCCACGTTAATAGTGACCTCTTTATACCCCACTTGCGGCAGCGGCTGACCATTACTAGCTATTATGGTAAAATCATCATCTGTAATCGGTAATGTCGGTGTCCTCCCAATAACATCTATAAAGAATGTAGGGCATAGTTGTCACCTGGGAACCGGTGTCCAGCAAAGCATTCATGGGGATACCGTTGGGGAGAACTGGTCGCCCTCCGATGTATTTGGCTCTCCAATAATGCGGGCCTGACCATTCTACTCCTGGGGGTTGGCCCCCTGCCCCAGGGTTTGCTCGTTTAACTGACAGTACCTTGCAAGATGGCTCACCTGGTGGCAGCGGCGGCAGATAGGTCCTCCATCCCGATGAAAGCGATCGTCGTCTCTGCCTCTGGTCGGCGGTACTCTCCTTGGTCGCTGCCAGAGGACATCCTCCGGTCTGGAAGCCAACTGGATCTTCTCCTTGGGGGCTTCCTGTAGGGATTGGACGGTCCAGGCTAGGGCAGCAACGCTCCTGGTCAGCTCTTGTATCTGGAGGCGCAGTCCTGCAGGGGAGTTGTCTTCCAGGGTCTGGGCATCGGCCTCGGTGGAAACGGGTGCATCCGGCGCCCCCTCCTGGTGGTACGTGAGGGCTTGACGACTGGGAAGTGTGGCACGGCTGGGCTGTCACTCCGGTAGTGCCTGGATGGCTTTATCTTTGAATTGCGCAAAAGTCAGGTCTGGATTCTGCATGGCCAGGAAGTGTAGCTGTGCCCTTTGGTTACTGCACAGGAGCCTCTCGATGAACCGCTCCTTCAGGAGTTTATCTTCATCCTGCATGCTGTTTGGGTCACTTTGTTTGATGGCCCGCAGCGCCTCCTGAAGATTAAGGGCATAGTCCCGTAAGCTATCCTGCGGCCTCTGCTTGCACCCATAGAACGTCAATTTAATTTCCGTAGCGGTGCGGGTGTCGAAGGTGGTTTTAAGCTTTGCAAATACCTGTTGCGCAGTTTTCTTGTCCGCAACGGGCCAGGACTTCACTTCCCTCAATGCCGCTCCAAAGAGTTGGCCGGGTATCATATGAACTTTCTGAGGCTCCGTCAAGGGACAAAACTCGAGCAGGCCACAAATCCTCTCTTTAAAGTCAGTTAACGTATGGGCTTCTCCGGAGTATCGTGGGAGCCAGGCGGCTCCTGGTAGGTACGGCATAGACAAGGGCATTATGGCTGTTGTAGCAGCGGCAGTATCCGGCTGGTTGATGGGAGCGGCAAGCCCCACGGCATCCGGCGGTGATACCAGACCCGTGGCTGCGTCTACCACGGAATCTGGAAGTGCTCCCGAGTCTGCAGCTGTGGCCGCCACCTCCGCTCCTCAAGGATTCCGACATGGCCGTTCTTCCCCCCCGCTAACCTGTCGGGGTTCTCCTTCCGGGATCGGCGCCGGGGTCGGGGTTCTTCTTCTGGTATCGGCACCTCACCGCGTCTTCCCGCTCCGCGCTCTTTTCCAGCCGACTCCACCCACGAAGCTATGGCTCCTCCCCTCGCGCTCCACACGGCACGGCAATGGCAGATTTTTGGTGGCAAATAGCGATACACAGTCTTTGCAATAAGTCACAGTTCAATCACAGTTCCAAGGCACACATGACCTGATTCTTCAGGTTTAAGTACATCCTGTTTGTGACGCCAAGTTGGAGCGCCCCCAGACACAGGGCCACAGGTTACTCAATCCGGGGTTGTCACGGTGGCTAGACCCGGTCCGTGACCCTGCTAAGGGGCGTCCAATGAAAGGTGATGGTGCGAGGTGCAGGGTGCGAGGAATAACGAGGACACAGGGTTGCAGTCTCTTTACCTTTTTACTGAAGTGTCATGATTCCAATGGCAGGGAATCACAAAAGGACAAGCACCAACGAGCTCTAGGGTGATGGAACCTGAGCTGACCGCGACCCTAAACCTGAACACACAAATAACAATAGCCGGGGAACGTGCCTACGTTGATCCTAGACGTCTCGCACCAGCCGAAGATCTAACTTCCCCTATTAGAAGAAACACAGACCTCTCTTGCCTCCAGAGAAATACCCCACAGAAATAGCAGCCCCCCACATATAATGACGGTGAAATGAGAGGAAGGCACATACACAGTATGAAATCAGATTCAGCAAAATGAGGCCCGCTAAAACTAGATAGCAGAGGATACAAAAGTAAACTGCGCAGTCAGCAAAAAACCCTTCAAAAAACCATCCTGTAATTACTTGAACTCATGTTCCAACTCATGGAACATGAGGAGCAATTACAGCCCGCTAGAGCAACCAGCAGCAAAGAAACAATTATATGCAAGCTGGACAAGACAAAAATAAATCAAAACGTGGAACAAGAAAATCAAAAACTTAGCTTGTCCTGAAGATTACTGAAGCCAGAAGCTGAGGTAACAAAACACTCTGATAACCTTGATAGCCGGCGGGGAAATGACAAGAAAGCCCGGTTAAATAGGAAACTCCCAAATCCTAATAGAACAGGTGGACACCAGAGACAGCAGAACACAAATCACCCAGTACCATCAGTAACCACCAGAGGGAGCCCAAAAACAGAACTCACAACAGTACCCCCCCCTTGAGGAGGGGTCACCGAACCCTCACGAGAACCACCAGGGCGACCAGGATGAGCCCTATGAAAAGCGCGGACCAAATCATCAGCATGAACATCAGAGGCAACCACCCAAGAATTATCCTCCTGACCATAACCCTTCCACTTGACCAAATATTGGAGTTTCCGTCTGGAAACACGACAATCCAAGATGTTCTCCACAACATACTCCAATTCTCCCTCCACCAGCACCGGAGCAGGAGGCTCAGGCGAAGGAACAACAGGTACCTCATACCTCCGCAACAACGACCGATGGAACACATTATGAATAGCAAACGATGCCGGGAGATCCAAACGAAACGACACAGGGTTAAGAATTTCCAAGATCCTATAAGGACCGATGAACCGAGGCTTGAACTTAGGAGAAGAGACCTTCATAGGAACAAAACGAGAAGACAACCACACCAAGTCCCCAACACGAAGTCGAGGACCCACGCGGCGACGGCGATTAGCAAACTGCTGAGCCTTCTCCTGGGACAACTTCAAATTGTCCACCACATGACTCCAAATCTGATGCAACCTATCCACCACCATGTCCACTCCAGGACAATCAGAAGGCTCCACCTGACCAGAGGAAAAACGAGGATGAAACCCCGAATTACAAAAGAAAGGAGAAACCAAGGTAGCAGAACTAGCCCGATTATTAAGGGCAAACTCGGCCAGCGGCAAAAAGGTAACCCAGTCATCCTGATCAGCAGAAACAAAACACCTCAAATAAGTTTCCAAGGTCTGATTAGTTCGCTCCGTCTGGCCATTCGTCTGAGGGTGGAATGCAGACGAAAAGGACAAATCAATGCCCATCTTAGCACAGAACGTCCGCCAAAATCTAGACACAAACTGGGATCCCCTGTCAGAAACGATGTTCTCCGGAATCCCATGCAAACGAACCACGTTCTGGAAAAACAGAGGGACCAACTCAGAGGAGGAAGGCAACTTAGGCAAGGGTACAAGATGAACCATTTTAGAAAAGCGGTCACACACAACCCAGATGACAGACATTTTTTGAGAGACAGGGAGATCCGAAATAAAGTCCATGGAAATGTGCGTCCAAGGCCTCTTCGGGATAGGCAAAGGTGACAACAATCCACTGGCTCGAGAACAGCAAGGCTTAGCCCGAGCACAAACCTCACAAGACTGCACAAAAGAACGCACATCCCTAGACAAGGAAGGCCACCAAAAAGACCTGGCCACCAAGTCTCTAGTACCAAATATTCCAGGATGACCTGCCAACGCAGAAGAATGGACCTCAGAGATGACTCTACTGGTCCAGCTATCCGGAACAAACAGTCTCTCAGGCGGACAACGATCAGGTTTACCCGCCTGAAACTCCTGCAAAGCACGTCGCAAGTCTGGGAAGACGGCCGACAAAATCACCCTATCCCTAAGGATACCAGTGGGCTCAGAATTTCCAGGGGAGTCAGGCACAAAACTCCTAGAAAGAGCATCCGCCTTCACATTCTTTGAACCTGGCAGGTATGAAACCACAAAATTGAAACGAGAGAAAAACAGTGACCAACGAGCCTGTCTAGGATTCAGACGCCTGGCAGACTCAAGGTAAATCAGATTTTTGTGATCAGTCAAGACCACCACACGATGTCTAGCACCCTCCAGCCAATGACGCCACTCCTCAAATGCCCACTTCATGGCCAAAAGTTCCCGATTACCCACATCATAATTCCGCTCAGCGGGCGAAAATTTTCTAGAAAAGAACGCACATGGCTTCATCACCGAGCAATCGGAGCTTCTCTGTGACAAAACCGCCCCCGCTCCAATCTCGGAAGCATCAACCTCAACTTGGAAAGGAAGCGAAACATCAGGCTGACGCAACACAGGAGCAGAAGAAAACCGGCGTTTAAGTTCCTGAAAGGCCTCCACAGCCGCAGGAGACCAATCAGCAACATCAGCACCCTTCTTAGTCAAATCCGTCAAAGGCTTAACAACACTAGAAAAATTAGTTATAAAACGATGATAGAAATTAGCAAAGCCCAAGAACTTCTGCAGACTCTTAAGAGATGCAGGCTGCGTCCAGTCACAAATAGCCCGAACCTTGACGGGATCCATCTCAATAGTAGAAGGGGAAAAAATATACCCCAAGAAAGAAATCTTCTGGACTCCAAAGAGACACTTTGAGCCCTTTACAAACAAGGAATTAGCCCGCAGGACCTGAAACACCTTCCTGACCTGCTGAACATGAGACTCCCAGTCATCAGAAAAAAACAAAATATCATCCAAATACACAATCATAAATTTATCCAGATATTCACGGAAAATATCGTGCATAAAGGACTGGAAGACTGAAGGAGCATTAGAAAGTCCGAAAGGCATTACCAAATACTCAAAATGGCCCTCAGGCGTATTAAATGCGGTTTTCCACTCATCACCTTGCTTTATTCGTATAAGATTATACGCACCCCGGAGATCAATCTTAGTGAACCATTTAGCCCCCTTAATGCGAGCAAACAAATCAGTCAACAAAGGCAAAGGATACTGATATTTTACGGTAATCTTATTCAAAAGACGATAATCTATACAAGGTCTCAAGGACCCATCTTTCTTGGCCACGAAAAAAAAACCTGCTCCCAAAGGGGACGAAGATGGACGGATATGTCCCTTTTCCAAGGACTCCTTAACATAATCCCGCATAGCAGTATGCTCTGGCACTGACAGATTGAACAAACGACCTTTAGGAAATTTACTACCAGGAATTAAATCTATAGCACAATCGCAATCCCTGTGAGGAGGAAGCGAACTGAGCTTAGGCTCCTCAAAAACATCCCGATAATCCGACAAAAATACAGGAACCTCAGAAGGAGTAGATGAAGCGATAGAAATCGGAGGTGCATCATCATGAACCCCCTGACATCCCCAGCTTAACACAGACATTGTTTTCCAGTCAAGGACTGGATTATGAGTTTGTAACCATGGCAGACCAAGTACTAGAACATCATGTAAATTATACAACACCAGGAAGCGAATCACCTCCTGATGAACGGGAGTCATACGCATGGTCACTTGTGTCCAGTACTGAGATTTATTCATAGCTAAAGGTGTAGAGTCAATTCCTTTCAAAGGAATAGGGACTTCCAGAGGCTCAAGACTAAACCCACATCGCTTGGCAAATGACCAATCCATAAGACTCAGGGCAGCGCCTGAATCTACATAGGCATCGACGGAAATGGATGATTGATGAGCAAATCAGAGTCACAGACAGAATGAACTTAGACTGTAACGTACTAATGGCAACAGACTTATCAACCTTTTTTGTGCGTTTAGAGCATGCTGATATAACATGAGCTGAATCACCACAATAAAAGCACAACCCATTTTTCCGCCTATAGTTTTGCCGTTCACTTCTAGACTGAACTCTATCACATTGCATTGTCTCAAGTGCCTGTTCAGAAGACACCGCCAAATGGTGCACAGGTTTGCGCTCCCGTAAACGCCGATCAATCTGAATAGCCATAGTCATAGACTCATTCAGACCCGTAGGCGCAGGGAACCCCACCATAACATCTTTAATGGCCTCAGAAAGGCCATCTCTGAACTTTGCAGCCAGGGCGCACTCATTCCACTGAGTAAGCACTGACCATTTCCGAAATTTTTGACAATATATTTCTGCTTCATCTTGCCCCTGAGAGAGCTAATAAAGCTTTTTCAGCCTGAATCTCTTGGTTAGGTTCCTCATAGAGCAAACCCAATGCCAGAAAAAACGCATCCACATTAAGCAACGCAGGATCCCCTGGTGCCAATGCAAATGCCCAATTTTGAGGGTCACCCTGCAGGAAAGATATAATAATCTTAACCTGCTGAGCAGGGTCTCCAGAAGAGCGAGATTTCAAAGAAAGGAACAGCTTGCAATTGTTCCTAAAATTCAGAAAACTAGATCTATCTCCAGCAAAGAACTCTGGAATAGGAATTCTAGGTTCAGACATAGGAGCATGTACAACAAAATCTTGTATATTTTGAACCTTAGCAGCAAGATTATTCAAGCTGGAAGCTAAACTCTGGACGTCCATGATAAACAGCTAAAGTCAGAGCCATTCAAGGATTAAGAGGAGGAAAAAAAAAAAAAATCAGCCAGGCTGCAATTAGGGCTAGGCAGCAACCTCAGAGGAGAAAAAAAAAAAAAAAAAAACTTCCTCAGACTATTTTTCCTCCTACTTCAGCCCAAACATTTTTGGCCGGCTATACTGTCATGATTCCAATGGCAGGGAATCACAAAAGGACAAGCACCAACGAGCTCTAGGGTGATGGAACCTGAGCTGACCGCGACCCTAAACCTGAACACACAAATAACAATAGCCGGGGAACGTGCCTACGTTGATCCTAGACGTCTCGCACCAGCCTAAGATCTAACTTCCCCTATTAGAAGAAACACAGACCTCTCTTGCCTCCAGAGAAATACCCCACAGAAATAGCAGCCCCCCACATATAATGACGGTGAAATGAGAGGAAGGCACATACACAGTATGAAATCAGATTCAGCAAAATGAGGCCCGCTAAAACTAGATAGCAGAGGATACAAAAGTAAACTGCGCGGTCAGCAAAAAACCCTTCAAAAAACCATCCTGTAATTACTTGAACTCATGTTCCAACTCATGGAACATGAGGAGCAATTACAGCCCGCTAGAGCAACCAGCAGCAAAGAAACAATTATATGCAAGCTGGACAAGACAAAAATAAATCAAAACGTGGAACAAGAAAATCAAAAACTTAGCTTGTCCTGAAGATTACTGAAGCCAGAAGCTGAGGTAACAAAACACTCTGATAACCTTGATAGCCGGCGGGGAAATGACAAGAAAGCCCGGTTAAATAGGAAACTCCCAAATCCTAATAGAACAGGTGGACACCAGAGACAGCAGAACACAAATCACCCAGTACCATCAGTAACCACCAGAGGGAGCCCAAAAACAGAACTCACAACACTGAAGGCTTCGGGATCCGCAATCCAGAGCACTGCGAACAGGGCTGGCTGAGTCCGGCCGGTCCGAAGGCACATCCAGAGCTCCCTTTGCAGGTGGGGATCAGTGTCTACCTTCTAGCGCCTGTGTGTTGTAGTCCTTCCCTGCTGAGCACCACGGGATAGTCCTCACAACTGTCGTATCTGTTCTTCCTCTCTCCGTCCCCCTGATAATAAGGATAGGACACACCTTTATGACAGGTAGGCCTGGAGTTATTCTGGGACCCTAGAGACGCCCCTCTCCCACGATTGCCTCCTATGTCTGTGTAGGTGATTTAAGGTAGACAGCCAACCTTTAATTAACTGTCCTGCCAATGTTTGAAGTAATGCGTGGAGTCTGTTACTTCCTCGGTGCTCCGGCCACCGGCTACGCGCCTCAGAAGGATGTTGCCACAGTCTTAGGGACACGACTCCTTCTGGTTCTATCTCCTACATACTATGATCCCGCTTCTCACTTCTCCACAATATACTTCACTTCGTGTCCTTCCTTGAGATGCCACCGCAAGATAGTGCAGGCACGGCTCCGTACAATGTGTCCTTTCTGCTAAGTACCTGCCAGGTTCCCACTCCTGACAGGTCCTCTCCCGAGCTCTCCCGGGCTGCTTTCTACCTAACTTCCTGTCCTCCCCCAGTTTTACCAAAGTGTGAGGAGTGGCCTAATACATAGAGCCTTTTGCTCCCCCTGGTGGCCGGAGTGTGAAGTGTAATGTGTGACTGTGATACCTGGTCAGGTGAACTCCTTTAGTGCAATCAGACATAACATCACTCCCCTTAGTGGCAGAGCGACATTACTGCAACGACCAGGACTCTGGGGCGCTGCAATAGCATGTAATAGTTTATTTCTGACATTGCCAAATAAACCATTTGGACTTACATTTAAAGGACAGAATGTGATTGCAACTTCTGGACCTCCTATATTCATACAATTTAGATCACAGGATTATTTTATCATAAGAACCACCCCTGCATTGTAGAAATCCTTGTTCTGGTAGCCCCTGTCCTGGAGTTTGCAGCTCTTCATAGGTCTAATACATAAAAACAGTGTTAATAAAAAGTAGATGCGTTTCCCATAGAAGTCTTTCAGATTCTATCTGCAGCTTACATAATAGAAGAATTGATTTGATTGGATGTTATAAATATTTTCTCCTGTTTTCTTTGTCTTTAGTTTTCATGCTTGAGCCCCATTATGTAAATTACATACAAAAGAACAAAACACTAATAACAATTGTTTTCTGCCATACGGTATGATGTATTGTCACTTAGTGCTGTCTCGTTATTAAAACATTCCATCCTGGGCAATAAGGGGTTATAAACGTGTTTATCTGGCATTATAGAAGTTTCCCACATGCTGAGACAGTCATTAAAATGTAATTTTTAACAAAATCTTTATATTTTTACTTCATATATGCAATTATATAAATATTACCTTTACAATTACTGGTAATTAGGTGTCTATTTTATAAAGTTGCAGCTCATTAACCCAAACTAAGAAGCTATTAATACTCACATCCACAAGAAGCCTTTATCGGCTGCTTCTGATGCTGTGCTTTTTATCTTTACCTTAAACACATGGAAACTATGGAGTCAATTGAAATATTTAAAAGAGCCCTCCCATGGAGACTTTTTTCATTATACATGTGTGTATATGCATGTAATGCACTGCTAATGTGTTAATATACTCACCTACCGCTGCCTTCTCCGGAGTCCATCACCGTTCTGATCCGCTTCTCAGTGACATAACCGCTCGTCAGACCCTCCGAGGCACTCTATGCTCTCAGCAGCATCTGAAAGTATAATTTACAATGTAAATCTATGGGGCCTCGATCTGATGTTCCATAGTCTTACATTGTAAAAGTGACTTTGGGGGCATGCAAAGCGTGATTCGACCGAGAGAGTCTGAAGAACGTCCAGTGACGTCTCTGAGAAGAAGAGCAGAACGGTGCTGGATACTGTAGATGAATATATTACTAAATTCACACTATAGTTCATACACACAGACTTAGCAGAAAAAAATCATGGGCGTACTCCTTTAAAGGGAACCTGTCACCCCGTTTTTTCAGATTGAGATGTAAATACTGTTAAATAGGGCCTGCGCTGTGCGTTACAATAGTGTATGTGGTGTACCCTGATTCCCCACCTATGCTGCGCAATACATTACCAAAGTCGCCGTTTTCGCCTGTCAATCAGGCTGGTCTGGTCAGGTGGGCGTGGTGACATCGCTCTTTTCTTCCCCAGCTTTCCGTTGGTGGCGTAGTGGTGTGCGCATGTCGCAGTGACGAATCCACTGCGCGCACGTGAAGGAGCAGCGCGCGATCTGCGCTATTACCCCCTGTCATCGGTGGGGGCGGCCATCTTCCTGGGGCCGCGCGTGCGCAGATGGAGTGCTCTGCTGCACGGGGCTTCAGGAAAATGGCCGCGGGATGTCGCGCGTGCGCAGAAGAGATCGCGGCGGCCATTTTCCCAAAGCCGAGTTTGCATCTCGGCTTTGGGAAAATGGCCGCCGCGATCTCTTCTGCGCACGCGCGGCATCCTGCGGCCATTTTCCTTAAGCCCTGTGCAGCAGAGCACTCCATCTGCGCACGCGCGGCCCCAGGAAGATGGCCGCCCCCACCGATGACAGGGGGTAATAGCGCAGATTGCGCGCTGCTCCTTCACGTGCGCGCAGTGGATTCGTCACTGCGACATGCGCACACCACTACGCCACCAACGGAAAGCTGGGGAAGAAAAGAGCGATGTCACCACGCCCACCTGACCAGACCAGCCTGATTGACAGGCGAAAACGGCGACTTTGGTAATGTATTGCGCAGCATAGGTGGGGAATCAGGGTACACTACATACACTATTGTAACGCACAGCGCAGGCCCTATTTAACAGTATTTATATCTCAATCTGAAAAAACGGGGTGACAGGTTCCCTTTAAAGATGTTACATTTCATCAAACATATCAATATTGCAGAGTAGGTTTGTGTCTATGACACAGTGAATATCTACAGGTGCTTCTCACAAAATTAGAATATCATCAAAAAGTTAATTTATTTCAGTTCTTCAACACAAAAAGTGAAACTCATATATTATATAGAGTCATTACAAGCAGTGCGATCTATTTCAAGTGTTTATTTCTGTTAATGCTGACAATTATGACTTACAGCCAATGAAAACCCAAAAGTCATTATCTCAGTAAATTAGAGTAATTAGCAAAAAATACCTGCAAAGGCTTCCTAAGCATTGAAAAAGGTCCCTTGGTCTATTTCAGTAGGCTCCACAATCATGGGGAAGACTGCTGACTTGACAGATGTCCAGAAGGCAGTCATTGATACACTCCACAAGGAGGGTAAGCCACAAAAGGTCATTACTAAAGAAGCTGGCTGTTCAGAGTGCTGCATCCAAGCATATTAATGGAAAGTTAAGTGGATGGAAAGAGTGTTGTAGAAAAAGGTGCACAATCAACCGGGATAACCGCAGCCTTGAAAGGATTTTTAAGAAAATGCCATTCAAAAATTTGGGGGAAGATTCACAAGAAGTGGACTGCTTCTGGAGTCATTGATTCAAGAACCACCACACACAGACGTATCCAGGACATGGGCTACAAGTGTTGCATTCCTTGTGTCAAGCCACTCATGACCAATAGACAACGCCAGAAGCGTCTTACCTGGGCCAAGGAGAAAAAGAACTGGACTGTTGCTCAGTGGTCCAAGGTGTTGTTTTCAGATTAAAATAAATTTTGCATTTCGTTTGGAAATCAAGGTCCCAGAGTCTGGAGGAAGAGTGGAGAGACACACAATTCAAGCTGCTTGAGGTCTAGTGTGAAGTTTCCACAATCAGTGATGGTTTGGGAAGCCATGTCATCTGCTGGTGTAGGTCCACTGTGTTTTATCAAGAGCAAAGTCAGCGCAGCCGTCTACCAGGAAATTTTAGAGCACTTCATGCTTCCCTCTGCCTACAAGCTTTTTGGAGATGGAAATTTCATTCTCCATGTCACGGTTCCACCTCTTAGGGTGTCTGGGATGCAGTTACTTGTAGAAAAGCCGCGGAGACACCATCACGTGTTTCGTGGGATGCAGTTACTGACAGCTCGGCAGTCCAATCCGGTACAGGGATGTGCTGAAGCTGTCAGTACTTTGATTGACAGCATGGCCATCCAGTCTGGTTCAGGGGCATGCTGAACTGTCAGTGTGTTGATAGACAGCTCGACTAACCAATCTGTGACTGGAGGCGTCGGGTACATGCCATGCCTATTTAACTGAGCAGCTTCTCCCAGATCACTGCCAGACATACATTCATCTTGTGAGGTTTGTGCTGTGCTCACTGTGCCTTGAGTTCTATGTGTTTGATCTGTTACCTGACCTTGGACTTTGTTCTGATTACCCGCCTGTTTAACCCCTTCAGCTCTGATCCGTTATCCTCCCGGTACTCTGACCTTGGAACTCATCTCTTCAGGAAAGCCTACAGCCTGCACTGACACCGCTGCTGCCTCATCACTATCGAAGCTATCGCCTCACCAACACCGGAGCTACCGCCTCACCAACACCGGAGCTACCGCCTCACCAACACCCTGGAGCTCCTTCAACCCTCAACCTACTGTCTCCTTCCCCATAATCCTGTAGAATGTAAGCCCGCAAGGGCAGGGTCCTCGCCCCTCTGTATCAGTCCGTCATTGTTAGTTTGTTTACTGTATGTGATATTTGTAACTTGTATGTAACCCCTTCTCATGTACAGCACCATGGAATCAATGGTGCTATATAAATAAATAATAATAATAATAATAATAACATTACCTGACTACGCTTTAGTCTCTTCCTTCTGTTTATGATGTACCCTCCTGGCTTCTGACCTTGGACTCCTTGACCACTCTGATTCACAGCTTTGCCGTGAGAAGTGACTAGCATCACACTCCAGCAGGACTTGGCACCTGTCCACACTGCCAAAAGTACCAATATCTGGTTTAAAAACAACAGTATCACCGTGCTTGATTGGCCAGCAAACTCGCCTGACCCTAACCCCTTAGAGAATATTGTCAAAAGGAATATGAGAGACACCAGACCCAACAATGCAGACGAGCTGAAGGCTGCTATCAATGCAACCTGGGTTTCCACAATACCAATAATAGCAGTGCCACAGGCTGATCGCCTCCATGCCACGCTGCATTTATGCAATAATGGATGCAAAAGGAGCCCCGACCAAGTACTGAGTGCATTTACTTAACATACATTTCAGTAGGCCAACTTTTCATATTTTAAAATAACTTTTCAAGCTGGTGTTATAAAGTGTTCTAATTTACTGAGATAATGAATTTTGGGTTTTCATTGGCTGTAAGCCATAATCATCAACATAAACAGAAATAAACACTCGAAATAGATGACTCTGTTTGTAATGGCTCTATCTAATATATGAGTTTCACTTTTTGTATTGAAGAACTGAAATAAAATAACTTTTTGATAATATTCTAATTTTGTGAGAAGCACCTGTATCTGTAGAACCACTTGGCCCAGGGTCACCTACCATGTCTCCCAGCTTCAGGATGATGCAGTAATGGCAGAGCTAGCTTTACAATACTTTACAGAGGTTGAGGCAGGCATGCATGGGTTTACAATGCTTCTTTGCAGATACAATTTCATGAACCCACAGCAATATGCAGGCACAACTCTTGTGGATTACATGGAGCGCCCCCAATGGCTAGGGGTACTCGGTATCGGGTCGTTCGGTTCTCAAGGAGGATGTCACGGTGGCTGACCCGGTCCGTGGCCCTCGGAAGGTCCATTGTAAAAGGGAAAGGTCTTTAAAGGGGAAATGTTCATGACGCCAACTGTGGTATTCGGTCAGGGTCACCGACGCTGCTTTAAGGGGTCCGCTGGGGTGATGTTATGGCAGCTAGAAGGTATACCTTCCCACAGGTGAAGTGTGTCCCCAGGGCTTCCCAGTGTGTAGATGGTGGATGGTGTGAGGCGCAGTGAAAAACGAGGACACAAGGTTGCAGTCTCATTACCTTTTTACTGAAGGCTTCAGCATCCACAGTCCAGAGCACCAGATCACAGGGCAGGCAGAGTCCGGACGGTTTGGAGGTAAATCCAGAGTCCCCTTATCCAGGTGGAAATCAGTAGCCTTCCTCTAGCGCCTGGGTGTTGTAGTACATTATTGATAAGCCTCTCATAAGGTCCTCACAGATGTTGTAGATGTTATCGATGTTATCTCTCTCTCTCTGTCCCCCAGATGGATAGGACAACCCGCATGAACGGAGGCTTGAGGCTTTTTACAGGGACTCTATCATGCCCCTGCCTCTCGTGGGTACCACCTTGCGTCCTGGGTATGGGGCAGATCAGTAACTTGCAATTAGCTGTCCTGCCAGTCTCTGGAGCAAGGCATAAAGGACTGTTGCTCCCTCGGTGTTCCGGCTATCGGGATCCTGCGCCTCAGAAGGTGGCAGCCTGTGCAGGGCAGAACTCCTTCTGGTATCCACTCCTTTGCTATGACTTCTTCTTACTCTCTACAATACAGTTCTCTTTTCATGTCCTTTCTTAGGAACTGCCACACTTAGGGCAGGCGCAGCTCCATGACCCTCTGTCTAGGCCTCTGACAGGCTTCCACCCCTGTCAGGGACCAACTACCTGAGCAAAGCTCAGCCAGCAACGGCCTAACTTTGTCTCCAGGCCACCAGTTTTACCTAAGTGCTAATAAATAGGAGCATAGCTCCCCCTGGTGGACTGGAGTATGAAATGTGTTGTATGTTTGTGGTACCTGGTAAAGAGATCTCCTTTATTGCCTCCAAACGTAACATCACTCCCCCATAGAGGAGAATGATATTACTGCAACGACCAGGACCCTGGGGACTGGCATACACATCACCATGGAGGCACTGAGCTTCACAGTTGCAGTGCAACAGGAACCATCTATAAACTTATCATTACACTTCAATAAGCACAGGTCTTAGCAGTTTACTACTAAAAAGCACAGGATTTGGTGGCTGCAGTATAACAGAAATAGTCTCTTATTGAAACACTAGATGGTGGCCCGATTCTAACGCATCGGGTATTCTAGAATATGTATGTAGTTTATTTATGAAGATTTCAGAATAATGCAATGAATACACAGGATTCGGCCGGTCGGGCATGACCAATTAGCGAAGCGTGGTTCAAATCCCGCTCCAATTCGCGTCCGGACTGCGTCTGTCGCTGATTGTTTGCGGCCGGCAGGGCGCGACTAAACAGTGAAGCCAGGGTGAGCTCCAGGTTTTTGAGGTCCCCGGGTGAAAGAGTCTCACAGCCCACGTAGTATATAACACAGTCCATGTAGTATATAGCACAGCCACGTAGTATATAGCACAACCACGTAGTATATAGCACAGTCATGTAGTATATTGCAGCCACGTAGTATATAGCACAGCTACATAGTACATAACACAGCCCACATAGTATATAGCACAGCCACGTAGTATATAGCACAGTCACGTAGTATATAGCACAGCTACGTAGTATATAACACATCCACATAGTATATAGCACAGCCACATAGTATATAACACAGCCACGTAGTATATTCCACAGCCACGTAGTATATAGCACAGCCACGTAGTATACAGCACAGCCACAAAGTATATAGCACAGTCACATAGTATATAGCACAGCTACATAGTATATAACACATCCACATAGTATATAGCACAGCCACATAGTATATAACACAGCCACGTAGTATATAACACAGCCACGTAGTATATAGCACAGCCCACGTAGTATATAGCACAGTGACGTAGTATATAACACAGCCCACGTAGTATATAGCAATGTGGGCACCATATCCCTGTTAAAAAAAGAATTAAAAGAAAAAATAGTTATATACTCACCATCCGGCGGCCTCCAGATCCAACCCAGGCCTTTAGTGATGCTCCTTGCGACGCTCCATTCCCAGTAATGCCTTGCGGCAATAATCCGTGATGATGTAGCGGTCTCGCGAGACCGCTACGTCATCTGGGGTCATTGCCGCAATGCATTCTTGGGACCGGAGCGTCGTGAGGAGTGGGAAAGGCTGGCGGGAACGCCGAAAGGTGAAAATATAATGATTTTTTTAAAATATGTGTTATGTGATATGTGTTTACTATTGGTGCTGCATAGGCAGCATCAATAGTAAAAAGTTGGTCACACTTACAGGGTTAATGGCAGCGTTAACGGACTGCGTTACACCGTGTTATGCCGCGGTGTAACGCAGTCCGTTTAACGGACTGCTAAAATGCTATGTGGGCGCTGACTTGAGGGGAGTATGGAGGAGGCACTGACTGGTGGGTAGTAGGGAGGGGCCAATTCGCTGCCAGACTGTGCCTGTCGCTGCAGCGTACGATGCACTTCCTTGTCTGCAAGTTGCCGGTTTGTTGTTGGAAACAAGCGTGCAAGAGCTATGGCAACATGTGCACTGAATGGGGAGGCACGATAGGCAGCTAGGGAAGCTCTGGTCGGTAGCGTCCCTAGGTATCGCATGGGGCAAAGAAAAAAAAAAGGATGGTTGATATGCTTCACCTACTTGTGACATCATGTTCAGAATTGAGCGCAGAGGCACTCAAAACAACAGGGGGACAGAGCTAACCAAAGCAATTCAAAGAGCCACGCTCTTCTTCCACCCTGAGGAAGAAGAGCGTGGCTCTTCAAAACGCGTTGGTTAGCTCTGTCCTCCTGTTGTTTTGAGCGCCTCTGCGCTCCATTCTGAACATGACGTCACAAGTAGGTGGAGCCTATCAGCCATTTTTTATTTTTTCTTTCTTTGCCCCACGCGATACCTAGGGACGCTACCGGCCGGAGCTTCCCTAGCTGCATATCGCACCTCACCATTCGGTGCACATGTTGCCATAGCCCTTGCACGCTTGTTTCCAACAACGAACCGACACCTTGCAGACACGGAAGTGCATCGTACGCTGCAGCACCAATGAGTCACAGGTAAGCCTGCAGCTACACGCGGTCCTACTGCCGGCAGCAGTGTAACGAGATTTCATACGGAGGTGTCAGGGTTCTGGCCATCAGAGGGATTGGGTGATATTCACACAGGCACCTACTATAGTACAAGTGGAGGCTTTGGTGTATTGTGCAGCCGGACTTAAGAGAAGCATTTTTTTTTGTCTGGTTTACCCTTAAGTGGGGGATTAATATTGTATTACGTGGTTTAGGACTTTTGACACAGTTGGCACTACTCTGTCCGCATCCCAGCAGCTAAGGAGTGTTGCGGTTTCCTAGGGTGAGCACCAGTGTAATCTGTTTAATATTGTTACCATTGTAGATTTTGCTTTATATTTGGAATCAATGTCTTGTTGGAAGAAAAATCTCTGTCAAAGTCTCAGGTCTTCTGCAGACTCCAATAGGTTTTCTTCAAGATTGGTCCTGTATTTGGCTCCATCCATCTTCCCTGTCCTTGCTGAAGAAAAGCAGGCCCAAACCATGATGCTGTCACCACCATGTTTGAGGGTGAAGGATCATGTGTTCAAGATGATGAGTAGTGTTAAGGCACCTCCCTAGTGTTTGGGTTCGGTTCGGTTCGTCGAACAGGGACGTGTTCGACAAATTTTCGTCGAACGTTCAACGAACACCGTCGAACCCCATTGAAATCAATGGCAGGCAAACACAAACACATACAAACACATAGAAAACACATAGAAAACACCTTAAAAGGTGTCCAAGAGCTGACAAACTGCTCAGAAGACACAACAAACACATGGAAAAGTCCTCACAACTACATATAGTCATGTGAAAAGAAAAGAGGTGGAGGAGTAAAAGGAGGAGGAGACACAGATATAGGCATGTCATGCCCTTCTAAAATCAAGACAGGCTGGAGTAAAAATCTAAAATCACTCTACCAACACCCAGACGTCTTGACAAAAAAAATAAAAAAATAAATATCTTTAGGTAGAATGGCGGCGGGTCCATTCAGAACACTTTCCTTAGAAGATGCAGTGGTACCCCCGTTGGGAGTTGTGCCAAAAAATGAACCCAATACATTCAGACTAATCCACCATTTGTCATATCCAAGGGGCAGGTCAGTAAACAACAACATCGACGCGGAACTAAGTACAGTACTATGTATTGTACCTCCTTTGACGAGGCAATCAGGCGGGTCAAGAAGTTGGTAAGGGGCACCCTAATGGCCAAAACAGACATTGGGGGGGGCGTCCCGGTTACTACCTGTGCCTCCGAATAGTGGTCTCCCATTGGGCTGCTTCTGTGAAGGAGCATACTACGTAGATCGCTGTTTGCCCATGGGGTACTCCATATCCTGCTCACTATTTGAGGCGTTTAGTTGCTTCCTCGAATGTGTCATCATGGATGTTTGTAAGGCGGCACATATTATCCATTACCTCGACGACTTCTTATGCCTGGGCCCAAAACATTCGCCACAGTGTGAAAACACGCGGTAGTCCACCTGAGAGAAGGAGAGAGCTGGAGGGAGAGTGGACACCCCAGAGCCGAGGGGTTAGATTGAGAAAGGAAGAAGGCGGTGTAGCTTGCTTCATGGGTGGGGTACTCTGCTGAGTAGCAGAAATTGCTACTAGGCCCAAAAGGATTTCCTGGGCCAGATGCCGTTAAAAAATAGTACTTAGATAAACAGGCGGTGTAGCTTGCTTCATTGGGTGAAGTACACTGCTGAGTAGCACCAAATTCTACTAGGCCCAAAAGGATTTCTTGGGCTAGATGCCGTTAAAAATAGAACTTAGGTAAACAGGCGGTGTAGCTTGCTTCATGGGTGGGGTACGCTGCTGAGTAGCACTAAATTCTACTAGGCCCAAAAGGATTTCCTGGGCTAGATGCCGTTAAAAAATAGTACTTAGGTAAACAGGTGGTGTAGCTTGCTTCATGGGTGGGGTACTCTGCTGAGTAGCACAAAATGCTATTAGGTACAAAACGATTTCCTGGGCTAGATGCAGTTAAAAATTAGTAATTAGATCAACAGGCGGTGTAGCTTACTTCATGGGTGGGGTACGCTGCTAAGTAGCACCAAATTCTACTAGGCCCAAAAGAATTTCCTGGGCTAGATGCCGTTACAAAATAGTACTTAGGTAAACAGGCGGTGTAGCTTGCTTCATGGGTGGGGTACGCTCCTGAGAAGCACCAAATTCTACTAGGCCCAAAAGGATTTCCTGGGCTAGATGCCGTTACAAAATTGTAGTTAGGTAAACAGACGATGTAGCTTGCTTCATGGGTGGGGTATGCTGCTGAGTAGCACTAAATTCTACTAGGCCCAAAAGGATTTCCTGGGCCAGATGACGTTAAAAATAGTACTTAAGTAAACAGGCGGTGGGTAGCTGGGCTACTCCTCTGCTGACGTACAGACACTGCTCCTAGGCCCAAAACTATTAACTGGATTAGTTGCAGTAAAAATTTAGATACACAGACGGTATAGTTAGTTTCACAGGCGGCTACTCTGCTGACGTGCAGACACTGCTCCTAGGCCCAAAACTATTAACAGGATTAGATGCAGTAAAAATAGAGATACACAGGTAGTATAGTTAGTTTCACAGGCAGGCTACTCTGCTGACGTGCAGACCCTGCTCCTAGGCCCAAAACTATGAACTGGATTAGATGCAGTAAAAATAGAGATAAACAGGCGGTGTAGTTAGTTTCCACAGGCGGGCTACTCTGCTGATGAGCAGACACTGCTCCTAGGCCCAAAACTATTAACTGGATTAGATGCAGTAAAAATAGAGATACACAGGCGGTATAGTTAGTTTCACAGGCGGGCTACTCTGCTGACGTGCAGACCCTGCTCCTATGCCCAAAACTATAAACTGGATTAGATGCAGTAAAAATAGAGATACACAGGTGGTATAGTTAGTTTCACAGGCGGGCTACTCTGCTGACGTGCAGACCCTGCTCCTAGGTCCAAAACTATGAACTGGATTAGATGCAGTAAAAATAGAGATAAACAGGCGGTGTAGTTAGTTTCCACAGGCGGGCTACTCTGCTGATGTGCAGACACTGCTCCTAGGCCCAAAACTATTAACTGGATTAAATGCAGTAAAAATAGAGATACACAGGCGGTATAGTTAGTTTCACAGGCGGGCTACTCTGCTGACGTGCAGACACTGCTCCTAGGCCCAAAACTATTAACTGGGTTAAATGCAGTAAAAATAGAGATACACAGGCGGTGTAGCTAGCTTCACAGGCGGGCTACTCAGATGACTATCAGACAATGCTACTAGCCCAAAACGATTGACTGAGCTAGATTACACCAAATGCTGTGACAAACACTTGCACAGCACTGGCACTGTCCTGCCTGGCAAACAGTGCTATGAACTGCTGTAACCTACCCTGAAAAGGGCTGATATTACAACTAGTCCCAACTCCCTAAACCTGTCTCTCTGAAAATTCGCTCCAAAAAACACTCTTATAATCTTTATATAGTGCTAACATATTCCGCAGCACTTTACAGTTTTGCACACATTATCATCACTGTCCCCGATGGGGCTCACAATCTAGAATCCCTATCAGTATGTCTTTAGAATGTGGGAGGAAACCGGAGTGCCCGGAGGAAACCCACGCAAACACAGAATGAACATACAAACTCTTTGCAGATGTTGTCCTGGGTGGGATTAGAACCCAGGACCCCAGCGCTGCAAGGCTGCTGTGCTAACCACTGTGCCACCGTGCTCTTATACTGTATAGCGTCCACAGAAGCAGCGGTGCTGTCTAACACTAAGCATGCATCAGTGAGGAAATGGTGGCAACGGGGCAAATGGCTGCTTCTTATAGGGCAAGGACATGTGACATACACAGCCAATGACACATGCCCTTGATTGTGTGCATCACATGCACATTGCTGTGTGTGTGCACTGCAGATAGGCTGAGAGACTTCACCGCCCCACTGTAAATGCGGGAAAGAAAAAAAAAATGGAGATCGGCGTTATTTCAGCACAAATCTGTTAACTGCCCCCCCCCCTCACCCCCTCTTACTATACACTGAAATAGTCTATTAACAATGATAAACAGTTTTAATATGCAAATCAAGTTAGGCTCTTGGTGAACGAACAGTTATCGAACAGAAACTAGAACAGCCGAATTTTAAGCAAATTGTTCGAGTTCGTCGAACGACTCGAACACCGCCCAAAACAGCTCGAATTTGAAATTGGCGAACAGTTTGACTCGAACACCGCTCATCTCTAGTGATGAGGTGTGTTGCCTTTAAGCCAAACATATCACTTGGCATTGTTGCCAAAAAGTTTGATTTTGGTTTCATCTGACCAGAGCACCTTCTTCCACATGTTTGGTGTGTCTCCCAAGTGGCTTGCTGCAAACTTTAAATTACACTTTTTGTGTATATCTTTGAGAAATGGCTTTCTTCTTGCCACTCTTCCATAAAGGCCAGATTTGTGCAGTGTACAACTGATTGTTGTCCTATGGACAGACTGTCCCACCTCAGCTGTAGATCTCTGCAGTTCATCCACAGTGATCATGGGCCTCTTGGCTGCATCTCTGATCAGTCTTCTCCTTGTTTGAGATGAAAGTTTAGAGGGACGGCCGGGTCTTAGTAGATTTACAGTGGTATGATACTCCTTCCATTTCAATATGATCACTTGCACAGTGCTCCTTGGGATGTTTAAAGTTTTGGAAATCATTTTGTATCCAAATCCGGCATTAAACTTCTCCACAACAGTAACACAGACCTGCCTGTTGTGTTCCTTGGTCTTCATGATGCTCTCTGTGCTTCAAACAGAACCCTGAGGCTATCACAGAGCAGGTGCATTTATACGGAGACTTGATTACACACAGGTGGATTATATTTATCATCATTAGGCATTTAGGACAACATTGGATCATTCAGAGATCCACAATGAACTTCTGGAGTGAGTTTGCTGCACTGAAAGTAAAGGGGCCGAATAATATTGTACGCCCCACTTTACGGTTTTTCAATGTCCAGAAAAATTAAAATAACCAATAAATTTCATTCAACTTCACAATTGTGTTCCATTTTTTGTTGATTCTTCACCAAAAATTTACATGTGGTATCTTTATGTTTGAAGCATGATATGTGGGAAAAGGTTGAAAAGTTCCGGGGGGCCGAATACTTTCGCAAGGCACTGTATATATATGCAGTACAGACCAAAAGTTTGGACACACCTTCTCATTTAAAGATTTTTCTGTATTTTCATGACTATGAAAATTGTACATTCACACTGAAGGCATCAAAACTATGAATTAACACATCTGGAATTATATACTTAACAAAAAAGTGTGAAACGACTGAAATTATGTCTTATATTCTAGGTTCTTCAAAGTAGCCACCTTTTGCTTTTATGACTGCTTTGCACACTCTTGGCATTCTCTTGATGAGCTTCAAGAGGTAGTCACCGGAATGGTTTTCCAACAATCTTGAAGGAGTTCCCAGAGATGCTTAGCACTTGTTAGCCCTTTTGCCTTCACTCTGCGGTCCAGCTCACCCCAAACCATCTCGATTGGGTTCAGGTGTGGTGACTGTGGTGGCCAAGTCATCTGGTGTAGCACCCCATCACTCTCTTTCTTAGTCAAATAGCCCTTACACAGCCTGGAGGTGTGTTTGGGGTCATTGTCCTATTGAAAAATAAATGATGGTCCAACTAAATGCAAACCGGATGGAATAGCATGCCGCTGCAAGATGCTGTGGTAGCCATGCTGGTTCAGTATGCCTTCAATTTTGAATAAATCCTCAAAAGTGTCATCAGCAAAGCACCCCCACACCATTACACCTCCTCCTCCATGCTTCACAGTGGGAACCAGGCATGTAGAGTCCATTTGCTCACCTTTTCTGCGTCGCACAAAGACATGGTGGTTGGAACCAAAGATCTCAAATTTGGACTCATCAGACCAAAGCACAGATTTCCACTGGTCTAATGTCTATTCCTTGTGTTCCTTAGCCCAAACAAATCTCTTCTGCTTGTTGCCTGTCCTTAGCAGTGGTTTCCTAGCAGCTATTTTACCATGAAGGCCTGCTGCACAAAGTCTCCTCTTAACAGTTGTTGTAGAGATCTGTCTGCTGCTAGAATTCTGTGTGGCATTGACCTGGTCTCTTGTCTGAGCTGCTGTTAACCTGCGATTTCTGAGGCTGGTGAATCGGATAAACTTATCCTCAGAAGCAGAGGTAACTCTTGGTCTTCCTTTCCTTGGGCGGTCCTCATGTGAGCCAGTTTCTTTGAAGCGCTTGATGGTTTTTGCCACTGCACTTGCGGACACTTTCAAAGTTTGCCCAATTTTTCGGACTGACTAACTTTCATTTCTTAAAGTAATGATGGTCTCTCGTTTTTCTTTACTTAGCTGCTTTTTTCTTGCCATAATACAAATTCTAACAGTCTATTCAGTAGGACTATCAGTCGTGTATCCACCAGACTTCTGCACAACACAACTGATGGTCCCAACCCCATTTATAAGGCAAGAAATCCCACTTACTAAACCTGACAGGGCACACCTGTAAAGTAAAAACTACCTCTTGAAGCTCATCAAGAGAATGCCAAGAATGTGCAAAGCAGTAATCAAAGCAAAAGGTGGCTACTTTGAAGAACCTAGAATATAAGACATAATTTCAGTTGTTTCACACTTTTTGTTAAGTATATAATTCCACATGTGTGAATTCATAGTTTTGATGCCTTCAGTGTGAATGTACAATTTTCATAGTCATGAAAATACAGAAAAATCTTTAAATGAGAAGGTGTGTCCATACTTTTGGTCTGTACTGTGTATATATAGCCACACACACACATACATGTATATATATTCCATAGTCTCCTGTTATGATCCGGTGACCTTGGAGCTGCATGAGAACTTTCACTGGAGAAAGTGGCCACTATACTGACCGCAAACCTGAACTTAACACCGCAACTAGAAGTAGCCGTGGAGTGTACCTAACACACCTAGACACCTCGTCACAGCCGGAGGACTAAATACCCCTAAAGATGGAAATCGGAATACTGTCTTGCCTCAGAGAAAATCCCCAAAGGATAGACAGTCCCCCACAAATATTGGCGGTGAGTCGGAGAGGAAAAAACATACACAGGCAGAAAAAACAGGATTTAGCACAGGAAGCCACTCTAGCTGGATAGGACAGGATAGGACAGAGTTCTGTGCGGTCAGTATAAAACCCTTCAAAAATCCACAGCAGAATATGCAAAAAACTTCCTACATCTAACTAAAGATGTAGGAGCGTATATCTGCAACTCCAGTGAAACCAACCAGACTGAGAAAACACAGACACAGTCTAATCTGGACAAAAGACAAACAAACGAACAGTACTGAAAATAAGCACACTGCATGTGTGCCACAGGAAAAGAAACAGACACTTATCTTTGCTGAACTGGCAGATAAGCAGGAGAGGCCAGGCAGAGATCCAATACTTCCAAAGAAACATTGACAACTGGCAAGGGCTAAAGGATCCTGCACACCTAAATATCCCAGTCAGAATTGTAATTATCCGATACACCTGGCCAGGACTGCGAGTCAGAGACAACTGCATTCCCACCAACAACCACTGGAGGGAACCCAAGAGCAGAATTCACAACAGTCTCCTTTATTATGTATATTGCTGTCCCTTATTATACAGTGCCCTCTCTTGTTATGTACAGCACCGTCCCTTACATATTGGATTATATAGAACCCTGTTTTTTATTACTTACTGTCCTGTCTTGTTAGCTGTATAATGCAATGATGGCTGATGGAGCATAGGAAAGCTTCTTTTCTAAAGGAGGAGATGATGGACTGGTAGTTTGGTCATCGGCTACTCCATCAGCAGTCGTTTTATATCTAACAAGAGAGTGGACTACATAATAAAGGAGGGCACTGTGAATAATAAAAAATAACAAAAATACACTATGTAAGAGACAGCACATATTTGCAGAGGAAGCTATATATTAAGGGACGGCACCATATGTAACTAGAGAGGATGGTATGTAATAAGGGACAGTGTTATACATAACAAAGGAGGAAACTATGTAACTAAGGATGGTGTTTTACATAATAAGTGAGTACACTATATACTAAGGGGCTGTGCTATGTATAATAAGTGAGTACACTATATACTAAGGGACTTTGTTAAACATAATAAGCAATAATAACATCTTCCTCCATCTCCTTGTTCCTAAATCCATTATAAATCCCCCTCCTCCCTTCCCAATCGCCGACACCCCTCATTGTCTTCCTGCATCCCATTATTGTCCTCTCCATTACGCCCATCATTGCCTTCTCACCCACCTCCATCATTTCCTCCTCCTCCCCACCACCCCCATTATTGCCCATTCCATCACAACCATCATTGTTCTTTCCACCACCACCATCATTGCCCATTCCACCACCTTCATCATTGCTTTCTCCCACACCACCCCCCCATCATTGCCCATTCCACCATCGACATCATTTCTTCCTCCCCAACCACCCCCATTATTGCCCTTTCCACCACAACCATCATTGTCCTTTCCACCATCATCTTCATTGCCTTTTCCCCACCACACCATCATTGACCACTCTACCACCTCCATCATTGCTTTCTACCCCAGCACCACCATCATTGTCCTTTCCACCACCTCCATCATTGCTTTTTCCCCCACCACCCCATCATTGCCTTCTCCCCCACCACCCCATCATTGCCTTCTCCCACATCACTACCATCATTGCCCTCTCCTCCACCTACACACACACAGACACACACAGCACCATTCACCTCTCTGCATGTTCCCCCCACAGTGCTACACACACACACACACCACCACCACTCACAGCACCACTCACCTCTACCGCAGCGCTACGCATGCACACACACGTACACACACACATACACACACAGCACCACTCACCTCTCCGCACGCTCTCCCGCAGTGCTACACACACACATCCCACCACCACTCACAGCACCACTCACCTCTACCGCAGTGCTATGCATGCACACACACGTACACATACACACACACACAGCACCACTCACCTCTCCAAACGCTCTCTTGCAGCATCACTGTCAGCTTCCTCTCACTGGCACAGTGGCCGAGGTGCTGAATGATGATGTCATCCAGCCGCGCCGTTGACTGCTGTGACTGGAAGCAGGACGGATCACTGCAGCTCAGCTGCCTTTTTCTCTTGTAGGCAGCGGAGCTGCAGGGATCTCTCCCTGCCCGCAGCACATGAGGGCAATCTGGCCAGGGGCCCTCGGGGCTGGATAAACAGGCCAGATTGCCCTCATTATTAGCTGCCCTGCAGGGCCCCCCGAAGCCTCTGGGCCCCGATGCAGCCGCACAGGCTGCACATGTGGTATGTCTACCCGTGGCGGTATATCAGCCCCCAACCTGAAAGAGAACAAAAATAACTTATTATACCCACCTGCCAGGCAGTACGGTCCAATGGGTATAACTCTTCTTGGTCCGGTGCCTTCTTCTTGCAATGCCGCCCTCCTGCTTGCTTTGTGTGGATGACGCATCTCCTCGGCACTGCGTTCCTGCGCAGGCGCACTTCTCTGCCCTGTTCAGGGCAGCGCAAAGTACTGCAGTGTGCAGGTGCCAGGAAAGTTCAAAGAGCCCTGGCGCTTGCGCACTGCAGTACTTTGCTCTGCCCTCGACAAGGCAGAGAAGTACGCCTGCACAGGAGCACTGTGCCGAGGAGACTGTGTGGATGACAAAGGGACGCATCATCACACAAAGGAAGCAGGAGGACGGGGATCGTAAGAAGATGGGAGGCGCCGGACCAAGACCAGCGACGCCCATCGGACCAGACCGCCCCGCCACACAGGTGAGTCTAATCAAAATTATTTTTCTTCTCTTACAGGTCGGGTTGATGGCAGATATACAGCATTATGGAATGCTGTATATCAGCCCCGGAAGGTGATGACTGTATCTCTTATCGGCCAAACCTGGTGACAGGTTCCCTTTAAGTGTAAAATTAATTACCAGTTTTGTTTAGACTGGAGATGATGAGGGGCAGTTGGGCTATAATAAACAATGTATTATATTGTTTTATAGCAACCATTTGAATGTAGATAAGTAGCAGTTTTACTTATTAGGGAAGCCAAATAATCCTTGATTGCAAGTATAATTGATGTCTGCATAATCTGAGTGGTGGCAGATAATGTTTTATTACTATTTCCTGTGTATTTTTGGAAATTAGAAAGTTGTGATACATGCTTTATTCCAGCCTAGTATATAAAAAATTAACAAAAAAATTCCAAGAATGAATGATGCTACTGCAACATCATAAAACACGAAAATTATGCTAACCTAAAAAAAAATTAACTAATTATATAAAAAATCTCCCACATCGTTTGAAAATTGACTAACAAGATGATGCATTTTGTAAGAGTTTCACCCATTTTATGTCTATCAATGTGTGCACCTGTTCTCTGCTCCTGGGAAATTCCTAGTTTGTCAAGGTGGGAGAGGCAGGAAGTTCAGACGATTGTGCAAAACTTCCTTCACATCCCACACAAGTCTAAAGTCCTACCATTCATAAAACAATCCATTCAAACAAATAGTAACATAGTAACATAGTAACATAGTTAGTAAGGCCGAAAAAAGACATTTGTCCATCCAGTTCAGCCTATATTCCATCATAATAAATCCCCAGATCTACGTCCTTCTACAGAACCTAATAATTGTATGATACAATATTGTTCTGCTCCAGGAAGACATCCAGGCCTCTCTTGAACCCCTCTACTGAGTTCGCCATCACCACCTCCTCAGGCAAGCAATTCCAGATTCTCACTGCCCTAACAGTAAAGAATCCTCTTCTATGTTGGTGGAAAAACCTTCTCTCCTCCAGACGCAAAGAATGCCCCCTTGTGCCCGTCACCTTCCTTGGTATAAACAGATCCTCAGCGAGATATTTGTATTGTCCCCTTATATACTTATACATGGTTATTAGATCGCCCCTCAGTCGTCTTTTTTCTAGACTAAATAATCCTAATTTCGCTAATCTATCTGGGTATTGTAGTTCTCTCATCCCCTTTATTAATTTTGTTGCCCTCCTTTGTACTCTCTCTAGTTCCATTATATCCTTCATGAGCACCGGTGCCCAAAACTGGACACAGTACTCCATGTGCGGTCTAACTAGGGATTTGTACAGAGGCAGTATAATGCTCTCATCATGTGTATCCAGACCTCTTTTAATGCACCCCATGATCCTGTTTGCCTTGACAGCTGCTGCCTGGCACTGGCTGCTCCAGGTAAGTTTATCATTAACTAGGATCCCCAAGTCCTTCTCCCTGTCAGATTTACCCAGTGGTTTCCCATTCAGTGTGTAATGGTGATATTGATTCCTTCTTCCCATGTGTATAACCTTACATTTATCATTGTTAAACCTCATCTGCCACCTTTCAGCCCAAGTTTCCAACTTATCCAGATCCATCTGTAGCAGAATACTATCTTCTCTTGTATTAACTGCTTTACATAGTTTTGTATCATCTGCAAATATCGATATTTTACTGTGTAAACCTTCTACCAGATCATTAATGAATATGTTGAAGAGAACAGGTCCCAATACCGACCCCTGCGGTACCCCACTGGTCACAGCGACCCAGTTAGAGACTATACCATTTATAACCATAAATACAGTTTCTACGTATAAAACTTAAGGAGTTTTGTAGAAATATTAGCAATCTATGGGCAAAAAGGCATTTATTAAGACAAACCATATCTTGATCTATAAAGAAAAGGCTACAATTTTTAAAACTGTGCGCATCATTTAATACATTTGGCACATTTGTGCCCAAAGGGCTCATTCACACATAAGTAATATTTCTCATTTGCAAAAATGGTCTGAGTTTAATCAGCATTTTTGATCAGTTTCATCAGAGTTTGGTCGGTGTGTCAGTTTTTACCATCAGAGTTTGGTCACAGTTTCAACGTTTTGTTTTTTTTTCGAATGAAAAAACAACAACTAAATAATGGAGGTTTCTCTATCTATCAAACAGTCCATGAAAAATGGACAGCCCACAGATGGCATCAGACTACTGTTTGATTTTGTTTTTCACAGACCCATAGACTTGCATTGTCAAGTTTGATCCGACACTCAGATTAATATCAGACAATAACTTGCTTTTGTGTGAATTATTTGGTCAAAGGAAAATATTCGATGTGAGAAGAACCCCATAGACTAGAGGTGCACAACATTGCCATAATGAAGCAATCCAAGGGCCGCAATTATTTTATAAAGGGGTAGTTACATCACCAGAACTACCATCGGTGCATTAATACATCATGGGAACCAAATTTAAATATTTCAGAGCGATTTGAAAGTTTCTACTCCCCAAGAAATCAGCGTGAACATACTAACTTTAACTGAGGGTTTTTTAGCAGAAACTCGCTAAATCCTCCTCCTGATCTCAGATCTCTAAGTTTTGACACTTTTTAAGTTTTAACATAGCCATGAAACACTTTATGGATTGTGTGACAAAGTCACTGGTAAGGTAATAGAGATATGTGTCACTGCGCTTAATGGCGTCAGTGATATGAAACCAGAGTATGTTCCTCCAGCACATTACGTGTTGTGAGGGTTAAGTTAAAGTTGCATAATGGGCTGGTTTCATGTGGACATTCATAGAGCGGGTGGGAGGAGGTCCACTTTATCTCCACCTGCACAGCTGCCAGGACCTGTATAATAATAATAATAATCTTTATTTATATAGCGACAACATATTCCGCAGCGCTTTACAGTTTAACAGTTTCAAACACAACAGTCATAAGTAACAACGTTAACAATACAATAATTAAAGGGACACTGTCACCTGGATTTGGAGGGAACAATCTTCAGCCATGGAGGCGGGGTTTTTGATTCACCCTTTCCTTACCCGCTGGCTGCATGCTGGCTGCAATATTGGATTGAAGTTCATTCTCTGTCCTCCGTAGTACATGCCTGCACAAGGCAATCTTGCCTTGCGCAGGCGTGTACTATGGAGAATTGAGCTACCACAATTGCTACATGTGTACAAGATCAGAACCACTGTCACCACTTGAATGCAGCACCAGAACTACCATCAGTACATGAATTCAGTGCCAGAACCATTGTCAGTGCATGAATGCTGCATCAGAACCACCGTCAGTACATGAATGCACCACCGTCAGTACATGAATGTACCACCAGAAACACTGTCAGTATATGAATACAGTGCCAGAAAAACCATAATTGCATGAATGCAAGGAAAGAAACACCATCAGAACTTAGTACAGTGATCAATTCTAATGTTAGGTCAGTCCCATATATATTTGTATTGCATGGATTTACAATTCCCAATATATCTTTAACAATGGTAAGGAGATGCTGGGAGTTATTACTAACCATCATCAGACAGCGCACCATACAGGAACCTCAGCACTAATGAGATGTAGTCAGTATCACAAAATATTTTTTACATCCAGTTCCTTATAAGTGACATCTTCTCTGAATGGAGTCATTCCTGTCCTTTGTGTCTCCATGTAGCACATACACTATTATGAGCTTTTATGCCCAGAGTTTTCCTCTCCAGACTCTTTTCCGTTTTCAGTAGCACATCCCAACATGGTGCCCTTAAAAATAAAAGCATCATTATACTGCTTCATAAATAAAAATATCTCCCATGTTCTGTCCCTGAATAAATCATTGCCCATCACTGTGCTTCCTGCACAAAATACCACCCCACACACTGCCCTTCTCCAAAATATCCCCCATACTGCCACTCTCTATAATATCTCCCTCACACTTCCCCCCTCCAAAATACTCCCCCACACTGTCCCTCTATCAAATACCCCCCCACACACACACACATACACTGCTGTTCTCCAAAATATCCCCCTCTCTGCCCATCTGTATAATATCCCCCTCACACTGCCCCTCTCCAAAATATCCCCCTACACTGCCCCTCTATATAATATCTCCCTCACATAATATCCACTACATAACCTCTGCCCTAATGACCTCCGACAGACTGCCCCTTTCCATATTTCCCCCAATCTGCACCTTTCCAAGTCCCTACCACCCCACTGCCCCTTGCTATACTATGCCACCTTTCACAACCCATAATGTCCCGGATTGCACCATGTCCCAAATTGTACCATAATGTCCCAAATTGTACCATAATGTCCCTCATAATGTCCCAAATTGCATCATAATGTCCCAAATTGCCACATTATGTGCCCTCATAGTAAGACAACCCTTGCCATCCCCGGCCCCTCATCTAAAATCACATGACATGTCATCTTCGTCTCCTCCATGGACAGACAGCCTAATGATTTCAATGACAGTTGTGTTATTCTTCATTTTCCGTATGGTGGCGCTGCAGGATAATTGAACACATAAAGTCCTCCTGTGTACCCTCACAGATTACTGCTGAGTTTTGTGTATTCCAACAATGGGGAAACCTATGATTAGATCAACTTTGTGGGACCCTTCTAGCAAAAATTATCATTAATGAGAGGCATCATAAAATGTATATTATTATTATTTATTATTATAGCTTCGTATCTCCATTGCACTTTGCATGTGAAAAGGGGGTATACATAATAAAAAAACAAGTACAATAATCTTGAACAATACAAGTCACTGACTGATACAGGAGGAGAGAGGACCCTGCCCGCGAGGGCTCTCAATCTAAAAGTGATGGGTGAGTATACAGTAGGCGAGGGTAGAGCTGGTCGTGCAGTAGTATTGTGGAATGATGGGTGCTGCAGGTTGTACACTTGTCGGAAGAGGTGATGGTGTGAGTGGGAGATGCTGAATGTCTGGTCTGTTAGGTATGAAGAGATCCAAGGTAGGGCCAAGTCTGTGATGCCAAGAGATGAGAGATTCTGTAGTAAGAGGGAATGGTCCACTGTGTCGAAGGCAGATGGCAGGTTCAGGAGGAGGAAGACAGAGTAGTGTCACTTGGATTTGGCAATCAGTAGGTCATTGGTGACTTTAGTCAGGGCAGTTTCAGTGAAGTGATACGGTTGGAAGCCAGATTGTAAGCGGTCGAAGAGGGAGCAGGAGGAGAGGTGGGAGCAGGGCCAGCGTTAGCACCCGGGCAAGTGCTGGGGCCCTGAGCAGGGGGGGCACTCGAAGTTGGGGACACTGGCGTGCTATAGTGCCGGCCCCCGCGAGTGGATCCCCCGCCTGCTCCAGGCCCGGACACTTGCGATTCTTACCTCTCCCTGTTCCAGCGCTGCAGTGTCTTCCATCCTCTGACATTCAGGTCAGCGGGCGCGATGACGTCACCAGTGCGCGCCCTCTGCAATCGCAGCACAGAGAGCAGGAAGATGCCGACGGTGAGGAGTCCAGAGCAGAGCAGCGTCAAGCAACGAGAGGTGAGTATTTAATTTTTTTTTTAATATTTGGAGCAATATATGGGGATCATCAGAAGGGGCCCATATATGTAGCATTATATGGGGCTAATTCTATATGGAGTATCTTATGGGGCCAATAATATAGGGAGCATCTTATGAAGCCAATTCTATAGGGAGCATTATAGGGGGCCAATTTAATATGGAGCATCTTATGGGGTCAATTCAATATGGAGCAGTATATGGGGCCAATAAAATATGAAGCATCTTATGGGACTAATTATATATGGAGCATTTTATATGGGGCCCATTATACATGGAGCATCTTATGGGGCCAATTATTTTTGGAGCATTATATGGGGCCCATTCTGTATGGAGTATCATATGGGTCACATTCTCTATGGGCAATATATGGGACTCAGTATACTGTATGGGGCTGATCATATACTGTATGGAGCATTATATGAGGTCCATTATACATGGAGCAATAGATGGGGCCCATCATATACTGTATGTAGAATTATATGTGAAAGAGAAGGAGATCCAGCTCAACGAAATAGTGAAAAATCCATAGTTTATTTCACTTAAAATATAGTGAAAGGACAAAACATCAGCATACAAAAAAATATTTTAAAACAAAGGTCAACGCGTTTCCGGTGACTAAGCACCCTTAATCATGATACCTGGTACAAGACATGTCTATACTTTTATACTAGTATCCGGTTATCGCTCCGGTGCTGCAATTGGTGGAATTGTCTAATCAAGCAAAAATAGACACACATGATAATGGAAGCAAGACAAGCTTGATAGAAGCACAAAAACAAATGTTTAAGTTAAACAAAAAAGCAGAGAAAACAGAAATAGCATAAGATTCAAAAACTATATACAAAATGAAAAATGAAATAACATTACCATAATCATTGAATAAATCCAATAATATAATGGTAAAATAATATGTACAGTGTCATATGTTGTGAACCCACATAACAATATAAAGCTTGAGTTGCTAGATATTATTTGTAAACCCTCGGAATACTAATAAAATGCCCTAGTACCTTTATACATAGCGGGTTCACAAACAACTATGAAAACAGCCAAAATAGGTTGGAGCAAGTAGGTAAAAGCACAGCTGCAGACGCCGTGACAATGTAACAGCAGTCGGCAAACAGGGGGAAACAAAAGGGCAGATTGATAACTATTAGCCTCACAAAAGAGTCGATAATTATGCGGGAAATATAAACTACAAATTTGGAAAGTATAAACTACAAATTTGGTTACTAGATGTTAGAAAAACAACATCCTTATTTGTGAACCCTCAGAATACTAATAAAATTCCTTAATATCTTTGAAAGTAGCGGGCTCACAAGCAGCTATGGATGAAAAAGCAAAACAATCTATGGCAGAAATCTCTCAAACAGAGAGATGAAACAGCCAAAGTAGGTTGGAGCAAAATGGGTAGAAGCACAGCTGAAGACGCCGTGACAATGTAACAGCGGCCTGCAAACAAGGAAAAAAAAAAAAAAAAAAGGGGCGAGTAGATAGCTATTAGCCTCAAAAAAGAGTCATTTATTATACGGGAAATATAAACTACAAATTTAATTATTAGATGTCAGAAAAGTAACTTCATTGTTTGTGAACCCTCAGAAAACTAATAAAAGAGCATGAGATCTTTCCTTTTATTTAGACCATGTGGAATTCTTGTACCAAGTTTAAAGATCCACCATGATTCCCTGTTTCTCAGGGTCACCTCAATGTCTCCTCCTCTAAATGGTTTATGAATTTTTTCTATCGCATAAATTTTAAGTGACTCAAGGTTAGAGTGATGATAATTAATAAAATGTTGTGAAACTTGTGAGGTGTTCCTATTAGCACTAATATTTTCAACATCATAAATATGTTCACGAATACGTGTTTTTAAAGACCGTATGGTACTCCCCACGTATTTAAGATGACATGCCATGCACTCCATGATGTATACCACATTTTTGGTGTTACAGTTCATGAAAGTCTTAATGGGATAAACATTTTGATTACTGGCATCAGTGAAATTATGGCATTTACCCGAAAATTTGCAAGTTTTACATGCCATCGCACCACATTTAAAAAAGCCTTTCGTGCTGAGCCAATGAGAGGGTTGCGCAGGGTGGGCATGAAGAGAACTCGGAGATAAGCTCGAGCCTAAAGAGGGGGCTCTTCTGGACACAATTCTGTAGCCATTACTCAAAATTTGAGCTATATCAGCATCCTCCTTCAGAATAGTCAGATTATTAGTCAAAATTTTCCTGATTGTATTAAATTGATTACTGTACTGGAAGACCACAGTGATTGGATTTTGAGGAGATAAACTTTGATTTTGTTTACTATGGAAACGAGGTCGTCGAGCGACAATTTTTTCTGCTCTTTTTAGATGCCAGTCACTGTAGCCTCTCTGCACAAGTCTATCCTTTATGCCGTCGATCTCTTGGGAGTAATCTTCCAGTGTGCTACAATTACGTTTTGCTCTTACCATCTCCCCTATAGGAATACTTTTGATAGATGTTTGGGATGGTGACTGTTAGCACGCAATATTGTATTCCCTGCTGTAATTTTCCGGAAAGTAGAAGTAACAATTGGGGTATTAGGTATCCCCTTTAGTTTTAAATCTAGAAACTCTATACACGTGTGGTCTTGGCGTGAAATAAATTTAAGATTGAATGGATTGTGATTGAGATAATTTGTTAAATCATGTACGGTAGATACATCAGAACTCCAGATAAATATCAGGTCATCAATGTACCTACCGTACCAACGTATACAGTCTTTAAATGGATTCTCATCATTATATATGTAAGATTCTTCCCACCAACTCATAACCAGATTGGCAATGGAAGGAGAGTATTTGGCACCCATTGAGACACCACCGGTTTGCATGAAATATATTTGGTTAAAGCAAAAGAAGTTTGTAGTCATGAGAAAAGAAGTGACCTCTATGACATAAGACTATAAATCTACGGAAAAATCACTGTACTTTTGCATGTGAAATTTAAGAGCAAATATAGCCACTTCATGTGGTATAGAAGTATATAACGAGGTGACATCTGAAGTGATCCAAGAAAAATTAGACTGCCATATAAACCCCTCCATGAAATTCAGGACATCGGCACTATCCCTAAGGTGCCCGGGTGTTCTCTGGACGAGAGGCTGGAGGAGCAGATCTAGCCACTCTCCCAGCCTCTCACCCAGAGACCCAATACCCGACACAATCGGCCTCATGGGAGGTGGGTACAAGTTTTTATGGGTCTTAGGCAAGGTATACAGAATTGGAGTTACTGGGTTAGCCACCCTGAGATAGTCATTTTCTTTTTTGTTGAAAAAACCCATACTGAACCCTTCATCTATAAGATTGAAAATTCTATTCTGTATTAGTGCAGTGGGGTTAGTGGACAAGCGCTTATACACAGTAGGATCTGTAAGCATATCATTGACCCAGGTGATGTAATTAGCCTTATCCATCACAACAACTGACCCACCCTTGTCAGAATTTTTTATGACAAGGTCATTATTATTTTGTAGTTCCTGTAATGCCTTCTGTAGCCTAGGTTTGAGATTACTACTGTGCAAGCGTCTATTCCGCACACTTTCAGAAAGGCTCCTCAACTGAGACTCTATCACATTTTGGAATCTGTCCATGGCAGGTTTACGTGCCTGAACAGGATAATAATTAGGATTAGGCACTTTAATTATATTTTTAGGAATAAATGAATCTGCATTAGCCTCTAAACTTTCATCCTGTAAATCTGATAGACACATGAGTGACAGTTGATCTGAAAAATCGAGAGACCTGAAATCATTACTTTGGGGGTTGATGTTACATTTTTTCTCTGTTGTATCATCCTTAAAATGCAATTTGAGAGCAATATTTCTCATAAATCTATTCACATCACAAATTGTGGAAAAAAGATCAAAATTGCAGCTTGGTACAAAATTAAGACCATGTGATAAGAGTTCTAATTGGTCATCTGTAAGGGAAAAGGAAGACATGTTAACAACATTAGAGTGTCCTAACGTTGACGTCTGAGATGATATCTTGGAGGATTTCTGTTTACTTCGATGTTTCCTTCCTTTTCTTCGATAGACCTTCTTCTGTTGATAAATGGGGGTTTGCTTTTCTTGAAATAGGAGTTTTTTGCACTCTGTGCAGGTTCAGAATCTGAGTCTTCTGTGACTCCAGTTGAAGTGTCCAGATCAGACGAACTGAAGGTGACCTGTCTCCGCATGCGATTTCTGTAGGTGCGGTTTCTGTGGGGTTTTAAAATAGATTTATACGGTTGATTCGTTTTATCCCACCTCCCCCACTCATAAACCTGATCATTGGCATAGTCATAAAGGTCCCGATCCAGCTTGCGTTTCTTCATATCCATGATGGTTTCTTCTGCTTTGGAAATTTTAGAGTTGCTGGTGTTAATGAACTCGTCAAATTGTGCCGATGTCATTTTATCCTTTGCCTCCTTGGTCATAGTTTCAATATCTTGTTGCAGTTGGATCAGAGAAATTTCCTCATATTGCACTATCAGGGCAATTAATTTCAACGAACAATCAGATAGAATTGTATTCCACTCTTGAACAAAGGTATTAGAAAACACAGTATTAGGAATTTTCTTCACTCTCAGCCCTCTTGGGATGACATTTTTCTCTTTATAATTTTTCAAAGAGCTAAGATCCCACCAAAGGCGATTTTCTTTGAGCATTGAAGTTAACAAGTTGTCAAGTAGTCCATCCTTATTACTGGTTGTTGGAGTTTCCTCCGTAGCCAGCGATGCAAACAGTTTCTAACATCTAGTAACCAAATTTGTAGTTTATACTTTCTGCATAATCAATAACTTTTTTGTGAGGCTAATAGCTATCTATTTTCCCTTCCGTTCCCTCCTGTTTGCTGGCCGCTGTTACATTGTTACGGCGTCTTCAGCTGTGTTTTTACCTATTTGCTCCTACCTATTTCGGCTGTTTCAACTCCCTGTTTGGGAGATCTCTGCCATTGATTGATTTGTTTTTCCATCCATGGTTGTCTGTGAGCTTGCTACTTTCAAAGGTATCAGGGAATTTTATTAGTATTCCGAGGGTTTGCAAACAATGAAGTCGCTTTTTTGACATCTAGTTACTAAATTTGTAGTTTATATTTCCCGCATAATTATCGACTCTTTTGTGAGGCTAATAGTTATCAATCTGCCCTTTTGTTTCCCCCTGTTTGCCGACTGCTGTTACATTGTCACGGCGTCTGCAGCTGTGCTTTTACCTACTTGCTCCAACCTATTTTGGCTGTTTTCATAGTTGTTTGTGAACCCGCTATGTATAAAGGTACTAGGGCATTTTATTAGTATTCCGAGGGTTTACAAATAATATCTAGCAACTCAAGCTTTATATTGTTATGTGGGTTCACAACATATGACACTGTACATATTATTTTACCATTATATTTTTGGATTTATTCAATGATTATGGTAATGTTATTTCATTTTTCATTTTGTATATAGTTTTTGTATCTTATGCTATTTCTGTTTTCTCTGCTTTTTTGTTTAACTTAAACATTTGTTTTTGTGCTTCTATCAAGCTTGTCTTGCTTCCATTATCATGTGTGTCTATTTTTGCTTGATTAGACAATTCCACCAATTGCAGCACCGGAGCGATAACCGGATACTAGTATAAAAGTATAGACATGTCTTGTACCAGGTATCATGATTAAGGGTGCTTAGTCACCGGAAACGCGTTGACCTTGGTTTTAAAATATTTTTTTGTATGCTGATGTTTTGTCCTTTCACTATATTTTAAGTGAAATAAACTATGGATTTTTCACTATTTCGTTGAGCTGGATCTCCTTCTCTTTCTTGTTCGTCTACGCCCTGACACAGCGGTTCCGTGCTCCGAGCTCTTGGGAATGTCGGTATGGTGAGCTGGATTTTGTTTTTTCCAGAATTATATGTGGCTCACTATACTGTATGGAGCATTATATGGGGTCAATTCCGTATGGAGCAATATATGCGGCTCATTCTGTATGGAGCACTCTGTGTTGCCCATTATACTGTATGGAGCATTAAATAAGGCTCATTATTCTGTATGGAGCATAATATTGGGCTCATTATTCTGTTTGGAGCAATATATGGGGCTCATTATTCTGTATAGAGGACTATGTGGTGCCAATTATACTGTATGGAGCACTATATGGGGCCATTATACTGTATGGGGCAATATATGCGGCTCATTATTCTGTTTGGAGCAATATATGGGCCTCATTATTCTGTATAGAGGACTATACTGTCCGGTTTCTGAGGTAATGTAGAATGCACAATAGATATCACTCATGTTATGTAAGAAGTAAGTGAAATCTTTGGCATTGTACTATACCTATATTTCTCTGCCATATCCGTGCATTATGAATTGTGGTATGTGTTAAAGGGGCCCACCAGGACTCTTTCGCCCAGGGCCCATGAAAACCTGGAGCCGGCCCTGGGTGGGAGGACAGTTCAAGATGAACGTGTTGTTCCAGTAGTTTTGAGGCATAAGGGAGAAGTGATATGGGGCGATAGCTAGATACGGAGGATGGGTCAAGAAAAGGCTTTTGAGGATGGGTATAATCAAGGCATGTTTGAAACATGAGGGGAAGACACCAATTGTTAATGACAGGTTGAAAAGATGGGTTAGGGTTGGGATGAAGACTAAGGTTAGGTTTGTGATGAGGTGAGATGGGATTGGGTCAAGTGCACAGATGTTGAGATGAGATCTGTAGAGGTAAAGAGGAAAGTTGATCTTCTGTAATGGCGTACTATAAAAGTGTATTCCCTCCTTATGACTCTTGCTAAAAGTTGAAGCCAAAATAATTTACCAGGAGCAGACATACCATATGTTTAGTCGGTGAACCCAGGAAGGGAGATCTGTGGCAATACTTCAGTTGCACTGCAACTCAGCTGTGTTGTTTTTGTTTGTTTTTTAAGGAGAACCTGCGTCAAAATATAAGAAAATTACAACGATTTTATTGTTACAAAGAAATTACCAAAAATATGCATTAACAATATTAAATTTATATTGGTACAAAAGGTTTTGATCCATAGGTGAAGGAAAAATAGAGGCTGGAGACTTGGTCAGGACTGTATAACTAAAATGTGAACCACCAAGTAATTCTATCCAAAAACTTCACCAGAGAAAACAGCATCGGCTAGCCCTCCTAAGTTTGATTGTTCCATTATTACTCTATACCAGGCAATGGCAATAGAGCAATCCAATGGAGAAACTGTGATATGGAGTCTGCTGCGATGTATCAAACACATTTCTGGTACACGCTATTGTGACGCCCGAGAGACCGGGGTACCCAGCACCGGACCAATGGGATCTGTCTCTTGAGGGAGATGTCACGGGTGGCTTGACCCGGTGCTGTGGCCTCAGGCAATGCACAGTGTAAAGGGTATCATGAGGGAACAGGTTGGTTCTAAGGGCTCAATGGTTGTGATGGCATTGTTGTCAACAGTATATAGCTTTGCCACTGTAGCATACCTTGGCAAAGTGACCTCTTCCTCTCCACAGTTCAAAAGTCGTACCGGCACTCGTCCCCGGTGTACCTCGACTACCCCTCGTGCTGTGAGTATAGTGGGCCTGCTGTCGGTGTACACTGGTTCTATTAAGGTTTGATAATCTCGTCCCTTAGTACCAATGGCTGCTCTACACCATACCAGCATTTCTGTTTTTGGTGGGATTACAATAGATGTTGGATCACTTACCCTCACACTGCCGATTTCTCCACCTGCAACTTCTACCTGTTGCCTTAACATCAATACTTTTATTTCCCTTTGGAGAACTCTCTGCTGGCAGGATTGGGCAGTTTCAGCAATTTGCTGTAAGACAGAAATAACTTCGGAAAAGCAGTTCTCTAACACATTCATTCCTATCAATACAGTTGGTTCACAGTTCCGCCGGTCAACATCAACAACAATTATACCCTGTTTCTTCAATTCTACTTTACCAATCTTTATGGTCATCTCCCTGAATCCTAGTTTCGGTACCAACTTACCATTACTGGCCCATATATCTAGTTCAACATCAGAGGGCCCTTTATCAATATCTGCATCAGCCCAGTACCTCTTATAAAGGATATACGGTATAGATGAAATCTGGGAACCTGTGTCCAGCAAAGCGTTGAGGGGAATTCCGTCCAGCACGATAGGGATAATGGGTCGTCCTCCGATGTACCTGTCGTGCCAGGGTGTTGGGCCTTGAAAGTTCATTCCTGCTAAGCGGCCCGCATTCACAGGGGATTCCCGTTTAAATCACAATCTCGTGCAAAGTGGCCTGGCTGCTGGCAACGGCGGCAAATGGGCTGTCCATCCGGTTGGTAGCGGTCGCGGGGTCGTCCTCTCCATGTTGGGTATCTCCGGGGTCTCATCCATGGAACATCCTCTCTACGGTTTGCTAACTCTATCTTGGGTCCTCTCATCTCCTGCATGGTTTTAGCCATTGAAGCAACAACATCAGTTAAAGAGTCAAGCTTTTGTTGAAGAGCCTCATTAGTACTGGGCCCCAAGGGCTTAGCAATGGCCCCGGACATAGCTGATGTCACTGGCACTCCCTGTTGTTGAGGTGCCTCTGCCATGGGTTGCGCAGGATCCTGATCCCGAGGTGCCTCTGCCAGCTGGAGACGTATAGCGCTCTCCTTTAATTGAGCAACTGTCAATTCAGGGTTCTTAAAAACAAGCATGCTCACATGCCCCCGGTGAGAAGGGGTGTAGAGTCCCTCCATAAATTGATCTCTTAGCAGTTTATCCGCTCCGGTGTTAAAAATGGGTTCAGCCAGTGTAAGTGATTTAAGGGCTTCCTGCAGGTTTAAGGCAAAGTCTCTCACGCCCTCATTAACTTTTTGTTTGCAATTAAAGAATCGTATTTTAGCTTTGCTGCTGGCAGTGGTTTCAAATGTAGCTTTTAATCCAGCAAATATGCGTTCAACAGTGCCTTTTAGATCAGCTGCCCATGCTGTGACTTCTCGCTTAGCATGGCCACTTAACTGCATCATCAGGAGACTAACACGCTGAACTTCACCCACGGGGAACATGTTAAAATGGGCCAGCATCTTTTCTCTGAAATCGTCAAGGGTATTAGGCTCACCTTCATACATTGGAAGCCACGGGCCACCTGGGATATATGGCATCAGCACCGGCATGATGAGCGCCACTCCTTGCACCGCTGCGCTACCGGACTCTCTATTGACACTCTGTCTTTCAGCTGCATTAGCGCCGCCGGGTGCTGCGGCGTCTCCGTGCTGCGACATACTGTGCCCCCTTAGTTAATCCGGACCCTTCCGGTCCTCCGCTTCCGTCGGGATAGTGTAGATTTGTTCCGCTGCGCAGCAGGATTGGTTTTCCCCTTGCTCTGACGTCAGAGCGCTCAGCTTGGTGCCGCCCACAATGAAACGCCCCCTGCTGCTCCCGCCCGCCACGCGCTCTGTAATGGCGGATTCTGAAGTTTTTCAGTTAGACTGGGGCTCAGGTAATGGCGTAGCTCAATTAACAGTCTCGCGCCTAACGGTTATGAGGTGATTACCTCAGGGGATGGCGGCCATCTTTACTCCATTATAACCAATGGGGAAAAGTCACTTTCAATAGTTTTTAATGGGAAATGGAATTTTCTTTAATAAAGTCAATTTTCACGATTTTTCATCCAAGTTTTCAAAGTTTTGGGCTCCAATCACGGCACACAATACCCGGTATATGGGCTGGCTCTATCCTGTTCGTGATGCCAATTGTGACGCCCGAGAGACCGGGGTACCCAGCACCGGACCAATGGGATCTGTCTCTTGAGGGAGATGTCACGGGTGGCTTGACCCGGTGCTGTGGCCTCAGGCAATGCACAGTGTAAAGGGTATCATGAGGGAACAGGCACTTACTTGATCAGCAGCAGGTTCTCCCAGCGGTGATGATCCCAATCCTGGATAGATGGCTATTGTCCAAATGAAAGACTGAGGTACTGAAACGTTTAACCAGTTTACTTTAACAAAAAAGGATTTACAACCAGTCCTGTCACCGGAGTCTGTATGGGAACTCTGAGTTACTTTGACCCTGCCGGGGTCTTCGCCTCTTATTGTACGCAATACCTGTGTGGCCCTGCTGCTGTATGTGAACAGGCTGCCGGCCCAATCTGTCCCCTCCGGGTCCTGGTTCGACGGGCAACCCAAGTCCTTTTATCGGCTTACCCCCTCCGGGAGTACCGCTGAACTCTGTGTCTGTTGCTGCGACCGACCCTAGTGAAGCTGATATCACCTCACGTTTTTCCGGTTGCTGTATTATATGTAATGAATACAGCCACGGATCCGGTATCCGTCTTTGCGCCTGTTCTGGGTAGTGATTAATGCTACCCGGTTCTCACAATGTCCTTTTTCTCTATCCCTCTTCTCCTCAGGCCGGTGATTTGGGCCTGGAAACCGTCATAGGGCTGTTAGAAATTCAGCTGTATGACCTCTCACTTTCAGCTCCTTAGCCCAACTGCCCAACTGCCAGTTCTTCTCTCAGACCAGAATGGATCAAGGGGAGTCTCTGGAGCTCCCCCTTCTGGCCGGAGGAGGTAGTGCAGTCTTGCTATTTTAGTATTTGTATTCAGTGTCAGTAACTATATTTGTGGCAAATACCTCTAGGGGTGCCACACTATACATATAGAAACAATTGTAGTTAGTAAAAAAAGTAATTACCTATTTGGTAAGGGATCCTGCCAAGACTGCGGCCACGTATCCCAATGCGCGTTTCGTGTGGATGACACCACCTCAATCGGCGTGGCCTCAATGTGACAGCTGTCCAGTATAAATATAGAGTTGTTTCGGTCACCGCAGCCAATGGAATGTTTTGTTTGTACGCATGCGCACAAGCCTGTCCCGGATCCCAATCTCCTGCAGTTTTCTCTTCTGCGCTTGGCACAGTCACGCAAGGCGGCTGGCACCAGGTCACACATCACGCAAACTCCAACTGGGCGATGAGATGAACACAGAGGAACCTGAGATGCGGCGCATGCGCACCAAGAAGGTTAAGAAAAGTGTTAGGAAATGTGCTAACTCAGTGTGTTCTGTATTTTCCAACACATTGGAAAAACACATTGGCTCCCAGCACCTGTGGCTAGTAGACTCTTCCCTCCCAGCACTTGTGCCAAATAAATGCTTTTATGAGTAGTTAATTAATTGTTTATTTACTTTTTTGAAGCCTGATCTATCTAAGGATGCAGACTCAGGACCTTAAAAAGGCAGGCAGAAACTTTAGCATTGAACAACCGGCTATACTGATATGTATAACTGTATTTTTTTCTATCTAAAGTTCTAAGACGTATTCTTCTTCTTTACAGGCATATTGTATTAGTTCATAGAGAAACATCTCTATTTACCAGTACATCTTTATTTTCTTGCATATTATGGGTAAATTGAAAGCCAGAGCTTTTTTTTTTCTTATAGCATTGCCAAAAATAGTGAAAAACAATCACATTAATATCACTCTTTAGACACCTTTTTTAAATAAATGTGTCAAAGCAGTAAATAACACAGATTTATTTTTTATCTGTCAGGTGTCCCAGGTCCAGGGGCTCCTTCCCTGTCCCTAATGCTAGGGGGCACCCTAGCTCGCCCTGTTCCCTGGATTACTTCTGATGGTGAAGATGCTGGGGCCACGTACCTTGCCTTAGCTCCTGATTCCACCCTGAGCCTGTATCCTTCCCCCATCCAGGGAAGAGGGGAGTGGTAGTGCACTGTAATACACCAACCAGACTAACAAGTTAATATGAACAGGGATAATGAAAAATACCAAACAAACTAATATACTCACACAGATAACAAAGTAATACACCAGGGAGTGGATGATGGAGTTAAACCAAAGTAGGAGGAGAAAGGGAATTAGACACACTCAAAACCAGTTGCAGATAAATCCATCAAACACTTTTCTCCAATAATAACCACCAACAGCCTCCAGTCATGCAGCAAAAGCTGTCTCAACAATGAGTGCTAGCCAGGACCCAGATTATATAAAGAATACGTGTGGGATAAAATATAACTTTTACTAAATATTTTTTAAAAACAGACCAACAAAAAGTGCAAAGTGCATAACAATAAACAAACAAACATACACATGGATGTGTAGGTTGCGCTATCAAAACCAACTTATATAGTGTTAATTGCTGCTGCATACAAACTATCAGTTTACCAGCGTGTTTTTAAAGCACTATATTAGGATATATGTGCGCAAGCCCTACTACAGGAACCTGTCCTTGATATATTAGGTGTAGACAAACAGTTGTCCTCACCACTAAGTTACAGATACCTATAACACCACTATAGGATTATAAACCTCAGTGCAATACAATCGTATATTAATACATGTTGCACCCTGGAGTAAATAATTCTCTTAGAGAATTGCTGATAATGCCTCCGACCATATTAAGTCATGGGTACTCAGTCCAACTGGTGGCGGTGAGCGTCCTCCCCTCTCGTCCCGACGGGTATCGTTTAACACTCATCAGGGGATCAACTTTGGGGTTGTGCTTTCATGACCGTCCAGCCGACACTGCCATCCATGCGCGTGGTGATCGGCATGTACGCTCGCTTTTTATTGTATCAGGCGCCTTGCTTACCAGCATCCGGTCTGTGTGACGCGCTCAGCCGGCTGGCTGACCGGATGTGAGATAATAGGACCACATCAGCTGACCGGAGACTCAGTCAGCCATGCATCACGCTTGCCTTCAAATGTAAACATTACTATTGCGCATGCGCTACTTAGAGCGATCCGAGCACAGTGCTTTGAGACACATAACATCCGTGTGTCTTTAATATAATTGCACTGCGCTTAATCAGAACATAGACGTATGGCCTGAATGTTGCTTAACCAAAGACATATATACCATACATCCCTATTTTACCACTGTTATATGTACAGGTTAATTTCTATTTTGGTGAGACACTTATATATTATCGTTTGCTGTTCTTGGACAGATTTAGCGTTATGAATGTGCAGATCTAGTACAACTACCGTCACGGGGACACTTAGTTAAAGTAATCAAATTGGTGTTTGTGACATATGTAGAATAGAATGAGATACCCATGTTCTCAGGAGATCGGGGGCATAGAGGGGATAGACGCAGATGGAAGAGAAATTGAAAGGTGAAAGCCTGATATGTACCTAGGGTGCCCTATTCTCACTTACTCTACCTCACGCGGAGGTTGGCACCCTAAGACCTACGCCGTGGCGCCCCACTCGACGACGGCTATCCCTCTCTGTGTGCCCTATTGCTCCCTATATTACAGGAAGAAAGCAAAAGAAAGCTGTCATTTAGACCATTTGGATGGACCGTGCTTAGCCAAAAAAACAGATACTGAAGTGACCGACGAACTTAGCTATCTGAAATTCCAAATTTACATCCAAAATGACTGGAGATGGTGGTAGCAGTGATGGTATAGAGGACGCAAAGTATTTTTTGAGTAGAAATTGATGAAACACATTACGGATCCTAAAAGTGGGCAGCAAAGCAAGACGAAATGTTATGGGACTGACGACGGTCACAATCTTATAAGGACGATGAACCTGAGACCCAGTTTCCAAGAGGGAACCTTCAACTTAATGTTCCTTAAGAACAACCACACCAACTCACCAGCACACAGGTCTGGATGCATCAAATGTTTCTGATTAACTACACTCTTATGTTTGGAGCCCATCTTCCTCAAATTATCAAGAACCCCTTTTGCCACACAGATGTAATTGATGAAGAAAATCGTTCTTCTTCAGGTGTTCCAGAAGAACGATTCCTATTAAATGAGCTGAACTGAGAATGAAAACCCGTATGCCCAAAAATATGGGGACTTACAAGTAGACACATGACAATGATTATTTACCATAAATTCAGCTAGAGGTAAGTAGGTAACCCAATCCTCCTGATTCTCAGACACAAAACACCTAAAATAAGTCTCAAGATTCTGTTTAACCCATCAGTTTGCCCATTAGACTGCGGGTGAAATGCTGAAGAGAACGACAGATGGATCCCCAAATGAGTGCAAAATGCCCTCCAAAATTTTGAAATAAACTGCACCCGGAAACACCAGAAACAATATTGGCAGGGATCCCATGTAATTTTACAATCTCTCTAATGAAAATTTGCACCAAGGTCTTAGCATTAGGTAAAGGGTGTAGCGAAATAAAATGTGACATTTCACTGAATCTGTTCACCACCACCAAAATTACAGTATTACCTGCCGATACGGATAGATCAGTGATAAAATTGACCAAAAAATGAGTCCAAGGTCTACTGGAAATCACCAATGGTTGGAGAGACCCAGACGGATGAGTATGAGAGGTTTTAGAACATGTACAGACACTGCAGGCAGCTATATACTCCTGGACATCCTGATGACCACCAAAACCGCTGAGTAAGAATATTTGTGGTGGCTTTATTACCGTAATGTCCGGCCAAGACCTAATCATGATGTTCACTAAGACCTCTAAGACGGAGATTCACAGGTACAAACAGTTTCTATAACGGACAGGCAGCAGGGACGTCCTCCTGAGCCTCAACAACATCTTTCTGAAGATCAGAGCATATATACACAATAACCTCCCCTTTTTGTAGTATAGGATAATACACAATTATCTCCACCCTCAGGAAAACGAAATAAAGCAACCACCTTAATGTTCTAGTTCCTCGGCCTAAATGTAACAAAAAAGTTATACCTGGTGAAGAAAAATGCCCATCTTGCCTGTTGAGGCGTTAGACATTTCGCAAAGTCTAGATATATGAGATTCTTATGATCAGTGATTACCATAACTGGATTTACCACCCAACCAAAAAAATGACTCCACTCTTCATAAGTTCACTTGATTGCCAAGAGTTCCCTGCTACCAATGCCATTTACGCACCCTGCAAAAATACAGCCCCCTCCCCCACTTTAGATGTGTCAACTTCTACAATAGAAGGCTGAGTGACGTCAGGCTGTATGAGAATCAATGCAGGTGCAAAATACTCCTTCAAGGTATCGAATGTCTCACTGGCTGGACTGAACCGTTTGGAAAAGTCTGTCCCTTTCCTGGTAATATCCGTCAGAGGTTTGGCCGCGACCAAAAAGTTTTTGATGAACTGACGGTAGTAGTTGGTGAAACCCAATCACCTTTGTAAGGCCTTCAAACCCTCAGGACAAGCCCAATCCAGTTCCACCTGGACATTCGCCGTATCCATGCAAAAACCAGTGGACGATAAAACATATCCTAGAAAAGGGATCACCTTAACCAAGAGCATGCATTTCTCTGGTTTGCCAAATTACTGTATCTGAGTATTTGTAAGACCTGCCTGTCATGTACCTGATGTGACTCAAGGTGAGGTGAAAAAATTAATATGTCATCAAGATAGATTATAAAAAATCTACCTACTAGGTGACTAAAGATGTCATTTACATAGTGCTGAAAGACGGCGGGAGCATTAGTCAACCCAAAGGGCATCACAAGGTTCTCATAGTGTCCCTCAGGCATATAGAAAGCTGCTTTCCACTCATCCCCCTCTTTAATACTAATAAGATTATACGCACCTCTGAGATCTAGTCGGGATGAGAGGGAGTGGATACGGATCCTGGACCGTGATCTGATTGAGTGTGTGGACATCTAGGCAGGGCGTGACCCCCATCTTTCTTCTTTACAAAGATAAAACCCACAGCAATGGGAGATGAAGATGGCTTGATTTGTCCCTTTGTCATAATCTTTCATGGCCTGCTTCTCTGGACCAGAGATGTTATATAGTCTGCTCAGTCATAAGGAAGATGGGGAGGAAGTTATTGACACCCCTGCTCCAAAAACACATCCCCAAAGACAGGCAGGTGTTTAGGCATAGACTGGGTATTCATTCACCCTTGCAAGCTGGATGCCCAAGCAGCGCCCATGACAATACTCACTCAACTTTACCACCTCCCGAGTCTGTCAATTTACCACAGAGTTGTGCAGAGTGAGCCAAGGCAGTACAAGCGTTAGGACCCGTTGAAGTGCCGTAGAGCACGAAACGATCGTTGTCCGTGGCTGACTCTATCCCTCCCTGCTATCCGTTTGTTTATATGTCCTAATAAAGTGATATTCACCGCAACAGGGTAAGTGCGCGCCTACTTTTTTCTATTTTGCTTTACAAAGATAAAACCCACAGCAATGGGAGATGAAGATGGCTTGATTTGTCCCTTTGTCATAATCTTTCATGGCCTGCTTCTCTGGACCAGAGATGTTATATAGTCTGCTCAGTCATAAGGAAGATGGGGAGGAAGTTATTGACACCCCTGCTCCAAAAACACATCCCCAAAGACAGGCAGGTGTTTAGGCATAGACTGGGTATTCATTCACCCTTGCAAGCTGGATGCCCAAGCAGCACCCTTGACAATACTCACTCCACTTTACCACCTCCCGAGTCTGTCAATGTACCACAGAGTTGTGCAGAGTGAGCCAAGGCAGTACAAGAACCGCAGGAGAGGGCATTCCCTCTAGCACATAACAGTCAATATCTTCTTCGTGCATGGCCCCTACCTGTAGATGTAACCCTCAGACTACTTGAGTAAAATACCCCTGTCTTTGGTGCGGAGTTGATGGAGATTATGGGTATAGGTCTGGACAGTGTATGTGGTTTGAGGCCCTGGACAAACCTAGTGTCGGTCAAGTTAAACCCCACCTCACTTTATTTTTGCCCAGATGGATTTCAGAAAAACATGTGTCCTATTCATGGAGGAGATATGTACACCTGGATTGCTAACCTCCCCGCAACCTGGGCTCCTTAGTTTTCCGGCAGCTGCTTACAGTGAGATAGGGAAGGACACATGCCCACGAAATGGCCCTTTCTATGACACTAAAAACATTCTCCCCCCTTTGCACCAAACAACGAACTGCTTTCCAGAACAAGTTTCCCCACCCAACTGCATAGGTTCCTCAGATGACTCAAACCAGGTTTCCCTTGGTCCCGGATCTCCCGCAAATTGAGGTGTCTCTTTATGTCTCTGGCAAAGACGATGATCCACCCGGATAGCCAAAGACTTGGCCGCCTCAAGGTAACTGGAGTCTCATGCAGGGCTAAGGCATCTTTCACCCTTACTGACAGCCCCTTCACAGAACTGGCTACGGAACGCGGGGTCATGCCACTTAGTGTCAGTGTAAGTAGTGTGGCTAATGTAATGTATTATGGTGATGTACGGTATGTAAAGTGTTAATGCATAAGTGTGAGTATAGCATAAGACATGGAATAAGGATAATAGGTTTAGTGTATAAAAAAGGAAATTGTTAAGGATAAGGCTAGCCCATAGGGTGGACACTAGTGCTGATAAAATGGGGGCAATACCTGGTTAGAGGGAGTACAGTGTCAGTTAGTGAAGTGCCTAGTGAAGGCCAAGTGCAGGTGTGGTGGGCTGCTAGGGGCTGCATGGGCCAATTGTTCAAAGCAGTGGAAGGGCAAACAGAGTTATTATTATTATACATTTTTATAGCTCCATTTATTACATGGCGCTTTACATTTGAAAAGGGGGCAAATATAGACAAATACAATTAAACATGAGCAAAAAACAAGGCACGCAGGTACATAAGGAGGGAGGACCCTGCCCGTGAGGGCTCACAGTCTGCCGGGGGATGGGTGAGGATACACTAGGAGAGGGTAGAGCTGGTTGTGTGGCAGTTCAGTAGGTTGAGGATCACTGCAGGCTGTAGGCTTGTCAGAAGAGGTGAGTCTTCAGGTTCTTTTTTAAGGTTTCTATGGTAGGCGAGAGTCTGATGTGTTGTGGTAGAGAGTTCCACAGTATGGGGGAAGCACGAGAGAAGCCTTGGATGCAGTTGTAGGAAGAAGAGATGAGAGGGGAGTAGAGAAGGAGATCTTGAGAACATCGGAGGTTGCGTGTAGGTAAGTACCGGGAGACCATGTCACAGATGTATGGAGGAGACAGGTTGTGGATGGCTTTGTATGTCATTGTAAGGGTTTTGAACTGGAGTCTCTGGGCGATAGGAAGCCAGTGAAGGGCTTGGCATAGGGGAGAGGCTGGGGAATAGGGGGGAGACAGGTAGATTAGTTGGGCAGCAGAGTGTAGAATGGATTGGAGTGGTGCCAGAGTGCTAGAGGGGAGGCCAGAGAGTAGGAGGTTGCAGTAGTCAAGGCGGGAGATGATAAAGGCATGCACTAGTGTTTTTGTGGTGTTGCGGATCCAGGAGATACTTTTGAGTTTGATATTGCAGGAAGAGGCAAGGGCTTAGATATGTGGCTTGAAAGAGAGGGCAGAGTCGAAGAACTCCCTGAGGCACCGGGCGTGTGGGACTGGGGAAAGTGAGCAGCCATTGACATTGATAGATAGGTCTGGTGGTGGGGTAAAATGAGATGGGGGAAAGATGATGAATTCTGTTTTGTCCAAGTTCAGTTTTAGAAAGCGAGCAGAAAAGAAGGCCGAGATAGCAGACAGACAGTGTGGAATTTTCGTAAGTAAGGAGGTGAGGTCAGGTCCGGATAGGTAGATCTGCGTGTCATCGGCATAGAGATGATACTGCATATGTGGGATTCTATGAGCTGTCCCAGGCCGAAGGTGTAGATGGAGAAGAGTAGGGGTGCTAGAACAGAGCCTTGAGGAACACCGACAGACAAGGGGCGGAGTGAGGAGGTGGTGTGGGGGAGGGAGACACTGAATGTTCGGTCTGTCAGATCTGACGAGATCCAGGATAGGGCCAAGTCTGTGATGCCAAGAGATGAAAGGATCTGTAGCAGAAGGGAGTGGTCCACAGTGTCAAAGGCAGAAGACAGGTCCAGGAGAAGGAGGACAGAGTAGTGTCGCTTACTCTTGGCAGTTAGTAGGTCATTGTTGACTTTAGTTAGGGCAGTTTCAGTTGAGTGATGGGGTCGGAAGCCAGATTGTAACCGGTCAAAGAGGGAGCAGGAGGAAAGGTGGGAGTACAGTTCAAGATGGACATGTTGTTCCAGTAATTTTGAGGCATAAGGTAGAAGAGATATCGGGTGATAGCTAGACACAGAGGATGGGTCGAGCGAGGGCTTTTTGAGGATGGGTGTGATCTTGGCATGTTTGAAGGATAAAGAGAAGACACCTGTTGCGAATGAAAGGTTGAAGAGGTGTGTCAGGGTTGGGATGAAAACCGTGGCAAGGTTAGAGCTGAGGTGGGACGGGATCTGGTCAAGCGTGCAAGTGGTGAGGTGTGATCTTGACAGGAGGGTGGAGAGCTGATCTTCTGCCATGGTGGAGAAGCTGGTTTTGGAGGAACAGGGTTGAGCAGCTAAGAGGGGCTCTGGGCGCTGTGGGACAAAGCTTTCTCTGATTGTATTGATCTTCTGTTTAAATAAAGAGGCAAAGTCTTCAGCAGAAATGAGAGGGGAGGGAGGGGATTCGGGGGGACGGAGTAGAGAATTGAAAGTGTTGAAAAGCTGTTTAGGTTTGTGAGAGAGGGAGGATCTCTCCAAACCAGGGATTCAAGCTTCAGGAGGCTAATTTGCATATTCCAGGTGCCTTCTGGGAGAAGCGAAGTCTCCCTAAGCTAGAAGATCGTTGGGTACAGCCGGGACCAGCTGCTTCGAAAGCATCACCAAACCAGGGATTCAAGCTTCAGGAGGCTAATTTGCATATTCCAGGTGCCTTCTGGGAGAAGCGAAGTCTCCCTAAGCTAGAAGATCGTTGGGTACAGCCGGGACCAGCTGCTTCGAAAGCATCACCAAACCAGGGATTCAAGCTTCAGGAGGCTAATTTGCATATTCCAGGTGCCTTCTGGGAGAAGCGAAGTCTCCCTAAGCTAGAAGATCGTTGGGTACAGCCGGGACCAGCTGCTTCGAAAGCATCACCAAACCAGGGATTCAAGCTTCAGGAGGCTAATTTGCATATTCCAGGTGCCTTCTGGGAGAAGCGAAGTCTCCCTAAGCTAGAAGATCGTTGGGTACAGCCGGGACCAGCTGCTTCGAAAGCATCACCAAACCAGGGATTCAAGCTTCAGGAGGCTAATTTGCATATTCCAGGTGCCTTCTGGGAGAAGCGAAGTCTCCCTAAGCTAGAAGATCGTTGGGTACAGCCGGGACCAGCTGCTTCGAATTTTTGCCTGTAGGACATTATTGCAAGAGAGCTTGGCTGAGTAGATTACACAAGAAGGAAAACACACAGCAAGTCAGCAGGATCTAGGAGCAACATGGCAGATGTGACAACCTACATGGTGAGCTGCAGCATGTGCTACATGTTCACAGATCGACCAGAAGAAGAATCCAATTTCACCTGTCAGAAGTGTAGACTAGTGGCCCTTTTAGAAGAAAAGGTGCGGGGTCTGGAAGAAAGAATAGCAACTTTGAAACTCATCAAAGAGAATGAAGACTTTCTAGACAGAACAGAAGCATCTCTACTGGTCACAGAAGGTGCAAAAAGTGTCAGAGAACCTCCAAAAGCAGATGAGTGGAAGCATGTGACCAAAAGAAGCAAGAAGACCATGGAGAAATCACCAACCACACAACTGAAGAACCGATATCAAATCTTTGTAGAGGATGAAGATGGCACACCTAAGAATGAAGCAATACCAGCAAGCAAAAAAGAAAAGGGCACACAGCAACAAGTGACAGCAAAAAGTACAGCCAAGAAGCAACGAAGAGTGGTGGTGGTGGGAGACTCACTACTGAGAGGCACAGAAGCAGCCATCTGCAGACCGGACATAACTGCAAGAGAAGTATGCTGCCTTCCAGGTGCGATGATCAAGGATGTGACCGATAGGATACCAAAGCTCTTCAGCTCCAAGGACGTCCACCCATTTCTTCTGATACATGTTGGCACCAATGACACGGCAAGGAAGGACCTACCGACAATCTGCAAGGACTTTGAAGAGTTGGGGAAGAAAGTAAAGGAACTGGATGCACAGGTAGTTTTTTCTTCTATCCTTCCAGTAGATGGGCATGGCACCAGGAGATGGAACAGGATCCTTGATGCAAACAACTGGCTAAGACGATGGTGCAGACAACAAGGATTCGGATTCCTGGACCACGGTGTGAATTACTTGTACGATGGACTCCTCGCCAGAGACGGACTACACCTCAACAAACCTGGGAAACACACATTCGCCAGAAGACTCGCTACACTCATCAGGAGGGCGTTAAACTAGAAGAAGAGGGGACGGGAAGAAAAACATTAGACTCGAACAAAGACGACCCAGGAAAACATACTCAGAAGGGAGGTAAGAACATTTCTAAAACAATCCACAGTGAGGAGATTGGAACAAAACAAAATCCTCTAAACTGCATGCTCACAAACGCCAGAAGCCTGACAAACAAGATGGAAGAACTAGAAGCAGAAATATCTACAGGTAACTTTGACATAGTGGGAATAACCGAGACATGGTTAGATGAAAGCTATGACTGGGCAGTTAACTTACAGGGTTACAGTCTGTTTAGAAAGGATCGTAAAAATCGGAGAGGAGGAGGGGTTTGTCTCTATGTAAAGTCTTGTCTAAAGTCCACTTTAAGGGAGGATATTAGCGAAGGGAATGAGGATGTCGAGTCCATATGGGTTGAAATTCATGGAGGGAAAAATGGTAACAAAATTCTCATTGGGGTCTGTTACAAACCCCCAAATATAACAGAAACCATGGAAAGTCTACTTCTAAAGCAGATAGATGAAGCTGCAACCCATAATGAGGTCCTGGTTATGGGGGACTTTAACTACCCGGATATTAACTGGGAAACAGAAACCTGTGAAACCCATAAAGGCAACAGGTTTCTGCTAATAACCAAGAAAAATTATCTTTCACAATTGGTGCAGAATCCAACCAGAGGAGCAGCACTTTTGGACCTAATACTATCTAATAGACCTGACAGAATAACAAATCTGCAGGTGGTTGGGCATTTAGGAAATAGCGACCACAATATTGTGCAGTTTCACCTGTCTTTCACTAGGGGGACTTGTCAGGGAGTCACAAAAACATTGAACTTTAGGAAGGCAAAGTTTGAACAGCTTAGAGATGCCCTTAATCTGGTAGACTGGGACAATATCCTCAGAAATGAGAATACAGATAATAAATGGGAAATGTTTAAGAACATCCTAAATAGGCAGTGTAAGCGGTTTATACCTTGTGGGAATAAAAGGACTAGAAATAGGAAAAACCCAATGTGGCTAAACAAAGAAGTAAGGCAGGCAATTAACAGTAAAAAGAAAGCATTTGCACTACTAAAGCAGGATGGCACCACTGAAGCTCTAAAAAACTATAGGGAGAAAAATACTTTATCTAAAAAACTAATTAAAGCTGCCAAAAAGGAAACAGAGAAGCACATTGCTAAGGAGAGTAAAACTAATCCCAAACTGTTCTTCAACTATATCAATAGTAAAAGAATAAAAACTGAAAATGTAGGCCCCTTAAAAAATAGTGAGGAAAGAATGGTTGTAGATGACGAGGAAAAAGCTAACATATTAAACACCTTCTTCTCCACGGTATTCACGGTGGAAAATGAAATGCTAGGTGAAATCCCAAGAAACAATGAAAACCCTATATTAAGAGTCACCAATCTAACCCAAGAAGAGGTGCGAAACCGGCTAAATAAGATTAAAATAGATAAATCTCCAGGTCCGGATGGCATACACCCACGAGTACTAAGAGAACTAAGTAATGTAATAGATAAACCATTATTTCTTATTTTTAGTGACTCTATAGCGACAGGGTCTGTTCCGCAGGACTGGCGCATAGCAAATGTGGTGCCAATATTCAAAAAGGGCTCTAAAAGTGAACCTGGAAATTATAGGCCAGTAAGTCTAACCTCTATTGTTGGTAAAATATTTGAAGGGTTTCTGAGGGATGTTATTCTGGATTATCTCAATGAGAATAACTGTTTAACTCCATATCAGCATGGGTTTATGAGAAATCGCTCCTGTCAAACCAATCTAATCAGTTTTTATGAAGAGGTAAGCTATAGACTGGACCACGGTGAGTCATTGGACGTGGTATATCTCGATTTTTCCAAAGCGTTTGATACCGTGCCGCACAAGAGGTTGGTACACAAAATGAGAATGCTTGGTCTGGGGGAAAATGTGTGTAAATGGGTTAGTAACTGGCTTAGTGATAGAAAGCAGAGGGTGGTTATAAATGGTATAGTCTCTAACTGGGTCGCTGTGACCAGTGGGGTACCGCAGGGGTCAGTATTGGGACCTGTTCTCTTCAACATATTCATTAATGATCTGGTAGAAGGTTTACACAGTAAAATATCGATATTTGCAGATGATACAAAACTATGTAAAGCAGTTAATACAAGAGAAGATAGTATTCTGCTACAGATGGATCTGGATAAGTTGGAAACTTGGGCTGAAAGGTGGCAGATGAGGTTTAACAATGATAAATGTAAGGTTATACACATGGGAAGAGGGAATCAATATCACCATTACACACTGAATGGGAAACCACTGGGTAAATCTGACAGGGAGAAGGACTTGGGGATCCTAGTTAATGATAAACTTACCTGGAGCAGCCAGTGCCAGGCAGCAGCTGCCAAGGCAAACAGGATCATGGGGTGCATTAAAAGAGGTCTGGATACACATGATGAGAGCATTATACTGCCTCTGTACAAATCCCTAGTTAGACCGCACATGGAGTACTGTGTCCAGTTTTGGGCACCGGTGCTCAGGAAGGATATAATGGAACTAGAGAGAGTACAAAGGAGGGCAACAAAATTAATAAAGGGGATGGGAGAACTACAATACCCAGATAGATTAGCGAAATTAGGATTATTTAGTCTAGAAAAAAGACGACTGAGGGGCGATCTAATAACCATGTATAAGTATATAAGGGGACAATACAAATATCTCGCTGAGGATCTGTTTATACCAAGGAAGGTGACGGGCACAAGGGGGCATTCTTTGCGTCTGGAGGAGAGAAGGTTTTTCCACCAACATAGAAGAGGATTCTTTACTGTTAGGGCAGTGAGAATCTGGAATTGCTTGCCTGAGGAGGTGGTGATGGCGAACTCAGTCGAGGGGTTCAAGAGAGGCCTGGATGTCTTCCTGGAGCAGAACAATATTGTATCATACAATTATTAGGTTCTGTAGAAGGACGTAGATCTGGGGATTTATTATGATGGAATATAGGCTGAACTGGATGGACAAATGTCTTTTTTTGGCCTTACTAACTATGTTACTATGTATATGTTACTATGATCTGAGAGATGAGAAGTAAGTTTGTTTGTAAGCTGGCGAGGGTCTGCTTGTATGCAGTGAAGTGTCGGCAGAGTGGGATCGCTTCCATCTCCGCTCAGCGATCCTGGAAGCTCGTCTCAGTTCTTTGGTCAGGCTCGTCAGCCAGGGCTGCCTGTTGAGCGTATGAGTTTTGCTATGCATGAGTGGGGCGGCCAAATCGAGTGTTGCTGTTATTTTGGTGTTATAAAAAGTGGCAGCAGCATCTGTGTCATGAAGGGAGGCTATGTCTGTAAGAGGGAGAAGGGACTCAGAGAGTGTTTGAGGTGTTTGAGATTTCTGCGAGGGTGAGTGAGTTTGTGGAGTGGGGGTTGCGCACTAGGATAGGAGAGGGAAGAGAATGTCAATAGGTTGTGGTCAGACAGGGGGAGGTGTGAGTTAGTGAGATTAGTAAGGGAGCAGAGGCGGGTGAAGATGAGGTCCAGCATGTGGTCATCTTTGTGAGTGGCCTCAGAGGACCATTGAGTGAGGCCAAAGGAGGCAGTCCGTGATAAAAGTTTAGAGGCAGCTGAGGTGGAAGTGTCAATGAGGATATTGAAGTCACCCATGATGATAGTGGGGATGTCAGCAGAGAGGAAATGAAGTCGCCAGGTGGTGATGTGGTCGAGAAAGGTGGAGATGGCTAGTTCTGGGGGGCGGTAGATGATAGCCAGCTGGAAGTTGGAGGGGAAATAGATGCGGACGGAGTGCACCTCAAACGAGGGAAGAGTAGCGGAGGGTGGTAGCGGGATTGGAGTAAAGGAGCAGGTGTTAGACAGGAGCAAGCCAACTCCCCCACCACGTTTGTTGCTGGGGTGAGGGGTGTGAGAGAGGTGGAATCCGCCATAGGAAAGCGCAGCAGGAGAGGCTGAGTCACAGGGGGTGAGCCAGGATTCAGTAATGCCAAGGAAGGAGAGTTTGTTGGTGATGAAGAGGTCATGGATAAATGGCAGTTTGTTGCACACAGAGCATATGTTCCATAGTGCTCCAGTTAGGGGGAGTGGGGGGAGTTGGGGCTGGATGTATGGGTATGAGGTTATCATGATTGGGAAAATGTGCAGAGGATCATGGCAGGGTGTTAGAAATAAGTGTGGGGATGTGTTGAGGAGGGCCGGGATTTGGGGATATGTCACCAGCAATGAGGAGTAGCAGACAGAGCGTTAGAAGGTGAGAGCAGGATAGGACATGATGCGGCCGTGTGTGTCTGGAGAAAGAGGATTGTATGTGGAGGAACAGTTCTGATGAGAAGGTGAGATGGCTGGGGAGTATTGAGGGAGAAATGACTAGTTCTTTACTAGGTGAAGGGATTGCAGGAGATTGTAAGAAGGAAAGTAGTATGGGGGTGAAAGAGAAAAGAATCCGAAACATTGTAGTGGTTTGGTATTCTGTTACCTTCCAGTCAATTCAGTGTAATTCAAAGTAGATAAAAATATGTATTTTGAAACATCGAATTTGAAAGATGCATGGATCAGACTATGTCTGGATCAGACTCCTGGATCTGAATATATGTGCTAGTAAGGGGATTCAGCTGTGAGTGGATGTGGGTGTGTGTGGCCAGAACACATGTTCAGAGTTAAACAAAAGGTCATAAAAGGGGGGGGGGGGGTTAGACTGACCGCTCAGGGGTATGCATGGAAGGCAGCAGAGAAGTGAAATACATTATGGATCCAAAGTGAAGGGTGAGCTGTGCATACCAGAGAAAAAAATGCAGTTCAGATAGACATTCAGGGTCTAGGCAAAGCTGGAGACATTCAGTGCATACCAGAGAAAATGTACATTCCTACAGCATCTGGAGCGTAGGGCTCGGGCCAGGTACCAAGGAGCTGGACTGGTCTTCTGACATCACAAGGTTGGTGGACATGGAATTATGTGGGAGGCAGGTGCCAGGTGCACTGCTGGAGTGGACAACAAATCCCTGAGGCTGATGGAGTCAGCAGGCTTGGGGCTAGTCCAGGATGAAGGGGTGGTAGGATTTTAGAGGAGTTGTAGTAAGTAAAGAACGTGGTGTCCCATGCACTGTGTGCTGTGGCACCTGAGAACGGAAGCCTGGAGGCAGTAGAGGTGTGTGGCCTACAAGTGAGGGTGATGCACCCCATACTCTACAGCACACTGGGGCTGGGACACCCCTTGTCTGTACGTGCCAGCCAGAGCACAGCCGAACAGCAGCCCAGTATCCACTACCGCTTTCAGACACTTTACACATTTATCCTGCACAGAGGCAGTATAAGTGTCTGTAAGTGTCTGCTCTTAACATGATATATCATCACATAGCACATACCATACACAGGGGCTCAAGTTGTAAGGGGGCCACTTCTACTTCCAGAGCAGGTGTAATTGTGCATTATGATGAGCTAGTGGACTGCAAAGGGCCCACATATTGCTCTTGTTGTTGCACAATCTCTTCTCTCTGTGTCCCACCCTGGTATATTCTCAGAAATATATTCTTATAGTAAAGGGTTACAAACTTCAGACAAAAGAAAGGCTCCTAGATTCAGAAACACTTCCCCCACTGTCTAGATCTAAGTGTGTTTATTCAGCAATAAGCACCAGCACATTTTTAATTGTCTGTCTTTTTTTCATTGACTTAATGATCCATATGACTATTTAAAGCCCTTTTAATTTTTATATTTTGATTGGAAAAAAATGTACAGTAATTGCTGTGAGATTTTTGTCAGTGTATTTTACCAGTACTTTCTCTCTATCAGCACCCTCTGTCTCCCGATTCTTCTCTTCCTTAGGCCTCATTCTGATGTCCAAATTTTTTCAAGTACGAGAAAATCAGACTAATTATTCTGATCAGATTCTAATCAGAGTTTGATCACTGTGGTATAAGTATGAATTTCTCATACGTGGAGAAATTTAATAATAGAATGTCTCTTTCTCCATTCTGATGGTCCATGAAAATCAGAGCAAACTTGGTCAGAGGAAAAAAATTGGACATGTGCCCCATGGACTATCACAGGTACAAGTGCTATCCGTGAAAAACACTGATAGCACTCATACTCACAAATCGGATATCTGCCTTAGTATTTACCTATGTCGGTAAAAAATGTCATTACTCAAGATCAGTCACCAGCTCTTTACCAAGCTACTGTACTTGTGTCAACCTAACCAAGACAACCCATTATAAAAGAAAAAATCTGCCTTAGGTTATAGTCACACTATCAGTATTTGGTCGGTATTTTACATTGGTATTTGTAAGCCAAAACCAGGAGAGGAACAATCAGAGGAAAAGTATAATAGAAACATGTCACCACTTCTGTATTTTTCACCCACTCCTGGTTTTGGCTGTAGGACTTATAGGTCGGTCACCATATGGCGGTGTTGGTCTTTGTGTAGATTTTTTTCTGTAACGGCCCAGTCATCTGCTGAGGTTCTACTATACCCATAATTTGGGTGTGCTACCATAGTTGTAATCGGGGTTTATGGTCAGATATTTTTGTCTCCTCCCTCCCCCAGAGCTGAACCCCTATCTATGCCTCTGATTGAACTATAAGTGTGCAAGAGAGGAACAACAGCTGTAGATTGTCTGAAAAAGTCACTTTAGACATATGTGATGTATTGCTTTTCTCCAGCTCTTCATCCCTGAGTAGCATGGACAAGGCAAAGTAGGGGAGGGAGATTGAAGGTCAGACACATAAAGTCTTGATACACCGTCTTGGTAATGTGACTTAATCTACACTTCAGTCAGGAGTAATTTTGGGTTATATTATATAGAAGTTAATATGATGAATGGTATGCTGAATAAAAATAGATGAAGATGTTTCATACAAATTTATACATTGGTATTGTGGGACCTCATGGTGTTCTGACTACATTTGGCAAAATACCGGTAACAACCTTTTGGCATACCTTTGCCCATTCAATTTTATGGGTACATCAATGTACAGTTTAACTAAATTTTATTTTTAATCCATTGTCACATGCTACTGTTAGTTCTGTAAACGTGATTGACTGCTGTTGCATTCATGCAACAGAAGACACCAATTTCGTTATGTAAAGTGTTATGTGAATTGTTTCTTGCATCTTATGTAAATATTGTGCAATGTATCGCGTGTAATAATGTAATGTATAATGTAGATAGTTGACTGTATTGCAAGTTGAGACTAGCCCACATTGGGAGGGGCTAGTCTTAAGGAAAGTGACTCCTTCCCGTTAGGAACACAGATAGAGTTTGGAGTGCGAAGTAGCAGTGCTTCAAAAAAAAAAAAGGGTGACCCTGAGTGAGAGGAGATCGAAGAAGGAGGGATAGCATGATTCTAAGAAAAAATGACCGAAGAGACAGAGTGTCCTTCCAGAGAGTGGTCCTAGGAGAGATGTCATGAGTCCTTGAGCTTGTAATGCAGAAGGTAAAGAGCCTTAGGAGAACTGAGATACTGAAACTAGAGAAGTGTCCCGCGTGGTAGATCCAAAGAGCCAGTAGTAGAAGAAATAGAATGCGGAACCACTGAACAAGAATATGAATACTTGTGAATCAGGACTGTAGCATTGAAGCTGGGTTGTGGCGAAGCAGGGAGAAACAGTGTGCCTTGAAACCTCCTGGATTATACTACAGAGGACGGAAACTGTGTGGAATAATGCTTCATACTGTAAAGGAAACGTCCATAAGACTTTGTACTCGCTATCCCTTGTATATAACCCTTACCGAGTTACCATTCAGTAAAGAGTTTCTTTTGCAACAATGGTCTTTATCATTGAACTGTGAAACATCTAGTCCTGGCAAGTTCATCACACTGGCTACATGCAGCCTGCAAGGGCAGAAGGCCCTCACAGCACAAGTCCACAGAGCCAGCCAGGACCCACACTTTCATGTAATGTTGCGGGGCACTGAAGACAAGTGCATCACCCATGGTTACCACCCAGGGCCGGCTCCAGGATTTTGTGGGCCCCGGGCAAAAGAGTCTCAGTGGGCCCACATACCACGATTCATGATGCACAGATACGTCGGAGAAATATAGATATACAGGTCCTTCTCAAAAAATTAGCATATAGTGTTAAATTTCATTATTTACCATAATGTAATGATTACAATTAAACTTTCATATATTATAGATTCATTATCCACCAACTGAAATTTGTCAGGTCTTTTATTGTTTTAATACTGATGATTTTGGCATACAACTCCTGATAACCCAAAAAACCTGTCTCAATAAATTAGCATATCAAGAAAAGGTTCTCTAAACGACCTATTACCCTAATCTTCTGAATCAACTAATTAACTCTAAACACATGCAAAAGATACCTGAGGCTTTTATAAACTCCCTGCCTGGTTCATTACTCAAAACCCCCATCATGGGTAAGACTAGCGACCTGACAGATGTCAAGAAGGCCATCATTGACACCCTCAAGCAAGAGGGTAAGACCCAGAAAGAAATTTCTCAACAAATAGGCTGTTCCCAGAGTGCTGTATCAAGGCACCTCAATGGTAAGTCTGTTGGAAGGAAACAATGTGGCAGAAAACGCTGTACAACGAGAAGAGGAGACCGGACCCTGAGGAAGATTGTGGAGAAGGACCGATTCCAGACCTTGGGGAACCTGAGGAAGCAGTGGACTGAGTCTGGTGTGGAAACATCCAGAGCCACCGTGCACAGGCGTGTGCAGGAAATGGGCTACAGGTGCCGCATTCCCCAGGTAAAGCCACTTTTGAACCATAAACAGCGGCAGAGGCGCCTGACCTGGGCTACAGAGAAGCAGCACTGGACTGTTGCTAAGTGGTCCCAAGTACTTTTTTCTGATGAAAGCAAATTTTGCATGTCATTCGGAAATCAAGGTGCCAGAGTCTGGAGGAAGACTGGGGAGAAGGAAATGCCAAAATGCCTGAAGTCCAGTGTCAAGTACCCACAGTCAGTGATGGTGTGGGGTGCCATGTCAGCTGCTGGTGTTGGTCCACTGTGTTTCATCAAGGGCAGGGTCAATGCAGCTAGCTATCAGGAGATTTTGGAGCACTTCATGCTTCCATCGGCTGAAATGCTTTATGGAGATGAAGATTTCATTTTTCAGCACGACCTGGCACCTGCTCACAGTGCCAAAACCACTGGTAAATGGTTTACTGACCATGGTATTACTGTGCTCAATTGGCCTGCCAACTCTCCTGACCTGAACCCCATAGAGAATCTGTGGGATATTGTGAAGAGAAAGTTGAGAGACGCAAGACCCAACACTCTGGATGAGCTTAAGGCCGCTATTGAAGCATCCTGGGCCTCCATAACATCTCAGCAGTGTCACAGGCTGATTGCCTCCATGCCACGCCGCATTGAAGCAGTCATTTCTGCCAAAGGATTCCCGACCAAGTATTGAGTGCATAACTGAACATTATTATTTGATGGTTTTTTTGTTTGTTATTAAAAAACACTTTTATTTGATTGGATGGGTGAAATATGCTAATTTATTGAGACAGGTTTTTTGGGTTATCAGGAGTTGTATGCCAAAATCATCAGTATTAAAACAATAAAAGACCTGACAAATTTCAGTTGGTGGATAATGAATCTATAATATATGAAAGTTTAATTGTAATCATTACATTATGGTAAATAATGAAATTTAACACTATATGCTAATTTTTTGAGAAGGACCTGTACTACACAGGGCCTAGCCTTCCCCCTCATCCTTCTCATAGACAGATATGCACACACACAATACGCAGACATGCACACACACACACAATACGCAGACATGCACACACACAATACGCAGACATGCACACACACACACACAATACGCAGACATACACATACAGTACGCAGACATGCACACACACACAATACGCAGACATGCACACATGCACACACACAATACGCAGACATGCACACACACAATACACATGCATGCACGCATACAATGCGCAGATATTTACATACATATATTTGAAGACAAATTCACAAAAATACATAAATATGTACAGTCAAACTCACTGATATACACAGATATGCACATCATACAGGCATACCCAGACATACAGACAGACACAAGCCTCACTCACCTTCCCCAGGCTTGTCACCCATCAGGCTCCTCTGGCATGTGGCTGTGGAGGGAGCGCTGCTTGATCGATGGCCCTCACTTAAACAGACATGGCCACCCACAGTGCACGCTGCAGCTGTGTCTGCTGTTAATGATGCGGTCAGGCAGACACTGTGCCTTTAACTTTGCTTGTGTGTCCGCCCGGCTGCGTCATTACTAGCAGAGACATCGCTGCACACTGCACTGTGCGCGGCCATGTTTATTTAAGTGACAGCTGAGCTCAAGTAGTGCCGAAGCTGCTGGGGGAGCGGCCCGGGCCCCCTGGTATGCCGGCCACGAGTGGGCCCCCCAATTTGTTCAGGGCCCCGGCACTTGCCCCGGTACGCCGGGTGCTGACGCCTGCCCTGCTACATGGGGTGTGTTATATGCTACATGGGCTGTGTTATATGTTACGTGGCTGTGCTATATACTACGTAGCTGTGCTATATGCTACATGGCTGTGCTACATGCTACGTGGGCTGGGTTATATACTATGTGGCTGTGCTATATGCTACATGGAGTGTTATATGCTACGTGGCTGTGCTATATACTATTTGAGCTGTGTTATATGCTACGTGACTGTGCTATATGCTACGTCGGCTGTGTTATATACTACATAGCTGTGTTATATACTATGTGGCTGTGTTATGTACTACGTGGCTGTGCTATGTACTATGTGGGCTGTGTTATATGCTACGTGGCTGTATAAGATACTACATGGCTGTACTATATGCTATGTGGGCTGTGTTATATGCTACGTGGGCTGTGTTATATACTATGTGGCTGTGTTATATACTAAGTGGGCTGTGTTATATACTAAGTGGGCTGTGTTATATACTACGTGGCTGTGCTATATGCTGTGTGGGCTGTGTTATATGCTATGTGGCTGTGCTATGTGCTAAGAGGGCTGTGTTATATGCTACGTGGGCTGTGTTATATACTACGCGACTGTGCTATATACTACTTGGGCTGTGTTATATGCTACGTGGCTGTGCTGTATACTACTGGGGCTGTGTTATATGCTACGTGGCTGTGTTATATGCTATGTGGCTGTACTATATACTACGTGGGCTGTGCTATATACTATGTGGCTGTGCTATATTCTATGTGGCTGTGCTATATACTACGTGCCTGTGCTATATACTACTTGGGTTGTGTTATATGCTACGTGGCTGTGCTATATACTACGTGGTTGTGCTATATACTATGTGGCTGTGCTATATGCTATGTGGCTGTGCTATATACTATGTGGGCTGTGCTATATGATACGTGTGCTGTGTTATATGCTACGTGGCTGTATTATATACTACATGTCTGTGCTATATGCTACACATTTTGCACTTTTACAAATGTTTTAAGTTAATACTTTCTAATGATTACTTTAAAAAGTTTTCCATTTAAAAAATTGTCATATTCAATGTATGCAGTTTTTTCTTTGCAGCAAGTTCAGCTAACAATAAAATGCCTACTTGTAACTGAGGAAGAGGGAGTAGGTCACAAAAATTGGCATATAAGGGGTTGACTTATATAAAGCCCCTCTGCTGTATGGTGTTGTAGAATTTACAATAGCTATCACTCATGTAAGAAGTGAAATCTGGCATTATACTATACTATACTATTTCTCTGCTGTATCTGTGCATCATGAATCGTGGTATGTGTTAATGGGGGGGGGGCACTGAGACTCTTTCGCCCAGGGCCCTCAAAAACCTGGAGCCGGCCCTGCCATGTAGTATATAGCACAGCCCATGTAGTATATAGCACAGCCCACGTAGCATACAACACAGCCCATGTAGTATATAGCGCAGCCACGTAGTATATAGCACAGCCATGTAGTATATAGCAGCCACGTAGTATATAACACAGCCATGTAGTATATAGCACAGCCCACCTAGTATATAGCACAGCCACATAGCATATAACAGCCCACGTAGCATATAGCACAGCCACGTAGCATATAACACAGCAAAAGTAGTATATAGCACAGCCACGTAGCATATAACAGCCCACGTAGCATATAGCACAGCCACGTAGTATATAACACAGCCCATGTAGCATATAGCACAGCTATGTAGCATATAGCACAGCCATGTAGCATATAACACAGCCCATGTAGTATATAATGCAGCCCACATAGCATATACCACAGCCTCGTAGTATATAGCACAGCCACTTAGCATATAGCACAGCCCACGTAGTATATAACACAGCCCACGTAGCATATAACACAGCCCATGTAGTATATAGCACAGCCCACGTAGTATATAGCACAGCCCACGTAGTATATAGCACAGCCATGTAGTATATAGCAGCCACGTAGTATATAGCACTGTGGGCACCATATCCCTGTTAAAAAAAGAATTAAAATAAAAAATAGTTATATATTCACCTTCTGGCGGCCCCCAGATCCAGCCCAGGCCTTAGCGATGCTCCCGGCAGCTCCCGTTCCCAGTAATGCCTTGCGAGCCAATGACCTGTGATGACGCAGCGGTCTTGCATCATCCTACGTCATCTGGGGTCATTTTGCAAGGCATCACTGGGAACAGGAGCTGCTGGGCGCATCACGAGGATCGTGAAGGCTGCGGGGGCCGCCAGAAGGTAAGAATAGCACGATTTTTTTTTAAAATTATTTTTAACATTATATCTTTTTACTATTGATGCTGCATAGGCATCATCAATAGTAAAAAGTTGGTCACACTTGTCAAAATGGGCCCCCCCATCTCGCTAGGGCCCCGGCACTTGCCCGGGTGCGCTGGGTGCTGACGCCGGTCCTGAGTCCAGTGCTGTAGCTCACTCATCTTGAGGTAATAAAGATGCTCCTGGCTATGATTACTGCTTCTATGATTACAGCAATCGCTTCCCAGAGAGAACTGATCTATTTAGCTTGTCTGATTTCAGTCTGACTGGAGACTCACACACCTTTCTTTTGGATGTCCAGGACACAACTTTACCAATATCCCCTGGGGCTGAGCTAACCACTCTCTGTCTGCTATAACCATTTTAACCCCTATAGATGCTTGATGATTCTAAATCAACAGTGCAGCTTCTGCCACACTTGACTAGGTAGTAAGCTAGGTTCTGCTCCCATATTTCTGTAGTAAGCTAGGTTCTGTTTGTTTCCTTATCTCTATAGTAAGCTCTCCTATGCTCCCTTATCTTTGACCTTTTGCAGCACCTGCGCACTACAGTACTTTGCTCTGCCCTCAACAGGGCAGAGAAATACGCCTGTGCAGGAGCGCGGTGTGGGGAGCCTGTGTATATGATGCAGGGTCGCGTCATCCACAAGAAGCAAGCAGGAGGGGGGCGATCTTAAGAAGATGGGAGGTGCCGGACCAAGACCAGCAACAACCATCGGACCGGACCGCCCCACAGGTGGGTATAGTAAAACTTAATTTTCAGTTCTTCCGGGTCGAGTTGGGGGCTTATATACAGCATTATAGAATGCTGTATATAAGCGCTGAAAGGTGATGGCCGTCTCTTACATTGGCCAAAACTGCTGACAGGTTCCCGGTAAGTATAAAATATAAATATGGAAATCACTATGCAAGGTAGGGGCAGTATAGCAAAAGTTTGGGCATTTTCGCACCCGTTATTTGAGCTTCACCGAAAAGGGTGGAGCTGGGGTGGGACAAGGGCGATGCAGGTCTTGACACCTCAACTCATCTAGTTGATGACGAGACTGTTCACTACGTTCACATTTGCGTTGTGCGCCGCTGCGTCGGCGACGCAACGCACAACGCAAATAAAACGCACCAAAACGCACGCAAAAACACTGCGTTTTGTGACGCATGCGTAGTTTTTTGCCGAAATTTGGACGCAAGAAAAATGCAACTTGTTGCGTTTTCTGCGCCCGACGCTTGCGGCAAAAAAAACGCATGCGTCACACAACGCAGCACAACGTATGTCCATGCGTCCCCCATGTTAAGTATAGGGGCGCATGATGCATGAATCACCGCAGCGTTTCCCGACGCTGCGTTGGGAAACGCTAATGTGAACGTAGCCGTATTCTGTAGTCCAGAAATTTCACTCCGGTCTGTGACTGAAATCAGATTTCTAGTGTAGCGCACAGACGCGTACTTCAGTCGGCAGATGCGCCAGATTTTTGATAAGTCATGCCCCATCTCATGAATCGGTAGCATCTTAGTAAATTGCCAGTGTTGATGAATCGGGGCCTTCATGTCTATAGTTTTGTCCACATTGTGCATTTGCTGTCTTTCACAGGCTCAGTCACACACAGTAGTAGTCTGATGGTCCACAATTCAATGTTGCCTCGTTGGTTTGTTGTGTTTTAATACAACCCTAAAACGCTTCCAGAAAATCTATTTCGTTTTTGAGCATTGTTCATAGTTCACTTAAAAGCTCATAATGGGGTGCTTTGTACCTAACTGCAAAATACACTGTAAACATTAGTAATTTGCTGACTGCATCAATTGAACACACATTTAAATATGCATACTGACAGTAAAAGAGATATAAATCACACATTTTGCAAGACTTTGATTAAACTTCTATCGAACGCCTAGCTGAGTAAAATGCCATATCAAAGTCAAGATCTCCCTCAAGTGGCCAGATGCAGTACTGCATGAATCTTGTCTTCATTAGTCTTAAAAGCTGTTCTTTATCAGAAAGCTCTGATGATTGTATTGTTTTAGTGTTATACTCTTTATTTTGTAAATAGTTTGTCCCCAAAAAAATCTATAATAACATCTAGTTAAAATTAAAGACAGTATTGCAATAAGTATTCAATAGTTTGGTGAAATTGGCAAGGCTTGTAAAGCCAATAGAGGGCAACTGTTCTGGAAGGTCAGTAAGTAGACTTACCATTAAAATGACAGTAAGTTGTAAAACGTTATTTTTTATATCAATATTCTATTTGTAATAGAAACCGTTTTTGCATGTATTTCTACAAAGATGATTACCAATGGGTGTATTAATTACACTACATTAAATTAATTTAATTAAATTAAACTAATTAAACTACAGCAGCTCAGTCTGGATGCAGTTAATATAAAATAGGAAAGAAATTGTTTTTAAAGGGTTTCTTCAGTTGTAAATAGAAAGTAATGAGGAGATCTGCAAAGCAATCAAACAAACCAACAGTGCTTCTGCTTCCAAGATATCATTTCAGGAAGGATAAATAATACATATATGCTATTAGGACTGCAGAATGATTTCTTTTTTTATAACCTAAAAATAATATACAGTTGAAACCAGAATTTTACATACACTATATAAAAAGACACATCTGCATGTTTTTCTCAATATCTTGACATGAAATCAGAATAACCCTTTCCCGTATTAGGGCAATTAGGATTACCATAATTATTAATATTTGCCAAATGCCAGAATAATGAGACAGAGAGAGAATGTTTTAAGGCATTTTTATTATTTACTGCAAAGTCAAAAGTTTACACACATTTCATTAGTATTTGGTACCATTGCCCTTAAACTGAATGACTTGGGTCAAACGTTTGGGATATCCTTCCACAAGCTTCCTGACAAAACTGGTGTAACTGATCCAGGTTTGTAGGTCGCCTTGCTCGCACCGGCCTTTTCAGCTTTGCCCATAAATTTTCAATAGGATTGAGATCAGGGCTTTGTGATGGCCGCTCCAAAACATTGACTTTGTTATCCTTAAGCCACTTTGTTAGCATTTTGGCAGTATGCTTCGGGTCATTGTCCATTTGGAAGACCCATTTCCGCCCAAGCTTCAACTTCCTGGCTGATGTCTTGAGATGTTGTTTCAGTAATGGCACATAATCTTCTTTTCTCATGATGCCATCTATTTTGTGAAGTGCACCAGTCCCTCCTGCAGCAAAACAACCCCACAACATGATGTTGCCACCCCCATGTTTCACAGTTGGGATGGTGTTCTTAGGCTTCCAAGCATCTTCTTTTTCCTCCAAACGTAACAATGGTCACTCATTATGCTCAAAAGGTTCAGTTTTAGTTTCATCAGACCACAGGACATGTCTCCAAAAATTAAGGTCTTTGTTCCTGTGTGCATTTGCAAACATTAATCTGCCATTTTTTATGTTTCTTTTGGAGAAATTGCTTCTTTCAGCCCATGTTGATGCAGTACTCGTTTCACTGTGGATATTGACACAATCTTACCAGCTTCCACCATCATCTTCACAAGGTCTTTTGCTTTTGTCCTTGGGTTGATTATGCACCTGTTGGACCAAAGCACGTTCATCTCTTGGACACAGAACTCGTCTCCTTCCTGAGCGGTGTGATGGTTGGACATTCTCATCTTGTTTGTACTTGCGTATAATTGTTTGTACAGATAAACGAGGCACCTTCAGTTATCTTGAAATTGTACCCAAGGATGAGCCAGCAAGTCCACAATTCTCTTCCTGATATCTTGGCTGATTTCTTTAGATTTTCCCATGATGCTACACAAAGAAGCAGTGTGTTTCAGGTGTGCATTAAAATACATCCACAGGTGTGCCACTAATTAACTCAGATGTTGCCAAAAAACAGAAGCTTCCAAACACATGACATCATCGTATGGGCAATCCTGAATTGTTTAAAGGCATAGTAATCTTAGTGTATGTAAACTTTTGACTTTGCAGTAAGTAATAAAAATGTCTTAAAACATTCTCTCTCATTATGCTGGCATTAGGCAAATAATAATTATATTATTATATTATTATAACAGGAAAGGTTTATTCTGATTTCATGCCAGATATTGAGAAAAACATGTATATGTTTCGTTTTATATAGTGTATGTAAACTTTTGGTTTCAACTGTATATACTGTACATATAGATACTATAAAATCCTAAATGAGAAGGGAACAAAACTGAGCAGGGGCTATGCATTTCTAAAAAGCCTGGATGACTATGATTATATGAAAAGTTAGATCTACATTTTTTATTATCAATGGTATTGAGTCACTGCAGACAACTTCAAGAGGAAGAAAGGCTCAGAGTGATAACTAGCTGATATAATGAACGCACCGAGACAAGGAAGGTCTGAGCAAAACTGGGGGCTTTTTAGCACAAATGTGCGTTAAGTGAACCGCTCAATCAACAATTGTCCCAATTTGTACAAATGACAAATATCGTGAATATGATATTTATAACAATGTTTGTAGCGTCAGCACTGGAAACTTTATTCCATTTAAAAATGTTCAGAAAAATAGCATTAGATTTTGCATTGCAAATAAAAAACATAAAACCAGAGGCACCAAATCGCAAATAGAAAAAAATACTTGGATCATAAGAAAACTGCCCTTCCATCAAGCATCTGTAAGTATAAAATGCTGTATTGCCACCAAATCCTGGTACTTAATTATCCAATGAATAAACAAGTCAGCCAAACTTAATAATGATATCTGCACGAGGCATGTAAATTACGTCCCTTTATCAGAATTTGGGGGGAAAAACAATCCCTTTAAAAGCATCAGGGCAGTTTTATTACTGTGTTCATTATTAAATATAGTTAAAATTGCAATTTATTTCCTTAGAATAATGCAGATTTTTTATTACAGTAATTATTGTGTAATTGTGGTTAATTCGTTATTTTTATAACCTTTAAGTTATTTTTACAGTCACTGAATTACTGTGTATGTAAATGGATTTACCCTGCCCATGATGTTCTTTTTTTTTTTTTGCTTATTTCAGCCGTTCATATATTTACTGAAGCAGCAGTCGTTTAATGACTCCCATATTCTTCTAATTAATCTGTGGACAGTCTTCTTATTTTCGCTTGACTTAAACTAGGACTGGACAATCTCACACTGACCATTTAAAAGTACAGGATAACATTGCTCATCTGTATTACAGTTTTGTTTAAATATGCTTTCCAGACATTAATCTATTCTCTGTGCATTCTGGGGCTTTTTGGTTTTTAATTATATATATACTAGATGGTGGCCCGCTTCTAACGCATCGTGTATTTTAGAGTATGTATGTATGTACGTCGCTCTTGGCAAAGCCACGTAGTATATAGCACAGCCACGTAGTATATAACACAGCCACGTAGTATATAACACAGCCACGTAGCATATAACGCAAACAGCCACGTAGTATATAGAACAGCCAAGTAGTATATAACACAGCCACGTAGTATAAAACACAGCCATGTAGTATATAGCACAGCCACGTAGTATATAACACAGCCACATAGTATATAACACAGCCACGTAGTATATAACACAGCCACGTAGTATAAAACACAGCCATGTAGTATATAGCACAGCCACGTAGTATATAACACAGCCACGTAGAATATAACACAGCCACGTAGTATATAACACAGCTAGGCAGCATATAACACAGACAGCCACGTAGTATATAACACAGCCACGTAGTATAAAACACAGCCATGTAGTATATAGCACAGCCACATAGTATATAGCAGCCACATAGTATATAGCACAGCCCACGTAACACAGACAGCCACATAGTATATAGCACAGCCACGTAGTATATAGTAGCGACATAGTATATAGCCACCACATAGTATATAGCACAGCCCTCGTAACACAGACAGCCACATAGTATATAGCACAGCCATGTAGTATATAGCAGCCACGTAGTATATTACACAGCCCGCGTAGTATATAGCAGCCACATAGTATATAACACAGCCCACATAATATATAGCACGGGCCACGTAATATATAGCACAGGCCACGCAGTATATAACACAGGCCACATAGTATATAACAGCCCACGCAGAATATAACACAGCCCTCATAGTATATAGCAGTGTGGCACCATATCCCTGTAAAAAAAAAATTAAAATAAAAAATAGTTATATACTCACTCTTCGAAGCTGTCCCGATGCGCGCGATGCTGCCGCCAGCTTCAGTTCGCAGTGATGCATTGCAAAATTACCCAGATGACTTAGCTGTCTCGCGAGTAATTCCGCAATGCATCACTGGGAACGGAAGCTGGCGGCAGAATCGCGCGCATTGGTGGACGGCGGAAGGTTACATTAGCACAATTTTTTATTTTTTTATCATTTTTAACATTATATCTTTTTACTATTGATGCTGCATAGTAAAAATAGTAAAAAGTTGGTCCGGGATGGGGCAACACACTGCCACTGACTGGAGGGGAGTAGGGAGAGGGCACTCACTTGAGGAGAGTAGGGAGGGGCCAATTCACGGCCGGACTGTGCCCGTCGCTGATTGGTCACGGCCGGCCGGCCGCGACCAATCAGCGAAACGGGATTTCCGTGACAGACAAACAGACAGAAGTGATCCTTAGACGATGATATAGATAGATGCATATTGGCAGCTTACTGTGTACTCTGTAATTGTCAACAACCTGCCAATCAGTGGTGGGGAAGGGTTATTCATTTTAGCCTGACTGCCTGCACATGCAACCTAGTCAGGCAGAGATAATCTCCTGCTGATAAAACTTTGATTATATTGAAACTACAGCACACAGCCTAATTAATGATAAATCCCTGAAATCAAAGTGGGCATCTTCAGATTGTCAAGCTATGTAAATGGGTTGTCCGCTACTAGGACAACTTCTTCTTAAACTAAATGTTCTCCCCTGATAATCTTAATAAACTTATACTCACCTCCAAACGTGTTCCGTTCCATTGGTGTCGGCACTAATGTTCCTGTGATGTGGTGAAATGAGACGTGAAGCCTGGCGACCAATCAGCCCTGGCATCACAGTCTCCTGTCAAAATAAACATGAAGAAGTCCGAGATCAGCTGATTGCATGCCGGGCATCATGTGTCATTTCACCACATCACAGTCCCAGGACCACGAGTGCCGACACTGCTGGAATGGAGCTGGCACAGGGGGTTAGTATAGGTTTATTTTATCGGGCCCGAATATTTAGTTTAAGAAGGAGTTGGAAAACCCCTTTAAGGGTCTACCATTTAGATAATTTCCATCATTTGCGGACATATGCATTCTGTACAGCTGCATAAGGACCCAAGAGGTAAGGGGCCCACTTCTACCTCCAAAGCAGTAATCAGCTTCTGTCACTAACACATTATTGGACTGGTCCATATACTGTTCTTGCACAAAGGCCCTCTCCTATCTGTGTCCACATCTGATTTACACGCAAAGAGAGAAAAGTTGTGTGCAAAAGCTGGAGAACCACAAATGCTGGGCTAAGTCACAAGAAATGCCTTGTTCTGTAGCATGCATGCCACAGGCTGTTCACCAAATAGACCATTGCAGGGAAGCAGGGGCGTAACTAGACTCCAGTGGGCCCCAATGCAAAATTAGACCTGGGACCCCACCTGGATGTTGGTCAGATGTATGGTCCCTTGTAGCATTCTAGATCCTATAAAGACATGCATGTTCATCCCTTATGTAATAATGTCTTGTCCTGGCTCCTTTTTTTTAATAATCTCTCACAACCTGGGCCCTTTCAAGTAATAATGCCCCCCACCCTGTCCCCCTTCTGGTATAATGTCCCCCTTCTGGTATAATGTCCCCCTTCTGGTATAATGTCCCCCTTCTGGTATAATGTCCCCCTTCTGGTATAATGTCCCCATTTTGGTATAATGACATCTATTGTGGTATAATGTCCCCATCCTGGTATAATGTCCTCATTCTGGTATAATGTCCTCATTCTGGTATAATGTCCCCATTCTGGTATAATGTCCTCATTCTGGTTTAATGTCCTCATTCTGGTATAATGTTTCTCATTCTGGTATAATGTCCCCCTTCTGGTATAATGTCCCCCTTCTGGTATAATGTCCCCCTTCTGGTATAATGTCCCCATTTTGGTATAATGACATCTATTGTGGTATAATGTCCCCATCCTGGTATAATGTCCTCATTCTGGTATAATGTCCTCATTCTGGTATAATGTCCCCATTCTGGTATAATGTCCTCATTCTGGTTTAATGTCCCCATTCTGGTATAATGTTTCTCATTCTGGTATTGGGTCCTCATTCTGGTATAATGTCCTCATTCTGGTATAATATCTCTCATTCTGGTATAATGTCCCCATTCTGGTATAATATCTCCATTCTGGTATAATGTCCTCATTCTTGTATAATGTCCCCCATCCTGGTATAATGTCCTCATTCTGGTATAATGTCCCCATTCTGGTATAATGTCCTCATTCTGGTATAATGTCCTCATTCTGGTATAATGTATCTCATTCTGGTATAGTGTCCTCATTCTGGTATAATGTCCTCATTCTGGTATAATGTATCTCATTCTGGTATATTGTCCTCATTCTGGTATAATGTCCCCCATCCTGGTATAATGTCCCCATTCTGGTATAATGCCCTCATTCTGGTATAATGTCCCCCATCCCGGTATAATGTCTCTCATTCTGGTATAATGTCCCCAATCTGGTATAATGTCTCCATTCTGGTATAATATATCTCATTCTGGTATAATGTCTTCATTCTGGTATAATGTCTCTCATTCTGGTATAATTTCCCCATTCTGGTATAATGTCTCTCATTCTAGTATTATGTCCCCATTCTGGTGTAATGTCCTCATTCTGGAATAATGTCATCACTCTGGTATAATGTCCTAATTCTGGAATAATGTCATCACTCTGGTATAATGTCTCTCATTCTGGTATAATGTCACCCATTCTGGTATAATGTCATCCATTCTGTTATAATTTCTCCCATTCTAGTATTATGTCCCCATTCTGGTATTATGTCCTCATTCTGGTATAATGTCTCTCATTCTAGTATAATGTCCCCATTCTGGTATAATGTCCCCATTCTGGTATAATGTCCCCATTCTGGTATAATGTCCTCATACTGGTATAATGTATCTCATTCTGGTATAATGTCTCTCATTCTGGTAAAATTTCTCCCATTCTAGTATTATGTTCCCATTCTGGTATAATGTCTCCCATTCTAGTATTATGTCCCCATTCTGGTATAATGTCCTCATTCTCGTATAATGTCTCTCATTCTGGTATAATGTCTCTCATTCTGGGATAATGTCTCTCATTCTGGTATAATGTCCCCATTCTGGTATAATGTCTCTCATTCTGGTATAATGTCCTCATTCTGGTATAATGTCTCTCATTCTGGTATAATGTCTCTCATTCTGGTATAATGTCTCTCATTCTGGTATATTGTCCTCATTCTGGTATAATGTCCTCATTCTGGTATAATGTCTCTCATTCTGGTATTATGTCCCCATTCTGGTATAATGTCTCTCATTCTGGTATAATGTCCTCATTCTGGTATAATGTCTCTCATTCTGGTATAATGTCCTCATTCTAGTATAATGTCTCTCATTCTGGTATAATGTCTCTCATTCTGGTATAATGTCTCTCATTCTGGTATATTGTCCTCATTCTGGTATAATGTCCTCATTCTGGTATAATGTCTCTCATTCTGGTATATTGTCCTCATTCTGGTATAATGTCTCTCATTCTGGTATAATGTCCTCATTCTGGTATAATGTCCTCATTCTGGTATAATGTCTCTCATTCTGGTATAATGTCTCTCATTCTGGTATAATGTCTCTCATTCTGGTATATTGTCCTCATTCTGGTATAATGTCTCTCATTCTGGTATTATGTCCCCATTCTGGTATAATGTCTTTCATTCTGGTATTATGTCCTCATTCTGGTATAATGTCCTCATTCTAGTATAATGTCTCTCATTCTGGTATAATGTCCCCATTCTGGTATAATGTCTCTCATTCTGGTATAATGTCCTCATTCTGGTATAATGTCCTCATTCTGGTATAATGTCTCTCATTCTGGTATAATGTCTCTCATTCTGGTATAATGTCTCTCATTCTGGTATAATGTCTCTCATTCTGGTATAATGTCTCTCATTCTGGTATAATGTCTCTCATTCTGGTATAATGTCTCTCATTCTGGTATATTGTCCTCATTCTGGTATTATGTCCCCATTCTGGTATAATGTCTCTCATTCTGGTATAATGTCTTTCATTCTGGTATAATGTCTCTCATTCTGGTATATTGTCCTCATTCTGGTATTATGTCCCCATTCTGGTATAATGTCTCTCATTCTGGTATAATGTCTTTCATTCTGGTATAATGTCTCTCATTCTGGGATAATGTCTTTCATTCTGGTATAATGTCTCTCATTCTGGTATAATGTCTTTCATTCTGGGATAATGTCTTTCATTCTGGTATAATGTCTCTCATTCTGGTATAATGTCTCTCATTCTGGGATAATGTCTTTCATTCTGTTATAATGTCTCTCATTCTGTTATAATGTCTATCATTCTGTTATAATGTCCTCATTCTGGTATAATGTCCCCATTCTGGTATAATGTCTCTCATTCTGGTATTATGTCCCCATTCTGGTATAATGTCTCTCATTCTGGTATTATGTCCTCATTCTAGTATAATGTCTCTCATTCTGGTATAATGTCTCTCATTCTGGTATATTGTCCTCATTCTGGTATAATGTCTCTCATTCTGGTATTATGTCCCCATTCTGGTATAATGTCTTTCATTCTGGTATTATGTCCTCATTCTGGTATAATGTCCTCATTCTAGTATAATGTCTCTCATTCTGGTATAATGTCCCCATTCTGGTATAATGTCTCTCATTCTGGTATAATGTCCTCATTCTGGTATAATGTCCTCATTCTGGTATAATGTCTCTCATTCTGGTATAATGTCTCTCATTCTGGTATAATGTCTCTCATTCTGGTATAATGTCTCTCATTCTGGTATAATGTCTCTCATTCTGGTATAATGTCTCTCATTCTGGTATAATGTCTCTCATTCTGGTATAATGTCTCTCATTCTGGTATAATGTCTCTCATTCTGGTATAATGTCTCTCATTCTGGTATAATGTCTCTCATTCTGGTATAATGTCTCTCATTCTGGTATAATGTCTCTCATTCTGGTATAATGTCTCTCATTCTGGTATAATGTCTTTCATTCTGGTATAATGTCTCTCATTCTGGGATAATGTCTTTCATTCTGGTATAATGTCTCTCATTCTGGTATAATGTCTTTCATTCTGGGATAATGTCTTTCATTCTGGTATAATGTCTCTCATTCTGGTATAATGTCTCTCATTCTGGGATAATGTCTTTCATTCTGTTATAATGTCTCTCATTCTGTTATAATGTCTATCATTCTGTTATAATGTCCTCATTCTGGTATAATGTCTCTCATTCTGGTATAATGTCCTCATTCTGGTATAATGTCTCTCATTCTGGGATAATGTCTCTCATTCTGGTATAATGTCTCTCATTCTGGTATAATGTCCTCATTCTGGTATAATGTCCTCATTCTGGTATAATGTCTCTCATTCTGGTATTATGTCCCCATTCTGGTATAATGTCTCTCATTCTGGTATAATGTCTTTCATTCTGGTATAATGTCCTCATTCTGGGATAATGTCCCCATTCTGGTATAATGTCTCTCATTCTGGTATAATGTCTTTCATTCTGTTATAATATCTCTCATTCTGTTATAATGTCCTCATTCTGGTATTATGTCCCCATTCTGGTATAATGTCTCTCTTTCTGGTATAATGTCACTCATTCTGGTATAATGTCCCCAATCAGGTATAATGTCCCCCATTCTGGGCCCCTCCGTTCTTCTTCCACACAAAGAAACAAATGATTATTCTTACCTAACCCTGCTCCCACGCCGTGCTGAGTCGTTTTCTGTAGCCGATGCAGGAGTCAGCAGCTGACATTGACGTGCCGGCATGGACAGCGCATGACGTCACTGCCACAAGCCGCATATCACTGGTAAGCCGACGTGAGCTGCCAACCCGTGGTTGGCCAGTGGCGTGTATTGTAGCGCAGGAAGCTGGTAGGTCTCTGCGCCGCAAGACATTTCACCTGAATGTGCATCCGAGGACTCACGCCCAGGTGAAATTGGCTTTGGCGGCCCCCCTCTCACACAGGACCCTATGTGACTATGATCATTACGCCTATGCACGGAGGTGCATGGTTGATTGATTGCCAAAAGCTCTACATAGAGTAGAGAAAATAGCAAGTTGCATTGAGTAGATTTGATACCAACAGGAAACTGGACAGAATTAAGGTGCATTTACACCAGCTGACTGTGACCATTAAAAGACTATATACAAACTGATTGGCCGTCGTTTAAGACAGGATGAGCAAAGTTGTATCCACATAGAATGATCTTTAATATGATTGTTTCATTAATTTAGAATATAATTGCTATTGGCCACAAACCTCCTGTTTACACAAGGCAATGTGGTGGCAACAAAGATGATTTTAATGCAAGGATGATCCAATCACCCAATGAACAAGCACTTTCTTCATTCATGGGGGTGTTGCCGGAATGTTTATACCTGTAATTGGGAAACTATTATTCTAACCAACACTGATTCCAGATTATTGTCTCATCTAATGTCTGGATTTGTTTTGAAGAGGCATATTGTCACTCCGTTAATGGCGATAAAGGGGCAGGTCGGCGTACTGGGACCCGCACCTGTCCCTGCCACTATAATGGGGCCCTGGCTTTCCCTTATCTCAGGGGTACCTATAATGGTTAGGAGGCCTGAGCCGCCAGCATATCCCTGTCTCCTGTGCAGGCCTTATCAGTGGCCCCCTCTCCCCCCAAGGGAGGTGGACTGCACCAGTGTATAAATACGACAATTAAACAGGGTATACAGACAAGGTAACTAAAAGTCTCAAACTCGCCAAATGCTCACACAACCACAGAGGAAACACAGAGAAGGGAAGAGAAGGAAAAAACTAGGAAGGAAAACAGGTTTAACATGCAACCAAAACATCAGACACCAATCTCTGTAAATAAACCTCCAAGCTCCTAATACCACGCTCCTTCTCACTCCAAGCCAGGCAGCAGAACTGATCACTGACGACAGTTGTAGACAAAGCTGAGTCTATATAGAAGCGGAGATTACCAAAACCAAATCAGCTGAGAGACATAGCTCTCAGTAACTTCAGTAACAATATTTAACTCCTGCCCTGCTGGCACAAGACAGCCAGGTCAGAATTCAGGAGAAGAGCTTCTGTTCATCGTGTGTGAAGGGGGCCCAGAGTGCTGCGGTTCTCTGGAACCTCTCTGTCGCGGTAGCCCTGTGACACATATGGAGATAAAGAAGACAATGCTTTAGTCCTGTTACCAATAATCTTCACTTAATGCTTTCAATTAAAGTTTCATTTTTTCCTTGTGTTGAAATATAACACATTTCAGTTTTGAACAAGGACGTTCATCAGATAAAAACACAATTTTTGGGGATATATTATCATTACATCTATAGTGGCTTTGCAGCACTGGGGTCCTGGGTTCAAATCCTACCAAGGACAACATTTGTAAGGAGTTTGTATGTTCTCCCAGTGGGTTTTCTCCGGGTTCTTCGTTTTTCTCCTACACTCCAAAGACAGACTGATAGGTAATTTTAATTGTGAGCCCCAATGGGGACAGTGATGATGCCTGTAAAGTGCTGTGGAATATGCTGGCGCTATATAGGAAAGCATAATAAGCATCTATTTATTATAGATATAAGGTACAAGCACAATATGTGTCTATATACTGAATCATATATTGTAGCAGCAGAGCTTCTAATAGGCAGGATTATGTCAAAGAGTGTGTTATGCATAATGCATTTCAATAGAGGAAATGTTCTGTCTTTAGTGTAAGTAAAACTGAAAATAGGGCCTTGTTCTTGGGGTGGAGGGAGAAGGGAAAACGCTAATCAACTCCACTCTTGCTTATGAGGCTCATTATAAAATCTCCAAGGGAATCTCCCAAAATACTTAGAGAGCACCATCACCATCATAAAAATGGTATGGAGGAGCTGGGGTTGGTTGGTAAGCCTCTGCTAGGATAACTTACTGATTTCTGGTGTCTGACCACTGGGAACACTTAGCAATCCTGACAATGGGGTTTTGCAGAACCATGTTTGAACTGAGCAAAGATCATACATGAGTACTTTCTATGGGACTGCTGGAGAAGTTTTGAATACTTTGTACAAACCTTTTAGGTTTTGTTTGGAAATGTGACCTGCTTTGCCACATATGAGAGAAGAAATTTGGTTGTGGCAGAGTTTCAATTTTATCCACATATATTCAACAGCACCATGGCTCAGTGCTTAGCACTGCAGAGCTGGGGTCCTGGGTTCAAATCCCACCAAATCCCTGCAAGGAGTTTGTATATTCTCCCTGGGTTTGCATGGGTTTCCTCCGGGTTCTCCGGTTTCCTCCCACAATCCAAAGACATACTGATAGGGAATCTAGATTTTGAGCCTCAATGGAAACAGTGATGATAATGTGTGCAAACTGTAAAGCGCTGCGGAATATGTTAGCGCTATATAAAACTAAAGATTATTTATTATGATGATCAAATATATATATACATATTTAAATAAAAAAAATATATATACTTTATACGTGTGTGTGTGTATAATGTATAGAACAGCAGACTACAGAGGAGAAGCGTGACATAATGCAAGGTATTTTAACTCATCTGAGCCAAGTTTACACTGTGCTGATTGTGCATCTAAAAAGCATAAAAAAATCTGCACTGAGCGCAGGAAAGAAATGACAATTTGTTCTAGCCCTAAAGGGATTTAAACAAGCTTGGATAAACACAGGTAGATCCTGAGAATGAGCCATTAATGAGAAATATGTGCAAACAGATGAATAGACTGTTTTTTATTTAACATCAACGTTTTGGATTTGCAGCCATTAGGCCCAGGAGCTTACACTTCAATGCCATCTCCCTGTATCATTTTATAGACAATAGAAGCGGGCAGAGCAGCCTGGCATTGTGAGGGTTACTGTTTTTCCTCTCCATGCCCCCAAACCATTCTGCAGGCAGACCCTTTTATGATTTCAGCTACAGTGAAATAGCATTTTGTTCTATCCAATTAATCTAATGTTATGTTAAATGGCATTTAATTAAAAAAGATACAAATACAGTTAGGAAAACATCCCCATAAATCTTTAGTTATCTTGGAAAGTTTTATTCAACAAAGGCCATTAAACAGCAGACGCTCAACTGAATCAATGAGAGCGGCTTTATATACAGTAATTTTTGTATGTACTTTTTTTTTCCTTTGCCTATTTCCTGTTGTGCCACAGGCTCCAGCATCAACGCCACAGACAAGACCAAAGAGACAACTTGATAAAATGTACCCCAAAAGTCTACACCAGATTTACTGCACAAAATGTTTGATCCCTGGATGTAAATCTTAAAGGTGTTTTGGTGGAATAAGTTACTTTATGTCAATTTATATTTATATTTCTTATAATTAATATTAGTATTATATGGTTTAATATTAACCCCTTCATGACCCAGCCTATTTTGACCTTAAAGACCTTGCCGTTTTTTGCAATTCTGACCAGTGTCCCTTTATGAGGTAATAACTCAGGAACACTTCAATGGATCCTAGCGGTTCTGAGATTGTTTTTTCATTACATATTGGGCTTCGTGTTAGTGGTAAATTTAGGACAATAAATTCTGTGTTTATTTGTGATAAAAACGGAAATTTGGCGAAAATTTTGAAAATTTTGCAATTTTCACATTTTGAATTTTTATTCTGTTAAACCAGAGAGTCATGTGACACAAAATAGTTAATAAATAACATTTCCCACACGTCTACTTTACATCAGCACAATTTTGGAAACAAAATTTTTTTTTGCTAGGAAGTTATAAGGGTTAAAATTTGACCAGCGATTTCTCATTTTTACAACGAAATTTACAAAACCATTTTTTTTAGGGACCACCTCACATTTGAAGTCAGTTTGAGGGGTCTATATGGCTGAAAATACCCAAAAGTGACACCATTCTAAAAACTGCACCCCTCAAGGTGCACAAAACCACATTCAAGAAGTTTATTAACCCTTCAGGTGCTTCACAGCAGCAGAAGCAACATGGAAGGAAAAAATGAACATTTAACTTTTTAGTCACAAAAATGATCTTTTAGCAACAATTTTTTTATTTTCCCAATGGTAAAAGGAGAAACTGAACAACGAAAGTTGTTGTCCAAATTGTCCTGAGTACGCTGATACCTCATATGTGGGGGTAAACCACTGTTTGGGCGCACGGCAGGGCTTGGAAGGGAAGGAGCGCCATTTGACTTTTTGACTGAAAAATTGGCTGCACTCTTTAGCGGACACCATGTCACGTTTGGAGAGCACCCGTGTGCCTAAAAATTGGAGCTCCCCCACAAGTGACCCCATTTTAGAAACTAGACGCCCCAAGGAACTTATCTAGATGCATAGTGAGCCCTTTAAACCCCCAGGTGCTTCACAAATTGATCCGTAAAAATGAAAAAGTACTTTTTTTTTCACAAAAAAATTCTTTTAGCCTCAATTTTTTCATTTTCACATGGACAAAAGGATAAAATGGATCCTAAAATTTGTTGGGCAATTTCTCCTGAGTACACCGATACCTCACATGTGGGGGTAAACCACTGTTTGGGCACATGGTAAGGCTCGGAAGGGAAGGAGCGCCATTTGACTTTTTGAATGAAAAATTATCTCCATCGTTAGCGGACACCATGTCGCGTTTGGAGAGCCCCTGTGTGCCTATGCATTGGAGCTCCCCCACAAGTGACCCCATTTTGGAAACTAGACCCCCCAAGGAACTTATCTAGATGCATACTGAGCACTTTAAACCCCCAGGTGCTTCACAGAAGTTTATAATGCAGAGCCATGAAAATAAAAATAATTTTTTTTTCTCAAAAATAATTTTTTAGCCTGGAATTTCCTATTTTGCCAATGGTAATAGGACAAACTGGACAACAACATTTGTGGTCCAATTTCTCCTGAGTACGCAGATACCCCATATGTGGGGGTAAACCACTGTTTGGGCGCACGGCAGGGCTCAGAAGGGAAGGCACGCCATTTGGCTTTTTAAATGGAAAATTAGCTCCAATCATTAGCGGACACCATGTCGCGTTTGGAGAGCCCCTGATGTGGCTTAACAGTAGAAACCCCCCACAAGTGACCCCATTTTGGAAACTAGACCCCCCAAGGAACTTATCTAGATGTGAGGTGAGCACTTTGAACCCCCAAGTGCTTCACAGAAGTTTATAACGCAGAGCCGTGAAAATAATAAATACGTTTTCTTTCCTCAAAAATAATTTTTTAGCCCAGAATTTTTTATTTTCCCAAGGGTTACAGGAGAAATTGGACCCCAAAAGTTGTTGTCCAGTTTCTCCTGAGTACGCTGATACCCCATGTGTGGGGGTAAACCACTGTTAGGGCACACGTCGGGGCTCAGAAGGGAAGTAGTGACTTTTGAAATGCAGACTTTGATGGAATGGTCTGCGGGCGTCACGTTGCGTTTGCAGAGCCCCTGGTGTGCCTAAACACTAGAAACCCCCCACAAGTGACCCCATTTTGGAAACTAGACCCCCAAAGGAACTTATCTACATATGTGGTGAGCACTTTCAACCCCCAAGTGCTTTACAGAAGTTTATAACGCAGAGCCGTGAAAATAATAAATACGTTTTCTTTCCTCAAAAATAATTTTTTAGCCCAGAATTTTTTATTTTCCCAAGGGTTACAGGAGAAATTGGACCCCAAAAGTTGTTGTCCAGTTTCTCCTGAGTACGCTGATACCCCATGTATGGGGGTAAACCACTGTTTGGGCACACGTCGGGGCTCAGAAGTGAGGGAGCACCATTTGACTTTTTGAATTCAAGATTGGCTGGAATCAATGGTGGCGCCATGTTGCGTTTGGAGACCCCCTGATGTGCCTAAACAGTGGAAACCCCTCAATTCTAACTCCAACACTAACCCCAACACACCCCTAACTCTAATCCCAACTGTAGCCATAACCCTAATCACAACCCTAACCCCAACACACCCCTAACCACAACCCTAACCCCAACACACCCCTAACCCTACCCACAATCCTAATTCCAACCCAACCCTAACCCTAAGGCTATGTGCCAACGTTGCGGATTTGTATGAGATTTTTCAGCACCATTTTTGAAAAATCTGCGGGTAAAAGGCACTGCGTTTTACCTGCGGATTTACCGCGGATTGCCAGTGTTTTTTGTGCGGATTTCACCTGTGGATTCCTATTGAGGAACAGGTGTAAAACGCTGCGGAATCCGCACAAAGAATTGACATGCTGCGGAAAATACAACGCAGCGTTTCCGCGTGGTATTTTCCGCACCATGGGCACAGCGGATTTGGTTTTCCATATGTTTACATGGTACTGTAAACCTGATGGAACACTGCTGCGGATCCGCAGCCAAATCCGCACCGTGTGCACATAGCCTAATTCTAAAGGTATGTGCACACGCTGCGGAAAACGCTGCGGATCCGCAGCAGTTTCCCATGAGTTTACAGTTCAATGTAAACCAAAAATCGCTGTACACATGCTGCAGAAAAACTGCACGGAAACGCAGCGGTTTACATTCCGCAGCATGTCACTTCTTTCTGCGGATTCCGCAGCGGTTTTACAACTGCTCCAATAGAAAATCGCAGTTGTAAAACTGCAGTGAAATGCGCAGAAAAACTGCGGTAAATCCGCGATAAATCCACAGCGGTTTAGCCCTGCGGATTTATCAACTCCTCTGCGGAAAAATCCGCAGAGGACCAGAATACGTGTGCACATCCCGAACCCTAACCCTACCCCTACCCCTACCCCTACCCCTACCCCTAACCCTACCCCTAACCCTACCCCTAACCCTACCCCTACCCCTAACCCTAGTTCTTACCCCAACATTAGTGAAAAAAAAAAATTCTTTATTTTTTTTTATTGTCCCTACCTATGGGGGTGACAAAGGGGGGGCGGGGGCATTTCCTATTTTTTTTATTTTGATCACTGAGAGAGGTTATATCTCAGTGATCAAAACTCACTTTGGAACGAATCTGCCGGCCGGCAGATTCGGCGGGCGCACTGCACATGCGCCCGCCATTTTGGAAGATGGCGGCGCCCGGGAAAGAAGACAGACGGACCCCGGGAGGCCGGGTAAGTATAAGGGGGGGGGAGATCAGGGCACGGGGTGGGGACGTCGGAGCATGGGGGGGTGGATCGGAGCACGGGGGGGTGGATCAGAACACGGGGGGGTGGATTGCAGCATGGGTGGGGGATCGCTGTGCGGGGGGATGGATCGGAGCACGGGGGGGATCGCTGTGCGGGGGGGGTGATCGGAGTGCGGGGGGGTTTGATTGGAGCACGGGGGGTGTGATTGGAGCACGGGGGGAGCAGACAGGAGGACGGGGGAGCGGAGCACAGGACGGAGGGGAGCGGACCACAGATCGGGGGGCTGGGGGGGCGATCGGTGGGGTGGGGTGGGGGCACATCAGTGTTTCCAGCCATGGCCGATGATATTGCAGCATCGGCCATGGCTGGATTGTAATATTTCACCAGTTTTTTAGGTGAAATATTACAAATCGCTCTGATTGGCAGTTTCACTTTCAACAGCCAATCAGAGCGATCGTAGCCACGGGGGGGTGAAGCCAACCCCCCTGGGCTAAACTACCACTCCCCCTGTCCCTGCAGATCGGGTGAAATGGGAGTTAACCCTTTCACCCGGCCTGCAGGGACGCGATCTTTCTGTGACACAGCATATGCGTCACAGGTCGGATTGGCACCGACTTTCATGACGCATACGCTGTGTCACAGGTCGGGAAGGGGTTAATATATTTATTTTTTTAGTGTCCTTCGGCTCACTCTTGAGCCATGGCAACTTGATGGATGAACGATCTGAAGATCGATTTGGTGCAACCCTAGATAGGGTCTTCTCTGACGTTATCTTGATTGTATCAAGCCATCAGATTGCTGGTCTTCCTCTTCGTCTTGTTCCTCATATTCTTCCCACCATGATGTCCTTCTCCAGTGATTGCTCTCTTCACATGATGTGTCTAAGTAGGCAAGTCATAGCTTGGTGATCCTTGCTTTGAGTGACGTGTCTGGCTTTTCACCCACCACTTTTCAAAGGCGTCAATTCTTCCATTTGTTTCTTTATTGTCTAGGTTTCACATCCATACCACAGAAAAGACCACACTATGTACGAGTCGTATCTCCATCGCTAGTAATATGTTCCTCAATTTAAAGACTTTTGCTATATATGTATATATATATATATACAGTGGGGCAAAAAAGTATTTAGTCAGTCAGCAATAGTGCAAGTTCCACCACTTAAAAAGATGAGAGGCGTCTGTAATTTACATCATAGGTAGACGTCAACTATGGGAGACAAACTGAGAAAAAAAAATCCAGAAAATCACATTGTCTGTTTTTTTAACAATTTATTTGCATATTATGGTGGAAAATAAGTATTTGGTCAGAAACAAACAATCAAGATTTCTGGCTCTCACAGACCTGTAACTTCTTCTTTAAGAGTCTCCTCTTTCCTCCACTCATTACCTGTAGTAATGGCACCTGTTTAAACTTGTTATCAGTATAAAAAGACACCTGTGCACACCCTCAAACAGTCTGACTCCAAACTCCACTATGGTGAAGACCAAAGAGCTGTCAAAGGACACCAGAAACAAAATTGTAGCCCTGCACCAGGCTGGGAAGACTGAATCTGCAATAGCCAACCAGCTTGGAGTAAAGAAATCAACAGTGGGAGCAATAATTAGAAAATGGAAGACATACAAGACCACTGATAATCTCCCTCGATCTGGGGCTCCACGCAAAATCCCACCCCGTGGGGTCAGAATGATCACAAGAACGGTGAGCAAAAATCCCAGAACCACGCGGGGGGACCTAGTGAATGAACTGCAGAGAGCTGGGACCAATGTAACAAGGCCTACCATAAGTAACACACTACGCCACCATGGACTCAGATCCTGCAGTGCCAGACGTGTCCCACTGCTTAAGCCAGTACATGTCCGGGCCCGTCTGAAGTTTGCTAGAGAGCATTTGGATGATCCAGAGGAGTTTTGGGAGAATGTCCTATGGTCTGATGAAACCAAACTGGAACTGTTTGGTAGAAACACAGCTTGTCGTGTTTGGAGGAAAAAGAATACTGAGTTGCATCCATCAAACACCATACCTATTGTAAAGCATGGTGGTGGAAACATCATGCTTTGGGGCTGTTTCTCTGCAAAGGGGCCAGGACAACTGATCCGGGTACATGAAAGAATGAATGGGGCCATGTATCGTGAGATTTTGAGTGCAAACCTCCTTCCATCAGCAAGAGCATTGAAGATGAAACGTGGCTGGGTCTTTCAACATGACAATGATCCAAAGCACACCGCCAGGGTAACGAAGGAGTGGCTTCGTAAGAAGCATTTCAAGGTCCTGGAGTGGCCTAGCCAGTCTCCAGATCTCAAGACTATAGAAAACCTTTGGAGGGAGTTGAAAGTCCATGTTGCCAAGCGAAAAGCAAAAAACATCACTGCTCTAGAGGAGATCTGCATGGAGGAATGGGCCAACATACCAACAACAGTGTGTGGCAACCTTGTGAAGACTTACAGAAAATGTTTGACCTCTGTCATTGCCAACAAAGGATATATTACAAAGTATTGAGATTAAATTTAGTTTCTGACCAAATACTTATTTTCCACCATAATATGCAAATAAAATGTTAAAAAAACAGACAATGTGATTTTCTGGATTTTTTTTTCTCAGTTTGTCTCCCATAGTTGAGGTCTACCTATGATGTAAATTACAGACGCCTCTCATCTTTTTAAGTGGTGGAACTTGCACTATTGCTGACTGACTAAATACTTTTTTGCCCCACTGTATATATATATATATATATATATATATATATATATATATATATATATATATTTGCTATATACAGCAGGTAAAATATGTATTGAACACGTCACCAACTATATACAACTAAATATATATATATATATATATATATATATATATATATATATATATATATATTTCTAATGGTGCTATTGACAAGAATTTCTCAGCAGATGTCGGTAACATCTCATCCAATCCATACAGGCAAATAATTGGGTTGTCATTATGATTAAAAAAGAGAAAACAGTAGTTTGACAATAAATGGCTTCACCCAACCACTAACCATGAGTGGAGAAAAAGTTTTTGTTATCATATATATTCTCTGAAAAAAGGTCAAGAAAGCAAAAATTCTGCCGAGGTATGTAAACTTTTGAACACAACTGTAGAAATATGAATATATATTTAAATTTAGTTACCTATTACACTTTTAAGGGTACTTGTACAGATAGGGGTTGTGCCACGGTAATTCCTGCAGCCAAGAACTGCAAGCAGTTTTACACCAGATGCAGAAGCAAACCACAGAAATGAACCACGAGAGTCTTGTCTGCGAGACAGTTACTGATGCTTAACCACAAGCAAAAGGAATATTAATAACTGGCTTTGTACACTTGATTATCACGTAAGTAACCAATTTTTACTATGTTTCTCATTTACTTACATTCTGATATATATTATTGTTATGTAGAGATGGTCATCTCTACTTAAACGGGATGCACTGCGGAGAGTCACAGTCGGGAGTCTTTTGCAATTATCTATTTTCATTCAACAAAGTATAGATGGAATAATAGAAGGTATCTATTAAAACTAGCACAAAATCAATATAAGTAATTGCAAGGGTTCCTCTGTGTGAAGGGGGCTCAGAAGCTGAGATCGCTCCATTATGCATATCACCAAGCACATGGCTATTCAAGTGGTTGCCCGGTACCTTTATTTTGAGGACCTATCCTTAGGATAGGTCATCAGTACCAGATTGGTTGAGTGTGGCACCCAGTACTCCCTCCAAGTAGTTGTTTCCAGTGCTGGTGGCAGCCGAATGCACTTCATCAACTGTATAGCGCCACTTCCGGGTACTGAACATTCAGCCCTTTTCAAATGAATAGAGGTGGACCTGCAGTACCGCACTGCGGCCACTATATGGTTGACGGAGTCGTGCTGTTCCGTTCCACAACTGAGCACATCTGGCCGGCACCTGGAACAGCTGATCGGAGGGGTGCGGGGTTGTCGTACCCTCAGTGAATTGATATTGATAACCTACTCTAAAGATAAGCCCTCGATATAAAAGTAGCGGGCAACCCCTTTAACCCTAGAATGCGTGACGTCACAAATCTACACTTTTGCGTAATGGGGGCCATTTAGGCCCCCGTGCAAATCATATGGAGAAACTCACATAAATAACTTTTACAAGTTTATTGCAAAATTGCAAAAAAAAAAAAATATGAATAATGCACCATATTTTAATTAGAATTTTTTGCAAAAAAAAAATATTTTTTTTCCAAATTTCAAACAAAGATATCAAAAACACACAAAGGTATATAAATCTAGAGTAAACTAGCTGCAGCTACATTTCTGTTCTAACTTTTTCTTTTCGATTTTATTGGTCTTCCAAACAATTTTCATATGTTATCTTTTCTGAAGAATGTTCTTTGCAGACATTTTCCCCACAAGTAGTACAATATCGCTCAGTTTTCCGATCTAAATTTCTTGGACGAATGAAACAACGCTTTTGTTTTCTTTCTCTTGGCCCTGGAGCAGCTCTTATCTTTTATACTTTTTTTAGGTGGCGTACAATGCTCTGGATTTTTGTAGCGCACAAGCTCTACCCTTTGCAAGCTTCTTATAGAAGCAAAGAGAAAATGAGTCAGACTTCCTCCCAACATCATATCATCACAGGTCCTTTAGCAATTAGCTCACAGTGTATACTGTCCTTGTTACTCTCTACACAGCTCATTACTGTGTTCAGAAGAACCTGAGATGATGTCATGGCCTTATCACTCCCTCCCAAACTCATGTGACATCCTCACATGGCATGATCCAACCCCTGGCTCCTTCACCAGCAACCCTGACTACAAATAAAGTAACTGGAGACACACACACTGCTGAGTACATCATAAAAATAGCAGGGGTCTAAAAGGCCCCCCTCGTTCCGTACAGATGTGGCGTTCACCAAAAAAGCATTGTTATACCAAAATGCCTATCAAATAAATTATATGAACAACTGGATATTACAAACATCGACATACTTGAGGAATACCTAGAGCGTCAAAATTCTGACTAAAGTAATTTTGCAGATAACAGCAAAAAAGTAAGCACCGGGGCCTAAAAGGCCCCTGATCCGCATTCTAGGGTTAACCATTTAAATGCTATCAATTTCTAAATAGAAAGTGCACAGGCGCTCGTGTACACCAGCTCCTATTGACCCCCTGGGGTACTAATGGGTTGCTATGGCAGAAGGGGCCAACTGATCGCCATGGTTGCTGCCATATTGGTACTCCCATAAAACGAATCCACATGCTGAGCTTCAAATGAGACCTGAGGCTTTTACTACATACTTCGGGATTGCTGAATATAGTATAAAGGATTGGACAATCGCAGGTTCAAGGGATTAAAAAATAAAGCAAATATGGAGAAAAAAATATTCAAAAAAAATATAAAAATTCAAATCACCTCTCTTTTCCCCCATAAAAAAGAAGAAAGAAAGTACAAAAATAAAAACAACACATCTTTGGTATCACCATGTCCACAAAAGTCTGGTCTTTTAAAATATAATAAACGACGTTATGAGAAAAAAAATCAAAATGACAGAATAGACGTTTTGTGGTCTCCACTCCTCCCTAAAAAATTGCCTGGTCTTTAAGGGGTTAAACTCAATGGGAATCAAAGACTGTTTTCTTAATCTGTAAAGTAGTAATTACCAACCGAATTTGCCATTCGGTGATCACCTCTCTATTACCCACATATAACCTAATAGATTTTATGCAAAGTTGATATCACCTTTAAACTCTATTTTTGCGCTTTAGTATTTTTTACTCCCCTTCCTCAAAGAGCCACAAATAATTTATTTTTCCATTGACATAGCCATGTGGGAGCTTGTTTTTTTTGCTGGGCAAGATGTAGTTCTGATTAACACCATTCATTTTACCATTTAATGTACTGAGAAATGGGAAAAAATGCAGAGTGATGAGAAATTATGAAAAAATGCAAATTCATCATCAATTTTTGGGTTTTGTTTTTATAGTTTTTTTTTGGTAAAAAAAAAACCTGGCTGCATGATTCTCTACATCAGTACAAATATGATTATACCAAACATGGATAGTTTTTGTTTTATTATTTTAGTGTCCTAAAAAAAAATTATGAACTTTGTAAAAAAAAAATTCAGTTCCTGGTGTCATTTTGTTAGACTTGTAAATATATTTTTCTGATGATGGAGCTGTATGAAGAGTTTTTTTTTTGTATGCCGGATGGTAGATTTTATTGTTAAAATTGACGTACTATGTTTTGCTTGCTGTTTGTTGTTTTTACTGTTTTGTGATGCATTGATAAAAAAAATAGCAATTTTAACATATTAAGGTTTTATTTTACTTTACAACATTTCCCATACAAGCTAAATAATTCTATATTTTGATATTTGTTAAATTCCTTTATTAAATAGTGTGGAAAAGGGGATGGTCATATTTTTATGGGTTTGTGCTTTTTACAAGTGTTTTTTTTTTTACTATTCACTTTTTTATAGTTCAATTGCCTTGTCTATACAGTTATATGAAAAAGTTTGGGCACCCCTATTAATCTTAAGCTTAATGTTTTAAAAAAATTGTTTTGTTTTTTTTGCAACAGCTATTTCAGTTTCACATATCTAATAAGTGTTGGACACAGTAATGTTTCTGCCTTGAAATGAGGTTTATTGTACTAACAGAAAATGTGCAATCTGCATTCAAACAAAATTTGACAGGTGCAGAAGTATGGGCACCCTTATCATTTTCTTGTTTTAAATACTCCTACCTACTTTTTACTGACTTACTAAAGCCCTTTTTTATTGGTTTTCTAACCTCATTGCGCTTTGAACTTCATAGCCAGGTGTATGCAATCATGAGAAAAGCTACTTAAAGTGGCCACTTGCAAGTTGTTCTCCTGTTTGAATCTCCTCTGAGGAGTAGCATCATGGGCTCCAAAAAACAACTGTCTAATGATCTGAAAACAAAGATTATTCAACATAGTTGTTCAGGGGAAGGATACAAAAAGCTGTCTCAGAGATTTAACCTGTCAATTTCCACTGCGAGGAACATAGTAAGGAAATGGAAGAACACAGGTACAGTTCTTGTTAAGGCCAGAAGTGGCAGGCCAAGAAAAACATCAGAAAGGCAGAGAAGAAGAATGGTGAGATCAGTCAAGGACAATCCTCAGACCACCTCCAGAGAGCTGCAGCATCAACTTGCTGCAGATGGTGTCACTGTGTATCGGTCAACTATACCACGCACTTTGCACAAGGAGAAGCTGTATGGGAGAGTGATGCGAAAGAAGCCGCTTCTGCAAGCACGCCACAAACAGAGTCGGCTGAGGTATGCAAAAGCACATTTGGAGAAGCCAATTTCTTTTTGGAAGAAGGTCTTGTGGACTGATGAAACCAAGATTGAGTTGTTTGGTCATACAAAAAGGCGTTATGCATGGCGGCCAAAAAACACAGCATTCCAAGAAAAACACTTGCTACCCACAGTAAAATTTGGTGGAGGTTCCATTATGCTTTGGGGCTGTGTGGCCAATGCCGGCACGGGGAATCTTGTTAAAGTTGAGGGACGCATGGATTCCTCTCAGTATCAGCAGATTCTTGACAATAATGTTCATGAATTAGTGACAAAGTTGAAGTTACGCAGGGGATGGATCTTTCAGCAAGACACCGAGCCAAAACACCGCTCCAAATCTACTCAGGCATTCATGCAGAGGAACAATTACACTGTTCTGGAATGGCCATCCCAGTCCCCAGACCTGAATATCATTGAACATCTGTGGGATCATTTGAAGAGGGCTGTCCATGCTCGGCGACCATCAAACTTAACTGAACTGGAATCGTTTTGTAAAGAGGAATGGTCAAAAATACCTTCATCCAGGATCCAGGAACTCATTAAAAGCTACAGGACTAGAGGCTGTTATTTTTGCAAAAGGAGGATCTACTAAATATTAATGTCACTTTTCTGGTGGGGTGCCTATACTTATGCACCTGTCAAATTTTGTTTGAATGCAGATTGCACATTTTCTGTTAGTACAATAAACCTCATTTCAAGGCAGAAACATTACTGTGTCCAACAGTTATTAGATATATGAAACTGGAATAGCTGTTGCAAAAAAAAAACAATTTTTATAAAACATTAAGCTTAAGATTAATAGGGGTGCCCAAACTTTTTCATATAACTGTATACTGCTACATCGCAATATTCCAGTGTATAGTTCTAATAATGGTTTCCTATGAAGCCCAGCCACAGGCTGCTCTTCACACGAGTACCAACATGGCACTGTGGCACTACTGGGGACCTTAGGCCACATTCAGTATTTGGTCAGTAATTTACATCAGTATTTGTAAGCCAAAACCAGGAGTGATATAGTCAGAGGAAACGTATAATATAAACAAGTCAACACTTCTGTATTTATCACACACTCCTGGTTTGACTTACAAATACTGAGGTAATATACTGACCAAATGCTGAACTTGTGAACATGGCCTTAAGAAGGCTCTCGGCTGCCATGGCAACTGATCTGCACAATGCAATCGTGTCTATGGGTGCCAGGAATGGACATTCGGTCAGAATTGTATGGCTTATATGCTACTGTTAGTGTTTGACAGCAACATTAAGAGGTTAACAGCAGCAATCAGAGCTTAGCCCCAATCGCTTCTGTTAGAGCTCAGCTCCAAACCACGCTGCATACACACGCAACCTTGCCAATGAGAGCTACAATGGGTTAAAGCAGTGTTTCCCAACTCCGGTCCTCAAGAGCCACCAACAGGTCAGATTTTCAGGATTTCCTTAGTATTGCTCAGGTGATAATTGCAGAACCTGCACAGGCAACAAGTCCATCACCTGGGCAATACTAAGCAAATCCTGAAAACATGACCTGTTGGCGGCTCTTGAGGACTTGAGTTGGGGAACACTGGGTTAAAGGGAGTGCCCATTTTTATATGATAATACATATATAGTTTTCACGTTAAAGCTCAAACATTTTCTGTTTTTCTCAGTTTATTTGTCAGCTTTGCTGTGTAGACTGGGACATAGGCACTGCAAAAAAAATTAAAAATGAATATTTAAATAAAATATAAACACTATTTCTATTCTAAATATTTACATTCAATTAATAAAAGTAAAATAAAATACATGAGATATTCTATATAAGTAATCAGTAGCACTGGCTTTTAAATAAAAGAGGAAGCAAGAGGGACACGAGTCTGCTTACATTCATGTCCTCCTATGACCTGAAGAAGGCTAATATTCCGTTATTTGTAAAGTAATTGCATTTTTTTCATGCAATATTAGGTAAGAAATCCCATCTATATTCTTAAGAACGTACAAGCACAGCCACATAATAAAAAATGTAAAACAGAGCATTTTTTAGGAGTCAGCACAAAGATTAATTATATTTCAATGTATAAACATATTAAGCCTTTATTTGCGTTTCATGTTAAACAATATTTCTAAAAGCCTCAATTTCATCTAATTTAATTCTGAAAATGAAGTGCAGAAGAAGAATGCATTGGTTTAAGGCAAGTTCTTTATAAATGGTATCTAGCTGTGACTAATCATTCTGGAGAATGCAATGCGACGGCATGCAATTATATATGATTAGTCACATGCAATTTTTTTTGCCCTGCTAATGTCTTCTGTTATGTTTTTCTTGCTCAATAGTTGTGCGACAAAAGCAATTAAGATTCATGAGAATGGATGCAATTAATCTTATGGAATGTATACAAGCAGATACATTTGCATCATATGAGAATTTTGCCACATGGTCAAACTCCTATGCAGCCTCCTTCTTCATTAGCTAAACACTTTATCTGATGCAAGGAATCATAAACACATTGCATGGTCATTAGTGTCCATCCACTGGATGCAGCTTTGTGGACAACATTGGCTTGGTTCACATTTGCACCTATTTGGAATATTATTTTTTAGTTTGCAAATCCAAACAGACACATTGGATTTTCCATCTCAATCGTTTGCCTCATTTGTCCAATCTGTTGGTATCTGTCTTTGGAACCAACAATGAAGAATCTCTATGGAATGATTAGGAAAATAGCAATCTTCAAACTCTTCTTAGGCCATGTTCACACTAGCAGTATTTGGTCAGTATTTTACCTCAGTATTTGTAGCCAAAACCAGGAGTGGGTAATAAATACAGAAGAGGTGACATGTTTCTATTACACTTTTCCTGTCCTGGTTTTGGCTTAGGCCAGGATCACACGGAAATACGGCCGAGTCTCGCATGGTAATCCCCGGCCCTGCATCCGACACTCAGGAGCGGAGCGTGCGGCCGCATAGCAATACATGGAGCTGCACGCTCCGCTCCTGAGTATCGGATGCATAGCCGGGGATTACCATGCGAGACTTGGCCGTATTTCTCGCAAGTGTGATCCCGGCCTAAGCCAAAACCAGGAGAGGAACAATCAGAGGAAAAGTATAATAGAAACACATCACCTCTTCTGTATTTATTACCCACTCCTGGTTTTGGCTACAAATACTGAGGTAAAAGTGTGATCCCGGCCTAACAACTACTGAGATAAAATACTGACCAAATACTAAACATGTGAATGTGGCCATATTGAATTAAAGTGGTGGTGGCTGTGAATTGCAGGGGTAGCATGGTCTCTGACTATTCAGTAATGTCTGTTTATATCAATTAATCAAAGTTTTTATCCACTTAATATATTACAGTCATCATATTATATACCACTGTGTACTTTTTTTTGCCTTTCTACCCAGCGAATTCTTCCTCATTTTGCCTTTCTACCCAGCGAATTCTTCTGTTTTCCATTAGGTCTATGGCATCATGTTAATAAAAACAGACTAGCTGAATCTTTAGAAGATGGGAAGAAAAACGTGTGAATGCTCCAGCTCCTTAAAATTCGAAAAGTCTTTATTAATCCATATAAAATTTAAAAATGGAAAGAAGAATCCTTGCGTACAATGAATGTGAACAGGTAGGATGACGGCTTAAAGCGACGCGTTTCGATCTAAAAAGATCTTAATCATGGCTTACTACATGTCGGCACTGACAGATTATTTATAATGTTCATTGACCTATCATAGCAATATCACTAGTCACATGATTTTTTCAAAGGTCCTGAAAGCACACAGCACCATAAAAAAGTACTTAATTACATACCAAATAAAACAAACATGTGAACAATACACAATTAAAACATTTAACAGTAATGATACATAATTTCGTTTTACTTATTAAGACCAAAAGGCGATCTAGTTTGCAGATTATAAATCCAAAACGCCTCTCTCGTTAGGAGGCGTCTCTTTATATCCCCCCCGCGATTTGAACATTTAACCTGTTCAATACCCTGAATAGACATTGCTGAAATGTTCCCTCCATGACAGGTAAAATGTTTAGCAACCATTCTTATTCCCGATGTTAAAATTGCCAATGTCCCTTAAATGTTCAGATACTCTAGTTTTCAACTTTCTTGTGGTGCATCAGATATATGAAAGTCTGCAATCCAAACAATTAATTTTGTACACCACATTTTTAGAGTGACAATTAATAAACTCTTTCATATAATAATTTTTAGAGTTGTCCGAGTTTGTAAATGTTTTACCCACCTGGCTGGATGCGCAGATACTGCAAGCGGTAGTATCGCATTTATAGAACCCCTTGCACTCCAGCCAAGTTTTGGATGCGGGTTTGGTTTATCCAAATGTCTGTTTGTCTTTGCAGTCTGTACTCTGTACTATTTTTTTTCTGTTCCTTGTAGATTGATTGCTGCTCCTGTCCTGGTGCTGCCATCCTGGTGCTGCCGTCCTGGTGCTGCTTACCTGGTGCTGCCTTCCTGGTGCTGCCTGACTGCTGTGCTGTTGGACAACTGCCTGTAACGTAAGTATTGGTGTCCATTGTTTTGTTTTTTGGGGGGCTACATTGTGTTTGGCTCTTAACAAGTTAAATTTTTCTCATCTGTTCTTTTCTCTAGCGTTTCACTTGACTGCTGTCTGCTATTCCAACATGTCCTCCACTGAAGCTTCCGAAAGTGGACATGACACTGATTATGTAATCACATTTGATTTACTGATTGGTATGTATTGACTGGCATTGCTATACATGTGGTAAATCGTGTATTTTCTTACAGGTACCTTCCAGTGTGGAAGAGCAGGAGCAGTCAAGTGGAAATGATTCTTCCCAGGGTCGTCGGCCTTGAGTTTCTGAGGAGGAAAGATGGGGTGTAAGTAGCCTTTATCACAGTTGTAATTGAATTTATTTTCACTTTTACTTACAAATTATTCTTTTGTATTTCATCTCCCACATTTCCCACAACATAAGGAAGGACAACGTGACATAGATAACGCCCAGCTTATTCAAACTATGCAAGAGCAAGCAGCATTGTGGGATCCTGTTATAATGCGGTGGTTTAGGAGCAACATGGAACGAGCTCTGAAGGAAGTGGTATCTGTACTGACCGCAGTCCCTAAGCTCAACACAACACTAGAAGTAGCCGTGGGATGCGCCTAACTCTCCCTAGGCACCTCGTCACAGCCTAAGAGCTAACTACCCCTAAAGATAGAAGCAGGAAAACTATCTTGCCTCAGAGAAAATCCCCAAAGGATAGATTAGCCCCCCACAAATAATGACTGTGAGTGGAGAGGGAAAAGACATACACAGAATGAAACCAGAATGAGCACAGGAGGCAAGTCTAGCTAGATAGATAGGACAGGATGGAATACTGTGCGGTCAGTATTAAACACTACAAAAATCCACGCAGAGTTTACAAAAAACTCCACACCTGACTAAAGGTGTGGAGGGTAAATCTGCTTCCCAGAGCTTCCAGCAAGACAGAATTAATTCATACTGATAAGCTGGACAAACATAGAAAACACAGAACGGATAAGTCCACAATCTGTGGACAGAAAAGAGCAAGCAAGAACTTAGCTTTGCTGAACTGGTCAGGATAACAGGGAAATCCAAAGAGATGTGAATCCAACCAGAAACCATTTACAAGTGGCACTGGCTGAAGGAAAAGCCAGGCATAAATAGCCGAGCAGAAAAGACGATCAGTGGACGCAGCTGATGACAGCTAAATCCAAGGAGCAGCCATACCACTTGAAACCACCAGAGGGAGCCCAAGAGCAGAACTCACAAAAGTGCCACTTACAACCACCGGAGGGAGCCCAAGAGCGGAATTCACAACAATACCCCCCCCTTGAGGAGGGGTCACCGAACTTTCACCAGAGCCCCCAGGCCGATCAGGACGAGCCAAGTGAAAAGCACAAACCAAATCGGTGGCATGGACATCGGAGGCAACAACCCAAGAATTATCCTCCTGGCCATAACCCTTCCACTTGACAAGATACTGAAGCCTCCGCCTCGAAAAACGAGAATCCAAAATCTTCTCAACCTCATATTCCAACTCTCCCTCAACCAACACCGGGGCAGGAGGGTCAACCGAGGGAACAACGGGCACCACATATCTCCGCAACAAAGATCTATGGAAAACATTATGAATGGCAAAAGAGGCTGGAAGAGCCAAACGAAAAGACACCGGATTAATAATTTCAGAAATTTTATAAGGACCAATAAACCGAGGCTTAAACTTAGGGGAAGAAACCTTCATAGGAACATGACGAGAAGACAACCAAACCAAATCCCCCACACGAAGCCGGGGACCAACACACCGACGGCAGTTAGCAAAACGTTGAGCCCTTTCCTGAGACAACATCAAATTGTCCACCACATGAGTCCAAATCTGCTGCAGCCTGTCCACCACAGAATCAACACCAGGACAATCAGAAGGCTCAACCTGCCCAGAAGAAAAACGAGGATGAAAACCAAAATTACAAAAGAAAGGTGAAACAAAAGTAGCCGAACTAGCCCGATTATTAAGGGCAAACTCGGCCAACGGCAAGAAGGACACCCAATCATCCTGATCAGCAGACACAAAGCATCTCAAATAGGTCTCCAAGGTCTGATTAGTTCGCTCAGTTTGGCCATTAGTCTGAGGATGAAACGCCGAAGAAAAAGACAAATCAATGCCCATCCTAGCACAAAAGGCCCGCCAAAACCTAGAGACAAACTGAGAACCTCTGTCAGACACAATATTCTCCGGAATGCCATGCAAACGAACCATATGCTGAAAAAACAATGGAACCAGATTTGAGGAGGAAGGCAATTAAGGCAAAGGTACCAGATGGACCATTTTAGAGAACCGGTCACAAACAACCCAAATAACAGACATCTTCTGGGAAACAGGAAGATCCGAAATAAAATCCATGGAAATATGCGTCCAGGGCCTCTCAGGGACTGGCAAAGGCAAAAGCAACCCACTAGCGCGGGAACAGCAAGGCTTGGCTCGGGCGCAAGTCCCACAGGACTGCACAAAAGCACGCACATCCCGTGACAAGGAAGGCCACCAAAAGGACCTAGCAACCAAATCTCTGGTACCAAAAATCCCAGGATGACCAGCCAACACTGAACAATGAACCTCAGAAATCACCTTACTTGTCCATCCATCAGGAACAAACAGCTTCCCCACAGGACAGCGGTCAGGCCTATCAGCCTGAAATTCCTGAAGCACCCGCCGCAAATCAGGGGAGATGGCAGAAAGAATCACCCCTTCCTTAAGAATGCCAACCGGCTCAAGGACTCCAGGAGAATCAGGCGAAAAACTCCTAGAGAGGGCATCAGCCTTAACATTCTTAGATCCCGGAAGATACGAGACCACAAAATCAAAACGGGAGAAAAACAGGGACCATCGAGCCTGTCTAGGATTCAGCCGCTTAGCCGACTCGAGGTAAATCAGATTCTTATGATTTGATAGGACCACAACGCGGTGCTTAGCTCCCTCAAGCCAATGTCGCCACTCCTCAAACGCCCACTTCATAGCCAACAACTCCCGATTGCCGACATCATAATTGCGTTCCGCAGGCGAAAACTTTCTGGAAAAAAAAGCACACGGTTTCATCAAAGAACCATCAGACTCCCTCTGAGACAAAACGGCCCCTGCCCCAATCTCAGAAGCGTCGACCTCAACCTGAAAAGGAAGAGAAACATCCGGCTGACGCAACACAGGGGCAGAAGTAAATCGGCGTTTAAGCTCCTGAAAGGCCTCAACAGCCGCAGAGGACCAATTCGTCACATCAGCGCCTTTCTTCGTCAAATCAGTAAGGGGCTTAACCACACTGGAAAAGTTGGCAATGAAACGGCGATAGAAATTAGCAAAGCCCAAAAATTTTTGAAGGCCCTTCACAGATGTGGGTTGAATCCAGTCATGAATAGCTTGGACCTTAACAGGATCCATTTCTATAGACGAGGGAGAAAAAATAAAACCCAAAAAAGAGACCTTCTGAACTCCGAATAGGCACTTAGACCCCTTCACAAACAAAGCATTATCACGAAGGATCTGGAACACCATCCTGATCTGCTTCACATGAGACTCCCAATCATCGGAAAAAATCAAAATATCATCCAAATATACGACCATGAATTTATCAAGATAATTGCGGAAAATATCATGCATGAAGGACTGGAACACAGATGGAGCATTAGAGAGCCCAAATGGCATCACAAGGTATTCAAAATGGCCTTCGGGCGTATTGAATGCAGTTTTCCATTCGTCACCCTGTTTAATACGAACAAGATTATATGCCCCTCGGATGTCAATCTTAGTAAACCAACTAGCCCCCTTAATCTGAGCAAACAAATCAGTAAGCAAAGGCAAGGGGTATTGGAATTTGACCGTGATCTTATTAAGAAGATGATAATCTATACAGGGTCTCAAGGAGCCATCCTTCTTAGCAACAAAAAAGAAACCCGCTCCCAATGGTGACGAAGAGGGCCGAATATGCCCCTTCTCCAAAGATTCCTTAACATAACTCCGCATGGCGGCATGCTCTGGCACAGACAGATTGAAAAGTCGGCCCTTAGGGAACTTGCAACCAGGAATCAAGTTAATAGCATAATCACAGTCCCTGTGCGGTGGAAGGGAACTGGACTTGGGCTCATTAAATACATCCTGGAAATCCGACAAAAACTCAGGGACCTCAGAAGAGGGGAAAGAGGAAATTGACATCAAAGGAACGTCACTATGTACCCCTTGACAACCCCAACTAGTCACAGACATAGTTTTCCAATCCAGCACCGGATTATGTTCCTGTAACCATGGAAAACCCAGTACAACAACATCATGCAGATTATGCAACACCAGAAAACGGCACTCTTCCTGATGTGCTGGAGCCATGTACATAGTCATCTGCGTCCAGTACTGGGGTTTATTCTTGGCCAAGGGTGTAGCATCAATACCCCTCAAAGGAATAGGGCTCTGCAAAGGCTGCAAGGAAAAACCACAGCGCCTGGCGAATTCTAAGTCCATTAAGTTCAGGGCAGCACCTGAATCCACAAATGCCATGACAGAAAAGGACGAGCAAATCAGGGTCACAGATAAGAGAAATTTAGGCTGTATAGTACTAATGGTAACAGACCTAGCGACTCTCTTAGTACGCTTAGGGCAATCAGAGATAACGTGAGCAGAATCACCACAGTAAAAACACAGCCTATACTGACGTCTGAATTCCTGCCGTTCTGTTCTAGTCAAAGTCCTATCACATTGCATAGGTTCAAGACTCTGCTCAGAGGACACTGCCATATGGTGCACAGCTTTGCGCTCGCGCAGACGCCGATCAATCTGAATGGCTAGAGACATAGATTCGCTCAAACCATTAGGCGTAGGGAAGCCCACCATTACATCTTTAAGGGCTTCAGAAAGACCCTTTCTGAAAATAGCAGCCAGAGCATCCTCATTCCATTTAGTAAGCACAGACCATTTCCTAAATTTCTGGCAGTATAATTCTGCCGCTTCCTGACCTTGACACAAGGCCAACAGGGTTTTTTCTGCATGATCCACAGAATTAGGTTCGTCATACAATAATCCAAGCGCTTGAAAAAATGCGTCTACATTCAATAATGCCGGATCCCCTGGTTCAAGAGAAAAAGCCCAGTCTTGAGGGTCACTATGCAGCAAGGATATGATGATTTTTACTTGCTGAATGGGATCACCAGAAGAACGGGGTTTGAAAGCAAAAAACAATTTGCAGCTATTTTAAGTTCAAAAACTTGGATCTGTCCCCAAAAACAAATCAGGAGTAGGAATTCTAGGCTCTAAAGCCGGAGTCTGGACAACATAATCTTGGATACTCTGTACTCTTGCAGCAAGTTGATCCACACGAGAAAACAAACCCTGAACATCCATGCCAGAGCATATATCCTGAACCACCCAGATATCAAGAGGAAAAAAGAGGCAAACCAGAGCATAGAAAAAAAAATGGTTCAGAACTTTCTTTTCCTTCTTTTGAGATGCGTTTAATTCATTTTTGGCCACTTGTACTGTTATGATGCGGTGGTTTAGGAGCAACATGGAACGAGCTCTGAAGGAAGTGGTATCTGTACTGACCGCAGTCCCTAAGCTCAACACAACACTAGAAGTAGCCGTGGGATGCTCCTAACTCTCCCTAGGCACCTCGTCACAGCCTAAGAGCTAACTACCCCTAAAGATAGAAGCAGGAAAACTATCTTGCCTCAGAGAAAATCCCCAAAGGATAGATTAGCCCCCCACAAATAATGACTGTGAGTGGAGAGGGAAAAGACATACACAGAATGAAACCAGAATGAGCACAGGAGGCCAGTCTAGCTAGATAAATAGGACAGGATGGAATACTGTGCGGTCAGTATTAAACACTACAAAAATCCACGCAGAGTTTACAAAAAACTCCACACCTGACTAAAGGTGTGGAGGGTAAATCTGCTTCCCAGAGCTTCCAGCAAGACAGAATTAATTCATACTGATAAGCTGGACAAACATAGAAAACACAGAACGGATAAGTCCACAATCTGTGGACAGAAAAGAGCAAGCAAGAACTTAGCTTAGCTGAACTGGTCAGGATAACAGGGAAATCCAAAGAGATGTGAATCCAACCAGAAACCATTTACAAGTGGCACTGGCTGAAGGAAAAGCCAGGCATAAATAGCCGAGCAGAAAAGACGATCAGTGGAAGCAGCTGATGACAGCTAAATCCAAGGAGCAGCCATACCACTTGAAACCACCAGAGGGAGCCCAAGAGCAGAACTCACAAAAGTGCCACTTACAACCACCGGAGGGAGCCCAAGAGCGGAATTCACAACAGGATCCCCGTGATCGGAATTATTCCAACTCAGCCTTGATCCGACGACTCTGGGAAGAAGTGCCAACATCGCTGATAGCTGATTGGGACCGTGCCACGCCACATGCCAGAAAGGATTTTTGTAAGTATTGCAATGTTGTCTGACGTGGCAGTGAACCTGTTAATGTAGGCCTTTTCTAAGGCCTGTGGTTGCTCAGCGAACATGAGTATCTTTGGTGCTATCTTACTATTATTTAAACATTTTTTTTTTTACTAATGTTTTTCATTTATTTTCCACACAGAACCTGGAGCAACACCACACATCCTGGATCGTCCTCTGTTGGAGCGGCCCCTCATCGACCAGCCAACAAATAGGCACAATCCCAATCATCCACCAGTGATGGAGCAACCAGGCAGGCTTCGCAGGCTGGGGAACAGGAAGCCGATCCATCTGGTTTTCCCCTCTCTCAGCCCTCTGCCACTACTTTACTTGGGTCTGCTCGCCAGCGGCAGAGGGCCTGTGAGAGGTCAGTCATGCCCGAGTTTTTTCTTTTAAGCTCGGTCTTCCAGGCTGGGATGAAGGCGGTTGTAGAAAGACTGGATAGTGGGTTCACTCAGGTGAACACACTTTTGCAGGAAGTCCACAGACACCTTGACCGCCTGGAAGCCGACCTTAATAGACCGGCACAACATTATTTTTCCACTATAGAACGGCGCGTGATGGAAAACCTTAGTCCTGATCTCCAGCTGTATGTGATGAAGGCCTGTCAGGCTGCTTACACCGAGGCCATGCAACAGTCCCAATATCAGTAGCAGGCACAAACTTCATTCCCTAAAGGGAAACAAGCTCCAGGACAGCATCAGTGGCAGAATCCGCCAGCACCTTTCCTAACATCACAAGGACTTGGATACCAGACTGGTCACCAAGTGACCTCTCCACCACCACAACCGCTACCTCTGGACATTAGGACTGTTCCGCCAGTACCCAGCTACACCATGCAGCCGAGTGCAGCAGCCCAGTCCTCCCCTTCCACCACGCAGCAGAGTGCAGCAGCAAAGCCTTCCTTTTCAACCACGCAGCCGAGTGCAGTAACCCAGCCTTCCACTCCCACCAGGGAAAAGGAAAGAGACATTACCCACCCCTGTACCCTCACCTCAAAATGTGTCTTTATTTTCAAGTTTGTCCACACCTTCCCTTAGTTCATTCCCTTATGTGTCAATCCTTTCCTTCTTGTTTTCCACTCCTAATGTGTCCTCATCCCCCAATGTCTCCTCTGCCAATGTTTCTGACCCAATCCTCCAATTCACTGCCACTTCCCCTATAACAACTTCCCCAACCATTCCTAGCCTACCATCACTGCCCAACACCCCCCAGGTTCACCATGTAACTCCCTCCTGCAGACCCCGAAAGTAAATCACATTTTTTCAAATTGTTTTTATGTTTGTTAGTAAAAATTATTTTGTTTCACAATTTCTGTCTCCCTGTGTTTTCTTTATTTCTTTATTTAAAAAAGTGTGTATTGTTGAGTGAAGTATTAACGGGTGTTACAGTTAAGGTGTTTATTATTATTAAAGTTACAGTCAAGTTATTAGTATTACAGTCAGAAAACAGTACAGGTACATAACATTACAGGTACATTACAGCTTAAACCATTTCATCTTGCCATGCCACAAGTCCAATATCAGAAGCAAAGTAGGCAGCCAATTTATCCCTCATTTGGGCAACTTCCACTGTAGTCCTCAGAGGGCGAGCATGGTTATCCTGCAATGTGGTATTAACAGGTTCCTCAAGTTCAAAGTTGGGTTGCTCTTTTGACAGGATGTAATTATGCAGAACAACACACGCTTTCACAACCTCATCAATTGTCTCAATTTTAAGATTGATAGCTGTACCCAAAATGTGCCATTTAGCTGTCAGCAAACCAAATGCACACTCCACAGTTCTTCATGCCCTTGTCAATCTGTAGTTGAAAATCCTTTTTGTGTGAATCAAGTCCCGACTCGAGTACGGTTTTATAAGGTTGGCACACATTTGAAACGCCTCATCCCCAACAACAACAAATGGCATTAGTGGTCCTTCAGTGTTCGCAAGAGGTTGTGGCGGTGGATAATTAAAATGATTACATACAAACATTGGCCCGTGTCAGTGAAAGTCCGCCAGTCATTTCCTCATCCAAATGAGCCAAAGTTAACGGTGACAAATCGACACTCAGCATCTGCAATCGCCATGAGAACAATGGAAAATTATTTTTTATAACTGAAGTACTTGGATCCATGTCCAGCAGGTTTCAGAATCCGAATGTGTTTGCCGTCCACAGCCTCCACAGCCCCCACACAGTTTGGAAAATCGCAAATTTCCTTGAATTTTTCAGCCAGAGTTCAGCTGTGGGTTAGGTGAGGAATTCTGCACACAGAATATCACACAATACACGGCAGGTGTCTCCCACAATCCCAGAAATGGTGGACAATCCAATCCGGAATTGAAAATGTAGAGATCTAAAGGTCTCTCCGGTAGCCAGGAATCTGTGGAAAAGAAAATGGGAAAAAAAATCAGTACATGGCTTTTAGAACAATAATATTAATGACAGGTGTTTCTTTTTCAAAATTACGTAGCTTAGGATCACCAACAGACGTTCCTCAGCAGGAACTGCTCTACGCAGCTCTGTGTCCTGCCTGGCGATGGATCCTTTGACACGTAGCAGCAATTCTTGGAAGCTCTGTTCAGACATTCTTGTGTACTCGAAAAACTTTTGCGGGTTTTCATGAAGCACAGTGTACAATGAGTGGTAGGCTCCAAGGCAAATTTGACTATCTCTAGTGTGATGCTTCTAACCTAAGTACCCTGCCCCAACCTCTAGTGTTTCATGGAGCAAGCCGGAGGACACATCTCAATACAAGTCTATGAGAGCTTGTTCTGGCTTCATTCTGGCTCTCATAGACTTACACTGAGAGCTTGTGACTTAGCTTCTGACATCCAGCCAGTCAGAAATTGCAATTACAAGTTGGTGTCTCGGGACCGGAGTGGCGTCAAAAAAAGGTTAAGAGGGTGAGTATAAGAGTAGGTGCAGGGACCATATAGTAGAAGCAGAAACTTTGATGGAGTGGTACTTTAAATGCTTTTGTAAATTTTTTTTAACCGTTTCCCTCATTCGTCGTAATTACCTCCGCACTTTATCATGATAATGGGGTTATCCAATGTTAATCACTTTTTTATGGGTGGTAAGTGGCACTGCTGACATTGTGTTGACTGCAGCTAGTCATGTTTCTTGCATAACTGGTATATATTAGGTATGCATCCTATTCTAACCAATAGTACAGATGCGCAATACCTGCCGAGCATACACCATACCTGGCAAGATTCCTTTCTTTCTCATTTCCAGCTAGATAAGCCCTTTAAGAGGAGTCTTGAGTGAAGTACTTCCATTTATGATTTCCAAGTACCCTAATAGGCCCCTTTAAGACTCCCTATCTAACCCTTAATATCAGTGACATATGTATCTGGGAAGAAGACAAAAATAAGGGAGAGGTGAGAAGATTACTACATAAATATAGGCCAGAAAGTAAATAACAAAACTTCAGGTACCTGTTGTGTGTATAAATATTTGGCCACCGAGGAGCGTCAGTGCTGTGAGATGGATAATATCATATTAATGTGTAATATACTCCAGGACAGCAGGGAGAGCAGACTAATCGGTGGAATAAATACTTGCAAAGTGAGACTAAAATATTGCTCGATGTGTCGCTTCCACCGTGTGTTGTGTTTTTTTAATATGAGACATATACCATAAATAACTGCACCAACGTGTATGTGAGATTTCAGCGGAGAGTTAAATTGCCACATATGCCCAGGAATTCATTTTCCTCATTTTGGTTTATTAAAATTACTCTCATGGATCTTCCCTTTTAAATATTTTATTTTTCTTATTAATGGCAGCAATTTGTGGCGCCGTTCTCACTGTCATTAACACAGCACAAAGTTAACGTCATTAGCAGTTTTTTCCTTTAATTATGTGACTAGGAAACAGAAACATTGAAAGTTTCTGGGAAAATTGGAACACGGTTCGAAACGGCCTCATGTTTATTAAAACAATAACAGTAAATGAAGTGGATGGATCTGATGTTATGAGATGCAGACGTTATATCCCTGGTAGCACTGTGATCTCAATATCTTCAGCGCTGGAATTGTAGGGAAGCGGCAAAAGCAGCACAAAGCACACAGGGTTCATCATTTGTTTTTGTTTTTTCCATGTCACTTTTTTAATCTTGTGGTTTTTGCTCACATTCTTATAACAAGTTTATCAAAACGGTGCGGATGGTCTGTGAATTTTGCACAAAGTAAAAAAAAAGGTCTTTTCTGATTTTAACCAGTTCTGCAACTTTTTAGAGCAAAAAGTCGCAATTTTATTAACAAAAAACCTTCTCAAAATGGTGTGCATAAAATCAATACATGGGGGGACTGGAGTACATTTGCGACAGATTTTTCAACTATGCCAGTGGCTTCTGGGAAGAATACAATTCATTTTCTCCTTTCAATAATGCTGCCGGACAGCATTGAAATGATATTAGCCTGCAGATTAACAGATTATCTGCAGGTTTATAGCATTGGCAGACATGACAGATTACTTTTTTAATTCTGGTATCAATACAATCGCCCAAATTTACAGTGAAAATTGATTTTTTTAAAGAGGTAGTCTTCTCAAAGGACAAAATACAAAGGATGTGAAAGGACAAAATACATAGGACGTGAGGTGAAGTGTAATCATAAAATATATCTATACTCTATGAATACTGCCTATAATCATGTTCAATTAACATCAACTATATAATAATATTATGTAGCATTATTCATGACTTTTCTAGAGTTTATGAAGCTCCAGATCTTATAAGCCAGAGACTTAAATAATATTGCAAAGTTATAGTTTTACACCTGTTGTTCCCTATTGCACAGTCTTTATGTAAGAAATAGTACCAGAACCACCATCAATACATGAATAAATCAAAGGGACCACCATCAGTACATGAATAGGACTCAATAATCATCTTCAGTACAGGAATAAAGCATCAAAACCAACATTAGTACGTGAATACAGCAATAGAACCACCATCAATTCATCCATCGATTTTTCCAAAGCGTTTGATACCGTGCCGCACAAGAGGTTGGTACACAAAATGAGAATGCTTGGTCTGGGGGAAAATGTGTGTAAATGGGTTAGTAACTGGCTTAGTGATAGAAAGCAGAGGGTGGTTATAAATGGTATAGTCTCTAACTGGGTCGCTGTGACCAGTGGGGTACCGCAGGGGTCGGTATTGGGACCTGTTCTCTTCAACATATTCATTAATGATCTGGTAGAAGGTTTACACAGTAAAATATCGATATTTGCAGATGATACAAAACTATGTAAAGCAGTTAATACAAGAGAAGATAGTATTCTGCTACAGATGGATCTGGATAAGTTGGAAACTTGGGCTGAAAGGTGGCAGATGAGGTTTAACAATGATAAATGTAAGGTTATACACATGGGAAGAAGGAATCAATATCACCATTACACACTGAACGGGAAACCACTGGGTAAATCTGACAGGGAGAAGGACTTGGGGATCCTAGTTAATGATGAACTTACCTGGAACAGCCAGTGCCAGGCAGCAGCTGCCAAGGCAAACAGGATCATGGGGTGCATTAAAAGAGGTCTGGATACACATGATGAGAGCATTATACTGCCTCTGTACAAATCCCTAGTTAGACCGCACATGGAGTACTGTGTCCAGTTTTGAGCACCGGTGCTCAGGAAGGATATAATGGAACTAGAGAGACTACAAAGGAGGGCAACAAAATTAATAAAGGGGATGGGAGAACTACAATACCCAGATAGATTAGCGAAATTAGGATTATTTAGTCTAGAAAAAAGATGACTGAGGGGCGATCTAATAACCATGTGTAAGTATATAAGGGGACAATACAAATATCTCGCTGAGGATCTGTTTATACCAAGGAAGGTGACGGGCACAAGGGGGCATTCTTTGCGTCTGGAGGAGAGAAGGTTTTTCCACCAACATAGAAGAGGATTCTTTACTGTTAGGGCAGTGAGAATCTGGAATTGCTTGCCTGAGGAGGTGGTGATGACGAACTCAGTCGAGGGGTTCAAGAGAGGCCTGGATGTCTTCCTGGAGCAGAACAATATTGTATCATACAATTATTAGGTTCTGTAGAAGGACGTAGATCTGGAGATTTATTATGATGGAATATAGGCTGAACTGGATGGACAAATGTCTTTTTTCGGCCTCACTAACTATGTTACTATGTTACTATGAATACATCACCAGAACTACCATCAGTACATGAATACACCATCAGAACCACCATCAATATATGAATATATCACCAAAACAACCAATAGTACATGAATACATCACAAACCTTAGTACATCGATCAATGTCAGGTAAGCCCCATATATGATTGTATTTCATGAACCTACAACTTCCAATATGCCCTTAACAATTGTAGGAAGATACCATCAGTTCATAACTACATCACCAGAACTACCATCAGTACATGAATACACCATCAGAACCACCATCAATACATGAATAGGGCAGCACGGTAGCTTAGTGATTAGCACAGCAGCCTTGCAGCACTTGAGTCCTGGGTTCAAATCCCACCAAGGACAACATCTGCAAAGTGTTTGTATGTTCTCTCCATGTTTGCGTGAGTTTCCTCCGGGCACTCCGGTTTCCTCCCACATTCCAAAAAATACTGATAGGAAATTTAGATTGTGAGCCCCATTGGGGACAACAATGATAATATCTGTAAAGCGCTGTGGGATATGTTAGCACTATATAAAAAAAAATATTTTTTATTAAAAAAAAAGAAAAGATACTTGTGAGTTGTTGTTAGCAGCCAGCCTGCTCCACCATTACATTCAGCTGTTCAGCTGAATCTGTGTTCTTAGTACACAGAATTGAAGGCAAGACATGGGAGACCCCTCAGAACACTACATGAGGTGAGACGCTAACCTCGCCTCATGGCATTTGAGGATTGATGGCACCTCCCTGCTGACTGCCCCTCCCCTAGTTGAATAAAGTCCCCATTTAGCTCTAATTGGAGACTCATATTTCTGTAACATTTACATAGTAACATAGTAACATAGTTAGTAAGGCCGAAAAAAGACATTTGTCCATCCAGTTCAGCCTATATTCCATCATAATAAATACCCAGATCTACGTCCTTCTACAGAACCTAATAATTGTATGATACAATATTGTTCTGCTCCAGGAAGACATCCAGGCCTCTCTTGAACCCCTCGACTGAGTTCGCCATCACCACCTCCTCAGGCAAGCAATTCCAGATTCTCACTGCCCTAACAGTAAAGAATCCTCTTCTATGTTGGTGGAAAAACCTTCTCTCCTCCAGACGCAAAGAATGCCCCCTTGTGCCCGTCACCTTCCTTGGTATAAACAGATCCTCAGCGAGATATTTGTATTGTCCCCTTATATACTTATGCATGGTTATTAGATCGCCCCTCAGTCGTCTTTTTTCTAGACTAAATAATCCTAATTTCGCTAATCTATCTGGGTATTGTAGTTCTCCCATCCCCTTTATTAATTTTGTTGCCCTCCTTTGTACTCTCTCTAGTTCCATTATATCCTTCCTGAGCACCGGTGCCCAAAACTGGACACAGTACTCCATGTGCGGTCTAACTAGGGATTTGTACAGAGGCAGTATAATGCTCTCATCATGTGTATCCAGACCTCTTTTAATGCACCCCATGATCCTGTTTGCCTTGGCAGCTGCTGCCTGGCACTGGCTGTTCCAGGTAAGTTTATCATTAACTAGGATCCCCAAGTCCTTCTCCCTGTCAGATTTACCCAGTGGTTTCCCGTTCAGTGTGTAATGGTGATATTGATTCCCTCTTCCCATGTGTATAACCTTACATTTATCATTGTTAAACCTCATCTGCCACCTTTCAGCCCAAGTTTCCAACTTATCCAGATCCATCTGTAGCAGAATACTATCTTCTCTTGTATTAACTGCTTTACATAGTTTTGTATCATCTGCAAATATCGATATTTTACTGTGTAAACCTTCTACCAGATCATTAATGAATATGTTGAAGAGAACAGGTCCCAATACCGACCCCTGCGGTACCCCACTGGTCACAGCGACCCAGTTAGAGACTATACCATTTATAACCACCCTCTGCTTTCTATCACTAAGCCAGTTACTAACCCATTTACACACATTTTCCCCCAGACCAAGCATTCTCATTTTGTGTACCAACCTCTTGTGCGGCACGGTATCAAACGCTTTGGAAAAATCGAGATATACCACGTCCAATGACTCACCGTGGTCCAGCCTATAGCTTACCTCTTCATAAAAACTGATTAGATTGGTTTGACAGGAGCGATTTCTCATAAACCCATGCTGATATGGAGTTAAACAGTTATTCTCATTGAGATAATCCAGAATAACATCCCTCAGAAACCCTTCAAATATTTTACCAACAATAGAGGTTAGACTTACTGGCCTATAATTTCCAGGTTCACTTTTAGAGCCCTTTTTGAATATTGGCACCACATTTGCTATGCGCCAGTCCTGCGGAACAGACCCTGTCGCTATAGAGTCCCTAAAAATAAGAAATAATGGTTATATTTGACAGTAAGAAAAGTCAATTGAAAACAATGGACAGCAAAACAGAACCCTGACATATCCAATAGTAAGGCAATGAGGTATTCCGGGCTCCACAGGAATGTGCTGTGTGTTAAACCCGGTCCGGTTCCTGTACCTTCACGGGGTCCCCATCGGATCTCGCTCTGTGCCGGCTCCACACTGTCCGGACAGGGCCTCTGCTTCCCCTCCCTCCTCTGCTTCCTAGCATGCAGCCAGCAGGTACTCGGGCTGTGTGCTTAGGTCGTGTGCGCTCATTCCCAGTCTCTTAAAGAGCCAGCAATCATTTTCCAAAAGGTGCTTCTGACCAATGGCGTGTTAATGATTACTATTTCTAGCCTCTCCACCATAAGGAGGGTGCTGGAGCAACAAGTATCCTCAGTTGCTAACTTCCGTTTCCTGCTAGCATGTGCTTCTGTTTCTGAAGTCTCTGTCAGTGCTCCGCTTACATTGTTTGTCTCCACAGACTATCTGCTACCTGTTACCTGGCTTTCCTGGATGATCTCCAATCTGCCTACTCCAGTTCCGTCTCGTCCCGCCATTCAGTCACCTGAACTTCAGGACAACATCAGTACCACTGGAACCAGCTTCTACCTGTACCCCCATACCCACCGGTTAGCTCTACGTCACCCGCTAACCCTGCTTGTCTCTCTGTCCCGCTGGGTTAGCTACCACGATTCTAACTGGAGGTAGCACCTGTGTCCCCCCCTGGTATCCCACTCTGACCTTATTCAAGGGGTCTTACCATGGGTGTCTGGGGCTCACGTAGTCACGCCCCCTTCGGAGCACCCGGACCGTGTTCCAGAGGTTCCACGTTTAATTTCAATAAAGACGAATGTGAACTTCACCATCTGTGCCTCCGTTTCCATTCGTTACACTGTGCATTTGAATTTGCGATGTGATGGAAAGAGGGAGGTTTTACGAGTTGTAAATTATGCACCAAGGGTGTTGTTCCAGATACAGCAGAATCACCGACTGGAAAAGAACCAATTTCACACAGTCCACTTTCTGAGAGAAGCTGGTTTTATTAAAGGGAACCTGTCACCCCCAAATCGAAGATGAGCTAAGCCTACCGGCATCAGGAGCTTATCTATCCCGCTGTGGTCCGGTCCGATGGGCGTCGCGGTCTGGTCCAGGGCCTCCCATCTTCTTACGATGACGTCCTCCTCTTGTCTTCACGCTGCAGCTCCAGCGCAGGCGTACTTTGTCTGCCCTGTTGAGGGAAGAGCAAAGTACTGCAGTGCGCAGGCACTGGGAAAGGTCAGAGAGGCCCAGCGCCTTTCGCACTGCAGTACTTTGCTCTGCCCTCAACAAGGCAGACAAAGTAAGCCGGAGCCGCAGCGTGAAGACAAGAAGAGGACGTCATCGTAAGAAGATGGGAGACCCCGGACCGGACCGTTATGCCCACCGCAGCGGGACCGCCCCTGGGTGAGTATAATCTAACCTCTTTTTCTCATCTTTCAGGACACATTGGGGGCTTATCTACAGCATTATAGAATGCTGTAGATAAGCCCCTGATGTCGGTGGGCTTAGCTTATCTTCGATTTTGGGGGTGACAAAAATGACTTTAAATGAGTGCAAAGTTCAGGCTGGCCTGCGGTTCAGCACAGTGATTCACAATCCTAAGAATATATACTTCTATACCTATTTCTCAATCAAATATTCCCCAAAAACTAGAGAAAAAGTCCATGCTCGACGATATTAAGAATATTCCAGATTTAACTACTGTATGCATATATATATATATATATATATATATATATACATATATATCAGCAAAGGTGCCATGGACAAAGTCTGTTGGAGCTGAACCACTGCTATATTTTATATTGTTCCACAGAGACTCCTTCTAGCAGGCAAATAGGAAACACAAGTCTTGTCTGGAGTTCACTGCGTGCAGTGTCAGCACCAAAGAGTAGCATAGAACCGCTACCGCTTCAGTCACTGAACCGCAAAAGAACATGGTCCGTAAAGTCAATATACCTAACTAACTAACTATAGGCCTTGTATCTCTTGGTGCCAAAAATATAATGTGATGCGTGGACATTTACTTACTGCGGCGTTGCAGTAGGCTTTAAAGTCCTTTAGGGGGGTCTGCTCTGAACAAAATAATCAGCTCCTCCAGCTGGTGAGCAATACCGAGGATGCTTGTGGTGTGACTCTCTCACGGGAGAAGCACCTCTCTCTCCAGGTCTCAGTCCCTTTTGTTCCTTAACAGCTTTTACAGCAGGAATTCCCTTGCATCAGAACAGGTTCGAATACCAGACCAGCTCAGCTCCAATCTGCCGCTGCTTCTAACTGAGAGTGGTGCTGTGACGAGAGGATATAATCGGATCCTTCTCCTGCACAGCCTCACTCACCCCTCATTCCAAAGGACCCTGCACAAGATGGCCACACTTCCTTTTCCAGTGTTTCATTTTATATAACCCTTCTAAAACAGCTTATGGGCATAACATAGGCTCTTAACCCCTTCACCCTTGGAGCTTTTTCGGTTTTGCGTTTTTGTTTTTTGCTCTCCCTCTTCCCAGAGCCATAACTTTTTTATTTTTCCAATATATAACAAAGACTTGGCACTCAAATAAGTTATGAAGTGGTAATTCGTTGATTTTTATTGTACGTCCAGACACAGATTCAACAGATGCTGTTAAACGTTTTCGGTCCCAATGGACCTTCCTCAGAACAATTCCATTTTATCTGGTGTTGCTGAGTAAAACAAAGTAGAAGGCGAAGAGACACCTTACTGGAGTATTGCTGTGGGACGATACAATATGCTGGTGCGAGGGCTCCTAGGCAAACTCGGTTTGCTATGGAAGGCTGTGGCCCAAATTCGGTCTGAAGGGAGGCAGCGAAAGCGGCGGTACTCTGCCAGAGAGACAGACGCACTGACCTGACATATTGATTCGTAGGTTGGACACCCTACTTGAGCACCAGCCTCTCACCTATTGACAGAGTGCCGTGTCTATGTACTATATTTTTTATTTTTCCGTCAATATAGTCATATGAGGGCTCGTTTTTTGCAGGACGATTTGTACTTTTGAACAACACCATTGGTTTTACCATGTCGTATACTAGAAAACAGTAAAAAAAAATCCAAGTGCGGTGAAATTACAAAAAAGTGCAATCCCACACTTGTTTTTTGTTTGGCTTTTTTACTAGGTTCCCTAAATGCTAAAACTGACCTGCCATTATGATTCTCCAGGTCATTACAAGTTCATAAACACCAAACATGTCTAGGTTCTTTTTGATAAAAAAAAACAAACAAACAAAAAAAAAACAACAAAACCTGGGTGTGGATAGCGATGGAAATATTATATAACAACAAATGCAAATGATGTGTGAAAAAAATGGAGGGGAGAATAGTTTAAGTACTTTGTAATCATTGTATTACATATTTTAATTGCTACTTTTTAGTCTTTTAATCACTTTTTTGGACTATTGGGACTATTATATTTTAGATTTAATAATCAAGTGGCACACGAGTGATTCAGTCATTGTGATACATTTCTCCCTTGTTTCTTATTTCAGTCCTTTCCCACAGCTAACCCCTGATTTGATACACATGTCTAAGGCCGCCGTCACACATGCGAGTTTTACGGACGTAAGAGCGCAGAATCTACGTCCGTAAAACTCGCAAAAAATACGGCACAATTATTCTCTATGCCCCTGCTCCTATTTGCCGTATTTTACTGATCAGTATTATACGGCTTTCTACGGCCGTACAAAATCGCAGCATGCTGCGTTTGTCACCGTACTGCGCAAGAAATACGCCAATGAAAGTCTATGGAAGCGTGAAAAATACGGATTACACACGGACAAGCAGTGTGACTTGCGAGAAATACGCAGCGCTGTTAGAGAGAAAAGCCGGTAATTCAGTGCGGTGTACAGTAAAATCACACTGACAGCTTACAGTCCAATAGATATAATAAATGTGTACACATAGAATAGGTATATATATATATATGTCAGTGAGACACATATATGTATATATATTAATATTTATTCCAGCGCTATACAGCTTGAAAGCCGGTAATTCAATTACCGGCTTTTTCCTTCTCCTTCATAAAACCCGACATGATTTGAGACATGGTTTACATACAGTAAACCATGTCTTCTCTCCATTTTTTTTGCAGATTCCACACTACTAATGTCAGTAGTGTGTATCTGCAAAATTTGGCCGTTCTAGCTCTTAAAATAAAGGGTTAACTGGCGGAAAAAATTGGCGTGGGCTCCCGCGCAATTTTCTCCGCCAGAGTAGTAAAGCCAGTGACTGAGGGCAGATATTAATAGCCTGGAGAGGATCCACGGTTATTGGCCCCCCCCTGGCTAAAAATATCTGCCCCCAGCCACCCCAGAACAGGCACATCTGGAAGAGGCGCCTATTCTGGCACTTGGCCACTCTCTTCCCATTCCCGTGTAGCGGTGGGATATGGGGTAATGAAGGGTTAATGCCACCTTGCTATTGTAAGGTGACATTAAGCCTAATTAATAATGGAGAGGCGTCAATTATGACACCTATCCATTATTAATCCAATTGTAGTGAAGGGTTAAATAAAACACAAACACATTCTTTAAAATTATTTTAATGAAATAAAAACAATGGTTGTTGTAGTATTTTATTCAACGCCCAATCCAGTCACTGAAGACCCTCGTTCTGTGAGTAAAGAAACATAATAAACCAACAATATACTTACCCTCCGCAGATCTGTAACGTCCAACGATGTAAATCCTTCTGAAGGGGTTAAAACATTTTGCAGCAAGGAGCTGTGCTAATGCAGGCTGCTCCTCGCTGCAAAACCCCAGGGAATGAGGCTAAAAATAGATCAATGATCTATATTTAGCATCATTTGCGGTGAGGCGCCCTCTGCTGGCTGTTCATAGATCGTGGGAAATTACCTAGAAAGCCAGGGAGCCAGGGAGCTTTCTAGGTAATTTCCCACGATCTATGAACAGCCAGCAGAGGGCGCCTCACCGCAAATGATGCTAAATATAGATCATTGATCTATTTTTAGCCTCATTCCCTGGGGTTTTGCAGCGAGGAGCAGCCTGCATTAGCACAGCTCCTTGCTGCAAAATGTTTTAACCCCTTCAGAAGGATTTACATCGTTGGACGTTACAGATCTGCGGAGGGTAAGTATATTGTTGGTTTATTATGTTTCTTTACTCACAGAACGAGGGTCTTCAGTGACTGGATTGGGCGTTGAATAAAATACTACAACAACCATTGTTTTTATTTCATTAAAATAATTTTAAAGAATGTGTTTGTGTTTTATTTAACCCTTCACTACAATTGGATTAATAATGGATAGGTGTCATAATTGACGCCTCTCCATTATTAATTAGGCTTAATGTCACCTTACAATAGCAAGGTGGCATTAACCCTTCATTACCCCATATCCCACCGCTACACGGGAATGGGAAGAGAGTGGCCAAGTGCCAGAATAGGCGCATCTTCCAGATGTGCCTGTTCTGGGGTGGCTGGGGGCAGATATTTTTAGCCGGGGGGGGCCAATAACCGTGGACCCTCTCCAGGCTATTAATATCTGCCCTCAGTCACTGTCTTTACTACTCTGGCGGAGAAAATTGCGCGGGAGCCCACGCCAATTTTTTCCGCCAGTTAACCCTTTATTTTAAGAGCTAGAACGGCCAAATTTTGCAGATACACACTACTGACATTAGTAGTGTGGAATCTGCAAAAAAAATGGAGAGAAGACATGGTTTACTGTATGTAAACCATGTCTCAAATCATGTCGGGTTTTATGAAGGAGAAAGAAAAAGCCGGTAATTGAATTACCGGCTTTCAAGCTGTATAGCGCTGGAATAAGTATTAATATATATACATATATGTGTCTACTGACATATATATATATATATATATATATTCTTTTCTTTTTGGGACACATGGATCACTTCTATAGCGGTATGTTGGTTTTGCAAGCCTGCGAGAAAACCACGCAGTACGGATGCCATACGGATTACATACGGAGGATGCCATGCGCAAAAAACGCTGACACAGCCTGCCTACGGAGGAGCAACGGACCATTTTTTGGGGGACTTTTCAGCGTATTACGGCCGTAATATACGGACCGTATTGTTTTACGCTGTGTGTGACGCCGGCCTAATAGAGAAATTTGAGCACCCTCCCCACCAAACAGGTAACTACTCATTGTGGAAATTTGACTAGTGTATTTTATAGTTTAGCGCAGGTAAAAATATTTATATAAATATTTTATTTTTATTGCTTATAGTTTTCCATTCCCTTGTGTGGTAGGGGATATTACCCGCAGCTACTCTTGTCCATCTTACGAGCGCCGCTAGCCTACAAAACCTTTACATCCTGTTATGCATGCAACTCATGGCATGGCTGTGATTGGCTGCTGAAATGATGTCATGTTGCACTATAAAAGCCACCGCCGCCATTTTGGGTTCACTCTGCTGTGAATTCAGTTAGGGACAGGACACTGCTGTTCTGACTGAGGGACAGTTTAAGATAGCGATTTGCTTCATTGTGCTTTACCCAGGCTACTTTAGCAACCACTGGGTGAGAAGCTTTTTTTTGCCTTACAGCGCTGTTCACGGCTGTCTGTGAGGTCTCTGTGTGTGAGTGCAGCTCACGCGGTAGTGGGTTCTGCAGCCACATCTGGTTATAGTCCGCTCAGCGTGCATCACTGCCTCATACTGTTACATTGTCCTTTTTTGCATTAGTGCTGCTGTACATTTTTCCTGATTTCTCCTATTAATGTGTTTCCATCCGTATCCAGCTAGATTGCGTGCAAACACTAAATAGGAGTAGATAGAGGAGCTTTTCTGCAGCCTTGCAGCGCTGTTCATGGCTGTTTGAGAGGTCTGTGTGTATGAGTGCAGCTCACGTTGTAGTTGTGTTGTGCAGCCACCTCCGGTTGTAGTCTGCTCAGCGTGTGTCACTGCCTCATACATTGTCCTTTTTTTCATTAGAGCAGCTCATTTTTCCTGATTTCTCCTATTAGTGTGGTTCCATCCGTATACAGCTAGATTGCTTTTAAACACTATATAGGAGTAGATAGAGGAGCCTTTTTGCTGGCTTGTGCCCTGCAGCCCCAGCCAGATTAGTATTAGCCTATTTTTTGGAGCCTCATCTATTGCATTGTAGGTTACCTTCCTGCATTGTAATAGCTACAAAAAGTTTGTGATACTATCGGTTTTACATCTTTGGGCACATCCAGTGTCGTTTTGTGAAAAAAAACAAAAAGTTAATAAAGTTCACCAAACACTCCACTTTACAATTGTGTAGGCCACATTAGCTCATATTAAAGTTTAGTCCACACTTTATAAAATTAGCGTTTCTTCTACCTGTTAGCAGCTGTTCAGGAATAAGCACACTAAGCCCTTAGTACTTTTCAGCCTATCTTTATCAGTCTACCAAGATGAAGAAGACAGGGAGTAAGGCACGTGGTCGTGGGCGTGGAGTTTCTGCAGGGAGAGGATGTGGGGATTCTGTGCCTGCTGTGGGCACCAGTGACTCAGCATCCCCCAGTTTTACCAGGGAACAGTCCTATATGCGCAGCTTTGTAGGAGCTCGCCATACCCCACTGCTGCGGGACGAACAAATTGAAGCCGTTGTCGGATGGATGACAGCTAACGCATCGACTTCAATTAGTGCCACATCCTCTCAGGTCCAGAGCACTGAAGAGCACCCATCTGTCTCTTCACCACCTGACAAATTGCCCAGGCAGTCAGAGAGCCCTGGACAGGAGCCATCCCTACTTCTGTTCTCTGAATCTCTTGGCTTGGAAAGAGGGTGCTAGCCAAGCAGCATTCGAGAAATTGAAGAAGAGGCAGTATGCAGTGATGCGCAACTGCTTTGTCTCTCTGAATCTGAAGAAGGGGGAGGGCCATTGCCTATGGTCAGCACACCTCAGTACGCATCTGATGATGAGACTCAGGTGCCACTTTCTGGTGTGTACTGTGCTGCCGAGACTACCCAGGAGAAGCAGTTGTTGGAAGAGGGTAGTGTAGATGATGAGGTCCTTGACCCATCATGGCGTGAGGTACAGGAAGATGGTAGGAGCAGCTCTGAGGAAGAGATTCCCCGAATGGCCCAAAAAGGGAGGGGGAGGGGGCAGACTGGGTTGTCTGTAGCCTCCACTTCGGCACCCATTAGGAGCATGCCTCTTCCAAAACCCAAAACGGAGTGCTCCCAAGACTTGCAGTGCCTGGTCCTTTTTTGTCACAGTTGCAGATGACATTTGCTTTGTCAAATGCAAGCTGTGTAATCAGAAAGTGAAAAGAGGGAAACGTGTCAGCAGCCTCAATGCCACAAATATGTGGAAACATGTGCAGACCAAGCACGTGGTGGAGTTACAAAGACACACTGAAGACCTAGGCCAACCTACAGCGCCACCTACCACCTCTTCAGCTTGTGTTGTAGCCTCTTCCTCCAGCTCACACACAGCTGGTTCGGCTTCCTCACAGGATCACCATGGAAGAACCTCTGGCACTGTTGGACAGAGACCCAGTGTAATTCCACCCACAGCACCACGTTCCCTGTCATCCTCACACTCCCAGCTCAGTGTACAGCCATCGGTAGCACAAGCATGGGAGAAAAGGCGCTTATACTCGGCAAACCACCTCCGAGCACAGGCTCTGAATGCTGGCATTGCAAAACTACTGTCCCTTGAAATGCTCTCATTCAGGCTGGTGGAGACTGACACCTTCCGTAACTTCATGGCATTGGCAGTCCCACAATACAATGTGCCCAGCTGCTTTTATTTCAGCAGGCAAGCTGTCCCTGCCCTGCAAAAGCATGTGGAGGGAAAAATTAAACATGTGCTACTAAACACCGTCAGTGGCAAGGTCCACCTGATCACTGATGCCCATTGGGTAAATGTTGTGGAGCCGGGTACAGATGTTGAGAGAGGCGCTGTAAGTGTTCTGCCAACTCCAAGGATTGCAGGAATCCAGTCTGTACACATTGACTCCTCCTCATACTCCAGTTCCTCTGAATCAGCGCTGCAGGAGCTGTCACAGTCTACCTCCACATGGACCCGTGAACGTTACCTGTTACGACCGATATGAGCACAACCGTGGCCAAATGTCAACAGGCCGTACTGAAATTAATTTCTTTGGGGAATCGAAGCCCCACAGCGCAGGAGCTCTGGAATGCTATCAAGCAGGAGAGCGACGTGTGGTTTGTGCCAGCGAATCTCCAGCCAGGCATGGTGTGTGACAATGGCCGAAATCTGGTGGCAGCCCTGGGCCTAGGCAACCTCACTCACATCCCATGTCTGGCACATGTGCTCAACTTGTTCGTGCAGAGTTTTTTGAGGGACTCTCCGGATCTTGATGTACTGCTGCACAAGGTCCGCCTAGAGTGCGCTCACTTGCAGCGTTCCAGCATTGCAAGATCGCACATTGCAGCTCTGCAGCGCCGATTCCGCCTTCCGGAGCATCACATCAAATGTGACCTATCCACCAGGTGGAATTCAACGTTACATATGTGGAAGCGGTTGTGTGAGCAGCAGGCAGCAGTAATGGAGTACCAGCTGCATCAGGCGCAAACAAGTCACACTGCGCGCCGTTCACACTTCACCACCACTGAGTGGGCCTCTATGAAGGACATCTGCCACGTTTTGCGTGCCTTCGATGATTCCACACGGATGGCGAGTGCAGATGATGCACTAGCAGCATGACTAAATCCCTTATCTGCGTGCTTGAAAAATCACTGCAAGCACTAAGGGAGGAGGTTGTGGAAGAGGTGGAGGATGAGGAGTCACAAATGCCATCTGCTTTTGGACAGTCTGCGCAATGTGGTTCCTCACAAAGGCCTAGGCAGTGGACCCTTTGTGAGGAGGAGTCAATGGAGGAGGAAGACATCTGTCCAGAGGAGGGAGGTACACAATGCTCTAGTAGTCAGTATGTAGGGCAAGGGTGGGGTGATGCAGAGCAGGCAGAGATGACGCCTCAAGCAGGGGACAGCATTTCTTGGCCAGTTGGCAGTCTGCAGCACATGGTTGATATCATGCTGCAGTGCCTGAGAAACTACTGCCGCATCGCCCACATTCTCAACACGGCAGATTATTGGGTGTACACCCTCCTAGATCCTCGCTACCGGGACAACTTACAAAGCCTCATAACACCGTTGAACCGGGAGCGTAAAATGCGGGAGTACCAAGACACACTGGTGCATTCCATCATGTTCTCCATTCCAACCGCTGCTAGTGCTTTACAAAGCAATTCAGTGTGTCGAGTCAGTGGAGGAAACTCTGCACAAAGAGGGAGCAGAAGCAGCGCCTCAGCACAAGGCAAGACCAGTATTGCTCAAATGTGGCAAAGTTTTGTGTCCCCGCCACAAATGTCTACACCATCACAGACGGCTCCAGTCAGCAGGAGGCAACGTTTCTGTCAGATGGTGACAGACTACATGTCTTGCTTTCTCAGTGTTCTCCCACACTTCCCCCTTCAAGTTTTGGGTCTCTAAGCTGGATACATGGCCAGAGCTTAGCCAGTATGCATTGGAGGTGCTGGCTTGCCCTGCTGCTAGTGTATTATCGGAACGCGTCTTTAGTGCCGCAGGTGGTGTTCCAACTGTCCGTCGCATGCGACTATCCTCCGATAACGTTGACCGGCTTACTTTTCTGAAAATGAACTGGATCTCGCAGGAATTTGCCTGTCCTCTTCCAGATTAAATAATTGGTTGGCAACAGTATCCAGGTCTCCTGTTGTATTCATGTTTCTACCACCTGAACTGTAATCCCTGGGCTCCAACACCACCAGTTGCTGCTCAGAAGTGCCATCTGTACAGTCAACACATGCTCCAGTGTTATTGGGGTTCAGTAATGTCAGCTGATCCCCTGCTGTGTGTCTGGCAATTTCTCCTGCTCGTCCACATTCACACTATGAGTAGAGGAATGGCTAGCACCGGACTGGAATTGGGATGTAAGGTGCAAGTGAACGGGTAACTTGTCGCTAAGAGTGCAGTGACTATAGACTTGTACACATTCACACTACTACAGATGTTAAAATTGCTCCAACTAGGCTTCTGGCTACACTCTGTTTCTCCTGTAATCCCTGGGCTCCAACACCACCAGTTGCTGCTCAGAAGTGCCGTCTTCACAGTCAACAATTGCTTCTGTGTTATTGGGGTTCAGTAACGTCAGTTGATCCCCTGCTGTGTATCGGGCAATTTCTCCTGCTCCGTCCACACTCACACTACTACAGATATTAAACTTGCTCCAATTAGGCTTCTGGCTACACTCTGTTTCTCTTGTAATCCCTGGGCTCCAACACCGCCAGTTGCTGCTCAGAAGTGCTATCTGCACAGTCAACACTTGCTCCTGTGTTATAGGGGTTCAGTAATGCCAGCTGCTCCCCTGCTGTGCGTCCGGCAATTTCTCCTGCTCCGTCCACACTCACACTACTACAGATATTAAACTTGCTCCAATTAGGCCTCTGGCTATACTCTGTTTCTAGCATTGACCCTGGGCTCCAACACTGCCAGTTGCTGCTCAGAAGTGCCGTCTGCACAGTCAACACATGCTCCAGTGCTATTGGGGTTCAGTAACGTCAGCTGCTCCCCTGCTGTATGTCCGGCAATTTCTTCTGCTCTGTCCACATTTACACTACTACAGATTTTAAACTTGCTCCAATTACGCCTCTGCCTCCACTCTGTTTCTAGCATTGACCCTGGGCTCCAACACTGCCAGTTGCTGCTCAGAAGTGTCGTCTGTACAGTCAACACATGCTCCAGTGTTATTGGGGTTCAGTAACACCAGCTGCTCCCCTGCTGTGTGTCCGGCAATTTCTTCTGCTCTGTCCACATTCACACTACTACAGATTTTAAGCTTGCTCCAATTACGCCTCTGCCTCCACTCTGTTTCTAGTATTTACCCTGGGCTCCAACACCGCCAGTTCCTGCCCAGCCTGGTTCCAGCACGCCAGCTGTTTCCGGATAGTGTCAAGGTCACTTTGCCTCCAATACGTTGTCCTGTCGGGGTGCGGTCGGGTTAGCCGACTCTATGGTGCTTGCAGTTTAGGTGCTTCCTATGTGGGCTGCGGGATCTGGCAATGAAGGCTGGTTCCGTAGTGCCAATAGGACAAGCTCCCCCTATAGGACTCTGGGTTTTCGGTAACTCCGGCCGGCTCGCGGCCTTGCAATTTTTTTTTCATGTGGACCTTCTGCTGCCTATCTGAGTTCCAGTACCATTAGCTGGTTCTTTGGAAGTCAATCTTGAATAGGTCCCCCTGGGTTCCAATACCGTCAGCTGGTTCCAGGCAGAGCTTTTGGCTAAGGTGCCTCCTTCTTAGTATCCGAGTTCCACCAACGTCTGGTGGTCCTTGGTAGTGCATTCTGGCACGGGTACCTCCTGCTTAGTATCCGGGTTCCAGTACCGTCAGCTGGTTCCAGGCAGAGCTTTTGGCTAAGGTGCCTCCTTCTTAGTATCCGAGTTCCACCAACGTCTGGTGGTCCTTGGTAGTGCATTCTGGCACGGGTACCTCCTGCTTAGTATCCGGGTTCCAGTACCATCAACTGGTCCTCGGTAGTTCCATTGGCTTTTGTACCTTCTGCTACCAATCCGGGTTCCAGTACCGTCAGCTGGTTCTTGGCAGTGACTTTTGCTCTTTTACCTTCTGCTACCCATCCGGGTTCCAGTACCGTCAGCTGGTTCTCAGCAGTGTCTTAGGCACGGGTACTCCCTCCTGCCCAGCCTAGTTCCAGCATGCCAGCTGTTTCCGGGTAGTGTCAAGGTCACTTTGCCTCCAATACGTTGTCCTGTCGGGTTGCGGTCGGGTTAGTCGACTCTATGGTGCCTGCAGATTAGGTGCTTCCTATGTGGGCTGTGGGATCTGGCAATGAAGGCTGGTTCCGTAGTGACAATAGGACAAGCTCCCCTGTAGGACTGTGTGTTTTCGGTAACTCCGGCCGGCTCACGGCCTTGCAATTTTTTTTTCATGTGGACCTTCTGCTGCCTATCTGAGTTCCAGCACCATTAGCTGGTTCTTTGGAAGTCAATCTTGAATAGGTCCCCCTGGGTTCCAGTACCATCAGCTGGTTCCAGTCAGAGCCTTTGTCTTAGGTGCCTCCTTCTCAGTATCCGAGTTCCACCAACGTCTGGTGGTCCTTGGTAGTGCATTCTGGCACGGGTACCTCCTGCTTAGTATCCGGGTTCCAGTACCGTCAGCTGGTTCCAGGCAGAGCTTTTGGCTAAGGTGCCTCCTTCTTAGTATCCGAGTTCCACCAACGTCTGGTGGTCCTTGGTAGTGCTTTCTGGCATGGGTACCTCCTGCTTAGTAACCAGGTTCCAGTACCATCAGCTGGTCCTCGGTAGTTCCATTGGCTCTTGTACCTTCTGCTACTCATCCGGGTTCCAGTACCGTCAGCTGGTTCTTGGCAGTGTCTTTGGCTCTTGAACCTTCTGCTACCCATCTGGGTTCCAATACCATCAGCTGGTTCTCGGCAGTGTCTTGGGCACAGGTACTCCCTCCTGCCCAGCCTGGTTCCAGCATGCCAGCTGTTTCCGGGAAACAGTACTTTGTACCTTCTGCTACCCATCTGGGTTCCAGTACCGTCAGCTGATTTTCGGCAGTTCCTCAGCCTTCTTGTAACTTCTGCTACATTTCCAAGTTCAAGATTTTTTAAATGGTTTTTGGTAATCACTCTGGATCTCCCTGACGACGACCCTAAAGACGACAACCCTGAAGACCACCCCGCTAAAGACGACGACCCTGAAGACCACCCCGAAGAAGACGACGACCCCGGAGGCGACGACCCTGGAGACGACGACCCTGAAGCCCACCCCGAAGAAGATGACGACCCCGGAAATGACGGCCCCGGAGATGACGACCCTGGAGATGACAACCCTGAAGACCACCTCGAAGAAGACGACGACCCCGGAGACGACGACCCCGGAGACGACGACCCTGAAGACCACCCCGAAGAAGACCAAGAAGATGACCCTGAAGAAGATGACCAAAAGGACAAAGAACAAGAAGACAATCACCAAGATACAGAAGAACAAGAGACAGAAGACCAAGAAGCAAAAGAACAAGAAGCTGCAGAACAAAAAGCAGAAGAACATTAAGTATAAGACTAAAAATCAGAGCAAAAGATATTATCTAAATTATAAGCAGAAGAAGACTAATCAGTGTATGGGGGTGAGTCCGTTCCTCCTCATGGTGCCCCTGGAAAAAACCTGCTGCTGCAGGCAAAACTGAATGCGGACAAATCCTGTTGTAAATATTTTGTGACAGGCAGAACGGAAAGTGTAATCTTCAAACTTTTATAGATAACAACTACGGGAATGCCTGTCACAAATAAGAATATGATGAAGAAGAAGAAGATGAAGAAGTAGAATATGAAGAAGAATAATAGTTGAATAAGAAGAATATGAAGAATGTAAAAAAAAGAATAACAGGAAGAAGGTGAAGAAGAAGAAGAAGATGAATAAAGTGAAGAAGAAGTTGATGAAAAAGATGCTGCTGCTGAGGATGATGAAGGAGAAAGTGTGGGAGAAGTAAAAAAGAAGGTGAAGAGCATGGAAGTAGTGAAACATAAATATCTGACAAAATATAAAAAAGCTTAACACATTAAATATCTTTGTAACTCCGAACGTCTTAAAAAAAAATTAATTCCTGCTATTCCATTTGATTGGGCTAAACCTCGATGCCTTTAATGTCTCCTCCACCTCCCCCAATACATTCTACATTATTCTTAGTTGTTTTCCTTCATGTAGAATTAACCTACAAGGAAAGAAAGGGTTTATTTTAATTCCGATATTTGTGTCCCATTGACTTGCATTGGTTTCCGGTATCGGAATCGGCGATATCCGATATTTTTGCGGTATCGGTCTGATCCAATCCGATCCGATATTTTCCGATATAGGAAATATATAGATATATATATATATATATATAGATATATAGATATATATATATATATATATATAGATATATATATATATAGATATAGATATAGATATATATAGATATATAGATATAGAAAAATATTATAATTATTAACTGTAATTAGTGTTGAGCGATATGCTCAACACTAATTACAGTTAATAATTGTAATATTTTTTATTTTTATAGCACCAACATATTCCGCAGCAATTTTAGGGGAGACTTGTACAGACAATAAAGACTTTACAGACTAAGCATAACTCAGATATCAAAAGGAGTGAGTGCCCTGCTTGCAAGCTTACAATCTATAAGGAAATAGGGGAGACACAAAAGGTAAGTTATTCAAAAGGTTATGTCCATCTTTACAGGCAACATTTTGAATTGATTTAATGTATTTAAATAAAAAAAAAAATCAACTTTTCAAATTATCTTGGTTAAAATTATCCTGCTGATTGGTTTCTACAGCTCCTGTGCAGATATACAGTATAATACCACGGCACTGAAAATTTGCAATTGAATACACACAAACTTTATTTAATGCCACAGTGAGTTTGTACAAGAAAACAGGCCAACGTTTCAGTGAGAATGATGTTTATCAGGGCCATTGAAAAGTACAGACAAAAAGAAGCTGCTAGTTGCTGTGTTCATGGCTGATTGTGAAAGGAAAGTTCTCACGCAAAGACTGGTGACATCAATGAGGTGGCTGGGGTTCATTGACTATGAACTCCAGTGACCTTTCTTACATCAGTGCTACACATTGCAGGAGCGTTCTCACACTCCTGTCTCAGTGTGTTCTGGCTGGCTTGGTGAGCGGTCGCATCATGCCAGCACTCAACAAACCACCCAGATGTATCAGAGCTGGAGTCCTTTGTGGGAAAGCATCACATAGAGATTCTCGGCGGACAGGTGAGGAATTTGGTGGTTGATTATTTTTTATTTTACAGTAATAAATGTGAAAAAGAGGGTAGGTGAGTATTTATTTAAAATAAAGGCGTCTGTATATTTATTTCAATTAAAGGAATTTATTCTGCCTGTGTAATTTTGCAATCTGACTTTTGGGGTTAGTTATGGAGGCATCCTATAGATACTGTACTTCTCCGTTTCTAACCTGTGAGCATGATGTCAGCTGATATTACAAAGTTGACATCAACCCCACAACTATTAACCAACTTGCCACTGCACCAGGGCAAGTCTGAAGAGCCGGGCAAAGCGTAAGAATTGGCACATAAAATAGATGCGCCTTTTCTGGGGTGGCTATGGACTGCTATTTTTAGCATGGGCCTTTACCAGTCTGATAATGCCAGCCAAATGGGGGAATCCTATGGCATTTTTAAAATAATTTAAAAAAAAAATGTTATGGGGACCTCTATATTTTTGATAACCAGCCAAGATAATGCTGACAGCGGGGGGCTGCAGCCCACAGCTGTCAGTTTTGCTTGTGCTGGTTGTCAAAAATAGAGGGGACCACACGCTATTTTTTTATTACTTATTGATTTTTTGCATAGAGGCCCCTTCTATCAGTGAGAGCGGTCGTACAATGATGAGAGTAGTACTTTCATCAGCCGATGCCTGTGATCGGCAGTAACCTTTTTACCGCTGGTCACAGCAGCTGGATCGCACGCTGTCATCTGTATCACAGAGTTGGAACTGCAGCACTCTGATCGGCTGTAACAAACTTACCAGTGACCAGAGCCACTGTTTATCGCACTGTCACACAGATGACAGCATTGGAAACACACAATGTTCGGGTTGACGAACCTGAACAGTAACACAGACTTTCTGGAGAACTCTGTGTTCGTTGTCTATGCACTGACACTATGCGTTTGGTATGGATCCTCATATAGAAGCTTACTGATCGAGCATGATGGAATGTGTTACAATGGGAAATATAGCCTGCTAGAGGAATCTGGCAATCACTTATTCCCTTCTTCCTATTGAAATTGAAAATGCATGCTGTTTGGCCCACTGTAATATCATTCGTACTTGCAGAATATATTCTTCTTATAGAGAGATAATGAGGAGAAACAAAGTAGTGTAAAAGTCTAAATCAGGTTATACTTTCCACCAGTTTATAACTTTTACATATGCCCACTTTTAATGTGGTGACATGTTTTACCTGGTCTTTGAAATGGGTAAATCTGCCATAAGACTGATTTGTGGCAGTCAAAAATGCTCAGTATGTACCTGGTCTAAAGACGGGATGAGTTCAGTCCTGAAACACATTATTAAGGGTCATAAATCTCATGTTCTTTTAGTTAGAATTAAACATTCATTGATTGTTGGTAGCAGCAAAGGACGCTCCTCATTAAGATGACCTTGTTCTAAAGGCTGAAGTGGCCTTTCAGGAGCCTGTGGCTGCCAGTTAGGAGCCCTGGGACCCTTCTCCTACCAGTGTCCTTGGTACATCTTCTGATTAGTAGACATAGACCACTGTTGTATGAAAATCAGGGTAAATCTGCAAATCAGGAGAAGCTACTGGTGTCATGGGTGTGTCACAGGGTGCAGACAGTCGCACAACATGTAGCTGCAGAAGGTCTCAGCGGTTGGCTTTGCAGACTCCTTCCTAGTCCTTCTGACTTTAGGACCCAGTGGCAACCTCCCCCGGCTCTATTTGACACACCTGGACCTGGGTGTTTGCAACTCCCAGCTTGCTGCTGGGAGTTGTCAGTGATATTTCCATTTCCCTGTTGAGGCTTGGCACTAAAGCAGTCGGCTATCTTCCTCTTTGGTGTTTGGAGGACGTCTGTGTTTCTCTTTGAGTCTAGTCAAGCTAAGTGTTCCCTTTGTTTGTGTATCCCATCTGACTTAAGTGGTGGTAGGGATTGAGTAGTGCTCATCCTTTTCTTCCCTATGCAGGGCTTATCGCCAGGGTCAGGCAGGAGTTAGGTATCCTGCTAGGCGATAGGCGCAGAACCCATATAGGGACACTTAAGGCAGACAGGGTGATGTCAGATCTGCCTAGGGGGTCTCCACTCCCCTCTTCCCTAGTGTTGGGTGTTGTGAGTTCTGTTTTTGGGCTCCCTCTGGTGGTTACTGATGGTACTGGGTGACTTGTCTTTCCTGGGTTTCTGGGTTCCACCTGTTCCATCAGCATATGGGAGTTTCCTATTTAACCTGGCTTTGCTGGCATTTCCTCGCCGGTTATCAATGTATCCAGTGTGTCTTGTTACCTCTGCTCCCTGCTCCTAGAACCTTCTGGTCAAGCTAAGTTTGGATTTTCCTGTTTTGGTGTTTTGCTTTATTTGGTTTTTAGTCCAGCCTGCAGATATGTGATTCTTGCTGCTGGTTGCTCTAGTGGGCTGAAATTGCTCCTCATGTACCATGAGTTGGCACATGAGTTCAAGTAATTTCAGGATGGTTTTTTTGAAGGGTTTTTCGCTGACCGCGCAGTTCACTTTTGTATCCTCTGCTATCTAGCTTTAGCGGGCCTCATTTTGCTGAAACTGTTTTCATACTGCGTATGTGCTTTCCTCTCATTTCACCGTCATTATATGTGGGGGGCTGCTATTTCTGTGGGGGATTTCTCTGGAGGCAAGAGAGGTCTGTGTTTCTTCTAATAGGGGAAGTTAGATCTTCGGCTGGAGCGAGACGTCTAGGATCATCGTAGGCACGTTCCCCGGCTACTTTTATTTGTGTGTTAGGTTCAGGGTCGCGGTCAGCTCAGGTTCCATCGCCCTAGAGCTTGTTTGTATCTGTGCTTGTCCTTTAGTGATCCCCTGCCATTGGGATCATGACAGTATAACCGGCCCACAAAGTGTTAATTGTATTGGCTGAAGTAGGAGGATAAGTAGTCTGAGGAAGTTTTTTTTTTTTTTCCCTCAGAGTTTGCTGCCTAGCCTTATTGCAGCGTGGCTACTTCCTCCTCCTCTTAATCTTTGAATGGCTCTGATCCCAGCTGTTTATCATGGACGTCCAGAGTTTGGCTTCCAGCCTGAATAATCTTGCCACTAAGGTTCAAAATATACAGGATTTTGTTGTACATGCTCCTATGTCTGAACCTAGAATTCCTGTCCCAGAGTTTTTTTCTGGAGATAGATCTCGTTTTCTGAATTTTAGGAACAATTGCAAGTTGTTTCTTTCTTTGAAATCTCGCTCCTCTGGAGACCCTGCTCAGCAAGTCAAGATAATTATATCTTTCCTGCGGGGTGACCCTCAGGATTGGGCATTTGCATTGGCACCAGGGGACCCTGCGTTGCTTAATGCGGATGCGTTTTTTCTGGCATTAGGTTTGCTCTATGAGGAACCTAACCAAGAGATTCAGGCTGAAAAAGCTTTGTTGGCCCTCTCTCAGGGGCAAGATGAAGCAGAAATTTATTGTCAAAAATTTCGGAAGTGGTCGGTACTTACTCAGTGGAATGAGTGCGCTCTGGCTGCAAAGTTTAGAGATGGCCTTTCTGAGGCCATTAAAGATGTTATGGTGGGGTTCCCTGCGCCTGCTGGTCTGAATGAGTCTATGACTATGGCTGTTCAGATTGATCGGCGTTTACGGGAGCGCAAACCTGTGCATCATTTGGCGGTGTCGTCTGAACCGTCACCTGAGATAATGCAATGTGATAGAATTCAGTCCAGAAGTGAACGGCAAAAGTATAGGCGGAAAAAAGGGTTGTGCTTTTATTGTGGTGATTCAGCTCATGTTATATCAGCATGCTCTAAACGCACAAAAAAGGTTGATAAGTCTGTTGCCATTAGTACTTTACAGTCTAAGTTCATTCTGTCTGTGACTCTGATTTGTTCATTATCATCCATTTCCGTCGATGCCTATGTGGATTCAGGCGCTGCCCTGAGTCTTATGGATTGGTCATTTGCCAATCACTGTGGGTTTAGTCTGAAGCCTCTGGAAGTCCCTATTCCTTTGAAGGGAATTGACTCTACACCTTTGGCTATGAATAAACCTCAGTACTGGACACAAGTGACCATGCGTATGACTCCCGTTCACCAGGAGGTGATTCGCTTCCTGGTACTGTATAATTTGCATGATGTTCTAGTACTTGGTCTGCCATGGTTACAAACTCATAATCCAGTCCTTGACTGGAAATCAATGTCTGTGTTAAGCTGTTGTTGTCAGGGGGTTCATGATGATGCACCTTCGATTTCTATCGCTTCATCTACTCCTTCTGAGATTCCTGTGTTTTTGTCTGACTATCGGGATGTTTTTGAGGAGCCTAAGCTCAGTTCGCTTCCGCCTCACAGGGATTGCGATTGTGCTATAAATTTAATTCCAGGCAGTAAATTTCCTAAAGGTCGTTTGTTCAATCTGTCAGTGCCAGAGCATACTGCTATGCGGGATTATGTTAAGGAGTCCTTGGAAAAGGGACATATCCGTCCATCTTTGTCCCCTTTGGGAGCAGGTTTTTTTTTCGTGGCCAAAAAAGATGGTTCCTTGAGGCCTTGTATAGATTATCGTCTTTTGAATAAGATTACCGTAAAATATCAGTATCCTTTGCCATTGTTGACTGATTTGTTTGCTCGCATTAAGGGGGCTAAATGGTTTACTAAGATTGATCTTCGGGGTGCGTATAATCTTATACGAATAAAGCAAGGTGATGAGTGGAAAACCGCATTTAATACGCCTGAGGGCCATTTTGAGTATTTGGTAATGCCTTTTGGACTTTCTAATGCTCCTTCAGTCTTCCAGTCCTTTATGCACGATATTTTCCGTGAATATCTGGATAAATTTATGATTGTGTATTTGGATGATATTTTGGTTTTTTCTGATGACTGGGAGTCTCATGTTCAGCAGGTCAGGAAGGTGTTTCAGGTCCTGCGGGCCAATTCCTTGTTTGTAAAAGGCTCAAAGTGTCTCTTTGGAGTCCAGAAGATTTCTTTCTTGGGGTATATTTTTTCCCCTTCTACTATTGAGATGGATCCCGTCAAGGTTCAGGCTATTTGTGACTGGACGCAGCCTACATCTCTTAAGAGTCTACAGAAGTTCTTGGGCTTTGCTAATTTCTATCGTCGTTTTATAACTAATTTTTCTAGTGTTGTTAAGCCTTTGACGGATTTGACTAAGAAGGGTGCTGATGTTGCTAATTGGTCTCCTGCGGCTGTGGAGGCCTTTCAGGAACTTAAGCGCCGGTTTTCTTCTGCTCCTGTGTTGCGTCAGCCAGATGTTTCGCTCCCTTTTCAGGTTGAGGTTGATGCTTCCGAGATTGGAGCGGGGGCGGTTTTGTCACAGAGAAGCTCCGATGGCTCAGTGATGAAGCCATGCGCGTTTTTTTCTAGAAAGTTTTCGCCGGCTGAGCGGAATTATGATGTTGGTAATCGGGAACTTTTGGCCATGAAGTGGGCATTTGAGGAGTGGCGTCATTGGCTAGAGGGTGCTAGACATCGTGTGGTGGTCTTGACTGATCACAAAAATTTGATTTACCTTGAGTCTGCCAGGCGTCTGAATCCTAGACAGGCTCGTTGGTCACTGTTTTTCTCTCGTTTCAATTTTGTGGTTTCATACCTGCCAGGTTCAAAGAATGTGAAGGCGGATGCTCTTTCTAGGAGTTTTGTGCCTGACTCCCTTGGAAATTCTGAGCCCTCTGGTATCCTTAGGGATGGGGTGATTTTGTCTGCTGTCTCCCCAGACTTGCGACGTGCTTTGCAGGAGTTTCAGGCGGGTAAACCTGATCGTTGTCCGCCTGAGAGACTGTTTGTTCCGAATAATTGGACCAGTAGAGTCATCTCCGAGGTCCATTCTTCTGCGTTGGCAGGTCATCCTGGAATATTTGGTACTAGAGACTTGGTGGCCAGGTCTTTTTGGTGGCCTTCCTTGTCGAGGGATGTGCGTTCTTTTGTGCAGTCTTGTGAGGTTTGTGCTCGGGCTAAGCCTTGCTGTTCTCGGGCCAGTGGATTGTTGTCACCTTTGCCTATCCCGAAGAGGCCTTGGACGCACATTTCCATGGACTTTATTTCGGATCTCCCTGTCTCTCAAAAAATGTCCGTCATCTGGGTTGTGTGTGATCGCTTTTCTAAAATGGTTCATCTGGTACCCTTGCCTAAGTTGCCTTCCTCCTCTGAGTTGGTCCCTCTGTTTTTTCAGAATGTGGTTCGTTTGCATGGGATTCCTGAGAACATCGTTTCTGACAGGGGATCCCAGTTTGTGTCTAGATTTTGGCGGACGTTCTGTGCTAAGATGGGCATTGATTTGTCCTTTTCGTCTGCATTCCATCCTCAGACGAATGGCCAGACTGAACGAACTAATCAGACCTTGGAAACTTATTTAAGGTGTTTTGTTTCCGCTGATCAGGATGACTGGGTTACCTTTTTGCCGTTGGCCGAGTTTGCCCTTAATAATCGGGCTAGTTCTGCTACCTTGGTTTCTCCTTTCTTTTGTAATTCGGGGTTTCATCCTCATTTTTCCTCTGGTCAGGTGGAACCTTCTGATTGTCCTGGAGTGGACATGGTGGTGGATAGGTTGCATCGGATTTGGAGTCATGTGGTGGACAATTTGAAGTTGTCCCAGGAGAAGGCTCAGCAGTTTGCTAATCGCCGTCGCCGCGTGGGTCCTCGACTTCTTGTTGGTGACTTGGTGTGGTTGTCTTCTCGTTTTGTTCCTATGAAGGTCTCTTCTCCTAAGTTCAAGCCTCGGTTCATCGGTCGTTGTTGCGGAAGTATGAGGTACCTGTTGTTCCTTCGCTTGAGCCTCCTGCTCCAGTGCTGGTGGAGGGAGAATTGGAGTATGTTGTGGAGAAGATCTTGGATTCTCGTGTTTCCAGACGGAGACTCCAGTATTTGGTCAAGTGGAAGGGTTATGGTCAGGAGGATAATTCTTGGGTGGTTGCCTCGGATGTTCATGCTGATGATTTGGTTCGCGCTTTTCATAGGGCTCATCCTGGTCGCCCTGGTGGTTCTCGTGAGGGTTCGGTGACCCCTCCTCAAGGGGGGGGTACTGTTGTGAGTTCTGTTTTTGGGCTCCCTCTGGTGGTTACTGATGGTACTGGGTGACTTGTCTTTCCTGGGTTTCTGGGTTCCACCTGTTCCATCAGCATATGGGAGTTTCCTATTTAACCTGGCTTTGCTGGCATTTCCTCGCCAGTTATCAATGTATCCAGTGTGTCTTGTTACCTCTGCTCCCTGCTCCTAGAACCTTCTGGTCAAGCTAAGTTTGGATTTTCCTGTTTTGGTGTTTTGCTTTATTTGGTTTTTAGTCCAGCCTGCAGATATGTGATTCTTCCTGCTGGTTGCTCTAGTGGGCTGAAATTGCTCCTCATGTACCATGAGTTGGCACATGAGTTCAAGTAATTTCAGGATGGTTTTTTTGAAGGGTTTTTCGCTGACCGCGCAGTTCACTTTTGTATCCTCTGCTATCTAGCTTTAGCGGGCCTCATTTTGCTGAAACTGTTTTCATACTGCGTATGTGCTTTCCTCTCATTTCACCGTCATTATATGTGGGGGGCTGCTATTTCTGTGGGGGATTTCTCTGGAGGCAAGAGAGGTCTGTGTTTCTTCTAATAGGGGAAGTTAGATCTTCGGCTGGAGCGAGACGTCCAGGATTATCGTAGGCACGTTCCCCGGCTACTTTTATTTGTGTGTTAGATTCAGGGTCGCGGTCAGCTCAGGTTCCATCGCCCTAGAGCTTGTTTGTATCTGTGCTTGTCCTTTAGTGATCCCCTGCCATTGGGATCATGACAGTTGGGCTCCCATCCCCTTATCCCTTCATGTTGCACTTTGTGTTGCACTTTGTCTTTCCTACACTGTGCGTGACAATGGGAATGCTGGCAAATAGGAGGCGATTACAGGTCAGACACGAACTAGGGGCCAGAAATGGGAGAACATATGGGGCCAGGAATGGAAGAGCATATGGAGCCAGGAATGGGAAAGCATATAGGGCCAGTAATGGGAGAACATATGGGGCCAGGAATGGGAGAACATATAGGGACTGGAATGGGAGGACATATGGGACAAGGAATACACATGCACTGTGAATTGTGAGCTCTTATATAGACAGGGGTGTGCCTTTCCAAATCAAGCCCTATCAGTTTAATTAAACACAGCTGGACTCCAATGAAGGAGTAGAACCATCTCAAGGAGGATCACAATGAAATGGACGGCATGAGACTTAAATATGAGTGTCTGAGCGAAGGGTCTGAACACTTATGACCATGTGATATTTCAGTTTTTCTTTTTTTAATAAATTAGCAAAAATGTTTACATTTCTGTTTTTTTCAGTCAAGATGGAGTACAGAGTGTACATTAATGAGAAAAAAATGACTTTTTTGAATTTACCAAATGGCTGCAATGAAACAGATTGAAAAATTAAAGGGGTCTGAATACTTTCCGTACCCACTGTATGTGACACATTCCCTTAAAGAAGAATAAATAAAACTTTACATAAAAAGAATATTGGGTATTTTAGCAAATGCTAAATAGGTTAGCGTAGAGTAGGACCCTATCAAAAGAGTTTCTACTTTGTTGTGATAGCGGCTTAAAAATTTTTTGGGCCAAAACAAAAGCTGATAGTTATGTATGTGATCTGGTGTTTGATATGAACTGTTAATGTATGATTGGTGAGGAAGTGGTGCAGAAGTGGAGTTTTTCCAAGAGTGGGCGGTGGAACTGTGGAATGTTCGAGGGGTGGAGGTAGAGCTGGGGTGGAGCTTGGGCGGAGTCTCAAGGGGGGACTGAAAATTTTGCCAACATGGGGCTCTGAAATTCCTGGTGGCAGCCCTGTCTCCTACTACTCATTTATGGCCCATTTACATATTCGATTTTCCTGTACTCATGCTATTTTTTCTAAAGATAGAACGTGAACACATACAATATTTAACATGAGTATTTCACATGTCTGTCTTTCGGTGTGTGTTTTTTGCAAACCAATGATCCACAAAATACCAAGACATTTCTCAGTTTGGTTCAATTTGCGAACTAAACTCACCCATTCAAGTGAGTGGGATTGTGAAATAAAAAACAGCCCAACAGCAAATGGATGCTATTCAAGTAGTATCCTTGTGCTGCTTTCCACTGATTGGTTGTCAGGCGAAACTTGGGAATTCTCCACCAGTTTTGTTGGAGTTTTTTTCCATATGAGAACAATGGAAGGCTCACAGAACCAAAACAGGTGAAGACACGTTAATGAAAATTAGTCCTTTTTTGAGTGCGTGAATTCAGCCATGAACTATGAGGTGCCATACATTGTGCTTCTTTTTATCTCTTTCTCTGATGCACACTGCAATTTTCAGTACAAGCTAGCCTAAAATTGTAATTTGTCTTTTGTAGTAAAAGGATTGATGTAAAATAATACTGTATGTAACCTGTCATTAGCAGTCAAGCATGTCAGTGCATGGGTGGTCACCTTCAACTCTTCTATTAGCCTCAGCAAGGTCTTAGTTACTTGCTTGCTGAACTTAATAAGCTTCACACAAAAGCATAAAAAGCAAATAGAGTCTATGACTCCAGACAGTCGAACTGTAGACATTTCATGTGCAGCCTAGTGCCTCCGTATGGTCCTGTGTTTTAGAAAATACAGCACCCGATGGAACGTACAATCATCATCCCATACACATTAGATGGCTGTCGGCAGAATGATGTTTCGGCCAATCATTTCGGCCAACTGACAGTCATCTCAGCCGACTCTCTCATACGCAGGAGAACTCAGCCAAGCGCTCCTGTGTACTCTACTATGAGAAAGCTTATCTCCAGGAGAACAATGTGATTGGCAATCTGAAATTAGCCATGCCCAATCGACATCTTGCCCTCTTATCAGTTGGCAGGTGCCTCCATGAACATTAGATTGTTGGCTGAACCCGAAGGGGGTGGAGTGGGGGCTAGAATTGTAGTTCTAATGATGGCTCATGCAGGCAAAACTGACCTATAGTTTCTACATAGACCTTACAAGGATTCAGCTAGTCATTTTTTAATCACATCATGTCATAGACCTAATTTAAAATAGAAGAATGAACTGGGTAGAAAGGAACAATGAGCAATTGTAAGTACACAGTGCTATATAATATGATGATTGCAATATATTAAGAAGATAAGAGGTTTGATGGGAGGAGGAGTGCTTCTTTTATACCATGGAAGCCTATAGGTGATGTGTGGCTGACAGGTTGCATCTAGAGTGACATCCATCAGACAAGATAGTTTTGTTACGGTTTCTTTGTACCATACTGCTCGAGAAGCTGGCTTTAGGGACAAGTTATGGAAGTACAAATCTGTATACAAAACCTGATTCAAGTCAGGTCAATAAACTGCACATAAAAAATGATAACCGTGCCAGCACAAGGGAAGATACACCACACACACCACATTATGTATTTTGGTGTAGTTTTCCTTTAACTGTATAGGGATCACAAGGAAAACTAGGAAGAGCAATGGAGCCTTTTTAATCACTCTGCCAGCTGACAGAAGTGGAGAGAAATGCTGCTTACTAGCTGTACAGAATTTTGATGTGCACATCCATGCAGATGTGGTAATAAATCTTTATTCTGTGGATATTTCTATTGATTAGGGTCTGTTCATCCAGAAAACTCATCTTTTCCAGCATTCAAACACACACAGAAATGCTTAAGGCCTTTCCATATTTCATCATTTTACTGCTTTTAGTTTTACACTGTCCATTGTGCCACCTAAAGTGCATAATTTTTCATCTTGTTTCAGGAAACAAATCAGTATTTACAGGAATACTGAACCTACAAGGGGAAAAAACATTTACTTATTTTACAGCCTGAAAAACTTTCACAGCAAAAAGTAGTGGCAGACCGAATTAACCTTTGCAGTACATGGCAGGAAGGAGTCTGATGTTTCTGTGGTGTGCAGCATGTCTTTCACTACATAGCTGGTTTCCTTTACTCCATAGAAAAGTAATGACTCCCTAATAAGTACCAGCTTTTCACTTTGTGGCTCCCAAACAGCATTAATTCTCCACTTTGTATCTGTTTACAGTAGTAACGTTCCATTTCGTGATCCCATACAAAGGCAGCTGTGCCCTAAACAGCAGTAACTTCCATCTTTATGCCACCCGTGTAGTATAATAAACAGGTGATCATCTGTGTGGCTCCAATGCAATATAATGTTCCCATATAGTAATGTTAGTAATAGCCTTCCATTAATGCCAACCTTAAGTAGACCTCTTTGGTAACCTGCGTCAATAGCATCCCCACACAGTAGTATACTCCTCCCATTAATAGTGCACCCACATAGTAGTTGTCTTGCCTTAAGCCCCCATCACACAAAGTGAGATCGCTAGCGAGATCGCTGCTGAGTCACAAGTTTTGTGACGCAACAGCGACCTCAGTAGCGATCTCGCTATGTGTGACACGTAGCAGCGACCAGGCCCCTGCTGTGAGATCGCTGGTCGTGTCGGAATGGCCTGGACCTTTTTTTGATCGTTGAGGTCCCGCTGGGTAGCACACATCGCTGTGTTTGACACCTTTTACCAACGACCTCGTTGACAGGACGTCCCTCATTGAGGTCTGAATCGTCATGAAATAGCTGCCATGTGACATCGTTGTATAGGTCGCTACAGGTCGCCGCATCGCTGCTGCGTCGTTGGGGAGATCTCACTGTTTGACATCTCACCAGCGACCACATAGCGACGCAGCAACGATCCCTGACAGGTAGTATCGTTGTCGGGATCGCTGCTGCGTCGCTAAGTGTGACGGGGCCTTTAATAAGAATACCCCCATGCAGTAGATCTCTTTGATTGTCCACCCCATTAATTGTGCCCCGACGCAATTATATTTAGTTATTGCTCCCGTATCATATTTCCATTATGAGCATACGTGTCCTTTCATGCCCTCGCCTGGTGCAGGTGGTGCAATGCACTGCAGTCACTGGGCTGCCTTCAATGGGAAGCCAAAAGCTTTGTGGCCTGTAGAAAGTGGATCTGCCGAGAGCCAGTGGCTCATTCATCTGCCATTATTTTCAGCTAGATTAGAGTCCTCAAGGATGCAGTTGAAAGTTGTGCAGCCCACCAACAGCTCTCTTCCTGTACAGACCTGGTTTCAGTCTCACCCCCTGAGATTACGATCATTACACCAGTGAAGAACATCAATCATTAGAACAAGCTAAATAACACCAAATACATTACAACAATTATATGGTTTATTCTCCAACCAATGCACATATATGAAATGTGTCTGAGGGATGTGAGTATGGATCTCTGTACAAGCAATGGCAGATAATGTTACTCACTACCTTCCCCTCCTTTGCTTGACCAGCTGCATGTGGTTGATCCGGGAAGGACGATGTAGTGATGAACCCCTTTGACCAGGTAGGATGTCAGGGAAGATGGTGTCACAAGTGTGTCACATCCTCCTGGAATATCTGGGGATAGGTGATCATTACATATTGTGAATCTCATGTCTTCCATTTAGGCTGTGTGTTTTGTTCCTCATATTAAATGCATTTTGTTCCTTCAGTGCTGAAGAGGTTAACGACGCTTTGTATGATGGCTAGAAACATGCAGCTCCATCTCACACCTGCTCCTGACCTACTCATTTTCTCTCTCTCTACAAAACCTGGCCAGATATTCTCATCCCTATCTTTGATAGTTTTGTTTCCTGGCTTGCTGGAGTTGGTGTCCTGAAGTTGGAGTTCATACTTGCTGCTGGAGATTGTTGTCTGCTGATTTTGGGTATATGCTTTCTCCATTATCATTTTTCCATTTTGTTTGTACCTTCTTATCCTTCCCTTTATTCCTCTCTAAAATTGGTGAGTGTATTTTTTTATGTAAATTGCTTTTTGTTATCCCTGTTTGTTTTAAATGTATTTACAGGAGCATATCTGTCCCAGGCCTCCTGGGGAAGAGGAGAGGACAGTTTAGGACATTAACAGCAGTATAGTAAGGTCGGAGACTCGGGCCTCTCTATCTTTAAGAGTTCCTCCAGAACAGGGTTAGTTAGGGTTCCATTTACAGGAGCAGTTTGAGGCCCCCCTTCCTTACCAAAGACCATCATAGCATGACAGATGAAGGGATGAAGATGAGGTAGAATAAGCAGGGTGGAGTGAGAAGGGTAAAGGTAACAGGAGAATCCTCTTTTAAGTCCTTATGCATGTGCTGCAAGATGGCACTGACCAGCTGAAAGGTTATGAGGAAGAAGGCAAATGCCCCTGAAATGGCTGAAAGCCTTTGCAGACAATTAGCTGAACAGCACGTAGTTATATTGCTAAAGTATTGATACCTAGAATGGCATGTATTTTTTATTTCAGAAATGAATTCTGCTGGTTACACTAATTACATCACTAGGGCTCAGAGCTTTGCTTTTTTTTTATTTAGATCTTCCTTTAATGCATACATTTCTGCAGCACAATGCTGCCACTAGAGGGAGAAAACTGGCATGTTTACGGCACTGCAGTCGGCAACTCCATGGAAATACATTTCTGGATTTTTCCCCTCGTGGCAGCCTTGCTCTTCAGAAATGTGTAAAGTAAGAAGAATTGTCACATGACGACAGCCCCTTTCCACATATGAGAGAACAAGCTCATTAAAAATTCCAGAATTAAAAATGTTTAAAAAATCCTGTTTTGTAAAAGTACCTTTCGGGACAATTTCTTTTTTCTTTTACTGAAATGCTTATATTTTTGCCTAAAAATATTTTTTGCAATTGGGATTCATTCAAAATTCTACCCCAATTTGCCTTCTATAGTATCTGATAGTATCTGTGTTGCACTGAGTATTGCTGGCTGCAGAATGAGGTAATAGGGTGAGTGCCCGTGAGCTCATTCTGACAGGAGAGTTTGTAAATTTATTAAGTCTTTTTCTAAGCTCCATTCTCAGATAATTTATGACATAAAGTATCAATTTTCAATGTGCAGGGAAACAGAATTTGTAAAAAAAAAAAAAAAAAGCCCACTCGTACAAACATTTTAATGAAACCAAATTACAAAAATTTTTATTTTAGCTTTAAAACACAGCATTTCATGATGTGTCACATGTCAGGCTGTGTGCTGCTGTTTACTGAAAATGAAGGTTTTATCACCTGGTGATTATCATTGCCTGGACTACAGCAACACATTCATACTAATCTGACTCCACCCCCTCCTGTGATAAGCTGCTCACTGTCTATAGACAATGTACATACAGAACCTGGTGTGGGTGGGGGCAGCTTTCTCAGCTTTGCTGCATTACTAATTCTAAAAACTCTGTGTCAGAAGGACTGCACCTAGTAATCTAAGTGACACATCATTGGATTCAGGGTCTCTATGCCCACATCAGGCTGCTCTCGGATGAGGTAGTAATAACCTGCTGACAGATTCTAGTTAATACTAATATGGGGTTTTTCCGCAGTGGGCCTTTATTGCTATTTTTTCTGTTATTACTGTAACGTCTGGCATATAAGATATAAATAACCACTTCATGTCTTTAACAATAAAACAGCAAAAATTCTAAAATAATTACCAAATTTTCACTTATGGTTCATCTATGCTGGCGAAGCATTTTATCTGTTATTTCTCATGCTATTTTGCATTCATATTGAGTAAAGTGCAATTAACTCTTTCCCAGCCACAGGGCTTTACAGCGTCTATTACAATTTGGAATTCAAGCACGGAGCAGTGTTCTGTATCCATGCAGAAAGATTTGTTGTCTCTTGTTGTGATTAAAACCCTGGTAAGACGCTGTGCCAGCAGCACAGATCTCGGCCTTGCTCGCCGACTATTCTCCAATTAATTTAGTTCAATCAACTTATGGCAGCTTTAATTTACCAAGCAATAAAGCGACAGCTTTACATCAAAGAGCTAAAACAGATGAAAGCAGAGATAGTTTGGGTACTGGAAAGTAAATGCAAGAGGCTATTGTTATTGTCAGCTGGTTAACTGTCTCTGCCACTACTAAGCACAATGCATTTACAATATGGGAGTTCCTCCATCTACAAAAGTAATATTAGAGTATCAGTAACAGACATTTTCTAGGCATGGACCAAGGATAATATACAGTGGGGCAAAAAAGTATTTAGTCAGTCAGCAATAGTGCAAGTTCCACCACTTAAAAAGATGAGAGGCGTCTGTAATTTACATCATAGGTAGACCTCAACTATGGGAGACAAACTGAGAAAAAAAAATCCAGAAAATCACATTGTCTGTTTTTTTATCATTTTATTTGCATATTATGGTGGAAAATAAGTATTTGGTCAGAAACAAACAATCAAGATTTCTGGCTCTCACAGACCTGTAACTTCTTCTTTAAGAGTCTCCTCTTTCCTCCACTCATTACCTGTAGTAATGGCACCTGTTTAAACTTGTTATCAGTATAAAAAGACACATGTGCACACCCTCAAACAGTCTGACTCCAAACTCCACTATGGTGAAGACCAAAGAGCTGTCAAAGGACACCAGAAACAAAATTGTAGCCCTGCACCAGGCTGGGAAGACTGAATCTGCAATAGCCAACCAGCTTGGAGTGAAGAAATCAACAGTGGGAGCAATAATTAGAAAATGGAAGACATACAAGACCACTGATAATCTCCCTCGATCTGGTGCTCCACGCAAAATCCCACCCCGTGGGGTCAGAATGATCACAAGAATGGTGAGCAAAAATCCCAGAACCACGAGGGGGGACCTAGTGAATGAACTGCAGAGAGCTGGGACCAATGTAACAAGGCCTACCATAAGTAACACACTACGCCACCATGGACTCAGATCCTGCAGTGCCAGACGTGTCCCACTGCTTAAGCCAGTACATGTCCGGGCCCGTCTGAAGTTTGCTAGAGAGCATTTGGATGATCCAGAGGAGTTTTGGGAGAATGTCCTATGGTCTGATGAAACCAAACTGGAACTGTTTGGTAGAAACACAACTTGTCGTGTTTGGAGGAAAAAGAATACTGAGTTGCATCCATCAAACACCATACCTACTGTAAAGCATGGTGGTGGAAACATCATGCTTTGGGGCTGTTTCTCTGCAAAGGGGCCAGGACGACTGATCCGGGTACATGAAAGAATGAATGGGGCCATGTATCGTGAGATTTTGAGTGCAAACCTCCTTCCATCAGCAAGGGCATTGAAGATGAAATGTGGCTGGGTCTTTCAACATGACAATGATCCAAAGCACACCGCCAGGGCAACGAAGGAATGGCTTCGTAAGAAGCATTTCAAGGTCCTGGAGTGGCCTAGCCAGTCTCCAGATCTCAACCCTATAGAAAACCTTTGGAGGGAGTTGAAAGTCCGTGTTGCCAAGCGAAAAGCCAAAAACATCACTGCTCTAGAGGAGATCTGCATGGAGGAATGGGCCAACATACCAACAACAGTGTGTGGCAACCTTGTGAAGACTTACAGAAAACGTTTGACCTCTGTCATTGCCAACAAAGGATATATTACAAAGTATTGAGATGAAATTTTGTTTCTGACCAAATACTTATTTTCCACCATAATATGCAAATAAAATGATAAAAAAACAGACAATGTGATTTTCTGGATTTTTTTTTCTCAGTTTGCCTCCCATAGTTGAGGTCTACCTATTATGTAAATTACAGACGCCTCTCATCTTTTTAAGTGGTGGAACTTTCACTATTGCTGACTGACTAAATACTTTTTTGCCCCACTGTATATATATATATATATATATATATATATATATATATATATATACTGTATATATATATATATATATAAGGGCTATTAGTGGGACCAGCATCTTTCTTGACAACGGACCCCAGTCACTACCTGTGAAAAATTGAGGGGTGGCCGTTCACAGTGGCTCTCATAATTTCTATGGTACAGTAAGGGTATGTTCACACGTTCAGGATTTCCATCCTTTTTTTTTCCTGACTGTTTTTTAAAAAACTGCAGCTCTTGGCAGAAAACGCAGGTCCTTTTTTTGGTCCTTTTTTGGTCCGTTTTTGATGCGTTTTTTGATGCGTTTTTTGATGCGTTTTTTTGATGCAGTTTTCTAGCCAGAGTCTGTGTGTTTTCTAGGAATTTTTTTAGGGTTAAAATGGCTGAAAATCCCCTAACCCTACCCCTAACCCTAACCCTAACCCTACCCCTAACCCTACCCCTAACCCTAACCCTACCCCTAACCCTAACCCTACCCCTAACCCTAACCCTACCCCTAACCCTACCCCTAACCCTACCCCTACCCCTATTCTAACCTTAGTGAAAAAAAAAAAAAAAATTCTTTATTTTTTTTATTGTCCCTACCTATGGGGGTGACAAAGGGGGGGGGGTGTCATTTACTATTTTTTTATTTTGATCACTGAGATAGGTTATATCTCAGTGATCAAAATGCACTTTGGAACGAATCTGCCGGCCGGCAGATTCGGCGGGCGCACTGCGCATGCGCCCGCCATTTTGCAAGATGGCGGCGCCCAGGGAGAAGACGGCCGGACGGACACCGGGACGCCGGGTGAGTATAAGGGGGGGAGATTAGGGCACGGGGGGGGCATCAGAGCACTGGGGGGGGCATCGGAGCACTGGGGGGGGGCATCGGAGCACGGGGGGGCGGGATCGGAACACGGGGGGGGCAGCCACACTCCGCCCACGCACTTCCGCCCGCTCCCCGCACTTCCTGCTGCAGCGGTTCTGCACATCAAATCGCAGTAAAACCCGCAGATATATTTTTGATCTGCGGGTTTTACTGCGGTTTGGACCTCACAATGGAGGTCTATGGGTGCAGAACCGCTGCGGCTCCGGAAAAAGAATTGACATGCTCCTTCTTTTTTCCGGGAGCTATTCAGCGCGTCTTTTTTTTAACAATTTCCGGACCATGTGCACAGTGTGTCCTGTTTTCCATAGGGTACAGTGTACTGTACCCTGCATGGAAAACAGCTGCGGAACCGCAGCGGCAAAACCGCCGCGGTTCCGCGGTAAAAAACGCACTGTGTGAACATGGCCTAACTCTGAAATTTGCCAACAGGTGTAAACAATGGTATAACATTGCATACTGAAGGCCTACTGAGCAATTGTTGGGCTTTTAATCATTACGTTTGTACCCTTGCGTGAAGGATGGCACTGCAGAGATCACACAGAATCCCACTGTTGCTACCACATGTGATGAACCCGCCTGACGTCACTATTAAATCAGACGGATTACGTAATGCGGTCTCCCCACTATCGCTAAAATGACCTTCCGCACCCATTGGAGACACTTAAGTTCAGCTTGGTACAGTTTTACACAGACACCCCCTGTCCATATAGGCCCAGGAAGGCACAGGCAGTCACTGATGTGGCACCACACTCTCTCACAACCCTGACAGGCTTAGAGGCCCCTTTCACAAGCACCCTTTCACTAGTATCTAATTCATTAGATGTAAGCCTGGTCTGTTAACAGGAGTATATCGGACCAAAAACCAGCCACGATAGCATGGAAAGTTAAACCGAGAAAGAGATGTGTGGATTCGGGGATTGAGATAAAAGAGCAGCCCAAGGTTAAATTATATATTTAATCACCTTAAGGACACACTAGATAATACACTGTATACATAATGGTTACACATATACAATGGTCAGATGTCCAGATACAAATAGTGGTAAGACCAAAGATATAAGCAGAATATATGGGTCAGTTACCAGTAGATGAAAGGCCTGGCTTTTGTGGGAGGGGTTGCCACATGGGAGGCTTCTGGTCCCCTCTGTTTCTTAACTTCTCCCCAAAAGATATGTCATTGCGACCTCCCCAGAGGAAAAAAAAATAGATCAAGCTTAACATGAGCATTTAACCCCTTTGGGTCACTACTACCCTTTGGGCTGAACCTAAAACCTCTTACCTTGCCTCTGACAGTTAAAATCTCAAAAAACCTAAGATGAGTCATAACTCTTTAATGGACAGTCCTAGTGAGGCGGTTTTGGGGCCATCGGATCCAGATGGTCCCCCACTACGTGTTAGGACCAAACACAGCTTTGCTATCTGGTTTTCACTGGCTGTCAGTAGCGTAGCTACCAGGGGGGCAGAGGGTGCGGTCGCCCCGGGCCCACCACTCACAGGGGCCCACTCGGAGCTACACTACCCTTCATTATATCAGTGTGCACCCACCGATATATTAATACTCTGTGGCAGTGCAGGGAGACACTACGTCAGGCGGTCACAGTCAGAGCGGCTGGAGAGAAGCAGTGGAGCACATGTCCACTCCCCACTGGCCTGCACTGTACCTGTTTGCTCATTGTATCCAGACCAGCAGACATGCCCACATTGCAGGCTCAGTGTCTGCTGCAGAGAGTCAGGACCATGGCACTGCTTCTTCCATCCAGAAAAGAGCAGGACCTTCACAGGACACAGTGCTGCACACAACTCACACTACTGCCTGTACTGGCCGGAGGTGTCTGCACTGTGCAGGGAGGAGAGGGCAAGACGCTGATCCCTTCTTGACAAGCCCTGGATGGATTCTTGTGCTGTAGCTGCAGTCTCTGAGGCACAGTGAGATTTATGGTGGCCGCTTGAACTTTAAAACAGATCGGGTCACTGTCAGTGCAAATCACCCCAGCATCACACCATCTGTAAAATACTTCAGAGCAGCTGATATAAATCTAATGGTTCCTTAGATAGAGAGACAAGACTGGTCAGTAATGGGCACTGATAGATGTGACCCTGGCAGCAGGACCCCACAGATGAGGATATATGTCTCTTTCAGAGATATATATATATATATCTATAATATAACGCTGGGAGCGTCACTCTGTCCGAAGCCTTTATAGACTGCGCAGGCGCAAGCGCCGGCGCAGTCTGGCCCCCACAGAGTGACGCTCCCAGGAGATCGCAGTATGCGTAAACACTAAACACATACCGCGATCTCCACCGGAGAGTCAGGGACCGCCAGGAGGGTAAGTATATTCACCTTTCCCCGTTCCAGCGCTGCGTGCGGCTCCGTCTCCCGGCTCCTCTGCTGTGACAGTTCAGAGGGCGCGATGACGTGCTTAATGCGCGCCCGCGCCGCCCTCTGACTTACCAGTCACAGGCAGAGGAGCCGGAGTGTGTTCTTCAAGAAAATGTCGCCGGAAAGCGCGGACTGCGCAGGCGCCGATTCCTGCTGCCGAAATCGGCGCCTGCGCAGTCCGCGCTTTCCGGCGCCATTTTCTTGAAGACACACTCCGGCTCCACTGCATGAGTATGAGTATGTTTTTTTTTTTTAATATGGCAGCAGCATACGGGGGCATACACACTGGAGCGTCTTATGGGGGCATATCATACAATTGTGGCGCAGGATGGGAGCAGCACATGACAGAACGGGGGCAGGATGGCAGTAGCACATGACAGAACGGGCGCAGGATGGCAGCAGCACATGACAGAACGGGCGCTGGATGGCAGCAGCACATGACCGAACGGGCCCAGGATGGCAGCAGCACATGACAGAACGGGCGCAGGATGGCAGCAGCACATGACAGAACGGGCGCAGGATGGGAGCAGCACATGACAGAACGGGCGCAGGATGGGAGCAGCACATGACAGAACGGGCGCAGGATGGGAGCAGCACATGACAGAACGGGCCCAGGATGGCAGCAGCACATGACAGAACGGGCGCAGGATGGCAGCAGCGCATGACAGAACGGGCGCAGGATGGCAGCAGCCCATGACAGAACGGGCGCAGGATGGGAGCAGCACATGACAGAACGGGCCCAGGATGGCAGCAGCACATGACAGAACGGGCGCAGGATGGCAGCAGCGCATGACAGAACGGGCGCAGGATGGCAGCAGCCCATGACAGAACGGGCGCAGGATGGGAGCAGCACATGACAGAACCGGCGCAGGATGGGAGCAGCACATGACAGAACGGGCGCAGGATGGCAGCAGCACATGGCAGAACGGGCGCAGGATGGCAGCAGCACATGACAGAACGGGCGCAGGATGGCAGCAGCACATGACAGAACGGGCGCAGGATGGCAGCAGCACATGACAGAACGGGGGCAGGATGGCAGCAGCACATGACAGAACGGGCGCAGGATGGGAGCAGCACATGACAGAACGGGGGCAGGATGGCAGCAGCACATGACAGAACGGGCGCAGGATGGCAGCAGCACATGACAGAACGGGCGTAGGATGGCAGCAGCACATGACAGAACGGGCCCAGGATGGCAGCAGCACATGACAGAACGGGCGCAGGATGGCAGCAGCACATGACAGAACGGGCGCAGGATGGCAGCAGCACATGACAGAACGGGCGCAGGATGGGAGCAGCACATGACAGAACGGGCGCAAGATGGGAGCAGCACATGACAGAACGGGCGCAGGATGGCAGCAGCACATGACAGAATGGGCGCAGGATGGGAGCAGCACATGACAGAACGGGCGCAGGATGGCAGCAGCACATGACAGAACGGGCACAGGATGGGAGCAGCACATGACAGAACGGGCACAGGATGGCAGCAGCACATGACAGAACGGGCGCAGGATGGGAGCAGCACATGACAGAACGGGCGCAGGATGGGAGCAGCACATGACAGAACGGGCGCAGGATGGCAGCAGCACATGACAGAACGTGCGCAGGATGGGAGCAGCACATGACAGAACGGGCGCAGGATGGCAGCAGCACATGACAGAACGGGCGCAGGATGGGAGCAGCACATGACAGAACGGGCGCAGGATGGCAGCAGCACATGACAGAACGGGCGCAGGATGGGAGCAGCACATGACAGAACGGGGGCGCAGGATGGAGCAGCACATGACAGAACGGGGGCGCAGGATGGGAGCAGCACATGACAGAACGGGGGCGCAGGATGGGAGCAGCACATGACAGGATGGGAGCAGCAAATGACAGAATGGAGGCGCAGGATGGGAGCAGCACATGACAGAACGGATGCGCTGGATGGGAGCAGCACATGACAGAACGGGGGCGCAGGATGGGAGCAGCACATGACAGGATGGGGATGCAGGATGGAGCAGCATATGACAGAATGTGGGCGCAGGATGGAGCAGCACATGACAGAATGGAGCGCAGGATGGAGCAGCACATGTCAGGATGGGGATGCAGGATGGAGCAGCACATGACAGGATGGGGACGCAGGATGGAGCAGCACATGACAGGATGGGGACGCAAGATGGAGCAGCACATGACAGGATGGGGACGCAGGATGGAGCAGCACATGACAGGATGGGGACGCAGGATGGAGCAGCACATACCAGGATGGAGACCATATACCAATATAAATGCTTGCCACCCGGGCGTAGAACGGGTTCAATAGCTAGTATATATATATATATATATAAAATATATGTCTCTTTCCGATATATATATATATACAGTACAGACCAAACGTTTGGACACACCTTCTCATTTAAAGATTTTTCTGTATTTTCATGACTATGAAAATTGTACATTCGCACTGAAGGCGTCAAAACTGTGAATTAACACATGTGGAATTATATACTTAACAAAAAAGTGAGAAACAACTGAAATTATGTCTTATATTCTAGATTCTTCAAAGTAGCCACCTTTTGCTTTGATGACTGCTTTGCACAGTCTTGGCATTCTCTTGATGAGCTTCAAGAGGTAGTCACCGGGAATGGTCCTCCAACAATCTTGAAGGAGTTCCCAGAGATGCTTAGCACTTGTTGGCCCTTTTGCATTCACTCTGCGGTCAAGCTCACCCCAAACCATCTCGATTGGGTTCAGGTCTGGTGACGGTGAAGGCCAGGTCATTTGGCGTAGCACCCCATCATTCTCCTTCATGGTGAAATAGCCCTTACACAGCCTGGAGGTGTGTTTGGGGTCATTGTCCTGTTGAAAAATAAATGATGATCCAACTAAATGCAAACCGGATGGAATAGCAAGCCGCTGCAAGATGCTGTGGTAGCCATGCTGGTTCAGTATGCCTTCAATTTTGAATAAATCCCCAACAGTGTCACAAGCAAAGCATCCCCACACCAACACACCTCCTCCTTCATGCTTCACGGTGGGAACCAGGCATGTAGAATCCATCCGTTCACCTTTTCTGCGCTGGACAAAGACATGGTGGTTGGAACCAAAGATCTCAAATTTGGACTCAGACTAAAGTACAGATTTCCACTGGTCTAATGTCCATTCCTTGTGTTCTATAGCCCTAACAAGTCTCTTCTGCTTGTTGCGTGTCTTTTGCAGTGGTTTCCTAGCAGCTATTTTACCATGAAGGCCTGCTGCACAAAGTCTCCTCTTAAGAGTTGTTGTAGAGATGTGTCTGCTACTAGAACTTTGTGTGGCATTGACCTGGTCTCTAATCTGAGCTGCTGTTAACCTGCGATTTCTGAGGCTGGTGACTCAGATAAACTTACCCTCAGAAGCAGAGGTGACTCTTGTTCTTCCTTTCCTGGGGCGGTCCTCATGTGAGCCAGTTTCTTTGTAGCGCTTGATGGTTTTTGCAACTGCACTTGCGGACACTTTCAAAGTTTTCCAAATTTTTCAGACTGACTGACCTTAATTTCTTAAAGCAATGATGGCCACTAATTTTTCTTTACTTAGCTGCTTTTTTCTTGCCATAATACAAATTCTAACAGTCTATTCAGTAGGACTATCAGCTGTGTATCCACCAGACTTCTGCTCAACACAACTGATGGTCTCAACCCCATTTATAAGGCAAGAAATCCCACTTATTAAACCTGACAGGGCACACCTGTGAAGTGAAAACCATTCCCGGTGACTACCTCTTAAAGCTCATCAAGAGAATGCCAAGAGTGTGCAAAGCAGTCATCAAAGCAAAAGGTGGCTACTTTGAAGAACCTAGAATATAAGACATATTTTCAGTTGTTTCACACTTTTTTGTTAAGTATATAATTCCACATGTGTTAATTCATAGTTTTGATGCTTTCAGTGTGAATGTACAATTTTCATAGTCATGAAAATACAGAAAAATCTTTAAATGAGAAGGTGTGTCCAAACTTTTGGTCTGTACTGTGTATATATATATATATATATATATATATATATATATATATACACAGTACAGACCAAAAGGGGAACACATATCCTCATCTGTGGGGCCTGCAGCCAGGGCCACGTCTATCAGTGCACATTACTGACCAGTCTTGTCAGTATACATGTATATACCTTGGATTTATTGATGTGGGGTCATACAAACATTGGACTGGTAGGATCCAATGATATTTTCAGCCCATTTTTTGGGGCTGGAAGTCCCCCTCTCGGCTTATACTCGCGTCATACCCTGGGATCAGCAGGGGAGGGGGAGCGGGGGCTATCTAATTATACTTACCTACTCCTTGTGCGGTCCCTGCGCGTTCCTGCTTCTTCCAGCACTGCATATTCTTCCTGTACTGAGCGGTCACATGATACCGCTCATTACAGTAATGAATATGCGGCCCCACCTCCCATAGGGGTGGAGCCGCATATTCATTACTGTAATGAGCGGTAACGGTGACCACTCAGTACAGGAAGAATATGCGGCGCTGGGAGAGGCAGGGACTGCAACGCGCCAGGAGCAGGTAAGTATACGGGGAGGGGGAGCGCAGCGCTGCACGATATTTACCTCTCCTCATTCCGGTGCGGCTCCGTCATCAGCGTCCTCTGGCTGTGACACTCAGGTCAGAGGGCACGATGACGTTGTCAGTGCGCGCCCTCTGCTGAACGTCAGTGCTGAGGACGGAGCCGCACCCGAACGAGGAGCAGGTGAAAGTGCCGGGGTCCTGAGCGACGGAGAGGTGAGTATATGATATTTTTTTAGCGCACCCACAGCATATAGGGCAAGTGACTGTATGGAGCATCTTATGGGGCCATAACGATTGTGCAGCATTATATGGGGCAGTGACTGTATGGAGCATCTGTATGGGGCCATAACGATTGTGCAGCACTATAAGGGGCAGTGACTGTATGGAGCATCTTATGGGGCCATAACGATTGTGTAGCATTATATGGGGCAAGTGACTGTATGGATCATCTTATGGGGCCATAACGATTGTGCAGCACTATAAGGGGCAAGTGTCTGTATGGAGCATCATATGGGGCCATAACGTTTGTGCAGCACTATAATGGGGCAAGTGACTGTATGGAGCATCTTATGGGGCCATAACGTTTGTGTAGCATTATATGGGGCAAGAGACTGTATGGATCATCTTATGGGGCCATAACATTTGTGCAGCATTATATTGGGCAAATGTGTCTATTGAGTATCTTATGGGGCCCTTATTACCCTTTATGCAGGATTATATGGGGCATATTTTAATGCCCCATAAATAATTTTAATTTGGAGCATTTCATGGGGTCCATCAAACTTTATGGAGCATTATATGGGGCTCCTGATTCAATATGGATATTCAAAAACACTTAACCTACTGATGTCTCAATTAAGTTTACTTTTATTGGTATCTATTTTAACTTTTGACATTTACCGGTAGCTGCTGCATTTTCCACCCTAGGCTTATACTCGAGTCATTAAGTTTTCCCAGTTTTTTGTGGCAAAATTAGGGGGGTCGGCTTTTACTCGAGTATATACGGTAAGTATATCAGATCTGTACAAGTAGCAGCCCACAGACAGGGCCAGACAGTGACTAGATTCTAAGTCATGGGAGCTATTACAGGGTCCATTATACAGAGTGGGAGTTAATGCGAGGATCATAATACAGTGTGAGAGACAACGTAAGGCCCGTTATACAGTTTGGAGGCTGCTGTCGGGCCATCATACAGTGTAGGGGGTATATACAGTGTGGGAGCTACTGCGGGGGCCATTATATAGTGTGGGGACTACTGTGGGGGCTGTAAAGAGTTTGGGGCTACTGTGAGGGCACAAAGGAGACATTTTACTATGTAAGGGCACAGTGGTGGCATTACTATGTGAAGCAGTATGAGGAGCGCTGCTTTTGTACCACACAGCAGGTGCAGTAATAGGGACATGTACGGCAGCAGCGGCTCAGCATTGAGGAATCAGCAGGATAAGGAGTTTGTGCAGGTTAGGAATAAATGGGATGGTGCAAGAAATGTGAGAATTCATATATGTCTTTGCTGTGATCTCTGCAGCCGAGTCCTGGCTGGAAGAAGTTGTCATGTTGCTCTGGGCCAGATGGAACATAGTAACATAGTAACATAGTTAGTAAGGCCGAAAAAAGACATTTGTCCATCCAGTTCAGCCTATATTCCATCATAATAAATCCCCAGATCTACGTCCTTCTACAGAACCTAATAATTGTATGATACAATATTGTTCTGCTCCAGGAAGACATCCAGGCCTCTCTTGAACCCCTCGACTGAGTTCGCCATCACCACCTCCTCAGGCAAGCAATTCCAGATTCTCACTGCCCTAACAGTAAAGAATCCTCTTCTATGTTGGTGGAAAAACCTTCTCTCCTCCAGACGCAAAGAATGCCCCCTTGTGCCCGTCACCTTCCTTGGTATAAACAGATCCTCAGCGAGATATTTGTATTGTCCCCTTATATACTTATACATGGTTATTAGATCGCCCCTCAGTCGTCTTTTTTCTAGACTAAATAATCCTAATTTCGCTAATCTATCTGGGTATTGTAGTTCTCCCATCCCCTTTATTAATTTTGTTGCCCTCCTTTGTACTCTCTCTAGTTCCATTATATCCTTCCTGAGCACCGGTGCCCAAAACTGGACACAGTACTCCATGTGCGGTCTAACTAGGGATTTGTACAGAGGCAGTATAATGCTCTCATCATGTGTATCCAGACCTCTTTTAATGCACCCCATGATCCTGTTTGCCTTGGCAGCTGCTGCCTGGCACTGGCTGCTCCAGGTAAGTTTATCATTAACTAGGATCCCCAAGTCCTTCTCCCTGTCAGATTTACCCAGTGGTTTCCCGTTCAGTGTGTAATGGTGATATTGATTCCCTCTTCCCATGTGTATAACCTTACATTTATCATTGTTAAACCTCATCTGCCACCTTTCAGCCCAAGTTTCCAACTTATCCAGATCCATCTGTAGCAGAATACTATCTTCTCTTGTATTAACTGCTTTACATAGTTTTGTATCATCTGCAAATATCGATATTTTACTGTGTAAACCTTCTACCAGATCATTAATGAATATGTTGAAGAGAACAGGTCCCAATACTGACCCCTGCGGTACCCCACTGGTCACAGCGACCCAGTTAGAGACTATACCATTTATAACCACCCTCTGCTTTCTATCATTAAGCCAGTTACTAACCCATTTACACACATTTTCCCCCAGACCAAGCATTCTCATTTTGTGTACCAACCTCTTGTGCGGCACGGTATCAAACGCTTTGGAAAAATCGAGATATACCACGTCCAATGACTCACCGTGGTCCAGTCTATAGCTTACCTCTTCATAAAAACTGATTAGATTGGTTTGACAGGAGCGATTTCTCATAAACCCATGCTGATATGGAGTTAAACAGTTATTCTCATTGAGATAATCCAGAATAACATCCCTCAGAAACCCTTCAAATATTTTACCAACAATAGAGGTTAGACTTACTGGCCTATAATTTCCAGGTTCACTTTTAGAGCCCTTTTTGAATATTGGCACCACATTTGCTATGCGCCAGTCCTGCGGAACAGACCCTGTCGCTATAGAGTCACTAAAAATAAGAAATAATGGTTTATCTATTACATTACTTAGTTCTCTTAGTACTCGTGGGTGTATGCCATCCGGACCCGGAGATTTATCTATTTTAATCTTATTTAGCCGGTTTCGCACCTCTTCTTGGGTTAGATTGGTGACCCTTAATATAGGGTTTTCATTGTTTCTTGGGATTTCACCTAGCATTTCATTTTCCACCGTGAATACCGTGGAGAAGAAGGTGTTTAATATGTTAGCTTTTTCCTCGTCATCTACAACCATTCTTTCCTCACTATTTTTTAAGGGGCCTACATTTTCAGTTTTTATTCTTTTACTATTGATATAGTTGAAGAACAGTTTGGGATTAGTTTTACTCTCCTTAGCAATGTGCTTCTCTGTTTCCTTTTTGGCAGCTTTAATTAGTTTTTTAGATAAAGTATTTTTCTCCCTATAGTTTTTTAGAGCTTCAATGGTGCCATCCTGCTTTAGTAGTGCAAATGCTTTCTTTTTACTGTTAATTGCCTGTCTTACTTCTTTGTTTAGCCACATTGGGTTTTTCCTATTTCTAGTCCTTTTATTCCCACAAGGTATAAACCGCTTACACTGCCTATTTAGGATGTTCTTAAACATTTCCCATTTATTATCTGTATTCTCATTTCTGAGGATATTGTCCCAGTCTACCAGATTAAGGGCATCTCTAAGCTGTTCAAACTTTGCCTTCCTAAAGTTCAATGTTTTTGTGACTCCCTGACAAGTCCCCCTAGTGAAAGACAGGTGAAACTGCACAATATTGTGGTCGCTATTTCCTAAATGCCCAACCACCTGCAGATTTGTTATTCTGTCAGGTCTATTAGATAGTATTAGGTCTAAAAGTGCTGCTCCTCTGGTTGGATTCTGCACCAATTGTGAAAGATAATTTTTCTTGGTTATTAGCAGAAACCTGTTGCCTTTATGGGTTTCACAGGTTTCTGTTTCCCAGTTAATATCCGGGTAGTTAAAGTCCCCCATAACCAGGACCTCATTATGGGTTGCAGCTTCATCTATCTGCTTTAGAAGTAGACTTTCCATGCTTTCTGTTATATTTGGGGGTTTGTAACAGACCCCAATGAGAATTTTGTTACCATTTTTCCCTCCATGAATTTCAACCCATATGGACTCGACATCCTCATTTCCTTCGCTAATATCCTCCCTTAAAGTGGACTTTAGACAAGACTTTACATAGAGACAAACCCCTCCTCCTCTCCGATTTTTACGATCCTTTCTAAACAGACTGTAACCCTGTAAGTTAACTGCCCAGTCATAGCTTTCATCTAACCATGTCTCGGTTATTCCCACTATGTCAAAGTTACCTGTAGATATTTCTGCTTCTAGTTCTTCCATCTTGTTTGTCAGGCTTCTGGCGTTTGCGAGCATGCAGTTTAGAGGATTTTGTTTTGTTCCAATCTCCTCACTGTGGATTGTTTTAGAAATGTTCTTACCTCCCTTCTGAGTATGTTTTCCTGGGTCGTCTTTGTACGAGTCTAATGTTTTTCTTCCCGTCCCCTCTTCTTCTAGTTTAACGCCCTCCTGATGAGTGTAGCGAGTCTTCTGGCGAATGTGTGTTTCCCAGGTTTGTTGAGGTGTAGTCCGTCTCTGGCGAGGAGTCCATCATACCAGTAATTCACACCGTGGTCCAGGAATCCAAATCCTTGTTGTCTGCACCATCGTCTTAGCCAGTTGTTTGCATCAAGGATCCTGTTCCATCTCCTGGTGCCATGCCCATCTACTGGAAGGATAGAAGAAAAAACTACCTGTGCATCCAGTTCCTTTACTTTCTTCCCCAACTCTTCAAAGTCCTTGCAGATTGTCGGTAGGTCCTTCCTTGCCGTGTCATTGGTGCCAACATGTATCAGAAGAAATGGGTGGACGTCCTTGGAGCTGAAGAGCTTTGGTATCCTATCGGTCACATCCTTGATCATCGCACCTGGAAGGCAGCATACTTCTCTTGCAGTTATGTCCGGTCTGCAGATGGCTGCTTCTGTGCCTCTCAGTAGTGAGTCTCCCACCACCACCACTCTTCGTTGCTTCTTGGCTGTACTTTTTGCTGTCACTTGTTGCTGTGTGCCGTTTTCTTTTTTGCTTGCTGGTATTGCTTCATTCTTAGGTGTGCCATCTTCATCCTCTACAAAGATTTGATATCGGTTCTTCAGTTGTGTGGTTGGTGATTTCTCCATGGTCTTCTTGCTTCTTTTGGTCACATGCTTCCACTCATCTGCTTTTGGAGGTTCTCTGACACTTTTTGCACCTTCTGTGACCAGTAGAGATGCTTCTGTTCTGTCTAGAAAGTCTTCATTCTCTTTGATGAGTTTCAAAGTTGCTATTCTTTCTTCCAGACCCCGCACCTTTTCTTCTAAAAGGGCCACTAGTCTACACTTCTGACAGGTGAAATTGGATTCTTCTTCTGGTCGATCTGTGAACATGTAGCACATGCTGCAGCTCACCATGTAGGTTGTCACATCTGCCATGTTGCTCCTAGATCCTGCTGACTTGCTGTGTGTTTTCCTTCTTGTGTAATCTACTCAGCCAAGCTCTCTTGCAATAATGTCCTACAGGCAAAAATTTGGTTTGGTGATGCTTTCCAAGCAGCTGGTCCCGGCTGTACCCAACGATCTTCTTGCTGAGGGAGACTCTTCGCTTTTCCCAGAAGGCACCTGGAATATGCAAATTAGCCTCCTGAAGCTTGAATCCCTGGTTTGGTGATGCTTTCGAAGCAGCTGGTCCCGGCTGTACCCAACGATCTTCTAGCTTAGGGAGACTTCGCTTCTCCCAGAAGGCACCTGGAATATGCAAATTAGCCTCCTGAAGCTTGAATCCCTGGTTTGGTGATGCTTTCGAAGCAGCTGGTCCCGGCTGTACCCAGCGATCTAGCTTAGGGAGACTTCGCTTCTCCCAGAAGGCACCTGGAATATGCAAATTAGCCTCCTGAAGCTTGAATCCCTGGTTTGGTGATGCTTTCGAAGCAGCTGGTCCCGGCTGTACCCAACGATCTTCTAGCTTAGGGAGACTTCGCTTCTCCCAGAAGGCACCTGGAATATGCAAATTAGCCTCCTGAAGCTTGAATCCCTGGTTTGGTGATGCTTTCGAAGCAGCTGGTCCCGGCTGTACCCAATGATCTTCTAGCTTAGGGAGACTTCGCTTCTCCCAGAAGGCACCTGGAATATGCAAATTAGCCTCCTGAAGCTTGAATCCCTGGTTTGGTGATGCTTTCGAAGCAGCTGGTCCCGGCTGTACCCAACGATCTTCTAGCTTAGGGAGACTTCGCTTCTCCCAGAAGGCACCTGGAATATGCAAATTAGCCTCCTGAAGCTTGAATCCCTGGTTTGGTGATGCTTTCGAAGCAGCTGGTCCCGGCTGTACCCAACGATCTTCTAGCTTAGGGAGACTTCGCTTCTCCCAGAAGGCACCTGGAATATGCAAATTAGCCTCCTGAAGCTTGAATCCCTGGTTTGGTGATGCTTTCGAAGCAGCTGGTCCCGGCTGTACCCAACGATCTTCTAGCTTAGGGAGACTTCGCTTCTCCCAGAAGGCACCTGGAATATGCAAATTAGCCTCCTGAAGCTTGAATCCCTGGTTTGGTGATGCTTTCGAAGCAGCTGGTCCCGGCTGTACCCAACGATCTTCTAGCTTAGGGAGACTTCGCTTCTCCCAGAAGGCACCTGGAATATGCAAATTAGCCTCCTGAAGCTTGAATCCCTGGTTTGGTGATGCTTTCGAAGCAGCTGGTCCCGGCTGTACCCAACGATCTTCTAGCTTAGGGAGACTTCGCTTCTCCCAGAAGGCACCTGGAATATGCAAATTAGCCTCCTGAAGCTTGAATCCCTGGTTTGGTGATGCTTTCGAAGCAGCTGGTCCCGGCTGTACCCAACGATCTTCTAGCTTAGGGAGACTTCGCTTCTCCCAGAAGGCACCTGGAATATGCAAATTAGCCTCCTGAAGCTTGAATCCCTGGTTTCAGCTGGAAAAGACGTGAAAAGTGAACGACTCCATAAGAAGGAACGCCAGCTGTAAGTCACCATCTATAACTATACTGTAATTACTTGTGTGCGTTGTAAGACTGGTATATACCACTATATCGTCACTTGGGGAATAGTGATCACAAAATAATAAGTTTTCATGTATCCCTCAATAAGATGTGTAGTAGAGGGGTTACAAGGACACTAAACTTCAGGAGGGCAAATTTCCAACAGATGAGAGATGATCATGGTGCAATTAACTGGGACGATATCATGAGACATAAAAATACACAAAGAAAATGGGAGACTTAGCATCCTGGATAGGATCTGTGCACAGTATATACCGTATGGGAATACACATACTAGAAATAGGAGGAAACCAATATGGCTAAATAGAGCTGTAAGGGGCGCAATAAGTGACAAAAAGAAAGCCTTTAGAGAATTAAAGGAAGTAGGTAGTGATGAGGCATTAAATAAATACAGAAAATTAAATAAATTCTGTAAAAAGCAAATCAAGGCAGCAAAGACTGAGACAGAGAGACTCATTGCCAGACAGAGTAAAAATATTCCCAAAATATTCTTTAACTACGTAAATAGTAAGAAACTAAAAAATGATAGTGTTGCCCCCCTTAAAAATAGTCTGGGTGAAATGGTGGACGAGGATGAGGAAAAAGGCAATATGCTAAATGACTTTTTTCATCAGTATTTACACAAGAAAATTCCATGGCAAACAATATGATCAGTGATAACAACAATACCCCATTAAATGTCACCTGCTTAACCCAGCAGGAAGTACGGCGGCGTCTAAAAATCACTAAAATTGACAAATCTCCAGGTCTCGATGGGATACACCCCCTAGTACCGCAGGAACTAAGTACAGTCATTGATAGACCATTATTTTTAATCTTTAAAGACTCCATAATAACAGGGTCTGTACCACAGGACTGGCGTACAACAAATGTGGTGCCAATATTCAAAAAGGGGACAAAAGGTGAACTCGGAAATTATAGGCCAGTAAGCTTAACCTCTACTGTGGGTAAAATCCTGGAGGGAATTCTAAGGGATGCTATACTGGAGTATCTGAAGAGGAATAACCTCATGACCCAATATCAACATGGGTTTACTAGGGACCGTTCCTGTCAGACTAATCTGATCAATTTCTATAAAGAGGTAAGTTTCGGACTGGACCAAGGGAACACAGTGGACGTAGTGTATATGGACTTTTAAAAGCTTTTTGATACGGTGCCACACAAAAGGTTGATACATAAAATGAGAATAATGAGGATAGGGGAAAATATGTGTAAGTGGGTTAAGAGCTGGCTCAGGGATAGGAAATAAAGGGTGGTTATTAATGGAGCACACTTGGACTGGGTCGCGGTTAGCAGTGGGTACCACAGGGGTCAGTATTGGGCCCTTTTCTTTTTAACATATTTATTAATGACCTTGTAGGGGGCATACAGAGCAGAATTTCAATATTTGCAGATGACACTAAACTCTGCAGGGTAATCAATACAGAGGAGGACAATTTTATATTACAGGATGATGTATGTAAACTAGAAGCTTGGGCTGATAAATGGCAAATGAGCTTTAATGGGGATAAATGTAAGGTAATGCACTTGGGTAGAAGTAATAAGATGTATAGCTATGTGCTTAATTCTAAAACTCTGGGCAAAACCGTCAATGAAAAAGACCTGGGTGTACATTTAGTGGCCAGTGTCAGGCAGCTGCTACAAAGGCAAATAAAATAATGGGATGCATTAAAAGAGGCATAGATGATCATGAGGAGAACATAATTTTACCTCTATACAAGTCACTAGTTCAACCACACTTAGAATACTGTGTACAGTTCTGGTCTCCGGTGTATAAGAAAGACATAGCTGAACTAGAGCGGGTGCAGAGAAGAGCGACCAAGGTTATTAGAGGACTGGGGGGTCTGCAATACCAAGATAGGTTATTACACTTGGGGCTATTTAGTTTGGAAAAACGAAGGCAAAGGGGTGATCTTATTTTAATGTATAAGTATATGAGGGGACAGTACAAAGACCTTTCTGATGATCTTTTTAATCATAGACCTGAGACAGGGACAAGGGGGCATCCTCTACGTCTGGAGGAAAGAAAGTTTAAGCATAATAACAGACGCGGATTCTTTACTGTAAGAGCAGTGAGACTATGGAACTCTCTGCCGTATGATGTTGTAATGAGTGATTCATTACTTAAATTTAACCCATTACTTACCAAATTAAAATTTGTACAAGTACGGATTTTTCAGAAAAGGGCATCCCAATATTCAATTAAAAATGACAATGACATGATTTCCTATTTTGAAAACATTCATTTTACAAACACAACACAAAAAATTGGACCTAATTATTAAAATTATAAAATCTTAGTTGCTAGAAGCTAAAGATTAGGCGTCCCAAAAAAAGGACATTGGTAGATAATGAGTTAAGAGGGGACTGGATACCTTTCTTGAAAAGTATAATGTTACATGTTATATATATTAGATTCCTTGATAGGACGTTGATCCAGGGAACTGTTGTGAATTCTGTTGTCGAGCTCCCTCCTGTGGTCATAAATGGTACTTCGGTGAGTTCTGTCCGTGGGCTCCCTCTGGTGGCTGTGAGTGGAGCTGCTGCTTCTGAGGTTCCTTGCACAGGTGACGGGGTTTATCCTTTGGTTTGCTGCTCTATTTAACTCCTCTTAGATCGTTACTCCATTCCAGCTGTCAATGTTTCTGCATTGCTTCAGTTCGCTCTTGGATCTTTCTGAGACCTGTCTCTTCCTGCAAGAAGCTAAGTCCCCGTTTGTTATTTTCTGTTCATGGTTTTCTAGGCCAGCTTGCTTTCATTATTTTGTCTTGCTAGCTGGAAGCTCTGGGATGCAGGGTGGCGCCTCCGCACCGTGAGTCGGTGCGGGGGTCTTTTTGCACACTCTGCGTGGTCTTTTGTAGTTTTTGTGCTGACCGCAAAGATACCTTTCCTATCCTCTGTCTATTTAGTTAGTCTGACCTCCCTGTGCTAAAACCTGTTTTCATTTCTGTGTTTGTGACTTTCATCTTAACTCACAGTTAATATATGTGGGGGGCTGCCTTTTCCTTTGGGGAATTTCTCTGAGGCAAGGTAGGCTTTACTTTCTATCTCTAGGGCTAGCTAGTTCTTAGGCTGTGACGAGGCGCCTAGGGAGCGTCAGGAGCGCTCCACGGCTATTGCTAGTGTGTGTGATAGGATTAGGGATTGCGGTCAGCAGAGCTCCCACATCCCAGAGCTTGTCCTGTTTGAGGTTTAACTATCAGGTCATTCCTGGTGCTCCTAACCACCAGGTCATAGTAACATAGTAACATAGTTAGTAAGGCCGAAAAAAGACATTTGTCCATCCAGTTCAGCCTATATTCCATCATAATAAATACCCAGATCTACGTCCTTCTACAGAACCTAATAATTGTATGATACAATATTGTTCTGCTCCAGGAAGACATCCAGGCCTCTCTTGAACCCCTCGACTGAGTTCGCCATCACCACCTCCTCAGGCAAGCAATTCCAGATTCTCACTGCCCTAACAGTAAAGAATCCTCTTCTATGTTGGTGGAAAAACCTTCTCTCCTCCAGACGCAAAGAATGCCCCCTTGTGCCCGTCACCTTCCTTGGTATAAACAGATCCTCAGCGAGATATTTGTATTGTCCCCTTATATACTTATACATGGTTATTAGATCGCCCCTCAGTCGTCTTTTTTCTAGACTAAATAATCCTAATTTCGCTAATCTATCTGGGTATTGTAGTTCTCCCATCCCCTTTATTAATTTTGTTGCCCTCCTTTGTACTCTCTCTAGTTCCATTATATCCTTCCTGAGCACCGGTGCCCAAAACTGGACACAGTACTCCATGTGCGGTCTAACTAGGGTTTTGTACAGAGGCAGTATAATGCTCTCATCATGTGTATCCAGACCTCTTTTAATGCACCCCATGATCCTGTTTGCCTTGGCAGCTGCTGCCTGGCACTGGCTGCTCCAGGTAAGTTTATCATTAACTAGGATCCCCAAGTCCTTCTCCCTGTCAGATTTACCCAGTGGTTTCCCATTCAGTGTGTAATGGTGACATTGATTCCTTCTTCCCATGTGTATAACCTTACATTTATCATTGTTAAACCTCATCTGCCACCTTTCAGCCCAAGTTTCCAACTTATCCAGATCCATCTGTAGCAGAATACTATCTTCTCTTGTATTAACTGCTTTACATAGTTTTGTATCATCTGCAAATATCGATATTTTACTGTGTAAACCTTCTACCAGATCATTAATGAATATGTTGAAGAGAACAGGTCCCAATACTGACCCCTGCGGTACCCCACTGGTCACAGCGACCCAGTTAGAGACTATACCATTTATAACCACCCTCTGCTTTCTATCACTAAGCCAGTTACTAACCCATTTACACACATTTTCCCCCAGACCAAGCATTCTCATTTTGTGTACCAACCTCTTGTGCGGCACGGTATCAAACGCTTTGGAAAAATCGAGATATACCACGTCCAAATCGAGATATACCACGTCATAACAGGGAACTAGTCTGATTGCCGTATGTGGAGTCGGGAAGGAATATTTTTCCCCAATGTGGAGCTTACGCTTTGCCACATGGGGATTTTTTTGCCTTCCTCTGGATCAACATGTTAGGCTAGGCTATGGGTTGAACTAGTAACATAGTAACATAGTTATTAAGGTTGAAGGAAGACTTTAAGTCCATCTAGTTCAACCCATAGTCTAACCTAACTAGATGGACTTAAAGTCCTCCTTCAACCTTAATAACTATGTTACTATGTTACTATGTATATGGTCACAATATGATGGCAATATCAGTGTTGGTCTTTGTGGAGATGTTTTTTTTAGCTACAGCAGGATCATCTGCTGAGGTTCTTTTATACCCACAATTACAGTGCGACACCGTAGTTATAATCAGGTGTGGGGGCCCACTCAGATGTCTCGTGTCCCTCCCCCCCAGCTGAACCCCTAGCTACCCCTCTGCTGGCTGTTCTATGTATCTCCATACCTTTGAGTGCTAGAATGGGTCGAGACCAAGAAGAGCGTTCACCATGTTATGGGGATCTCGAAAAAAATACACAATGTATGGCTAGGACATTTAGTATCTGAATAACTCCTTATGGAATTAACAAAGCAGTTGAGACCACATGATAAACATGGCAAGCAAGCCTTTGTTCTGAGCTTAGCTAGCTCAATGTGTGAGATATGTCACTCACAGGCTTCTGACGTTTGACCCCCCCTGCTACTGCTAGATGCACACTGAAGGGGCCTAGCTGTTCTCATACAATTGCATGCTGAAGGGGGTTTTATAATCCCATGCCATATAGGTTACAAATAATTAGCATTAAATTATATCTCCAATATAATTCACACCTTGTTTGTAATGCAGTCGTTTGCCTGTTATCGATATATTATTGTTTTCGATCACCACTGTACCATTTGTTTAACTTTTTAAGTCTTAAAGGGGTTACCTCATCTTCCTTCAGAAGCACACGATTCTCCAGCCTCCCAAACTTCCTGGTTGGTGTGGGGGTAGGCGCTTCTCTTTAACTGATAGTTCAGTCCAGCAGTGAATATATGTGCCAGCCCGATGCAGCTATATAAGGCTGCATTTTCTGCCTCTTCCACATCGGAAATGCTGAGGGACAATGTACAGTGGTTCCTAGATGGGATATGGATTAATTTGCAGGTGGGAATTTCTGTATTACCAGGCTGTGGCAGAGTGTTGTGAATTCTGTGGCCAAGCTCCCTCCTGTGGTCGAGAGTGGTACTTCGGCTGGTTCTGTCTATGAGCTTCCTTTGGTGGATGAGAGTGGTACTGCGGCTTCTGAGTTTCCTTCCTCAGGTGATGAGGTTAAGTCGTTAGGTGCTGCTCTATTTAACTCCACCTGGTGCTTTGATCCTGGCCTCCAGTCAATGTTCTAGTATTGGTCTTGCTTCCTCCTGGATCGTTCCTGTGGCCTGTCTATCCTGCATAAGCTAAGTTTTGCTTGTGTTATTTTTGTTTGCTATTTTTTCTGTCCAGCTTGCTATATTGGTTTTTCTTGCTTGCTGGAAGCTCTGAGACGCAGAGGGAGCACCTCCGTACCGTTAGTCGGTGCGGAGGGTCTTTTTGCCCCTCTGCGTGGTTGTTTGTAGGTTTTTGTGTTGACCGCAAAGCTATCTTTCCTATCCTCGGTCTATTCAGTAAGTCGGGCCTCACTTTGCTAAATCTATTTCAACTCTGTGTTTGTATTTTCATCTTACTCACAGTCATTATGTGGGGGGCTGCCTTTTCCTTTGGGGAATTTCTCTGAGGCAAGGTAGGCTTATTTTTCTATCTTCAGGGCTAGTTAGTTTCTCAGGCTGTGCCGAGTTGCATAGGGAGCGTTAGGCGCAATCCACGGCTACCTCTAGTGTGGTGTGATAGGATTAGGGATTGCGGTCAGCAGAGTTCCCACGTCTCAAAGCTCGTCCTTGGTTTTTGGTAATTGTCAGGTCACTTTGTGTGCTCTGAACTTCAATGTCCATTGTGGTTCTGAATTACCTGTTCATAACAGTACTGGAGGCCCAAAGTACTAATGCTTCTCAATAGAGGGAAAAGAGAAGTTCTGAGACCATTTTTTTTTTCTTTGCACTGTGTTCTGTCTTTCTTTTCCCCTTTACATCAGGGTGGTTCAGAACACAGGTGTGGACATGGACATTCAAGGTCTGTTCTCTTTGATGGATAATCTCGCTATAAATGTACAGAATATTCAAGATTTAGTGGTTCAGAATCCTATGTTAGAACCTAAAATTCGTATTCCTGAGTTATTTTCTGGAGATAGAGCTAAGTTTTTGAATTTTAAAAATAATTGTAAACTATTTCTGGCTTTGAAACCCCGCTCCTCTGGTGACCCAGTTCAACAAGTTAAGATCATTATTTCTTTATTACGTGGCGACCCTCAAGACTGGGCATTTTCCCTTGCGCCAGGAGATCCTGCATTATGTAATATTGATGCGTTTTTTCTGGCGCTCGGATTGCTGTACGACGAACCTAATTCAGTGGATCAGGCAGAGAAAAATTTGCTGGCTCTGTGTCAGGGTCAGGATGAGATAGAGATTTATTGTCAGAAGTTTAGAAAGTGGTCCGTGCTCACTCAATGGAATGAATGTGCGCTGGCAGCTATTTTCAGAAAGGGTCTCTCTGAAGCCCTTAAGGATGTCATGGTGGGATTTCCTATGCCTGCTGGTCTGAATGAGTCTATGTCTTTCAGATCGGTCGACGCTTGCGCGAGCGTAAATCTGTGCACCATTTGGCGGTATTATCTGAGCATAAACCTGAGCCTATGCAGTGCGATAGGACTTTGACCAGAACTGAAAGGCAAGAACACAGACGTCAGAATGGGCTGTGTTTCTACTGTGGTGATTCCACTCATGCTATCTCCGATTGTCCTAAGCGCACTAAGCGGTTCCCTAGGTCTGCCACCATTGGTACGGTACAGTCGAAATTTCTTTTGTCCGTTACATTGATCTGCTCTTTGTCTTCCTATTCTGTCATGGCATTTGTGGATTCAGGCGCTGCCCTGAATTTGATGGACTTGGAGTTTGCTAGGCGCTGTGGGTTTGTCTTGGAGCCCTTGCAGTGTCTTATTCCATTGAGAGGAATTGATGCTACGCCTTTGGCCAAGAATAAGCCTCAGTATTGGACCCAGCTGACCATGTGCATGGCTCCTGCGCACCAGGAGGATATTCGCTTTCTGGTGTTGCATAATCTGCATGATGTGGTCGTGTTGGGGTTGCCATGGCTACAAGTCCATAACCGAGTATTAGATTGGAAATCAATGTCTGTGTCCAGCTGGGGTTGTCAGGGGGTACATGGTGATGTTCCATTTCTGTCTATCTCATCATCCACCCCTTCTGAGGTCCCAGAGTTCTTGTCTGATTACCGGGATGTATTCGATGAGCCCAAGTCCAATGCCCTACCTCCGCATAGGGATTGTGATTGTGCTATCGATTTGACTCCTGGTAGTAAGTTTCCTAAGGGTCAACTGTTTAATTTATCTGTACCTGAGCACGCCGCTATGCGGAGTTACGTGAAGGAGTCTTTGGAGAAGGGTCATATTCGCCCGTCATCGTCACCATTGGGAGCGGGGTTCTTTTTTGTGGCCAAGAAGGATGGTTCGCTGAGACCTTGTATTGATTACCGCCTTCTAAATAAAATTACGGTCAAATTTCAGTACCCCTTGCCGCTGCTGTCTGATTTGTTTGCTCGGATTAAGGGGGCTAGTTGGTTCACCAAGATAGATCTTCGTGGTGCGTATAATCTTGTGCGTATTAAACGGGGCGATGAATGGAAAACAGCATTTAATACGCCCGAAGGCCATTTTGAGTACCTGGTTATGCCATTCGGACTTTCTAATGCTCCATCAGTGTTTCAGTCCTTTATGCATGACATCTTCCGAGAGTACCTGGATAAATTCCTGATTGTATACTTGGATGATATTTTGGTCTTCTCGGATGATTGGGAGTCTCATGTGAAGCAGGTCAGAATGGTGTTCCAGGTCCTGCGTGCTAATTCTTTGTTTGTGAAGGGGTCAAAGTGTCTCTTTGGTGTTCAGAAGATTTAATTTTTGGGGTTCATTTTTTCTCCTTCTACTATCGAGATGGACCCTGTTAAAGTTCAGGCCATTTATGATTGGACTCAGCCAACATCTCTGAAGAGTCTGCAGAAGTTCCTGGGCTTTGCTAATTTTTATCGTCGCTTCATCGCTAATTTTTCTAGCATTGCTAAACTGTTGACTGATTTAACCAAGAAGGGTGCTGATGTGGTCAATTGGTCTTCTGCTGCTGTGGAAGCTTTTCAGGAGTTGAAGCGTCGTTTTTCTTCTGCCCCTGTGTTGTGCCAACCAGATGTTTCGCTTCCGTTCCAGGTCGAGGTTGATGCTTCCAAAATTGGAGCAGGGGCTGTTTTGTCGCAGAGAAGTTCTGATTGCTCGGTGATGAAACCATGCGCCTTCTTTTCCAGGAAATTTTCGCCTGCTGAGCGAAATTATGATGTTGGCAATCGAGAGTTGCTAGCCATGAAGTGGGCATTCGTGGAGTGGGGTCATTGGCTTGAAGGAGCTGAGCATCGCGTGGTGGTCTTGACTGATCACAAAAACTTGACTTATCTCGAGTCTGCCAAACGGTTGAATCCTAGACAGGCTCGTTGGTCGCTGTTTTTCTCCCGTTTTGACTTTGTGGCTTCGTACCTTCCGGGCTCTAAAAATGTGAAGGCGGATGCCCTGTCTAGGAGTTTTGTGCCCGATTCTCCGGGTTTGCCTGAGCCGGCGGGTATTCTCAAAGAGGGGGTAATTTTGTCTGCCATCTCCCCTGATTTGCGGCGGGTGCTGCAAAAATTTCAGGCTAATAGACCTGACCGTTGCCCAGCGGAGAAACTGTTTGTCCCTGATAGGTGGACGAATAAAGTTATCTCTGAGGTTCATTGTTCGGTGTTGGCTGGTCATCCTGGAATCTTTGGTACCAGAGATTTGGTGGCTAGATCCTTTTGGTGGCCGTCTCTGTCGCGGGATGTGCGTTCTTTTGTGCAGTCCTGTGGGATTTGTGCTCGGGCTAAGCCCTGCTGTTCTCGTGCCAGTGGGTTGCTTTTGCCCTTGCCGGTCCCGAAGAGGCCTTGGACACATATCTCTATGGATTTTATTTCGGATCTCCCCGTCTCTCAAAGAATGTCGGTCATTTGGGTGGTTTGTCATCGCTTCTCTAAGATGGTCCATTTGGTGCCCTTGTCTAAATTTCCTTCCTTGTTATGATAAGGTAATTCAGTACCACAATGGACATAGAAGTCAGAGCACATACAGTGACCTGACAATAACCCAAAAACATAGAACGAGCTCTGAGACGTGGGAACTCTGCTGACCGCAATCCCTAATCCTATCCAACCACACTAGAGGCAGCCGTGGATTGCGCCTAATGCTCCCTATGCAACTTGGCACAGCCTGAGAAACTAGCTAGCCTGAAGATAGAAAATAAGCCTACCTTGCCTCAGAGAAATACCCCAAAGGAAAAGGCAGCCCCCACATATAATGACAGTGAGTTAAGATGAAAAGACAAACGTAGAGATGAAATAGATTTAGCAAAGTGAGGCCCGACTTTCTGAACATAGCGAGGACAGGAAAGGTAACTTTGCGGTCAACACAAAACCCTACAAAAAACCACGCAAAGGGGGCAAAAAGACCCTCCGTACCGAACTAACGGCATGGAGGTACACCCTCTGCGTCCCAGAGCTTCCAGCAAGCAAGAAAAAACAAATAGCAAGCTGGACAGAAAAAAACAGCAATCAAAATAGCAAAAGCGGAACTTAGCTATGCAGAGCAGCAGGCCACAGGAACGATCCAGGAGGAAACAGGTCCAATACTAGAACATTGACTGGAGGCCAGGATCAAAGCACTAGGTGGAGTTAAATAGAGCAGCACCTGTTATGTTTGCTAATGACAGGTGTTATGAAGGATATCCAGAAACACAGTGTGCTTAGCGATCAGAGCGCACACAGTGATCTGACAAATACCCAAAAATACAAGAACGAGCTCTGAGACGTGGAAACTCTGTAGACTGCACACCTGATCCTATCCTAAACACAACTAAAAGCGGCTGTGGATTGCGCCTAACAACTACCTAGGCAACTCGGCACAGCCTAAGAAACTAGCTAGCCTGAAGATAGAAAAATAGGCCTGACTTGCCCCAGAGAAATTCCCCAAAGGAAAAGGCAGCCCCCCACATATAATGACTGTGAGTAAGATGAAAAGACAAAACGTAGGGATGAAATAGATTCAGCAAAGTGGGGCCCGATATTCTAGGACAGAGCGAGGACAGTAAAGCGAACTTTGCAGTCTACAAAAAACCCTAAAGCAAAACCACGCAAAGGGGGCAAAAAAAAACCCACCGTGCCGAACTAACGGCACGGCGGTACACCCTTTGCGTCTCAGAGCTTCCAGCAAAACAAAAGACAAGCTGGACAGAAAAAAAGCAACAAAAAAGCAAAAAGCACTTAGCTATACAGAGCAGCAGGTCACAGGAACAATCAGGAGAAGCTCAGATCCAACACTGAAACATTGACAAGGAGCAAGGATAGCAGCATCAGGCGGAGTTAAGTAATGAAGCAGTTAACGAGCTCACCAGAACACCTGAGGGAGGAAGCTCAGAAGCTGCAGTACCACTTGTGACCACAGGAGTGAATTCAGCCACAGAATTCACAACAAGCACCTAACGACATCACCACATCACCTGAGGAAGGAAACTCAGAAGCCGCAGTACCACTCTCCTCCACCAACGGAAGCTCACAGAGAGAATCAGCCGAAGTACCACTTGTGACCACAGGAGGGAGCTCTGCCACAGAATTCACAACACTTCCTCCTCTGATTTGGTGCCGTTGTTTTTCCAGCATGTGGTTCGTTTACATGGCATTCCAGAGAACATCGTTTCTGACAGAGGTTCCCAGTTTGTTTCGAGGTTTTGGCGAGCCTTTTGTGCTAGGATGGGCATTGATTTGTCTTTTTCCTCGGCTTTCCATCCTCAGACAAATGGTCAGACTGAACGAACCAATCAGACCTTGGAAACATATCTGAGATGATTTGTTTCTGCTCATCAGGATGATTGGGTGTCCTTTTTGCCTTTGGCTGAGTTCGCCCTTAATAATCGGGCCAGCTCGGCTACTTTGGTTTCGCCGTTTTTCTGCAATTCTGGGTTCCACCCTCGTTTCTCTTCAGGGCAGGTTGAGTCTTCGGACTGTCCTGGTGTGGATACTGTGGTGGATAGGTTGCAGCAGATTTGGACTCATGTAGTGGACAATCTGACTTTGTCCCAGGAGAAGGCTCAACGTTTCGCTAACCGCAGGCGCTGTGTGGGTCCCCGACTTCGTGTTGGGGATTTGGTTTGGTTGTCATCTCGTTATATTCCTATGAAGGTTTCCTCTCCTAAATTTAAGCCTCGTTTCATTGGTCCATATAGGATTTCTGAGGTTCTTAATCCTGTGTCTTTTCGTTTGACTCTTCCAGCTTCTTTTTCCATCCATAACGTGTTCCATAGGTCATTGTTGCGGAAATACGTGGCACCTGTGGTTCCATCTATTGATCCTCCTGCTCCGGTTTTGGTTGAAGGGGAATTGGAGTATATAGTGGAGAAGATTTTGGATTCTCGTGTTTCGAGACGGAAACTCCAGTATCTGGTTAAGTGGAAAGGTTATGGTCAGGAAGATAATTCCTGGGTCTTTGCCTCTGATGTCCATGCTGCCGATCTGGTTCGTGCCTTTCATGTGGCTCATCCTGGTCGGCCTGGGGGCTCTGGTGAGGGTTCGGTGACCCCTCCTCAAGGGGGTGGTACTGTTGTGAATTTTGTGGCCAAGCTCCCTCCTGTGGTCGAGAGTGGTACTTCGGCTGGTTCTGTCTATGAGCTTCCTTTGGTGGATGAGAGTGGTACTGCGGCTTCTGAGTTTCCTTCCTCAGGTGATGAGGTTAAGTCGTTAGGTGCTGCTCTATTTAACTCCACCTGGTGCTTTGATCCTGGCCTCCAGTCAATGTTCTAGTATTGGTCTTGCTTCCTCCTGGATCGTTCCTGTGGCCTGTCTATCCTGCATAAGCTAAGTTTTGCTTGTGTTATTTTTGTTTGCTATTTTTTCTGTCCAGCTTGCTATATTGGTTTTTCTTGCTTGCTGGAAGCTCTGAGACGCAGAGGGAGCACCTCCGTACCGTTAGTCGGTGCGGAGGGTCTTTTTGCCCCTCTGCGTGGTTGTTTGTAGGTTTTTGTGTTGACCGCAAAGCTATCTTTCCTATCCTCGGTCTATTCAGTAAGTCGGGCCTCACTTTGCTAAATCTATTTCATCTCTGTGTTTGTATTGTCATCTTACTCACAGTCATTATATGTGGGGGGCTGCCTTTTCCTTTGGGGAATTTCTCTGAGGCAAGGTAGGCTTATTTTTCTATCTTCAGGGCTAGTTAGTTTCTCAGGCTGTGCCGAGTTGCATAGGGAGCGTTAGGCGCAATCCACGGCTACCTCTAGTGTGGTGTGATAGGATTAGGGATTGCGGTCAGCAGAGTTCCCACGTCTCAGAGCTCGTCCTTGGTTTTTGGTAATTGTCAGGTCACTTTGTGTGCTCTGAACTTCAATGTCCATTGTGGTTCTGAATTACCTGTTCATAACAGCAGAGGGAGCCAGAAGGAAAAGCAGGTGGATAAATGTGTGGGGTTAACATCTAGATGGGGGGTATGTGTAGAGAACAATGCACTGTACACTGTCCCACCTTTATGGAGGACAAAGGAAACTGTGAGGACCTTGATAGAAGCCACAGGAAGCAAGGGACTACACCAAAGTGCTAGCAGGAAGGCTTTCATCTCCACCTGGTAAAGGAGACTCTGAACTTGCTTCCAAGCCGGCCGGACCGTGCCTGTACCTGTGATCTGGTGCCCTGGACTGTGGATACCTGAAGTCTCCAGTAAACCAGGTAAAGAGACTGCAAACCTGTGTCCTCCGTTCTTTACTGCACCACTCACCATCCTCATCTACACACCGGGAGCTCTGTGACTACTTCACCTGTGGGAAGTTATACCATCTTAGCTGCCATAACATCACCCCAGATGACCCCCCTTTAAGCAGCGTCAGTCCCCACTGACCGAATACCACAGGTGGCTCACGAACACAAACTTTATTCAAACCCATTTAAGGACATTCCCTTTAACATGGGTGCCCAAGGCCGAGGACCGCCACCGTGACATCCCCCTTTAAGTACTGGACCTGCTGAGTGCCCCACGGCCCTGGTGGGCGACTCACTAGATTTTATGGTCTTTACAAGGGTTTCTACTCACAGGGTAATAATGCAGGGTAGCCTAAGATCCCCAAGAGGATCCTGTGAGCAACACCCCCTTGGTAAAGACCAGAAAAATGAGCACTAAATAAAAAGCCCCATACAGCGCCTTGCGAAAGTATTCGGCCCCCTGGAACTTTTCAACCTTTTCCCACATATCATGCTTCAAACATGAAGATACCAAATGTAAATTTTTGGTGAAGAATCAACAACAAGTGGAACACAATTGTGAAGTTGAACAAAAGTTATTGGTTGTTTAAAATTTTTGTGGAAGCGCAATGTAAGCGCCTTTCTTCGTCAAATCGGTCAGAGGTTTAACCACACTGGAGAACTTGGCAATAAAACGACGATAAAAATTAGCAAAGCCCAAGAATTTCTGAAGGCTCTTCACAGATGTGGGCTGAATCCAATCATGAATGGCCTGAACCTTAACCGGATCCATTTCTATAGATGCGGGAGAAAAAATGAAGCCCAAAAAAGAAACCTTCTGCACTCCAAAGAGGCACTTTGACCCCTTCACAAATAAAGCATTATTACGGAGGATCTGGAATACCATCCTGACCTGTTTCACATGAGACTCCCAATCATCGGAAAAAATCAAAATATCATCCAAATATACAACCATGAATTTATCAAGATAACTCTGAAAGATATCATGCATGAAGGATTGGAACACAGATGGAGCATTAGAGAGTCCGAATGGCATCACAAGGTATTCAAAATGGCCTTCGGGCGTATTAAATGCAGTTTTCTAAGATTTAATAAGAATAAGACTATATGCCCCTCGAAGATCAATCTTAGTAAACCAGCTAGCCCCCTTAATCCTAGCAAACAAATCAGTAAGCAAAGGCAACGGGTATTGAAATTTGACCGTGATCTTATTCAAGAGGCGATAATCAATACAGGGTCTCAAGGAGCCATCCTTCTTGGCAACAAAAAAAAAACCTGCTCCCAATGGTGAAGAAGATGGCCGAATATGCCCCTTCTCCAAAGACTCCTTAATATAGCTCCGCATGGCGGCATGTTCTGGCACAGACAGGTTGAAAAGTCGGCCCTTAGGGAACTTACAACCTGGAATCAAGTCAATAGGACAATCACAGTCCCTATGTGGTGAAAGGGAACTGGATTTGGGCTCATCAAATACATCCTGGAAATCTGACAAAAACTCAGGAATTTCAGAAGAGGGGGAAGAGGAAATTGACATCAAAGGAACGTAACCATGAACCCCCTGACAACCCCAACTAGTCACAGACATAGATTTCCAATCTAACACCGGATTATGTAGCTGTAACCATGGAAAACCCAGCACAATATCATCATGCAAATTATGCAACACCAGAAAACGACAATCTTCCTGATGGGCTGGCGCCATGCGCATGGTCAGCTGTGTCCAAAACTGAGGTTTATTTTTAGCTAACGGTGTAGCATCAATGCCCCTTAAAGGAATAGGGTTCTGCAAAGGCTGCAAGGGTAAACCACAACGTCTGGCAAATTCTAAGTCCATTAAGTTCAGAGCGGCACCTGAATCCACAAATGCCATAACAGAAAATGATGATGAGCAGATCAATGTCACAGATAACATAAATTTAGGTTGTACAGTACTGATGGTAACAGAACTAGCGATTCTCTTTGTACGCTTAGGGCAATCAGAAATAATATGAGCAGAATCGCCGCAGTAAAAACACAACCTATTCTGACGCCTGAATCTTTGACGTTCAGCTTTAGACAAAATCCTATCACACTGCATAGGCTCATGGCTCCGCTCAGAGGACAACACCACAGTGTGCACAACTCTGCGCTCGCGCAAGCGCCGATCAATCTGAATGGCCAGAGACATAGAATCACTCAGACCAGCAGGCGTGGGGAACCCAACCATAACATCTTTAACGGATTCAGAAAGACCCTTTCTGAAAATTGCCGCCAAGGCATCCTCATTCCATTTAGTCAGTACAGACCATTTTCTAAATTTCTGGCAATACGATTCTGCCGCTTCTTGACCTTGACACAGGTCCAGCAAGATTTTCTCAGCTTGATCCACAGAATTAGGCTCATCATACAATAACCCCAATGCTTGAAAGAAAGAATCAACATTAAGCAAAGCAGGATTGCCAGTTTCCAGGGAAAATGCCCAATCCTGTGGGTCACCACGCAGCAGGGATATGATGATTTTAACCTGCTGAATGGGATCACAAGTAGACCGGGGTCTCAATGCAAAAAACAGTTTACAGTTATTTTTGAAACTCAAAAATTTGGATCTGTCACCAAAGAATAAATCAGGAGTGGGAATCATAGGTTCTAAGGCAGGAGTCTGAACAATATAATCTGAAATACCCTGTACCCTAGCAGCAAGCTGATCCACATGAGAAACTAACTCCTGAACACTCATGTTATTACTAGGTTCCGCAGCCACCCAGAGATTAAGAGGGAGGAACAGACCAAACAGGCTAAGGAAAAAAAAATGGCTCAAAATCTTTCCTCCCTTCTTCTGAGATGCAATTAACTCATTGTTGGCCAGTTGTACTGTTATGATCTGGTGGCCTTGGAGCAGCATGAGACGTACTCTGGAGAAGGTGGAACCTGTACTGACCACAAACCCTGAACTTAACAGCGCAACTAGAAGTAGCCGTGGGGGGTACCTAACACTCCCTAGACCCCTCGACACAGCCTAAGAACTAACTACCCCTGAAGACAGAAACAGGAAACCTATCTTGCCTCAGAGAAAATCCCCAAAGGAAAGACAGCCCCCCACAAATATTGACTGTGAGAGGAGAGGGAAATAACATACGCAGAAATGAAATCAGGATCTAGCATAGGAGGCCATACTAGCTAAAAAGAAAGAATAGAACAGAGTACTATGTGGTCAGTATTAAAACACTAGAAAATATCCACCACAGAAAATACAAAACACCACATCTGACTAAAGACATGGAGGGTATATCTGCATCTCCAGAGAAATAGCTAGGCTGCAAAAAATCCTTCACAGACTAAGCTGGACAAGACAAAAACATGAAAATGCACAGAATTATAAGGTCCACAGCAGGTGGACAGCAAAAACAAAGCCAGAACTTATCTTTGAAGAAAAGCACAGCAAACAGGAGAGACCAGAAGAGATGTGAATCCTCCAAAAACAATGGACAACTGGCACTGACTAAAGGATCAAGCAAGGCTATATAGCCCAGCCCAAATTGCAAAAAATAGATACACCTGATAAATGCTGCGATCCAACTACCGCAGCACTACCACTCATAACCACCGGAGGGAGCCCAAGAGCAGAATTCACAACAAGAGACCCTGTAAAAAGGCTCGAGCTACCTGTCGTACGGGTAGTGTCCTACCAACCTTGAGGACAGAGAGAACACGTGAGGACCTTGTGAGAGGCTTAAGGCAGCAAGGGGCTACACCACAGGATGGAAGGCTTCTAACCCCACCTGGTAAGGGGACTCTCAACTTGCTTCCAAGCCGGCCGGGCCATTGGCACCTGTGATCTGCTACCCTGGACTGTGGCTGCCTGAATCCTTCAGTAAACCAGGTAAAGAGACTGCAAACCTGTGACCTCCGGTTCTTACTACATCATTCACCATCTCTATCTACACACCAGGAGCCCTGGGGACACAGCTTCACCTGTGGGAAGCCATACCATCTCTGCTGCCACAACATCACCCCAGAGGACCCCTTTAAGCAGCGTCAGTCACCTCTGACTGAGAACCACAGGTGGCATCACGAACACAAACTTTATCCACATAATCCCCTTTAAAGAAATCTCCCTTTTACTTGGGCACCCAGGGCCACAGACTGGGTCACCGCTGCCGTGACTCATCCCTTTAAGTACCGGAACCGGTACCGACTACCCCACGGCCCTGGTTGGCGTTCCATTTCCATTCTTTGCAATTACGATTAGGGTTGGGGACGAGGTCCAGCATAGGGTTGTGTTGGGGTTAGGGTTGTGTTAGGGTTGGAGTTAGAATTGTTTTTTTTTTCAAGTAAAAAAAACGTGATGACGATCTGACAGCTAGGGTTGAGCACAAGTGCTCGCTACTTGAGTTTGCTTTGGGTGCTTGGGTATGTACTGAGTATCGCGGATCCCTGCATTTTTTTGGGTGTCTAACAGCAGGGGCAGGGACTCCAGCATGTCACTTGAGCACCAGCGATATCACTTGCACTCAACACTAATGATGCAAATTCTGTGTAGTACCTGTGGGTTCAAAATGCTCACTATACCCCTGGATAAAATCCTTAAGGTGAGGAGTGTAGTTTCCAATATGGGGTCACTTGTGGGAAGTTTCCACTGTTTAGGCAAATCGGGGGCTCTCCAATTACAACATGGAGCCCAACATCGATTCCAGACAATTTTGCGTTCAAAAAGTCAAACGGTGCTCCTTCCCTTCTGAGCCCTGCCATTCTCCCAAACTGTAGTATTCCCCCATGTATGGGGTATTGGCGTACTCAGGAGAAATTGCACAACAAATTTTGTGGTCCATTTTTTTCTCCTGTTACCGTTGTGAAAATAAAAAAAAAGTTTGGGTCTAAAGTAAATTTTTGGTGAAAAAAGTTAAATGTTAATTTTTGCCTTCCACATTGCTTCAATTCTTGTGAAACACATAAAGGGTTAATAAACTTCTTGAATGTGGTTTTGAGCACCTTGAGGGGTGCAGTTTTTAGAACGATGTCACTTTTGCGTATTTTCAAAATTAGCTTGATAACTAAGGGGTTAATTCCTGCCCATAGTGACCCTTAGCAAAAATAAGTCTGTAGTGTCATCAGTCACTAGCATGGATCAATTTGTGAATTTATTAATTTATCAAATCAACATGTGCTACCATGAGGGCATATGGCAGGTTTATACTTAGCCATTCTCAAAAGATTGAGTTTGGGAACCCCCTCAACCATGCAAAGTAATTTCGGCATCTGGACCTGCATTTTATAAAGGACTACATCCGAAGAACAGGAAAACATGTTGATATGGGCCATGAATTATTACAGAGTGCGGTGACTGAAGGCATGTTATATAGATAATAGTACATGGGGCTAGCATGTAGCACAGAAGTCTACAGAATCAAGATTTCTCATAATATAACAATCATTTAGAATTCTTCCATGTGTTAGATCCTGATTCTCATTTTCAGTCATGCTTGCACATCTACCGCTTACTTCGGGGCTGGTGTACAAGGCACCAGATGGTAAGTGAGTGTGAATGGGATATAGTTTTAATTACTGCAGATTGCAAGCAGCACTATAGAGTGGGAAACAGAGATGCTGTGCTGGTGCCAGTGGAGGGGTTCTCATTTATCTAGCAGAAAAAAACCCACATAGACTGGTGAATGGCCATAACACGATGCATACTGACAGAAAGGCAACAATCAATAATTACTCACTGATTGCTACATTATAGCTGGATCTCACGAAAGGGAAAGAAGATATTATTGTGGTCTAATTGGGCTTAATGCACGAAAGAACAGAGCAGAATTAAAATGAATGTTCTACTTTGCATAAAACCAAGTATTACTTGTCTTGACTTACCATTTGACTTACATGATGCAATTAAGTAACAGCGAGGCTGATTTAGTAGCGGCTAATAGTAGGAAAATATAGACATGCAGATCATGTGCGCAAGTTTACCTTGTTTAAAGAGAATTGCCAGGTTTTTGTTGCCTCGTCTGAGAGCTGCATATACTGGGGATGGAAACTTCGATTTCAGCCCTTACTCCTGCACAGGGGCCCACCGGGAGATACATCTTTTCCCCAATGGGCCAGTCCGAGCCTGTAATTAGAGTTATTAACATAGGGATACCAGGAAACAGGGGCAATGGCAATTATCTTTGGCCTCCATAGAAATACTTAAAATGGAGCCCCACACCACGGTGACTTCAGCTAGTTATTACCAGCTATAAGTACAGAACATGAAAAAATACAGAGTTGATTGTTCTCTTTTCTGTATTATGTGCCTTAAAGGGAATCTGTCATCAGGTTTTTGCTACCTCATTTGAGAGTAGCATAACAAAGTAAAAGAGACCCTGATTGCAACGATGTATCACTTAGTTTACTGGGTGCATCAGTTGTGACCAATCAGAAATTTTAGTTGTAGCATGTGGCTTTGTCCCGATGAAGAAGTCTATGAACTTTGAAATGCGTTGACTAATAAAGCTACACTTTGCCGCACATCGCCTTCTGGACTCCTTTTTCATCATATGGTGTTTTTGACAGCAGAGAAAAATATCCATCCTCCATGTTTTTCCTGTGCTTGGATTTATTCTTTGATCTCCAGCAGCCGTTTCTCTGAGCTTTCTATGGTGTTGTGGTCCCACAACCCTGCCAGGTGAGCACATAACCTGCACCTATTGTTCTTATATCATCTATCTAGTTAAGACTCTATTTTGCGCTATTGTTTTCCAGTTTTCTCCCATTAGATGTAGCAGAGCTCAGAAATCTAACTTCGCCCACAGCAGACTTAGTATGTACATTGTCTATTGACAGTGAACTGCATATCACAGGAGAGGGCGTGGTCAGACCTGAGCTCACATGCCCTGTGGTTCAAACGGTGATAATCTCCCGATCATAAAACATTACCTTACATACTTGTGTATAAGCCGAGTTTTTCAGCACATTTTTTTGTGCTGAAAATGCCCCCCTCCGCTTAAACATGAGTCAATGTCCCAGAAGAAGGCGGGGGAAGGGGGAGCGGCAGAGTAGTGGGTCATAGGAGGCAGGAGCTGGCGGCTGCGGCTAAAGCCTGTGCCCACTGCTAAAGAGAAATGAACATTCACTGCACTGGCAATTAATATTCATTTCTCTTATAGCGTGCACAGTTACAACTGCAGCCGCCAGCTTCCAGCAGCTGCCGGGCTTCCATGGGTGCCCGCTCATTAAGGTAATGAATATTCATCTCTCTCCACTCCCATAGGCGTGGAGAGAGGTGAATATTCATTACCTTATTTAGCGGGGACATGTGATCGCTCGGCTGGAAGAGCTGCTGGCACCGGAACAATAAACAGTGAGGGTGCACAGGAAGGTAAGTAGGATGGTTTTTTTTTATTTTTTTTTATAGGGATGAGGAACCATGCATACAAGACAGGGATGGGGAGCCATGGAAACAATGACAGGGATGGGGAGCTATGCATACAAGGACAGGGATAGGTAACCATGCAGACAAGAACAGGGATTGGGAGCCATGCACACAAGGACAGAGATGGGGAGCCATGCATACAAGGACAGGGATTGGGAGCCATGCATACAAGGACAGAGATGGGGAGCCATGCATACAAGGATAGTGATGGGAGCCATGCATATAAGGATAGGGATGGGAGCCATGAATACAAGGATAGGGATGGGGAGCCATGCATGCAAGGATACGGATGGGAGCCTTGCAGACAAGGACAGGGATGGGGAGCCATACATACAAGGATAGGGATGGGAGCCATGCATGCAAGGACATAGATGGGGAGCCATGCATACCAGAACAGGGATGGGGAGCCATGCATATAAGGATAGGGATGGGAGCCACGCATACAAGGATAGGGATGGGAGCCATGCATTCAAGGACAGGGATGGGGAGTCATGCATACAAGGACAGGGATGGGGAGCCATGCAGACAAGGACAGGGATGCAGAGCCATGCAGACAAGGACAGGGATGCGGAGCCATGGAGGCAATGACAGGGATGGGGAGCCATGCATACAAGGACAGAGATGGGGAGCCATGCATACAAGGACAGGGATGGGGAGCCATGCATACAAGGACAGGGATGGGGAGCCATGGAGGCAATGACAGGGATGGGGAGTTATGCATACAAGGACAGGGATGGGGAGCCATGCAGACAAGGACAGGGATGGGGAGCCATGGAGACAATGACAGGGATGGGGAGCTATGCATACAAGGACAGGGATGGGGAGCCATGCAGACAAGAACAGGGATGGGGAGCCATGCATACAAGGACAGAGATGGGGAGCCATGCATACAAGGACAGGGATGGGGAGCCATGTAGACAAGGACAGGGATGCGGAGCCATGGAGGAAATGACAGGGATGGGGAGCTATGCATACAAGGACAGAGATGGGGAGCCATGCATACAAGGACAGGGATGGGGAGCCATGCATACAAAGACAGGGATGGGGAGCCATGGAGGCAATGACAGGGATGGGGAGCTATGCATACAAGGATAGGGATGGAGAGCCATGCAGACAAGGACAGGGATGGGGAGCCATGGAGACAATGACAGGGATGGGGAGCTATGCATACAAGGACAGGGATGGGGAGCCATGCATACAAGGACAGGGATGGGGAGCCATGCAGACAAGGACAGGGATGGGGAGACATGCATACAAGGACAGGGATGGGGAGCCATGCAGACAAGGACAGGGATGGGGAGACATGCAGACAAGATGGGGATGAGGAGCCATGCATACAAGGATGGAGATGAGGAACCATGCAGACAAGGATACCAGGCTTATACTAGAGTCAATACGTTTTTCCAGTTTTTCATGGCAAAATTAGGCGCCTCGGCTTATACTCGGGTTGGCTTATACACAAGTATATACGATAATTGTAAAACAAAAGCACACAGCCTAATAAGTAATGCATCACTAAAATTTGTGTCTCAGCCCCTACCTCATGCTATCCTCAGATTACATAGCAAATTGCTGCTGACTAATTCACAGTAATGGTGAATTGATATGTGGCATTTCTGTAACTGTCTCATTAATTTGATTTACAGAAATTACAAAAATCCATAAACTTCAAACTAAACCAACTACACGCAGATAAATTAAAAATATTTTTACCGTCTTTTGTGACAGAATCCACCCTTAAAGTGAACTTAGCAACTGCCATAAATGTTTTTTTTCCAGTCAATGTACATTAATTTGCCGCAGTTTTTCTTTTTTTCCTGTGCCTCTTTATTCCTGAGATATGGCCTCCTTTTCCCTCTATGTAAATGTAGTATTTTCACTAAGGGAGTGTGGTACACGTAGTAGTCTTCTTGAGGACAACGCCCAGTTGGTAAAATGAAAAGATTTATATATCGGGAAAAGGGGGCTATATCTCAGGAATAGAGACGGGAAGAAAGAAAAGAAAAACATCAGAAAATTCGGAACAGTAACATTTACCCCAGATTGAAAAATACTTTGGCCAGTAATGGATCGTCTTACTAATACTCCTTGTCCCCTTCCAATGGCAGAAGTGAGCAGGTGAGATTTCTACATGACAGTGTACAGAGAGACATTGAATTGTATTGTGTAACTGTAGCCTTACTCCTAATGTTTTATACTGGTGATTTTTTTTTTAACGATAGACTCCCTTTAAACACAACAAATGGTTCTGTCTACAGTCCAGGATTATTCCATGAAATAACCTCCAAAATGTAAAGGAAAATTAGAATTTACATTTAGAAAGCCAATGAGCAAAGGAATTGATGAAAATGAATATATTATCTGTACAGCGCTGCATAATATGTTGGTGCTAATTAATAAGGGTAGTTCAAAGCAATTAAATCCTTGGGAACAAACAAGTTATAGAATTACATATAAATGTTTTTTATCTCCCGTCATAACGCAAAAAAACAATTTGGAGAAAGTTGAAACCAGTTTTATTTCACGCAAGGCAATCCACTGGTGTATATTTCCAATGAAAATGGTGGTTGGAAGTAATTTAATCCTTCATTGCGGCCTATAACTGCGGTTTTGTTCCTTACGTCTTTGGCAGTATCGCGTCGCCTAATGGTGTCACCGGTTGGATGTTGCTTCTCTCCCTCTCCTCTCCGTGTTCTTCTCCTCCACTTTCTGTCTCTCTCGCCTTCTGTGTTCATTTCTCTCTTGTTCTGCAGGAGGGGCAGTGTCACGCTAATGAGTGTTTTAGCTATTCATTTGTTTTACTTCCAGCCCGTAATGAATTAAAAGGCGGGGGGACTTTGGAGACCGATTTTTAATACAAACTCCCCTCCTGGTGCCGACCCCGACCGTCAGCGCCTTGCCCGTTACTACGGCAACCACAGGCATTTTCATGCAAATTGGCTGCTCTATGGATGAGATGGTGTCGGAGCATCCTACAACTAATCATGATAAAATTAGTTTCACTATATTTAAATGACTCTACCTAATGTATTATATCCATATGCATGAAATTGCTTCGGCTAATGCTCTGCATAAAATAGCAAAGACGTTGCAAATTACCATATCGCCGGCCCTAAAACAGGTTGCCATAAAGAAGCCCCCACCCCCACTTACAGGATTTTTATTAAATGACTCACCCCAAGGCATTTATTAGACATGCTGCAATGGGAAAATTCACATGTAACCCCCAACTTATTCTATAGGAAGTCTGCATGCTTCAGGCAGTGCAAGGGGTTAATTATTATACTGTTTGCTTTATAATTCCAGCATCAAACCAAGGCCTTATAGTCCTCATAACCAATGTGATTCATAGGCTACATAGCAATTTAACAGGGATGCTGAAGTATAGCTTGTAGCTCCTGGTCAATCAGGGTCTAAAATATTTAGCTTGGCCCCTAACTCAAGTCATGATGGTGCCACATAATGTCTTCTTTGGAGACTGCTTAGTGAGACACCTCTGTTCCGCATCATTATATGTACCATGGCATGTCATTTAGTCTCCGCAACCACTACTGAAGGCCATACTTGCCCTTCAGAGATTTTGTTTTCCCTTATTAACACCTAACACCACCCCCTTATTAGAACACCCTCCTCATCTATTTGTCACACTCCCAGAATGTGCTTTTACAAACTAAGTCTTATGGTGGAGAAGGTGGAGTTATGACTGTTTCGGGGGGAATCTCTGCTCAGTGTTCTTTCCATAAAGTGAGCATTACAGAGGGAAAGGGAGTGCACTGTCACTATGTATTGAGAAGAATAATGCAAAGTAAGAAGGGTGCTCATACTGAGAGCATACGTCATAATGGACAACCGTCACATGTTCAGTAGAGCAGGGACTAGACTAGGGCCAGAAATGGGAGTCACTGGTGACACTTAATTTTCAGGGTGGGGATGGAGGCTGTGGCAGTGACCTGATGATGTCCCATTTGAGTATTCCAGCATGCACTGAGGATACTATTATTTATTTATTATTCTTTGCTTATATAATGCCATATTATTCCGCAGCGCTTTACAGACATTATCATCACTGTCCCCATTGGGGCTCACTATCTAAATTTCCTATCAGCATGTCATTAGGAAATGGAAGGAAACCTGAAAACCCAGAGTGAACCCAGGTAAACACTGGGAGAACATGTAAGAGGGTGAACTGTAGTCCCACTGAGAGGGCACTAGGACCCTGTGGTTTTTGCCTGTTGCAGCAGAAGACAGACCGTGCAAAACTCCCAGAGACAATGTGTGCTGGGGGGTGGGGTCTAGTGTCTCGTGTGTAAAGTGAAACTAGGAAGTGAGAGCTGAGAGAGAAAAGGCGGGAAGCAAAGGAGAAGCTGCTGTGAGATCTTAAAAAGAGACTGTGTGTGGATTTACTGCAAGTGTTTTTGGAGGAAAAGAAGCTTTTGAGAGACTTTTTGTTGCTAACGTTCCCCTGGAGAAGAGCTAACCTTTTGTTTAACTCTGTGAGAGACTTGTGTTGCTAACGTTTCCTGGAGAGTAGCTAACCCTTTATCTAAGAAAAGACTGAGACTTTACTAAGAACCCAGTACGAATTTGGAAGTCTGTGGATTCCCTGTGCATTGAGTTGAGAAACAAGTCTGGACAGACTGCTGATACAGAGACGGACGAATTGTCGTGGAAGCATTCCTAGGAGCTACAGAAGCAGAGACAACATCGTGAGACCACTAACTAAGTCCCCGGCGTTTGGGCTCGGCATCGGCCGACAAGACAAGAGGAGCTTGCTGTAACTTATTGGCGCTGAAGATATGGACTGGCTGCAGCCTGTGCGGATTCCTGCCTGAGAGGAAATCTATCTCAGGATACGGTACCATAGTTATAGATACCCGGGTATCTCTGCTCAGAGTTTTAAATTGTTACTTTAGAGGTGTATCTTATATTAGAGTTGTGTAAGTTATACTCAGTGTGCCATTCCAGGGGCTCCCTTTATAACACTACATTCAATTTACACTTGTTCCTGTTTTTAGTTGCCTGTTAGGTAAATTTCTTACTAGTCTGTTGTAGTATACAGTTCTCAGGAGACCTTGGAGTGGCACAGTGATTTCAGCTGCTGCTGAGCTAGTGTATCTTTGGGGTGCATCTGCCTTAATATTCTCCATATTACCTTAATTATTTTGCCTTTGAGTAAATACCGTTGGAGATTTCTGCCTTGGTCTTGGTTGGTGACTCACTGGATCTTATTCGGACCTCTGGTCATTACAAACATACAAACTCCTTGCAGATGTTGTCTTTGGTGGGATTTGAAGCCAGGACTCCAGTGCTGCAAAGCAACAGTGTTGACTACTCAAACAAGGTGTCATCAAAACGGAAACGGGTAGAAATAAAAACAGTTAGATTAGAGAAGGAAGGGTAGGGACTTTTTAATTAAACCATGCTAGAAAAACTATTTTATTATCAAAATAAATAGAGAGACATTTAGAATGAAAATATTAATTTCAGACCACCCCTTTAATTACACAAACCTCCATTTCCACTGAATGCCACAAAATATCCTTCTTACATCATTTCAGTGATCTCATTAGCTCAGGAAAAAGTGTTCATTGTGTGTTCAGTTCAACATGGAAAATTTGGTAAAAGGCAGCTAAGGCTACGTTCACATTTGCGTTGTGCGATGTTGCGTCGGAGACGCAACGCACAACGCAAACAAAAATGCAACAAAACGCACGCTAAAACGCAGCGTTTGCGATGCATGCGTCCTTTTTTGCCGAATTTTGGACGTAAAAAAAAATGCAACTTGCTGCGTTTGCGGCAGAAAAAACGCATGCGTCGCAAAACGCAGCACAACGCATGTCCATGCGCCCCCCATGTTAAATATAGGGGAGCATGGCGCATGCGTCACCGCGGCTGCGCCCGACGCAGCCCGGCAGAACGCTAATGTGAACGTAGCCTAATATCACTCTGTTATGCTGATTGAATTTTCAGATGAGACGTGTCATCTTAGAAGGTGGGCTAGTGCTTGACATCATTGTTTTCTTCTGGTAATCGTGGTTACTTTCAAGGAAAATGGTGCAGTCATCGTTGCTGTGCATTAAAAGGGCTCTACAGGCAAGAACATTGCTCTTTGTAAAATTGCCCCTAAATCATCCATTTATCGGATCATCAACAACTTCAAGGACAGAGGTTCAATTGCTGTGAAAAAAAGGCTTAAAAGGGCATTCCCATCTCCAAGATCCTATCCCAATATGTAGTAGATATAATAATAATCATATTAGCAAGTTGTCACTATCCATGTTTGGATCTGCAGCAGATCTGATTTCCCTCTGATAAAAACCTTTTTTACTTTCTGGTCATCAGTGGTTAATGCAGTCCCTTCCCCTCCCTGGTGGCCGCTGGTGCTTATGCATTGCATTGCATTGCAGCTGATGTTGGTGGTGACCACTCCCACCATCCTTCATAAGGTCACCTGCTGATGCATCAGCTGACTGTTGGTTATACAGGTCATTCTAGAGATCAACCAAGCAGGTGGATGGAGTTTTCTGAGTGCAGTGGTTCTTCTGCTGAATATTCATACCTGGTGCATTACTCTGCTGTACTGTGCATTGCAGCTAAGAAAGCTAAGTGTGGTGTTATTGTTTCTTTGTCCCTTTGTTGTCTTTATCTTCCCCTGTGTTGTATTAGTGTAGTGGTGAGACCAGTGCTCTCGCCTGCCAATTCCCTACTTAGGGATAGGTGCAGGACAAGCGAGGGCTTAGGTATCCTGCTCAGCGACAGGTTGAAAAAACCTGTATAGGGACATCAGGGAGATCAGGGCACATCCCAAGAGAGTGCAGGAACTTATAAGGGTTAAAATTTGACCAGTGATTTCTCATTTTTCCAACACAATTTGCAAAACCATTTTTTTAGGGACCACCTCGCATTTGAAGTGACTTTGGGGGGGTCAATATAACAGAAAATACCCAAAAGTGACACTATTCTAAAAACTGCACCTCTCAAGATGCTCAAAACCACATTCAAGAAGTTTATTAACTATTAACCCTTCAGATGCTTCACGAGAAATAAAGCAATGTGGAAGGAAAAAATGAACATTTTACTTTTTTTTTTACAAAAAATTTGGAACCATTTTTTTTATTTTCACAAGGGTATCAGGAGAAAATGGACCACAAAATTTGTTGTGCAATTTCTCATGAGTATGGTAATACCCCATATGTGGGGAAAAGCCACTGTTTGGGTGCATGGCAGGGCTCAGAAGAGAGGAAGCACCGTTTGACTTTTTGAACACAAAATTGGCTGGAATCAATAGTGGCACCATGTCGCGTTTTGAGACCCCCTCATGTACCTAAACAGTGGAAACCCCCCAATTCTAACTCCAACCCTAACCTCAACACACCCCTAACCCTAATCTCAACCCTAACCATAACTCTAACCACAACCCTAACCCCAACACACCCCTAACCCTAATCCCAACCGTAACCCTCACCACAAACCTAACCCTAACACACCCCTAATCCCAACCCTAACCGTAATCCCAACCCTAGCCTAGCCCTAACCTCAGCACAACTCATTTTAGCCCAACCCTAACCCAAACTTTAGCCCATCTCGCTTTAGCCCAACTCACTTTAGCCCAACTCTAGCCCTAATGAAAATAAATATATATTTTTTATTTTATTATTTTCCCTAACTAAGTGGGTGATAAAGGTTGGTTTTATTTACTATTTTTTATATTTTTATCACTGTGATAGGGTCTATCACAGTGATCAAAATGAACCAATAGCAAAAATTTCCTATTGTTGCCGGGTGCCGGCTGGCAGATCTCGGATGGTGCACTGCGCATGCGCCCGCCATTTTCTCTCGGAAGAAGATGCTGGCGGCCTGGGGGACTTCGTGGGGGCATGCAGGGACACGAGAGGTACCGGGGGGGTGATCGGTGGACCCTATTTCTCTCAAAATCATATCAGAGGAGAAATTAAATGGAAAATCAGACTTTTTTTTTGCGGTCGCTGTTATAGCATTAATAACGGCGATCGCAATACCAGGGATGGTAAAAACCGACCCGAATCATGATCTCTGGGGTCTTAGCTACACCCGATAGTCGAGACCCCGGTGAAATTCCGATGCTGTGGGGCGTTATACACTTAAACCTCAGTGACATTAAAAAGCAGCGCTGTGGTTTAGGTACCCTTAACTGCCGCCGTTAAAAGGCGTATCAGTGGTCATTAAGGGGTTAAGTGTGCCCAAGAAAGTCCAGCAAGTGTCAGGACCTTCTCCTAACAAGGATTGAGGATCAGTGCAGAGCTTTCTCATGAAAACAACAAGGTGTCAGTGCATCTGCACACAGTGTGGCAAAGGCTTTTTGAGGCTTTTCTGGTGGCAATAAAGGTAGCAAAAAAGCCAATTCTTTTCCCAAAAAATTAAAGGATAGACTGTCATTCTTCAGGAAGTACAGGGATTGAACTGCAGAGGACTGGGGTAAAGTTATTTTCTCTGATGAAGCCTCCTTCATACTTTTTTAGACACCTGGAAGAATGATTGTGCAGAGAAGAAAAGGTGAGTGCCATCATGAGTCCTGTGTGTGCCCAGGGCCGCCATCAGGGCATTACTGCCCTGACTGCTGTATGGGGTCCAATGAGCAGCAGTACACAGGGGGGCCCACAGGGCCCCACCTCTTGTGCTTTTGCTCACCGGGCTCCATCGTGCACTAATGTGCTGTGCACTGTGGGCCTGCAGCACACACGTCGGTACCGGGACCCGAGAGCTTTCTCGGAGCTGTGCACAACCGTCTTACCGTGACTTCCTCTGCCCTCCCTGGACTGCTAGTCAGGTGACGGCGCATACGCGATGACGTCATCGCATACGTGCCGACATGTACGAGGACACTGTGACCAGACCTGTTGGAGTTCGCTTATGAGGTAAGTATGTAAAATGTTTTTTTTCTTTATCAAATAATTAAATGGGTGAGGAGGGGATGATGGGGGACTGCACATGATGAAGGGAGGGCTGCAAATGATGAAGGGGTGGCTGCAAATGGTGAAGGGGCTGCACAAGATGAAGGGGGGCTGCAAATGATAATGGGGGCTGCAAATGATGGAGGGAGTCTGCAAATGATGGAGGGCCCTAATATGCGTCTATGGGAGTGAGGGGGGGAGAGGGAAAAGTTGGAGCTTGACATGAATGGAAGGGGACTGCACATGATGAATGGAGGGAGACTGCGCATAATGAAGTGGGGGAGTGGATTGCATATGAACGGAAGGGGACTGCAAATGATGACCGGGGGGGGGGACTGCACATGATGAAGTGGGAGAGGGGGACTGCACATGATTAAGTGGGGGAGAATGGGGGACTGCAAATGATGAAGTGAGGGGAAAGGGATAGTGAATGATGAAGTGAGGGGGAGGGGGACTGCAAATGATGAAGTGAGGCAGATGGGGGACTGCAAATAATGAATTGAGGGTGGGGGACGGAGACAGCAAATGAATTGAAGGTGGGAGACGGGGAGGGAAAATGAGGACCTGGGGGAGAGCAAATAATGATGAATATTGAGGGTGGTGGGAGTAAATTATGTATTGAATGTGGGGGGAGAGCAGTTGATAATGAATAGAGGATGGGGTGGGAGAGAGAGAAGACATGACAATGAATTGGGGCTGAAGGGGCATGTAAATATAATGAATCAGTGCAGCGGGTGGCACATAGTGGGGGGATTTGAGGATGCAGTGACTGGTAATGAATTGGAGGAAAGAGTACAGGGGCTAATTAATGTATATATTTATTAGGTGGGAAAATGGCTAGTTATAGTTGGTGGGGGTGCAGTGGTGGGTTATAATTTATGTTTGGAATGGCAGGTTGCATAATAACTAATTATATATTAATGGTGGGTGCACGTCTGTATTTAGCTGTGTAGTGTAGAAGAAAGGGAAAAAGTGGAGGATGTGCTCTGGAAGCAGTGCTCTAGGTAACTATCTGTTATTTTATGCAGAGATGAGTCCTGGCTGGAAGAAATGATGGAGGTCTGCGCTGCATGAAAAAGAAAAGCAAAGATTAAGGACTTCAGCTAGAGATGTCACTGGTGAGTCAGTGTGTTACCTGTACACTTACACTATACACTATATGCAGAGCTCCTGTGTATATTGACACTGGTGATCACTGTACTACCTATACACTATATACAGAGCTCCTGTGTATATTGTCACTGGTGATCACTGTATTACCTGTACACTGACACTATATACAGAGATCCTATGTATGATGTCACTGGTGATCACTGTATTACCTGTACACTATATACAGAGCTCCTGTGTATAATGCCACTGGTGATCTTTGTATTACCTGTTCACTGACACAATATACAAAGATCCTGTGTATGATATCACTGGTGATCACCGTATTGCCTGTACACTGACACTATATACAGAGCTCCTGTGTATAATGTCACCAGTGGTCACTGTAATACCTGTACACTGACACTATTTACAGAGCTCCTGTGTATAATGTCACTAGTTATCACTGTATTACCTGTACACTGACACTATATATAGATCTCCTGTGTGTAATGTCACTGGTGGTCACTGTATTACCTGTACACTATATACAGAGCTCCTGTGTATATTGTCACTGGTGATCACTGTATTACTTGTTCACTGACACTATATGCAGAGCTCCGGTGTATATTGTCACTAGTGATCACTGTATTATCTGTAGACTGACACTATATACAGAGCTCCTGTGTATAATTACATTAGTATTGTATTTTTTTTATTAATCCTCAGTATTGTAGTATTCGGTCACTATGTGATGGTAATATGGTCTGGTCATGGTGTGGCGGTATTTGTCCCCTATGTGTGGTATTATTTGGTCACTACGCCATGGTAATATGTGGTCTGGTCATGGTGTGGAGATATTTCTTCCTTGTATGTGGTAGTATTCAGTCACTATGCCATGGTAATATGTGATCTGGTCATGGTGTGACGGTATTTGTTCCTTATATGTGGTATTAATGGTCATTCTAAAAAAAATGTGACTCATTCCCTTAAAGAAAAATAAATAAAAATATACCTAAAAAGAGTATTGGATGTATTAAGAAATATAATAGGTTAGCGTAGAGTAGAGCCCGGCCAAAAGAGTCTACCTTGTTGTGGTGGCGGCTTAAAAATTCTTTTGGCCAAAAACAAAAGCTGCTGGCTATTTATGTGATATGGTGTTTGATGGAAGCTGTTAATATCAAATTGGTGAGGATGTGGTGCAGAAGATGAGTTTTTCCAAGAGTGGACAGTAGGTCTGTGGAAGGTTAGAGATGTGGAGGCGGAGCTGGGGTGGAGCCTAGGCGGATTCTCAACAGGGCCCGAAAACTTTGCCAGTATGGGGCCTTGAAATTCCTGGTGGCAGCCTTGTGTGTGCCAACACTAAGCATCCTAAAGCCACTCATGTTGGGGTTACTTCGGGAATGGGCTCACTCACAATTTTGTCTAATAAGACTGTCATGGATATGTAAGCAGGTGATCTGAATGCAACAGCGGAAACAACAGGTGAGAACAAGAATTTACTTTATTCACTTAAACGGATTATATGGGGAAAGGGTATTGTTAAAGGCAAATCACACAGGAATAATATTCACAGACTTACTGGCAAAACAATTATATAGATTGAGATATGTTGGTTAGTATATAGCTCGGGGTCTACAGTCCAACTTAGTTATAGTGAGGAGGGGGCAAATACTGTATTTAGCAGGAACAGTCATTAGGAACATCCGGGTCCTGACAAGGGCCGCTGTTCCGTCTCACTAGCCACGTGATTTTCTAACCAATTCTATCACCGCTCTCTTGTCCACCTTAGCGTCAGCTGGACCCCATCTGGCCTGCAGCCTTCCCCCTGCCACGTCCGGTACCATAAGTCTGTGCTGAAAGTGATGGCCCGTCTCACACGTCTTCCTCAATCACCAGCCCAGGCTCGAGTCTCACAAGTGTCTCCTTGGTCATTATTGATGGGGGCGTCGTTTGGGTCTTCGGAGCTTGACAGTCAGCGGGTGAAGTATGGACCTTGTCTGGTGTAGCTCTGGCCTTCAGTGCTTGACTGTCGTCTAAGTCTGGGTTTTGCTGGTACACGCAGTTGCGGCCTACTGTCTCGGCCGATGGAGCTGCAGCGGGAGCACCTGCTACTTCCCTTGGCCCCAAATCTGCTCCTGTTTTGGCGCTCTGGTCTTTTATACCGAAGGCTGATTCTGTCACAGTCACCTGACCTGGAGAACTGTCTAATTCTGTCTCTCCTGTAACTTTTCTCCTTCGGATCAGTTCTGCGGGGTTTTGTTCAGGCTGGAAGCCTCAAGGCGTTGCAGCATTTTATCTTCTGGGCTCTATTCTTCTAGAAATAAACAATGGGATCTAAACATCCTCCTAGAGCAGCTTCTCCCAATGATCCAGGAGTAATTTGGTGATGAACAATGCTTTTTCTAGAATGATGGAGTGCCATGTCACAAGCCAAAGTGATAACTAAGTGGTTCAGTGAACAAAACATTAAAATGTTGGGTCCATAGCCAGGAAACTCCATAGATCTCAATCCTATTGATAATCTGTGGTCCTCAAAAAGTGGATGGACAAACAAAAATTATGATAAACTCTAAGCACTGATTAGGTAAGAATGGGTTGCAATTGATCAGGATTTGGCCAGGAATATGATATCCAGCATACCATATCTTGAAAAATATTTTTTTTTTCAGCAATGGAGTCTTACATGGTGAGTGTGCATACAGGCCATGGAAGTTGAGTGCATTACTTATTGGTTTCTTTGAAACAATTGTACCTCTTGATTCCAGCTCTTTATGTAGTTCTCCACAGTTGGCAGTTGGCTGTTGGACAACTCTTTTGATAATTCTTTTCACTCCTCTGTTTGAAATCTTGCAGGGAGCACATGGCCACGGCTGGTTTATGGTGAAATGATGTTCTTTCCACTTCCAGATTATGGCCGCAACAGTGCTCACTAGAACCTACAGTAGTTTAAATATTCTTCTGTAACCAAAGCCATCAGTATGTTTTGCGACAATAAGATTGCAAATGTCTTGAGACAGCTCACTGGTTTACTCATTATGAGATATTTCTTGTGTGGCACCTTGGTAATGAGACACCTTTTTATAGGCCATCAGTTGAGCCAGCAGATATTATTTTTCACTAAGTGGCAGGATTGCTTTCTAATTACTGATAGATTTCACCTGGTGTCATAATGTCCCATAGCTTTTTGCCCTCTTTTCATGTGTTCAATACTTTTTCCCTGTGTCATTTCTCCTTATTGCACATAACTTAATTAATGGACATCTTTGGTTTGATTCCTTTGCCTGTGTGGATTGGATATGTTGGTACTGACATCTGGTAAGAATTTCATGCCACTAGCACCTTTAGAAATATATTTACTTAGAAAATTGGTGACATGTTCAATATTTATTTCACCCGCTGTATATTCAGTTACAACAATTTGGGCTAAGGGGACACCACAGCTCAGTACACTATATAGGGGCAGTTTTTTGAGTAATGCAGTTCAGATCCAATTGATGTGATCGGTAACTTAATTGCAGAACCTAAGAACAGCCACCATGCAGTATATAGAGCTTTGGTGTTCAATCTCACTACACTGTTTATTTCTGACCAGTATGGGATTAGCTAATAACTTGTCAGTGGTGGTTCGGGTGTCAGACCCCCACTGATCTGATCTTGTTACCTATACTTATCTAATTCCATGTCCAGGGCCGGTTTTAGGCAAAGTGGGGCCCTAGGCAAAAGTTTAAAATGGAGCCCCAAATGCTAACATATCGCACATCACACAGAAGCATTTCAGTTGTATTTCCATGCGTTGAGTTCAGGCCGCTAAACGAGTGTGATTGACAATATTGAAGTCGCTCAACACTTGTTTCCCTGCCTCTTTCCACCGGCTGAGGAATAATGATGGGATAGAACAATCACTAATAGATCTGTCCCCATACAGTATCATGTTATCAGCAGCACATCTGCAGTTTTCACCGGGCGATGTGCTGCTGAGAACAATGATTTTTTTCCTGCATAATACAATCACTCTATGAATATGCAGCATTTTGCTTGTTCAGTATAATACACCCCACAGTCCTCCATATTGTATAATACACACCCCATTTTCCTCGATATAATATAATGTGCCACATAGTTCTCCATATAGTATAATACACTCCCTATAGTCCTCCATATAGTATAATACACTCCCTATAGTCATCCATTTAGAATAATACACTCCTCATAGTCCCCCATATAATATAATACACTCCCTATAGTCCTCCATACAGTATAATACACCCCCTATAGTCCTCCTTATAGTAAAATACAATCCTCAGTTCTCCATGTAGTATAATACACTTCTCAGTCCTCCATATAGTATTATACACTCTCCATAGTCCTCCATATAGTATAATACACTCCTCATAGTCCTCCATATATTAAATTACACTCAGTCCTCCATATAGTATGATATACTACTCAGTCCTCCATATAGTATAATACACTCCTCATAGTCCTCCACATATTAAAATACACTCTTCAGTCCCCCATATAGTCTGATACACTCCTCATAGTGCTCCATATAGTATAATGCTCCCCATAGTCCTCCATGTAGTACAATTCACTTCCCATAGTATAATGCACTACATAGTTCTTCATATAGTATAATGTATACCCCATAGTCCTTGATACAGTATAATGAAGCCCTAATATCGCATAATGCAACCACCCCATAGAGCATATTGTAGCCACTCCACAGAGTATAATGCAGCCACCCCACAGAATATAATGCAGCCGCCTCAGAGTATAATGCAGACGCGCCATACAATATAATGTAGCCCCCATAGAATATAATGCAGACCCCCTCATATAGTATAATGCAGCCCCTCCATAGAATATAATGTACCCCCCACAGAGTATAATGCAGTCCCCCATAGAATATAACGTAACCCCCTCATAAGGTATAATGCAGACCCCCATAGAATATAATGCAGCCCCCTTATATAGTATAATGCAGCCCCCTCATATAGTATACTGCAGCCCCCATAGAATATAATGTAGCCTCCTCCTCGTTCCCTGCGCTGCTTCCGGCTTGTCTCTGGTCTCAGCGGCTGCACTGCCTGGCACACAGTGAGTGCGTGATGAAGTGACGTCATCGCGCACCTACAGTGTCAGAGGGAGAGGGTTATGATGGGAGAGGGAGCATCATCTGACGCTCTCTCCTCCATCATTGAATGCAGCACCTGGGGGGAATCGGTGCCGGGCGGGCCCCCCTGACTTACGGCCCCATAGTGGCTGTGTGGTGTGCCGCTATTAGTGACATGCCACTGACTGGGGGCCCCTGGGGGAGCGGGGGCCCTAGGCAGCTGCCTAGTCTGACTTCCTGCTAACGCTGGCCCAGTCCATGTCAATCCCTTTAATAAGGTTTATGAAGCTGGGTTTTCAAAACTGGAAAACCCCTTTAATTATCTTTTCTTATGGCAAAGGCAGCACTTACTTTGCTGAAAAATAGTATAGCCAAAGGGGTTGCAACTAAGTTTTTTGCTTCTTACAGCACTAAATGTGGACAGTAAAGAGGCATATCATAGTACTTGCACACATAGAGCACATGATGGTTGATGAAAGGAAGTCTGATGGTGGTGTGAATATAGTTATAAAGATCTTGGTTCCAAGAGACCACTAAACCTAAATTATTCTCATGAGAATGGCAAAATATGTAAAGTGGTCACTGGAATGCTCTTTAATAATCCAGTACGGGAAGATCATTCCAGCAACATGTAATTACACGATCTGACAACCTACCATTCAATCAATGATAGCTGATTATTGAGCCATAAAAGATACATGACTTTAGTGTATAGGGTATTTCCTACACAGCTCAGATATGATTGCATATGCATATGGCAGCAGACAGCTGCATAGTACTCCACTGTTTTAAATGCAGCAGCATTCATGTACATTATTAACATGCCGGATAAAACAATATAAAACACAGTCATTTTTAGATTTCGGAATTACAGACAAGAGAACAATTGCCTATGCTGTATCTATGATATATTTCCCAATTGGTGGAATAGGAACAGAGGTTGCTGTAATGCCAGCTATAGCTATGTTGCTTCAGAACTAAAAGCTAAAACTGCAACTCCCTTTCCCTGCTCAAATAAACTGTTAAATGAAAGGGGTTATCTGGTGAAAACAGGTTCATGTCTATCCAAACTTACTGATCGGTAGAGGGCCAAATGCTGAGACCCACTTGGATGACATTAGAGGGTATTTTTAGCACTGACAGGGCACTTTTTAAATTTACTTAACAATGGAGTGGGAGGTTGGATGGCAGACTAATGCTTAATCTCTATGGGGCTGCTGGCAAAAAGCCACATGGACTACTTGGCAGTCCCATAGGAAATGAGAGAGCAGGACTCCCATGCGCTTTGCCGCTCCATTTTAACGGGGATAAAAGTGGCACGTTCAGCCGATCATTGTGGATAGGTGCGTTCACTGGACAAGCCTTTCAACACCTTCCTGACATATTATGTAGTATTACAACTTTATGGGGTCACCATCTTTGATGCAAGCCTAGAAAATGATCTTGCATTTTTGCGGGCAGATAATGGCTTTGATACACAGCCATGATCTACCTCTAACAGGAGAGACAGGAGCTGATCTCCAACTGCTGCCGTTAACTACATAGCTAATGTCTTTTTCAGGTGGGTCCACTTCAAAACTGCCTGAGGCCGGTTTCACACGTCAGTGTCTCCGGTACGTGTGGTGACAGTTTCCTCACGTACCGGAGACACTGACACACGTAGACACATTAAAATAAATGTGTCTCTGCAGATGTCAGCGTGTTTTCACGGACCGTGTGTCCGTGTGCAAAACACGGAGACATGTCAGTGTTCATGGTAGTGCACGGATCACACAGACCCATTAAAGTCAATGGGTGTGTGTAAACACATACCGCACACGGATGCCGTCTGTGTGCTGTCCGTGTGCTTTTTTTAAAGTCATAGAGTTAAAATTGAAACAAATTGTTTCAATACATGGACACAGACAGCACATGGACAGCACACGGACGATAAACACGGACACACGGATAGCACACGGATGACACACGGATGGCCTATGTGCACACATAGACACACGGACACGAATAGCTCCGGAACTGTTTGTTTCAGTACCGGAAATATCTGGACGTGTGAGACTGGCCTGAAAAAAGCACTTAAAAATGCTAAAAAAAAATGAACATGTGCACTGCATGTCAAAATGACTAACTGTGCATATGTTCAGTCTCTTTGAACTTCTTATAACTTCTATACTCGCCTCCGGTGCAGGCATCATTCCAGCGAAGTTGGCACTGGCTCTCCAGGAGATTGTGTGACATTGTAATGTCACATGATCCCTGCGGCCAATCAGTGTTCTGTTCTCAAAGTACGACATAGTGATCATGGGAGAAATGAAATATCGAGATATATGTTGGGAATCTCTCTCAGGCAAAAGTACTGGGTTCAGAAAATTCTTATCTTCTCTCGCTGACAAATTTATCTTTCAAAAGGTAGAAAAGAGAGCAAGAGGATCTGTAATCTTAGACTAAATTCTTACTAACAGGGAGGAAATGGTTGAGGAAGTAAAGGTGTCTGGGAATTTAGGAGGCAGTGATCATGCTATCCTCGAATTTTGGATTACAAGAGGAGGAATATCAGCGAGGACCCAGACTTTAAGGTTGGACTTCAGAAGGCAGATTTTAATGGACTCTGAATGAAGGTAGGAATGGTCCGATGGCTGGATGTTATAAACGACAAAAATGTCTAAGATGGTTGGGAGATTTTGCTAAATGATGTTCTCACCGCACAATTGGTAACAATCTCGAAAAGGAAGAATTGGAAGCATTTAAAGAGATCAGGATGGATGAACACAGAATGTAATCACTTGTTAAAAAGGAAAAAAGAAACGTATATCAAATGGAAAGAGGTGGCTATATCTACAGAAGAATATAATGGTGTTTGCAGGGAATGCAGGGCAAGAGTTAGAAGAGCTAAAGCCAGTAAATGAAGTAAGGCTTGCAAGGGAGACCAAAAACAGCAAGAAAGGATTTTGGGAGTATGTCAAAAACAAAAGAAAAGTCAAAGATCCTATAGGATTTTTACAGGATGGAATGGGTGAAATGGTCAAAAATTATGTTGAGAAGGCTGAACTTTTACATTCCTATTTTGCATCTGTGTTGTCTAAGAAAGCAAATGTAACATTAACTGATCTTCACGGTGCCATCAAAGGAACAAAATAATCCACACTATCTATAAACAGGGAAATGGTGAAGGAACACTTAGCTAATTTAAATGAATTTAAATCTTCTGGTACAGATGAATTACATCCTAGGGTACTGAAATAGTTAGCAGAAAAAAATGCAGAACCACTAGCTAGAATCTTTGAAAAATCCTGGAAAACAGGAGAAGTTCCAGAAGATTGGAGAAGTGCAAATGTTGTCCCTACATTCAAAAAAAGAAAGACATCCGAGCCAGGATATTACAGGCCAGTGAGCCTTATTTCTATACTAGGAAAGATATTTGAATAAATTATTAAACAACATGTACGTAAATCCTTGGATAAGAATACAGTAATTAACCAGAGCCAGCCTCATACTATCCTTGTTGAAAAAATGATCAAGTATGGGAATGACAAGGCTATGGTTAAGCTATAGTTAGGTGGATTCATGACTGCCTCAGTGATAGCACTCCAAGAGTAGTAATAATAAATAATTGCACCGTAAAAGTGTTTCAAGTAGGGTGCCACAAGGCTCTGTCCTGGCCCCAGTGTTGCTCAACATTTTTATAAATGATCTAGATAAGGGAACTGAAGGTAAACAAATCAAATTTTGCAGACTATGCAAAGCTAGGAGGGATAGCTAGACACTGGAGAAGACAGAGAAAAGATTCAGAAGGGTCAAGATAAGCTTGAACAATGGGTAGCGACTATTAGAATAGCATTTAACAGAGAGAAATGCAAGATTCTACATCTGGGCAAGAAAAATGAAAATTACATGTATTGAATGTGAGGAATAGAACTGAGCAACAGCACGAATGAAAAAAGACTAGGGTATACTAATAGATCACAGACTGCACATATGTCAGCAGTGTGATCTAGCAGCTAAGAGGGCAAGCACAGTTCTGGGATGTATTAAGAGAAGCATAGAGTCTTGATTACGTAAAGTAATTATCCACCTCTATTCCTCCTTGGTCAGGCCTCATCTGGATTACTGTGTCCAGTTCTGGGCACCGTATTTTAAAAAAGACATTGAAAAACTGGAGCAAGTTCATAAAAGAGCGACCAGGATGGTGAGCGGACTGCAAAGTTTGTCCTAGGAGGAATGGTTAAAGGATCTGGGAATGTTTAGCTTGCAAAAAAGAAGGCTAAGATGAGACTTAATAGCTGTCCACAAATATCTGAAGGGATGTCACAGTGCAGAGGTATCATCCTTGTTCTCATTTTCACATGGAAAGACGAGAAGCAATGGGATGAAACTGAAAGGGAGAAGATACAGATTAGATATTAGAAAAAACTTTTTGATAGTGAATGTGATCAATGAGTGGAACAGGACGAGATGTGGTGAGTTCTCTTTCAGTGGAAGTCTTCAAACAAAGGCTGAACAGACTTGACTGTCTGAGATGGTTTTGGGATACAATAAAGTGCATTGATTTTATATAAAGTGCAGCGTGCAAAGCATTTTTTCATATAAATAAATAAGCATTTGACATGCATTTGATGCTAAAAGATATAGAAAAGGCATATAATAAATAATTATATATAGGTTCCAAAATATGCTATACCAGCACAACCAATTGTAAGAGGGATATCATGATAGGGTGCCATGGGAAGTAACACACAGGTAGGGTTCCCCCACGCATATCGCCGCTTCATCAGGGGTGGGTACAGTAAAGCAATCATGCAATGCATTTAGTCCTGTTTAAATATCTACTATATAATTGTCTAAGGGTCACTTCCGTCTTTCAGTCTGTCCTTCTGTCACGGATATTCATTGGTCACGGCCTCGGTCTGTCATGGAATCCAAGTCGCTGATTGGTCGTGGCAAAACGCCCACGACCATTGCCATGACCAATCAGTGACACCTGCAGCCCGGCGGCAATATGGCGGCTCTTTCCTCCCCGCAGTCAGTCAGTGCCCGCTCCATACTCCCCTCCAGTCAGCCCTCACACAGGGTTAATGCCAGCGTTACCGGAGCGAGGTGTAACGCACTCTGGTTATGCAGCTATTAACCCTGTGTGACCAACTTTTTACTATTGATGCTGCGTATGCAGCATCAATAGTAAAACAATCTAATGTTAAAAATAATAATAATAATAAAAAAATAAAACATTATACTCACCCTCCGCCGTCGCATCCTCTCCTCAGCACTGCAAGCGGCAGGTTCCGCTTCCAAAGATGCTATGGGAGAAGGACCTTACATGACGTCATGGTCATGTGACCGCAATGTTCACAGTCTTGTGACCGCGACATCATAGAAGGTCCTGCGCTCATACCAATCCTGGGACCGGAAGCTGCCGGGTACACTGCACACAGGCGCCGGAACTACAACGGGCTCTTCGGAAGGTGAGTATATGTTTTTTTATTTTTTAACCTGTTACATGCATGGCTGGGCAATATACTACGTAGCTGGGCAATATACTACGTGTCTGTGCTGTATTCTACGTGACTGGGCAATATACTACGTGGCTGGGCAATATACTACGTGACTGGGCAATATAGTACGTGACTGGGCAATATAGTACGTGGCTGGGCAATATAGTACATGGCTGGGCAATATAGTACGTGGCTGGACAATATACTACGTGACTGGGCAATATACTACGTGGCTCTGTGCTGTGCACTACGTCGCTGTGCACTACGTCACTGTGCAATATACTACGTGACTGGGCAATATACTCCGTCGCTGGGCAATATACTACGTGACTGGGCAATATACTACGTGGCTCTGTGCGGTATACTACGTCGCTGTGCACTACGTCGCTGTGCACTACGTCGCTGTGCAATATACTACGTGACAGGGCAATATACTACGTCACTGGGCAATATACTACGTGACTGGGCAATATACTGCGTGACTGGGCAATATACTACGTGGCTGGGCAATATACTACGTAACTGGGCAATATACTACGCGGCTGGGCAATATACTACGTGACTGGGCAATATACTACGTGGCTGGCCAATATAGTACGTGGCTGGCCAATATAGTACGTGGCTGGGCAATATACTACGTGGACATGCATATTCTAGAATACCCGATGCGTTAGAATCGGGCCACCATCTAGTATTGTATAGTTGTTTAAATACCTAATTGCTGTGGTGGTCGACATACAAACAGGTTATGGCATCCATTAGTTGCGTGCGCACGAAAACTGAAAGTGACATGTATCTGATAGCCGGAGGTGACATGTGTGACTAGTAGGGGCGTCTGTAGTAATAAACAGCGGGTGTGTATCTGGAGGTGAAGCCTATGGGGCGCTTAAGCAGAGAACACAGGCCAGCAAAGAAGTAGGGAGAGCACCGCAATGTGCCTTGAGTACCATACCGAAGCCCAGCTGGACATGCGAGGTTTGAGGGAAGGATGGGGGAGGAGCCAACAACCACGCGATGGAACGAGAGCCGGCTGGAAGTGGTAATGGTGGCATAGTCAGGAGCAAGCAGAGGGTTGGAAGCCAGATGGGGTTCACGGGAGCCGAGGGGTGAGACAAGAGAGAAGTCAATAACGAGCTGAGTGTCAAAGGCCAGGAGGGAGTGTGGTATTCAAAGAGCTGTACAGGAGAATAGTCAAAAGGGGAGCCAAGTGTCAGAAACCAGAGAAGTCAGGACGGTATAGAGACAGGAGACAGAGACAACTCAAGGAACACACTGGGTCATACACAGAAGCACCCACATACAGAGGAACAACGATAGTTAACTGAGTAACTTAGGTCAGCTACACTAGCCAAGATTAATGAAGGCACAAAAAGAGCACAGCGAGGTCAAAAATACTCGGTTGTAAAGAAGTCACAGTAAATGAGCAAATGCTAGTCAAAAAATGAAAAAAAATACAGGGTATTTAGTTAATACTTTTTTTGCAAAAAAATGTATATTAAGCTGCTCCACCAATCGCCAAGGTATACCCATAATAGAGCAGTCCTATCTAATGTATATAATCCCTATCTGATGTATTAAAAACCTGATCATCTGTATAGTACCTGTATAAGCAGGGTTCAGAGAGAAAATATCCATGTGGACATCCAGGGTGGAACTGGCCAAGATTAACAGAAGTATCACCAACACCAGACTCAGGAACAACCCGCATTAAATAGCCACCCCAGAGCCAAAGAGAGGCGAACTAGCGTTAACCCTGACCTGACCATGACGGAGGCTGAACCATCCCGTCCTGAGTCATGACAGCGTCACTGTGTTGTTCTGCAATAAGAACATAAAGTGGCGACTGGGCATTCCCCAAGGTTACAAGAAAATGGAGCTCTTTTCTCTTTTATTTGCAATTAAAGTATCCCCTAACTTTTATTTTCAGTTTTTTTCTGGGCTGAGATGGTTTGTTTTCTTATTAGCATTATATATATATATATATATATAATTATTTATTTATTTTTTGCATGTAGGTTTCTTGACATCATTGTATACATATTTCTCACAAGGTCTCTTGCTCAGGGCCTCGGCACTTGCAATACTTACCTCTCCCTATTCCTGCACACCTCACATGTCTTTTTCATCTCCTGAGTCTGTGACCTCTCAGGGCAGAAGGCACAGAGGAGTCACGACCTGCGGCCAGCGAGGGAAGTTTTTTTTTTTTTTTAAGTATGGAGCAATAAATGGGGTGCATTTGCAGCGCCCCAGAGACCTGGTCGTTGCAGTAATGTCGCTCTGCCGCTAAGGAGGGTGATGTTATGTCTGATTGCACTAAAGCAGGGGTCCCCAACTCCAGTCCTCAAGGCCCACCAACATGTCATGTTTTCAGGATTTCCTTAGTCTTGCCCAGGTAATAATTGCATCACCTGTGCAATGCAAAGGAAATCCTGAAAACATGACCTGTTGGTGGGCCTTGAGGACTGGAGTTGGGGACCCCTGCACTAAAGGAGTTCATCTGACCAAGTATCACAGCACACATTACACTTCACACTCCGGCCACTAGGGTAAGCAAAAGGCACTATGTATTAGGCCACTCCTCACACTGGTAAAACTAGGGGTCGGATAGGAAGTTAGAAGAGAACGCAGCCTGGGGAGAGTCCAGCAACGGAACCGCGCCTGCACTACCTTGCGGCGGTATCCTAAGAAAGGACAAGAAGAGAAGGATATTGTGGACAGTGAGAAACGAGATCAAGCACAGAGGAGAGCCAGTAGGAGTCGTGCCCCGAGAACGGCAACTTCCTACTGAGGCGCGTAACACCGAGGAAGTAACTGACTTTATGCCTTACTTCAAATACCGCAGGACAGTTAATTATAGGTTGGCTGTCTACCATACATCACCTAAGCAGACATAGGGGGCAAGCGTGGAGAGGGGCGTCTCTAGGGTCCCAGAATAGCTCCGAGCCTTCCTGTCAAACGGGTGCGTCCTATCCAGATAAACTTGGGGGACGGAGAGAGAGAACAAGAAAGAACAAGAACAGAAGTTGTGAGGACTATCCCGAATGCTCAGCAGGGAAGAACTACAACACACAGGCGCTAGTGGTAGGCAACGATTTCCACCTGCAAAGGGAACTCTGGATGTGCCTTCGGACCGGCCGGTCTCAGACAGCCCAGTCAACAGTGCTCTGGATTGAGGATCCCAAAGCCTTCAGTAAAAGGTAAAGAGACTGCAACCCTATGTCCTCGTTATTGACTGCGCCTCACAACATTGCCACCTACACTACCGGGAAGCCCTGGGGACATACTTCACCTGTGGGAAGGTATACCATCTAGCTGCCATCACATCACCCCAGTGGACCCCAACCAGTGTCGGTCGACCTGACCGAATACCACAGGTGGCGTCACAAAACCTTAGCCGACTTTCATCACCCCTTTTATTGGACGCCCCTTAGCAGGGTCACGGACCGGGTCCAGCCACCGTGACAACCCCAGAACTCAGCCAGAGAGGACCGGTACCGAGTAACCCGCGGCCCTGCATCTGGGGGCGCTCCAACTTGGCGTCACGAACAGGATCTTACTTAAGCCTGAAGAAACAGGTCATGTGTGCCTTGGAACTGTGTTGGAATTGTGCTTGAACTGTCATTTATTGCAAAGACTGTGCATTGGTAATTGCCGCAAAGATTCCTGCCAACACCGCCGCCATTGTCGCGCCATGAGGAGCGCAGGAGAAGAAGGAGGGCGTGTCATGGGAGGAGATCGCGAAAGCGGCACCAAAAGTAGCGACCGCCCCCTCCGACTACGGCTGCAAGATGACGAGCTCAGGAATGCAGGAGCTCCAACCCCAGAAAATGGAGGAGCCTCGTGTGTGTGCTGTCGTAGATCCAGAAGTAGAGACGGCGATCAGCGAGTACCTGAACCGCGACGAAGTCGCCCAGGACTCCCTCAACCCACCAGAGGTGAACCAGAGCCTGTCGCTACTGGAGCTTGTCAGACCTCTCGACTCCAGACGTGGGGTCGGCGACGGCGGAGAAATGGAAGTCGGAGCTGTGCAAGAAGATCGCACAGGGAGAGCCGTGGTCAGAGCCGCAGCAGACTCCAGTGTCCTCGTCAGCGGAGCCGATCGACATCGGTGGAACCACATCAGACGCAGGTACCAAAAACGACCCTGCCCCACCGATCGATCCAGCTCCAGCGACCGCTCCCCGTCCCATCTATGACTGGTCTCCCGCTGCCGATATTGTGGTGGCAGCCCTTTACGCCATGAAGGGGATACTGCCCCCGCTACCGACATCTACGGGCGAACTGTTAGACGTGAGTTACGAGGGGGTGATCTTTGAATGGGATGCTCCAAGGTTCCAACCAGATGGGTCCAGACAGGAGGGCTCTTATGTCGTTGGGCTCACCTGGGAGCAGTATCTACGAAGCTTAATTTCGCAGTGGAAAGACCGAGAATGAACAGAACAGACTGCCCGACCAGAGGTATGGACGCCCCTCATCAACTGCTGCCCTGAGAGTTTGGTGAAACAGGGGATAGTGCTGGCCTTCCACCTGAGAAGGGGTTGTGGCTTTATACTGGAGCCAGGGCTGCCGACTGAAGTCTTTGTGACTAGCTGTAATGTGGAACCCCAGTCCCACAGCGTACCGCCTACCCGAAACTTGTACAGAGGGGACCATGTGACTTACACTCGCAACTGGAGTGAGCGGGGATGGTATGCCAAGAGAGTCGAACGGTGTGCGCTTGTGGTAGCGCCGACTACGGTTACGACCGAAACTCGTGACGGTACTCCGCCGACCCCCGAACCCGCGGGGCCCAGTACTACCACCCCTGCGTGTGGTGTCCTGCTTGCGGGGTCTGCCACTGGCACTGCCGTTCGTACCCGGGCTACTATGCCTGAGATACAATCCAAAGACATCAAGACAGTATCAGATGAGAGCACGGAGCCAGACCTTCCCTGGTCGGGAAGTGGTCACTACCGGCTGATGTCCTGTCACCTGCTATAGAAATAAACCTCGAAACCCCGAAACCTGTATATAGTTAACTAACTGTTTCCTGCTCATTTTGCTACTTGAACCCGTCTAGGGTTAATCCTTAAAGGGGTCCCTTCGTTTACCGGGCATCCCTATTGTTTTACACTTTTCATTTTGCACAAGTTCATCACTGTTTAAGACTGCCGAATCATGGACGGTGAATGATTCACAAACTGTATTGTAAATAGTTTGCACCTTCTTAAAGGTGCCCTCTACTGGTTTTACAAGGAAAGAAGACTTTGCGAAGAGACGCTCCTGATGACAACGCGGAGGTTTCTTGAGTCTTGCAGTTCCTTAAGTGACTTGATGAATGTTTGAACTACCTCAGAGAAGACTGATTCTCCCTCTTAAAGGGAATGTTACTTGTTGCCTTTTGATAATGATGCCTTAGAAAGTAAGATAGTGATAATGTTTGCATATAGATGCCTTGTAGCCAAAAGAGCTAGAAAGTGAACCCATAGGGGTTAGTGAGTCTGAGAACCATAGAGAGATGGTTGCTGTGGACTTAGAAGAAGAGAGGCAGTAGACGAATAGCCAGGCGGTCCTGCAACGGTGTGAAGTTAGAAGAAGTAAAGAAAACGTTAGATTTGTACTGTAATGTTTTATAGTAGGCCTTTAGTGGGTTCAGCTTAAACGCCCTTAAAGGAGAAGTTAAACTATTGTTCAAAGATTTGCACTTAGTAGAATACCCGGCTCTGTAATAGGAATTATTTATAGTCAGTAAGATAGAACCTACTGTCTCCTTCCCCATAATCCTGTAGAATGTAAGCCCGCAAGGGCAGGGTCCTCGCCCCTCTGTATCAGTCCGTCATTGTTAGTTTGTTTACTGTATGCGATATTTGTAACTTGTATGTAACCCCTTCTCATGTACAGCACCATGGAATCAATGGTGCTATATAAATAAATAATAATAATAATAATAATAGAATGTTATTTAAAATATTTAAACCTGTTTCTGTTTGTAACGTTCAAGTGACCTCACCTCCCAAAAAGGGAAGTATTGTAATGTTTACATTGTTCAAAGCATTTAAAAAATTTTGTGTGTCCTTTTCTAATAACTATTGTTGTTCTTCTTTTCCCAGTCCGGGAGTTCTGGATTTAACCGGGGGGGTGTGCAGCGCCCCAGAGACCTGGTCGTTGCAGTAATGTCGCTCTGCCGCTAAGGAGGGTGATGTTATGTCTGATTGCACTAAAGAGTTCATCTGACCAGGTATCACAGCACACATTACACGTCACACTCCGGCCACTAGGGGGAGCAAAAGGCACTATGTATTAGGCCACTCCTCACACTGGTAAAACTAGGGGTCGGATAGGAAGTTAGAAGAGAATGCAGCCTGGGGAGAGTCCAGGGAGGACCTGTCAGGGGTGGGTTCCTGACAGGGGCCTAGCACAATGATTAGAAAGCAACGGAACCGCGCCTGCACTACCTTGCGGCGGTATCCTAAGAAAGAACAAAAAGAGAAGGATATTGTGGACAGTGAGAAACGAGATCAAGCACAGAGGAGAGCCAGTAGGAGTCGTGCCCCGAGAACGGCAACTTCCTACTGAGGCGCGTAGCCGGTGACCGGAACACCGTGAAGTAACTGACTTTATGCCTTACTTCAAATACCGCAGGACAGTTAATTATAGGTTGTCTGTCTACCATACATCACCTAAGCAGACATAGGGGGCAAGCGTGGAGAGGGGCGTCTCTAGGGTCCCAGAATAGCGCCGAGCCTTCCCGTCAAACGGGTGCGTCCTATCCAGATAAACTTGGGGGACGGAGAGAGAGAGAGAACGAGAAAGAACGAGAACAGAAGTTGTGAGGACTATCCCGAATGCTCAGCAGGGAAGAACTACAACACACAGGCGCTAGTGGTAGGCAACGATTTCCACCTGCAAAGGGAACTCTGGATGTGCCTTCGGACTGGCTGGTCTCAGACAGCCCAGTTGACAGTGCTCTGGATTGAGGATCCCGAAGCCTTCAGTAAAAGGTAAAGAGACTGCAACACTGTGTCCTCTTTAATGACTGCACCTCACACCATTGCCACCTACACTACCGGGAAGCCCTGGGGACATACTTCACCTGTGGGAAGGTATACCATCTAGCTGCCATCACATCACCCCAGTGGACCCCAAGCAGCGTTGGTCGACCTGACCGAATACCACAGGTGGCGTCACGAAACCTTAGCCGACTTTCATCACCCCTTTTATTGGACGCCCCTTAGCAGGGTCACGGACCGGGTCCAGCCACCGTGACAACCCCAGAACTGAGCCAGAGAGGACCGGTACCGAGTAACCCCCGGCCCTGCGTCTGGGGGCGCTCCAAATTCTGTTTGGGGAATTATGTGGGGTCCATTCTATATGGAGCAATATATTAAATCTATTCTGTATGGAGCAACATGTGGAGCCCTTTCTGTATAGAACATTATATGGGGCCCATACTGTATGGAGGAATATATAGGGAGGGCCCATTTTGTATGGAACGTTATGAGACCCATTCTGTATGGTGCAATATATGTGGCCCATTCTGTATGGAACATAGTATGGGGTACATTCTGTATGGAGCAATATATGGGGCCAATTTTGTATGGAGTATTATGTGAGGTCCATTCTGTATGGAGCAATATATGGTGCCCATTCTGAATAGAACAATATGTGGGGCCCATTCTGTACGGAGCATTAGACTTCCATGCAACTGTAAAGTCATGAAAATCCATGCCATGAAGCCAGGGCACAGTTTTTGTGCTGAATTTAACTCTAGAGGAGGTTTAGACTCTGGAATTATTAAGTCAGTAGAGAATGGTGACATTTATGCGCATGCTCCTCAGCACTCGTTGACCCCACTCTGTAACTTTATGTAGTCTTCCACTTCATGGCTGAGTTGCTTTGACTCCTAAATGCTTCAGTTTTTCCATGATACCGCTCACAATTGATTGTAAAATACTTAAGAGGGAAGAAATGTAGCAAATTGACCACATATAGTGATGGGAACCTATTACAGGTCTACACAGGTATCAGTGACATCTTCAGAATGAGCCATTCTGTCACAAATGTTAGTACAAGCAGACAGCATGGCGAGGGGCTGTTTTTTATACACCAGTGGCAATGGGACTGAATGAAAAACTAAATTTCTATGATTAAGTGGTGTGTATATTTTTATATTCATTTTTCAGATGTGTAAATTACTCATCAAATCCGAGCAATCTTCTGCTGTTGACATTTCAGGTCATAATGTTCTGTAGACTAAGATGATGCAGAAATTGTAACCTCACAGAAAATGCTAAATATCACCATGATGATGTCACAGCTGCGTGCTAATAACATATAATTTACAGAGATGAACACAGTATAAACATTACTTATGCATTATAATAATGTTTAGCTACACAAGTCCAGTCATCAGCAAAACAGCAGATGGGTGGACCAATCAGACTCGCTAAGATGGTTCTTCTCCCACCAGGTTCTCTCTAGCAGATGGAGTTCAGTCCTTGCAGACATTGACTACCAGAATACAAACAGACACTTCTACCTCCATAAACATGCTAATTTGCAACCATAATATTCACAGGAAAAGTATCCATCACACAGGTCCTATCTGCAGACAGCAGCGAGGCTCATCTGTCAGCAGAGCTTGGGCTGCCAACTCACTGCAGGGGGCAGAGAGCAGAACTTAAGTTTCATGATGAGGCCCTGAGGGGGAGGGGGGGTAGAAAGAATAATTCTGAAGGAAGGGAAAAAGGATCACCAGCATCGGATACAGTGAGAGATCCGAACACAAAGGGAGATTATTCTGTATTGCCAACACAATTGCAGGTTGGAATATTGTGAATGTTGTGTATAATTACAGGCTTACTTGGTTAGTCTTATTGTAAAACTTGTCTGGAAGGAGAAAATCTATTGTACAAGATTACACAGATTCAGTCTTATGCCATATAATCACTACTTACATCATATCTTCTTCCTCTTCTCTAATTTCCTGTACTCCTGTGTTTATTCTTTTCCAATAGCACTGTGCAGAAAACTGTTATAGATACACTGATTACATAATGTTAAGGCTCCAATCCATTTTTTTTTTAAATTTCAGTGCTAGAATGGTGTCACTAATGTCTGTTCCCTCCCCCTAGTCAAATACTTACCAGCCACAGTCTTCGGCTGTTCCTGGCGCTGCTCCAGTCCCATGTCGCCATCTTGTGACCGCAGCTTCTGACTGACTGGAAGTCAGAGGTAACAGCCACAATCTCTCAGTATAAGTTTATGAGATCCTTGTTCTGGCCTTGTTCTGTCTCTCATAGACTTACATGGAGTAGTGACCTCCAGCTCGCCCAGCAAACACTAGGTCGATTCAGCAGGTCACAAACCGATGGAGACCGACCGGAAGAGCAGCGCCAAGAACTGATGAAGACGGCAGCTCGTAAGTATAATACTAGGGGCAGGGAACTTAGATTGGTGCTTTTATAGGGCCACCTTTACCGTAAATCCAATTTTCCTACAGAACAAAGAAGAATGTAATGCAAGAAGCACACCACTTATTTATTTTTATTTATGAATACACACAGGTCTCATTTATTTCTTTGCTCCATTGCTGACCCTTTGATGTGAGTCTGGACACTGTCGCTAAGTTAAAGATCCTGACACCACATGCAGGAAATGTCTTTGCTTTCCAAGAGGTTCATGAAGTCATTTACAGTACCCAGGAGATTTCCCAACTTTGGATGTTGGATCATAAGATAGAAACATTAAAGCAGTTGTCTAAAGTATAAAATAATATTTATTCTAAATTCCTATCTTTAACGCCATAATATAGTGCATACTGGGATACTAAAAAGAAGCATCATCAAGGGGCAGAGGCTGCCACAGCCCCTGTACCCTCCCTGAAATGTAGCTTTATACACTGCCTGAATCCTTCTGGGCAGATTCAAGCATGACTCGATCGAAATCTGATCCCAAGTCTCTTCTACACGATACCAAATTTGGTGCATACTGGTTGGCTCACGGGTATGTATACAGTTTTTTTCTTCAACTTTACCCACAAGTGTACAAATGGGTTAAGATCTGGTGACTGTGGGGGCCAATCCAGCAAATCTACTTCATTGTCATTGAACCATTTTGTCGCCAATCTCGATGTATGCTTCGGGTCATTGTCCTTCTGGCACACTATGTGGTCCTTTTCATAGCCATAGTACTCAAGTGTACGAAGTACCGTATTTTTCGGACCATAAGTCGCTCTTTCCCCCCCCCCATATTTTTTTTTGTGAGAAAATGGGGGTGCGTCTTATGGTTGCAATATACTTACAAATCCTGTGGTGGTGGTCCCAATGCAGCCTCCCTTCTAAGGCTGGTGCGGCTGTGGCAGTGTGGTGGGGCTCTGTGGTGTGGTGGTGGCGGGCTGTGCTCTGGGACAGTGGCAGCAGCTCTCTTTGCTCCGTGGGGGTCTCCGATGGCATTTCGTCAAAGCCCGGAGGCCCGCTCATCTGTTAATGCCTTGTTGTGGTGGCCTCCGGGAACATAACTGCCAGGAAGATGGCCGCTGGGCTGGCGCATGCTCAGATTCAAATCTCGGCAACGAGATCTCGTCCCGAGATCTCGTTGCTAAGATCTGAATCTGAGCATGCGCCGCCCCCGGAGGCCATGTTCCCGGAGGCCACAGCAACATGGCATCAGCGGATGAGCGGGGGCCTCTGGGCTTTGACGAAATGCCAGCGGAGTCCCCCACGCAGCACAGAGAGCCACTGCTGCTGCCACTGCCCCAGAGCGCAGAGCCCCTGCCCCAGCACAGAGCCCCTGTCCTGGAGCACAGAACCCCTGTCACAAAGCACAGAGCCCCTGCCCCAGCACAGAGCCCCTGCCCCAGCACAGAGCCCATGTCCCAGCACAGAGCCACCGCACCAGCCTGAGATGGGATTTCCCGGAGGCCACCGCACCAGCCGGGACCACCGAACGACACCTGTGACCTCTCCTCCACCTGTGCCGATCCCTTCACTGGTAAGCTGAATTCAGACAGTAAGACGGACCTCCATTTGACACATTATTTTTTTCCTTATGAAAATTTTGGTCCGATGCGTCTTATAGTCTGAAAAATACGGAAATTTGTCTTGTAGGATACTCATATATAGCTCAGCATTGAGAACATCATCTATCCTGGTCAAGTAGCCTTTGTCTGTGAAACAACCCTATATCATTAGGTTTCCTCCACCGAACTCGACAGTTCCTTCAATTTCTCAATCCATTACACCCTTTTCCCTTGTTTCTTCCAGACCCATTTGCACTCATCAGAGCTTAGTCTATTGACTTTCATCTCATCGCTCCAAATCACCCATTTCAAACCTTCTACTGTCCACTTTTTGTACTTGTGATGAACCCGCACTTCGCCACCCCGCCTGTCGTCACTATTACGTCAGATAGATCACATAATGTGGTCTCCCCACTTTCACCAATGTCACGTTCCACACCCTTTGGCACATGTAAGGTCAGTTTGGTACAGTTTTCCACAGACACCCCCTGTCCCCACGTATCCAGGGAGGCACGGGAAGTGAGAGGATGTGGGTCATGTAGTCACTAACCTTACAACACACTCGCTCACAACCCTGACAGGCTGAGAGTCCCCTTTCACTAGCACCAGTGAAACAGAGCACTGCCAGCCCAGTAGGACTGCGACCAGTTCCTTGTTAGCCTGGTTTGTTAATGGGATTATATCGGGCCAGAAATTAGCCCCAGTAGCATAGAAAGTTAAACCAATAAACTGATGTGTGGACTAGTGGATTGAGATAAAAGAGCAGCCCAAGGTATATTATATATTAAATTGCCTTAAAGACACACTAAACAATACACTATATATACAATAGTTACACACATACAATGGTCAGATATGCAAATACAATAGTGGTAGGACAAAAGATATAAGCAGATATATCATGTCAATTACCAGGTTGATGTTCGACCATGTGTGGGCTGGGCCGCAGAGGGCATGGGCTGCCAACTGGCTCCTAGGTCCTTCTCAGCACGTTACTCAATGTGTCCCCTACTTCCTAAGTGAACCACAAGCATAACAGAGCGACCACATGGCCTTAAGGTACCTTCACACTGAGCAACTTTACAACGAGAACGACAACGATCCGTGACGTTGCAGCGTCCTGGATAGCGATCTCGTTGTGTTTGACATGCAGCAGCGATCAGGATTCCGCTGTGACATCGCTGGTCGGAGCTAGAAGTCCAGAACTTTATTTGGTCGTCAGGTCGGCGTGTATCGTCATGTTTGACAGCAAAAGCAACGATGCCAGGAATGTTTTTACATGGAGCTAACCAGCGAGAACGATAAGTACGTCACTGGATCGCTCCTGCATCGTTCTGGTGTTGCCGTGTTTGACGTCTCTACAGCGACCTAAACAGCGATGCTGCAGCGATCGGCTCGTTGTCTATATCGCTGCAGCGTCGCTGAGTGTGACGGTACCTTAACACTAGCCTTTATCCCCTGTGGGTCACTCCCCACCTGCCCTCTGGGCTGAACCTAAATCCCCTCCCCTTGCCTCTAGCAGCTAAAAACTCAAAACCTAAGATGAGTCATAACTTTTTAATGGACGGTCCTGGAGAGGCAGTTTTGGTGCCATTGAATCTGGCTGGGCCCCTGCTAAGCTTTAAGACTGAACACATCTCTGTTATCTAGTTCCTACTTCATATCTCCCATCCCTGGTGTGTTAGGGTACCGTCACACTATACCATTTCGATCGCTACGACGGTACGATTCGTGACGTTCCAGCGATATCGTTACGATATCGCTGTGTCTGACACGCAGCAGCGATCAGGGATCCTGCTGAGAATCGTACGTCGTAGCAGATCGTATGGAACTTTCTTTCATCGCTGGATCTCCTGCTGTCATCGCTAGATCGGTGTGTGTGACACCGATCTAGCGATCTAGCGATGCGATCCAGCGATGCGTTCGCTTGTAACCAGGGTAAACATCGGGTAACTAAGCGCAGGACCGCGCTTAGTAACCCGATGTTTACCCTGGTTACAAGCGTAAAACTAAAAAAAAAACAAACAGCACATACTTACAGTCTGGTGTCCGTCAGGTCCCTTGCCGTCTGCTTCCCGCACTGTGACTGCCGGCCGTAAAGTGAAAGCAGAGCACAGCGGTGACGTGCTTTCACTTTCACTTTACGGCCGGCAGTCACAGTGCGGGAAGCAGACGGCAAGGGACCTGACGGACACCAGATGTAAGTATGTGCTGTATGTGTTTTTTTTTAGTTTTACGCTTGTAACCAGGGTAAACATCGGGTTACTAAGCGCGGTCCTGTGCTTAGTTACCCGATGTTTACCCTGGTTACCCGGGGACCTGGGCATCGTTGGTCGCTGGAGAGCTGTCTGTGTGACAGCTCCCCAGCGACTACACTACAATTTACCTACGATCACGGCCAGGTCATATCGCTGGTCGTGATCGTAGGTAAATCGTATAGTGTGACGGTACCCTTAGAATGGATCACAACCCTGGGAGGCGTTCAGTCTGTATTGGGAATCACGGAAATACACACAATGTACGGCTAGGATGTATAGTATTTCCATAACTCCTTATGGAATTATGTTTCTAGAATGTTCTTGGCAGCTTCAGCATGACACTATATTGCAGGCAAGCCTTTGTCCTACTCTGAGCTGGCTGGGTCAAGGTGTGAGATCTGTCGCTCACATCCTTTCAATGCTTCACTCCCCTGCAGAGCTAGGTGTTCTGTTACAGCTGTATACTGAAGGGGTTTATAATTCCATGCCAAATAGGATACAAATGATTGACATGAAATTATATCTCCCATATTCTTCACATTACTTTTTTGCAAACTGGAGCCGATACGTCTTCTGACGTTATTGAAGTCAAGGCTACATCACCTTTTTTTGGGCTACCATTCCAGATATGTGTAATGTGCATCACACAGTGCTTGCATGGATGTCTGTGAGATCACTATTACGAAGCATACAAGCCACCACCACTTCCATGTTTGCCGTGCCAGAACTGATAAACCTTGTGATGAGCTGACTTGTTGACTCCGATATTTTGCCTGGACGTTCACCTCTTGGCTTTTGAATGGATGGACTTCTTTTAATTGTCACAATGGTGTTAGGACTATAAGTGCTAACCAGATCTCTAGAACTAGAGGCACCCTAGTCCATCCCTTTAATCTGGATTACTCTTGAAAATGGAGATGCCGGGTTCACGTGCCTAGTTATGCTCCAATATCAAAAATTATATGTCCCCTCCCCTACCTAAGATAGTGGGAAGCTGAAGTTTATGGAAACACACTAACCAGACAAAAAACGGAAGATGGACTGGAATAAATGAAAATATCAACCATACAAAATTCACACACCAAACAACAGAGTAGGATACAGGGGAGTTTAAGGAAGGAGAAACCAAATAGAAGAGGATAAGGATGTGCACACAGACAAAACTCCAAGCAACAATCTCCTGAACAATCTCCCAACATCCCAACTCCAGAATCAGGCAGTAAGAACTAACACTGGCAATCCCTAAGTGGAAGAGGCAAGCAGATATAGTGGAGTGGAGTGACCAACACTGAACAGCTGAGACAATCCAAGTAGGAAATTTCCAGGAGCTTCAACTAAACAGATTAACTCTAGCAACTCTAGCAAGGAAAACACCTACACTGTTTAATAAGATGGTGAAATACTTCTATCCAGTTCAGGAGTTTGTGAAACCAGACAACGTGGTCTTCTGCCCCCTGTCTGTCACGGTATCCCCGACATTCATATTCTTCCAACTGTCATGGACTCACATAATGCAATTTGGCAATTTTCTTGACCGAGAGACCGCTATTGATGAGCTGGATGATGTTGTTTCTCTTTTCTGTTTTACTAGTTTTTATTAAGGGAAATTTGACATAGTACAAGGGGAAAAGTATAAGGGGTATAAAACACATATGAAATGTAAAAAACAGTGCAAGAATAGAAGCTAAAAAAAAGAAAAACAAGCTATAGTTTAAAAACCTATTTAAACTATAGGAGAAGGTAGAAGGTAAAGAAAGGGAGCGAAAAAGAGGAACAAAAAAGGATTAAAGGAATGAAAAGGGAGGGGAAAGGAAAAATAGAGGAAAAAGAGGGAAAGGGAATGGGGAAAGGGAAAAAGGAGAAATAGGAGGGGGAAATTTTAAATAAGGAAAGAATAAACTAGGAAGGAAAGGAAATTACCGTGTATACTCGAGTATAACCTGGGATTTTCAGACCATTTTTTTAGGCTGAAAGTCCCTCTCTCGGCTTATACTCGAGTCATATCCAGGGGTCGGCAGGGGAGGGGGAGTGGGGGCTGTCTAATTATACTCACCTACTCCTGGCATGGTCCCTGCAGGTCCCTGGCTCCCTGGCGCCCCAGCTTCTTCCTGTACTGAGCGGTCACATGGTACCGCTCATTACAGTAATGAATATGCGGTTCCACCTCCCATAGGTGACCGCTCAGTACAGGAAGAAGCTGCAGCTCCGAGGAAACAGGGACTGCACCGCGCCAGGAGGGTGAGTATAACGGGGAGGGGAGCGCTGCGTTGTGCAATATTCACCTGCTCACCTTTTGTTGCTCAAGCCCCCGGCACTTTCAATATTCACCTGACTTCGTTCCGGCGCCGCTCCGTCTTTAGCGTCTTCAGACGCTTAAGATGGGGCGGCGCCGGAACGAAATCAGGTGAATATTGAAAGTGCTGGGGGCCTGAGCGACAAGAGGTGAGTATGTGATTTTTTATTTTTTTAGCAGCAACAGCAAATGGGGCAAGTGTCTGTATGGAGCCATAATCAACGTTTGTGCAGCACTATATGGCACAAATATCTTTATGGAGCATCTTATGGGGCCATAATCAACGTTTGTGCAGCATTATATTGGGCAAATGTGTCTATGGAGCATCTTATGCGGCCATTATTAACCTTTATGCAAGATTATATGGGGCATATTTTAATATGGAGCATCTTATGGGGCCATCATGAATTGAATGGATATTCAAAAACACTTAACCTACTGATGTCTCAATTAATTTTACTTTTATTGGCATCTATTTTTCCTTTTGACATTTATCGGTAGCTGCTGCATTTTCCACCCTAGGCTTATACTCGAGTCATTAAGTTTTCCCAGTTTTTTGTGGCAAAATTAGGAGGTTGGCTTATACTCGAGTATATACGGTAGTTATCTGAGACTGTTTCTTGGGAAATCTTCTTCAGGCTGCTCTTTGATTTGAACCAGTAAACTTTTGCTTGGGAATCAACCTAATAACACACTGAGCTATCAGGGAATGTGAGAACAAGTTGGAATTTGTAGTATGCAGAAAGAAGAGATTTTTCCACCACCAGGAAAAAAACAGAAAAAATGCAGTGACATGACAAGAATCTGCATAACTAATATGCTAAATTGTTGCAATTCAAATTTATGTATTAGATAGCCAAGATGATTGCCTATAAAATGATGGTAGTCTCATGTTCGAAGCAGTAGTGGATGGTGAGATATGGAGCCTGAAATTCAAAAGTTTAAAACATTGTTATCACTTTTATTATACGTACACTGATTAGCAATAGGCTAACAAAAGAAAATAACAACCTTATGTTATGGGAATGGTTCAGAGCTTAGCAGCTGGAGATACTCCTCAGGAAAATGGACAGAATCCACAGCAAGCTGTAACTTCCAGTACTGACAGAATACAAAACCCCAAATTCTACTTTTTATTAGATCAGGTTTATCTCATAAACTCATATGGGGGCTGGTTGTGGGATGTGCTAGTGGGTCGCCTGCCAGGGCTGTGGGGTACTCGGTGGCCTGGGCGCCCATGTAAAAAGGAAAGGTCTTTAAAGGGAATGTTCGTGACGCCACCTGTTGTATTCGGTCAGGGTTACCGACGCTGCTTTAAGGGGTTCCCTGGGGTGATGTTATGGCAGTTAGATGGTATACCTTCCCACAGGTGAAGTAGATCCCTAGGGCTTCCCAGTGTGTAGATGGTAGAATGGTGAGAAGTGCAGTAAGGAACGAGGACACAGGTTTGCAGTCTCTTTACCTCATTTACTGAAGACTTCAGCAGCCACAGTCCAGGGCACTGGTTCACAGGGCAGATAGGGTCCGGCCGGTTTGGAGGCAAGTTCAGAGTCCCCTTATCCAGGTGGAAAATAGAAGCCTTCCTTTGCACTCTAGTGGTGTAGTCCCTTACTGCTAGAAGCTTCACATAAGGTCCTCACAGATGTTATCTCTCTCTCTCTGTCCCCCAGTTAGGATAGGACAAAACCCATATGACTGGTGACTTGAGCCTGTTTATAGGGTCTCTTAGATGTGGGGTGTCACCGTGCCTCCTGGGTGTTGGGTAGGACAGGTAACGTGCAATTAGCTGTCCTGCCGGTCTCTGATGTAAGGCGTGGAGGTCCTCACAACCTCAGTGTTCCGGCTACCGGATTTCTGCGCCTCAGAAGAAGGCAGCCTGCTCGGGGCTGGTCCCCTTCTGGTATCCTCTCCTGTACTTCCTCTCCTGCACGCTCACTGCAATCAATTCTGGTTTCTAAATGTCTCTTTCCGGGAGCTGCAGCTCTGTGGCATGCACAGCTCCTTAAACCCTCTATCCTCCTCAGATGGCTGTCTGGAACTTTCTAACCTTCCCTACAGACTACCAGTTATATATATATATATATATATGTCCCGCCCACCATTCCTAGGAGTAAGAAGCACTGAACATGAGCTCCTGAATTTCCATCACTTTATACCTTGTAATGAGTCAACTGTAAGACAAAACCTGGAAAAACTCAACTCCGTGGAACATAAAAGTGATCTGGACCGAACTGGACTTTACATTTTATGAAAAAAGGAAGAATTGGAGGATTTAAAGGACAAAACAAGAATCTCCTGGAGGACACAGACTGGAAACCGCCGACATCATACATCTGACATCCTGATACCTGGACCTATAGAAGGTAGGAGAATTCTTTAACTACAACACAACCTATAGACTTGCTACAAATTAATCTTCTTAGAAACAAGGATTATAATTAACATATAACTACAAAATGGAAAACACAAATTTAGAACATGTAAATGAACAAAGCCCGGAGCCAGAGACACAGGAATGCTGGGGGCCAGATCTGGAGATAACACAGGGGGGCAATAAATCCAAGATGGACTACGTTAGAGAGAATCCAGAGACTCTTTATGCAGATTTCACAAAGAAAGAACCAAAAAGAAAAACCAATGTATTATTCTATACAGACCACCCCTCAGCTTGGCGCACTGCGCTGTGCAAACGATACAAACATGTATCTAAAACCAACGATAAAGGTGTCCAGCAGATTAAAATTACCAGCCAAGCAGATGATGACACCAATGCGCTCACCATACTCCTATACAAAACTGGCACAGTCATGGCGCAGGGGACGGAGGAGATTCTGCAGCAATTTGAAAATTGTTTCTCCGATATCAAAGAGCAGGCACAAACCTATAAAGGACTACAAGCCCCAGCAGCTACCTCTAATGCTCACATAGGGATTCCCAGACAGAGCCGCCTAACCCCCGACACTTCACACCTCTCGCCTGATAACATCAGAGACTTCTTATCTCAACTAGAAAGAGACTTGGCCCAACTGAAATTTGAATGTGAAAGAAACTCACAAAGCAACGCAAATTACCAAGCAGCAAATGACAGGGCCACACAGAAAATAAGGGAGGAAATGTGTGAAATGAAATATCAATACAAGGCAGCACTACAGGAAATGGGGGAACTGAAAAAAGACAATGATCAACTCCAAAAGGAGATTAGAGAATTAAAAGCCCATAGCCCTGGTCATCTGAACCAGCAGGGGGCAACGAAAACATGCCAGAGAGCAGACAATATGGCCACCACTGAACCCCATCAGCAGCACCGTAGCCCACCCAAGACATCACAAAGTCCTGATACTGTCCTAATAATGGACTCAAATCCTGAAACCAGAGAGATGGAAGAGAGAACAGAACCAGCCACCAGCAAAGCCAGCACCACAGACCCTCGTCAGCAGCACCGTAGCCCACCCAAGACATCACAAAGTCCTGATACTGTCCTAATAATGGACTCAAATCCTGAAACCAGAGAGATGGAAGAGAGAACAGAACCAGCCACCAGCAAAGCCAGCACCACAGACCCTCGTCAGCAGCACCGTAGCCCACCCAAGACATCACAAAGTCCTGATATTGTCCTAATAATGGACTCAAATGGGAAGTACCTAAATACACAGCGGCTATTCCCAGGAAAACAGGTCCGTACAATCCGCTGTGCAAGTATTGAACAGGTGACAGAGGTCATCAGTAGACCACGGTTTACCAACCCAAAGCACATTATTATACACACGGGTACAAACAATCGGCCAGACCAGCAGATCGCAGAACAACTGATCAACCTGGCAAAGATGGCAAACCTAAAATTCCGGGACAGTAAAATCATTCTGTCATCGCTGCTTCCAAGAAAGGACATACCCAGGCAAACCACCCAAGCCATCAATGCAGAACTGACTGAAAAGATCAAGACTGTGCCAAACGTGACCCTGGCACAACACCTCTCCATAAACAACAGTCACCTGCACGATGATAAACACCTCAACAAACAAGGGGTCAGCCTCCTGGCCAAAGAGCTGAAGGACATCGTGCTAAACAGAGACCCCGGGCCTGGATTCAACAGTGGCCATAATCACACTGAAAGACCCCCGAGAACGATAAAGCAGAAAACCCCAAGGCTACCTCCTGGAGCTGGAAACAAAGCTCTTCACCCAGTGTCAGACCATCGGAGGTGGAGACCTCCACCGAGGACACCACCAAGCCCACACAGATACATGCAGAGCAGAGATAGGGATGAGATAATAAACCTGCTCAATGCACTGCGCAGAATAATAATGTGACCGGATGGAACCAAGCACCACTATAAAACTGTCAGAAATCCAGTTTGTCCCACACAGCCATACTCATTACAAGGTATATACACACAAACCACACAGAAGAATGTCTTCACTTACAATCAGCAGCTGGAATATCCAGGGTCTCAACGCCTCAACCTTTGGATCTAAAACAAAGGACCCTGATTTTATACAAAGTATGAAAAATATAGACATTCAGATCCTCCTGGAAACATGGACCAGAGCCGAAAACGAATCCCTGGTGCCTATTGGATACAAGGAATTCTTGGTCCATGCCCAGAAAAATAAAAACATCAAACAGGGCCGGGGCTCAGGAGGAGTAGCGATCTGGTATAAAGAGGAGCTCCACCAGTACATCAAACCGGTGAAGAAAGGAGGCAGCCACATATGGATCAGAATCAGCAGCTCCATCCTCACCTGTCAGTCTGATGTCCACCTCTGTGCCACCTATATACCACCGCCAGAGTCCCCCTACTTCAATCCAGACTGCTTCGAAATCTTACAAAGAGAAGCCGCCCATTATCAGGCCCTGGGCAAAGTTCTCATCTTTGGAGACCTCAATGCAAGAACAGGGAGAGAGAGAGACTTCCTGACCACGGATGGAAACATCTACATACTTGGAGCAGAGAATGACGGCCAAGACCCTGTACACACTGAGAGAAACAGCTATGACAGTACAGTCAACAAAAGTGGCAGAAAGCTCCTGAACGTATGTAAAAGTTTAGGACTTCATATCCTTAATGGACGATGCAAGGGTGACTCCTTAGGAAGGTATACACTAAACTCCCATGTAGGGAGGAGTGTAGTTGATTACGCCATTACAGACATGAACCTGGCAGATGTCAGCGCCTTCATAGTCACCCCACAAACGCACCTGTCAGACCACAGCCAACTTCTTCTGTACATGAAATCTACAGAGAAACCATCCACTCAGAAGCCACAGCAGAGCGGCCTCTTCACCCGGCCTCCATCCTATAAATGGTCCAAAATATCGGCACTAAGATATAAAGAAGCTTCCAGAAGACCTGAAATACAGCGGATGCTCCACCACTTCTACAACCTTGAGTACATGCCAAACCCAGAGGGAGTGAACCAAGCAGCAAAGGACCTCAACAATATATTCTACGCAATGGCCAGACTGTCCGACCTTAAAAAAGTCGACTACAAGAGACCAAAAAAAACACAGGTCAATGGCTGGTTTGACAGAGAATGTAAAGCTGTACGGAAGACCCTGAGAACAGCCTCCAACAAGAAACACAGAGACCCCAACCACCTGGGTCTGAGGGAAGCCTATGACTCCATACAAAAGCAGTACAAAACCATCCTCAGGAGGAAGAAGCAGAGTTACATGTCTACGAAGCTCAATCAACTCCAAGACGCCCTCCAAGACCACTCCTTCTGGGAACTATGGAACCACATGGACACCAAAGACTAGAAAAACAACAACCATATCCAAAATGGCAACCTCTGGCTCCAATACTTCAGAGACCTCTATAAAGACATTCCAAAGGAAGGACTAAGCCAAGAACAGGAAAACATAATGGCGAAACTAAAAGCAATGGAGGAAAAAATCAAAAACTTCCAAAACCCGGTGGATACACCTATAACACTACAGGAAGTAACCGAGAGACTCTCCTCCATAAGAAGTAGAAAAGCCGGTGGCCTAGATGGAATCCTACCAGAAATGCTGAAGTACAGCCCACCAGAAATACAGGCTGCAATGGTTAAACTCTTCAATATTGTACTGAGTGCCGGCTACTTCCCTCGTACCTGGAACCAAGGCCTCATCACACCCATCCACAAGAGTGGGGACAGGTATGACCCAGCCAACTACAGAGGCATATGCGTCAGCAGCAACCTGGGAAAACTGTTCAACAGTATCCTGAACAAGAGGATCCTCACCTTCCTCACCGAGCACAACGTCCTCAACAAGAGCCAAGCAGGGTTCATGCCGAACCACCGCACCACTGACCACATCTATACTCTGCACAGCCTCATTCAGAGACACGTCTACAATACAAAGAATGGGAAGATATACGCCTGCTTTGTGGACTTTAAAAAGGCCTTTGATTCAGTGTGGCACCCGGGCTTATTCCTGAAACTGCTGGAGAGTGGAATAGGAGGAAAGACCTACGATGTCATCAAAAGCTCCTACACCGAGAACCGCTGCAGCGTGAGTGTGAGCGGCAAAAGAACGGCTTTTTTCCAGCAGAGCCGCGGAGTAAGACAAGGCTGCAGCCTAAGCCCAACGCTCTTCAACATCTACATCAACGAGCTGGCTACCGCCCTGGAATCCTCCTCAGCACCAGGACTCACCCTCCACGACGCTCAGGTGAAATTCCTGCTGTATGCAGATGACCTGCTGCTGCTGTCACCAACCGAGAAAGGCCTCCAGGACAACCTGAAAATCCTAGAGAAATTCAGCTCCACCTGGGCCCTACCAGTCAACCTAAAGAAAACCAACACCATGGTGTTCCAGAGGAGAAAGAGAAGATCAGACCAACACCCATCATTTATCCTCAACAACTGCGACCTCACAGGAACGGACAAATATACCTACCTGGGCCTAGAGATTCACCGGTCAGGGAACTTCAAACAAGCCATAGAGACCCTGAAAGACAAGGCCTGCAAAACCTTCTATGCCATCCGAAGGACACTCTACCATCTGAAGCCACCAGTGAGGGTCTGGCTAAAAATCTTCGACTCCATCATCGCCCCAATCCTCCTGTATGGCAGCGAAGTCTGGGGTCCTCACACCTACCCAGACTGGTCAAAGTGGGACTCCAGTCCAACAGAAATATTCCACCTGGAATTCTGCAAGCACCTTCTCCAGGTCCATCGGAGCACCTCCAACAGTGCTTGTCGGGCCGAGCTGGGCAGATTCCCTCTACACCTAACAGTTCTAAAGAGGGCGCTGTCATTCCGGGCTCACCTGCATAGGAGCAATCCAAGCTCCCATCACCATAAAGCCCTGATACATGAAGGTGAAACAGAAAAACCAGAACCCCCGGAACAGCCCAGCCAAACCCAACCGGAGCAGAACACCAATCACAACAACCTGACAAAAGCCGGAATTAGGAAGATGGCAGATGAAGGCCAGGAGAGGTATGTCAGTGACTGGAAGAATGATATCAACAGCTCACAGAAACTGACCATGTACCGGAGCCTACAGAGAGACTACAGACTGGCCCCATATCTGGAGAAACTCCCGGACCCCAGAGACCGCCAGATCCTGAGCCGATATAGACTCAGCGCCCACAGTCTGGCCATCGAATGTGGCCGACACAGGCAGAGCTACAAGCCCAGGGAGGAAAGACTGTGCCAACACTGTGACCAGGAGGCCATAGAGGACGAAACCCACTTCCTGCTACACTGCTCCAAATACTCAGCAGTGAGGGACACTCACTTCAGGAGACTCTCACATCTCTTCCCAGACTTCATCACCATGAAGGAGGAAGAGAAAACATATATCTTGCTGGGAGAAGAAGAGAGAGCAGTGGAGATAGCAGCGCGGTATGTGAGCGAATGCCATAGACTGCGAGAAAGAGAACTATGATGCCATGGACTATAGCCCCCAACCTGGATCTGCCCCATCCACCTCCCCTATGCCATGGACTATAGCCCCCACAATGGACCTGCCCCATCCACCTCCCCTATGCCATGGACTATAGCCCCCAACCTGAACCTGCCCCATCCACCTCCCCTATGCCATGGACTATAGCCCCCAACCTGGATCTGCCCCATCCACCTCCCCTATGCCATGGACTATAGCCCCCAACCTGGATCTGCCCCATCCACCTCCCCCCACAGCTCCTACCCAACATCCCCTCAGTCCCTATCCCTATTGCCTCTATACACTTGCTTTGGCAAAACTGATGTGTATTTGGTCCTGCCAATAAAGCTTCTTTGAATCTTTGAATCTTGAATCTATATATATATATATGGGAAGTCACCTAGTAAATAGGATCAAAAGCTCCCCTTGGTGGCCTGGAGTGTGGATGTGTTGCATGTTTGTGGTACCTGGTTACAGTTATCCTTTGTTGCCTCCAAACATAGCATCACTCTCCCTGTGAGGAAAGCGACATTACTGTGATGACCAGGACCCTGGGGCACCACACTCCCCCCGTTAAATCCAGTACTCCCAGACTGGGAAGAGAAGAACAACAATACATGTTAATGCAAGAAGACATACAATTTTTAAAATGCTATAAAATAAGTACACAAGTTAATGCAAACTGGTGCTTCCTTTGATGGGAGGTAAGGACAGTTGAACATTGCAGAACATATTTACATGGTATGCATACTTTTGGGAATAGAAAACAATATAATAATGAACTAACTATGAAATGCTATTACCTGCTACAGGTATACTATCTCACAGCTTCAAAGTGCAAAACAAGCATTTTGTCTTTACTCTTCTTCAAGTGCAAAACTTTCAACTAACCCCCACGGGTTTACTGCATCTCGTTCATTTTATTCAAAAGCAGATCATCATGAGTTATCTTCATAGCTATCTGTCTAAATTCAAGTCTCAATTTTATTTTTATTTATTACATTCAAAGTTTTTTTTAACTCTGGTTCATTATACTAGCTTACTAATTTATGTACGAACTGTTATATAAAATGCAACATTATCTAACCTTCAAACATTATCACTTTAAGAGAGTGCAACTAGTAAATATTCCCTTTAAGGGCGCAAACAGTATTCAAGTCCTTTTTCTTTTTAATACTGAGGTAGTGCAATTAATATTCAAGTCAATTATTAACTCTAAAGCAGCATCAACGATGCTAGGAACCCGTCATTAACCCCCAACGTTGCCTTGGGTGGGCTACAAGGTGTGTATCCAGACCTGGAATCCTGTGGCGCCAAACAGGTTTTTCTTCAGGTCTCTGGAAAACAAAACAGCTTTCAAAGCAATATTAGATGCAGTCTCTTTTAAAAGCTTCTTTGTAAAACCAGTAGGAAGCACCTTTAAGTAGGTGCAAACTATTTACAAGTGAAAGTTTTTGAGCCATTCACTGTCCATGACTCGAGTGTCTTTAACCTTCGTCAGGCTGCATAATTTTACAACGTTAACAGGCTGCAGAGGTACAATTGTACCTTCATATATATTTTATTGAAATTTGGCCAATATATTCTGGACCAAAACTGCAAAGATGTCACGAAATTTCAGCCCTCTACGGCTTTTCGAAAAAAAAGTTATTGCAATTTTAAAATAGAATAGTTGCAATTGTACCTACTCAGCCGGACGAAGGTTAAACGGAATGTAACTTGTGTGAAACATAGGATCCCTTTTAACATGGGGCCCCTTTAAGTGTAAACCTGGTCAGGTTTAATAAATTTCTGAACAGCAACAGTCATTTTAGGAACTTGTAGCAAAAGAGTTAACTTAACTATTTACAGTCATTTTCAAGTTGGTCGTATTTTACTTGGGCTGTGGTAGTTTCCATGGCAATACCTGTGGATTGGGGCGATCCCCACGCAGTACACACAAGGAGTCCACGCTATGAATAAGCATCTGGGTGCCCACTGAGGTTCGTCCAATGGTTGTCTGTGTGGCCTTTGTGCACATGGTGACCGGTGCAGGGGTCACCTGGTCAGGTGCGGCCATGGCTCCAGGCCCCGGCATGGCGGTTTTATGACCTTAGGTTCACATTTATGAACATGGAGAGCGTACCACCCTTTGTCTCCCCAATGTCTTGTGTAGGTGACACAGTCTCCAGGATAGAGGTCCCTGTCCGGGTGTCCCTCCATTAACCCCTTTACCCCCAAGGGTGGTTTGCACATTAATAACCGGGCCAATTTTTACATTTCTGACCACTGTCTTTTTATGAGGTTATAACTCCGAAACGCTTCAACGGATCTTGGCGATTCTGAGATGGTTTTCTTGTGACATATTGTACTTCATGATAGTGGTAAAATTTCTTCGATATAACTTGCATTTGTTTGTGAAAAAAAATGGAAATTTGGTGAAAATTTTGAAAATTTCACAATTTTCAAATTTTGAATTTTTATTCTGGTAAACTAGAGAGTTATGTGACACAAAATAGTTAATAAATAACATTTCCCACATGTCTACTTTACATCAGCACAATTTTGGAAGCAAATTTTTATTTTCTAGGAAGTTATAAGGGTTAAAATTCGACTAGTAATTTCTCATTTTTACAACAAAATTTCCAAAACCATTTTTTTTAAGGACCACCTCATATTTGAAGTCACTTTGAGGGGTCTATATGGCAGAAAATACCCAAAAGTTACACCATTCTGAAAACTGCACCCCTCAAGGTGCTCAAAACCACATTCAAGAAGTTTATTAACCCTTCAGGTGTTTCACAGCAGCAGAAGCAACATGGAAGGAAAAAATTAACATTTTACTTTTTAGTCACAAAAATGACCTTTCAGCAATAATTTTTTTAATTTCTCCAGGGTAAAAAGAGAAAATGGACCTCAAAAGTTGTTGTCCAATTTGTCCTGAGTACGCTGATACCCCACATGTGAGGGGAAACCACTTTTTGGGCGCACAGCAGGGCTCAGAAGGAAAGGAGCGTCGTTTGACATTTTCAAGCTAAAATTGGCTGGAATTGAGATCGGACGCCATGTCACGTTTGGCGAGCCCCTGATGTGCCTAAACAGTGGAAACCCCCCACAAGTGACCCCATTTTGGAAACTAGACCCCCTAAGGAACTTATTTAGGTGTGTGTTGAGCGCTTTTAAACCCCAAGTGCTTCACAAAAGTTTATAACGCCCGGGCGTGAAAATAAAAATTCCTATTTTTTCCACAAACATGATTGCTTAGTCCCCAATTTTTTATTTTCTCAAGGGTAACAGGAGAAATTGTACCCCAAAAGTTGTTGTCCAATTCGTCCTGAGTACGCTGATACCCCATATGTGGGGGGAAACCACTGTTTGGGCGCATGGCAGAGCTCAGAAGGGAAGGAGCGCCGTTTGACATTTTCAAGCTAAAATTGGCTGGAATTGAGATCGGACGCCATGTCACGTTTGACGAGCCCCTGATGTGCCTAAACAGTGGAAACCCCCCACAAGTGACTCCATTTTGGAAACTTGACCCTCTAAGGAACTTATCTAGGTATGTGGTAAGAATTTTGAACCCCTAAGTGCTTCACTAAAGTTTATGACGACCGGCGTGAAAATAGAAAATTCTATTTTTTCCCACAAAAATGATCTTTCAGTCCCCAATTTTTTATTTTCCCAAGGGTAACAAGAGAAATTGGACCCCAAAAGTTGTTGTACAATTCGTCCTGAGTACGCTGGTACCCTATATGTGGGAAAAAACTGTTTGGGCACATCGGGACTCAGAAGGGAAGTAGTGACGTTTTGGAATGCAGACTTTGATGAAATGGTGTGCGGTCGTCATGTTCCGTTTGCAGAGCCCCTGATGTGCCTAAGCAGTAAAAAAAAAACACAAGTGACATCATTTTGGAACCTGGACCCCCAAGGAACTTATCTAGATTGGAGAGATCAACGCCCCCCAGGTTTTTGTTGTACCCAAGTACACAGTCCAGTTTGCAGACCTGTGTAGAGGTACCTCGTACAGTGCTGAGGGCGCTGCCTTCACCGTGTATGGTGAAGAGAAGGACATCCCTCTTGTCCTTGTACTTGACCACCAGCAGGTGGTTGCTACATTGGGCTTTGATCTCACCTTTTCTGAGCATCTGCCCAAGTAGCGTCTTCAGGAGGCCTTTTTTGCAGATTTTTGCAGACAGTACTGCAGGCTGCTGTAACTCATGCAGAGAGGGATTTGTAGAGTGGGATGCTGGAATAACAGTTATCGGTGTAGAGGTGATAACCTTTATCCAGCAGTGGGTGCACCAAATCCCACACAATTTTCCCACTTACTCCCAGGATAGGACACTCAGGCAGTTCAATCCTGCTGTCCTTCCCTTCATACACTCTAAAGCTGTAGGTGTACCCTGAGGTACATCGCCGATCACATCGATCGCGCCAATCAGTAGCTGCAGGCTCCAGGGTAGTGCAGGCTCTGGGGTAGTGCAGGCCCCGGGGTAGGATCGGTGCTATTACAGCACCGATCCAGGAAGTTACAGGCAGGGCACAGCGCGGTAACACCGCCGCTGTGCCTTGCCATTGGCGCAATCGATGTGATCGTCGATCACGCCAATCCGGGGGGGTTTGGCCGATGACTGGCATTGCCAGGCACCGGCCCCAGGATCGAGTACATCGGTAGTCGATCCTAGCCTGGGACCTCACTGTTTCAGCCAATCTGATTGTTCAGAACAGCCAATCACAGCGATTGGGGGGCGGCACCATATCTCAGGATGCCGAGGCCATCTTCCTTAAGGTAAGATGGCATCGGAATTTTACACATTAAAAGGCATGATGTACTATCCCATCGGTGGTCATGCGGGCCCACCTCACCTCGATGGGATATGATGTCTAATGTCAGAAAGGGGTTAAGTGTGCCTCCACATCCCGCCTGGTCACAAAGACTTCTGGATACAGATCTGGTTCTTTTATGAAGCCCCATCCAGCTTTTATGCGGAATGTGACCACTGTTCCCTGTCTCCACGGACCTCTGTTTTCATAGGTCTCCTTCCTGACCCGGGCTTTGGCTCGTAGATCCTTCTTCCTGGCAGCCTGGCTTTAGAGATCCCACTCCCTCTCCTCCTGTCTCTACTGGAGCGCCTGCTGCCGCTGTTATTCCTCCCGTCTTACGACCTCAACCTGCTCCCCCTCTTCCTGGGCCTCTCCGGGGAACCCGATCAGGTCAGTGGTAGTATGGCTCCACCGAAAGATGACCCATTCCCTCTCGATGTCAAGAGTCTTTTTGGTAGGCTGCAGCGGGACATCAGGTGTTTAAGGTTTCCCAGGGCCGTTCCCACTCTAGACGGTTACACACCCGGACGGGTGGTGGTGGCGGGGGAGAGTCTATGGCTACTAGCAGGGTGGTGTCCTCGGCGACCAGGGCAGGGTCGGTGGTCTTACCTGCTGCCTGTTTGGCGCCGGTGTTGGTCTCCTCCTCTGCAGGCTTGGGCTCCGTGAGCTGGCGACAAACCTGTTTGTGACACCTAGATGGATTGCCCGCCAGGGCCGTGGGGTACTCGTACCAGGTCCGGTGGTGTTCACAGGGGGATGTCACGGTGGCTGCGACCCGGTCCGTGGCCCTAGACATCCGTGTAAATGGGTAAGGTCTTTAAAGGGAACAAAGTTTATGTTTGTGACGCCACCTGTGGTATTCGGTCAGGGTGACCGACACTGCTTTAAGGGGTTCCCTGGGGTGATGTTATGGCAGTTAGATGGTATACCTTCCAACAGGTGAAGTAGATCCCCAGGGCTTCCCAGTGTGTAGATGGTAGAATGGTGAGAAGTGCAGTAAGGAACGAGTACATAGGTTTGCAATCTCTTTACCTTGTTTACTGAAGACTTCAGCAGCCACAGTCCAGGGCACTGGTTCACAGGGCAGATAGGGTTCGGCCGGTTTGGGGGCAAGTCCAGAGTCCCCTTATCCAAGTGGAAAATAGAAGCCTTCCTTTGCGCTGTAGTGGTGTAGTCCCTTACCGCTAGAAGCCTCACATAAGGTCCTCACAGATGTTATCTCTCTCTCTCTGTCCCCCAGTTAGGATAGGACAAAACCCATATGACTTGTGACTTGAGCCTGTTTATAGGGTCTCTTAGATGTGGGGTGTCACCGTGCCTCCTGGGTGTTGGGTCGGACAGGTAACGTGCAATTAGCTGTCCTGCCGGTCTCTGATGTAAGGCATGGAGGTCCTCACAACCTCGGTGTTTTGGCTACTGGATTTCTGCACCTCAGAAGGAGGCAGCCTGCTCGGGGCTGGTCCCCTTCTGGTATCCTGTGCTTCCTCTCCTGCATGCTCACTGTAATCAATTCTGCTTTCTAAATGTCTCTTTCCGGGAGCAGCAGCTCTGTGGCATGCACAGCTCCTTAAACCCTCTATCCTCCTCAGACGGCTGTCTGGAACTTTCTAACCTTCCCTACAGACTACCAGTTATATATATATATATATATATATATGGGAAGTCACCTAGTAAATAGGATCAAAAGCTCCCCCTGGTGGCCTGGAGTGTAAATGTGTTGCATGTTTGTGGAACCTGGTTACAGTTATCCTTTCTTGCCTCCAAATGTAGCATCACTCTCCCCGTGAGGAAAGCAACATTACTGTGATGACCCCGATGCTGGGGCACCACACTAGGTCTATTGCAACTTTATGAGATCCTTAACTTTCAGGATATCTTTGCCCTTGAGGTCCCAGACTGTAGATATTGTTGTCATGGCTGCTATCGCGATTTTACCTTTTTATAGAGATGAAACATGGTATGGCTAGTGTTGTCCATCACACCAATATTAAGTTGGAGGGTTTAGAATGGCCCTTGTTTGATGTGAGTGAATGCATCATGTTCGTCCTTTCGCTACATTGCCAAAAATATATCTCCCATAAATATCAGTTCGATCCAAACTCCAATATTCATCACTGAGCACTGGATCCAAAGTGTCTCAGACCAGCCCATTGAACAGAGGAAGCTCTTGCCTTGGAAGTGTACATACCTGCCGCTGAATAAACAAATCTAAGGATTAGTGCTCATACCCATTTGCAAGAAAAAAAACGGTCCGTAATCTGGACTGAAATGCGAGTACAAAGCGATTTTTCTCACGTAGTATCCGTATGACATCCATATGACATGCGTATGTAATGTGTTTTTTTTCTCTGCAATGGTCCTGTTCTACAGTCATTTACAGGACCTTTTACAGTGTTCTATGCCACAGAATGGTAAGGTATCTGTAAAAAATGGACGGCATACAGATGGTCCGTATGCCGTGCGATTTTTTTTTTCTCGCACCCATTGACTTGCATTAGTGACTCTCGTCCGAGATACGCAGCAAATCGCAGAATGCTGTGACTTTTTTGCTTGTTTGCTTCTCATGTATGGTCAAGTCATTAGCTGCTAACAGAGTTTGTGTGGCTTGAGTACGTATGTCAGCTATTGCATTTGCCACAGCAGTTGTCTCAGTGGTGGTGATTATGCACAGAGTAGTAGTTGGTTTGAGAAGTTGCAGGCTCTGTAACTGGTGGAATAGTGGCGGTATCAACTTTGACACTAGATGGCGTTGTGGTTGGTGCGCGTTTCCTAACATTTCGAGCGCACCAGCCCTTTTCATCCAGGTGTCGGGTGTAGGTCACATGATCCCCCCGACATAGATCCCGTGCAGGATGTCCCTCCTGGAGATGAGTTTCCACATCACAGCTGGTGACATAGAAATTTGTCGGCAGCCCGGATTCCTGAATGAAACCCCAACCCCTTTTAGGGTAGAAGGCCACTACTACACCCCATCTGGCTGGAAGATTGTCCTGTGTTTTACGTTGGGCTTCATGTTCCTTTGTCTTTTTCCATTGTAATATCAGGCATTGTCGATATTCCTCCCAGGAGAGGACTCCGATATAGGACCCTCCTGATTGGGCCTCCCCAGTGGACCCGCTCAACCGTCTCGGTGGTGTTGGGAGTCACTGGAGCAGGAGTGAAGGCTGGGGTCTGGTTAGTCAGGGAGAGGGATCGGTCACCGGGGCAGGGTCGTTTTCTATACCTGCGTTTGATGTGGTTCCATCGATGCCGGCCCACTCCGCTGATGAGGATGCTGGAGTCAGCTGCAGCACGTACTGCAACTCCTCCAGCACGATCTTCCTGCACAGGGATGACTTCCATTTCTTCACTACGGTCAGCTCTGCGTCCAGGAGCTGGTGGCTCAGCTCTTCCACCTGCGACTCCAGGAAGTCTGGATCCTCCTGTGGCGATAAGTCTGGGTTCGCCTCCGGTCGCCTTGGATAGTTCCGGATCACTTCACCCTCTTTCAGGTACTCGTTGGTTGCCATCTGCTCTTCTAGGTCAGCGGCCACACGCGCACACTGCTCCTCCATTTTCTGGGGGTGGGCATCCTTCTTCCCGTCGTTGCAAATCAGGAGGTGGACCTCCCTGGCTAATGGGCACGTTCTCATCACGTAGTAGCATTCGTAGGGGGTGTTCATCACTGTTCGCGCCACTTTGGTAGTCTCCTCCCATGATGGCACGCCCCTCTTCCCCGGCACTCCACGTGGCGCTGTAATGCCGGCGGTTTTGGCGGCAATTTTTGTCGGCAAATCACGGTTCATTAGTCATACAGTCTTTTCGCACAAATCACGGTTAGGCACAGTCTTTAGGTGCATGTGAGCCAATTCACGGGGTTTAGTAAATCCTGTTAGTGACACCAAGTTGGATCGCCCCGCGGGCTAGGGGTACTCCGGCCGGTTTGGAGGCAAGTCCAGAGTTCCCTTATCCAGGTGGAAATCAGTAGCCTTCCTTTGCGCTTAGGTGGTGTAGTCCCTTACTGCTTATGGCTTCACATAAGTGTCTCACAGATGTTTCGCTCTCTCTGTCCCCCATATAGGATAGGACAATACCTGTATGACTGGTGACTTGAGCCTGTTTATAGGGTCTCTTAGATAACCCGGCTCTGTTGATGTCACCGTGCCTCCTGGGTGTAAGTGCAGACAGGTAACCTGCAATTAGCTGTCCTGCAGGTCTCTGAAATAAGGTGTAGAGGTCCTTACTCCATCAGTGTTCTGGCTACCGGGATGTTGCGCCTCAGAAGGAGACAGCTTGAGCGGGGCTGGTCCCCTTCTGGTAGCCTCTCCTTTGCTTCGACTTCCTTCACGCTCACTGCAATACAGTTCTGCCTTTCAATGTCTCTTTCTGGGAGCTGCAGCTCTGAGGGCATGCACAGCTCGTTCAACCTTCCATCCTCCTCAGACTCTGGTCTGGAACGTTCTAACTCTCCCTACAGACTACCAGTTCTATATATATGGGGCGTGACCTAATAAATAGGAGCAGAACCCCCCCCCCCCCCCCCTGGTGGTTTGGAGTGTGAAATGTGTTGCATGTTTGTGATACATGGATGCAGTTATCCTTCTTTGCCTTCAAACGTAGCATCACTCTCCCCGAGAGGAAAGCAATACCACTGCGATGACCAGGACACTGGGGTGCCATGCTATCATCATGCACAACATTGACATCCAAGTTATAAACATTTGAATCACATGAAGGGGCAGATCTGGGAGGGCTGTCAGGAATGTATTGAGTGACCAATTGTCCCAGAGCAGCTGCCAATAAAGCATATTTGGGAAGATTCTTGGAGAACCCCATTTCACTTAACCCCCTCCCGACACCCCAGGCTATCCTGGGCCATCAATAAAGGCAGGTGAACACCCCCAATCCCGGTGACAATCAGGGTCTTTCCAGGAATAAGTTCTTCAGGGAACACAAATTCAGGGTGGATGAGAGTTTGTTCTGCACTGCTATCCTTGAACCCCAGCGTGAAGGTGTTTCCCACAGTAACCAGTTGCAAACCACCTCACCAACAAAAATAACTGCCGCATTAGGCCCCTGGGCCTCAGATGGGGGGTTCCTTTTCTGCCTCTCTGGGCAGGTGAGACTGATGTGGCCAGTTCGATGGCAGGAATAGCACCAGCCACAGCTAACATGGACAAATTAAAAAAAACACATGCCATAAGATACTGCCTTCCCAAAACCCTGTCTGATGACAAATGCACATCTAGCTGGATGCAGCAGACCTCCACTGATAAAGGCAAGGGGCAGCACAGGTGCGAACTACTGATATAAACAGCCACCCCCACACCTACCAGATTATGGAGGAGTTGGCTGCCTAGTAGAGAAAATTGCACATTGATATGGCTTGCGTAGGACACCAGTCACCCAGGTAAGTGTGATGCAATGTGTCTGGCTTGCAGCCTATTAATGATGCCCTTGTATTATCAGGCAGGCTGCCCAGCACTAAAATGATGTTATTTATCCCCTAGAACAGTGTTCCCCAACTCCAGTCCTCAAGAGCCACCAACAGGTCATGTTTTCAGGATTTCCTTAGTATTGCCCAGGAGATAATTGCATTACCTGGAAAGGCAAGAATTCCATCACCTGGGCAATACTAAGGAAATCCTGAATACATGACCTGTTGGTGGCTCTTGAGGACCGGAGTTGGGGAGCACTGCCCTAGAATGTGCTTAGAAGCATAGTAACCGAGCCGGAGTGCGTTGTAATCACAGCTATATCTGTGATTGCAATGTAAAATAAAAGTAAGTGTGGACTTGGTCATGTTATTTGACCAGGTCAAATTTAAGAAAACCCTGACATGAGCTTTTATTTTTGGAGAGACCAATAGGATTGGTAGTGGGGTGGATCTCTCCCTCCACTCCGGGTTTTGGGAGTGGCTCATGTCCACGATTCCCATTTACGATTCAGTTTAGCTTTGGGTGAGTCCGTGTTTGGTTTGCAAGCAGCAGAGTAGGAAGCCCTGAGCAGTACAGGTCTGTGTGAAGACTGAACGTAGGCCAGAGCCAGAGAAGCAAAGCCACTCATGCACACACGAGTGATATGGTGGTGCAGTTGCCCAATTGTAAAATTACAAAAAAAAATAGTTTTGAACAACACAATTGCTTTTACCATATCGTGTACTGAAAAACGTGAAAAAAATTCTAAGTGCTGTGAAATTGTAAAAAAGTGGAATTCCATAATTGTTTTCTTTTTACCATGTTCACTAAATGCTGAAAATGACTTCCCAGGTCATTACGAGTTTGTAGATCCCAAACATGTATACGTTCTTTTTTATTTAAGAGGTGAAAAAAAATCCAAAGTTTGTAAAAAATAAAAAAAAGGCACCATTTTTGTAGACCCACAGCATCTCCATTTTTTGGGATCTGGGTCTGGTTGAGGGTTTACTTTTTGCATGCCGAGCTGACGTTTTTATTTTTATTGACACCATTTTGGGATAGACACGATGTTTTGTTCACCAGTTATTGCATTTTATTGCAATGTTGCAACGACAAAAAAAAACTGAATTCTGGCGCTTTGATTTTTTTTCTTGTTAAGCCGTTTACCAATTGAATTAATTCTTTTTATATCTTGATCGGGTGATTCTGAACGTGGTGTTACCAAATCTGTGTATTTTTATTTTTTTAAATTGGTTTATTTTAAATGGTGGTGATTTGAACTTTTATATTTTTTAATATTTTTTTTTAATTTTTTTAACTTTTTACTTCCTTTACTAGTCTCCATGGGAGACTAGAAGCTGCGATTACCTGATCACTTGTGTTACACATAGCAGGTCTGCAGCTCTGCTCTGTGTAGCAGAAATGCTAAATTGCTATGAGCGCCGAGTGCCGACCTCCGGGTGACGCACATAGCAGTTTGGCAATGACAACCACAAGGATCTCCGCGGTTATGTGACATCGGCGCCGATGGGCGGAGTTAAGACGCGCTTCCAGTTTGAACAAGCTAAATGCCACTGTCAGAGATTGACAGCAGCATTTAACTAGTAAACAGCTGCGGGTGGATCGCTATTCCAACCGCGGCTGTTAGGGGCACATGACAGCTGATCAGATCAGCTGTTATGTGCTGGAAAAGGTGCGGGCTCATCGCCGGAGCTCGCACCAAAAATGGGGAGGCAACCTATGACGGACATAGCACGTCATAGGGCGTTAAGGGGTTAGACATAGGGGTGGATCAATCATGCTCTGGCAGTTGTGTTGCAGCCAATGGCATTGGGAACATTTCACGGGTAGAGGGAAGAATGGATTCAATGAAATTTCAAATTCTTGATGCAAACACACTATCTGTAAAAAAAAAAAAAGCTGAAGTTGAAAAGAGGATGCCTTCTACAAATGAATAATGATCTTAAACAGATGTCAAATCCACAATAGACTACCTGAAAGTGCACAATCTGAAGGCTTTACAATGGCCCTCACAGTCCTCTGATCTGAACATCATTGAAAATCTGTGGCTAGACCTCAAAATAGCAGTGCATGCAAGACGACCCAGGAATCTCACAGAACTGGAAGAATGGATGATGTGATACTGGCAAAAGGGGGTGCTACTAGGTATAACCATGCAGGGTGCCCAAACTTTTGCATTGGCCCATTTTCCTTTTTGTAATTTTTAAAATGTAAAAAATGACAATTTGTTTTGCCTAATGTACAAAGGAAATGTGCCATCTTTAAAGGGAATCCGTCACCCCAAAATTTGCCTATAAGCTAAGGCCACCGGCATCAGGGGCTTATCTGCAGCATTCTGTAATGCCCCAGATGTAACCTCAAAGATAAGAAAAACAGGTTTATTACACTCACCCAGGGGTGGTCCCACTGCGGTCCCATCCGATGGGCGACAGGAGCGGCGGCAGGAAGAAAAGATGATGACGTCATTGCATGAAGATGGGAGACGCTGGACCCGGACCACGACGCCCACCGGACTAGACCGCACTGGGACCGCCCCTGGGTGAGTATAATCTAACTTGTTTTTCTTCTCTTTCAGATTACATCGGGGGATTATCTACAGCATTACAGAATGCTGTATATAAGCCCCTGATGCCGGTGGCCTTAGCTGATAGGCAAATTTTGGGGTGACAGATTCCCTTTAACTTTAGCCCTTTTCTAAATCAATTCATCTTCAACTTGCTTAATTGTTCACAATAACAGTCATTTTTATTAGGGGTGCCCAAACTTTTACATGCCACTGTAAATATGTGTTCTTGGCTAAAAGTCCCTTTTGCAATGAGGTTTAATTTAAAAATAAAGAACTTTTAGCTTCTGTTGGCCGTCCCTGGTCTGCTTCTTCCCGCACATATATGTACACAGAGAGAATCCTCTCATCCTACAATGATGTACAGGCCATTTTCTGTTAAGGACAAATCACCAAGACCAGTGAGCCCACCATAGAGGAGGCACTGGAACAATGGAAGATTTAGCAGGTGACTTTCTTTAAGTCTTTCTTTATTTTACAGAAATTCCAGCCATAGTCCACCTCAGTTGAACACCAATTTAAATCCATAGCTAGCACATTAATGAAGCAGCAATGTAAATTGTTATACTTTTATATGTACAATATACTCTGCTCTATTATTATTTTCTGTCTTCTGTCATCTTGAAATAATCCTCCTTGGTGCCATCCACATGTGATGGTCCTAAATGTCATATTTAGCCAAAGACATCTTTTGATTTTAAGCCCATCGCCATTTTTGCAGGAAGTCTAATTTAAAAGGGTTCTCCAAGAATGACATAAGATGGCATCCCTGATGTAAGTCAGAATCAGCCGCCGGGAGAAAGTCTGTTATATGTGATTGTCACGTACCCACTTCTCAGCACGCGACTTGGGGTTGCGCCTGCAAGGGTCAATCTATCTCTTCTCTCTCTCCAGCATTCAACCTCTGTCCTGTACTGTAATGGGAGCATAAATCACACACCGACCCAGGCCACCCACCCACTCATGCACGCTGCCACCACTCACCGAACACACGGGCAATGAGTCCCGGAAATATTACTACTACTGGCTGCCAATCATAAGGCTCACACACTTTAAGGCGATGGATTCTTTAGAACATGCATGGTTCTTATTATCTGTATCCTCAGAAATAAGAATACAGATAATAAATGGAAAATGTTTAAGAACATCCTAAATAGGCACTGTAAGCAGTTTATACCTTGTGGGAATAAAAGGACTAGAAATAGGAAAAACCCAATGTGGCTAAACAAAGAAGTAAGACAGGCAATTAACAGTAAAAAGAAAGCATTTGCACTACTAAAGCAGGATGGCACCATTGAAGCTCTAAAAAACTATAGGGAGAAAAATACTTTATCTAAAAAACTAATAAAAGCTGCCAAAAAGGAAACAGAGAAGCACATTGCTAAGGAGAGTAAAACTAATCCCAAACTGTTCTTCAACTGGATGGACAAATTTCTTTTTTCGGCCTTACTAACTATGTTACTATGTTACTATGTTACTATGTTCAACTTGTTAAAGTTTTATGCTTTTATATAAAAGGTACAGTGCTTACAATAAAAAGGGTAGAAAAATATGGTTATAAAAAGACATACAAACAGTTATAAAAATAAATGGGAGAAAACTTACAGAAAATATCTAACTTTGTAGTCTGCTTTCTGCTTCCTGAGGGGGGGGGGACGAATATGGAATGGAACACATCAGCTTGACTGCCCCTCAATCTGTGAACACCCCCCCCCCCTTTGTGTGTAGGTCTAATTTATAGAGTCACCCTGGAGGTCAAATTTCTCGACTAGCCTCTCAGGTTGATATTATAACTGACATCTCCCTTCAAAAGAGCCGAAGGTGTGAAACGTTTCTCCTTCCTGGTTCTTAGAAAGACCCCTTGGCAAGATTGGAGACAGTAGACTGCTTTCTCAAGATAACATATGCTGTGACCCCTGTGAGACCTGCAGTCTCAGGACAGATGTTAAATTACTACTAGTCACACATATATATACATATTTCACTACAGTGATATAGTCAGCAGTTGGGACCACAAGAATCTGTGCTAGGACCCATTCTTTGTAATCTCTTTTTTAATGACCTTGTGGATGGGATTGAGAGTAAAGTATCAGTCTTTGCTGATGACGTAAAACTATGTAGGATATTAAAAACTGACCTTGACATTACAATATTACAAAACAATATGGATAAGATGCCTGAATGGGCAAACACTTGGCAAATGAGATTTAAATGTAATGTAAATTTACATGTAGATAAATGTAGAGTCATGCACATAGGACAGAGTAATCCTATAGCTACATATACATTAATTGGAAATATACTCAGGACTAGAGAACAGAAGGACTTGGGCATTCTGGTTACAAGTCAGCTGAGGAGCAGTGCTCAATGTCAAGCAGCAGCCGCAAAAGCAGACAAGATTTTAGGGAGACTGGGCTGGTACACTGCTACAACCATACTAATGGGCATTTGCTCCTTTATATATTTACCTCTCTTACTACTATTTTCTTACTGCTTATTCACTTAAGATGTAATTTAATGCGTGTTAAAACTATATGTTTATCCATGGTTTTGCCTGTCAGCAATTTGTCTGTCTGCTTCTGCTTAAATGTATGGGGAAAAAGATGTACCTCGCCATGGAGCATAGATTACCTATGAATTAGCCCCATGTAGACACACAGGATGTAGATTTGACACACCAGGTGCGGATATAAAATAGACATTTTCTATTAAATAAGAAAGGAATACTATGCACATTTTTCCCTACATTAGCAATGCCCCAAGCTCTATCATTTTTAGGTTACTGTCAGTGTTCACTTGGATTTTTGCCCATTGTTTATGTATGTTGTTTTTGTCAATTTTTCTAATAAAAATACATGCTTTTACTGATAAGCAGCATGGACCCTAGTTTTTCTCTTCTTTGGTTTATAATTGACTCACTACCACTTTTTAGGGCATAATTTATTAACATATGTACATAGAATATGTACATATAACAATATGTTCTATTGGAGAATTCTCAGAAAATTTTAGGATGTATAAAAAGAGATAAAATCCCGAGATCCCAATTTATTGTTACCCCTTTATAAATCGCTGGCGAGACCACATCTATAATATGGGATCCAGTTTTGGGCTCCACATTTAAAAAGGATATTCAGAAGTTCGAGTCAGTTCAAAGGCGGGCAACTAGATTATTACAAGGGATGGAAGGCCTCTCATATGTTTGTGTGTGTGTGTAGCCCATTCACTATCCCCATCTATTCCCCAACCCCTGAAGATGGCTGGACCATGATTGTAAATACATCATTGTAAATACACACCTGTACTTCCCATCTCCCCCACCTCATTGTAGATTGTAAGCTCTGACGAGCAGGGTCGTCTTATTTTGCTTTAATTATTGTATTGTTAACGTTGTTACTTATGACTTTTGTGTTTGAAACTGTTAAACTGTAAAGCGCTGCGGAATATGTTGGCGCTATATAAATAAAGATTATTATTATTATTCATATGGTGAGAGGTTGGACAAGTTGGGCTTGTTTAGTTTAGGAAAAAGACCTCTCACAGGAGATTTTATATACACTAGATGGTAGCCCGATTCTAACGCATTGGGTATTCTAGAATATGTATGTAGCTTATTTATGAAGATTTTAGAATAATACATTGAATACACAGGAGTCGGCCAACTGCGACCACTTAGCGAAGCGTGGTTCAAATCCCACGCCAATTCGCAGACGGACTGTGCCTGTCTCTGATTGTTCGCGGCCGGCCACATAGTATATAGCACAGCCACGTAGTATATAAGAGCGCACTTAGTAAATAGCACAGCCACGTAGTACATAGCACAGCCATGTAGTACATAGCACAGCCACGTAGTATATAGCACAGCCACGTAGTATATAGCACAGCCACGTAGTATATAGCACAGCCACATAGTATATAGCACAGCCCACAGAGTATATAGCACAGCCCACAGAGTATATAGCACAGCCACGTAGTATATAACACAGCCCATGGAGTATATAGCACAGCCCACGGAGTGTATAACAGCCCACGTAGCATATAATACTGCTCATGTACAGGGCCGCCATCAGGGCATGACAGCCATGACTGGCGTATGGGGCCCGGTGGGCAGAGGGGGCCCACATCGGGCCCCGTCTCATCTGCTCACCGGGCCCCCCCTGCAGGCGCTGCGGCTCACTATTGACGTGCGGGCCCGTGCCCGCACGTCAATAGGTAACAGTCGCCGCCAGCCAGTCGGAGGCTGGCAGCTGACTTGAACGGCGGCAGTGCGCAGTCGCACCTCGCCGGCGTCTGACGTCATCGTCAGCCGCCGGCGAGTGCGTCCTTCACCTGCGTGGAGGAGCTTCGCCCGCCGCGAAAGCATGGCAAGGTAAGAAGTTTTTTTTTTTTTTGGTAGCGGCGATCCAGGGGAGGGGGCCCGGGGCAGTATGCTGGACACGGGGGCAGAATACTGGACATGCTGGGGCAGAGGAGATGCTGGACACAGGGGCAGAATGCTGGACAAAGGGGTAGAAAGCTGGACATAGACAGGGGCATTATGCTGGACACAGGGGCAGAATGCTGGACAAAGGGGCAGTGTTCTGGACACAGGGGCATTATGCTGGACAAAGGGGCAGAAAGCTGGGCACAGGGGCATTATGCTGGACACGGGAAGAATGCTGGACAAAGGGGCATTATGCTGGACAAAGGGGCAGAAAGATGGACAAAGGGGCAGTATTCTGGACACAGGAGCATTATGCTGGACAAAGGGGCAGAATGCTGGACACAGGGGCAGAATGCTGGACAAAGGGGCAGTATTCTGGACACAGGGGCATTATGCTGGACAAAGGGGCAGAAAGCTGGTTAGAGAAGATGCTGGACACAGGGGCAAAATGCTGGACAAAGGGGCAGAAAGCTGGACACGGGCAGAGGAGATGCTGGACACAGGGGCAGAATGCTGGACAAAGGGACAGAAAGCTGGACACAGACAGGGGCATTATGCTGGACACAGGGGCAGAATGCTGGACAAAGGGGCAGTATTCTGGACACAGGGGCATTATGCTGGACACAGGGGCATTATGCTGGACACAGGGGAAGAATGCTGGACAAAGGGGCATTATGCTGGACACAGGGGAAGAATGCTGGACAAAGGGGCATTATGCTGGACAAAGGGGCAGTATTCTGGACACAGGGGCATTATGCTGGACAAAGGGGCAGTATTCTGGACACAGGGGCATTATGCTGGACAAAGGGGCAGAAAGCTGGACACGGGCATTATGCTGGACACAGGGGCAGAATGCTGGACACAGGGGCATTATGCTGGACACAGGGGCATTATGCTGGACACAGGGGCATTATGCTGGACACAGGGGCAGATTTCTGGACAAAGGGGCAGTATTCTGGACACAGGGGCAGAATGCTGGACACAGGGGCATTATGCTGGACAAAGGGGCAGTATTCTGGACACAGGGGCATTATGCTGGACACAGGGGCATTATGCTGGACACAGGGGCATTATGCTGGACACAGGGGCATTATGCTGGACACAGGGGCAGTATTCTGGACAGGGGCAGAGATGCTGGACACAGGGGCAGAGATGCTGGACACAGGGGCAGTATGCTGGACAAAGGGGCAGTATGCTGGACAAAGGGGCAGAATGCTGGATACAGGGGCAGAATGCTGGACACAGGGACAGAATGCTGGACACAGGGGCAGAATGCTATACAGCGGCAGAATGCTGGACACGCTGGGGCAGAGATGCTGGACACGGGCATTATGCTGGACACAGGGGCATTATGCTGGACAAAGGGGCAGAATGCTGGACACGCTGGGGCAGAATGCTGGACACGCTGGGGCAGAATGCTGGACACGCTGGGGCAGAATGCTGGACATGCTGGGGAAGAATGCTGGACACGCTGGGGCAGAATACTTGACACGGGCAGAATGCTGGACAAAGGGGTAGTATGCTGGACAAAGGGGCAGTATGCTGGACACGGGCAGAATGCTGGACACAGGGGCAGAATGCTGGACACAGGGGCAGAATGCTGGACACAGGGGCAGAATGCTGGACACGGGCAGAATGCTGGACACAGGGGCAGAGATGCTGGACACAGGGGCAGAGATGCTGGACACGGGCAGAGATGCTGGACACAGGGGCAGAGATGCTGGACACGAGCAGAATGGAGATACGGGGTATGATGAAAGACATGGGGGCATGACTGGAGACAGATGGGGAAGGATTGGAGACACAGAAGGCATGATTGGAGACATGGGGGCATGATTGGAGACACTGGGGGCAGAATTGGAGACAGATCTTGCAGGATCATGGGGCAGGATTGATATGATGGAGACAAATGGGTCAGGATGGGGAGATCATATGGGGCAGAATGGATACTCATGAGGGCAAGATGGGAGAACATATGGCTGACGCCAGGAATGAGACACACGGTGGCCAGGATGGGGAATATTATTACCATAGGGACTAATTTAGGGATATTATTACTGCAGTGATGTATTTATTTTATATTTTGAGGATACTGTTTTAAATGAGGGGGAGATCCTGTTACTGTGTAGAGTGATACTATGTCGCCTCTTTTTCTTCATGTGGTGTAATGTAGAAGTTGGGAAAATTAATTAATGTATTCTACAAGCAGAGCTCGAGATAACTGTGTTATTTCCTGCAGAAACGAGTCCTGGCTGGATGAAATGATGGCGGTCTGTGCTGGATGAAAGATGAAGGACTTCACCTAGAGACGTCACTGGTAAGTCAGTGTTACCTATACACTGACACTATACACTGTATACAGAGCTCCTGTGTATAATTTCACTAGTGATCACTGTATTATCTGTACACAGACACTGCATACTAAGTACAGATCTCCTGTGTATAATGGCACTTATGGTGATAGTATGGTGCTTTTTTTTTATTACTGATCAGAATTGTAGTATTCAGTCACTATGTGGTGGTAATATGTGGTCTGGTCATGGTGTAGCGGTATTTGTTCTTTGTATGTGATATTCGATCACTGTGGTGGTAATATGTCATCTGGTCATAGTGCTGTGGTATTTGTTCTTTGTATGTGATATTATTGGTCATTTAAAAAATTGAAAAATAAATAAAAATATACCTAAATTGTATTGCATATTTTAACAAATATTTAATAGGTTACAGTAGAGTAGGGCCCGGCCAAAAGTGTCTACTGTGTTATGGTGGCGGCATAAAAATCTTTTGGCCAAAACAAAAGCTGCCGGCTATATGTGTGATCTGGTGATGGGAACTGTTAATGTGTGATAGGTGAGAAGTGGAGTTTTTCCAAGAGAGAGCGGTGGGAATGTGGACAGCTCGAGGGGTGGAGCCTGGAGGCGGGGCTGGGGTGGAGCCTGGGCGGAGTCTCAAGGGGGCCCCGAAAATTTTGCCAGTATGGGGCCCCGAAATTTCTAGTGGCAGCCCTGCTCATGTAGTATATAATAGCCCACGCACGCAGTATATAACACAGCCCACGTAGTGTATAACACAGCCCACGTAGTATATAACAGCCCACCAACCTACATAGTGTATAACACAGCCCACGTAGTATATAGCACAGCCCACGTAGTATATAGCACAGCCCACGTAGTATATAACAGCCCATGTAGTGTATAACACAGCCACGTAGTATATAGCACAGCCCACGTAGGATATTGCACAGCCACGTAGGATATTGCACAGCCATGTAGTATATTGCACAGCCCACGTAGTATATTGCACAGTCCACGTAGTATATAGCACAGCCCACGTAGTATATAGCACAGCCCACGTAGTATATAGCACAGCCCACGGAGTGTATAGCAAGCCCACGGAGTATATAGCACAGCCCACAGAGTATATACCAGCCCACATAGCATATAACACAGCCACGTAGTTTATAACAGCCCACGTTTCATATAACAAAGCTCACGTAGTATATAACAGCCCACGCATGCAGTATACAACACAGCCCACGTACTGTATAACACAGCACACGTAGTGTATAACACAGCCCACGTAGTATATAACAGCCCACATAGTGTATAACACAGCCCACGTAGTATATAGTACAGCCCACGTAGTATATAGCACAGCCCACGTAGTACATAGCACAGCCACGTAGGATATTGCACAGCCACTTAGTATATTGCACAGCCCACGTAGTATATTGCACAGCCCACGTAATATATTGCACAGCCCACGTAGTATATAGCAATGTGGACATCATATCCCTGTTAAAAAAAGAATTAAAATAAAAAATAGTTATATACTCACCTTCCGCTGCCCCCCGGATCAAGGCGAAGCGTTTACCGATGCTCCTCGCGCGTTTCGGTCCCAAGAGTGCATTGTGGTCTCACGAGATGATGACGTAGTGGTCTCGCCAGACCGCTATGTCATCATCTCGCGAGATCGCAATGCATGGAGCGGTCTCCGGAGCGTCGCAAGGAGCGGGAAAGGCCTGTTCTGGATCCGAGGGACCGAAGGACGGTGAGTATATAACTATTTTTTATTTTTTTTTATTATTTTTAACATTAGATCTTTACTATTAATGCTGCTTAGGCAGCATCAATAGTAAAAAGTTGGTCACACAGGGTTAATAGCAGCGTTAACGGAGTGCGTTACACCTCGGCATAACGCGGTCCGTTAACACTGCCATTAACCTTTTGTGAGCGCTGACTGGAGGGTAGGTTGGAGTGGGCACTGACTGCGGGGAGTAAGGAACGGCCATTTTGCCGCCGGACTGTGCCCGTCGCTGATTGGTCATGGCAGTTTTGCCGCGATCAATCAGCGACTTGGGATTTCCGTTACAGACAGAAAGACGGAAGTGACCCTTAGGCAATTATACATATAGATGTCTAAATATATGTGTGGTCAATTCAAAGGACTGACACATGACTTATTCCTAGTCCTAGACCATGCTAAGGACCACGGGGCACTCATTACCGGTAGAAGAAATGCGATTCCGACAGCTAAATAGGAAATGGTTCTTTACTGTTAGAGCAGTCAGACTGTGAAATACCCTAGCACAAGAGGTAGTGATGGCAAACACTATAACAGTTTTTAAAAAAGGGCTGGATGATTTTCTCAGTACACAACATTGTGAGTTATAGATAATTTAGTGACAAAATATCTCATTAATGGAGAAAGGTTGAACTTCATGGACCTAGGTCATTTTTCCACCTATTTTAGTATGTAACTGTGTGAAGAAATATATCTCTTCCTCGCTGAGCACAAAAGGGGTTATCTCCAGCTTCATCCTCCTCAATGTTTGCTTGCTTTCACTTGGGCAAAGTCAGCCTCAGTGCACTGCTTTAAAGATGTCAGACTGATGGAAGAAAAAGAGGATTATGAAGCTAGAGTAGAGATCTCGTTGAGAACAACATGGATTAAGACATATTTCTTCACATATCCCAGCCATGCTCCTAGCCATGGACTGAGGTATGTAAGATACAGCTCTTGTCAGTTGAGACTCAGGTCTCGGGAGCTGCATGTCTTCAGTCTACAGACCATGCTGACGTGTCTAGGATAGGCTGCAGACTGAATCACATCAGAGACTCAATTATATCTCATTCATAGTGAACCCCTTTAATATGCTAATGCAAGCAGCAGGTTTTTTATAGCAAGCATGACTTTAGCCCAATAAATATCTACAATATTTGCATGATTCATGTAATCTGGATCTGAATAGGATATACATCTCAGTGCCGTAGTGGGGTGCCAAGGGCCCACTAGAAATATTGACTCTGGAGCCCATTTTTCAGCTACATGCAAATAACACATTGCCCTCATTCACAAATTTGCCTATGTTTCTATAGAATAATAAATTGGGTAGTTAGTTAAATGAAGGTTGAAATTATGCCTTTTTCTGTACATAATGAAATAAATGCATTGTGCCAAGTACTTCTCATATAGGTGAAGTGGAGAGCTAATTCCTTCATGGGGACCCTCTGAAGAGTTCTCCCGTTCTCCTGTCGGCCAGCCTGAGCCTTTATCAATTATCTGAGTTATCTTTATCTGAGTCTTTATCAATGATTTAGATGAAGGAATTGAGGGTACACTGATTAAATTTGCTGATGACACAAAGCTAAGAGGGATAGCTAATACTAGAGAAGAGAGAGAGAGGATTCAAAAAGATATAAATAAACTGGAGCAGTGGGCAGCAACTAACAGAATGGTTTTTATCAGGGAAAAATGCAAAGTACTAAATCTGGGCAAGAAAAATGAAAAAAAGCATATACAGATTGGGAGGAAGCAACAGCGCATGTGAAAAAGACTTGGGTATACTAATAGATCACAGACTGAACATGAGTCAACAGTGTGATGCAGCAGCAAAAAAAGGCAAATGCAATTCTGGAATGTATTAACAGAAGCACACAGTCTAGATCACATGAAGTCATTATTGCCCTCTACTCCTCTTTGGTCACACCTCATCTGGAATACTAGGTCCAGTTTTGGGCACCACACTTTAAAAAAAAGACATCAACAAACTGGACAAGTTCAGAGAAGAGCGACCAGAATGGTGACCGGTCTGCAAACAATGTCCTATGAGGAACGGTTGCAGGATTTGGGAATGTTTAGCTTGCAAAAAAGAAGACTGAGATGAGACTTAATAGCTGTCTACAAATATCTCAAGGGCTGTCATATTGTAGAAGGATCATCTTTATTCTCATTTGCACAAGGAGAGACTAGAAGCAATGGAATGAAACTGAATGGGAGGAGACACAGATTAGATTTTAGAAAAACCTTTTTGACAGTTAGGGTGATCAATGAGTGGAACAGGCTGCCACGAGAGGTGAGTTCTCCTTCCATGAAAGTCTTCAAACACAGGCTGGACAGACATCTATCTGGGATGATTTAGTGAATCCTGCTTTGAGTAGGGGGTTGGATCAGATGACCCAGGAGGTCCCTTCCAACTCTACCATTCTATGATTCTATGAGCCTCTACACTGTATATAACATTGTGAGAAATGGGATATTCAAGCTTTATATGGCTGGATATATTCTGGGGGCCAGTTTATCAATTTCTTTTGGGGTTGCATTGGGTTTATATCTAGAAAAGTTCTTCTTGCTGATCACTAGAAATGCCATTTTGGTTCCTGGTGTGGTGGAATTGTATCCTTATGTCCACAAAATGTTGCCACACAATTGTCCACATTTGAGAAATTGGTCTTAATTCCTGCGCCTCTTCCACATTATACTCTATGAATGAGGGACTGATATTAAATGCTCAGCTCAGCTGTTCTCGCAAGTCAAATGTCTATTTAATAGTTTTCACATTGTGTCTGACAGTCGGCTATTTTTATAATCTTTAATTTAAAGCAAACTGTTTTATCTCATTTGCAGTGCGTCCCTTGCTGTCCTCATTACTCTGCTTTATGTCCTTATGGGGAGCTTATTATATCACTTTGGAGTTAGCTTAAATAGCATAAAAGGTTTCTATTAACTGTGTCTTGCCTGACCCAAGATTCCTGCAGAACAAGCCTTGACCAGCTAAATAGTCATGGCTGTCAGACCCTCAAGATCTGAAGGATATCAATCCATCTTTCCTGTGATCAGTGAATAAGTAATTGCCAGTTTGCATGATACTAGAACCATAAGAATATTAAGTATATGGTTGTGTCATAATTATATAAATAAATACCATGATTAGAGATGGGCGGACACCTGGATGTTCGGGTCTGGCGGGTTCAGCCGAACAGTTACAAAAATGGGAGCCCGAACATCCAGTGTTTGCTGCGCTGTAATGTGCAAGACAGCGTGGCAAACACCGCTTCCGATCGGCGGTGAAATCATCCCCACTGGTCACAGAGCCGCAGTTCTCACACTGTCAAAAGACAGCGGGAGCGCTCAGCTGTGATTGAAGGTATAAAGTTTACCTCCTGTCACTGGTGTCTGCTGATGAGACAACTGCTCCCTTCATCCAACCCTTGCTGCTGCTAATAACAGTGAGAGCAGGAGCGGGGGTTGGGAGTGTTCATCAGCCGCTCCTGCGCTGTAAATAAATAATTAAAAAAAAAAAAAAACAGCGTGGGTTCCCCTGTATTTTTATTAATCAGCCAGGCAAAACTCACAGCTGGAGGCTGCAACCCTCATCTGTCAGCAAGGCGAGATATCAAGAATAGAGGTGTCCCCACGCCGTATTTTTTAATCATTTAAATAAATAATTTTAAAAAACGGTATGGGGTCCCCTCATTTTTGACAACCAACCTTGCTAAAACAGACAGCTGGCGCTTGCATTCTCAGGCTGGTAAGGGGCCATGGATATTGACCCTCCCAGCCTAAAAATAGTAGCCCCCAGCTGCCCAGAAAAGGCACATCTATTAGATGCACCAGTTCTGGCACTTTACCTGGCTCTTCCCACTTGCCCTGTAACGGTGGCAGGTACGGTGATAGTTAGGGGGGTTGATGTCACCTTTGTATTGTCCGGTGACATCAAGCCCACGGCTTAGTAATGGGAAGGCGTCTATAAGACATCCATCCATTACTAATCCTACAGTTGTATTGCAAACACCGGAGCTACTGCCTCACCAACACCGGAGCTACCGCCTCACCAACACCGGAGCTCCTGCAACCCTCAACCTACTGTCTCCTTCCCCATAATCCTGTAGAATGTAAGCCCGCAAGGGCAGGGTCCTCGCCCCTCTGTATCAGTCCGTCATTGTTAGTTTGTTTACTGTATGTGATATTTGTAACTTGTATGTAACCCCTTCTCATGTACAGCACCATGGAATCAATGGTGCTATATAAATAAATAATAATAATAATAATAAAATAAAGACAGCCATAATAAAGTCCTTTAATTGAAAGAAAGAGACAGATGTGCCTTTTCTGGGCAGCTGTGGGCTGCTCTTTTTAGGCTGGGCGGGGCTAATATTGATGGCCCCTTACCAGCCTGAAAATACCAGCGCCAGCTGTCTGCTTTAGCAAGGATGGTTGTCAAAAATGGGGAGGACCTCACGCCGTTTTTTAAAAATTATTTATCTAAATAATTAAAAAATACGGCATGGGGACACCTCTATTCTTGATAACTAGCCTTTCTGAAGCTAACAGATGAGGGCTACAGCCCTGAGCTGTGAGTTTTGCCTGGCAGGTTAACAAAAATACAGGGGAATTATTTATTTTTTTAAATTATTTATTAACAGCGCACGAGCGGCTGATGAATACTCCCATCCACCACTCCTGCTGTCGAAGTTATTAGCGGCAGCAAGTGTCGGATGATGGGAGCACTTGTCCCATAAGCTGAAACCAGTGACCGGAGGTAAACTTTATACCTCTGATCACAGCTGAGCAGTCACGCTGTCTTCTGACACTGTGGGAACCGCGACTCTTTGACCGGTGGGGATGATTTCACCGCCGATCAGAAGCGGTGTTTGCCACGCTATCATGCACATGACAGCGCAACAAACACCCGGTGTTTGGGCAGCCGAACCCGAACAGTAACACGGACATCCTGATGAAGTCTATGTTCGGTGTCCGTGCCTGAACAGAAGGTGTTCGGTACAGACACTGAACTTTACTGTTCGGGTTTGCCCATCTCTAACCATGATACAATGGAGTGTGTGCTTAGTACCACCATTTACATTAATGCAAATATTGCACCAAAGACGTTTCTCCAGTACGTCGGCAGTTTAGTGTAGAATATGGCCACCAAAGAAAGATAAGCCCTGGAGGGCTTGTTATATCCTCTGAACTCAGGTTATAACTTGGTGAAATTGTCTTGCACATATTTATTGTTATTTAATTTGAACCAGGGGCGGATTATCAGAGGGTCAATATGAGCGGTAGCCCAGGGCCCAGTGGTGTGGGGGGGCCCTGGGCTACCGCACAGATTGACCCTCTGCTAATCCGCCCGAGTGTGACTGCCCGCCGGCATTTATGTGCCCCCGGACCCGGTGGGCAGAGAGAGGGGGCCCACATTGGGTCCCTTCTCATCTGCTCACCGGGCCCCTTCTGGCGCTGCGGCGGTTTCCTATTGACGTGCGGGCGCGCGCCCGCACGTCAATAGTTAACAACAGCTGCCAGCCAATTGGAGGCTGGCAGCTGAAGTCAGCCGCAGCGCACACGTCGCCGGCGTCTGACGTCATTGTCAGTCGCCGGCGAGTGTGCGCTGCTGGAGGGAGCTCGCCGCTGGAGCGCACGGGTCAGGTGAGGAGACTCTGTTTGTTTTTTGTTTTTTTGTTTTGTTTTTTGATAACGGTGGACACACTGGGGCAGATGATTGCTGGAGACACTGGGCAATGCTGGAGACACTGGGGCAGATTGATGGACACACTGGGGCAATGCTGGAGGACACACTGGGGCAGATTGCTGGAGACACTGGGGCAGATTGCTGGAGACACTGGGGCAATGCTGGAGACATTGGGGCAATGCTGGAGACACTGGAGCAGATTGCTGGACACACTAGGGGCAATGCTGGAGGACACACTGGGGCAGATGATTGCTGGAGACACTGGGGCAATGCTGGAGACACTGGGGCAATGCTGGAGACACTGGGGCAGATTGCTGGAGACACTGGGGCAATGCTGGAGGACCCACTGGGGCAGATTGCTGGAGACACTGGGGCAATGCTGGAGACACTGGGGCAATGCTGTAGACACTGGGGCAATGCTGGACAATTGGACATACTGGGGCAGATTGCTAGACACACTGTGGGCAATGCTGGACAATTGGACATACTGGGGCAGATTGCTGGACACACTGGGGGCAATGCTGGACATACTGGGGCAGATTGCTGGACACACTGGGGCAGATTGCTGGACACACTGTCTGGGTAATGCTGGACACACTGGGGCAAATTGCTGGACACACTGTCTGGGGGCAATGCTGGACACACTGGGGCAATATGCTGGACACACTGGGGCAGATTGCTGGACACACTGGGGCAGATTGCTGGACACACTGTCTGGGGGCAATGCTGGACACACTGGGGCAGATTGCTGGACACACTGGGGGCAATATGCTGGACACACTGGGGGCAGGACTGGAGGCATGGGCAGAATGTAGACACGGGGCATGATTGGAGACACGGGGCAGAATGAAAGACATGGGGCAGGATTGGATCATGGGGCAGGATGGATACGATGGAGACAGATGGGGCAGGATGGGGAGATCAAATGGTGTAGAATGGATACTCATGAGTGCAGGATGGGAGAACATATGGCTGGAGCCAGGAATGAGACACACGGGGCCAGGGTGGGGAATATTATTACCATAGGGGCTAATTAAGGGATATTATTACTGCAGTGATGTATTTATTTTATTTTTTGAGTATACTGTTTTAAATGGGGGGGCAGTCCTGTTACTGTGCAGAGTGACACTATATCGCCTTTTTTTCTTCATGTGGTGTAATGTAGAAGTTGTGAAAAATTAAGTAATGTGCTCTGCAAGCGGAGCTTGAGATAACTGTGTTATTTCCTGTAGAAACGAGTCCTGGCTGGAAGAAATGATGGCGGTCTGTGCTGGATGAAAGATGAAGGACTTCACCTAGAGACGTCACTGGTGAGTCAGTGTTACCTATACACTGACACTATACACTGTATACTATATACAGAGCTCCTGTGTACAATGTCACCAGTGATCACTGTATTACCTATACATTATATACAGAGCTCCTGTGTATAATACCACCAGTGATCTCTGTATTACCTCTACACAAACACTGCATACTAAGTACAGATCTCCTGTGAATACTGGCACTTATGGTTATAGTATTGTGTTTTTTGGTGTGTTTTTTTTATTACTGATCAGTATTGTAGTATTCAGTCACTATGTGGTGGTAATATGTGGTCTGGAAATGGTGTTGTGGCATTTGTCCCTTGTATGTGCTATTTGGTCACCAAGTGGTGGTAATATGTTGTCTTGACATGGTGCGGTGGTATTTGTTCCTTGTATGTGATATTATTCGATTACTATGGTTGTAATTTGTGGTCTGGTCATGGTGCGGTGGTATTTGTTCCTTGTATGTGATATTATTGGTCAAAATATACTTAAATTGTATTGCAGATTTGAACAAATATTTAATAGGTTACAGTAGAGTAGGGCCCAGCCATTTTTCTGGAATAATCTGGTTCGGGTATATCATGACCCCCGTCACATGACCCCCGTCACATGACCCCCATCACATGACCTCATCACATGACCGGGGGCCCACAGTGTTTGAACAGCCCGGGGCCCTGGCTACCCTTACTCCACCCCTGATTTGAACTAACATTACAAACTCTTCATTGCCCAAATAGATACCTAGAAGTAGTAAAATGGCATTTCACAAAGTTTTGTTCAAGAGTAGATAACCATTTTAGGACAAGTGCATTAAATTCTACAATTACTAATTTTACAATTTCTAGGAGTTCCTTTCAGTGGAACTAAAGGCAGGTTTGGGGAATCTTTTTTTTCTGCCAAGCACTATTTGAATATTTATACCATCCTTCTGGGGGAGTAAGAATTGTGCCCTAACTCTGCCCTCAAAGTTCGTTCTGATGCTGGCACTGGTGTCAGGATGTAATCTTTCATTGCACACGTGTCTGCGTTCAGTAGTGAACACTGTGTGTGTGTGCTCACAGAGCAAGAAGAAATAAATGGGCCAGAGGCCGGCAAAATACAGCTGCCAGCCCAAGCACTGCAGTCCCCAGGTATATGCCCGGGGGCCAAATAAAAGGTTATTGAGGGCCATAAATGCTTAAGGCTCCCCATCCCTGAACTAAGGGAACTAGGCCGACCCCTGATAAACAATCTCATAGCACTATCCCTCCATCACCAAACATTACAGTTGGCATAATGCAGTCAGGCATGTAACGTTCTCCTGAAATTATCCAAAGCCGGACTTGTCCCACAAATTTTCAGATAGAGAAGTGTGATTCACTTTACAGAACACGTCAACTTAACACTACTCCATCTGGCGTTTGGCATTGTGCTTGGTGATGTAAGGCTTACATGCACCTTCTCAGCCATGAAAACCGATGCCATAAAGCTCTTGGCACACAGTTTTTATGCTGATAGTAATGCCAGTGGAGATTTGGATCTCTGGAATTAGTGAGTCAGCAGAGCGTTAATTTGGCAACTTTTATGCACAATGCACCTCAAGATTCGCAACCCGACTCTGTAACTTTGTGTTTTCTGACAATTCAAGGTTGAGTTGCTGTGATTTTTAAATGCTGACACTTTCAATAATACTACTATACCTAAATATTTAGGAGGTGTAGGGGTTCACTCTCACAGGTAGCCGCTTAGATCACAAAACTACAGGGTTTTTATATCATAAACGGAAGAATGTTTATTTCCACAGCTTGCTCAGAGGCGAAAACAAAACCAAAAACCGAAATCCCTAGCTACTTCAGGCACGGCTGAGCTAGTCCCAGTTCAGTCACACAAAACAGCTATAATCCACAGCATCCAGTTTGGTACACATGACCTGTGCAATCTCTGCTCAGAGACATTCTGGCTTAACTCTCACCATCTCCAACACACTCACTGACACTGACTGACCAGTGAACACATAGCATTGTTCTAGTCATAGCTATCCAGGTTCACATAATTGGGACCTGTAGTGCTAGGATTAAATCCTAGCCTACTTGTTTTTGGTATAGTATCGAGGGAATATAGGTAAACTGACTGAACAGCAATCTAGTCTGAACAGGTGCATAACCAAAAAAGACTTACATAGCAAATAGATCAATGGCTGCACTCAACTGTACTAAAGCAAGGAAATGTGCGATATATGAAATGTGAATAGCATAATGGCTTGTGAAATCTATGAAAAAACACATGAGATGCTTAGCACAAGATCTGGCCAAAAAATGTGAGCCCATCCACCAATCGTCAAGGTAATCTCAGATCAGATGGGTCCCTGACTTGACTGCCTAGTGTGAACACTTACCTATGGCTAATAACATGATAAAGCCTGCATTTATAGGAAGGTCGGAACCATCTGTGTTTGGATGTAATTAAAATCACAGCATGGTGAAGGGCGGGGAGTTCAAGTCAGAAAAAATAGTACATAGTAAATATAGGTAAACTGACTGAACAGCAATCTAGTCTGAACAGGTGCATAACCAAAAAAAGACTTACATAGCAAATAGATCAATGGCTGCACTCAACTGTACTAAAGCAAGGAAATGTGCGATATATGAAATGTGAATAGCATAATGGCTTGTGAAATCTATGAAAAAAACACATAAGATGCTTAGCACAAGATTTGGCCAAAAAATGTGAGCCCATTTGACGTTTGGTGGATGGGCTCACATTTTTTGGCCAAACCTTGTCGTTAACGATATCGTTGCAACGTCACGCTTTTTGTAACGTAGCAATGATCCCGCTAACGATCTCGTTATGTGTGACAGTGACCAACGATCAGGCCCCTGCTGGGAGATCGTTGGTCGTTGGGGAATGATCAGGACCTTTTTTTGGTCGCTGATCACCCGCTGTCATCGCTGGATCGGAGTGTGTGACGTCGATCCAGCGATGTGTTCACTTGTAACCAGGGTAAACATCGGGTTACTAAGTGCAGGGCCGCATTTAGTAACCCAATATTTACCCTGGTTACCATTGTAAAAGTAAAAAAAAAAACACTACGACGTCACCGCTGTGCTCTGCTTTACGGCCGGCGCTGACACAGAAAGTGCAGGGAAGCTGACGGCGGGGGACGTGACAGACATCAGAATGTGAGTATGTAGTGTTTTTTTTTTTACTTTTACAATGGTAACCAGGGTAAATATCGGGTTACTAAGCACGGCCCTGCACTTAGTAACCCGATGTTTACCCTGGTTACCCGGGTGCTGCAGGGGGACTTCAGCATCGTTGAAGACAGTTTCAATGATGCCGAAGTCGTTCCCCTGATCGTTGGTCGCTGGAGAGAGCTGTCTGTGTGACAGCTCCCCAGCGACCACACAATGACTTACCAACGATCATGACCAGGTCGTATCGCTGGTCATGATCGTTGGTAAGTCGCTTAGTGGAACGGTACCTTTACAGTCTCCCCTGGATACAAGTCTCTGTCCGGGTGTCCTTCTCTGAGGTGAGATTCCACATCTCTCCTGTTAACAAACACCTCTGGATACAGATCTGGCTCCTTTATGAACCCGCCGCCTCTTTTCAGTCTGAAGGCCACTACAGTGCCCTGCCTCAGTGGGGCCTGGTTTGTTTGTCTCTGCAGACTTTTACAGATCTCTTTCATCAAACGCTTTATGCCTAGCCTGGTGTTCTCTATGTTTCTCTTCCCACTCTTGTACAAGCTGCTGCTGGTATTCCCTCCAGCTGAGGACTTCCATCACTTCTCCTTCCTTTCTCTCTACCTCGGGGAACCCAATCAGGTCTGTCCCAGGGTTCACTGTTATGATCCGGTGACCTTGGAGCGGCATGAAAACTTTCACTGGAGTAGGTGGTAACTATACTGACCGCAAATCCTGACCTTAACACTGCAACTAGAAGTAGCCGTGGGGTGTACCTAACAAACCCTAGACACCTCGTCACAACCGGAGGACTAAATACCCCTAAAGATGGAAATAGGAATACTATCTTGCCTCAGAGCAGAACCCCAAAGGATAGGCAGCCCCCCACAAATATTGGCTGTGAGTAGGAGAGGAAAGACACACACACAGTCAGAAAACAGGATTTAGCACAAGAGGCCGCTCTAGCTAAAATAGGAAAGGATAGGACAGAGTTCTGTGCGGTCAGTATTAAAACGCTTCCAAAAATATCCACAGCAGATTATACAAAAATTCCTCCATCTAACTAAAGACGTGGAACGTATATCTGCAACTCCAGAGACTACTAAACTCAGAGCAGGAATACAATAAAAAACAAGCACACAGCTTGTGTGCCATAGAAAAAGAAACAGACACTTATCTTTGCTGAATTGGCAGCTAAGCAGGAGAAGCCAGACAGACATCAAATCCTTCCCAAGAAACATTGACAACTGGCAAGGACTAATGAGTCCTGCAAACCTAAATACTCCAGTCAGAACTGCAATCAGTAGATACAACTGTCCAGGACTGCAGCCCAGAGACAACTGCATTAACACCTACAACCACCGGAGGGAGCCCAAAAGCAGAATTCACAACAGTTCACCCAGCGGTATACTGTCCTCTCTGCGTATATATCTCCCGATATATTGATGGGTTGGATCGGGGCTCCCATGTGGCTTTCCATACTCGTGGCCTAGTCCCATTCCCCAGGATCTGAATCCGACTGGATCCATAGCGTAGCGGTGCAGATAGCAGGCCCACTGGGAGTTCCTTGGCTAGCGGGGCAGGGACGGTCTCCTTACCTGCCGCTGCGGTGTCTCCAGTGCCGGTCTCCTCCGCTGACATCAGGGGTCGCCGGTTAGGACGCTACTCCTGCAGTTTCGCTCTCAGCGCTGCCTTCTACTTGGTCACGGTGCTCAGCTGCGTCCGCAGGAGTTGGTCGCTGAGCTCTTCCACCTCAGCTTTCAGGAACTCCGGGACCTCTGGTGATGGCTCGCCGCGGCTTCTATTCTGGTAGCTGGGGGAGTCCTCGGTTTCCACCCCACACTCCGGGTCCGGGCCACTCGCCATCTCATCCTCCATGTTCCTTCCTGTTTCTCTGTCCGTTTCCCGCTCTCTCCTGGGGGGCAGAGCTTCTTCTTCTTCTTTCTCCTGCCATTCAGGATCAGGAGGTGGATCTCACTGGCTGACGGGCATGTTCTCAGGGTGCAAAAGTATCTGGAATGGGCAGCCATTGTTTTCACGCTGCACAGCTAGTCCCCGCCCACGATGACGCCCTTTTCTTTTCCAGTGCTCCTTGTGGTGCTATAATGGCAGCAGTTTTGATGGCAATTCACAATTCAGTCTCTCAATAAATCACAGTTAGGCACAGTCTCTTACGCATACATGACCCGATTCTCAGGGTCTGTCCATCCTGTTCGTGACGCCAAAAATGAGTCGCCCACCAGGGCCGTGGAGTACTTGATACCGAGTCTGGTACTCACAGGGGGATGTCACGGTGGCAGCGACCCAGTCCGTGGCCCTGGGCTCCCATGTTAAAGGGAATGTCTTTAAAGGGTTTTTGAATAAAGTTTGTGTTCGTGACGCCACCTGTGGTATTCAGTCAGTGGGGACCAACGCTGCTTAAAGGGTTCCACTGGGGTGATGTTAAGGCAGCTGAGATGGTATAACTTCCCACAGGTGAAGTATGTCCCCAGGGCTCCCGCTGTATGGATGAGGATGGTGAGTGGTGCAGTAAAGAATGGAGGACACAGGTTTGCAGTCTCTTTACCTGGTTTACTGAAGACTTCAGGCAGCCACAGTCCAGAGCACCAGATCACAGGTTACCGGTAATCTGCGCTCTGTCAGAGAGGTAGCCCAATCGCAGCTGTCCTCCCCAAATGTCACTCTCCTGTGCTTCGCTCTCCTGCATGCTCACTAAACGCTGTATATCACTATTCAGGAGCACCTAAGGCTACACGGCCCCTCACAAGTCTCTCTTCTTTCCTCTTTCCGCCAGGAGCTGCAGACCCCCACATCTGCTCAGCTATTCTCCTATTGTACCAGCTCCGCCTCAGCTGAAGTTCCGTGACAAGCTCCTCTCTGGCTTTCTCCAACTCTCCTTCCGGCCCCAGACTGCTCAAGTCTGCTGTCTGGCCCTCTCACTCACTCTGCTCTCCCCTCTGACAGACTTCCTTCTCCCTCGGTCTCCCTGGACCAACTGACTGATATTTCCCTCCAAACCAGAATATATCAATACGGGAGTTCCCCTGAAAACCAGGTTTAGAGCTCCCCCTTCTGGCCTGGACTGTGAACATGTTGTGTGCATTGTGATTACCTGATAGAAGAGATCCTTCATCGCTTCCAAGCATGACATCACTCTCCCCGTGAGGAAAGCAATGCTACTGTGACAACCAGGACCATGGGGCATCACAGAATCACCTCAGTTTTTACATTCACCTATAAAGGATATCGTTAACGATATCGTTGCTTTTGGTGACGTTGCAACGATATCGTTAAGGAAATCGCTATGTGTGACAGCGACCAACGATCAGGCCCCTGCTGTGCCATCATTGGTCGCTGAACAAAGTCCAGAACTTTATTTCGTCGCTGGATCTCCCGTGGACATCGCTGGATCGGCGTGTGTGACACCGATCCAGCGATGTCTTCACTGGTAACCAGGGTAAACATCGGGTAACTAAGCGCAGGGCCGCGCTTAGTAACCCGATGTTTACCCTGGTTACCATCCTAAAAGTAAAAAAAACAAACACTACATACTTACCTACCGCTGTCTGTCCCCGGCACTGTGCTCTGCACTCCTCCTGTACTGGCTGTGAGCGTCGGTCAGCCGGAAAGCAGAGCGGTGACGTCACCGCTCTGCTTTCCGGCTGACCGACGCTCACAGTCAGACCAGAGAAGCAGAGCGCCGAGGACAGACAGCGGTAGGTAAGTATGTAGCGTTTGTTTTTTTTTACTTTTACGCTGGTAACCAGGGTAAACATCGGGTTACTAAGCGCGGCCCTGCGCTTAATAACCCGATGTTTACCCTGGTTACCGGCATCGTTGGTCGCTGGAGAGCGGTCTGTGTGACAGCTCTCCAGCGACCAAACAGCGACGCTGCAGCGATCCGGATCGTTGTCGGTATCGCTGCAGCGTCGCTAAATGTGAAGGGGCCTTAAGTACTTGTACACGTGCCGTGACACACTGTGAAGTTAACCCCGAGTACAGGACTGTAACCTCTCATTGCTTCATCTACCTCCTTCCCTAAGCTATCAAAAGACACTGTTGAGTGCTTTTAAAGCTGCAGACCCCAATCACATCTCAGCATCTAAGTGTGAACTGTAATTGCCGTGGACTGTCCATGAAAGACTGTTCCTTATTTGTTCCAAGTTATAATTACCGGTCCTACTGAAGTAAAAGCAACAGTTATCCCCAAGACCGGTGTGTGTCATAATTCCTTCGTCTGCAGACACCATGTGGGGGTGGATAGCAGAGAACGTTTGGCCTGGTCATTACATTTGCAATGGTGATTTTAGCTGCAGCACTGAAAACCCCTTTTTTTTCAGACAAAATACAAGCTTATGTTTTACAATCTGTGCTCTCATTAAATTTCCATGTAAAATTAGATTTTGCATACATGCAGTTATATAATCATATCCCAAGTGGATATAGATTTTTGTGCTATAAACTCCGCACATCTTACTTTTTAACAATATATTTTGGCAGCCTTTAAACTGTTCCAGAAAATGAAGTATTTCTCCCAGAAAATTTTTGCAATTATACATGTTTGCTATACCCACATTTATTTCCTTTTTGTGTATTGAGACAACATTAAAAAAAGGAAAAAAGGCAAATTGAACATAATTTCACCCAAATCCCCAAAAATGCTACCTGACAAAATTGTTGACACCCTCATCTTAATGTTTGCTTGCACACCCTTTGGAATAAATAACTGCAATCAATCACTTCCTATAACCATCACAAGCTTCTTTCATCTCTCAACTGAAATGTTGGACCACGCTTCTTTTGCAAACTTCTCCAAGTCTCACATATTTGAAGAGTGTCTTCTCCCAACAGCAATTTTAAGATCTCTCCGCAGGTGTTGAATGTGGTTTAGATATGGACTCGTTGCTGGCCACTTCATTACTTTCCAGAGCTTTGTTTCTATCCATTTCTGGATTCTTCTTGAAGTATGCTTGCAGTCATTGTCCTGCTGGAAGACCCATGATCTATGATGAAAACCCAGATTTCTGACACTGGCCACTGACTGGCCACTACATTGAGACCCAAAATCCTTTGGTAAACTTCAGATTTCATGATGTCTTGCACACAGCCAAAGGCAGCAAAACAACCCCAAAACATCTTTGAACATCCTTCATATTTGACTGTAGATATTGTGTTCTTTTCTTTGTAGGCCTCATTTCATTTTTGGTAAACTGTAGAATGATGTGCTTTACCAAAAATCTCTATCTTGGTCTCATCTGTCCCCAAGACGATTTCTCTGAAGGATTTTCGCTTACTCGCGTACATTTTGGCAAACTGCAGTCTAGCTTTTTTACGTCTCTGTGTCAGTAGTGTTGTCCTCCCAGGTTTCCTGCCATAGCGTTTCATTTCATTAAAATTTCTCTTTCAAATAATTTTATTGATTTTATAAATTTAATAGGATAAGGGAAAACAGGGTGGAAGGGACAAAAGGAAAAGAAAAGACAGGCATACATATATATACTACTGTAGCTTACTCATTTAATTCAAATTTCAACTGATAGTTTGCACTGACACTGATGCCGGACAGCTTGAATTTCTTTGGAACTTGATTGGAGCTGCTTACCCACTATCCGGACTATCCTGCGTTGCAACCTTTCATCAATTTTTCTCTGCTGTCCATGTCCAGGGAGATTAGCTACAGTGCAATGGGTAGCAAACTTCTTGATTATGTTGCACACCATGGACAAAGGAACATCAAGATCTCTGGAGATGGAGTTGTAACCTTGAGATTGTTGATATATTTCAACAATTTTGATTCCTAACTCCTCAGACCATTCCCTTCTTCTCTTTTTGTCCTTCATGCTTAGTGTAACAAACGCACAGACACACAATGCAAAGATTGAGTCAACTGCTCCCCTTTTTATCTGGTTTCAGGTGTAATTTTCATATTGACAATAAAAAGAAAGATGATAAGCTCACCTATCACTGAGCGCACTGGATCCCAAAATCCAAGGGGAAGCAGTTCATGAAGAGAAGGGAAGAAATAGATCCAGCACTTCAAATAAAATCCCAAGTTTCATTTCATTCTTTAAAACATGATTCCAGGAAAAAAATTCTCACTTAACAATGGCTGTATATAATATCTGAGGAGAAAGTCCCATGAGAAATTGAATATCAAGGTTGACGCGTTTCAAAGTGATGCTTCTTATTCATAACCCATATTATTATGTTATGAATAAGAAGCATCACTTCGAAACGCGTCAACCTTGATATTCAATTTCTCATGGGATTTTCTCCTCGGATATTATATACAGCCATTGTTAAGTACGATTTTTTTTTTCCTGGTATCATGTTCTAAAGAATGAAATAAAACTTAGGATTTTATTTGAAGTACTAAATCCATCTCTTCCCTTTTCTTCATGATTTTCATGTTGCCCACAAATGTTACTTGCCACAGGTGAATTAGAATGATCGTCATATGATTGAAACAAAGTTGTTTGCCGCCAATTTTGGAAAGGTGCCAACAATTTTGTCCAGCCCATTTTTGGGGTATGTATGAAATTATATCCAAATTGCCTTTTTCTCTGTTTTTGTTGTGTTGTTCCAATACACACAAAGGAAATAAACGTGTATGAAAAAAATGTGTATGAAAAAAAAACGTGTAATTGCAGTAATTTTCTGGGTGAAATACTTCATTTTCTGGAACAATTTGAAGGGTGCTAATACTTTCGACCTTGACTGTATATATTTATATACTCAGTATAAATGAGAGCGTGCCAACAGGTTTGTTAGTTTCTTTTCAGAATTAACATTTTCTAATGAATACCATTAGCGATGAGCGAATGTGCTCTGGTGTTATCCAAGTATCTTGGGCATTCTCGGATAATATATTCGAGTCCCTGTGGCTGCATGTTTTGCAGCGGTAGACAGGTGCAGTACGTGCAGATCTTGCCTGTTTGTTTGGCAATCCCCGAATGTGTTGCAGCTGTCTACCGCCGCCAAACATGCAGCTGCAGGGACTCGAATATATTATCCAAGAACACCCAAGATACTTGGATAACATTTGAGCACGCTCGAATAACACGTTATCCGAGCACATTCGCTCATCATTAGATACCATGCTACAAAATACTCCTACAAAAGTGAGCCATTTATTGCAAAAAAGATTTATATTTTGTACACCCCAAAAAAACTAATTTTCCTAACAAATTAATTCTAGACCATGTTGTAAAAATGACTACACTCCAAGGAAAGTCTTAAGCACATAGAAAAAGTTAAAATACAAAATTCTAATTAACAGGAACTCATCCACAAGTTAGTCTAATTATCGTTAAACAGGTGTCCAACAGACAGTTGACTATCAAAGGTCATTACTTAATAAAGAAAATCCCTTCTCATTTCATGGTGTCAGCAACGGCACCACAGAGAAGTGTCACAAGACCAGAGAAAGAAAATAATTTCTTTACACAAGAAAGGTGAAGACTGCAAGAAGATCAGCAAAGTCTTACTTATTTTTAATTATCAGCCCGAAAAAGGTAGCAAAAGTGATACAAAAGTGTAACAAAGATGGAACTGCAACCATTTCACAGAGATGTCTGTGAAGACCACGGAAGTTAACATCTAATCAGGAGCATCTTCTGATGAGAAGAGTTTTAGAAAATTAATATTTAAGTTCACTCAAGTTAGCTAAAGAATTTGCAGAGGAATGGCATGCACGGGTGTAATCCATGAAGGAAGCCTCTCCTTAAACCCAAGTATACAAAAGCCCACTTTCAATTTTCCAGGCCCCATGCTGAAAAATATGAAGACTATTGGGACTGGAGTGATGAGGCCATGTTAACTATGTTTGGAACTGATGGCTTCAAAACTGTATAATGTCACAAAGGTGAGGAGTACAAAGAAAAATGCATAGTGCCGACAGTGAAGCATGGTGGTGGCAGTGTCCTTATGTGGGTCTGCATGAGTGCTGCTGGTGTCGAGGAGCTTTCATTGATGGTATCATAAATTCACACATGTACTGCTTTATATTGAAAGAGAAGATGCTCCCATCACTCTGTGCCCATGGTAGATTTGCACTTTTCCAACATTACATTGATCTAAAAACACAGCTATGGTTGAATTTCTGAAGGAGAAAAGGGGAAAGTGATTCAGTAGCTAAATATATCTCCTGATCTGAATGTAAACAAACACTAATAGGGAATTACAACTTGAGCATCTCTGTTCATCTAGCATCCAGGCTCTAAAAGAGGTCGTTCTTAAAGAATAGAAAAATACATGTGCAATATGTTGCAGTCTTAATTATTCCATGCCTAGAAGACTTGGTGATGTTCTTTAAAATAAGTAAAACTGAAGATTTTGTAATGAAAGTTATCAATATTAACTTTCCTTTCTGTTATGGGTTAGGTTAAAAAATGTTCTGTGAAGTTCAGTCATGTCAAAATTTTGAAAATTGTTCCTGTGTTCAGTGAGATATTGATGAAATCAGGAATGGGCATTAATTTTCCGGAGGGGCCACATGAGAGACCATGACTGTTGTGATGGGCCGAACCAATAGGCCGAATGAATGAATTCTATTCAATATTAATATTGATATACAGTGGGTATGGAAAGTATTCAGACCCCTTTAAATTTTTCACTCTTTGTGTCATTGCAGCCATATGGTAAACTCAAAAAAAGTTATTTTTTTCTCATTAGTGTACACTCTGCACCCCATCTTGACTAAAAATAAAACAGAAATGTAGAAATTTTTGCAAATTTATTAAAAAAGAAAAAATGAAACATCATATGGTCATAAGTATTTTGACCCTTTGCTCAGTATTGAGTAGAAGCATCTTTTGAGCTGGTACAGCCATGAGTCTTCTTGGGAATGATGCAACAAGTTTTTCACGTGACTAGCAATGGCTGTTTCTCTACGATTTGCTACATCTCTAATATGTTCCCCTACTCTTCGCCTAAATTCCCTTCTGGTCTTTCCTATGTACTCCAACCCACATTCTCAGGTGGCCTTATAGATAATACCTGCAGTACGGCAATTTATGAAATGTCTTATAGTGTAGACTTTCCCTGTGTTATTGCTTGTGAACGATTTACCGGGTGCAATCGATTTACATACTTTACAGCTGCCACATTTATAGCATCCTTTTGGTTGACTGCTTAGCCAAGTTTGGTTGGACGGATCATGAAAATGGCTGTGGACCAATGTATCCTTAAGAGTTCTGTTTTTTTGAAACATAATTTGTGGGGAAGGGCCCACTGCCTCTCTGATGTCCGCATTCATGAGCAATATTGGCCAGAGGAGTTTTAAAATTTCTCTCACTCGTCCTGCCCCATTGGAAAACCTTGTAATGAAATGTGATATATTCTTTTGATTCGTTTCATTTTTGGTGGTGAGCAGTTATTTTCAATCTTTTTTCAGTGACTCTTTATATGCCTCCTTTAGGACCGTTTGGGGGTACCATCTCTCTATGAAACGTCTTTTCAGGTCATCCGCCTGTTCTTTAAATTTTGATATAGTAGAACAATTACGACGTAGTCTTAGGTACTGCCCCTTTGGTATACCTTTTTTTGAGGTATTGGATGGCTGCTTTCCCACCTCAATAGGGAATTAATTTGTAGCCGTCAGTTTTCAATAGTTATATTTCATTATTTCGCCATTTTGACCTCTCTGGATGCAGACATCAAGGAATGCTAACTGTGTTTTGCTGATTTCTTAAGTAAAGTGTAGCCCTAAATTGTTAACATTAAGTCCCTTAACAAATTCCTCAAATTCTGCCTCTGTCCCTTTCCATATCACAAAGATGTCATCTATATAACGTAGCCATAAGGCTACCTTTTCTTCCAGGGTACCTGATGTTTCACTGAACACAACCTTTTCCTCCCACCAATCCAGGAGCAAATTTGCATAAGTTGGCGCACAGGGGTTACTCATTGCAATGCCCCTGAGCTGGTGGAAGTACTTGTTGTTGAACAGGAACAAATTGTTGACGAGACAGAATTCGAGAGCTTTCAACAATTCTGCGTTGAAAAAGTAAAACAGTGCTCCTTCCCTTCCGAGCTCTCCCGCGTGCCCAAACAGGGGTTTACCCCAACATATCGGGTATCAGTGTACTCAGGACAAATTGGACAACAAATTTTGGGGTCGAATTTCTCCTGTTACCCTTGGGAAAATACAAAACTGGGGGCTAAAAAATAATTTTTGTGGGAAAAAAAGGATTTTTTATTTTCACGGCTCTGCGTTATAAACTGTAGTGAAACACTTGGGGGTTCAAAGTTCTCACAACACATCTAGGTAAGTTCCTTGAGGGGTCTATTTTCCAAAATGGTGTCACTTCTGGGGGGTTTCTACTGTTTAGGTACATTAGGGGCTCTGCAAACGCAATGTGACGCCTGCAGACCATTCCATCTAAAGGTACGACACTGCAGCGATACCGACAACGATGTCGATCGCTGCAGCGTTGCTGTTTGGTTGCTGGAGAGCTGTCACATAGACAGCTCTCCAGCGACCAACGATGCCGAAGTCCCCGGGTAACCAGGGTAAACATCGGGTTACTAAGCGCAGGGCCGCGCTTAGTAACCCGATGTTTACCCTGGTTACCGTCGTAAATGTAAAAAAAAAACACTACATACTTACATTCCCGGTGTCTGGTCATGTCCCTCGCCTTCAGCTTCCCGCACTGACTGACGGCCGGCGCTCACCAGTCAGTGCGGGAAGCTGACGGCGGGGGACATGACCAGACACCGGGAATGTAAGTATGTAGTGTTTGTTTTTTTACATTTACAATGGTAACCAGGGTAAACATCAGGTTACTAAGCTCGGCCCTGCGCTTAGTAACCCGATATATACCCTGGTTACCAGTGAAGACATCGCTGGATCGGCGTCACACACGCCGATTCAGCGATGTCAGCGGGAGATCCAGTGACAAAATAAAGTGCTGGACTTTCCCCAGCGACTAACGATCTCCCAGCAGGGGCCTGATCGTTGGTCGCTGTCACACATAACGATTTCATTAACGATATCGTTGCTACATCACAAAATGCAACGATATCATTAACGATATCGTTCAGTGTGACGGTACCTTAAGTCTGCATTCCAAATGGCGCTCCTTCCCTTCCGAGCCCTCCCATGCACCCAAACGGTGGTTCCCCCCCACATATGGGGTATCAGCGTACTCAGGACAAATTGGACAACAACTTTTGGGGTCCAATTTCTCCTGTTACCCTCGGGAAAATACAAAACTGGGGGCTAAAAAATAATTTTTGTGGGAAAAAATTTTGTTTTATTTTTATGGCTCTGCATTATAAACTTCTGTGAAGCCCTTGGTGGGTCAAAGTGCTCACCACACATCCAGATAAGTTCCTTAGGGGGTCTACTTTCCAAAATAGTGTCACTTATGGGGGGTTTCAATGTTTAGGCACATCAGTGGCTCTCCAAATGCAACATGGCGTCCCATCTCAATTCCTGTCAATTTTGCATTGATAAGTCAAACGGCGCTCCTTCCCTTCCAAGCTCTACCATGTGCCCAAACAGTGGTTTACCCCCACATATGGGGTATCAGCGTACTCAGGACAAATTGTACAACAACTTTTGGGGTCCAATTTCTTCTCTTACCCTTGGGAAAATAAAAAATTGGGGGCAAAAAGATAATTTTTGTGAAAAAATATGATTTTTTATTTTTACGGTTCTGCATTATAAACTTCTGTGAAGCACTTGGTGGGTCAAAGTGCTCACCACACCTCTAGATAAGTTCCTTAGGGGGTCTACTTTCCAAAATGGTGTCACTTGTGGGGGGTTTCAATATTTAGGCACATCAGTGGCTCTCCAAACGCAACATAGCGTCCCATCTCAATTCCTGTCAATTTTGCATTGAAAAGTCAAATTGCCCTCCTTCGCTTCTGAGCTCTGTCATGCGCCCAAACAGTGGTTTACCCCCACATATAGGGTATCAGCGTACTCAGGACAAATTGTACAACAACTTTTTGGGTTCATTTTCTCCTGTTACCCTTGGTAAAATAAAACAAATTGGAGCTGAATTAAATTTTTTGTGAAAAAAAGTTAAATGTTCATTTTTATTTAAACATTCCAAAAATTCCTGTGAAACACCTGAAGGGTTAATAAACTTCTTGAATGTGGTTTTGAGCAGCACCTTGAGGGGTGCAGTTTTTAGAATGGTGTCACACTTGGGTATTTTCTATCATATAGACCCCTCAAAATTACTTCAAATGAGATGTGGTCCCTAAAAAAAAATGGTGTTGTAAAAATGAGAAATTGCTGGTCAACTTTTAACCCTTATAACTCCCTAACAAAAAAAAATTTTGGTTCCAAAATTGTGCTGATGTAAAGTAGACATGTGGGAAATGTTACTTATTAAGTATTTTGTGTGACATATCTCTGTGATTTAATTGCATAAAAATTCAAAGTTGGAAAATTGCGAAATTTTCGAAATTTTTGCCAAATTTCCGTTTTTTTCACCAGGATCCGTTGAAGAGTTCCAGAGTTATAACCTCATAAAGGGACAGTGGTCAGAATTGTAAAAATTGGCCTGGTCATTGACGTGCAAACCACCCTTGGGGGTAAAGGGGTTAATGCAGTCAGAAGAGTTCATGAGATCCTCAGTAACAAGATTAACAAAGACGTCAATAGAACTAAAGTCACCAGATTGTGGGGGCATATTAGTAATTTTTGGTTTAAATTAGTGAACGGACTCTTGCCCCTCATATTGGGGTCAGCGTCACCAAGGTGAAAAAGAAATTGTACATCCTGTAAAAGATCTTCTGGTAACCCCAATTCTAGAGAGGCCGTTTGGCCTTCCTTCACATAATGTTTTCGCCATCTTAATTTACGTGCATATAAATGAAGGTCTTTAATAGTCTCAAAGACAAAAGTAATCCCCTTACTCAAGACACACATTTATCCTTTGGTCAGAGGCTGTGATGAAAGATTAATTATCTGTGACTCTCTGATCCGTTGTGGGGGTTCGGTCGGCTTCTGAGGGGGTAACTGAGATAACAATAATCCCTTTGTGGGGATCTCTTGTTAGTACCTCTAACAATACCCCGACCACCTCTTCCAATAACTGGGACCGGATGATCCAACAAAAAGAATGCAAATGGATCATCTGGCTCCAGACCACTCATCCTAACAAGTTTTTCACCCCTGGATTTGAGGATCCTCGGCCATTCTTCCTTGCAGATTCTCTCCAGTTCCATCAGGTTGGATGGTGAATGTTGGTGGACAGCCATTTTCAGGTCTGTACAGAGATGCTCAATTGAGTTTAGGTCAGGGCTCTGGCTGGGCCAGTCAAGAATGGTCACAGAGTTGTTCTGAAGCCACCCTTTTGTCATTTTAGCTGTGTGCTTAGGTTCATTGTCTTGTTAGAAGGTGAACCTTCGGCCAATTCTGAGTTCCAGAGCACTCTGGAAGAGGTTTTCATCCAGGATATCCCTGTTCTTAGCCGCATTTATGTTTTCTTCAATGGCAACCAGTCCTCCTGTCCCTGCAGCTGAAAAACACCCCCATAGCATGATGCTGCTACCACCATGTTTCACTGTTGAGATTGTACTGGGCAGGTGACGAGCAGTGAATCGTTTTCTCCACACATACCGTTTAGTATTATCGCCAAAAAAGTCTATCTTCATCTCATCAGACCAGGAAATCTTATTTCTCATAGTCTGGGAGTCTTTCTTCTGTTTTTTTAGCAATCTCTATGCAGGCTTTCATATGTCTTGCACTGAGAAGAGGCTTCCGTCTGGCCACTCGCCCTCCCATATGCGGCATGAGCCCCACACAGCCTTCACCATATGTGGCATGAGCCCCACACAGTCTCCCTATATACACTGCATGAGGCCCACACAGCCTCCCTATATACACTTCATGAGTCCCACACAACCTTCCAATATACAGCAGGAGCCCCACACAGCCTCCCCATATACAGCATGAGCCCCACACAGCCTCCCCATATACTGCATGAGCCTCACACAGCCTCCCTATATACTGCATGAGCCCCACACAGCCTCCCTATATACTGCATGAGCCCCACAGCCCCTCCATATACTGCATGAGGCCTACACAGCCTCCCTATATACTGCATGAGCCCCACACAGCCTCCCTATATACTGCATGAGCCCCACAGCATCTCCATATACTGCATGAGGCCCCCACAGCCTCCCCATATACTGCATTAGGCCCCCATAGCCTCCCCATATACTGCATTAGGCCCCCATAGCCTCCCCATGCCCACCCAAACATCCCATACATACAGTACAGACCAAAAGTTTGGACACACCTCATGTAAAGATTTTTCTGTATTTTCATGACTATGAAAATTGTAAATTCACACTGAAGGCATCAAAACTATGAATTAACACATGTGGAATTATATACTTAACAAAAAAGTGTGAAACAACTGAAAATATGTCTTATATTCTAGGTTCTTCAAAGTAGCCACCTTTTGCTTTGATGACTGCTTTGCACACTCTTGGCATTCTCTTGATGAGCTTCAAGAGGTAGACTACCTCTTGAAGCTCATCGAGAGAATGCCAAGAGTGTGCAAAGCAGTCATCAAAGCAAAAGGTGGCTACTTTGAAGAACCTAGAATGTAAGACATAATTTCAGTTGTTTCACACTTTTTTGCTAAGTATATAATTCCACATGTGTTAATTCATAGTGTGAATTTTCATAGTCATTAAAATACAGAAAAATCTTTAAATGAGAAGGTGTGTCCAAACTTTTGGTCTGTACTGTATGAAAAAAAAAGAACACCACATACTCACCTCGGTCCCGTTCCCTGGCGCTCTACTTCTGTTCCTCTCTCTGGTGCGCTGACTCTCGGCAGTTTCACACTCTGATTGGAGGAGGAAGTGGCCAGAGGACACCCCTCCACCAATGCAGTCAGCGCAGATGGAGACCGCGAACAGGCAGGCACGGTGCGGCCTGTGGACCTCTGGTTTCCAGACCCATGGCTGTTGTGGGCCAGACTGAGACAGCCAGATGGCCAGATGGGGCCCTCGGGCCGCACTTTGCTCAGGTCTGGATTTAATTCATACTTTTCAAAGGGGGTGTGCTCATTTATGCTGAGCACTATTTTTGAAGTTGTCTGAGTTAAGGTGCATTAACCAGGGCCATTAAACTATTGCGAGATTGGCTATACACAAGGCAAGACCAGTAGTCGTTTAAGGTGTTGTCTGAAGACAAGAGTGAATTTAATTATAAATGTCTATTTAATTCAATAATATAGCCACTTTTCTAATGTATTTCAATTAAAAATTCTCTACTGTTGCCTCTCTACTCTGATTTCCTGTCTGTTTTATTGTTTTACTTCTGACGTTTTGTTTGAGTACCCGGCATGCACTGGAAGACGTCATCAGGGGGCTGACGCTGCAGTTATTGCCCTAAATGCTACTAACACCCTGAAAATAAGTGTCACTAGAGACATCTGTTTCAGAGCTGAGCTAGTTTCTGCTCTACGGAACATGTGCCAGTTGTAAGTTCCAACGCATGCTTAATATGCGCTCCCAGGTCGCTGCATTATATTCTTTTGAATTCACTCTGACAGTGCTCTCCCTCACCGGGTCTAAAGAGAAGTGATGAGCCGACAACAGAGCAAAGCATAGAAAACAGGGACCAGCTCTGCCCCCAAAACAGATGGCACCGGCCTGAAAGGGATGTCCTCAGTAAGGTCTTTTTAGGGGGCTAGGCTGGTCTCTGTTCTCCCTGCTTGCCACGTTGTCTCCTTTACAATGCTGTACTCATCTACAATAATTTTCCTCTCCTCTCTTCACACAGGTATGCAGTGATTATCCCCAGCTTTCCCTGGATCCTGAATGCTCTATATCATGCAATGATTTCCTGTGTGTCAGCTAGCACCCTGAATGGTAATTTCATGTCATTCAACCCCTGTGCTAGAATTCATCAGCTACATGTTTATCAGTACTCACTGTTGTAGCTCCATTCTAACCTTATTAATATTACTTGCACTCCCTCATCTCCTTCTTTTAATTGTGCCCTTTGGAATCCACGGTCTGTATGTAACAAGCTTCCTTTCCTGCACAACTACTTTGTGAACAACTCTCTAAATCTATTGGCCCTCACTGAAACCTGGATCCAGGATTCTGACACGGTCTCCCCTGCTGCCATTTCCCATGGTGGCCTTCAATTCTCCCATTCCCCGAGACCCACAAACAGACCTGGTGGTGGAGTCGGCATACTCCTCTCCCCACAATGCACCTTCCAGGTCATCCCACCATCTCCATCACTCTCATTCCCTTCTTTTGAGGTCCACACCATCAGACTCTTCCGTCCCCTCCTCCTCAGAATAGCGGTCATTTACCGGCCCCTAGGCCAACCCACCCACTTCCTGGACCATTTCTCTGCCTGGCTGCCGCACTTCATGTCCTCAGAACTCTCAACCCTTATCCTAGGAGACTTCAACATAACCATTAACAGCCCCACTTCCACATCTGCATCCCAGCTTCTATCACTAACCACTTCTCTAGGCCTCTCACAGCTCTCAACCTCTGAGACACACAAGGACGGTAACACCCTTGACCTGGTCTTTGTCCGGCTGTGTTCAATCTCCTACCTAAATAACTCACCGCTTCCCCTCTCTGACCACAACATTCTCTCCTTCATGCTCACAAATGCTCGCTCACCCCAGCACCCTCCTACCTACCATTCAGTCAGAAATCTAAAAGCCATTAACCCTCATACACTTTCAGATTCCTTACACTCATCACTGTCCCCAATCTCCTCTTTTTCCTGTGCTGATCTGGCGGTACATCACTACAATGACACTCTTAGAAGCACCCTAGACCAAGTAGCTCCCCTCACCCTCAGAACTTCCAAACACAGAGTAAAACAGCCCTGGCTCACATCACAAACCCGTTTTCTCCAGCGATGCTCTAGGAGTGCTGAACGCTTATGGAGGAAAACTCGCACACCAGAAGACTTCATACACTTCAAATTTATGTTAAAAACCTATAACTCTGCCCGTCACATTGCCAAACAGACCTACTTCACCACTCTGATTTCCTCACTATCCAACAACCCCAAGAAACCTTTTGACACCTTTCACTCCCTCCTCAGGCCAAAAGCTCAAGCCCCTATCACAGACATTTGTGCTGATGACCTGGCCTCCCACTTTATAGAGAAAATAGGCAATATCCGTCAGGAAATCCGCTCCCAATCACCAAGTTCAGTGACTCCCATCCCTCCCAGCATCTCCCCTGGCTCACTCTCCGCATTTGATCCCATCACAGAAGAAGAAGTCTCCAGGCTCCTCTCTTCTTCTCATCCGACCACATGCTCTACTGACCCCATTCCCTCTCATCTCCTCCAGTCTCTCTCTCCAGTCGTCACTACTCACCTAACTACAATCTTTAATCTCTCACTCTCCTCTGGCATTTTCCCATCCTCCTTCAAACACTCTATCATTACTCCGTCACTAAAGAAACCCACCCTCGACCCATCCTGCACAAACTACTACAGACCGGTCTCCAATCTCCCCTTCATCTCTAAACTCTTGGAGCGCCTAGTCTACTCCCGCCTTACACGTTACCTCTCCATTCACTCCCTCCTAGATCCTTCACAGTCCGGCTTCCGCCCCCTACACTCGACAGAAAATGCACTCATCAAAGTGACCAACGACCTCCTGGCAGCAAAATGTAACGGTGACCACTCTCTGCTCATTCTTCTCGATCTTTCTGCAGCTTTCGACACTGTTGACCACCCTCTCTTACTCTCTAGGCTCCAGTCACTTGGCATTAAGGACACTGCTCTCTCCTGGTTCTCCTCCTATCTTTCTGACCATTCCTTCAGTGTTCTGTTCTCTGGCTCCACTTCATCTTCTCTTCCTCTCACTGTCAGGGTACCTCAGGGCTCAGTCCTTGGCCCCCTTCTCTTCTCCCTCTACACAGCCCCAATTGGACAGACCATCAGCAGATTTGGCTTTCAGTACCATCTTTATACCGACGACACACAACTATATACGTCATCCCCTGGCCTTACTCCTGCTGTACTACAGAACGCCACTGACTGTCTGTCCGCAGTCTCTGACATCATGTCCGCTCTCTATCTGAAACTCAACCTCTCCAAAACTAAACTTCTTCTGCTCCCACCATCTGCTCCCTAAACCTGATGTTTCTCTCTCCGTAGGTGGCACCATAATAACACCCCGGCAGCAGGCGCGCTGTCTGGGTGTTATGTTTGACTCCGATCTCTCCTTCACATCCCATATACAATCTCTTGCCCGCTGATACCGCTTACACCTAAAGAACGTCTCTAGAATCCGCCCTTTTCTCACCATAGAAACAACAAAAACCCTCACTGTCGCCCTGATCCACTCCCGCCTGGACTACTGCAACGCTCTATTAATTGGCCTCCCCCTCACTCGACTTTCCCCTCTCCAGTCAATCCTTAATGCAGCAGCCAGGGTTGTCTATCTAGCTAAGCGTTACTCAGATGCATCCGCTCTTCGCCAGTCATTACACTGGCTGTCCATTCATTACAGGATACAATTCAAAGTACTTGTTCTCACCCACAAAGCTCTTCACAGTGCAGCACCCCCTTACATCTCCTCCCTCATTTCTGTCTATCGGCCTAACCGACCTCTTCGCTCTGCAAATGACTTTCAACTAACCTCTGCACTAATCCGTACCTCCCACTCCCGACTACAAGACTTCTCCCGTGCTGCGCCAATCCTCTGGAATGCTCTACCCCAAGAAATTAGGACCATCCACAATTTGCATAGTTTTAGGCGCTCCCTCAAAACACATTTGTTCAGAGCGGCCTATCATGTTCCCTAATCAGTGATTTTGTTTGTGTGTAGCCCATTCACTACTTCCATCTATCCCCCACTCCCTGAAGATGGCTGGACCATCATTGTAAATACATCATTGTAAATACACACCTGTACTTTGTATTTCCCCACCTCATTGTAGATTGTAAGCTCTCACGAGCAGAGTCGTCTTGTGTTGCTTTAATTATTGTATTGTTAACATTGTTACTTATGACTGTTGTGTTTGAAGCTGTTAAACTGTAAAGCGCTGCGGAATATGGTGGCGCTATATAAATAAAGATTATTATTATTATTATTTGTTGGTAAGGAATTCATTTAAGCCCTTCACCACTCAGGATTTTCCATTTTTGAGTTTTCATTTTTTGCTCCTCTCCCCAGAGCCATAACTTTTTTTATTTTTCCGTTAATATGGCCATGTGAGGGCTTGTTTTTGCAGGACGAGTTGTACTTTTACATGACACCATAGGTTCTACCATATTGTGTACTGGAAAATGGGAAAAAAATTCAAAGTGCGGTGAAATTACAAAAAAAGGGCAATTCCACAATTTTTTTTAAATTTTGTTTTCCATGTTCACTAAATGCAAAAAATTGACCTGCTATTATGATTCTCCTGGTCATTACGAGTTCGTAGTTTTTTATTTAAGTGGTGAAAATAAATCCAAAGTTTGTAAAAAAAAAAAAAAGTCTAAATTTTTTGAGACCTATAGCGTCTCCATTTTTCGTGGTCTGGGGCTTAGTGAGGGCTTATTTTTTGCATGCCGAGCAGACATTTTTATTGATACCATTATGTTGTACTTAAGATCTTTTGATTGCCCTTTATTGCATTTTAATTCAATGTTGCGGTTACCAATCGGATTAATTCTCTATAGATTTTGATAGATTGGGCAATTCTGAACGCAGCAATACCAAATATGTGTTGTTGTTTTTTTTGCTTTTTTGCATTGTTTTATTTTGAATGGGGCGAATGGGGGGTGATTTAAACTTTTATATTTTTTTAATTTTTAAAATATTTTGAAACATTTTTTGTAACTTTTCACTGGCTTCAATAGTCTCCATAGAAGACTAGAAGCTGCTGTGTGTAGCTCATCTGCTATGAGCTCTGGCCACTGGGCGGCGCTCATACAAGTTTGGTGATGACAACCAAAGGGGTCTTCTGCAGGCCCCGGGTTGTCATGCCAACCCATCGGCGACCAGCATTCATGTGACACAGGAGTCGATGGGCAGGGTTTGTGACGCTCTTCCGGCGTGATCATGTTAAATTCCACTGTCACAGTTTGACAGCGGAATTTAACATGTTAACATCAACGGGTGGATCGCGATTCCACCCGCTACTGTTAGGGGCCGACAAAGTTGTGGAGCCTGTATCAAACAGGGGGAGGTGAACTTGCACGTACTAATATGTCCAAGGTTGTAAAGGGGTTTAAAAAATTTTTTTTTCCATAGTCATTACTTTACACATATCAAAACCACTAAAAAACGTTTACAAGCATTTGCACAATACAACAGCAGTTCCATTAATACATGTTATAATTTATATGTGTCTTCCTAAAATTTTGGGCATCTGATGACTAAGTAACCATTTTTTTTATTTTAGATCTTATGTATTATTTTATCATTGGTTTTCTTCGCATTATGCATGTATTATTCTCATGTTAATTAGTAAAGAGCTACAGTTTTTAAAATAGATGTTAAGATGTATAGATGTTAAGCTACACCTCTTAGCATGATGCACAAATATCCAAGAAGCATTTTTAGCTGTTATCATGATACAGTTTACTGTTGACATCTAGTGGTGATCAACAAGAAGCAACGCAAGAACTCACAGACTTTAAAGTATAAAGAGAAACTGTATGCGGGGAAATAAAGTTATTAAAACTATTCCCACCCTTGTCCTTTCCAGACTAATGATATTATGACCTGATGTACTGTGAAGACATTCAACAGATTTTGAAGAAACATAATTTTCCTAGTAATATTGCTACATACTTTGACTTGAATTTGCTTCATCACTTGAAGCAACAACATTTCTTTGTGATGTTAATGTATCTCTGTTCATGATTGCCTGGCAGCTTTTACTAGTGCTTCCACGGACAGGATATGTACTATCTACTCTATTAAGTCCCAGAGGAATTTTGGCCTTTAACTCCGCACAGGAATCTGGACTTACACAAAGACTCCAGAGTTGGGTCCACGGAGGGGTTGCTGGTCGGTGGAGCAGGCTGGCAGAGAATAGACAAAACCATAAAAGTCTGAAACTATGTTAGAATCATCAGGCTAAAGCAGACATCAAACAATCGGAGGTCATTAACTAAATAACACATTGGATCATGATAGTAAAGGAATTGTGATAGAATCAGGGTCAGGTATAACATAAATCAGTCAATTAGAGGCCAGGAGATAGGGTTTTATATAGTGTGAGTCCCAGGCTACCAGAAGGGAGATCATGTGAAGCCTATGCTAGCAGTTAATCCCTGGATAGCATCATAAGTACCAGAATATGAAACAGAGCTGCCATATTGAAGGCATAGTGAGACCCAACAATAGAAGCAGAGAGAGCAAGCATGAACACAGATGGGGCTTCCAAACCCAAGATCTTTCCTATAGCCAAAAACCCCACGAATTTACAAGATATTACAGGACCCTCTCACAGACAAAGAATCTAAGATTTAATGTACTTTGTACTTTACAGTGCTTCTAACCAACACAGGTTGAGGAAGATTACTAACTGGGTGCACTTGTGAATGGCATGTTTTGAGCAAGGATTTTTGGAACACATTAGGTATCAGTAAGGAAAGGGGGAGTTTGTTGTGAATAAACACACCTTGTCCCCAATACCAAAATTTAGACCATCCATGCATCTCTTATTAGCAAAGGAGGTCGGTCAGCCTTCTGTCCTCCTCAGATTTTATCTCACCACAAGCGCAATAAGCTTCAACTTGACTAATAATTTACTGGCATCTGGAGTATACAATTCAGAAGCCAAAAAAGAACTAAAGCAAAGAAGAAACCTAAGATTGGAGAATAAAGGAGAGGTCTTAATAGACTCTTGATATCTATGGATTACATAGAGTAGTGGAGTAGTGGAGAGAGTACAAAGGAGGGCAACAAAATTAATAAAGGGGATGGGAGAACTACAATACCCAGATAGATTAGCGAAATTAGGATTATTTAGTCTAGAAAAAAGACGACTGAGGGGCGATCTAATAACCATGTATAAGTATATAAGGGGACAATACAAATATCTCACTGAGGATCTGTTTATACCAAGGAAGGTGACGGGCACAAGGGGGCATTCTTTGCGTCTGGAGGAGAGAAGGTTTTTCCACCAACATAGAAGAGGATTCTTTACTGTTAGGGCAGTGAGAATCTGGAATTGCTTGCCTGAGGAGGTGGTGATGGCGAACTCAGTCGAGGGGTTCAAGAGAGGCCTGGATGTCTTCCTGGAGCAGAACAATATTGTATCATACAATTATTAGGTTCTGTAAAAGGACGTAGATCTGGGGATTTATTATGACGGAATATAGGCTGAACTGGATGGACAAATGTCTTTTTTCGGCCTTATTAACTATGTTACTATGTTACTATGTTACTATGGATTGTCTCAACAAGTTTTAGGGACACACAAGACATAACCAGACTCTTAGCTTACTATGGGAACTTGTTCAGAGTTCTAGGTTTGCTGTGGACAAAAACTATGGGACAGATCATTGGCTTTGACGTTTTGGTACCGGGTCTAAAAATGTCACCACAAAATCAAACATAGAGAATAATGAAGTCCATTTAGCTTGCTTATGGTTTACTCTTGGCTTGTTCGTAAGATTTTAGCGGTTTGTTATAACAGTAACTTTGTTTTTGGAAGCTTCTAGAAGGGTCCCAATCCTTGAAGGTCTATTTGATTGCCAAAAATTCACAACTACCGATATCGTAATTTTTCTTGAAAAATGAAAATCTTTATGGAAAGATGGCATATGGACAGAGTTGAGTGAGAGACAGTGTACCTTGTGACAACATCTCTCCAACTCCAACCTCTGAGGCCTCTACTTCCACTTTAAAAGTAGGCTGTAGGACAGACTGTACCAATACAAGGTTGGACGAGAAAAGTTAATTTAACTCAAGCACAGTTAATCACAACCGCCCCTATCATAGTTAAATCAATTAGTAGTTTGGCTATCTTGCAAACAATTCAAAAGACTTTACAATAGCAATTAACAAAGGTAAAAAAAATGCTGCAAACCTTTGGGACTAACCCAATTCTTAATAGCTTGGATTTTAGAGGGGTCCTTTTTGAAACCTTTGGCAGACCAAATATAGTAAATAAATTGTTCTTGAGTCTTTGAAATACAGCTACCGACATGTCGGATGTGTGATTCATAATCTGGTCGGAAAAAAAACAAGATGTCATCTAGTTAGTTACTTCGCTCAAAAGTCATAACAAGATACTCATAGTGAGTGGAGTTTGTTACCATATTAATGGATCAATTACCACATGTGGATACACGGGGGTTCAGCGGGTGCTCTGGTCTGCTAACTGAACCCACATGGACCAGGGATCAACCCACTGAATGCCCGCTCTCCTTTTACTGTGGGCATAACGCTACTCAGACAACGTAGGGTGAGGGTAAAACACTGTGGCAATACTTTATTGAACCACAAAACAGGCAGCAAAAATGTAGAACAGTCCCAGCAAAATACCCAAGATGATGCAAAATTACAGAGTCTCACCCTTCCGCTGACTCATCGGGATAAGAGCGGCTGTTACTTCAGAGCTTCCATGGCCGACTACCCCAGCTGTGGCATGCACACAGAGAGGAGGTAACGACAAGATTAGGAAGATAACAGTTAATTGAGGTAAAAGGTCAGTTGACTCGAGGGTCACAAACTAGCTTCAGCTTCCAGGGCCAACTACTCCACCTGTGGAATGCACAGAGAGGAGCTAATGACAAACTTAACAAGATGTCAGTCCATTGAGGTAGAAGGCCAGTTGACCAGAGGGTCACAACCTGGCTTCTCAGAATATCTCCATGGAGTCGGGCAACTGGCGGGCCCCATTCCTGGCCCCTACAAATATATCCATTGGGGTCAGGCGACTGGTGGGTCCAAATTCTGACTACCCCAAAAGTAACCATGGATTTGGGATGGAAAATGGAGCAGATATGTATTCTTCCAGCCAGAGCCGTGGTCACCTAAACTGGCATCCTATAGAATGACAAATCTGTGTCCTCGTGATGGAGACTTGATGACTTGGCTGCTGTCCTGTAGAGAGTCTCTGGTTCTTTGGATGTTTTGATGTCTGAATGTCTGAATGTATCTCTGTATCTAGAGGTATATCTATCCTTTTTATAGTTAACAGCTGTCCTTCATCCAGCATTCACCAGTAAAGGGGAAGAATGGTGATGAGACCAACTCGCATTGTTTGATTATGTAATCTGTTTGCAGTTTTTCCTCCTCTGTTTTTCAAGTCAACAATCTAGCTTGCCTGGACAATATGTAATCAGCATATCAGCAAACATCATTGTTCCATGACCCTGTATCTTGAGTCATCTACGATTAGAGCACAATATGTTACAACAAATTGTCCACTTACAAGTCAATTTTACAGGCTTACACGAATAAAAGTCTGTTTTCTTGACCAACCAGAAAGAAACACATAAATTCAAAAGTCAACATATAGATAACAGTCTATTCCTCCTGACTTTCTGAAAATAGACATCTGGCTAGTTAAGATAAAATGGTGTGTCGTCACACCACATTTTGTGTATTATAAAACGCACTGGATTATAAGATGCACCCTAAATTTTGTGGCGGAAAATAGGAAAAACATTTTTAATAAAATAGTGGTTAGTCTTATAATCAGCTTTTATGATACTGGGGGGCGGTGGAGGTGGAGCACGGTCTCAGGTGGTAGGCATGCTGTTGCAGGAAGCTGGTGGCGGCAGGAGTTGCTGCAGGCCCCAGGCTGGTACAAAGTGGTGTCCGATGGAGGTAGGAGTGGGGCAATGCTGCAGGCCCAAGGCTGGTAGGAGGTTTTGTTTGGCAGTGCGGGAGCTCTGCCGACATTTTGTGAAAGCCTGGAGCCCCCGCACTTTCCATGCTTTTCAATGTGGTGGACTCTGTTAAAATGGCCACCGAAGGCGGCGCATGTGCAATTGAGACCTCGGCAGCTGAGATCTCAGGAGACAAGATCTCAATCTGTGCATGCACCATCTCTGGTGGCCATTTTCCCAGAGTCTACCACATTCAAAAGCATGGTAAGTGCGGGGGCTCCAGGCTTTCACAAAATATCGGTGGAGCCCCCGCACTACCAAAAATCCCCTCCTACCAGCCTGGGACCTGCAGCATCACCCCATTCTTGCCGCCACCAGAAGTTTCCTGCAGCAGCGACCCTGGGACCCCGTTCCACTGCAATCGGTAAGCTACATTCGGATTATAAGACGCACCCTCATTTTCCCACAAATTGGGGGGGAGGGCGGGGAGTGCGTCTTTTAATCCGAAAAATACAGTCTACACTGTGCGGGTGTAATTTTTCATGTTCCGACACAGATAAAACCTCAGCAAAATTTCTAAGAATTTCAGGAAAACTGCTGGGCAAAGCTTTTGACAAATTCGCAAATAAAAACAAAAATTTGTTCTGACGTCCAGAGTTGCAGGGTACAATAGTACCCTGGTGCCAGTCAATAGCTGGATTATGTTCACATGACCAAACAATCCCAATACCACCGCCGCAGACATGTTATCAAGAAAAAAACTACATAGATTTAAAATATACAGTACAGTCCAAATGTTTGGACACACCTTCTCATTTAAAGATTTTTCTATATTTTCATGACTATGAAAATTGTACATTCACACTGAAGGCATCAAAACTATGAATTAACACATGTGGAATTATATACTTAACAAAAAAGTGTGAAACAACTGAAATTATGTCTTATATTCTAGGTTCTTTAAAGTAGCCACCTTTTGCTTTGATGACTGCTTTGCACACTCTTGGCATTCTCTTGATGAGCTTCAAGAGGTAGTCACCGGGAATGTGACCAGAAAAATCTTTAAATGAGAAGGTGTGTCCAAACTTTTGGTCTGTACTGTAAGTTACCAATAAATAGTGATACTTCCTTAGTGATGTAACTCACCACAACCTAAGTGGGAAGTGTTTTATCAATAAGTAACTTTCATAAGAAATCATTATTTTTAGCAAGAGTAAAATCAAGATCTTTTACCACTTTGGCATTTACGAAATTTCATGTGGAGCTGTAATCAGTAAAGTCCTTAAACCGCACAGATTTTTCTAGGTATGATAAACAAAAACAGCAATAAATTTGCAAAATCATGAGGAAATATCTGTGGGCATTGGTGGGCGTCCTCGGACACACCTAGGCGCTGGTGCTTTTCAGGTGATGGTCATCTTGAATTTATCTGATGACCAGACTCTGCATAATAGCTACACAGGTCCTCCTTTAACCTATTATTATTGATAAGATTGAGTTACCCAAATCTTCAAGGGCTCCCGACTACCACATGAGTCTTAGATGGGGTAAAGTATTAGCACCTCCTGTCTGCGTTCACACCACAGAATATCAAGATAAATTGCAAAGGACATGAAAATGGAGTTAGGAGGAGAAAACTTTCCTAACAAATCCTTGATTTGGTCTGAAGGTACAGTACGAAAATCTAGTATATATGGCAAACAGCTTGGTCATTTCATTGAAATGCTATGGTCCAGCACCAAAACTGGGCAATATTCCTCAGCAGTACGTTGCCCTTGGCATTGGGATGCTATTCTACTTTCTGCCAATGCTACATAGTAAGGGTCGATATACTGGACCCCAAGAGCCCCCCAAAAAGCCAATTGTGGAGAGTTATGGATCATGAGAGAGCTAGGCGAATACCCAAGGCTGAGGGTTCAGCATAGAAAGAATGAGCCCCAAACGTTAACTTTTCCTAAAAGTGATAAAATGTTTGCGACCATTTGGAGATGGTCGATCCATAATTTTTAATATGGGGCCCGTTATACCATGATGTAGCTCTGTTCATGATGGCCTGCCTCATTTAACCCCTTAAGGACTGAGCAATTTTTTCATGCTTTCATTTTTCCCTCCCATTTTTCCAAGAGCCATAAGTTTTTTACTTCCCCATTGACAAAGCCATATGAGGGTTTCTATTTTGTGGGACCAGTTATGAGGGCATGTTTTTTGTGGGACTAGTTGGTCTTTAAAATGACACCATCTATTGTATCATAGCATTTAGTGGAAAATGGGGAAAAAAATTACAAAAGAAGTGAAATTACGAAGAAAAGGCAATTCCACAATTGTGTTTTGGGTTATTTTTTTGTGTACATTCTGCAGTAAATATTACCTGGAAATATGATTGTCCATGTCAGTACGATAACAACAATACAAAATTTACAATTTTTTTTTTATTTAAAAGTTGAAAAAATATTGACAAATTTGTAAAATAAAAAAAAATTATCTTGAATTGCCATTTTCGAAAAACCCTAACATTTTTTATTTTTTAGTTGATGGAAATAGTTTTTTACATGGTGACCTGATGTTTTTATTAATATTATTTTCAGGTAAATACAGTGCTTTGATCACTTCTTAATACATTTCAATAACCCTGCAATTCTATCATTTTGATTTTTTTTCTCTTTACAGTTTTTATAGACTGAGTTAATTAGTTTTATATTTTGATTATACTTTTCCGAACACATTGATGCCAAATATGTTTTTTTATATTTATTTATTGTTAACTGGGCAAAGTGGGGTGGTTTAAATTTTTATAAATATTTTTAAAACATTTTGTCTTTATTTGTTAATTCGCCTAGGGGGCTTGAACCTGCGATCGTCTGATCAGTTGTACTATGTACAGCAATACGACAGTATTTCTTTGCGTAGTAAAAATCACTGTCTTCAGCCACAGGCTGAACGCCACAGTATAGATCAAATGAAAGGCATGGGGGTGTTCAGCTGACCCCCGACTGTCATAGCAACATATCGGTTCCCTGCAATCATGTTGCAGGGAAGCCAATGGCCACACAAACTAACGTCCAGGCCGGATGTCGCTGTCAACTATTAACAGCATAATTTTAGAGGTTAACAGCAGCAATTGGAGGGGGCACCAATCGTGCTGTTAGAGGCAGACGCGGCTATATATTATAGTTCTGGCAACTGCCCTGTGTGGAGAGAGAGGTCTCTGCTTGTTAGCCTGCTCCAAAGTTTGTGACAAACTTCATGATGGTATCATCTTCAGTTCACAGAGGAAGCCTTGTCTTTACCATTTAAACATCGTATAGGGCCCCGCGGTTGGGTCCACAGAGGGGTTGATGGCTGGTGTGTAATAGGGTGCAGGGTTGAGTATGTCACCACGGAACAGACAGACCAACTGTTGAGGGGAATTTATTAACAGGAGTAAGATTCTCATTACAGGGAGAAAACAGAGGGTTAGTAGAGATAAAGCAAACAGTATAACAATACACAACAAGCTAACTGAAGCTATGAAACAGTTAAGCGGAATAGAAATGGTTAACGAGTGTTCTTGTAACTTATCAGTCCAGCGAGGTCCTGACTGGAGGGTCCTGATTCCATCGTGGGTACAGTCACCAGCAGCACTTGAAGATTCTGAAGTCTCCCCTCTGTCTCCAGGGAACTGGAGACCCCGGGGTTAAATCTTTGCAGTCTTTTTCTCACAGTGATATATAAGAAAAAAACTGGCACTCAACTTATATATAGGCGGTTTATTATTCAAGTAACAAAAACATTTCAGTCACCAATTTGACCTTCATCAGTTACGTATTGTAGATGGTGGTGGGGAAAACGTGCCAGAATAGGCAAGTCGTGATAAGCTTCCTTTGTTTGTAGGAAGAAGTGTGGTATGGGTAATGGTTATGCAGCGCCCCAGAGACCTGGTCGTTGCAGTAATGTCGCTGTTTGTGACGCCAAGTTGGAGCACCCCCAGACACAGGGCCACAGGTTATTCGGTACTGGTCCTCTCTGTCTTAGTTCTGGGGTTGTCACGGTGGCGGGACCCGGTCCATGACCCTGCTAAGGGGTGTCCCATGAAAAGGGTTGATGATAGTTTGTCAAGGGTTCGTGACGCCACCTGTGGTGTTCGGTCAGGGCGACAGACGCTGCTTCAGGGTCCGCTGGGGTGATGGAATGGCAGCTAGATGGTATACCTTCCCACAGGTGAAGTGTATCCCAAGGGCTTCCCAGTAGTGTAGGTGGCGATGGTGTGAGGCGCAGTTAATAACGAGGACACAGGGTTGCAGTCTCTTTACCTCTTTACTGGTGACTTCAGGATCCTCAATCCGGAGCACTGTTAACAGGGCTGTCTGAGACCGGCCGGTCCGAAGCCACATCCAGAGTTCCCTTTGCAGGTGGAAATCACTCATCAATCTGCTGAGCATTTGGGATAGTCCTCACAACTGTCGTTTCTATTCTGATGTTCTGCTTTGTACCCCAGTTTGTTATGGCTAGGATGCAACCGTTTGACGGGAAGGCTCGGAGCTATTCTGGGACCCTAGAGACGCCCCTCTCCACGTTTGCCCCCTATGTCTTCTTAGGTGTTGTATGTTAGACAGCCAACCTATAATCAACTGTCCTGCCTCTGTTTGAAGTAATGCTTGGAGTCAGTTACTTCCTCGGCTACACGCCTCAGTAGGATGTTGCCGATCTCGGGGCACGACTCCTACTGGCTCTCCTTTGTGCTTTGATCTCGTTTCTCACTTCTCCACAATATACTTCGCTTTATGTTCTTTCTTTAGATGCCGCCGCAAGGTAGTGCAGGCACGGCTCTGTAACGATCTGTCCTTGTCGCTAAGTCACTGCCAGGTTCCCACGCCTGACAGGGACCCCTCTGAATCTTCCCCGCAACACCCCCTGCCACGGGATGTTGCCTGGACAAAACCCAGCCAGCTTCTGACTAACTTCCTATCCAACCCCCAGTTTTACCAAAGTGTGAGGAGTATCCTAGTAGATAGAACCTTTTGCTCCCCCTGGTGGCCAGAGTGTGAAATGTAGTAGTGTGTGACTGTGATACCTGGTCAGGTGAACTCCATTAGTGCCATCAGACGTACCATCACTCCTATTAGTGGCAGAGCGACATTACTGCAACAACCAGGTCTCTGGGGCACTGCACTCCCCCCCGGTTAAATCCAGTACTCCAGGACTGGGAAGAAGAACAACAATACATGTTAGCAAAAGTCATGCAAATTTTTGAAATGCAAGGAACAAATAAATATAACAATGCTTCCCTTTATGGGAGGTGAGAACACTTGAATGTTACAAACGAAAACAAGTTTAAATATTTTAACCCCTTCACGACATGCGCAATAATAGTACGGCGCATGTCGTGTCTCCCCTTTGATGTGGGCTCCGGCGGTGAGCCCACATCAAAGTCGCGACATGTCAGCTGTTTTGTACAGCTGACATGTGCGCGCAATAGCGGCGGGTGAAATCGCTATTTACCCGCCGCTATTAACCTGTTAAATGCCGCTGTCAAACGCAAACAGCGGCATTTATCCGGCGCTTCCGACCGGGCGGCCGGAAATGATGTCATCGCCGACCCCGTCACATGATCGGGGGTCGGCGATGCATCAGGAAGGTAACCATAGAGGTCAGCACACCTGCATTTCTGCTACATAGATAGACACTACCATAGCCAGTATATGGATCAAAGCAAGATATGACACCACGCAGGAAATATATATCAAAACGCCTTTATTGAATGCAATTGGCAATGTATATTCTAATTACTCAAAATTCTACGCATAAGGACAAAAGATATATATATGCACCTGTAAAAACAATATCACATAAATATATAAAAAAAAAACTTTTTTGTATAAAAAATTGGTACAGACTGACCCCGACAGTATCCTCATATATACAAAGGTGCGTGGCTCCCACAGAATGTAAAGAATTTCTAAAGTTAACCGCAGCTAATCAAGAATGGATCTAAAAAGTGGTAAAATCGGAGACACCAAATAGCAGTATGTGAGTATAATAGACCGCACAAATAAAGGTGCAACGTGCCAATACTCAAAAATAATTGATAAAAATTCAAACTCCATGAAGGAGTGGGGGCAGTAAAAAAATACCTGTATATAAAAACATGTGCAAAAATTGGTACTCAATAGAGGTGCAAAAGATTTGCAAAAAGGTGACAAAAACCAAATACACACAAGCGGTCTATCATGTCTAAATAAATGCTACGTGTAGGCAAAAGAAATGACTAAAGTGCCGAAGTGCCAAAGTGCCAGATTTAGCAGGGAAACGTACACAATATGGTTCTATATAACCTCCACATGGGAACAATGCCGCCGATTATAATATTAAAATGGCGGCAGCACAAGCCGCAAAAGCATCACAGATTGACAGATAAGGTGCGGCAGCCTGGGCAATCCCAATGTGGTCTATAACAAACAAATGGGGAGCGCACTATACCTTGGATGTAATCACCGAGTTAGCAGGGTCAGCTAAGTCCTCATTAGAACGGGCGCGTTTATAGAGCACTCTATATAGATTATTACCTATATTGGAACGTGTATATACACATAGTACCTTTGTGTTCTGTGGACTCGTTTAAATTTCTGCTACATAGCAGCGATCTGATGATCGCTGCTATGTAGCAGAGCCGATCAGGCTATGCCAGCTTCTAGCCTCCCATGGAGGCTATTGAAGCTTGGCACAAGTAAAAAAAATGTTTTTAAAAATATGAAAAAAATATAAAAAATATAAAAGTTTAAATCACCCCCCTTTCGCCCCATCCTAAGTAAAACAATTAAAAAAAAAAAACCTACACCTATTTGGTATCGCCGCGTTCAGAATCGCCCGATCTATCAATAAAAAAAAACATTAACCTGATCGCTAAACAGCGTAGCGAGAAAAAAATCCGAAACGCCAGAATTACGTTTTTTTGGTCGCCGCGACATTGCATTAAAATGCAATAACGGGCGATCAAAGGAACGTATCTGCACCAAAATGGTATAATTAAAAACGACATCTTGGCACGCAAAAAATAAGCCCTCACCTGACCCCAGATCACGAAAAATGGAGACGCTTCGGGTATCGGAAAATGGCACTTTTTTTTTTTTTTTAAACAAAGTTTGGAATTTTTTTTCACCACTTGGATAAAAAATAACCTAGACATGTTAGATGTCTATGAACTCGTAATGACCTAGAGAATCACAATGGCAGGTTAGTTTTAGCATTTAATGAACCTAGCAAAAAAGCCAAACAAAAAACAAGTGTGGGATTGCACTTTTTTTGCAATTTCACAGCACTTGGAATTTTTTTCCCGTTTTCTAGTAAAAAACATGGTAAAACCAATGGTGTTGTTCAAAAGTACAACTCGTCCCGCAAAAAATAATCCCTCACATGACCATATTGACGGAAAAATAAAAAAGTTATGACTCTGGGAAGGAGGGAAGTGAAAAATGAAAACGCAAAAACGAAAAAGGGCCGCGACTTGAAGGGGTTAAATAACACTCTGACTATAAATAACTTCTGGTACCCTGTTATGATGCGGTGGTCTAGGAGCAACATGGAACGAGCTCTGAAGGAAGTGAACTGTACTGACCGCAGTCCCTAAGCTCAACACAACACTAGAAGTAGCCGTGGAATGCTCCTAACTCTCCCTAGGCATCTCGTCACAGCCTAAGAGCTAACTACCCCTAAAGACAAGCAGGAAAACTATCTTGCCTCAGAGAAAGTCCCCAAAGGATAGATTAGCCCCCCACAAATAATGACTGTGAGTGGAGAGGAAAAAGACATACACAGAATGAAACCAGGATGAGCACAGGAGGCCAGTCTAGCTTGATAGATAGGACAGGATGGAATACTGTGCGGTCAGTATAAAACACTACAAAAATCCACGCAGAGTTTACAAAAAATCTCCACACCTGACTAATGGTGTGGAGGGTAAATCTGCTTCCCAGAGCTTCCAGCAAGACAGAATTAATTCATACTGATAACGCTGGACAAACATAGAAAGCACTGAACGGATAAGTCCACAATCTGTGAACAGAAAAGCGCAAGCAAAAACTTAGCTTTGCTGAACTGGTCAGGATAACAGGGAAATCCAAAGAGATGTGAATCCAACCAGGAACCATTTACAAGTGGCTCTGGCTGAAGGAACAGCCAGGCCTAAATAGCCGAGCAGAAGAGACGATAAGTGGAGGCAGCTGATGACAGCTAACTCCAAGGAGCAGCCATACCACTTGAAACCACAAGAGGGAGCCCAGAGCAGAACTCACAAAAGTGCCACTTACAACCACCGGAGGGAGCCCAAGAGCGGAATTCACAACAGTACCCTGCCGGGTATTCTACTAAGTGCAAATTCTGAACAATAATTTAACTTCTCCTTTAAGGGCATATAGGCTGAACCCAGTAAAGGCTTACTATAAAATACTATAGTGCAAACTTAACTTTTTCTTTATTTTTCTGTCTTTACAAATGCAGGACCGCCTAGCTCCTTGTCTGGGCCTACTGCCATCTGTTCTTCTGTCAGCGCAACTAACCATCTTTCTATGGTTCTCAGGAGGACTCTCTAATCCCTACGGGTTCACTGTGTTGAAATTCGGCTTTCAACTTTTCCTTTCCTCAATCTCTAGTAACATTATTAACATTTCCTAAGGCTCAACACTATAACAATTTAACTCTCTTAAGGCAACATTATACTTAAGTGCAACACGTTAACATTCCCTTTAAGAGGGAACTAAGTCTCTTTGAGGTAGGGCAGATTCTCTCTATCTGCAAGTCCTTTGGAACGCAAGAACTTCTATGCTGTATTCAGAAACATAACTGGCAAAACACAAAGGTTCCGACACAGATAAATAAAATATATATACTTTTATTAACAAAAATTTATAATATAAAATCTCACATAAAAACAAGACAAGGAAGTTTCAAAGTTGAAATAACTAATGGTCATATGTGCAAGAATTAAGCTACTCTGGGGATATACCCAGAGTAGCTTAATTCTTGCACATATGACCATTAGTTATTTCAACTTTGAAACTTCCTTGTCTTGTTTTTATGTGAGATTTTATATTATAAATTTTTGTTAATAAAAGTATATATATTTTATTTATCTGTGCCGGAGCCTTTGTGTTTTGCCAGTTATCTACCTGGCAAATATGAGTTGATTATACTGATTGGAGGTGGCCTTTCCACTACTGGACTTTTTTTGGTAATGTATTCAGAAACAGTCTCTTCACAAAGTCTTCTTTCTTTTGTAAAACTAGTAGAGGGCACCTTTAAGAAGGTGCAAACTATATACAACACAGTTTGTGAATCATTCACCGTCCATGATTCGGCAGTCTTTTAACAGTGATAAACTTGTGCAAAGAAGAAAAATGTAAAACAATAGGGATCCCGGGTCAACAAAGGGATCCCTTTAAGAAATAACCCTAGATGGGTTTAAGGCAGCAAAAGCAGGAAACAAACAGTTAACTATTTACATTTGCCAGGGTTTCGAGGTTTATTTCTGCGACGGTGTGTTGCAAGGCATCAGTTGGTAGCGAACACTTCCTGGCCTGGGAAGATCTGTGTTCGACTTCTCATCCGATGCGGTATCAATGTCATTAATCAGTTTTTCAGGTATAACCTGGGTTCGAATGTCAATTTTGGTAGTAGTATTAGGATTTGTCAGTTCAGAGTTAGTCTTAGTCATGGCAGCAGGTGGCGCTGCTACGGGGCCTACCAGTAGGTCTTCTGTCACTGGGGCAGGGTCGTTCTTCATACCTGCTTCAGATAAGGTCCCTCCGGTGCCGGCCTGCTCCATCTCCGCTGGGATCCGGAATGCTGACGCCGGGGCCTTGCGCTGTGGCGTTGTCATCTCTGTTTGCAGTATCTCGCTTTCCGGCAGGGCCTTGCTTTCTGGCTTCGGAGCGCTAGAACTTCTTTCTTGCTCCGGACCAGACGAGGCTGCCGACAGACGTCTGGTGAGGCCCCCGATGACGGCCTCCTTCCACCCGACCTCAGTGCTCAGCTGCGTCCGCCGGAGTTGATCGCTGAGCTCGTCCACTCCGGCCTGCAGGAAGTTGGGGCCAACAGGTGACGCCTGGCCGCGGTATCTCTCTGGGTAGCTGGGGGAGTCCCCACGCTCCGAACCCGGGCGGCTGGCCATGGCGTCTCCCACGTGGCTCACTTCTTCTCCCTCCTTGACCTTTTCCCGCTCTCTCCTTCGTGGGCGGTTTCGTTTCCTTTGTCTCCGCCCTCCACTGAGGATCAGGAGGCGGATCTCGGCCGCTGACGGACACGTCCTCAAGGTACAGAAATATTTAGACTGGGCGGCCACTGTCGTTCGCGCTCTTCAGCTTGTCCACGCCCACTTCCATGCCCTTCTTCTTCTCTTGCGCTCCTCGTGGTGCTGCAATGGCAGCAGTTTTGGCAGGAATCTTGCGGCAAATAGCAATACACAGTCCTTGCAATAAATCACAGTTCAAGCACAATTCTAACACAGTTCCAAGGCACACATGACCCAATTCTTCAGGTTTAAGTACAATCCTGTTTGTGACGCCAAGTTGGAGCACCCCCAGACACAGGGCCACAGGTTATTCGGTACTGGTCCTCTCTGTCTTAGTTCTGGGGTTGTCACGGTGGCGGGACCCGGTCCATGACCCTGCTAAGGGGTGTCCCATGAAAAGGGTTGATGATAGTTTGTCAAGGGTTCGTGACGCCACCTGTGGTGTTCGGTCAGGGCGACAGACGCTGCTTCAGGGTCCGCTGGGGTGATGGAATGGCAGCTAGATGGTATACCTTCCCACAGGTGAAGTGTATCCCAAGGGCTTCCCAGTAGTGTAGGTGGCGATGGTGTGAGGCGCAGTTAATAACGAGGACACAGGGTTGCAGTCTCTTTACCTCTTTACTGGTGACTTCAGGATCCTCAATCCGGAGCACTGTTAACAGGGCTGTCTGAGACCGGCCGGTCCGAAGCCACATCCAGAGTTCCCTTTGCAGGTGGAAATCACTCATCAATCTGCTGAGCATTTGGGATAGTCCTCACAACTGTCGTTTCTATTCTGATGTTCTGCTTTGTACCCCAGTTTGTTATGGCTAGGATGCAACCGTTTGACGGGAAGGCTCGGAGCTATTCTGGGACCCTAGAGACGCCCCTCTCCACGTTTGCCCCCTATGTCTTCTTAGGTGTTGTATGTTAGACAGCCAACCTATAATCAACTGTCCTGCCTCTGTTTGAAGTAATGCTTGGAGTCAGTTACTTCCTCGGCTACACGCCTCAGTAGGATGTTGCCGATCTCGGGGCACGACTCCTACTGGCTCTCCTTTGTGCTTTGATCTCGTTTCTCACTTCTCCACAATATACTTCGCTTCGTGTCCTTTCTTTAGATGCCGCCGCAAGGTAGTGCAGGCGCGGCTCTGTAACGATCTGTCCTTGTCGCTAAGTCACTGCCAGGTTCCCATGCCTGACAGGGACCCCTCTGAATCTTCCCCACAACACCCCCTGCCATGGGATGTTGCCTGTACAAAACCCAGCCAGCTTCTGACTAACTTCCTATCCAACCCCCAGTTTTACCAAAGTGTAAGGAGTGGCCTAGTAGATAGAACCTTTTGCTCCCCCTGGTGGCCGGAGTGTGAAATGTAGTGTGTGACTGTGATACCTGGTCAGGTGAACTCCTTTAGTGCCATCAGACGTACCATCACTCCTCTTAGTGGCAGAGCGACATTACTGCAACGACCAGGTCTCTGGGGCGCTGCATAACCATTACCCATACCACACTTCTTCCTACAAAGGAAGCTTATCACGACTTGCCTATTCTGGCACATTTTCCCCACCACCATCTACAATACGTAACTGATGAAGGTCAAATTGGTGACCAAAACGTTTTTGTTACTTGAATAATAAACTGCCTATATATAAGTTGAGTGCCAGGTTTTTTCTTATATATGATTAAGGTGTTGGAACCTACCTGGGCACCTCCTATTGAAGCTGTGCACACGTTTATTTGCTAAATTTTTCTCAGAGTGAAACTGGAAGCAGGAAGTAGCACAGTCACACTGCTGCATGAGTCTCTGTATGTTGGGCTGGCAGTCTCTCTGCAGTAGCAATGCTACACACACACTGGGCAGTTTACTTATCACACTCAGGGGTCTTGGCTTGTCACTGTGGTCACCGGGGCTGCACGCTCGGGTTACTGTTTCAGCTCTGTCAGGGGAAAAGTCTTCTCTGATTAGGGAGGCTTCCGAGCCCACACCCTCGCATACAGCCTTCACTATGGTGGGTTCTCAGCCTCAGTGCCCTCTCGGGGAGCACTCTCTCGTGGGGAGCGCGGCGCTGAAGCCTGCTATCTCTCTCACGCTCTGTCCAGCGCGCTCTGCTTTCCTGCTCTTTTCTAACCACACACCTCTCTTTTTCTCTCCGCCCCCAGCAGTCACATGGTCTCATCTGTCCAGGGCAGAAAGTCCTCCCCCAACAACCCAGCTGTCCGACTAAGTGGTTCCAGGTAAGGAGCAGGGAAAGCAACCTCCTTTGGGCTCGTCTTCCTCTTCATCCCCTTACAGGTGGAGTTAGCTGGCAGAAAAAGGTTGTATAAGCTGGGTCAAAACCAGAGAAGTTAGAAACCAAGTCAGAATAATCATGCAAAGGTAAAACAATCCACAGTCAGCAACTAAATAACACACTGGATCACTGGATCGGTAAATCATAGAAATTGGGAAAGAACTATGATCAGGTATAACTGATATATATAAACTAGATTGTGGCCCGATTCTAACGCATCGGGTATTCTAGAATATGCATGTCCCCGTAGTATATGGACAATGATGATTCCAGAATTCGCGGCAGACTGTGCCCGTCGCTGATTGGTCGAGGCAACCTTTATGACATCATCGTCGCCATGGCAACCATTATGACATCTACGTCGATACTGTGCCCGTCGCTGAATCAGAAACGTGAGATGTCTACGTCCTTTATGACATCATCGTCGCTGTGCCCGTTGCTGATTGGTCGAGGCCTGGCGGCCTTGACAAATCAGCATCGTCGCTGTGCCCGTTGCTGATTGGTCGAGGCCGCCAGGCCACGCCAGATGCGGGATGTCTACGTCCTTTATGACATCATCGTCGCTGTGCCCATCGCTGATTGGTCGAGGCCTGGCGGCCTCGACCAATCAGAGACGCGGGATTTCTACGTCGATGCTGTGCCGGTCTCTGATTGGTCGAGGCCTGGCGGCCTCGACCAATCAGAGACGCGTGATTTCCAGGACAGACAGACAGACAGACAGACAGACGGAAAAACCCTTAGGCAATTATATATATAGATGGTGATTAGAGGCAAGGTGCTAGGAGTTTATATACTGTAAACCCCACCCAATTCTAACAGTAGGGAAATAATGAGAAACCCCCATGCTCCCTGCCTGGAATATGAAACAAAGCTGCCTCACTTTCTCCCCTTGTCACCCGCAACAATGGCTAAGTACTTCTCAATGACAAAATCATCAGAGGGATCCAGCACAGATGCAGATGTAACAGACAGTTAAGATTGTTATGCGTGATAAGGTGTACATCCCACTTCTTTTGATTTTTTCTAATTTTAAGTAGCTTTGTCCCAATGGACTTTAATTAATTCAGATTTTTATGATAACTAGAAAAGTTAATGCGTTAAAAAAAACATATCCGCTATCAATTTTTTTTTATACGTCGATATGATAACTTTACTTTGTGGATTGTTAGTATAGAAATTGCAAATACAGTGGGGCAAAAAAGTATTTAGTCAGTCAGCAATAGTGCAAGTTCCACCACTTAAAAAGATGAGAGGCGTCTGTAATTTACATCATAGGTAGACCTCAACTATGGGAGACAAACTGAGAAAAAAAAATCCAGAAAATCACATTGTCTGTTTTTTTTTAACATTTTATTTGCATATTATGGTGGAAAATAAGTATTTGGTCAGAAACAAAATTTCATCTCAATACTTTGTAATATATCCTTTGTTGGCAATGACAGAGGTCAAACGTTTTCTGTAAGTCTTCACAAGGTTGCCACACACTGTTGTTGGTATGTTCGCCCATTCCTCCATGCAGATCTCCTCTAGAGCAGTGATGTTTTTGGCTTTTCGCTTGGCAACACGGACTTTCAGCTCCCTCCAAAGGTTTTCTATAGGGTTGAGATCTGGAGACTGGCTAGGCCACTCCAGGACCTTGAAATGCTTCTTACGAAGCCACTCCTTCGTTGCCCTGGCGGTGTGCTTTGGATCATTGTCATGTTGAAAGACCCAGCCACGTTTCATCTTCAATGCCCTTGCTGATGGAAGGAGGTTTGCACTCAAAATCTCACGATACATGGCCCCATTCATTCTTTCATGTACCCGGATCAGTCGTCCTGGCCCCTTTGCAGAGAAACAGCCCCAAAGCATGATGTTTCCACCACCATGCTTTACAGTAGGTATGGTGTTTGATGGATGCAACTCAGTATTCTTTTTCCTCCAAACACGACAAGTTGTGTTTCTACCAAACAGTTCCAGTTTGGTTTCATCAGACCATAGGACATTCTCCCAAAACTCCTCTGGATCATCCAAATGCTCTCTAGCAAACTTCAGACGGGCCCGGACATGTACTGGCTTAAGCAGTGGGACACGTCTGGCACTGCAGGATCTGAGTCCATGGTGGCATAGTGTGTTACTTATGGTAGGCCTTGTTACATTGGTCCCAGCTCTCTGCAGTTCATTCACTAGGTCCCCCCGCGTGGTTCTGGGATTTTTGCTCACCGTTCTTGTGATCATTCTGACCCCACGGGGTGGGATTTTGCGTGGAGCCCCAGATCGAGGGAGATTATCAGTGGTCTTGTATGTCTTCCATTTTCTAATTATTGCTCCCGCTGTTGATTTCTTCACTCCAAGCTGGTTGGCTATTGCAGATTCAGTCTTCCCAGCCTGGTGCAGGGCTACAATTTTGTTTCTGGTGTCCTTTGACAGCTCTTTGGTTTTCACCATAGTGGAGTTTGGAGTCAGACTGTTTGAGGGTGTGCACAGGTGTCTTTTTATACTGATAACAAGTTTAAACAGGTGCCATTACTACAGGTAATGAGTGGAGGAAAGAGGAGACTCTTAAAGAAGAAGTTACAGGTCTGTGAGAGCCAGAAATCTTGATTGTTTGTTTCTGACCAAATACTTATTTTCCACCATAATATGCAAATATAATGTTAAAAAAACAGACAATGTGATTTTCTGGATTTTTTTTTCTCAGTTTGTCTCCCATAGTTGAGGTCTACCTATGATGTAAATTACAGACGCCTCTCATCTTTTTAAGTGGTGGAACTTGCACTATTGCTGACTGACTAAATACTTTTTTGCCCCACTGTATGTAGATATTTAATTATTTCTAGGCTTTATTGAATAAAACAATTAACTAAAAAATATATGTTTATTGAGTATTTATGTTTTACATTTCTTTCTACATTTTAGTCTCAATAGCAGGCTATTACACATTTATTTTTTACAAAAGACAAACTGCTAGAGTAGACCAAGGTGGTGGGATCACTGAACAGACACAATAACCACCTCCATCCCATCTTCAGTTGGAACCCTTACGTATCAGTGTATGATTGCTGGCCCAAGCAAATGGAAATGAACTGACGCTGCCTGGTGTAGTAGAGAGGCTGCCTAAGGGGGCGCTAACGGGAGCGAAGGGAGAGGAGGAATGAGGCACGCAGTGCACACAGGACCTGAACTAGGCAGGTCATGTGATCACAGCAGGGACAGTGGGGATGGAGAGAACAGAGGGTGCTTGTGTGAATTATGCCATATACAGACTAGTATCTTTTATCTTTTTGTGCACTAATGCCAAACAGCCAACACTGGATTGAAAGTGGTTGTTTCATCGGTATTTTTTGCACCTGTGTGTTTGCCATCATTTATCGGGTCCGCTGCGTCCTGCTGTTGCATTTGCTTGGAGGCTTCAGCAGGTAAAACATCTCTGCTTTTTTCTCTGTGACTTTTTTGAATTTTATGGAGGATTTTGAAGTCCTCTTTTTGTGTCGGTGAGCTTTTATTCAATGTTTAGCGTTAGGACTGGCAAATTGTAAGGACCCTTGACGTGGGTTGCCAGCTTACGTATTGAGGCCCCAATATAAACTAATACCTTGCATACATTGATGTGTGGTTTTCTTTTTGCACTTTATCTTGCAGGGCGCAGTCGGACCAAGATGGCTCTGTAAACTATTGGCCCCTGTTTGCACAGCATGCATTTTGTAGCACTGGGCAGCCCGCCTGCATGTGCGTTACTAATAGACTGTAAACCAGATGCTCTGCATTGCTTGTTTGAATTATGCCATATACAGACTAGTATCTTTTATCTTTTTGTGCACTAATGCCAAACAGCCAACACTGGATTGAAAGTGGTTGGTTCATCGGTATTTTTTTGCACCTGTGTGTTTGCCATCATTTATCGGGTCCGCTGCGCCCTGCTGGTGCATTTGGTTGGAGGCTTCAGCAGGTAAAACATCTCTGCTTTTTTCTCTGTGACTTTTTTGAATTTTTGGGAGGATTTTGAAGTCCTCTTTTTGTGTCGGTGAGCTTTTAGAGAACAGAGGGTCTACCAAAAAACGCAGGACACAGAGTACTAAGACAGAGACGTAGTCAAAGGACAAGCCGAGGGTCGGGAGCCAGACCTAGGGGCAAAAGAGCAGATTAGTCAGAGACAAAGCAAGGGGTCAGAAAGCCAGGACAGACAGAGAAGTACCAAGAAGAAACCAGGGGCAGTAGTCAGGGGGCAAACTGGGTCATACACAGCAAGGCACACACGCACAGAGGCACAACGATTACCGAGGAATAACCTGGGTCAGCTATTGCAAACCAAGTATCATCAAGACCACACAACAGGTCATATTTTCAGGATTTCCTTAGTATTGCACAGGTGATAATTTCATCACCTGCTCAAGCATTAATTCCATCGCCTATGCAATACTAAGGAAATCCTGAAAACCTGACCTGCTGTGGGGTGTTGAGGACTGGAGTTGAGAAACACTGAAGTAGACGGAAGTATAACCTACTCAGAACCAAGGAACTACGAGCATTAAATAGCCGCCCAAGAACCATAGAGAGGCGAACTAATTTAACCCAGACCTGACCAAGAAGGAGCCAGAACCAGCCCATCCAAAGTCATGACAGTACCCCCCTCTCAATGGGCCCCAGGTTTCTCAGGAAACTGAGCATGAAAAGACTGAACCAGACGGTCGGCATGAACCTATCGGGCAGGAACCCAAGAACGATCCTCTGGACCATACCCTTTCCAGTGCACCAGATACTGGAGAGTACGATGGACCATCCGAGAATCCATGATGCGCTCCACCTCGTATTCCTCCTGACCATCGACCAACACGGGTGGTGCAGGACCCAATGACCCCTCATCCACGTCCCCCAATGGTTTCAGCAGGAAGCCATAGAACACATTGGAGATCTTAAAGGACGAAGGGTAACGCAAACAAAAAGCCACATGGTTGACCACTTCCATGATTTCATAGGAGCCAATAAACTTAGGTCCCAATTTCGCCAAAAGAACCCTAAGCTTAATGTTCCTGGTGGACAACCACACTTTATCCCCAAACCGGAGAGAAGGTCCCGCAGCCCGTCTCCTGTCTGCACAAACATTAAACTTTCTCTGAGCCTCCTCAATGTTCCTTTGGACCCCTCACCACAAATCCCTCAACTGCTATACAGCAACATCAGCCCCAGGGCACCCGGAGTCCAAACGAGAGAACTCCCTGAAGTGTGAATTGAACCCGTAATTCCAGAAGAAAGGGGTGATGCCTGTGGAGTGATTCACATGGTTATTAAAAGCAAACTCTGCTAACGGCGAGGCATCACATCAATCCTCCTGTCTGGAAGAGGAGAGACAACACAAAATTTGTTCCAACGACTGGTTGGTCTGTTCCATCTGACCATGGGTCTCCGGATGGTATGCGGATGAAAAAGAAAATGCATTACCCAATTTTTTGCAAAATGCCCTCCAAACCCTGGACACAAACTGCACTCCACGATCAGACACCACACTCAAGGGCACACCATGCAAACGAACCACATGTTGTACAAACAATCTAGACAGGGTTTCTGCAGAAAGTAAAGCCCCCGTCTCACATAGCGAGATTGCTAGCGAGATTGCTGCTGAGTCACAAGTTTTGTGACGCAACAGCGATCTCAGTAGCGATCTCGCTATGTGTGACACGTAGCAGCGATCAGGCCCCTGCTGTGAGATCGCTGGTCGTGTCGGAATGGCCGGGACCATTTTTTGATCGCTGAGGTCCCGCAGGGTAACACACATCGCTGTGTTTGACACCTTACCAACGACCTCGTTGACCGGACGTCCCATTGAGTCATCATGAAATAGCATCGTTCTACAGGTCGCTACAGTTCGCCGCATCGCTGCTGCGTCGTTGGGGAGATCGCACTGTGTGACATCTCACCAGCGACCACATAGCGACGCAGCAACGATCCCTGACAGGTCGTATCGTTGTCGGGATCGCTTAAGCGTCGCTATGTGTGACGGGACCTTAAAGCTACCAAGGGTATAAAGTGTGCTTGTTTAGAAAACCTGTCCACCACTACCCATATGACAGTTTTACCCTTAGAAGAGGGAAGATTGGTGATAAAATCCATGGACAAATGTGTCCATGGTCTATCGGGAACTGGCAAAGGCACCAATTCCCCGGCAGGCCTAAAATAAGAGCTCTTAGCATGGGCACAAACTTCACATGCAGACACAAACTTCTTCACATCAGATGAAATTGATGACCACCAGAACACCCTCGTGGTGGCCCCATGATTAGCCAAGATTGCAGGATGTCCACCCAATGCCGAGTCATGAAACTCCAGAAGAACCCTGAGACGAAATTGAATTGGGACAAACAGCTTATCGACCGGTTTGGACGGGGGGCATGAGATTGGGCCTCCCGAATCTTCCACTCCAAACCAGATGACAAATCAGCCACCACCACCCCAGGTTGAAGAATGGAGGATGGAGGTTCGGGAGGAGAAACCGGATCCAGGCTCCGGGACAAGGCATCGGCTCTCACATTTTTGAATCCAGGAGGAAAAATGATTAAAAACTGGAACCGGGAGTAAAACAGAGACCATCTAACCTGCCTAGTGGTCAACCTCTTAGCCGATTCAATGTATGCCAGGTTTTTGTGATCAGTAACCACCATAATGGGATGTGCCTCCCCCTCCAAAAAATGCCTCCATTCCTCAAAAGCCAACTTCACGGCAAGAAGTTCCCAATTGCCCATGTCATAATTTCTCTCTGCTTGGGAGAACTTCTTGGAGAAGAAGGCGCATGGTGTCAAATTAGTCAATGTGGTGGGCCCCTAGGACAACACCGCCCCCACCCCCATCTCTGATGCATCAACCTCCACAATAAAGGGTTCAGATGGATCTGGCTGTACCAGAACCGAGGCAGTCATGAAACTTTTTTTAACAATAAAAATGATGCTACCGCTGAGGCAGACCAATTCTTAACGTCAGCCCCCTTCTGTGTCAAATTGGTGAGGGGCTTGACTACCTGTGAGAACCCCTCAATATACCTCCGGTAGTAATTGGCTAATCCCAAAATACTCGCAGACCTCTCAGGTCACAAGGCTGAACCCAATCTACAATGGCCTGAACCTTCTTGGGATCCATGCAACCCCCCACCCCCCCGGAGATAATGAACCCCCAAGAAAGGCAGTTCCTGGAAAAAAAATTTGCATTTTTCCAACGTAGTGAAAAACAGGTTCTCCCTGAGTCTTAGGAGAACTGCCCGAAGATGACCAATATGGGCCTGCTTATCCGATGAATAAGCCAGAATGTCATCTAAGTAGATAACTACAAACTGCCCAATAAAATCAGAGACCACAAAATTGATGAAGTTTTCGAAGATCGTAGGAGCATTGGTCAAACCAAACGGCATAACTAAATTTTCAAATAAACCTGCAGAAGTGAGGAACGCAGTATTCCACTCATCCCCCTCCCGTACCCGAATCAGGTTATATGCCCCCCGCAAATCCAGCTTAGAAAACCATTTGGCCCCAGACAATTGATTACACAAATCGGGAATGAGTGGAAGGGAATACGTGTTTTTCATGGTAATCTTATTAGGCTCCCGAAAGTCAAGACATGGGCGGAGGCCATGTCTTTTTTTTTTTACAAAAAAGAATCCTGCAGCAACAGGAGATACAGAAGAACGAATATGTCCCTTGCGGAGACTTTCAGATATATACTACTTCATAACGGACCGCTCAGGACCAGAATGGTTGAAGAACCGGGCCTTAGGCAAATTAGCCCCGGGAATAAGATCGATGGCACAATCAAAAGGGTGGTGCAGTGGCAACCCCTCGGCCTGACTTTCAGAGAACACATCAACGAAGTTCTTCAGGTACTCTGGAATACCCTCCAGACCGACGGGTGACACAGATACAGAAATTAGAGTTATTTTTACATTTAGTCCCCCATTTAACAATCTCCTGGGCCTCACAGTCAATGACTGGATTATGACATTGCAACCAGGGTAACCCTAAGACCAACCTGGCAGGGAGGTTGTCCAGAACAAAACAGGCTATATGCTCCATATGAACAGGACCCACCTTAAGGACGAACTCCTTAGTAATGGAGAGGATCAAGTCCTTGGTGAAAGGTGTAGAGTCAACAGCCACAACCTTCATGGGTTTCCCCAACCTGACTGTCCCTATCTCACAATGGGCTATCAACTTAGAGTCAATCAGATTCACAGTAGAACTGCAATCCACAAAAGCAGAAGAGGGGAAAAAACACTTGTTCACACCAAGTTCCATTTTCAATAATAATTTGAAGATTGAGGAAAACAGCACTTGAGGGTCTGGGCAGCCTCCTCAGCAGCTACCCTAACCTAGGCATTTCATGAGACCTTGGAAACCGGACAGGAAGGGCAGTCTCTTCTCCAATGGCCTGGAGCTCCACAATAAAAACAAAAATTTTTCTCCCTTCGGCGTCTCCTCTCCCTTTCCTTTGTGGAGACAGCCCTCACCTCCATGGGCTCAAACGATGACAGGGGTCCAGGCTCAATAGGTAACAATGGAGCTTCATGATGCACAACTCCCCTCTCTCGCAGCCTATGGTCCATATAATTGGCCTGTGTCATAGCTTCTTGCAGATAATCGGGTGGTGGATGCAGGGCTAGCGCATCCTTTAAATACTCAGACTGTCCTCTATGGAATAGCCCTCTGAGCGCTGTGTGATTCCAAGACACTTTTGGTGCCCACCGCCTGTACTCAGAACAGTACCACTCAGCAGAGAGCTTCCCCTGAGTGAGACCCATAATCGTGTCCTCAGCCAAGCTCACTCGATCGAGTTCATCGTAAATGAGACACAAGGCCTTGAAGAACCGATCCACACACAATCTCTCAGGGGAGATAGGGGCAGGGAGAAAGCCCCGGACTGCGGGCCATCACGTAACAAAGATATCACTATCACCACCCTTTGACTCTCGTCCCCTGAAGACCTAGGACGCAGGGAAAACAATAACTTGCAACTCTCCCTAAAGACCCGGAATTTACTTTTATCCCCAGAAAAGGTTTCTGGTAATTTTACAGAGGGTTCAGGAGAAGAAAGGGAAACATCTGAGATAGCCAAAAGCAAGAAAAAAGCGAATGGCACTGAGTAGCACACTTTACTTACTATTATCGCAGAGTAGACGCGGAATCACGGACACAATACAGTGGTTGAATCACGCTGTTGAAGGTGCTTGCTGGAAAGCCACATGAAGAAATCCCAAAATGAAGAAAAATAGCAGCAACACTCCAAATGTTGGTGAAAAAAATCCTTAGTCCTTTATTTTACAAAGAATTGCATGGACAAGGTTGTGTGGGCAAGGACAAGTGCAGATAATGCAGAAAAGAGAAACAGGACAACGTCCGTTTCGCGTTATTCACGCGTTATTCACGTATCTGGACCCGTGGAAGCGTGAATAACGTGGAACGGCCATCGTCCTGTTTCTCTTTTCTGCATAATCTGCACTTGTCCTTGCCCGCACAACCTTGTCCATGCAATTCTTTGTAAAATAAAGGACTAAGGATTTTTTTCACCAACATTTGGAGTGTTGCTGCTATTTTTCTTCATTTTGGGAAACATCTGAGATAGCCCCATCCATACTGCCAGACAGAGAGGAGGCACCCCGAACCACACTAACCGTTTCCGCCAACTCCCTTTGCACCTGTCGGTGAGAAGCAACCAAAGCTCTTTGCTCCACTGACAGATTCTGCATCATTTTGGTCAGGTTAGCTACCTGATCTGACAGAACATGAAAAAAAGTGCAGAATCTCCTTTAAAGCTTTGGGTCAGTTATAATGTAATGGCGCTGCCTGGTGTAGTGTAGTGAGCTGGCCGGCTGTGACTGTTCTGTTATCATTGACATAGAATCTGTGACAGACACTGCCCCCGTATGGCCAGAAGTTATACCTATGCCAAATGTGATTACAGAGGGACAAACTGTATTGGCAAAACTTTCCCCTGGGGTGTCATGTGAACAGGAAGGGGAAGGAAAGAGGAAGCCCGGGAAACTGGTGTGTGCAGAGAGAGGTCGGTGTGTGCTGGCGTCCTCCTGTAGAGGCGATATAGAAGATTGCCTGGATGACCTCTCTCTCTTGAAAGCTGACATCCAGATTGTTCCGAGCTCCCACACTGCGGAGCACTCAACGGTGACATCCTCACAGATCCTGGAGCCCATGAACTGTAAGCGGGTCCTCTGTTGAGAGGCCGAACCTTCCACCCTTACCTGTTGAACCCCAAGGACTACAGTCTGGACCTGAGGGACGGAGTTTTGTTTTATCCCTGTTGTTTTTCTCTTCGGCTGGAGCGTCCCCCTGCAGTGACAGACAGGCCTGCGACGTGGGAAGATAGCCTCTTGGAGCAAAGGAACTGGTAACGTGTGGATAGGGAAAGTGAGGGACAGTTTGTTATTACACGTTATCTCTGTGAATAGGCATATTTTGTATTGTCTATTATTGTGTTCCGCCGTGTTAAGGAAAAATGTTTAACAGTAAAGATACGATTGTTAAAATGGAATCTGAGTGTGGAAGTTTTGCTGGGCCAGATCATAGATATACATGGGCGACCTTGCCCTCGGTCACTTCATCTGGCGTAGTCGGCAGGATCTGTGCCCAGCAGGATTCCCACCCAGGCCCAGTGTACAGTCAGAAACCGCCGCCGGTGTCCATTGTAAACCAGGTCAGGAAGTTTGGCGGGCGAAACTACCCCGTACCAGAATGGGCGGAACAAGTGCGGATACTGGGAGAAATGTATAATATTGACCCTAAGACCTTGGCAGAAATGGCGGTACTGACACTAGAGGGGGAGGCATGGATGACAGTCAGACTGGAGACGGTCAGGGGGCAGCGTACGTTGGAGGATTTGGTGCGGGTGCTGGAAAAGACCTATGGGCCTACTACGTACCAGGGAACACTGCGATACCTGTTCTTCAGACGGACACAGCTTGAATGGGAAGACATTCCCCAATATGCAAATGCCCTTCAGGTACTCCTTGAACAAGTCTGTGCAAAAGGGGAACAACTGGCTACTATAGCTCCTCGTGACCTGGTACTGAGAGACCAATTCGTTATAGGGCTGAGAGACCAGTATCTTAACCGTACGCTACAGGACTTGATTCGGATGACGCCGACTCTCACCTTCGCTGAAGTCAAGCAGGAGGCCATAGAACGTTCTAGGGGACCCGTCATGGATGTGGGGACTCAAAGCGCTGCGTGCAGATCCATATTAGACGTTAAACAGCCCAACAGTGACACCGAGGAGCTGAAACAGATGGTAGCAGATTTACAGCAACAGGTGTCACAGTTAACACTAGAACGACAGAGAGACCAGCGGATGCAACCTAGCCGTCCCGCAGGACCGTGTTGGTCATGTGGTGATCCTCGTCATAGGGCAAATCGTTGTCCTCAACGAACAAACCATCAGTTACCACGACGAACAAAATATCAGCTACATCCACGAGCAGAGCCGCCACGCCAGGTCTCACCACATTGGCCGCCGTTAAACTAGACACCCCTGCAGCTGAGGTTCGAGCAGCAGGGGGGGACAGAGAATGGGGTGTAGAAAAACAGAGCCAGCAACGGAGTACTCTAGCCTCGAGTAGTCCTACACTTGAAGTTATTCTGGAGGGAGTTGCAGTACAAGGTTTGATGGACACTGGGTCACAAGTGACCACGATCTCTGAACAGTTTTATGAAAAGTACCTCAAACCAAGGACTGCTTGTGATCCAGATACCACCATTAAGATAATTGCGGCTAATAACCTACCCATTCCAGTAACCGGAGTCGCCTGGATGGATACGAAGGCCTACGGGCAAGACCTAGGGAAACGAGGAATCGTCATTGTCAAGGAAGGCTTCGGCTCCGAGACCCTAGTAATAATCGGAATGAATATCTTGAAAGACCTGGATCTCATGCTGTCGACAAGAAAAGGACCCAAGTACTGGCAGAAAGTTACGAAACATAAACCGACTCGTCTGGCGTTCCAGCGCGTAATCCGGACCGTTGGACTCCAACAGATGGCAAAGGAACAACTACCCCTAGCAGCCATTAAAGTGCCCCGCTGTACCCGGATCACTTTGCCCGCTGAAAAAGAGACAGTCATGTCCCTGCCTCTTAACACCAACCGACAGCTTGAAGTGTTAATCGAGCCGAGGGCTCCAAGTGGGGGTAAGCTAAACCCACTAGTCGCCCGCACCTTAGCCGTCGTGAGGAACGGAAGAGTCCCTGTCCGGCTGAACAACACCGCAGACGTAGGTGTAGTCCTTGAAGCTGGCACGCAACTTGCCAGAATATATGCCCTACCCACAGAAGTGAACCCCATGGGGCCCTTACAATTCACCCCGTCTACAGAAGATGGCTGGACGGTAACTGTTTCAGCCATAAATGCTCAAGCAGATGATGAAGACATTGGGCGAAAACTACTGGAAAAAGTGCAACTGGACCCGTCCCAGTACACCAAACAGGAAGTGTCTCAAGTGGAGAGACTACTGTGAGAACACCAAGACTCCTTTGCAAAGCATGACACCGACTTCGGGTACACCACCAGTATCCAGCACGAGATTCCCACGGGCGATACTGCCCCTATTCGCGAGAGGTACCGACAAATACCACCTCAACAATACCAGGAGGTGAAAAGCCTCTTAGAATCTATGCTACATGCCGGAGTGGTGCGGGAGAGCCAGAGCCCATGGGCTGCACCCGTGGTGATAATCAAAAAGAAAGATGGATCCCTGAGATTTTGCGTAGACTACCGTCGGCTGAACGCTTGCACGATCCGGGACTCCTATCCACTCCCCCGGATCGAAGAGTCACTGACCGCCCTGAAAAAGGCCAAATATTTTTTGTCTCTAGACTTGGCCAGTGGATATTGGCAGGTCCCCATGAGTGAGAAGGACAGACAAAAGACCGCCTTCATCCTTCCCATGGGCCTGTACGAGTTTGACCGGATGCCATTCGGCTTGAGTAACGCACCCGGAACCTTTCAGAGACTGATGGAACGCTGTCTGGGAGATTTCAACTTCGAATTCACGCTGATATACCTTGATGACATCGTGGTATACTCCGCCACCTTTGAGGATCATCTTCACAAGCTTGGCAAGGTGTTCCAGCGCTTGAAGAGACACGGCTTGAAGTTGAAGCCCAGCAAGTGCCGTCTATTCCAGCAGGAGATCGATTACCTGGGACACCGGATCTCGGCCGAAGGTGTCCAACCCTCTCCAGAGAAGATAGCAGCTGTCCGAGAGTGGCCACAACCAACTACCATCAAAGAAGTCCAGGCTTTCCTGGGGCTAGCGGGCTATTACTGCCGATTTGTCAAGGACTTTGCCCGGCTTGCGGAACCACTGCATGAAACTCTCCGAGGGACCGCGAACAGTCCCAGAGGACGACGCATCAGCTGGGGGCCCGACCAAGAAAAATCCTTCCGGGCGCTTCAAGCTGCTCTGACATCACCCCCTATTCTGGCATTTGCAGATTACACGTTGCCGTTCCAGTTATACACCGACGCCAGCCTTCAAGGTCTCGGGGCGGTCCTCTCCCAAGTCCAAGATAACAAGGAACGCGTAATAGCCTATGCCAGTAGATCCCTCCGTGACACCGAAAAAAACCCCGTCAACTACAGCTCTTTCCGCCTGGAACTCCTGGCCCTGACCTGGGCTATGACAGAGAAATTTGCTGGCTACCTGACAGGGGCGGAGGTGCTGGTCGTAACAGACAACAATCCTCTTGCCCACCTAGAAAATGCCAAACTAGGGGCAATGGAACAGCGCTGGATGGCAAGGCTCTCTAGATTCCAATACAAAATTAAATACAGAGCGGGGACGGAGAATCAGAATGCTGACAGCCTTTCCAGAGTGACATCACCCCCGCCAGTGGGGAACCGGGATGAAGAGTTGGAGGAAGATGAATTGCCTGATTTTGCCCGGCTAGCTAAACAAATAGAAGATAGCCGCCAGTATGCTGTAGGCGGGATCGAAGCCATAGTGGGGTCCCCCCTGTCCCAACAAGAATGGGCCAAGCTTCAAGATCGAGACCCTGAACACGTCTTACTGAAACAGTACGTGAAGACACAAGAGAAACCACCCTCCGAAGTAAGAGCCCGACTATCAACCAGGACCTCCGCCCTACTTGCCCAATGGGATCGGCTGATCGTGAAGGATGGAGTCTTGTATCGCAGGGCCCTGTTATCCCATATGCTGGAAGAATGTTTGCAGATTGTCGTCCCGGAGCAGCTGGTCCATGAGATGGTTGCTGAAGCCCACAGAAGGAACGGCCACTTCGGCATAGACAAGACCCTCCGGTGGACACAGCAATTCATTTTTTGCTCAGGACTCCGTAAGCTGGTTGAAAACGTCTGCCTAAGGTGTCGTACATGTGAACTCCACAAGTCTACTGAGCAGCGTGCACCCATCCAGACTATTAGCACATCCAGGCCCCTCGAATTGTTGATGGTGGACTATCTGTTGATTGGAACGGCGAATAGTGGCTACCAGTACTGTCTGGTGATGGTGGACCACTTCACGAAATTCGCCGTCGCTGTTGCTACCAAAGATCAGACTGCCGAGTCAGCTGCACAGGCCATCTGTCAACACTTCATTCGGGTTTACGGGTGTCCGGAGCGGCTGCACTCTGATCAGGGGGCGTGCTTCGAAGGGCGAGTCATTGAAGAACTTCAGCAGATGTATGGAATCAAGAAGTCCAGGACCACCCCGTATCATCCACAAGGGAATGGCGCATGTGAACGTTTCAACCGGACCCTCTTACATCTGATCCGAACCTTAGCAGAAGACAAAAAGCCCGACTGGCCTCGATTCCTCCCAGAACTGCTGTGGGCCTATAACAATCAAGTCCATTCTGTCACCGGATACACGCCTTACACCCTCCTTTTTGGCCGCCCAGGCAAAGGCATCCATGAGCTACACCTGTCTAACCCTGATGAAGACACCTGTGGTACCTATCCTTCCTGGCTACAAGCACACCGTCAAAGGATGGAAACTGTCTACCGGCTGGTGGAACAGCAGATCCAGGACCAGGTCCACGCTGATCCACTTCCAGTACAAGAAGACCTACTGAGTGTGGGTCAACTGGTACTAGTTCGTATAAAGAAACAGCAAGGAAAACTCCGGCCCAAGTGGGAGACCGAAGTCTATCGAATAATTGGACACCCGTACCCTGGTGGCCCCGTCTACCAAGTACAAGGCGAAGACAGCGGCAGCCTCCGCACCCTGCACCGCAACATGTTGCGCCCCTGTCGTTCTCAGCCTGACTCCCCTCCTGTGATACCTAGAGAGATGGATATCACTAATACTGTGGGAGACACCGATACCGGGGATGTAGAGGTGGAAGATATCCCTACCCCTGCTCGCCTGACTGACACGTCTGAACCCCTTACCTCCTCGACTGACTTACCGACTGGGGCAGAGAGTGGGGTGACTGATCGGGAAGAGAGGTTAGCACCCGTTAGGCGGACAACGAGGACCACCGCAGGAGTGCCCCCGGGACAGTCCTACAGAGACCAATATGTGTGGCCCTTTTTGCAGCCGGGTCCTACAGCCTCCACAGCCATCGCCGCCCTGGAGACAGTCGTTGACAGGGACTGCCAACCTTTAAGCGGGGGGGCGTGTAGTGAGCTGGCCGGCTGTGACTGTTCTGTTATCATTGACATAGAATCTGTGACAGACACTGCCCCCGTATGGCCAGAAGTTATACCTATGCCAAATGTGATTACAGTGGGACAAACTGTATTGGCAAAACTTTCCCCTGGGGTGTCATGTGAACAGGAAGGGGAGGGAAAGAGGAAGCCCGGGAAACTGGTGTGTGCAGAGAGAGGTCGGTGTGTGCTGGCGTCCTCCTGTAGAGGCGATATAGAAGATTGCCTGGATGACCTCTCTCTTGAAAGCTGACATCCAGATTGTTCCGAGCTCCCACACTGCGGAGCACTCAACGGTGACATCCTCACAGATCCTGGAGCCCATGAACTGTAAGCGGGTCCTCTGTTGAGAGGCCGAACCTTCCACCCTTACCTGTTGAACCCCAAGGACTACAGTCTGGACCTGAGGGACGGAGTTTTGTTTTATCCCTGTTGTTTTTCTCTTCGGCTGGAGCGTCCCCCTGCAGTGACAGACAGGCCTGCGACGTGGGAAGATAGCCTCTTGGAGCAAAGGAACTGGTAACGTGTGGATAGGGAAAGTGAGGGACAGTTTGTTATTACATGTTATCTCTGTGAATAGGCATATTTTGTATTGTCTATTATTGTGTTCCGCCGTGTTAAGGAAAAATGTATAACAGTAAAGATACGATTGTTAAAATGGAATCTGAGTGTGGAAGTTTTGCTGGGCCAGATCATAGATATACATGGGCGACCTTGCCCTCGGTCACTTCAGTAGTAGAGAGGCAGCCTACGTGGGCGCTAATGGGAGCGCAGGGAGAGGGAGGAATGAGGCACACAGTGCACACAGAACCTGAACTGGGCAGGTCACCTGATCACAGCAGGGATGATGGGGCGGAGCTGCTGCGTGAGGACAGAGTGTCTACCTAAAAAGGACACAGAGTACTAAGACAGAGACATAATCAAAGGACAAGCTGAGGGTCGGGAGCCAGACCGGAGCAAGGTACCTAGGGGCAAAAGAGCAGATTAGTCAGAGACAAACCAAAGGGTCAGAAAGCCAAGACAGACAGAGAAGTACTAAGAAAAAAACAGGGGCAGTAGTCAGGGGGCAAACCGGGTCATACACAGGAAGGCACACACGCACAGAGGCACAACGATTACCGTGGAATTAGGGTCAGCTATCTCAAACCGAGTAGACGGAAGAATAACCAACTCAGAACCCAGGAACTACCAGCATTAAATAACTGCCTCAAAACCAAAGAGAGGTGGACTAATTTAACCCAGACCTGACCAAGAAGGAGCCAGAACCAGCCCATCCAGAGTCATGACAGGAAATTTCCAAAGTAATGACTGGTTTTCAACTGGATCCCCGTATTGTTTACAGCACTTAATCTACTGGTAACAATACTGAAGGGGCTAAATAATGGCAAACTAGATTTAGCCCCAATTCTGTCAATCATAGCCATTTTTTTTTGCAACTGGCTCACAATATGGTTACGGGCTGCTAGTTAGAAAACCATGAATCATTTCTTTTATAAATCAGAAATACTTGCTACTGTTTGTTGGTATATAACATAAAATCCCAATAAAATACATTTAAGTTTGTGGGTGTAGTGTCAAAAAATGTGGAAAAGTTAATAGGGTATGAATACTTTTTCAATGCACTTATATGGGGTAGGCTGCAATCACCAAGCAGAATAACTTGTTTGACTTCTAAGCTCAGGTTTAAATTAATGGAAAAAATAGTTAAACTGAATTGTTTCCTACAAATATTTACACTGCTGAAAACATTAAGAGAACACTTTCACATCACAGTATAATGAAACGTCAACTAAGTTTCAGGGATATCAAACTGTCGAGATTCCAAGCATAATGTTGGATGCGGATTAATCTGTGTACTATCTAGCCATTCAACATTTCATATAAGTCTATTCAGGAACAAAGATAACACAGCTTACAACTGGTATTGCTTATAGCATAGAATTTTAGCATCTTCTCTGTCAGCTTGCAAAGTGAAAGTAAAATGTGCTCCAGCTCCACACACAGTGAGTGAGCAAAAACTTCCTGTTTTTTTTTTTTTTAACAATGCTTTACTGGCAATATAACACTATTGTTAGAGACAGAAACTCATGCACTATTAAGCGGTAGTAAATAGAAGTTATTGCAATATCTAACATAATAAGCATTTTTTCCAACCCTCCCACTCAACATCTACTTATAGTGGTTCTGAATTTTTCACATTTGGCTCTTGGAAGTGGCTTTGTCATAACATCAGCTATCATCTTGTCAGTCTCGCAATAAACAAACTCAATTATGCCACGTTCTATCAAGTCATGCAGATGATGATGTTTAACATCAATGTGTTTGGTTCTTGCAGTGATGTTCTCACTGCATGCAAGTTTAATGCATTCTTGATTGTATTCATAAATCATAGGTTGAATTGATGGCTTACTAAGATCACCTAAAGAATTGCTTTAGCCAATCACTTCTTAACTTGTGTGGGCTGCAGATACATACTCTGCTTCTGCAGATGACAAGGATACAGACACCTGTTTTTTTTTTGCCAGACTAAGAAATTTAATTTTCTCCAACCCAGCCTGCAGTTACATATCCTGTTGCAGATATCCTTAAATTATGTCTTGAGTCTCTTTCATATATTGAAACACTTTCATAATGGCAATCCAGTCTTTTTGGCTCGTTTTTTCCACATGTATGAAGAGAATTCCAATTATTGCTGCGATATCCAGTTGAATCATGGTTATTGTACAGAAGTGCCTCCACTGCCTGTCTATATTTCTCATTGTTGGGTAACAGTTCATTTTCTCCTTCCAACTTTAAGGCTACGTGCCCAAGTTGCGGATTCGTGTTCAGATTTTTCCGCACCGTTTTTGCAAAATCCGCAGGTAAAACACACCGCGTTTTACCTGCGGATTTACCGCGGATTTCGTGCTGTTTTTGTGCAGATGCCACCTGTGGTTTTACACCTGCGGATTCCTATTGAGGAGCAGGTGTAAAACGCTGCGGAATCCGCACAAAGAATTGACATGCTGCGGAAAATAAAATGCAGCGTTTCCGCGCTGTATTTTCCGCACCATGGGCACTGCGGATTTGGTTTTACATAGGTTTACATGGTACTGTAAACCGTATGGAAAACAGCTGCGATTCTGCAGCGGCCAAATCCGCAAAGTGTGCACATAGCCTAAGTAGGATGGTTCCAATGGGGTTGATAAACCTTTGGCTTCTGACATTCCAAACTGATTTCGAATTTATTTGATTTTTGCACTTGGGTTTAGAAGAAAGCTTCTCCTTCTCTTTGGACCGGGATTCCTAGATAATCTGTCACATTTCCATGGTCTTTAGTTTCAAAATGCTCCACAATTTCTAGATTGGCCCTTATTTATCTTAGATTGATATATATTTCTCATTAAATAGAGCTTATTGCTGAGATTCATCCTTTCATACACTTTCTGCAGCTGTTCCCACAATTCTTTTGCAGTTTCACATTTACATATATGCACAATCTGATTATCATCTATACTGAGGGAGATAGTAGTTTGTGCTTTTTGATCCTTCTCTACCCAGTCTTGTGGAAATGGGTCAGGTCTAGACTCCTGTATGTATTTCCATGTACCTTCTGTTATCCAGGATTGGTAGCTCTGGTTAGTTAGACTTAGTACTGTGCACTTCACATAGTTTCTGCCAGCGGTCATCTTTGCTTCTTCTTCTTCTTCTTCTTAGTACACTGTTGTTCTCTCTCCTCTGGGCTATTCTCTGGGTCTTTGGCTTTCTTGATCCCTGGGTCTCTGGGCCCATAACCTGTTGGCAACAAATTAATCTCTGTACTGTCCAGCCGTTCAACACTGAATATGTGTTTATTCAGGAACAAAGATAACACAGCTTGCAACTGGTATTTATTATAGCTAAAGGTACCGCTACACTTAGCGATTTACAAACGATCACGACCAGCAATACGACCTGGCCGTGATCGTTGGTAAGTCGTTGTGTGGTCGCTGGAGAGCTGTCACACAGACAGCTCTCTAGCGACCAACGATGCGGTAGTCCCCGGGTAACCAGGGTAAACATTGGGTTACTAAGCGCAGGGCCGCGCTTAGTAACCCAATATTTACCCTGGTTACCATTGTAAATGTAAAAAGAAAAAAAAAACACTACATACTCACATTCCGGTGTCTGTCACGTCCCTCGCCGTCACCTTCCCGCACTGACTGTGAGGGCCGGCCGTAAAGCAGAGCACAGCGGTGACGTCACAGCTGTGCTTTACGGCCGGTGCTGACACAGTCAGTGCGGGAAGCTGACGGCGAGGGACGTGACAGACACCGGAATGTGAGTATGTAGTGTTTTTTTTTTTTTTACATTTACAATGGTAACCAGGGTAAATATCGGGTTACTAAGCGCGGCCCTGCGCTTAGTAACCCGATATTTACCCTGGTTACCAGTGAACACATCGCTGGATCGGCGTCACACACGCCGATTCAGCGATGACAGCGGGTGATCAGCGACCAAAAAAAAGGTCCTGATCATTCCCAGCGACCAACGATCTCCCAGCAGGGGTCTGATCATTGGTCGCTGTCACACATAACGATTTCGTTAACGATATCGTTGCTACGTCACAAAAAGCAACGATATCGTTAAAGAAATCGTTATGTGTGACGGTACCTTTAGGATTTTAACAACTTGTCTAATAGCTTGCAAAGTGAAAGTAAAATGAGTTCAAGCTCCACACACATTGAGTGAACTGGAACTTCCTGTTTTTTTGTTTTTTTTTAAACAACGCTTTACTAGCAATATAACACCATTGCTGGAGACAGAAACTCGTGCATTATTAGACAGTAGTAAATAGTAGTTGCAATATATACAATAATAAGCATTATTCCAGCACATAAGCAATTGTGAATCAATTTCACCCTTCTTTCTGTTGGAAAGACAACAGCAATACAACCCACAAATAGAGAATGGTTTTGTAGGTAGTGGTTGTAGGCGAATAATCTCTCCTAGTCTTTCCTGATTATCTTCCAAATTTGCATTTTGAAAGTATCCTTGTCAATACTGGTAGCATCAGGTGGTACCTGCTGCCAATACAGGTAGCACAAGTAGTCTAGCTCCTCCAAGATGGTATAATCATATATGCCATCACAAGAAGGTTTGCTGTCTCCCAGAATTATCTATGGTTGTCAAATGAAGAAAGACAAGTATGCAGAAGGCATCAATCCAGCAGCAGGGCCAGTATATGTCCCTGTGTGCAAGGAAAAAAAAGGAAGAACACTGCCTGAGCCCTTCAAAATTACCTTTAGTATGCTACTGGTGTTAGTATCTGACACTATGAGGGTGGCATAAGAGCAAAATGTTCTGCAGTGGAACCCGTGCTTACACCACAGCACTGTAACTGTTAGTTGGCTCTTGTAAGAGAACATACAGGAAAGACATATATCTTGGTACCGTGTTAGCCAGTGGATGGAAAAATATTTAGAATTGAGAGTCCTCAGTGGTTGATACCTTTTAATGGCTAACTGAAAATATGGTAACAAATTGCAAGCTTTCAAGACTACTCAGGTCTCTTCATCAGGCATAGACTAATAGAAAATCTGAAGAATCACATATTTATGCACAACACATCACAGAAATAATGCCATAGATAAGACAGGTGACATGAAGCAGAACTACCATTATAAACAGTTATGTCCATAAATATTGGAGCAGTTCAAAGATAAGGAGTGTGAATGAATGTTTTCTTGTCCTCTGTAAGAGAACATAGGAATTGACAAATCCAAATATTGCAACTCGTTCTCTTCCCAGATGAAAGCACCTTCAAATTGAACACATGTCAAGCCCTTCACTGGTTTCCTATCGCCCAGAGACTCCAGATCAAAACCCTCACAATGACATACAAAGCCATCCACAACCTGTCTCCTCCATACATATGTGACCTCGTCTCCCGGTACCTACCTACACGCAACCTCCGATCCTCTCAAGATCTCCTTCTCTACTCCCCTCTCATCTCTTCTTCCCACAACCGCATCCAAGACTTCTCCCGTGCTTGCCCCATACTCTGGAACTCTCTACCCCAACACATCAGACTCTCGCCTACCATAGAAACCTTCAAAAAGAACCTGAAGACCCACCTCTTCCGACAAGCCTACAGCCTGCAGTGATCCTGAAGTTACTGAACCGCCGCGCAACCTGCCCTACCCTCTCCTAGTGTTTCATCACCCATCCCCTGCAGACAGTGAGCCCTCGCGGGCAGGGTCCTCCCTCCTTATGTACCCGTGTGCCTGTTATCTGCTCATGTTAAATGTATTTGTCTATGTTTGCCTCGTATTCACATGTAAAGCGCCATGGAATAAATGGCGCTATAAAAATGTATAATAATAATAATAAGAGGTGAAAGAGTCTAGAGACATGTTGGTGAATGTTACCTGTCTGCAACATCATCCAGCATATAAACTAGAAAGAATATTTGTTTGTGTATTTACAGCTATGTGTCTATTTGGGCTGTGCTGAATTGCACTCATTATATATTGTATCTATGGGTAATATTCTTCCTATCGTAGGTTAAAAAAATATCATCCAGCATGACCGGTTTGGCTCTGGGTCAGTGATGGTCTGGGGAGGCATATCGTTGCAGAGTCACAGATGATAACCAAAAGTACTTGACTGATGTTAGGTACCAGAATAACATTTTCAGAGCCATTGCCAGACCATATACTTGTATAGTGAGCCCTGGGTTCTTCTTAGCACAGGATAATTCCCATACTCATGTGCCTAGATTGAGTAGGCAAGTCCTAGATGGAAAATGATTGATGCCATTGTCTGTTCCTCACTTTCACCAGACCTGAGAACCTTTGGGACATTATGTATCAGTGCATCCAATGTTACCACATAGTGCCACAGACTGTTCAGGAGCTTATTGCCCTGATCCTGGTCTTGGAGGAAATACTCCAGGACACCATCTGCCATCTCATCAGGAGCATGCCCGTATGTTGTCAGGAGCACCTACAGGCATGCACACCACTTAGACACATTATGAGGTGCCATGATGAAATTCATGCAGATTGGATGTCCCTGTGATTTCAATTCTTTATTCTGATTTTTTGGGGTCATTTGGAACCCAGTCCTCAAGTAGTTCATAATTTTGGTTTTTATTCCCCAGTGTTCATACGTCATTTTGTTTTCAACGCATTTCACAATTTATATCAGTAAGGCTATGTGCACACGTTGCAGATTTAGATGCGGATCTGCAGCATTTTTAGCCGCACGGATTCGAATCAAATCCGCAGTGTAGTGCACAAGCAATGTTAATCTATGGGAAATGGAGATTTGTTGTGCACATGCTGCAGAAAAATCTGTGCAGAAATGCAGCGTTTTTTTCCCGCAGCATGTCAATTCTTTTTGCGGATCTGCAGCGTTTCTGCACCCATTGACTTCCAGTGAGTCAGGCCAATCCACAGCAAAACCTCATATGTAAAAAAGATCCGCGGATTTGCTGCCGAGGGGGTGCTAGAAACGTTGCAGATCGGGAGGAGGGAAGTGTGTGGGCCGAGGGTGGGCGGAGCTATGTGCGTGTATTTGTGTGCGGGGATCTGCGTGTATGTGTGTGTGCCGGTGTCTGCGTGAATCTGTGTCTGTGTGCTGGTGTGTGTGGGGCTGTGTGTGTGTGTCTGTGTGTAGGCAAGCATCGTCCGATGGGACTACGAATCCCATCCGACTATGCCTGCTACAGTGACATCATTAGCCAATGATGGGAAAGTAGTCCCATCATCTGGCAAATGTGTTGAATGTTAAAAAAGAAAAACACATACAGTACACATATAGTACATACTTACCATGTACACCTAATCCCCGAAGCCATCGATCATCTGCAAATAAAATTTAAATAATAAACAAACAGTATACTCCCTGTGTCCGATGTAATCCAATTAATAACGATTGTCCCACGATGATCTCCCATGGAGAGCTGTCACATCAGCAGATGCGACAGCTCTCCAGGGGCCCTGGGATACAATGACGGAAGGTATCCTTCCACACTGTATCCCTCTGCCGCTGTGAGTACAGTTTAGTTCATACTGTCACTTGCGGCACCGCTGTGTTGGAAAATTCTCATGCAGCAGTGCCGTAAAGTGAGAGGCCATAGAACCCTCAGTGAAAACACGGCAGGAGCCATTGTCTCCTGTCAGTGTGTCACTGAGGCCTATATAGAGCTGTGACATGTCCTGATGTGACAGCTCTATAGGGGAGATCGTTGTGGGACACTCATTATTAATTCGACTGCGTCGGACCAGGGAGTATACTGTTGTTCTATTATTTTTTTTATTTTTTGCAGGTGATCGATGGCTTCGGGGAATTAGGTGTTGTTGTAAGTATGGTGAAATTAAGAATATTAAAATACTTTTTTTTCTGGCTATGTCTTTATTTAACTCTTTCACTACTATAGGAATAGTAATGGATAGGTGTCTTATTGACACCTCTCCATTACTAACCGGGCTTAATGTGACCTTACAATCAAAGGTGACATTAACTTCTTACTACCCCATATGCCACAGGGCATGGGAAGAGAGGCTAAGTGCCAGAATTGGCGCCTCTTACAGATGCACCATTTCTGGGGTGGCTTCGAGCTGGTATTTGTATGAATATCAGCCCACAGCTGTATGCATAGCCTTTTCTGGCTATTAATTATAGTGGGACCCCACGTCATTTTTTGGGGGGTCCCCTATTTTAATAGCAAGTAAAGGCTAAATATACAGCTGTGGGCTGATATTCATAGCCTGGGAAGCTCCATGGGTATTAACCTCTTCCCAGGCTAGAAACATCGGCCCCCAGACGTCGGCTTTCCCTCTCTGGCGCAGAAAATTCGGCAGGAGCCCACGCCTTTTTTTTTTTAAATTAAAGATATTGTGTGCAGATTTCGTGTGTGTCTTTATTTAACTATTTATGTACCATTTTATTAAGTTCATCACTAAACATCGGGCTTGGTATTATCTATCTATCTAGCTATCTATTATCTATCTATTATCTATCCATCTATCTATCTACCAATCATCTATCTATCATTTATCTGTCTGTCTATGGTTTCTTTTACACTTGCCGTGGTTTTTTGTCCCATTTTTGCGGCCCCAATAGATTTCTATGGGGCCACAAAAACGGGCCACAATAATTCTACGGAGCAACATATCCCATATGGCCGCGAGGGCCGTATTTACGGCCGTGAAAAAATATTGAGACTGCTCGATACTTTTCTCGGCTTACGGACACGGTCACCATTTTTCCATTGTCTTATCGTGAATTCCATCTTTGGGGATCGATGATTTTCTTTTGGTCCCTACTTTTTCACTACTATTCTAATCCAGAAAAATGGCGATCCGCAAGATTTTTGGGGCCCGTTTTTGTGGTTGGATAAAGAAATGGCATCACAATTCTTTTTTTTTGTTAAATAATAGATCTTTATTTAGGTTACAAAAACGCAGACAAATCAGCAGGAAAAAACGCATGAAAATCCGCACAAAAAAACGCACCAAAAACGCATCAAATCAATGCAGATTTTTACCTGCGTTTTGTGCCAAGAGATGCAGAATCTGCAGAGAAAATTCCACAGGCGAATCTGCAACGTATGCACATACCCTAAAGATTTTCAACTTGAATCTTTTGTTCATCCATGTGTGAATGAAGTGTTCCATTCATTTTTTTTTTTTTTCCAAAGAACTTTATTGGAATTTTGTGTCTTAACCTGGAGAGGAGGGGCAGGGAATAAAAGGAGGGGAGGAGGGGAGGAGGGGAGGATACGAGTAAGGGAAATATGGGAGGGCAAAAACAATACATAACAAGCAAAACTTTTGAAGAGTAATAACAATTCAACGTAGAGTAGTGCAAGGGACGTAGCCCTTGAGAGGCATATAGGCAGAATATGAATCAACAACAATGTTTCAAAACAATGCCAGGGGACGGCCCTTGTGGAAAACTTGTTAATATCAAGTAACTGCAACTACAAAACCAAAGTTTAGTGTGGGAAGGGAAGGAGAGAGAAGATCTTGTGAACATTTACGTAGACATAAACCAATTTAGGAATGTTGGTTTTTCAAGGAGGATAATGCTGCTCCCATATATGCCACTTTTGGTAAAATCTGCTAAACTCATTATTGAGCAAGGCAAATTTGAGCTCAAGCTCTCTATGCTGCATCATTAACTTGATGACAAAAGCTGAATTGGGCAGAGTGGCCTTTTTCCAATGACAGGCAATGGATTTTTTAGCTACCAAGCAGATATGCAAGATTATGCGCAATAAGGGTCTGTCGATAAGGTTGGTGTCCAAGGAGAGAAGGGCTAGTTGTGGGGAGAGTGTAAAAGGGGATCCTGACAATTTAGAGATGATTGAAGAGATTTCCAGCCAAAAGAGGGCCGCAGTGGGGCAGCTCCAAAAAATATGTAATAGGTCGCCTTTATGTCCACAGTTTCTCCAACATAGGGAGGAGTTGGATGGGCTGAAGTGGGACAGTCTTGCTGGGGTGTAATACCACCTGGAGCACACCTTGAAGTGCGACTCCAGAAGGGACATTGAAATTGTTGATTGGTATGAAGCCGAAAAGGCCTCCTCCCAGTCGTCTGTAGAGGCGGAGAGACCTAAGGATTTCTCCCAGGTTATGAGAGCTGCGCTTTTAGCCAATGATTCATCTTTATTGAAACTGTTGTAAATGAACTTGTGACTCCAGAAAATTGAGTGGTTTGGATTAGAAAGGATTTTTGAAGAAAACTCAGAGAGTTTCAGTTTGAGGTTAAGAAAAAGGCTTAGGTTTTCCCTCAGCATCATGTATTCAAGGAAGAGAGATGAGGGGGCATTAAATTTGCTTTTTAGTGAACTGAAGTCAATGAATTTAGGCCCAGTGTAAATGTCGCCAAGTGTTTGAATTTTTAAATCAGCCCATACAGGGGGTAGGATAAGATTCAGAATTGAGTAGATAAATGATAAGGATAATTTGAGAAGAACGGAACTGTTTTGATCACTATCCCTCTTTTTTAAAGTAGAAGACCATGCGAGGGAAATCGCCTGAAAAATTGGGTGGTTGTGAATTTTGTTGGGGGAACTGGAAATAGCTTTGAGAATGATGGATTTAAGGGGTTTTCTTCCGTTGATCTCTTCCTCCAAGTCGAGCCATGCAGGCTCATTCTGGTCTGACCACCAGGGTGAGCTTTGTTTTAGTAGGAGCGTATTATAGTGGGCCGTAATATTTGGGAGATCTATTCCTCCGTGGATTTTTGTTTTGTAAAGGGATCTGGTATTTGTTCTGGGCTTTTTATCATTCCAAATGAATTTATTTAGCCTTGTTTGGATCTTCCGCAGGAGAGATGCGGAGATGGGAAGGGGAATACATCTAAGAATATATAAAATTTTTGGAAGGGTGAACATCTTAACTGTTAGGTTTCTCCCCCACCAGGACAAACTTTTATCATTAAAAGTGGTGCAATCTTTTTTAAGTATTTCGTCTATCTTTCTCAGGTTTGAGGAGACAGTCTTATCAAGGTTTTTGTTAATTATGATCCCTAAGTATGGGAATTCTTCAATGTACCACCTGAATGATATTACTTTTTTCAAGGAATTGATTTCCTTTTTGCAGAGGTGGATGGGTAGGATGTTGGATTTTGAACCGTTAATTTTGAATTTGGAAAGAGATGCAAAGTTTTCAAGTTCTTTGATAGTTTCTAGGGTGGAGACAGCTGGGTTGGTGAGGGTTAAAATTATGTCATCTGCAAATAAACTGAGTTTATGGTGACGTTTGTTGGTGAATATGCCTGTAATGGAAGAATTTTGTCTAATGTGTTCTGCCAGGGGTTCAAGAGCCAAATTAAAAAGTAAAGGGGATAGGGGGCAACCTTGTCTAGTGCCGTTGTTAATATGGAAGGGGTCAGAGATATGGTTATTGCAGGTTACTTTAGCTGTAGGGCCTTGATATAATGTCATAAATGAGGAGATGAGTTTGTCATTAAAACCAAATTTTTGAAGTGTGTGTTTGAGGAAGCTCCAATCTATACGATCAAAGGCCTTTTCAGCGTCTAAGGAAACAAAAACTGTAGGGGTTTTGAATTTATTGGTGAGTTTAATTTGGTTCAGAATCCTTCTGGTGGCGTCAGCTGGTTGCCTATTTTTAATAAACCCCATTTGATCATTGACTATTAGTCTGGGGAGGATGACGCTAAGTCTATTGGCCAAAATTTTTGAGAACAATTTGATGTCTGTGTTCAGAAGAGATATAGGCCTATAACTACTAGTAGCCATAGGGTTAGCCGCTTGCTTTGGGATAAGGACGATTGAGGCCTCCAACATTTCTGGAGGGAAGGAACCCGAATTGGATGCATAGTTAAATAGTTTTACCAGGTGAGGTATTAAGTTTGTTCCGAAGGCTTTGTAATAAGAATTACAGAAGCCATCTGGCCCTGGGGATTTTTGCGATTTAAGTTGGTTGATGGCCTCTTCAACTTCTGAGGAGGAGAAAGGAGCTGATAGAGATTCAATTTCTTCCTTTGTAAGGGAAGGGAGGTTGATATTGGCGAGATAGGCTTTGATGTCCGAATCTTTTGGTGGGGGGATGATGGGTCTAGATTTAAGTTATATAGTTTAGAATAATATTTGGAAAATTCATTAACTATATCTTGGGGATGAGACAAGGTGGTATTGTCAGAGAGGGAAGAAATTCTGTTAATTTTGTTGTGTATTCTAAATTTTTTTATTCTATTTGCCATATATTTGGTTGGCTTGTTCAGGGAGGAATATACCTTAAATTTGGAGGAATTGAGGGCTGCTTCGTAGGGTGAGAAGAGGAGGGATCTTAGGTCTTGTCTAAGGGAGTTTAAGTCTGTTTGGAGTTTAGATGAGGGGGAAGGGAGGCTAATTAAGGATTTTTCCAAGTCACGAATGTCTTTTTGAAGTTTTTTAATTTTTGCTCTTTTTTCCCTTTTTATTTTAGAGGATATGCTTATTAGGGTGCCTCTAATAACAGCTTTATGGGCGCACCAATTGGTTGCGAGATTGGTGATTTCTGGAGGGTTTTCATTGAAGTAGTGGGAGATATTATTACGAATCATTGTCGCATGGATAGAATCATGGATGATAAATGAGCTGCATTTCCATGCTTTAGAGTTTTTTAGGGAGGGGCCAAGGCTAACTTCTCCAGTTACAGGGAAATGATCCGACAGTGTCCTGTCCCCTATGTCCACCTTTTTGAATTTTTCGAGAGAGAAAATGTCTGACAATATCAGATCAATCCTGGATGCTGAATGGTGGACCGAAGAAAAGTGAGTGTATTCTCTTGATGTGGAATTAAGACATCTAAAGGTGTCGTAGAGCTCACTTTTATCCAGCCACTGATTCAGGTCCTCTGAGGCTGGTCTCAGGCCGGAGGAAGAGTCGAGCGTTTTGTCAGGGGTGGCATTAAAGTCACCTAGGAAGATGAGGTTACCCTTCTTAACCTTGTTAATTTTCTTCAGAAGCTTGGACAAAAAACTAATCTGGTTTTTGTTTGTGGCGTATGTGTTGATTATAGTACATTCTTGGCCGTTAATATTGCATATCAGGATGTGGTATCTGCCTTTTGGATCAGCATATTCCTCAGTGAACTCGAAAGGTACACTATTCCTGATCAGGGTAATCACCCCCGCCTTTTTGCTGGAATTACAGGCCTCAAAAATATGAGGAAAGCTACGATGATTAAAGTAGGGGTGATTCCCCGCCAGGAATTTTGTCTCCTGTAGGCATGCAATGTCTGTCTGAAGGCTGATCAACTCTCTCCACAAAGCATGTCTTTTTTGTGGGCTATTCAGCCCTCTAACATTATAGGAGAGTAACTTGAATGACATATTTACAACGTAGAACAAAAAGGGCTGATGTAACCTAGGGAGAAGAAAAATTAGAACAAAACTGGTAGGTCGGCAGAGCTACCTAGGAGAAAAGGAGAGGGGGTTAGTACACGTGGACGGGAATAAGGGGTTTATCCCAAAATATGGTGAGGAAGAGAAAGGAAAAGGAGACCCCTTATAATAAAGCTTAGCCACATATATGGAACATAAACGATCAACGGCCCAATGATCTGACGAAGTCCATTCCTTCCTCGACCGAGTAGATCGGGATGATTTTTTCCCGGAAGGAGACTAGAAGTTTGAGCGGGAAGCCCCATCTATATTTAATGCCTCTGTCGCGGAGGGCTGATGTGACAGGCCTGAACTCTCTGCGACCCTCCAGGGTGTCTTTGGAAAAATCGGGAAAAACCTTCAGATTTTTGTAGGGGTCTGGGAAGGATTTTTTGTCCCTCAGGTAAGAGAGAATGGCTTCTTTAGTCTTGAAAAAATGAACTTTGAGAATAGTATCTCTAGGTAGATCAGCGGGGACCTTAGGAGGTTTTGGCAGTCGGTGGGCCCTGTCAATTGTTAGGTCTAGGTCTGATAGATCGGGCAAGGCTGATTTGAATATGTCTTTTATATGATGAGATAACTGATCTTGAGGCACATCTTCAGGGATACCTCTGATTTTTAAGTTATTTCTTCTACTTCTGTCCTCCAAGTCGGCCATCTTGGAGCGTAAGTTTTTCAATTCAATGTTAACTCGGTCAAGTTCGTCAAATGACATTGATGACCTGTGTTCGAGCCTGTTGATCCTTTCCTCATGTTTGGATAGTTGTCTGTCTAAGTTGTCTATTTTATCGTCTAATTTGTCACAGTATTTTTGGAAGTTAATATCCATTTCCGTCTTTAGTGTTTTGACGGCGATATTCAACCTTTCGTCTATTTTTGATGCTAGTTTATTAAGTAAATCTTCGTAGTCTGGCGGATTAGAGCTTACGAAGGGGCCTGGGTTAGCGTATTTAATTTTGCTCTTCATGGGGGTTGGATTTGGAGAGGTGTCACTAGAGTCAATCTCGTCTTCTACTCCAGAGTAATTTTCCGTAGATGTGTATTTCTCACTTATTGCGCCTGGGTTCGATCTTTTTAGGCTAGACGATGAGTCCATTTTTATTGGGGAAGGTTTACTGGTTGGAGACTTGCTAAAAGATTCGTATTCTAGAAAGTTAGGTAGGTCTCTCCTTGGGGACCTAGATCTGGGCCTGGGAGAGGAGAAGGAATTGTGTCTGGTTTTTTCCTGGTCTCTGCGACTTAGGGTTTTCTCCTGTTTCTGGCTGTATTAGGATCTAAGTGTCGCGGACAGGGCGGTTTTTCCTTTGGGTTTAGTGCCGCTCATATTGGCAGATAAAGGCGTATGAGCCGTTGGTACCTTGGCTAAATTTATACTGATGTATTTGAGTTGAATGCAGTGGCACTGAGTTTCAACCTTTTCCCCTTAGTTATCTGTTAATGTAGGAAATAAAGCTCCTTATTATAAGAAGTCAGGAGAGAAAATACTGTAAGAGTCTCTGGACAGGAAAATTTTTTATAGTTTTGGTAAAGAGCTTAGAATTTAGAGCTGTTGTTCTCTGTTGTCAGTTGTAAGGAGCAAACAGCAAAAAGGCCCCTGCGTATGAATTCCTGGGAGATATTGCCGGGACTACTTCCCATAGGCAGCTGATTTGGGATCTTAAATCTTTGATTTATTATTTGTTTATTTATTTATTTATTATATGGCCGAGTATAGGGAGGATTATAGAAGCCCTTTAATTATATGGGGGCTTGGTGAGTAGGAAGGAGAGGTGGAGGGGGATCAAACCAGTGACCCACCGGAGCTGCGCTGTGGAAATGTGCCCCAAGGATTGCCCGATAGGTCCGGGGTTACTGGGGAGAGTGAGAGCTTAGGGGTATGGAGCGGTGCCGGTAAATCGGCAGCACCGCTGATAGGCAAGCCTTCAGGAGAGTCGGCACAGTGTGTCAGGGCCCGATGGGGGGTCAGGAGCTGGGGCGGTTACCTGGATCCGTGCCGCTGCAGCTCCGTGCTCACCAGCACAGTCCGATGTGGCTGAAGATGTCCTCAGCGGCGCCGCGGTCTTGAGAGGTTGGGGCGGAGCTTCGGGTCTCCGTCCGAGACCCGAGCTCCGGTGTTTGCTGCGTTCCGGGACTTCCTACCCTGGAGTGTCGGCCAGGGGGGGGTCTTCTGCCCGCAGCTGCGGGGAATTCTTGGTGCGCGGCAGAGCCTCTGTGGCTCTGCACTGGTTGTCAGCGCCTGTCAGGCGTTGGCGATGGGGTCCCGGCGGTGCTGTGCCTGAGGTGGGAGGAGTCTTCTTCCTTCTTCTGTCGCCGACGCTCCGGTGCCGGCTGTCTGAGGATAAGCGCCGGGTCTTCTCACGGAGCAGACGGCCGGGAATCCTCGGCTTCCTGGTCGGCTGGTACTTGCTTGTAGGTGCTGCTGCAGCTTCGCCCTCGCCGTCCGTGGATAGCGGCCGCTGAGGGCGGATCTCCGGCGGCGCTGCAGGCCTGAGGGCTGGTACTATTTTGGCTGTGTTCTTCTGGTAAAGCTGGGGTCCCAGATGCTTGGTGCTTTACTCTGCGCTTGACTATGCAGGGGGGTCGGTCAGGGGGACCCCGGAAGGCGTAGATGAGCCTTAGATGAGCCTTTTCTGGGATGTGTTCCTAGGTGCAGGAGGCAGAAACCTCCTTACACAGCGCGGATTAATCCGCCGGGCAGCGGCAGGCCTGAGGCCTAGATGTGCTGGTGCAGCTTTGGGGCTTTGGAGCCCTAAATGTGGAAATGTTGCCCCGGAACTTGGTTGGAGGGGGTCTCTGGTGCATCAGCTGGTGTTATAAAGGGTCTTTGTGGCGTGGGGGTCTCCTTGATGCGGTGAATGTAGATTATTTGGGACAAAACCCCAGGACCTCCCTCTTCACAGGTGCTTCTCCATCAGCACCGAAGCCACGCCCCCCTGTTCCATTCATTTTTTGACCAGTGAATATAAATTTGCTCAGCTCCTCCTGTTCCACAACATGCTATCCACAGATTGGATTGGATTTTTAACATGATGGTTTAAAGGGGTTCTCCACTACTAGAATAACCACTTCTCAATCTGAATGTTTTCCCCTGTGCCGATGCCGTTCCAGAGGTGTTGACACTCGCGTTCTAGGGGTTCGCATGTGATTATGTCACATGAGCCCTGCGCACAGTCAGCGCTGGCATCACTGTCACCGCCATCATGTGTATAAGTAATCTAAGTAATCAAGAGGTAGTTAGTGGCCAGCGGCAGCTCTGACTTCCTCTTGACTCTTGACACATGTCTGAAGGCGGTGACAGTGATGCCAGCCCAGATTAGGTGCCGACTCACATGACATAACAACCTCATGTGAACCGTTGAAACGCGAGTGCCAACACCTCTGGAATGGCACCCGCATCAAGGGTGTGTAGGGATGTGGACTGTCTAACCCTGTTCCTACACCTGAACACAACAGATGCACCATGTGAATACCATATCATGGGGTTTTATATGTAAAAGTAATGTGTGTCTAATATAATGTATTATGGTTATGTACAGTGTGTAAAGTGTTAATGCATAAGTGTGCGTATAGCATAAGCTATAGAATAAAAATAATAGGTTTAGCATCTAAGATAGAAAATTATTAAAGAAAGGGTTAGCCCCGTGGGTGGGCACTAGTGCTGATAAAATGGTGGCACATCCTGCTTAGAAGGAGTTCAGTGTCTGCTAGTGAAGTGGATGAAGTGTATAGTGAAGACAAAGTTCAGGTGCTGTGGGCTGCTAGGGGCAGCATGGGCCAACCATTCGAGGAAGTGGGATGCCAAATGTAGTTCCCTGATGGACATTCCTACATCGTCTGGAGCCTAGGGCTCGGGCCAGCTACCAAGGACCATGACTGGTCTTCTGACATCACAAGGTTGGTGGACGTGGAATTACATGGGGGCAGAAGGCTGGCCCCGGTGCACTGCCTGAATGGACAACGAATCCCTGATGGAGTCAGAGGGCTTGGGGGCAATACAGAGCGAACAGGTGGCAGGACAGAAGAGGAGTTATACTAAGGAGGAAGGAAGTCTGCATTGCTGTGCCCTATCCCACCTGTGTCCACTAGAAGAACTTGAGCTGTTTAGTAAAAGTTTGACTGTTAGGCCGGGGTCACACTTGCAACTGCAATGCGAGAAACTCGGCGAGTCTCTCGCCTCAATACCAGACACTGCTGCCAGCATTTGGGACCGGAGCGTTCAGCTGCATAGAAATGCATGCAGCCGCACACTCCGGTCCCTTGTGCCAGCGACAGTACCGTGTATTGATGCAAGAGGCTTACGCAAGTTTCTCGCATTGCAGTTGCAAGTGTGACCCTGGCCTTACAAAGAACTTGATGTCCCATGCACTGTGTGCAGCAGCTTCTAAAGACGGAAACCTGGAGGCAGCGGAGGCTGGCAGCCTACAAGTGAGTGTGATGCACCCCACATCCTACAGCACACTGGGACTGGTACACCCCTTGTCTGTAAAGTGCCAGAGTGCAACTGGACAGCAGCTTGGTAACAACTACCGCTCTCGGAGACTTTACTGATGAGGAGAGGTATTTTTATTTTAACAGGGCAAACATTCAGATTGAGAAGCGGTTGTCCTAGTAGCAGACAACCTTTTTATTAAATGATGCAGATGAAGAAAAGGCTAAAATATATGATGACAAAGACCAAGCAATGCCAGGGCTGGCGTTAGGGGCAGGCAGACCAGGCAGCCACCTATGGCCCCTGCTCCTCCAGGGGGCCCCCAGTCAGTGGCCTCTATGAGGCCCCTGAGTTAGAGGGGCCCGGCGCCACCCCCTCCCCACATCGCGCATTCAACTTATCGGCATCATAGATGCCAATAAAGTTGAAAGCAGTAATGGAGGAGATAGCATCATGTGATGCTCCCTCACCCATCACTCCCCATCTGCTTCTGACTCAGCATGTTTCAGCAGTGGAGCTGATGAGACACTGAAATGCTCTGCAGAAGTCAGAGTACCTGGGGAACGAGAAGAGGTAAGTATTGTGTATGTGTGTGGGGGGTACTGCACTATACTGTGTGAGTGGAGGGGCTGCACTCTACTCTGTGTGTGGGGGAATGCACTATACTGTGTGTGGGGCTGCACTATACTGTGTGTTTGTGCGGGCTGCATTATACTGTGTGTAGGGCTGCATTATATTCTGAGGGGGCTGCATTATACTCTGGGGGCTGCATTATACTGTGTGTGGGGCTGCATGATACTGTGTGTGCGGGGGGCTGCATTATACTGTGTGAGAAGGGGGCTGCATTATACTGTGTGAGAAGGGGGCTACACTATACTGTGTGTGTTTGTGGGGGGGCTGAATTTAACTGTGTGGGGCTTGCATTATACCTTAAAGTCTCAATATTGTTGATCGCGCTCGTTTAGCGGCCTGAACTTTGCGCTTGTAAATACAACAGATATGTTTCTGTGTGATGGTGCAATATGTTAGCATTTGGGGCCCCTCTTTAAACTTTTGCCCAGGGCCCCACTTTGTCTAAAACCGGTCCTGAGCAAAGCCATCACAAAAATATTTATATTTTTATATTTAGAAAATTACAGCGGTTCTTATATCAGTATCAATGTATGCCAATATTACATCTGACCTCTTCAAAAATTGGAAACAACATACTGCTTCCTGAATAAAGGAAGCATTTAATGCCAGGGTGTTTGAGACTTACGGCATTTAAGACAGGCACCAGATCAAATGCATAGACAAGCACCGCCTGTGTCAACAGCCACGGTGCTATGAGTAATTCTGGTGTAACATATTCCACTTCCTCAGAAATATCCACTTCATAGCAAACAACATCACCAGATGTTCTTATAAATACCACCCAAAATAACGATGGTGCAGTACAGACTCATGCTGCATGATGTGGGTTTTCTCATAAAGTTTAAAAGTTCTTGAAGTTAGTTATAGAATTTGGGGGAGAGATGCTTACCCTGCAGACAGTATGTTTATGTACACTGTATCAACTCTTTGAGCCCAATTCATTAAGCCCAGGCTTATTGATGGCACTTAGGGCTTCCACTAGGAATTTCAGGGCCCCATACTGGCAAAATTGTCATGCCCCATTGTGACTGCACCCAGGCTCCACCCCAGCTCCGCCTCCACCCTTCAAATTTTCCACAGTCCCAGCGCCCACTCTTGGAAACACTCAACTTCTCCACCACGTCCTCACCAATCAGATATTAACAGTTCCCATCAAACACCAGATCACATTCATAACCAGCAGCTTTTGTTCTGGCCAAAAGAATTTTTAAGCTGCCACGACGACAAGGTAGACTCTTTTGGCCGTGCCCTACTCTACTCTAGCCTATTAAATATTTCCTAAAATATCCAATGCTCTTTTTAGGTATAGTTTTATGTATTTTTCTTTAAGGGAATGAATCACATACATCTATTTAATGACTATTAATACTACATAGAAACAACAAATACTGTCACACCATGACCAGACCACATATTACCAACACATAGTGACCGAATACTACAATACTGATCATTAATAAAAAAATTATACGCAGGATATACTGTCAGTGTCCAGGTAATACAGTGATCACCAATGACATTATACATAGGAGCTCTGTATATAGGGTCAGTGTACAGGTAATACAGTAATCACCGGTGACATTATACACAGGAGCTCTGTATATAGAGTCAGTGTACAGGTAATACAGGGTTTCACCAATGACGTTATACACAGGAGCTCTGTTCATTGTATACAGTGTTAGTGTACAGGTAATATAGGGATCACCAGTGACATTATACACCGGATCTCTGTATGTAATATACAGTCTACAAGAGAAAAAATGAGCAAAAAACCCTGCTGTAACTAAGTAAAAAGCAAAAAGTGCATTTAAATAACAGAGTTTTTAGTAATACTATTTTTGATCAAAAATATCACAAAAGCCATCCCACCATGACAAAGTAACTCTGATCTGGACGGTCCTACACAGTCAAATATTAAAACCTTACCATGTGTCAATGTTGACCTCAGTGTGAATAAGGGCAGACAAAAGAACTGGGCCCAACCAGTAAAACACCAGTCTGGGGAAGCCTTATATACAATCTCTAGCTCAAAAACAGGGAGGCCACACCCCGGCTGGCACAGAATGCAATAATACAAAGAAAAAAACACAAAACTTGAGCTTCACTTGAGTTGGTACACATGCAGTTCATAAGCGCATGTTCACATTGGACATGAAACATAAAATCTACAAGCGAAAACATAAGAAAAAAAAACTGCTGTATCTAAGTAAAAAGCAAAAAGTGCATTTAAATAGCACAGAGTTTTTAGTAATACTGTTTTTGATCAAAAATAGCACAAAAGCTATCCCACCATGACAAGGTAACTCTGATCAGGACGGTCCCACAGTGTCTAATATTTTTTTCTCTTGTAGGTTTTATGTTTTATAGACAAGGTGAACATGCGCTTATGAGTTGTTGTTTTTTTATATATAACAATATACAGTGTATAGTGGCAGTGTACAAGTAACACACTGACTCACCAGTGACGTCTCTAGCTGAAGTCTTTCATCTTTGCATTTCTTTTTCAGTCAGTACAGACCGCCATCACTTCTTCCAGCTAGGAGTCATCTCTGCATAAAATAATACATAGTTATCTGGAGAACTGTTTCCAGGGCACATTCCACACTTTTTCCCTTTCTTTTACGCTACACATCTGAATACAGACATGCACCCACCATTAATATATAATTGGTTATTATGCAACCCATTATTCCAAATATAAATTATAATCCACCACTGTGCCCCTACTAACTATACATAGCCACTTTCCCCACCTAATATATAAATTAATTAGCACCTGTACTCTTTCCCCAAATTCATTACCAGGTCATCATTTGCTCTCCCCACCTCTCACCTTCAATTCAATTGCTGTCCCCCATCCCTCACACTCAATTCATCATTTGCAGTCCCCCTCACCCCCACTTCATCATTTGCAGCCCACCTCCCCCACTTTAATTTGCAGTCACCCTTACTTAATAATTTGCAGCCCCCTATCCCCCTTTCGCTTCATCATTTGCAGTCCCCCTCAGACACACTTCATAGTGTGCAGTCCCCATCCCCCCACTTCATTATGTGCAGTCCACCTCCCCCACTTCATCATTTGCAGGCCCACTCCCCCCACTTCATCATATGCTGTCCCCACCCTCAGACACACTTCATCATGTGAAGTCCCCCTCCTCCCCATTCCATCATGTGCAGTCCCCCAGACACACTTCATCATGTGAAGTCTCCCCACCCACTTCATCATGTGCAGTCCCCCTCACTCCCACTTCATCATGTACAGTCCACCTCATCCCCCACTTCATCATGTGCAGTCCCCCTCCTCCCCCCACTTCATCATGTGCAGTACCCCTCCCCCCACTTCATCATGTGCAATCCCCCACTTCATCATCATGTGCAGTTCCAACCCCACTTCATGTGCAGTCCCCCTCCCCCCACTGTATCATATGCAGTCCCTCACTTCAACATGTGCAGTCCCCCTCAGCCCTACTTCATCATGTGCAGTTGCCCCTCCCCCCACTTCATCATGTACAGTCCCCCACTTCATCACGAGCAGTCTCCCTCACCCCACTTCATCATGTGCAATCCCCCTCCTCCCACTTCATCATGTGCAGTGCCTCCCGTCAGACACACTTCATGATTTGCAGTCCCCCCTCCTCCTCCACCCCTCACCCATTTAATTCATTTTATTTACCGCTCTGATGATCCCCTGCAGGCGCATCTCTGCTTCTAGCATCCCGCTCATGTCGGCGTGTATGCGCCGTCACCTGACCGGAAGTCCAGAGAAGACTGAGGGAGCTGGCGCTGCACAGCCATCAAGGTTAGACGGCTGTGCACAGCTCTGAGTAAGCTCCTGGGTTACAGAGTGGATGTATGCACTGCACTTTAGTACACGATGGGGCTTGTTGAGCAGAAGCCCAATAGCGGGGCTCCGGAACTGCAGGCCCCCCTCTGTACTGCTGCTCACCGGGCCCCATACAGCAGTAAGGGCAGTAATGCCTTGAAGGCGACCCTGGTGGCATTATTGGAGTAAAATGCAACTAATTAATGACAAGGCACAGAGACTAGAGGTGCATTTTACCTCACTACTGTGGTATACATTTCTATTGATTTTGTCAGGCAGGTTTTGCCAGGCCTCGATCCTTTCAGCTCCTACTTTGGCATAGTGGGTCAGAACTGATATAAAAATGGCAAGAGTCACAAACTTTTAGCGCAAGTGCAAACTGTGCAAAAGTTTTGTGACATTTTAAGGTGTTTTATTCCTCAATTCTGGCATACACGCCTTGATGAATTGGGTCCTTTTTATTGGGAAATAATACTATGTAATGCAGGAAATTGTCAGATTAGGGTACTTTGGGTTCACTGGAGGTAATTTACCAAGGACATATATTTCATGTTGCTAATATGGGAACCAAGGGGAGAAGGGTTTTAAAACTGCTGGGTCCCATCACCTTTGCTATTGGATGGTGAGTATTTATGTATGACTCTGCTTTACAGTACAGCTGCATTGTTAGCAAAAAGAAGATGGAGAATTGGCGCAAGGGACGTATGTGATGGGTGGCAGCGCAGTAATAGGGAGGCTCATTTTGATGTTTGTTACTAGGTCTCTTTCATTTATTTACTTCACTTCCCATACTGAACAAACTCCTCTGTTAACACTGTGCACACAGGTTAATTATCAATAACAGCCAACTCAGTATATATTAAATATCCTAAAAATTAACCCTGATGGCTTTGCAATCAGGGCATGGCCAGAGTCATATGGGCAAAAGGTCATTTTCCTGGAATGGCCCACAAGTTGTTGCTGGCTTGTTAGGGTATGCAAAAATATATGTAAAAGAAAATACATATACAAATATACTGTAGCTAAACCTAGAAAAACATGAACTGCAGACAGCACTACAGAAGGTTCCAATGCAAAAAAAACCTGTGGCTTATTTGTCCATGTGCAAAGTAGCCTCTAAGATACAATTTTCTATGTTTGATAATATACCTCTACATCGTACAGCACGGTGGCTCAGTGGTTAGCACTGTAGCTTTGCAGCGCTGGGTTCCTGGGTTCAAAATAATTGTTTCTAAATAAGAACATATTTCTATTCACATGAACATATGCTGCACTAACCTCCAAGAAGTGTGTCGCAAGCACTTACAAAGTGCATCCAGCAGACTTTATCAAGATTAAATGCTAATATGAAAAGAAGATAAGCATTTTCATCTCAAGGTACAGAATTTCATGCGACATGTGTAGGTTTTCTGGTGTCCCTTAAGGATACTGTACATGCCTTGCCAAGCACTGCTTAGTGAGCAAGTTCTGTAATGATGATTTTGCAATACTCTGTGTGTTTATTCCTAAGCACTATGCTGTATTAGGACGATGTCTTAATATGATGATGTTTTTATTTATGCTTGGGGGCAAATATACTGCAACTAGATTGTGGCCCGATTCTAACGCATCGGGTATTCTAGAATATGCATGTCCCTGTAATATATGGACAATGATGATTCCAGAATTCGCGGCAGACTGTGCCCGTTGCTGATTGGTCGAGGCAACCTTTATGACATCATCGTCGCCATGGCAACCATTATGACATCATCGTCGCTGTGCCTGTTGCTGATTGGTCGAGGCCTGGCGGCCTCGACCAATCAGAGACGCAGGATGTCTACGTCCTTTATGACATCATCGTCGCTGTGCCCGTTGCTGATTGGTCGAGGCCTGGCGTCCTCGACCAATCAGAGACGCGGGATGTCTACGTCCTTTATGACATCATCGTCGCTGTGCCCGTTGCTGATTGGTCGAGGCCTGGCGGCCTCGACCAATCAGAGACGTGGGATTTCTATGTCGATGCTGTGCCGGTCTCTGATTGGTCGAGGCCGCCAGGCCTCTAACGCATCGGGTATTCTAGAATATGCATGTCCCCGTAGTATATGGACAATGATGATTCCAGAATTCGCGGCAGATTGTGCCCGTCGCTGATTGGTCGAGGCGACCTTTATGACATCATCGTCGCCATGGCAACCATTATGACATCATCGTCGTTGTGCCCGTTGCTGATTGGTCGAGGCCTGGCGGCCTCGACCAATCAGAGACGCGGGATATCTACGTCCTTTATGACATCATCGTCGCTGTGCTCGTCGCTGATTGGTCGAGGCCTGGCGGCCTCGTCCAATCAGAGAGCCGGGATTTCCAGGACAGACAGACAGACAGACGGAAAAACCCTTAGGCAATTATATATATAGATGATTTCCCAATGTTACTTTCTTATTAATGAAGTGTATTTTCTATTTATGATTTCACAAAAGATTGTGTCTTCTTTTATAAGCTGTGTTTTAGGCCAGTCTCACAGCCGTGTGCCGCCTGTGTGCCGACTGAGGACCACACGGACCGTGCAGGAGACAGCGCTAGAGTTAAGCGCTGTCCCCTGCGTGCGGTGCTGAAGCCGGTATTTATCCCTTCTTCCCAGCAGCGTTCGCTGGAAAGAAGGAATGAATAATCTTTTTTTAAATTTATTTTTGTTTTTAAAATAAAGTTGCCGGTAATCTGCCCCCTCCCACCCCCTGTGCGCCCCCCCGCTGGCATTAAAATACTTACCCAGCTCCCTCGGCGCTTACATCTTCTCAGCGTCGCTGCTTGTCCTGTATGAGCGGTCACGTGGTGCCGCTTATTGCAGTAATGGATATGCGGCTCCACCCCTATGATATATATACCATGATTATATATATATATATATATAAATATATAATGTATATATATATATATTATTCAGGATGGGGCGCTCCTGTCCAAATCTTGCAGCTGGGCCCATCAATCTCTAGTTACACCAGTAATTTTGATGATGATATAATAGTCTTTATTCGTTGTCTATGTTCTATATTTGTTTTTATTTCTAAACCGTGTTTCTTTGAGATATTGTTACAGTACTATTTATATTTCCAGGCTGGACAATGTTTACGCTGATGATGGGACACATCATAGCCTGTATACCTAATCTATGTTGCATTATTACTACTGTGCTGTCAAGGGAATCTCTCACCAGGTTTTTGCTACCTCACCTGAGAGCAGCATAATGTAGGAAAATAAACCCTAAATCCAATGATGTATCACTTAGTTGACTGGTTGACGCTTACACATTTAGAGTTTTTAGATGCAGCATGTAGCAGAGCTAAGAAAGATAACCCCGCCCACACAAGGCTCCTTATGCACATTGGCTTTTGACACTGACCTGCTTATCACAGGAGGGGGTGTGGTCGAACTAGCAAGTGCATACCATGCTGTCCCATCAATGATAACCACCAGGTGATAAAACCTTCATTGTAAGTAAACAGCACACAATCTGATAAGTGACACATCATTGAAATCTGTGTTTCAGCCTATATCTCTCGCTGTTCTCAGATTACGTAGCAAAAGCCTGCTGACAAATTCACTTTAATGTGTTTTATTTTGTTCCCATTCAATAGTAATTTACCATATATGCTGTGTTCTATTTCAATGATGTTACAAAAGTGCTTTGCTAAGTACAACTGGGCTGTTTAAACTGTGATGCCTTCACAATAGCTGCTTCTTTATTAGGCTACGTTCACATTTGCGTTGTTGTGTGTTGCGTCGGCGACGCAACGCACAACGCATGGAAAAACGCATGCAAAACGCTGCGTTTTGTGACGCATGCGTTCATTTTTATAGCGCAAAAAAATGCAACAAGCAGCGTCCTCTGCGCCCTGACGCTTGCGCCCAAAAAACGCATGCGTCACAAAACGCAACAAAACGCATGTCCATGTGCCCCTCATGTTAAATATAGGGGTGCATGGCGCATGCGTCGCCGCGGTTGCGCCCGACGCACCGCAAATGTCAACGTAGCCTTAATGAGTTATCTTTTTAATTCCTAAATAGACTGTGACTTCAGTTACTTCATTCTATTGTGATTTCAAAGTTTTGCTATTATAATAATGTCACAATAGGCTTGTCTTTATTCAAGATATTGTTCTATACTGTACAAGTTCGAAATCCACTATACAATGCAACGTAAATGTATCCCTCGCACCCTCAAAGTTCTTCACAATGCTGCCCTGCCCTAAATATTTTCCCTCATTTCTTTGTACCACCCTACTGGTGCATATCCATGCCGTTATTGATCTAATATTAACATCCTCCAATTTTACTCTAAACTTCCCACTCCTATCTCCAAGACTTCTCTCATGCTGCATCGGAATTGTGGAATGCACTACCCCAGACAATCAGGTTAAGGGCTCACACTCATCATTATAAATAAAATTGGTCTGATGTTATTCCTGAAAAGTCGGACGAGTGTCATGTGAGTGGAGTGCGATTTTTTTCAAGAGGCATCCACATGACATCCGTCTGACATGTGTATGCAATCCATATTCAATGTGTTTTTAACATCAGCTTTAACATACAGTAATTCTGCCATTTCAAGCTAGTTTTCTAAGTAATAAAACAATGTTATATACAGATAGATAGATAGATAGATAGATAGATGCCATTGAGATATATAATCAGTGCTTTATGTGTGTAGTTTTCTGTACTTGTATTTATATCAAAATTAAATAAAGAAAAGAATAGTATGGATTTTTATTAACCAGCTGAGGGAAAGCAGACAGCTGAGAGCTGGTCTTAATTGCCTGGGAAGGGGGTAATCAACATGGAGTTTCCAAGCTATTAATATAAGCACACAGCTGTCTATCTAGAATTTACTGATTATTAGCAAGGGGTGAAAATGATGTGGGGTCCCCCTATTATTAATAACCAGCAAAGGCTAGGCAGACAGTTGCGGGCTGATATTAATAGCTTTGGAATGGGAAATGAATATTGGCCCCCTCCCAAACTAAGAACATCATCCCTAAACTGCACCAGAAATGGTGCATCCATTAGATGGAGCATAGCCTCCGCTCTTCCCACTTGTCCAGATGTGGTGGCAAATGTGGTAAAAGTATTGGGGTTGATGTCAGCTTTGTAATGTCAGAAGACATCAAGCCCCGGGATTAGTAATTTTCTCAGAATGTGAGTGGTGACATCAGGGGTTCATCAGCTATGAACTCCGGTGACCTTACTCACATCAGCACTAGACACTGCTGCACACTGTACACCTGGCAACAGGGGGATCTGCAAACAACTGATTGCTGGAGTGCGGGGTGTTTGATCTACACAGATTTGATATTGATGATCTATCCTGAAGCTAGATAGTCACAAGATATAAGGTAAATCCTGGACAACCCCTATACAAAGCTGTATTCTATTTCTACGATGTCACACAAGACCGTGCATTCAGCTATGTAGAATGTAACATTGCAAATTATTCCTTTGATTCTTCGAGAATTTCTGTGCACTTTTATGTATCTAGAATTGTTGTATAGCACAGACCCAGCCCAAACTAGGGAGCTAGGAAGGAATTTTACTGTTTCATGCTTGTTACCCATCATCAGTGCAAGATATGGAAATTGTGGCTTTCTGGAGTATGGAAGCAGGCAGAAAGTAATAATTACATTTTTACATGTCTTGTTGACTAATCTTTATGGTTGATTAGCATTTTCAAAAGACTTTCCATAAAATCAGCAGAACTGGGTATTTCCTCCTCTGAAACCCAGTATGAATTAAATACATTATCTGGACATATCTGTCTCCATCAGGTATTAACCAATATAGAGGTATTTATGTGCTCTGTAGACCATTTGTCTGCGATCCATGTGTTACACAAGTTATACTGCTTTTTCTGCCACTGTATTTTTCTAGTGGTTAAAGTATCAGTCAGGGTGTCACTGTATTACCCTGCAGGTTATTATATCACACAGCATGGGAACAGAAGGCTGTGCAAAGTTCTGTTCATCTCTTCCTTTATTCCCCATTGCCTTTCCCAATGTACCCCTCTCCCTTCCCCTTGAGGGGAGCTAGAAATGTGACACAGAGTATTTCAGAGTTAATTCTTGATTGGAGAATTGGCAGGCAGCCACGTCCTCCCAATTTGAGGCAGGGGAAAGGACCTGATGGGACCTGTTGATCCTTTTCCAACCCCCTCTACTGTGTCCCACATAAACAGCCTGAGCTGATTGAGGTGACCCCACAGAGAGACACGAGGTGGGGATGTCTGGCTCAAGGCATAGCCATAATTAAGGCACAAGACAATAGGAAACCTGAGGATAGCAAATGCAGGGGTTTAGGTCCAAGCCCAGCAGCTAGTCACACTTGTCACCAGCACTTCAGGCTGTGTCAGCCACTAATGAGGAAAAGAAAGTGACCTCATGAAAGCAAGGGCAGCTGTGAATTCCAGCCATGACCTGTACGCCTCCCCTGCTGCTACTCAACATAACATGAGGCAGGGGGTTAGAGAAGTGCAGCAAAATGCAAACACTTAGCCATAAAAATGCTTCATATCTTAATGGGATATACGGTGCAGCTGCTTTCATGAAAGGATTATGGCAAATTAATCTAATACACAAGATGAGGGCTGCCATTTTCTAGTGACATTACGGTGGTCAACATTTAGTGCATGCAAGGGTGATGGCCTTGTAGCCATTGTAAATGGCAAGGGAGTAGAGTCTCTAATCATCTTAATTGCTTGTGGAGGATGAAGACGCATTTCCTCAGTGGCACCTTCCAGGATCTGCAAGTCAAAGATATTCTAGATACATATGAACGAACGGTACCTTTAGATCCTCTGGATCTTTGAGTTCTTCAGTTTTTAGTATAATTGGAGCATCACACTTGTTATCCTTCCTTTCACCAATAAGTGGCAGACTAGTGAAGGAAATAACCTCTAACACTAAGCAGATGTATAGAAGAAGCCTGAACCTTGATTTCTGTACTCCTAAGCTAAAATTTTGTACAACGCTACCCACAGATGTTCTCGAAAGCAACTTAGCCCATACTCAAGGTTGGCTTCACGTTTACAGAGGCCCTTGGGTGATCAAGTTTCTATTGGCCACTCTTCTCTTTTTATCTTCTAGCCTTCCAAGAGCTCTTAATTTTTCAATTATTTTGGTTGATGGAGTTGTATGAAGGATTGTCTTTTGCAGTAAAGGCCGAAGTTTTTATCATTACCATTTTGGCACCCACACAACTTTCAGATGTCTTTTTATTTCATTTATATTGGGAGACCAAGTGGCCAAGAATAGCAATTCTCTCATTTCAATTTTTTCTTTTCATTTTAGTGATGACGATAAGGAGTACCGTATTTTCTGGCGTATAAGATGACTTTTTAACCCCTGAAAATCTTCTTAAAAGTCGGGGGGTCGTCTTATACGCCGGGTGTCGTCTTGTACGCCGGGTGCAGACCAATGTGTAAATGGTGGGTGGGGGGGAGTGGTCCCGATGACGAAGAGGGGGCGTCTCACAGGAAAGTGTGAGTGGAGTATCCCCCTATTACCTCATTGTAGCAGCGGGGTCTCTGTGCTGGGGAGCGGCGGCGGCTGCTCCTCTTTGTGCCGCGTGGGTGCTGTGCTGTGGGGCGGCGGCTCCTCTTCGTGCAGAGTCGGGGCTCCTCTGGCATTTCCCAATTCCTCAAAGCCCGAAAATGGCCGCTGGGGGCGGCGCATGCTCAGATTCAGATCTCATCCCGAGATCTCGGGAGATGAGATCTGAATCTGAGCATGCGCCGCCAGAGAAGTATACATAGTAAAAAACAAGTACAATAATCTTAAACAATACAAGTCACAACTGGTACAGGAGGAGAGAGGACCCTGCCCGCGAGGGCTCACAATCTACAAGGGATGGGTGAGCATACAATAGGTGAGGGCAGAGCTGGTCATGCAGCAGTTTGGTTGATCGGTGGTTACTGCAGGTTGTAGGCTTGTTGGAAGAGGTAGGTATTCAGGTTCCTTTTGAAGGTTTTAACGGTAGGCGAGAGTCTGATATGTTGAGTTAGAGAGTTCTATAGTAGGGGGGATGCGCGGGAGAAATCTTGTATGCGATTGTGGGAAGGGAAGATAAGGCTGCTTTCACACATCAGTTTTTTGCCGTCAGGCACAATCCGTCGAATGTTGAAAAAAATGGATCTGTCGCAGATTGTGAAAAACTGATGCAACGGATCCGTTTGCGATGTCCGCTTACAATCCATTTTTCCAGATCCCCCACTACTGTGTTTTAAGCAGCCCCCAAATCTAAGAAGTATCATTGTCAGAAGCTCCCTGACCTCTCCAACAGCTGCAGGAACCTTTCTTTGCAACCAGAAAAAAAAAAGTAAAACCTGTTCATTTATCATGACCACAGACAAGATAAAGATCCCCAATTCACAGGAGCCAGGGCAAAAACTGAGAACAAGAATGAACTCTCATCGCCATACAACAAGAGAAAAAAGAATGGATCTACCTGTGGCCATACATTTTTATCTCCCCAATCATAGCATTATGGACATGAAATTAGTTGTATTAAAAGGTAAATTCAAATCTCAGAGAGACAGAAGAGTCTGGGAATATAAGCTGATGATGACCTTTGACATTCTCAGTGCAGGAATGAATGTGTCGCATGGATTTATGTCTTTTTACATCAACTAAGGAATTTGCTCCTGAGACCATGTGGGGTCATCATAACATGGAACCAAACCCCAATCAGAGGACAATAAAACATTCACACTCCTTATCTATGAACTGTTCCAATATTTATGAGCATAACTGTTTATCACTCACATAATGGTAATTCTGCTTCATGTCACCTGTCTTATCTATGGCATTATTTCTGTGTTGTGTTGTGCATGAATACGTGATTCTTCAGAATTTCTATTAGTCTATGCCTGATGAAGAGACCGGAGTAGTCTTGAAAGCTTGCAATTTGTTACCATCTTCTCAGTTAGCCATTAAAAGGTATCAACCACTGAGGACTCTCAATTCTAAATATTTTTCTATCCACTGGCTAACACGGTACCAAGATATATATCTTTCCTGTTTAAAGGGACTCTGTCACCTGAATTTGGAGGGAACAATCTTCAGCCATAGGGGCGGGGTTTTTGGGTGTTTGATTCACCCTTTCCTTACCCGCTGGCTGCATGCTAGCAGTAATATTGGATTGAAGTTCATTCTCTGTCCTCCATAGTACACGCCTGTGCAAGGCTGCTTTTTTTCTGCAGCAAAACCTGATCTTCTTGGCAGGAAAGAAGCTGTGTAAAAAACGCAGGTTTAGGTGCGTTTTTTGTTGCGTTTTTTTCTCTTTGTCCATGCTAATGTCCTTGAATTTTCAGCAGCAAATAATGATACCTGCGTTTTTGCTGCATTTTTGCTAAGTTTTTTTTTTCAACACCCATTGAAGTCAATGGGTGAAAAACGCAGAAAAAACGCAGCAAAAACGCTGAAAGAAGTGACATGCTCTATGTCCAAAAAACGCAGCAAGGCACAAAATACTGATCACACGAAAAACCAATGTGTGTGCATGAGATTTCTGAAACCTCATAGGCTTTGCTGGTACTGTAAAAAGCAGCTGAAAATTAGCATAAAAAAGCAGCAAAAAAACGCCATGTGTGAACTTACCCTTAGTGGGCAGTTTTGATAAAGGGGTCCCTAATTATTTATGGAGCATGAATATCATACGTGAATTCAGAGTGGATTCAAGTATGTCAGAGTCAACCAGCAATATAGATTGGTGTCCAAGCCTAAGCTTTATAAATGGGAAAGGAAAAGATATTCTTGGCCTATGATGACTTGACGACTTGGAATCGAACACAATCTGAAACCCCTTAAAGAAGTTGTCTCACAAAAACAACCATTTTCCATACGACTTATTAGGGCGCATGAACTTCACAATGTAAATGTTTTCCAGGCTCCCACGATACAACTCAAATAGGAGGAATCTGAGCAGAATACTCCTTCAGTGACAGAACAAATAGTTACTGTCTATATGCAGCTCACACTTTGGAAGACCGGATCCATCCTTGTATTATGGACGGTCATTGATTTAAACAGCCCTTCTAGGATTATATAAGTTCCACTTAGATGTAAATGGAAGATAATTAGCTTTGTTATATTTCACAGTCAAGTCATTTAATGTACATTTTCTATAATATCGCCCACATTACTAGCAAGTATTTCTTAGATTTTCTAGTAGAAAAGGTTTCGTTTATATAGCATGTGGTTTGTAATCTTACATAACCAATCCACCTCCACCCTATGTTATTTCCTTCCAAAACCCCTACTATCGGCTTACCTTCTCAATCCCTTGGTCTACTTTCAATCCCACCCATTTTATCAGAGATAACAGTATGGAAGAAAATATTGGGACAAGTCTCAGCAATCCCTGTTTTTATTTGTGGAACATCAAATAAAGGAATATTTTATGCTAAGTGGTGAGTGCTCCATTAACTGCCTTCTGTATATACATAAGTCCACTATTTTCATGGTCAGCTCCAGCTATTACTGCTAATCAAGTGTATGAAATCATATATGGCCATTGACTAAAGATACCTTCACACTGAACGATATCGCTAGCGATCCGTGACGTTGCAGCGTCCTGGCTAGCGATATCGTTGAGTTTGACAGGCAGCAGCGATCAAAATCCTGCTGTGCCATCGTTGGTCGGAGCAGAAAGTCCAGAACTTTATTTCGTCGCTGGATCTCCCTCAGACATCGCTGAATCGGCGTGTGTGACGCCGATTCAGCGATGTCTTCACTGGTAACCAGGGTAAACATTGGGTTACTAAGCGCAGGGCCGCGCTTAGTAACCCGATGTTTACCCTGGTTACCAGCGTAAACGTAAAAAAAACAAACACTACATACTTACATTCCGGTGTCTGTCCTCCGGCGCTCTGCTTCTCTGCACTGTGAGCGCCGGCCGGCCGGAAAGCACAGCACAGCGGTGACGTCACCGCTGTGCTTTCCGGCCGGCGCTCACAGTCAGCGCAGGAAGCAGAGCGCTGGGGGACAGACACCGGAATGTAAGTATGTAGTGTGTTTTTTTTTTTACGTTTACGCTGGTAACCAGGGTAAACATCGGGTTACTAAGCGCGGCCCTGCGCTTAGTAACCCGATGTTTACCCTGGTTACCAGGGGACTTCGCATAGTTGGTCGCTGGAGAGCTGTCTGTGTGACAGCTCTCCAGCGACCACACAGCGCCGCTGCAGCGATCGGGATCGTTGTCTAGATCGCTGCAGCGTCGCTAAATGGGACGGTACCTTAAGGCCCCTTTCACACATCAGTTTTTTGCCTTCAGTCACAATCCATTGGCTCGGCGGATACGCAGCAGATTGTGAAAAACTGATGCGGCGGATCCGTTTCTTCGACGGATCCGACCAGCGGATCTGGCTAATTGGATCGCAGCATGCTCAGTTAAAAAAAACGGAATCCGTCGCTGGATTTCGTCATTTGACGGATCTGGCACCATAGACTTCCATTCTAGCAAACGACGGACGGCGACGGATCCGTCGCTGTCCATTTTTTCGACGTACACAAAAAACATTACTTTGTCCATTGTCTCCGGCCGCCGGACAAACAATTTTCGACGGATCCGGCGAACTACGGATATAACGTGAGGCCATCCGTTGCAATCCGTCGCTAATACAAGTCTACGAGAAAAAAACGGATCCAGCGGCATCAGTCGCCAGATCCGTTTTTTTTTTCAAAATTCGACGGATTGCGACTGATGGCAAGAAACTGATGTGTAAAAGGGGCCTTAGCGTGAATAGTGAGCAGTGTCAGAGCCCTGTTTTCTACTGCATTGAAAAGTACTGGGACACCTACAGTACATGCTTTGATCACAACCATTATAAATCCATAATCACTAATATGGAGCTGGTTTCCGCTTTGCAGATACAATAGCTTCCAATCATCTGAGAAGGCTTTCCACAGGATTTTGCAGTGTATCTGTCTGAATTTTTGTCCATTCATCCAGAAGAGCATTTGTGAGATCAGACAATGATGTTGGAGGAGAGAGCCTGTCTCATAATCTCTGTTCCAGATCATTCCAAAGGTGTTGGATGGGGTTGAGGTCAGGGCTTTCTGCCGCAAGTCAACTTCTTCTACCCTAAACCCACCTAACCATACCTTTATGGACCTTGATTTGGGCACTGGGGAACATGATGTTGAAACAACAATGTGGGCACAGAGCAATCAGGCAGGTAACCTACTGATAGGGAATTTAGATTGTGAGCCCCATTGGGGACAGCAATGATAATGTATGTAAAGTGCTGCGGAGTATGATAGCGCCATATAAGCAAAGCATAATAATAATAATAACAACAGTCTCTTTGGCCTTTGCAAAAACCCAGAATTGTACATCTGACTGCCAGATAGAGAAGTGTGATTTGTCACGCTACGCGTTTCCACTGCTCCAGTGTCCATGTACAGCTTTACACCACTACATCCGACAATTGGTCTTGTGCTTGGTGATGTGAGGCTTGCATGCAGCTTCTCAGTCATTGAAACCCACGCCGTAAACCTCCGGAACCATGCACCTCAGAATTTAGCAATCCATCTCTATAATGTTATGTGGTCTCCACATCGTGGCAGAGTTGCGGTGGTTTCTAAATGCTTCCATTTGTCAATAATAACACTCATAGCTGATCATGGATATTTAGGAGGGGAAAAAATCACATACTGACTTTATACAATATATAATGGTGACATACCATTACAGAACCACTCTTGAATTCAGTGAGCTCTGTAGAATGAGCCTTTCTGTTACAATTGTTTGTAAGGGCAGACTGCGTGACTATGGGGAGGAACTCTGTAAATCTGTGGCAACGGCACTGAAATCCGGGATTAAGAAATGTGCCCCAATACACTTGTCCTTATATTTTAGGCGTATTTCTAATCATTTTGAGTGTGAAGACAAATCTGTCAACAAAGACTTAGTGATAATTTATATTATTTGTATTGTATACTTTGGTGCTTGGTTTTTACATCTGCCTTTTCTCCTCAGTAGTTGTTATGTTTCCAGTTTTCCGCTTTCTGTAATTTGCACTGAAATAAACTAGGCAGGGCTGGTGCCCACATAAAGTGTCACCATGAACATTGCAGTCACAGGCCGAACAATTACCCAAATTATGGTGTCCAGAACATGTACAGCACCCACGTATTGAAGGGCAGTATGGAGTGACTGAGAATAACAGAGACACAATTATCCAGTGATTCATGCCAGTAACATAAACAGCAGAATCTGTTACACCCTACAAATATTGAAGTAATACGGGCAATCCTTCCAAAATGCATCTTATACTTTTTATCCCCATATAAAACTGGTAACCTACACCAACAGTGGACAAACTTTAGAGCTAGGTAGTTTGTTCACGGTGTAGTTTCCATATGGTTATACTACCGCCTTATAGCACTTTTTGTGTAGCACTAGTTTTCCCTTTCAACCAGTCTTTCTAGTGGATAATAACTGTTATAGTATGGAGAAGCATACACCTCATTCTGTTCATGGACTTCATATGAACGTAGTGGTACAGCATGGGTTCATACACCTCAATAGTGAGCAAACAAGTAAATTTGCCATTAAATGGGAACTGGATATGCATAAATTAATAATTCATGCATATAAAAGAAACTTTGTAATATATCTTATCAGAAAATCTCATTTTTTTCTTCATTTATGAGCAACTCTCCCCTAACTCCTGAACTTATCATCCACTGAAAAAAAACAAAAAACAATTAAATTCCACCTTAAGGTACTGTCACATTTAGCGACGCTGCAGCAATATAGACAACGATGCCGATCGCTGCAGCGTCGCTGTTTCGTCGTTGTGTGGTCGCTGGAGAGCTGTCACACAGACAGCTCTCCAGTGACCAACGATGCCGAAGTCCCCGGGTAACCAGGGTAAACATCGGGTTACTAAGCGCAGGGCCGCGCTTAGTAACCCAATGTTTACCCTGGTTACCATTGTAAAAGTTAAAAAAAACAAACAGTACATACTTACATTCCGGTGTCTGTCCCGCGTCGTCAGCTTCCCTGCACTGTGTCAGCGCCGGCCGGCTGTAAAGCAGAGCACAGCGGTGACGTCACCGCTGTGCTCTGCTTTACGGCCGGCCGGCGCTGACACAGTGCAGGGAAGCTGACGACGCGGGACAGACACCGGAATGTAAGTATGTACAGTTTGTTTTTTTTAAACTTTTACAATGGTAACCAGTAGGGTTGAGCGAAACGGGTCATTCATTTTGAAAAGTCGCCGACTTTTGGCAAAGTCGGGTTTCATGAAACCCGATCCGACCCTTGTGCGGGGTCGGCCATGCGGTACGCGACTTTCGCGCCAAAGTTGCGTTTCAATGACGCGAAAAGCGCCATTTCTCAGCCAATGAAGGTGAACGCAGAGTGTGGGCAGCGTGATGACATAGGTCCTGGTCCCCACCATCTTAGAGAAGGGCATTGCAGTGATTGGCTTGCTGTCTGCGGCGTCACAGGGGCTATAAAGGGGCGTTCCCGCCGACCGCCATCTTACTGCTGCTGATCTGAGCTTAGGGAGAGGTTGCTGCCGCTTCGTCAGAAGCAGGGATAGCGTTAGGCAGGGTCCATTAACCACCAAACCGCTTGTGCTGTAGCGATTTCCACTGTCCAACACCACCTTCGGTGTGCAGGGACAGTGGAAGCTACATTTTTTTTTTTCTCAGCGCTGTAGCTCATTGGGCTGCCCTAGAAAGCTCCCTGATAGCTGCATTGCTGTGTGTACGCCGCTGTGCAAACCAACTGCTTTTTTCAAAGCACAAATCCTCTTGTTCCTTCCTTTCTGCACAGCTATCTTTTTTGTTTGTCCACACTTTTTATTTAATTTGTGCATCAGTCCACTCCTTATTGCTGCCTGCCATACCTGGCTGAGATTACTGCAGGGAGATAGTAATTGTAGGACAGTCCCTGTTTTTTTTTTTTTGTGGGAGATTAAGATTGGCATTTCTGCTAGAGTGCCATCCCTGTGTGTGCCATCTCTCACTCAGTGGGCCATAGAAAGCCTATTTATTTTTTTGCTTGATTTGGGTTCTAAAATCTACCTGAAAAAATCACTACATCAATCAGTGGGAGAAAAATATTGGCCTCTGGGCTTGTGTGCCACTCCTGACTCCTGTGTGTGCCATCTCTCACTCAGTGGGCCATAGAAAGCCTATTTATTTTTTTGCTTGATTTGGGTTCTAAAATCTACCTGAAAAAATCACTACATCAATCAGTGGGAGAAAAATATTGGCCTCAGGGCTTGTGTGCCACTCCTGACTCCTGTGTGTGCCATCTCTCACTCAGTGGGCCATAGAAAGCCTATTTATTTTTTTGCTTGATTTGGGTTCTAAATTCTACCTGAAAAAATCAATAAATCAATCAGTGGGAGATAAATATTGGCCTCTGGGCTTGTGTGCCACTCCTGACTCCTGTGTGTGCCATCTCTCACTCAGTGGGCCATAGAAAGCCTATTTATTTTTTTGCTTGATTTGGGTTCTAAATTCTACCTGAAAAAATCACTAAATCAATCAGTGGGAGATAAATATTGGCCTCTGGGCTTGTGTGCCACTCCTGACTCCTGTGTGTGCCATCTCTCACTCAGTGGGCCATAGAAAGCCTATTTATTTTTTTGCTTGATTTGGGTTCTAAAATCTACCTGAAAAAATCACTACATCAATCAGTGGGAGATAAATATTGGCCTCTGGGCTTGTGTGCCACTCCTGACTCCTGTGTGTGCCATCTCTCACTCAGTGGGCCATAGAAAGCCTATTTTTTTTTTTAATTTGTTTTCTAAATTCTCCCTGAAAAAATCATTTTATTTTATTTGGTTTCTAAATTCTTCCTGAAAAAATCATTTTATTTTATTTTGTTTCTAAAGTCTCCCTGTGAAAAAAAAAAAAAACAGTGGGAGATTAATATTGCCCTTTCTGCTTGTGTGCCAGTCTTGACTCCTGGGTGTGCCATCTCTCTCTCTCTCTCAAATTGTGGGCCATAGAAAGCCTATTTATTTTTTTGCTTGATTTGGGTTCTAAATTCTACCTGAAAAAATCAATAAATCAATCAGTGGGAGAAAAATATTGGCCTCTGGGCTTGTGTGCCACTCCTGACTCCTGTGTGTGCCATCTCTCACTCAGTGGGACATAGAAAGCCTTTTTTTTTTTATTTGGTTTCTAAATTCTCCCTGAAAAAATCATTTTATTTTATTTGGTTTCTAAATTCTTCCTGAAAAAATCATTTTATTTTATTTTGTTTCTAAAGTCTCCCTGAAAAAAAAAAAACAGTGGGAGATTAATATTGCCCTTTCTGCTTGTGTGCCAGTCTTGACTCCTGGGTGTGCCATCTCTCTCTCTCTCTCAAATTGTGGGCCATAGAAAGCCTATTTATTTTTTGCTTGATTTGGGTTCTAAATTCTACCTGAAAAAATCAATAAATCAATCAGTGGGAGAAAAATATTGGCCTCTGGGCTTGTGTGCCACTCCTGACTCCTGTGTGTGCCATCTCTCACTCAGTGGGCCATAGAAAGCCTTTTTTTTTTTTTTATTTGGTTTCTAAATTCTCCCTGAAAAAATCATTTTATTTTATTTGGTTTCTAAATTCTTCCTGAAAAAATCATTTTATTTTATTTTGTTTGTAAAGTCTCCCTGAAAAAAAAAAAAAAAAAATCAGTGGGAGATTAATATTGACATTTGTGCTTGAGTGACAGTCCTGCGTGTGTGGCATCTCTGTGATTTGGTGCCACAGAAAACAGAGTGTGTAACATTGTGCCTGATTTTCCTTGTGGTCTCACCAACCTGTAAAGGGATATTGAAATCATACTGAAGTTATAGCTCACCGTGTAAGTTGTTTGACAGCAACAAATAAAGTTACTTTGGTTAAGTTTTTAAAACAATGAGGAACTCTGGTGCAAGAGGTCGTGGCCGTGGGCGTTCATTGTCAGCTGGTAATGATGGTAGTGGTAGTGGAGCATCAGGTGGTCGTGGGAAAAAAAATATTCCACCTAAGTCTGGAGCTGTGGAGCCAGGTTCGTCGTCTGGCTACACAAGGCCTCGAACGCTCTCTTTTCTGGGAGTAGGAAAACCGCTTTTAAAGCCGGAGCAGCAACAGCAAGTTTTGGCTTACCTTGCAGACTCAGCCTCTAGCTCTTTTGCCTCCTCTTCTGAAACTGGTAAATGTAAAAGCAGCGCGTCGCTTGTGGATGTTCACGGTCAGGGACAAGTCGCTTCCTTGTCCTCTTCAGCAAAAACAACAACAAGAGAGAAGGATGCAGCAGGTGACACAATGGGTTACTCCATGGAGCTCTTTACACATACCGTCCCTGGCTTAGAAAGTGAAACAGTTAACAGGCCATGCCCATTACAAGTAGATTCTGACATGGAGTGCACTGATGCACAGCCACAGCCAGACTACTATGCTGGTCCTTTGACTCAGACCACAACATTGCCCTCTCAGGGTACTGATCCACAATCAGACCCTGATGAGACTATGTTGCCCCGTCACGAACGCTATACCACCGACCGACACGGTGACACAGTCGAAGTTGCACACGAGCTAGAAGAGGAGGTAATAGATGACCCAGTTGTTGACCCCGATTGGCAGCCATTGGGGGAACAGGGTGCAGGCGGCAGTAGTTCTGAAGCGAAGGTGGAGGAGGGGCCGCAGCAGGCATCAACATCGCAACAAGTTCCATCTGCTGGGCCCGTATCTGGCCCAAAACGCGTGGCAAAGCCAAAACCTGTTGGAGGACAGCGTGGCCATCCGGTTAAAGCTCAGTCTGCAATCCCTGAAAAGGGATCCGATGCTAGGAAGAGTGCAGTCTGGCATTTTTTTAAACAACATCCAATTGATCAGCGCAAAGTCATCTGTCAAAAATGTTCAACTAGCTTAAGCAGAGGTCAGAATCTGAAAAGTCTCAATACAAGTTGCATGCATAGACATTTAACCACCATGCATTTTCAAGCCTGGACTAACTACCAAACGTCCCTTAAAGTTGTAGCACCCTCGGCCAATGAAGCTAGTCAGCAACGCAACATCCCTTCCGTCACTGTAAGGCCACCATTTTTCGCACCACCGGCAGTATCTGTGCAGGTTTCTTTGCCAGCCAAAAGCAGTCAGGGTCAGGGAATCACCAGTTTTGTAGGAGGAAATATTGCATCTAGGGCACCAGCGGAAACAATACCGTCTCCAACCGTCTCTCAGTCTGCCATGTCCACCGGCACACCCGCTAGTTCCACGATCTCCAGCTCTCCAGTCCAGCTCACCCTACATGAGACTCTGGTTAGAAAAAGGAAGTACTTATCCTCGCATCCGCGTACACAGGGTTTTAACGCCCACATAGCTAGACTAATCTCGTTAGAGATGATGCCCTACCGGTTAGTTGAAAGCGAAGCTTTCAAAGCCCTGATGGAGTACGCTGAACCACGCTACGAGCTACCCAGTCGACACTTTTTTTCCAGAAAAGCCATCCCAGCCCTGCACCAGCATGTTAAACAGCGCATCGTCCATGCACTCAGGCAATCTGTGAGTACAAAGGTGCACCTGACTACAGATGCATGGACCAGTAGGCATGGCCAGGGACGTTACGTGTCCATCACGGCACACTGGGTGAATGTGGTGGATGCAGGGTCCACAGGGGACATCAATTTCGGGACAGTTGTGCCTAGCCCACGGTCTAGGAAACAGTTGGCTGTAGGCGTTCGCACCCCCTCCTCCTCCTCCTCGTCCTCCTGCAGAAGCGAGAGCTCTTCCACAGACCGCAGTCGGCCAACCACTCCATCGGCAGCTGACACTGTTGCACACCAGTTGTCCCATTATGGGCCAGCTACTGGCAAGCGTCAGCAGGCTGTATTGGCTATGAAGTGTTTGGGCGACAACAGACACACCGCGGAAGTTCTGTCCGAGTTCTTGCAGCAAGAAACGCAGTCATGGCTGGGCACAGTAGATCTTGAGGCAGGCAAGGTAGTGAGTGATAACGGAAGGAATTTCATGGCTGCCATCTCCCTTTCCCAACTGAAACACATTCCTTGCCTGGCTCACACCTTAAACCTGGTGGTGCAGTGCTTATTGAAAACTTATCCTGGGTTCTCCGACCTGCTCCTCAAAGTGCGTGGACTTTGCTCACATATCCGCCGTTCGCCTGTACACTCCAGCCGTATGCAGACCTATCAGCGGTCTTTGAACCTTCCCCAGGATCGCCTAATCATAGACGTTGCAACAAGGTGGAACTCAACACTGCAAATGCTTCAGAGACTATGCCAACAGAGGCGGGCTGTTATGTTTTTGTGGGAGGATACACATACACGGGCAGGCAGTAGGATGGCAGACATGGAGTTGTCAGGTGTGCAGTGGTCGAAGATACAAGACATGTGTCAAGTCCTTCAGTGTTTTGAGGAATGCACACAGCTGGTTAGTGCAGACAACGCCATAATAAGCATGAGCATCCCCCTAATGTGTCTGCTGATGCAAAGTTTGACGCACATAAAGGATCAGGCGTCTGCACCAGAGGAAGAGGAAAGCCTTGATGACAGTCAGCCATTGTCTGGTCAGGGCAGTGTACAGGACGAGGTAGCGGGCGAAGAGGAGGTGGAGGACGAGGAGGATGATGGGGATGAGTATATTTTTAATTAGGAAGTTTTCCCGGGGGCACTGGAAATTGGTTGCGTGGCAAGGCCGGGTTCTGGTTTTTTGAGGGACACAAGTGACGTAGATTTGCCTGAAACTGCCCCTCAACCAATCACAACCGCAGATTTGACAACTGGAACTTTGGCCCACATGGCGGATTATGCCTTACGTATCCTCAAAAGGGACATACGCATTACTAAAATGATGAACGATGACGATTACTGGTTGGCCTGCCTCCTTGATCCTCGCTATAAAGGCAAATTGCAAAATATTATGCCACATGAGAACTTGGAACTAATATTAGCAACCAAACAATCAACTCTTGTTGACCGTTTGCTTCAGGCATTCCCAGCACACAGCGCACGTGATCGTTCTCACACGAGCTCCAGGGGGCAGCAGACCAGGAGTGTTAGGGGTACACACATCAGAAGTGGCGTTGGACAGAGGGGTTTTCTGACCAGGTTGTGGAGTGATTTTGCTATGACCGCAGACAGGACAGGTACTGCTGCATCAATTGAATGTGACAGGAGACAACATTTGTCCAGTATGGTTACAAACTATTTTTCATCCCTTATCGATGTTCTCCCTCAACCGTCATTCCCATTTGATTACTGGGCATCAAAATTAGACACCTGGCCAGAATTGGCAGAATATGCATTGCAGGAGCTTGCTTGCCCGGCAGCTAGTGTCCTATCAGAAAGAGTATTCAGTGCTGCAGGTTCAATATTAACCGAAAAAAGGACTCGTCTGGCTACCCAAAATGTTGATGATCTAACATTCATTAAAATGAACCACAACTGGATTTCGAATTCTTTTGCCCCACCTTGCCCGGCCGACACCTAGCTTTCCTATGAAAAGCTCTTGCCTGTGGACTACTGTGAATTACTTTTCTAATGTCTAATTTGCTGCAGCTGATTGTCCAGCATACGACATGTTTACACCTCCCTAAATGGCCAAACTCCCCACACGGGGCCGTGGTATCGCGACTTGGCGCAAGCACCCGTGAGAGTGCTGTTTGTCTGAAGAGGTGGGTGTGCCCGCTTTTGGTCGACGGCACTGCCACTGGGTCCCTCATAGTACAATAAAGTGTCTCTGGCGGTGGTGGTGCGCACCCAACGTCAGACACACTGTTGTAACATGAGGAGCCCTGGGCCTGTACCGCCGGCCACAAGAGAGTTCACCCACCCCCAGGTCAAACATTGCTCTACCACTTCCACAGCTATCTCTCACACTTCCACCAATGTTTAGTCTATGCACTGACATCCTTCCATTCCTGCCACTGACAATACCATTGTGTTGACATGTATGATGGTACTTAACATAGTCAGGGGCAGTGTCCTCTATTTACCACAGTAAATACTTTGCGCTAAATTAGTAGGTCTGAAACTACGCAGAGGATCCCACCCCTGTACCTAATGATTGCACCCTTTAGTGTTTTCGTTTTGTTTTAATGCGAGACATTCACATTTATTTATTGTTTTGGACTACTAACTGGCAGACACTCATTACAATCGGCCTCCGCTGACCAGACCACTGCTGCCCGTGTACCCCTGGAACCAATTTTAAATTGCCTACAGCCAGCCCAATTTATTATGTTAGGCCTTCGAAGCCTGTCTGCGGTCCCTCCTTCCACTAGGCCTCCACTGACCTGTCTACTGCTGCCCGTGTACTCCTGGAACCAATTATAAAGTGCCTACAGCCAGTCCAATTTAATTATGTTAGGCCTTCGAAGCCTGTCTGCGGCCCGTTCTTTCAACTACTACTACACTGACCTGTCTACTGCTGCCCGTGTACCCCTGGAACCAATTATAAAGTGCCTACAGCCTGTCCAATTTTATTATGTTAGGCCTTCGAAGCCTGTCTGCGGTCCCTCCTTCCACTAGGCCTCCACTGACCTGTGTACTGCTGCCCGTTTACCCCTGGAACCAATTTTAAATTGCCTACAGCCTGTCCAATTTTATTATGTTAGGCCTTCGAAGCCTGTCTGCGGTCCCTCCTTCCACTAGGCCTCCACTGACCTGTCTACTGCTGCCCGTGTACTCCTGGAACCAATTATAAAGTGCCTACAGCCTGTCCAATTTAATTATGTTAGGCCTTCGAAGCCTGTCTGCGGCCCGTTCTTTCAACTACTACTACACTGACCTGTCTACTGCTGCCCGTGTACCCCTGGAACCAATTATAAAGTGCCTACAGCCTGTCCAATTTTATTATGTTAGGCCTTCGAAGCCTGTCTGCGGTCCCTCCTTCCACTAGGCCTCCACTGACCTGTGTACTGCTGCCCGTTTACCCCTGGAACCAATTTTAAATTGCCTACAGCCTGTCCAATTTTATTATGTTAGGCCTTCGAAGCCTGTCTGCGGTCCCTCCTTCCACTAGGCCTCCACTGACCTGTCTACTGCTGCCCGTGTACTCCTGGAACCAATTATAAAGTGCCTACAGCCTGTCCAATTTAATTATGTTAGGCCTTCGAAGCCTGTCTGCGGCCCGTTCTTTCAACTACTACTACACTGACCTGTCTACTGCTGCCCGTGTACCCCTGGAACCAATTATAAAGTGCCTACAGCCTGTCCAATTTTATTATGTTAGGCCTTCGAAGCCTGTCTGCGGTCCCTCCTTCCACTAGGCCTCCACTGACCTGTGTACTGCTGCCCGTGTACCCCTGGAACCAATTTTAAATTGCCAACAGCCTGTCCAATTTTATTATGTTAGGCCTTCGAAGCCTGTCTGCGGTCCCTCCTTCCACTAGGCCTCCACTGACCAGACCACTGCTGCCCGTGTACCCCTGGAACCAATTTTAAATTGCCTACAGCCAGCCCAATTCTGCGGCCCGTTCTTTCTACTACTCCTCCACTGACCAGACCACAGCTGCCCGTGTACCCCTGGAACCTATTTTTAATTGCATAGAGCATCCTTTTTTTAATAGTAGGCGTACAAAATCTGTCTGCGGTCCACTATTGAAATTGTCCTCCACTGCCCAGAGCAATGCTGCCTGTGTACCCCTATAACCTTTTTTAAGCTGCAGTGAGCCACATTTTTGGTTTAAGGCCTACTACCTGTGTCTGTCTGCGCCACTCAATTCAGCTGTGTTCCTTTGAAAAAAGCTGAGCGTCAATAGTCTTGTTTTCAGCCTCTAGGAATTTTAAAACTGCATAGGGGCTACAACTTTGGTAGGGCCTACTAACGGTGTCTGCCGCCACAAGGTGTGCCCCAGGTTTCGTCCACATTGCTTCGATCTTCCTACTCTCGTTTAGTAGTTGGTGAAAACTACACTGCATAAGGCCTACAAATTGGGTATGGGGTGTAGAGACGGTGTGTTCCACTCGAAGGTGTTCCCCAGGTTTCCTCTCCATTGCTTCAATCTTAATGCTCTCGTTTAGTAGTTGTTGGAAACTACACTGCATTAGGCCTACACATTTGGTATGGGGTGTAGAGAGACGGTGTGTTCCACTCCAAGGTGTTCCCCAGGTTTCCTCTCCATTGCTTCAATCTTAATGCTCTCGTTTAGTAGTTGTTGGAAACTACACTGCATTAGGCCTACACATTTGGTATGGGGTGTAGAGAGACGGTGTGTTCCACTCCAAGGTGTTCCCCAGGTTTCCTCTCCATTGCTTCAATCTTAATGCTCTCGTTTAGTAGTTGTTGGAAACTACACTGCATTAGGCCTACACATTTGGTATGGGGTGTAGAGAGACGGTGTGTTCCACTCCAAGGTGTTCCCCAGGTTTCCTCTCCATTGCTTCAATCTTAATGCTCTCGTTTAGTAGTTGTTGGAAACTACACTGCATTAGGCCTACACATTTGGTATGGGGTGTAGAGAGACGGTGTGTTCCACTCCAAGGTGTTCCCCAGGTTTCCTCTCCATTGCTTCAATCTTAATGCTCTCGTTTAGTAGTTGTTGGAAACTACACTGCATTAGGCCTACACATTTGGTATGGGGTGTAGAGAGACGGTGTGTTCCACTCCAAGGTGTTCCCCAGGTTTCCTCTCCATTGCTTCAATCTTAATGCTCTCGTTTAGTAGTTGTTGGAAACTACACTGCATTAGGCCTACAAATTGGGTATGGGGTGTAGAGAGATGGTGTGTTACACTCCAAAGTGTTCCCCAGGTTTCGTCCACATTGCTTCGGTCTTCCGACTCTCGTTTAGTAGTTGTAGAAAACTATACTGCATTAGGCCTACAAATTGGGTATGGGGTGTAGAGACGGTGTGTTCCACTCCAAGGTGTTCCCCAGGTTTCCTCGCCATTGCTTCGATCTTCCGACTCTCGTTTAGTAGTTGTAGAAAACTACACTGCATTAGGCCTACAAATTGGGTATGGGGTGTAGAGACGGTGTGTTCCACTCCAAGGTGTTCCCCAGGTTTCCTCTCCATTGCTTCAATCTTAATGCTCTCGTTTAGTAGTTGTTGGAAACTACACTGCATTAGGCCTACACATTTGGTATGGGGTGTAGAGAGACGGTGTGTTCCACTCCAAGGTGTTCCCCAGGTTTCCTCTCCATTGCTTCAATCTTAATGCTCTCGTTTAGTAGTTGTTGGAAACTACACTGCATTAGGCCTACAAATTGGGTATGGGGTGTAGAGAGATGGTGTGTTACACTCCAAGGTGTTCCCCAGGTTTCGTCCACATTGCTTCGGTCTTCCGACTCTCGTTTAGTAGTTGTAGAAAACTACACTGCATTAGGCCTACAAATTGGGTATGGGGTGTAGAGACGGTGTGTTCCACTCCAAGGTGTTCCCCAGGTTTCCTCTCCATTGCTTCAATCTTAATGCTCTCGTTTAGTAGTTGTTGGAAACTACACTGCATTAGGCCTACAAATTGGGTATGGGGTGTAGAGAGACGGTGTGTTCCACTCCAAGGTGTTCCCCAGGTTTCCTCTCCATTGCTTCAATCTTAATGCTCTCGTTTAGTAGTTGTTGGAAACTACACTGCATTAGGCCTACAAATTGGGTATGGGGTGTAGAGAGACGGTGTGTTCCACTCCAAGGTGTTCCCCAGGTTTCCTCTCCATTGCTTCAATCTTAATGCTCTCGTTTAGTAGTTGTTGGAAACTACACTGCATTAGGCCTACAAATTGGGTATAAAGGCACAGATGATTGGCCTCGGGGAGACCAAAACATCCAACACTGCGGAGACACCATCACGTGTTTCTCAACGCAGTGATTCCAGAACACTGCCCCCATCCCTTATGGGAAATATGCAGATGCAGGTAAAGAAGCTGCGGAGACACCATCACGTGTTTCTCGACGCAAGCAGTGAATAGCCAGGCCTTTCCCCGGGAAGGAACAACCACGGGAAGGGCAGCATCCTATGAAGGAAAGCCACCTATGCCAAGCATGGTATCCATCCACAGACAGCTGTTTCGGGGTGTTTGCCCCTCATCAGTGTGGAGTAGGAATCTGGCTATTAGGAGCAGTGCCTAGTAAAAAGGCTATAAAGGCACAGATGATTGGCCTCGGGGAGACCAAAACATCCAACACTGCGGAGACACCATCACGTGTTTCTCAACGCAGTGATTCCAGAACACTGCCCCCATCCCTTATGGGAAATATGCAGATGCAGGTAAAGAAGCTGCGGAGACACCATCACGTGTTTCTCGACGCAAGCAGTGAATAGCCAGGCCTTTCCCCGGGAAGGAACAACCACGGGAAGGGCAGCATCCTATGAAGGAAAGCCACCTATGCCAAGCATGGTATCCATCCACAGACAGCTGTTTCGGGGTGTTTGCCCCTCATCAGTGTGGAGTAGGAATCTGGCTATTAGGAGCAGTGCCTAGTAAAAAGGCTATAAAGGCACAGATGATTGGCCTCGGGGAGACCAAAACATCCAACACTGCGGAGACACCATCACGTGTTTCTCAACGCAGTGATTCCAGAACACTGCCCCCATCCCTTATGGGAAATATGCAGATGCAGGTAAAGAAGCTGCGGAGACACCATCACGTGTTTCTCGACGCAAGCAGTGAATAGCCAGGCCTTTCCCCGGGAAGGAACAACCACGGGAAGGGCAGCATCCTATGAAGGAAAGCCACCTATGCCAAGCATGGTATCCATCCACAGACAGCTGTTTCGGGGTGTTTGCCCCTCATCAGTGTGGAGTAGGAATCTGGCTATTAGGAGCAGTGCCTAGTAAAAAGGCTATAAAGGCACAGATGATTGGCCTCGGGGAGACCAAAACATCCAACACTGCGGAGACACCATCACGTGTTTCTCAACGCAGTGATTCCAGAACACTGCCCCCATCCCTTATGGGAAATATGCAGATGCAGGTAAAGAAGCTGCGGAGACACCATCACGTGTTTCTCGACGCAAGCAGTGAATAGCCAGGCCTTTCCCCGGGAAGGAACAACCACGGGAAGGGCAGCATCCTATGAAGGAAAGCCACCTATGCCAAGCATGGTATCCATCCACAGACAGCTGAAACAGCTGAAACAGCTGTCTGTGGATGGATACCATGCTTGGCATAGGTGGCTTTCCTTCATAGGATGCTGCCCTTCCCGTGGTTGTTCCTTCCCGGGGAAAGGCCTGGCTATTCACTGCTTGCGTCGAGAAACACGTGATGGTGTCTCCGCAGCTTCTTTACCTGCATCTGCATATTTCCCATAAGGGATGGGGGCAGTGTTCTGGAATCACTGCGTTGAGAAACACGTGATGGTGTCTCCGCAGTGTTGGATGTTTTGGTCTCCCCGAGGCCAATCATCTGTGCCTTTATAGCCTTTTTACTAGGCACTGCTCCTAATAGCCAGATTCCTACTCCACACTGATGAGGGGCAAACACCCCGAAACAGCTGTCTGTGGATGGATACCATGCTTGGCATAGGTGGCTTTCCTTCATAGGATGCTGCCCTTCCCGTGGTTGTTCCTTCCCGGGGAAAGGCCTGGCTATTCACTGCTTGCGTCGAGAAACACGTGATGGTGTCTCCGCAGCTTCTTTACCTGCATTTGCATATTTCCCATAAGGGATGGGGGCAGTGTTCTGGAATCACTGCGTTGAGAAACACGTGATGGTGTCTCCGCAGTGTTGGATGTTTTGGTCTCCCCGAGGCCAATCATCTGTGCCTTTATAGCCTTTTTACTAGGCACTGCTCCTAATAGCCAGATTCCTACTCCACACTGATGAGGGGCAAACACCCCGAAACAGCTGTCTGTGGATGGATACCATGCTTGGCATAGGTGGCTTTCCTTCATAGGATGCTGCCCTTCCCGTGGTTGTTCCTTCCCGGGGAAAGGCCTGGCTATTCACTGCTTGCGTCGAGAAACACGTGATGGTGTCTCCGCAGCTTCTTTACCTGCATTTGCATATTTCCCATAAGGGATGGGGGCAGTGTTCTGGAATCACTGCGTTGAGAAACACGTGATGGTGTCTCCGCAGTGTTGGATGTTTTGGTCTCCCCGAGGCCAATCATCTGTGCCTTTATAGCCTTTTTACTAGGCACTGCTCCTAATAGCCAGATTCCTACTCCACACTGATGAGGGGCAAACACCCCGAAACAGCTGTCTGTGGATGGATACCATGCTTGGCATAGGTGGCTTTCCTTCATAGGATGCTGCCCTTCCCGTGGTTGTTCCTTCCCGGGGAAAGGCCTGGCTATTCACTGCTTGCGTCGAGAAACACGTGATGGTGTCTCCGCAGCTTCTTTACCTGCATCTACAAATTGGGTATGGGGTGTAGAGACGGTGTCTTCCACTCCAAGGTGTTCTCCAGGTTGCCTTTCCTGAGCTTCTATCTTCAGGCTCTTGTTAAATAGTGGTTAAATGGAACAACTGCATTTGGCGTACTAGTTGGTTTGGGGCCTACTAACAGTGTCTGCCGCTCCTTGCTGTTCTCCTGGTTTCCTGTCCTGAAATTCCATTTTCAGGCTCTCGTTAAGTAGTTGTTAATGTTAGACTGCATTTGGCCTACTAGTTGGGTTGGGGCCTACTATCGGTGTCTGCCACTCCTTGCTGTTCTCCTCCACTGAACAAAGCTGTGCCGCCTGTTTACTACGGTTGCCAATTTTGAACTGCATTTCGACTACTTACTGATTTGGGCCTACTCTCTGTGTCAGCCTCTCATTCCAGTTGTCCTCCACTGCAATGCCCCCTGGTTAGTCCTGTGTTACCAATTTTGAACTGCATTTAGCCAACTTTATTCTTTGGGCCTATATCTGTGTTTCCTCCTCATCCTGCCCATTGCCCAGCCAGTGATAGATGAGTCTGCTGGTACATTGACCCATAACGCAACATTCCCCGTGCACGCTACACAGCAAGATTGTGACCCTGCTGAAAGTCAGGTTCCTTTTCCCGCATACCATACCACCTTACACGGGGACAAAGAGGAAAGTGCAGATGAAAGTGCAGGTTCCTTCATCAGGTGGGGGGAGGAATACTAGTTGGCGATGTCACTGGCACAGGGCCTCTCATAGTACGCAAAAGTGTTGCTGCCGGTGGGAGGCGCCCCCGCCGTGCAAACACACCGCTGTACTTTGAGGGGCCCTGTGCCAGTGCCAATGCCAACGAGTGGGCCCCCCCTGCTTGCTCAGGATCACAGCACTTGCAAAGTTTAAATACTTACCTCTCCCTGCTCCACTGCCGTGACGGGTGATCAGCGACCAAAAAAAAGGTCCTGATCATTCCCAGCGACCAACGATCTCCCAGCCGGGCCTGATCGTTGGTCGCTGTCACGCATAACGATTTAGTTAATGATATCGTTGCTACGTCACAAAAAGCAACGATATCGTTAACGAAATCGTTATGTGTGAAGGTACCTTTACTCAGAAAAGAGTGACTGATACAGTGAGGAGTCAGATTACACTGCCTATTATACTCTACTAGATGGTAGCCCGATTCTAACGCATCGGGTATTCTAGAATATGTATGTATATAGCAGCCACATACTATATAGCACAGGCCACGTAGTATATAGGAGCCATGTAGTATATAGCATATAGCATATACAAATAGTACGTGGCCTGTGCTATATAGTATGTGGCTGCTATATACATACATATTCTAGAATACCCGATGCGTTGTATATAACGCAGCCCACGCAGTATCTAACACAGGCCACGTAGTATACAGCAGCCATGTAGTATATAGTACTGCCCACGTAGTATATAGCAGCCATGTAGTATATAGTACTGCCCACGTAGCAGTCATGTAGTATATAGTACTGCCCACGTAGTATATAGCAGCCATGTAGCCAACGTAGCCCACGCAGTATTTAGCAGTGTGGGCACATATCCCTGTTAAAAAAAAAAGAATTAAAATAAAAAATAGTTACATACTCACCCCCTGGGATCCAACGGCTCTGTGGCGATGGGCGTGTGGCTGCCGCCATCTTCCGTTCCCAGGATGCATTGTGAAATTACCCAGAAGACAGCGGTCTCGCGGGACCGCTAAGTCTTCTGGGTAATTTCACAATGCATCTCTGGGACCGGAAGCTGGCGGAAGGCACGAGCGCATCCTCGGACTACGGAGGGTGAGTATAGCAGGTTTTTTTTTTGTATTACTATTTTTAACATTAGATTTTTTTACTATTGACGCTGCATAGGCAACATCAATAGTAAAAAGTTGGGGACACACAGGGTTAATAGCAGCGGTAACGGAGTGCGTAACCCGCAGCATAACGCGGTCTGTCACCACTGGCAACCCTGTGTTAGCGGTGACCAGAGGGGAGTATGGAGCGGGCACTGACTGCGGGGAGTAGGGAGAGACTAATCGGACTGTGCCGGTCGCTGAATTGGTCGCGGCAGCCATGACAGGCAGCTGGCGAGACCAATCAGCGACTTGGATTCCATGACAGACAGAGGCCGCGACCAATGAATATCCGTGACAGACAGAAGGACAGACAGAAGGACAGACAGACAGAAATTACGGTTAGACAATTATATAGTAGATGGAGTGGGGAGGGGGAAGGAGGAGTAAGGAGCAGAGTGAGAAAACAAGCAGCAGTAGACACAGAAAGATCGTGCTGAGCTTTCTAACAGATCTTTTACCTCATCCAAGAGCTTGATTCACATCTATACAACTCAATACTGATGTATCATTTCCTCCAGGCTGCTGCTTCTTCTGTCTGTGTGCTACAAGAAGGAATGGAGAGCTGAAATCCCTCCGTTGGTGCTGTGCTCTGTGTGAAGAAATAATAGCAGCTAGTATTCTCCTGCCAGCAAATTGCAAAGTAGCCATAGAGCATACAGAGGGGAAGACTGGTGAAAATGCAGAATATAAGTCATAAAATGATGAAAAATAGTGTTATTCCTCTTGTTTATGCAAATGATAGTTTATTCTGAAAAGTTATTTGAAATACTTACTCTTTACAGGGAATAATGTCAGCAGGATTTTACACACAAAACTATTTCTCTGTACCTGTAGCTCTTTTCAAGGACAAGACAAGCAATACCTTTCTTTAGTCAGTCCGTTGCCCTGTTACTGAGAAATCAGTGTTTGATATTGGAGTGAGGTCGAAGTGATATGGTAGATCTGAAGCCTCAGTCACTCCAGCTCTATTCTCATCCCAGAGCTGCTTCTTCTTCATTGACTGACGTTTCCTTTGAAGTCACACCCCAAAGAGGCTGTCAGTCAAGTAGAAGGAGGACACTCTGGGAGGGAATAGAGCGGGAGTGACAGAGGCTTCTGATCTATCATAGTGATTTGAATATCAATTCAGTGCTGATTTCTCAGTTACGGACTGGCCATGTAAAGGTATTGCTGGACTTGTCTTCTAAAGAGCTACATTCAGATATAAATCATTTGGGGTGTGAAATCTTTCTGACAGTTTTTCTTTACATACTGATAACTTTTCATTAAAGGAGGAAAAACATTTATTTGCTGATACACTGATATCCCTATGGATAGTGGCAAGAAGCAGGAGGCGAAACGCGGGTCGGGGTGAGGGGACGCCATGAACACCGGTGCCAGCACGGATCCCATTGAAGGTATTAGCCTTATTATTTACTTATTTTCTGCACTGACAGAACAATATTGATCGGATTTTGGGTGGATTATGGCTGTGGTTGATAATGGGTCAAGCCCTATGGTCTATGCTTTGCTTTGACAGCATGATATTAATTTGTTTCATATGAATGGATTGCTATAATGATAAGTTTATACATAGTGCCTTGCTAGACTGAAATCTGCATGCATGACATGAGCATTGGGAAGCAGATGTGAATGTGATTTTGTGAAGTCCAATTCACTTGCATTTTACAGCATCGGTCATTTCAGGTAACTTTCCAGAATAAGCGGTTTTTTGAGCTCGTGAAGAATAATACTAATGCTGGCCATTTTATGACGCTAAGGCTGCACTTTTCAAAAGTTTTACTCTATGATGTATCTATAAAGCAGACTATAAATTAGAAATATTCTGCTCATGGCTGGCACGACAGTGGAAAGTTCTTCCCTTGTGCCAGGCACAAAGGTTTTATATATTCCATACATTAGTAAATGCTGTTATGACCAAGTGAGGGGGAGCAGGCATAGCGAGTTTTGCTCTAGGATAATTAGTTGCATATCTGTATTTTTCTCGGTTCCCCATTCTGCATGCTGGGGCACTATCGATCTATAGTATAGTGCTAGACAATTGCATTTCTTCAGTATTGCAGCCAAGTCCCAGAATGTTGAGAGACTCATTTCTCAGATATAGCGCTGCATCGCTAGGAGGGAGGAGGTTAAAAATGTTGAGGTCTGACGCCTGAGTCATGTTTCCCAAAGAATTTCAGGCAGCTCTCTAACTGTGAGGGGAAGACTGTCCCTTCATCTACCCCCCTCTCACTTTCTTCTAATGTACCCACTGTCTTTTTATCTCTCATCCCTTCTCTCCCTTTTTTTTAAACCCATCGACATACATGTTATTGGTCTACAAACAGAACAAACCATAAATTCATATGCTTTATATTTATGGAGTATCATCATCTAGTATTCACATGTAAAGCGCCATGGAATAAATGGCGCTATAAAAATGTATAATAATAATAATAATAATCTAGTTACCCAAAAACTAAAAATACTCCTCATCCAGGTTAGTAAATGCATTGAATAAGCTTGCTAGGTTTTGTCCACCATTTAAAGGGGTCTATCAACAGATTTCACAACAAAAACTGCACAAATTATTCAAGTAAGAAAGCAACACATCCATCCAATGAAGATGGCAAAATACTCCTCAATAAGTCTAATATAAAGCAGAGGAGATACAAAAACAAATTCTTAATAGGTATCATTAAAAGAGCTCTGATTCAAATAAACCACACATAAACAATCATATATACAAGAAATATAATAATACAGTGCTTAGTGATGCCAGTGCCAGTATTAAAGGTTACAATCTCACCCAATACAGTTTTAGTGGATCCAGTTCAGGTATCACGCATGGAGACAATGCATACTGGACAGGGTGGTAGTCAATGTTCCTAAATTCCCCTGTCGTGTCCTGCAAGACTCCCGCCCTAACAAGGGCAGTGCCCAAGTGTGACCTTTATACAATTAAACCCCAAATATATAATAATAATAATAATTTTATTTATATAGCGCCAACATATTCCGCAGCGCTTTACAAATTATAGAGGGGACTTGTACAGACAATAGACATTACAGCATAACAGAAATACAGTTCAAAACAGATACCAGGAGGAGTGAGGGCCCTGCTCGCAAGCTTACAAACTATGGGGAAAAGGGGAGACACGAGAGGTGGATGGTAACAATTGCTTTAGTTATTCGGACCAGCTATAGTGTAAGGCTCAGGTGTTCATGTAAAGCTGCATGAACCGGTTACCTGCCTAAGTATGTAGCAGTACAGACACAGAGGGCTAATACTGCATAAAGTGTATGAGAACATGATGCGAGGAACCTTTTTTTTTTTTTTTTTTATTATAAATAGGCCACACAGGGATCGTTAGGTTAATGCATTGAGGCGGTAGGCCAGTCTGAACAAATGAGTTTTTAGGGCACGCTTAAAACTGTGGGGATTGGGGATTAATCGTATTAACCTAGGTAGTGCATTCCAAAGAATCGGCGCAGCACGTGTAAAGTCTTGGAGACGGGAGTGGGAGGTTCTGATTATTGAGGATGCTAACCTGAGGTCATTAGCGGAGCGGAGGGCACGGGTAGGGTGGTAGACTGATACCAGGGAGGAGATGTAGGGTGGTGCTGAGCCATGGAGTGCTTTGTGGATGAGGGTAGTAGTTTTGTACTGGATTCTGGAGTGGATGGGTAGCCAGTGTAATGACTGGCACAGGGTAGAGGCATCGGTGTAACGGTTGGTGAGGAATATGATCCTGGCTGCAGCATTCAGGACAGATTGGAGCGGGGAGAGTTTTGCAAGAGGGAGGCCGATTAGTAGAGAGTTACAATAGTCCAGACGAGAATGAATAAGTGAAACAGTCAGAGTTTTTGCAGAGTCGAAATTAAGAAAAGGGCGAATTCTAGAAATGTTTTTGAGATGCAGGTAAGAAGAGCGAGCCAGTGATCGGATGTAGGGGGTGAATGAAAGGTCAGAATCAAGGATGACCCCAAGGCAGCGGGCATGTTGCTTTGGAGTAATGGTGGAACCGCACACGGAGATGGCAATGTCAGGCAAAGGTAGGTTAGTAGAGGGAGAGAACACGAGGAGTTCAGTTTTTGACAGGTTTAGTTTCAGATAGAGGGAGGACATGATGTTAGAGACAGCGGTAAGACAATCACTGGTGTTTTCTAAAAAGGTCGGTGTGATATCGGGAGCAGAAGTGTATAATTGGGTGTCGTCAGCATAGAGATGGTACTGGAAACCAAATCTACTGATTGTTTGTCCAATAGGGGCAGTATACAACGAGAAGAGTAGGGGGCCTAGGACTGATCCTTGAGGAACCCCAACAGTATAAATATACACCATGTTCCAAATTATTATGCAAATGAAATTTTTATCGGAATTTCCTAAATGGTCGGTGCAAATGACAGTAAGTCTAATAAAAGTCATCACCCGTTAGATTATACATAGAATTTTATTGAAGAAACCTCCCAATGATAACAGTATAATCTCCAAAATGAATAAAAACTTAAAATGCACTGTTCCAAATTATTACAAGAGTAAAGATAGAAAGGGGCGCACCAATATATAATGTCACAGTCACCATCAAGGGGTGCAATACTTAGTCTATAAATAGAACAGGACAAACGAAAAGAGAAAGGGTAGACTAAAAATAGTATGCACAACCCAAAATATAGAGACAATCGGTAATACCATAAAGCAAAACACCTTTATTAAACACCTCAAAAAACATGTAAAAACATTTAAAAACAAATGTACAAATCCCTATACCCACCATATCCCATAATAAATGACAATCCCATAATACAATAGGAAAACTGCTATATTGCTATATAACAGCTGTGGATACAACCTGTCCTGCGTCAATTCTGGTATATGGAGATGACTTCCCCTGACGAAGCTGCGGAGGCAGCGATACGCGTGGGGTGCGCTCGCACCTTATCCTTCTCCTACCTCAGGGCCATTTTGGGGCTGTTATGTTCCCTGGCTCTATGTGGATTTAACCCTTGTGGTGCTCTGTGCCCTTTGACATTGCTGCATCTCCATATACCAGAATTGACGCAGGACAGGTTGTATCCACAGCTGTTATATAGCATGCTATCACATTCCAATCTCAGGACCATGTATTGCATGGATGTTTCATTTTTTGGTTATTAGCAGTGGATACTGACATATTGTGGTCGAGTCCTTTGCGGCCTGTATAGGCACATTTTTGCAGGAGAGCATATGTGACTAGGTGCATCTAGGGTAGGATATTACTGTTTTCCTATTGTATTATGGGATTGTCATTTATTATGGGATATGGTGGGTATAGGGATTTGTACATTTGTTTTTAAATGTTTTTACATGTTTTTTGAGGTGTTTAATAAAGGTGTTTTGCTTTATGGTATTACCGATTGTCTCTATATTTTGGGTTGTGCATACTATTTTTAGTCTACCCTTTCTCTTTTCGTTTGTCCTGTTCCAAATTATTAGGCACAATACAATTTCTAAACATTTGATATGTTTTAAAGAACTGAAAATGCTCATTTGTGGAATTTGCAGCATTAGGAGGTCACATTCACTGAACAAAAAAGCTATTTAACTCCAAAACATCCTAACAGGCTGAGTTACATGTTAACATAGGACCCTTCTTTGATATCACCTTCACAATTCTTGCATCCATTGAACTTGTGAGTTTTTGGAGAGTTTCTGCTTGTATTTGTTTGTCTGAAGTCAGAATCGCCTCTCAGAGCTGCTGTTTTGATGTGAACTGCCTCCCACCCTCATAGATCTTTTGCTTGATGATACTCCAAAGGTTCTCTATAGGGTTGATGTCAGGGGAAGATTGTGGCCACACCATGAGTTTATCTCCTTTTATGCCTATAGCAGCCAATGACTCAGAGGTATTCTTTGCAGCATGAGATGGTGCATTGTCATGCATGAAGATCATTTTGCTCCTGAAGGCACGTTTCTGCTTTTTAGACCATGGAAGAAAGTTGTCAGTCAGAAACTCTATTTACTTTGCAGAGGTCATTTTCACATCCTCAGGAACCTTAAAGGGCCCTACCAGCTGTTTCCCCGTGATTCCGGCCCAAAACATGACTCCTCCACCTTCTTGCTGACGTTGCAGCCTTGTTGGGACATGGTGGCCATCCACCAACCGTCCACTACTCCATCCATCTGGACCATCCAGGGTTGCTCGACACTCATCAGTAAACAAGACTGTTTGAAAATTAGTCTTCATGTATGTCTGGGCCCACTGCAACTGTTTCTGCTTGTGAACACTGTTTAGGGGTAGCCGAATAATAGGTTTATGCACCACAGCAAGCCTTTGAAGGATCCTACACCTTGAGGTTCTAGGGACCCAGGGGCACCAGCAGCTTCAGATAACTGTTTGCTGCTTTGTAATGGTATTTTGGCAGCTGCTCTCTTAATCCAATTAATTTGCCTGGCAGAAACCTTCCTCATTATGCCTTTATCTGCATGAACTCTGTCTGTGCTCTGTTTCAGTCACAAATCTTTTCACAGTATGATAATCACTCTTAAGTTTTCATGAAATATCTAATGTTTTCATACCTTGTCCAATGCATTGCACTATTTAATGCTTTTCAGCAGCAGAGATCCTTTTTATTTCCCATATTGCTTGAAACCTGTGACCTGCTTAATAATGTGGAACATTATTTTTAAGTAGTTTTCCTTTAATTAGAATCACCTGGAAAACTAATTATCACATCAATTATCACATCAAACCAGGGATTCAAGCTTGAAGAAGATAATTTGCATATTCCAGGTGCCTTCTGGGAAAAGCGAAGAGTCTCCCTCAGCAAGAAGATCGTTGGGTACAGCCGGGATCAGCTGCTTGGAAAGCATCACCAAACCAAATTTTTGCCTGTAGGACATTATCGCAAGAAAGCTTGGCTGAGTAGATTACACAAGAAGGAAAACACACAGCAAGTCAGCAGGATCTAGGAGCAACATGGCAGATGTGACAACCTACATGGTGAGCTGCAGCATGTGCTACATGTTCACAGATCGACCAGAAGAAGAATCCAATTTCACCTGTCAGAAGTGTAGACTAGTGGCCCTTTTAGAAGAAAAGGTGCGGGGTCTGGAAGAAAGAATAGCAACTTTGAAACTCATCAAAGAGAATGAAGACTTCCTAGACAGAACAGAAGCATCTCTACTGGTCACAGAAGGTGAAAAAAGTGTCAGAGAACCTCCAAAAGCAGATGAGTGGAAGCATGTGACGAAAAGAAGCAAGAAGACCATGGAGAAATCACCAACCACACAACTGAAGAACCGATATCAAATCTTTGTAGAGGATGAAGATGGCACACCTAAGGATGAAGCAATACCAGCAAGCAAAAAAGAAAAGGGCACACAGCAACAAGTGACAGCAAAAAGTACATCCAAGAAGCAACGAAGAGTGGTGGTGGTGGGAGACTCACTACTGAGAGGCACAGAAGCAGCCATCTGCAGACCGGACATAACCACAAGAGAAGTATGCTGCCTTCCAGGTGCGATGGTCAAGGATGTGACCGATAGGATACCAAAGCTCTTCAGCTCCAAGGACGTCCACCCATTTCTTCTGATACATGTTGGCACCAATCACAAGGCAAGGAAGGACCTACCGACAATCTGCAAGGACTTTGTAAAGTTGGGGAAAAAAGTAAAGGAACTGGATGCACAGGTAGTTTTTTTTTCTTCTATCCTTCCAGTAGACGGGCATGGCACCAGGAGATGGAACAGGATCCTTGATGCGAACAACTGGCTAAGACGATGGTGCAGACAACAAGGATTCGGATTCCTGGACCACGGTGTGAATTACTTGTACGATGGACTCCTCGCCAGAGACGGACTACACCTCAACAAACCTGGGAAACACACATTCGCCAGAAGACTCGCTACACTCATCAGGAGGGCGTTAAACTAGAAGAAGAGGGGACGGGAAGAAAAACATTAGACTTGAACAAAGAAGACCCAGGAAAACATACTCAGAAGGGAGGTAAGAACATTTCTAAAACAATCCACAGCGAGGAGATTGGAACAAAACAAAATCCTCTAAACTGCATGCTCGCAAACGCCAGAAGCCTGACAAACAAGATGGAAGAACTAGAAGCAGAAATATCTACAGGTAACTTTGACATAGTGGGAATAACCGAGACATGGTTAGATGAAAGCTATGACTGGGCAGTTAACTTACAGGGTTACAGTCTGTTTAGAAAGGATCGTAAAAATCGGAGAGGAGGAGGAGTTTGTCTCTATGTAAAGTCTTGTCTAAAGTCCACTTTAAGGGAGGATATTAGCGAAGGGAATGAGGATGTTGAGTCCATATGGGTCGAAATTCATGGAGGGAAAAATGGTAACAAAATTCTCATTGGGGTCTGTTACAAACCCCCAAATATAACAGAAACCATGGAAAGTCTACTTCTAAAGCAGATAGATGAAGCTGCAACCCATAATGAGGTCCTGGTTATGGGGGACTTTAACTACCCGTATATTAACTGGGAAACAGAAACCTGTGAAACCCACAAAGGCAACAGGTTTCTGCTAATAACCAAGAAAAATTATCTTTCACAATTGGTGCAGAATCCAACCAGAGGAGCAGCACTTTTAGACCTAATACTATCTAATAGACCTGACAGAATAACAAATCTGCAGGTGGTCGGGCATCTAGGAAATAGCGACCACAATATTGTAGTTTCACCTGTCTTTCACTAGGGGGACTTGTCAGGGAGTCACAAAAATACTGAACTTTAGGAAGGCAAGGTTTGACCAGCTTAGAGATGCCCTTAATCTGGTAGACTGGGACAATATCCTCAGAAATAAGAATACAGATAATGGAAAATGTTTAAGAACATACTAAATAGGCACTGTAAGCGGTTTATACCTTGTGGGAATAAAAGGACTAGAAATAGGAAAAACCCAATGTGGCTAAACAAAGAAGAGCGGCAATTAACAGTAAAAAGAAAGCATTTGCACTACTAAAGCAGGATGGCACCATTGAAGCTCTAAAAAACTATAGGGAGAAAAATACTTTATCTAAAAAACTAATTAAAGCTGCCAAAAAGGAAACAGAGAAGCACATTGCTAAGGAGAGTAAAACTAATCCCAAACTGTTCTTCAACTATATCAATAGTAAAAGAATAAAAACTGAAAATGTAGGCCCCTTAAAAAATAGTGAGGAAAGAATGGTTGTAGATGACGAGGAAAAAGCTAACATATTAAACACCTTCTTCTCCACGGTATTCATGGTGGAAAATGAAATGCTAGGTGAAATCCCAAGAAACAATGAAAACCCTATATTAAGGGTCACCAATCTTACCCAAAAAGAGGTGCGAAACCGGCTAAATAAGGTTAAAACAGATAAATCTTCGGGTTCGGATGGCATACACCCTCGAGTACTAAGAGAACTAAGTAATGTAATAGATAAACCATTATTTCTTATTTTTAGGGACTCTATAGCGACAGGGTCTGTTCCGCAGGACTGGCGCATAGCAAATGTGATGCCAATATTCAAAAAGGGCTCTAAAAGTGAACCTGGAAATTATAGGCCAGTAAGTCTAACCTCTATTGTTGGTAAAATATTTGAAGGGTTTCTGAGGGATGTTATTCTGTATTATCTCAATGAGAATAACTGTTTAACTCCATATCAGCATGGGTTTATGAGAAATCGCTCCTGTCAAACCAATCTAATCAGTTTTTATGAAGAGGTAAGCTATAGGCTGGACCACGGTGAGTCATTGGACGTGGTATATCTCGATTTTTCCAAAGCGTTTGATACCGTGCCGCACAAGAGGTTGGTACACAAAATGAGAATGCTTGGTCTGGGGGAAAATGTGTGTAAATGGGTTAGTAACTGGCTTAGTGATAGAAAGCAGAGGGTGGTTATAAATGGTATAGTCTCTAACTGGGTCGCTGTGACCAGTGGGGTACCGCAGGGGTCGGTATTGGGACCTGTTCTCTTCAACATATTCATTAATGATCTGGTAGAAGGTTTACACTGTAAAATATCGATAATTGCAGATGATACAAAACTATGTAAAGCAGTTAATACAAGAGAAGATAGTATTCTGCTACAGATGGATCTGGATAAGTTGGAAACTTGGGCTGATGAGGTTTAACAATGATAAATGATAAATGTAAGGTTATACACATGGGAAGAAGGAATCAATATCACCATTACACGCTGAACGGGAAACCACTGGGTAAATCTGACAGGGAGAAGGACTTGGGGATCCTAGTTAATGATAAACTTACCTGGAGCAGCCAGTGCCAGGCAGCAGCTGCCAAGGCAAACAGGATCATGGGGTGCATTAAAAGAGGTCTGGATACACATGATGAGAGCATTATACTGCCTCTGCACAAATCCCTAGTTAGACCGCACATGGAGTACTGTGTCCAGTTTTGGGCACCGGTGCTCAGGAAGGATATAATGGAACTAGAGAGAGTACAAAGGAGGGCAACAAAATGATGACGGGCACAAGGGGGCATTCTTTGCGTCTGGAGGAGAGAAGGTTTTTCCACCAACATAGAAGAGGATTCTTCACTGTTAGGGCAGTGAGAATCTGGAATTGCTTGCCTGAGGAGGTGGTGATGGCGAACTCAGTCGAGGGGTTCAAGAGAGGCCTGGATGTCTTCCTGGAGCAGAACAATATTGTATCATACAATTAGGTTCTGTAGAAGGACGTAGATCTGGGGATTTATTATGATGGAATATAGGCTGAACTGGATGGACAAATGTCTTTTTTCAGCCTCACTAACTATGTTACTATGTATGTTACTATGTTACATGTGTTTAAGATTGATTTCAGTGATCCATTGAGCCCTGAGACACAATACCATCCACGAGTGTATTTGAAAAACAAAACAATTAAATCTTTATGACACTTAAATCCAATTTGCATAGTAATTTGGAACACAGTGTACATAAAGCCCTACTGGGCTCCTATATATTTATTTTTTGGGGGGTTTAATTGTATATAGGTCACATGTGTATATTTGTTGTATATACTTTTGCTTATGTGTGGTTTATTTGAACATGAGCTCTTTTAATGATGCCTATTAACCCCTTTACCCCCAAGGGTGGTTTGCACGTGAATGACCGGGCCAATTTTTACAATTCTGACCACTGTCCCTTTATAACTCTGGAACACTTCAATGGATCCTGATGATACTGACATTGTTTTCTTGTGACAAATTGTACTTCATGATAGTAGTAAAATTTCTTTGATATTACCTGCGTTTATTTGTGAAAAAAATGGAAATTTGGCAAAAATTTTGCAATTTTTCAACTTTGAATTTTTATGCCCTTAAATCACAGAGATATGTCACACAAAATACTTAATAAGTAACATTTTCCACATGTCTACTTTACAGCAGCACAATTTTGGAACCAAAATGTTTTTTTTTGTTAGGGAGTTATAAGGGTTAAAAGTTGACCAGCAATTTCTCATTTTTACAACACCATTTTCTTTTAGGGACCACATCACATTTGAAGTCACTTTGAGGGGTCTATATGATAGAAAATACCCAAGTGTGAAACCATTCTAAAAACTGCACATCTCAAGGTGTTCAAAACCATATTCAAGAATTTTATTAACCCTTCAAGTGTTTCACAGGAATTTTTTAAATGTTTTAAAAAAAAATGAACATTTAATTTTTTTCACACAAAATTTACTTCAGCTCAAATTTGTTTTATTTTACCAAGGGTAACAGGAGAAATTGGACCCCAAAAGTTGTTGTAGAATTTATCCTGAGTACGCCGATACCCCATATGTGGGGGTAAATCACTGCACTGTTTGGGCGCATGGCAGAGCTTGGAAGGGAAGGAGCGGCGTTTGACTTTTCAATGCAAAATTGACTGGAATTGAGATGGGACGCCATGTCGCGTTTGGAGAGCCCCTGATGTGCCTAAACATTGAAACCCCCGCAAGTGACACCATTTCGGAAATAGACCCCTAAGGAACTTATGTAGATGTGTGGTGAGCACTTTGCCCCACCAAGTGCTTCACAGAAGTTTATAATGTAGAGTCGTAAAAATAAAAAATCATATTTTTTCACAAAAATGATCTTTTCGCCCCCAATCTTTCATTTTCCCAAGGGTAACAGAAGAAATTGGACCCCAAAAGTTGTTGTAAAATTTGTCCTGAGTGGGCTGATACCCCATATGTGGGGGTAAATCACTGTTTGGGCGAATGGCAGAGCTTGGAAGGGAAGGAGCACTGTTTGACTTTTCAATGCAAAATTGACTGGAATTGAGATAGGACACCATGTCGCGTTTGGAGAGCCCCTGATGTGCCTAAACATTGAAACCCCCCACATGTGATACCATTTTGGAAAGAAGACCCCCCCTAAGGAACTTATCTAGATGTATTGTGAAAACTTTGAACCTCCAAGTGTTTCACTACAGTTTATAACGCAGAGCCATGAAAATAAAAATTCTTTCTTTTTCCACAGAAATTATTTTTTTAGCCCCCAGTTTTGTGTTTTCCCAAGGGTAACAGGAAAAATTGGGCCCCAAAAGTTGTTGTCCAATTTATCCTGAGTATGTTGATACCCCATATGTGGGGGTAAACCACTGGGCGCATGGCAGAGCTCGGAAGGGAAGGAGTGCCGTTTGGAATGCAGACTTAGATGGATTGGTCTGCAGGCATCATGTTGCATTTGCAGAGCCCCTGATGTACCTAAACAGTAGAAACCAGAAACAAGTGACCCCATATTGGAAACTAGACCCCCCAAGGAACTTACCTAGATGTGTTGTGAGAACTTTGCACCCCCAAGTGTTTCACTACAGTTTATAACGCAGAGCCGTGAAAATAAAATATCTTTGTTTTTTTCACACAAATAATTTTTTAGCCCCAGTTTTGTATTTTCCCAAGGGTAACAAGAGAAATTGGACCCCAACAGTTGTCCAATTTGTCCTGAGTACGCTGATACCCCATATATTGGGGTAAACCCCTGTTTGGGTGCATGGGAGAGCTCAGAAGGGAAGGAGCACTGTTTTACTTTTTCAACGCAGAATTGGCTGGAATTGAGATCGGTGCCATGTCGCTTTTGGAGAGCCCCTGATGTGCCTAAACAGTGGAATCCCCCAAATCTAACTGAAACCCTAACCCAAACACACCCCTAACCCTAATCCCAACCATAACCCTAACCACACCCATAACCCTAATCCCAACCCTAAATGTAATCCAAACCCTAACTTTAGCCCCAACCCTAACCCTAACTGTAGCCCCAACCCTAACTGTAGCCCTAACTGTAGCCCCAACCCTAACTGTAGCCCTAACCCTAACTGTAGCCCTAACCCTAACTTTAGCCCCAACCCTTACTTTAGCCCCAACCCTAACCCTAACTTTAGCCCCAACCCTAACTTTAGCCCCAACCCTAACTTTGGCCCCAACCCTAACCCTAACTTTAGCCCCAACCCTAACCCTAACTTTAGCCCCAACCCTAACCCTAATGGGAAATCGGAAATTAGTGCATTTTTTAAAATTTTATTATTTTTCCCTCACTAAGGTGGTGATGAGGGGGTTTGATTTACTTTTATAGCTGTTTTTTTTAGCGGATTTTTATGATTGGCAGCCGTCACACACTAAAAGACACTTTTGATTGCAAAAAAAAATAGTTTTTGTGTCTCCACATTTTGAGAGCTACAATTTTTCCGTATTTTGGTCCACAGAGTCATATGAGGTCTTGTTTTTTGCGGGACGAGTTGTCGTTTTTATTGGTAACATTTTCGGGCAAGTGACTTTTTTTATCGCTTTTTATTCCGATTTTTGTGAGGTAGAATGAACAAAAACCAGCTATTCGTGAATTTCTTTTGGGGGGGGCGCTTATACCGTTCCACGTTTGGTAAAATTGATAAAGCAGTTTTATTCTTCGGGTCAGAAAGATTACAGCGATACCTCATTTATATCATTTTTTTATGTTTTGGCGCTTTTATACGATAAAAACTATTTTATATAAAAAACTATTTTTGCATCGCTTTATTCTGAGGACTATAACTTTTTTATTTTTTCGTTGCTGTCGCTGTATGGCAGCTCGTTTTTTGCGGGACAAGATTACGTTTTCAGCGGTACCATGATTATTTATATCCATCTTTTTGATCGCGTGTTATTCCACTTTTTGTTTGGCGCTATGATAATAAAGCGTTGTGTTTTGCCTTTTTTTACAGTGTTCACTGAAGGAACACTAGTAGGACAGTTTTATAGGTCGGGTCGTTACGGACCCGGCGATCCTAAATATGTGTACTTTTATTGTTTTTTTTTATTATTTAGATAAAGAAATGTATTTATTGGAACAATATTTATTTATTTTCTTTATTTAGGAATGTTTTTTTTTCACTTGTAAATATTATTTTTTTTACTTTTTTACATTGGCCCAGGGGGGGACATCACATTATAGTGACATATCACTGATCTGACACTTCGCAGTGTCAGATCAGTGATCACACAGGCACTGCAGGGAGGCTTCCCGGCGCCTGCTCTGAGCAGGCGCTTGAAAGCCACCTCCCTGCAGGACCCGGAAGGCCCCCCGTGGCCATTTTGGATCCGAGCCTGCAGGGAGGAGGAGGTAGGAGACCCTCGGAGCAACATGATCACATCGCGTTGCTCCGAGGGTCTCAGGGAAGCACACAGGGAGCCCCCTTCCTGCGTGATGCTTCCATATGCCGCCGGAATGCTGCGATCATCTTTGATCGCAGTGTGCCGGGGTTAATGTGCCGGGAGCGGTCCATGACCGCTCCTGGCACATAGTGCCGGATGTCAGCTGTGATAATCAGCTGACACCCGGCGACAATCGGCCGCGCTCCCCCCGTGAGCGTGGCCGATCGCCTATGTTGTACTATTCCGTCCATGGGAAGTAGGGCCCACCCCACATGGACGGAATAGTACGTCTAATGGCAGAAAAGGGTTAAAAGTTAATTTTACAAGTTGATCTGTGAAAATGAAAAAATATATATATTTTTTTAAAAAATGTTATTTTTGCCCCAATTTTTTTTCATTTTCACAAATACATCAGGAGAAAATAGTTCCAACATTTGTTGTGCAATTTCTCCTGAGTACACCAATAAACCATGTGATTGAAAACTACTTTTGAGGCACAGTGCAAAGCTCAGAAGGGAAGAAGCGCCATATTGGAGTTCAGATTTTACTGGATTGGTTTGAGGGTGCCATGTCACATCGACAGAGCCCCTGAGGTGCCAGAACAGAAGAACCCCCCATGAGTGAACCCATTTTACAAACTACACCTCTCAATGAATTCATCTAGGGGTGCAATGATCATATTAGATGCATATTGCAGACTCCATATACAAAGCCCTTAAGTGCTAGATGAGCAGTATCCCCCCTTAAGTGACCCCATTTTGAAAATTATACCCCTTTGGGAATTTATCTACAGGAGTAGTGAGTCTTATCTCCATGGGCGTTTTCCAGAAACAAGCAGCAGTAGATGTTACTGAGTGAAAATTGAAAACTGTCAATATAGTGCCCAGTACGTTGAAATGACCAGTATGCTGTTGTGCCCTGCTCAGTCTTCTGGAAACATGCAGCTGTAAATGGAAGTCCCCTATATTTCCATTAACAGATGTGGGGACTTGCTTTTTTGGGGATTGAGTTGAAGCGTTTGTTGGGAACATTTTACATAACATTTGGGATCACATTTATCCTGCGCGATACGCTGAGCACTTACTTTGGGGTTTAAATCTAAATCTTCGACAGACATGATTCAGATGAAACCCCAGAGGGAGCCACTTACTATAATGAGGCAGGACAGTTGCTCTTGGCTCCATCTGGCCTCTGTTCAGCAGTCTCTTTCTTTCAAGAAGTGCACAAACTGTGGCAGACCGTGCTTTTATGCACCTCTAAAAAGATGGGCACAGTGACTCCATCCGCCTTATTATAGGGAATCTTTCACCAGTGGTTCCGTCTGAATCACGTGTTAGGCTATGTTCACACCTTGCGTCGGGTCCCTGCGGGTTCTCCCGCAGCGGATTTGATAAATCTGCAGGGCAAAACAACTGCGGTTCTCCCTGCAGATTTATCGCGGTTTGTTCCGCGTTTTCCGCTGCGGGTTTCCGCCTATACTATTGATGCTGCATATGCAGCAATATGCAGCATCAATAGTAATGTTAAAAATAATAAAAATTGGTTATACTCACCCTCTGATGTCCGGATCTCCTGGGCGCTGCACCCGGCGGTCCGGTTCCTAAGATGCTGTGGGAGAAGGACCCTTCGTGACGTCACGGTCATGTGACCGCGACGTCACCGCAGGTCCTGGTCGCACAGCAACTCTGACCGGACGGCCGCGTGCAGCGCCCAGGAGCTCCGGACATCAGAGGGTGAGTATAACCAGATTTTTTATTTTTTAACCCCAAATATGGTTCCCAGGGCCTGGAGGAGAGTCTCCTCTCCTCCACCCCGGGTACCACCCGCACATTATCCGCTTACTTCCCGCAACGTGGGCACAGCCCCATGCGGGAAGTGGTTCAATGTATTCCTATGGGTGCAGAATCGCAGCGATTCTGCACAAAGAAGTGACATGCTGCGGGTTGTAAACCGCTGCGTTCCCGCGCGGTTTTTCCCGCAGCATGTGCACAGCGGTTTGCGGTTTCCATAGGGTTTACATGTTACTGTAAACGCTATGGAAACTGCTGCGGACCCGCAGCATCAAAATCGCGGCGGTTCCGCGGTAAAAACCGCTAAGTGTGAATATAGCCTAAGAGATTTGCACAGAAATCCCGATGTAAGCGCTCAGCGTAGAGCGCAGGATAAATGTTCGCCGAGCCTTACTGCGATCCTTGGGAGGCAGAATATACAAATCCACAGCAGGTGAATTGGTTTGATTTTTGATTACGCCATTTCTCATGCGGTATAAGGGATTAGGCAACTTTATTCTTTGGGTCTGTGCGATTACAGCGATACCAGATTTATATACTTTTTTTTTTTATGTTTGGCTGCTGTCAGACACTAAAAGACGCTTTTTTATTGCAAAAAACAAAGTTTTTGCATCCCCATATTTAGACAGCTATAATTTTTCCATATTTCAGCTGGCAGTCATGTGAGGGCTTGTTTTTTTGCTGGACTAGTTGACATATTTACTGGTATCATTTTCGGGCTCATGACATTTTTTGATCGCTTTCTATTCCTATTTTTGGGAGGTACAGTAAACAAAAACCAGCAATTCAGTAATTGTTTTTTTTTTTTTTCATGAAGCTCTGCGTGTGATAAAATTGATAAGGCAGCTTTATTGTTCAGGTAAGTACAATTACAACAATACCAGATTTATATCTTTTTTAGGTTTTGGAGCTTTTACACAATAAAAACTATTTTATAAAATATATATATATATATATATATATATATATATATATTTGCACCGCTTTATTCCGAGAGCTATAACTTTTATATTTTTCTGCTGAATTTACTGTATGATGGCTTGTTTTTGGCGGGACAAGAAGACGTTTTCATAGATACCATTTTTATTTACATTTGTATTTTTATGGTGTTTTATTCCACTTTTTGTTTGTCAGTATGATAATAAAGCATAGTTTTTTGTTTTTTTTTTAACAGTGTTCACTGACAGGTTTAACTAGTAGGACAGTTTTATAGGTCGGGTCATTCCGGACTCAGCGATAACCAAATATGTGTATTTTTATTGTTTATTTTTGTTTTTACATGAATTCATGTATTTATTAGATTGATATTTTTTTATTCTTTATTTTGTAATTAAAAAAAATATATATTTTTACAATTTTGAATAACTTTTTTACCTTGTCCCAGGATGAGACATCAACTTTCCCTGCCCTGATCGCTGATCTAATACTCTACATGATCAGTGTCTCTCACACAGGGAGGAAGAATGGCAGCTTCTGCTCTGAGCAGGAGCTTACAGGCCACCGTCCCAGGGTGACTTTGGGGTCATCTTTTGGTCCGGGGTCACCATGGAGACCATCGGCACAACGTGATCGCAATTGCGTTGTGCCGATGGGCGTAGAGAGGGAGCTCCCTCCATCTACGATAACCCTCAATGCGAATATCACTATTGACAGCGGCATCAGAGGGGTTAAACACCTGCGATTTGTGCTAGCACGGATTGTGGGCATTGCAGCAGTGTTTCAGCTCTTTTAGAGCTGACACCTGCACTTGATCGCGGCGGTTTGCAGGAACGCATGTCGTGAAAGGGGTTAAGGTCTGAAACCTTGGTCAAAGTTACCTGAGCACACAAATCTCCAAGGGTGACCAAAACTTTTCCATCGGCCCATTTACCTTTGTAATTTTTAAAATGTAAAAATTGACAATACGTATATTTTTTAGCCTAAAATACAAAGGAAATACGTCATCTTTAACTTTAGGCCTTTTAGAGATCATTTCATGTTCAACTTGCTTAACTGTTCACAATAACAGTAATTTTGACCAGGGGTGCCCAAACTTTTACATGCCACTGTACCAGCTTGTCCAGTTTTTTATTACATTAGTGTTGACAGCTGTGTGAGGTCCTCTCTATTGCAGCATGATGTTTTTTTATGCTTTTTTGGGTATATATAATTTTGATTGCTTATTTCATTTTTTTCTGTGGAATTGCTGTGACCAAAAAAAATGCAATTTTTTGTGTAAAAATCGAAAAAGGTGTGTCATGGCTTAAGATGATGAAACATACTGGTCCTGTATACATTTAGACTGGGGATACACATCAACTTTGGCCACAACACAGATCGCACAGCCAAATGTCACCAAATCGCTGCTCGGCCTAAGGCTGGTGAACCGCGATAAGACCGATGTCACACTTGCAACTGCAATGCGAGAGACTCGTGCTAGTCTCTCGCCTCAATACCCGGAACTGCCACCGGCACTTGGAACCGGAGTGTGCGGCTGCATGTATTTCTATGCATCTCAACGTTCCGGTCCGAACCGCCAGTGGCAGTGCCGGGTGTTGAGGCGAGAGACTAGCGCGAGTTTCTATCATTTCCAGTCTTACATTTTAACCCACAAGGTATCGTGACAAGCAAGTCACGGAAAATTGTAACCAGCTGGCCCAATGCCTTGCAGGTCGACCCCATTCAATTGCACTAAGCTGTGATATAGCAACGGCAAAAGGAGAACTGCGGCTTTGCGAATTGTATCGCGGCTAAAATCGGCAAGTATCCTTAGCCTATATAGGGTTTATAAACTTTGAAAAAGGTTTTTAAAGATCTTATCCAGAAAAGCTGTCATTTTTCAAAGATTTAAGAACGCCACATCAAATGGCCAAACAACCTCATAGTATTTTTGCAGAATGCTGTGTACTGGATCAAGGTGTCGGTGCCAGTTAGTAATGCACCACGCAGCGCATCTACAGGCAAGGAGGCAGGTCTTGTAGGACAGCGATCATTTTCTCAGACTCTTTAGTTAGATCCATGAGGCCTTTGTGGTTTATTGTGAAATATATTCACCCAGTTTCAGCTAAGAAAGTAGGCTGCCGTCACACTAGCAGTATTTGGTCAGTATTTTACCTCAGTATTTGTAAGCCAAAACCAGGAGTGGGTGATAAATACAGAAGTGGTGCATATGTTTCTATAATACAATTTCTCTATTTGTCCCACTCCTGGTTTTGGCTTACAGATACTGAGGTAAAATACTGACCAAATACTGATAGTGTGACGGCAGCCTTAGAATGAGCGGTACGTAAAATAAATGCTTCACAACGTGGAACATTCTTAAGCTGATCATTCTCTAAAAGAGTGTTTTTGGATAAATTAAATTTACTGCTAATGAAATCCACAGGCCTACACAATTTATGGGTTTTGTTGCCATCGAAACCACCACAAAATATGAATTCATGATTCACGTGGGTCCTGGAGCAGTTTAAAGAGAATGCTGTAGACCTTGTTCTGTGGATCAGATGATGCCGCAGTCCTGTGCAGGAATTTTACAACTTACATTAACAGTTCCTTACTAAACCTTCCATTGTCTATTGGGAAATATAAATAATAGTATAAGGCACTAGAACCTTTAAAGAAAAAAGAGCTTACTAATAACCACCATTATAATGGCATGTTTATTAGGCCTAATGCATACAGCAGGGCTGTGCGGAGGAAGCTGTATGGCGGCACATAAGAGTCCCATGTGGCACTCTGTACTACTGATTAGGTAGGGGAGAGGGTCGCAGTGCCATATGCTGTGTGGTGCGGCATGAGCTAAATAGGACACTTTGGGACAAAGTACTATTCACAGTGTTATGGCAATTTTCCAAAACCTGGTCCACATACAGTACAAAAAGTTTTAGGCAGGTGTGTAAAAATGCTTCAAAGTAAAAATTATTTCAAGGGAATCGGTCAATGTTTTGTTTATATGTAATCTGAGAGCAGCATGATGCATGGGCAGATACCAGGGATGTGTCATTTACTAGGCTGTGGGTTGCGGTTTCACTAAAATCAGTGTTTTATAAGCAGGAGGTTATCACTACAGAACTATTTATCTCATGCCTCCTGGTCAGCTGTTCGGTGTGACTCCGCCCCATCACTGATTGGCAGCTTTCTGCCTATGCACAGTGTACACAGAAAGCTGATAATCAGCCGTGTAGGCAGGGTTATTCAGGGCTCCGCATTCAGCAGAGAAAATAGTGAATGTATAAAAATGACAGCAAGCAGCCAAGTACGTGACTCATCACTGGATCAGGGTCTCAGCCCCTGCATCATGCTGCTCTATAATCGTACATGGTGACAGATTCCCTTTCAAGCTGTAGCCATTTTTTCCTGCACATGGCGAAATCCACATTGAAGTTAGAGCTAAATTTGAAAAGTGGAAAATATGGGTGACGCGTGAATATCACCTTAGGATTAATGCACACTACGGATTTCAAAACCACACCATTTTATTTCTGAAAATTCATGTGGTTTGGCAGCTTTGCTTTTCTGATCCAAATTACATACGCATAGGATCCATTTATGATCATATATGTGTAAAATATGCTCTTCTGCATTGTCCCAAATAAGTGATTTATTTTAAAATCAGATCTAATTAATAGATTGAAAGAAATGTTTGTGTGATTAGCTTAATGTTCCCATGTTTCTTTCTTCATTAACTCCTATTGTCAACAGCACAAACAATTCTGCAGGCTGGGACTTTTTTTTATTTTTTTATTGAATTCAGACTTTGCTTTTATCCAAATTTTTAAATAAATTACTTGAATAATTGACCAAAAAATTGGTCACTTGGCCATTGACAAGAATCGGGGTCAGTGTGAAGCCGGACATGCGGATGTTACTTATACAGAACAAAAATGAAGGAAAAAAAAAATAGCTGTGTGAATAAGTCATAAAACTGGTAATGGAGCATTCCACAAGTCGTAAGCAATTTGACCAAAAAGACCCCTTTGTATAAGGTTGTAACCAAAAGGTACAGTGCGGCCCTCTGTGAATGTCATCTTTACATATTGCTCAGCCAAGTAGTGCAGAAATTTGCAGTAAAAATGCACTAGCACATATACACTATCAAGAGCAAGAAACACATCCATTACTAATAATTCCTCACAACTGCTAAGGGTCATTTGTAGTCTAACAAAGTATATGATAAGGATTATTTGTCTGCTTCCTACTGCAGGACCTCGCTATGAAGAAAAGGAGAACTCCACCTGTCATTGCATCTTATATATTTCTATCTGCGTTGTTCGGCAGATAACTTTAGGCTTGTGTCTTCAATATAATTGGAAATTACTACTTCTGCTGTACCGATACTAGGGCATACAACACTATACATTGTCCCAAGTTCGGTGAAATGCATGTTTGGCCGACTGCTATTCTTCCCAGCGCCTACAGTTCCACACTGGGTTTGGCGGAATAGGGGAATATGATGCTGCTGAATACCTTTGGTGGCAGCTTATTTGCAGTCCGAACGGGCGTGTTGTAATCAAACATCTAAAATGTCTTTTCTTCAACATTAGACATTGGGGAAGAGTAAAGATGTCCCCTGTTGTGAATTCTGTTGTCGAACTCCCTCCTGTGGTCGTGAATGGTACTTCGGCGAGTTCTGTCTATGGGCTCCCTCTGGTGGCTTTGAGTGAAGCTGCTGCTTCTGAGGTTCCTTACACAGGTGACGTGGTTTATCCTTTGGTTGGCTGCTCTATTTAACTCCTCTCAGATCGTTACTCCATGCCAGCTGTCAATGTTTTTGCATTCGTTCAGTTCGCTCCTGGATCTCTCTGGTGACCTGCCTTCTCCTACAGAAGCTAAGTTCCTTATAGTCTTATTTTGTTCTCTGTTTTCTTGTCCAGCTGGTTTTCATGATTTTGTCTTGCTAGCTGGAAGCTCTGGGATGCAGAGTGGCCCTCCGCACCGTGAGTCGGTGCGGAGGTCTTTTTTGCACACTCTGCGTGTTTTTTTGTAGGTTTTTGTGCTGATCGCAAAGTTACCTTTCCTATCCTCTGTCTATTTAGTAAGTCTGGCCTCCCTTTGCTGAAACCTGTTTCATTTCTGCGTTTGTGACTTTCATCTTACTCACAGTCAATATATGTGGGGGGCTTCCTTTACCTTTGGGGAATTCTCTGAGGCAAGGTAGGCTTTATTTTCTCTCTCTAGGGCTAGATAGTTCTTAGGCTGTGACGAGGCGCCTAGGTCTGGTCAGGAGCGCTCCACGGCTATTTCTAGTGTGTGTGATAGGATTAGGGCTTGCGGTCAGCAGAGCTCCCACATCCCAGAGCTCGTCCTGTATGAGGTTTAATTATCAGGTCATTCCGGGTGCTCCTAACCACCAGGTCATAACAGTCCCCATACTCAGATGATCAGCCAGACCTGCCAAAGCAGTGGGAACAACAGATGCTCATCCAATGTGTATGGGAACCTAAAGATGTCCCCATACTCAGATGATCAGCCAGACCCGCCAAAGCAGTGGGAACAACAGATGCTCATCCAATGTGTATGGGAACCTAAAGGCCAAAATCATGTGTATGGAGACTGCACAAGAGATTGCCGTTCTGTATTGCTGAGCCATAAGCACACTGGGTGCTGCATCAGTACGGCACCCGAGAACAGGGGTATTTTCTCAGAGGAGGACCTCTCTAGGTGCAATATTGCTTCAGAGCAGTAAGAATCTTGCGTGCATAAGCCTTTGGAGTGGTCAATGTGGATAGAAATCTGTCCATTCAAAACGGATTTAGCCATACTAAAGAATACATTGGGAAGGGGTCCTGCAATAGAAACATAGCAATTAGGGAAGAATTTCCCATATGTGACCATGCAGAAATTGTATTGCTCACGTGAAAAATGTGTTTATGAAAAAAACTTTGGGAATATAATTCCTGATCAGATGTACAAAGTGATCTTTAACAAGAGTCAGAGCACTCAGCCAAATAGAAGAAAGGAAACTTGTGGCTAAATCTACCCTAAACTGAATCAAACAAATGAGAATTTTTGTTGACAGATCTCTCCGAATGCAATGGATTAGTGAAATGACAAACCAACCCAATTTAAAACATCCACAGGATGGTCAAATACTATATCCAGATACTCCAATGGCTGTCTGATAAATAGGATAACACATCCAGTGCACACAGCTACCCTACATAATACCCGTGAGGACACCGCAATGGGTCAATGGGACAAGTGCAAGTAACCAACTACATCAATTTTAAAATCCCATCCTGGGTAAGTCAAGAACATTTGCAGTTTTGTCATATATCCACTAAACCGATCACCTTATTCAGCGTCATTGCTGCATTCCATAAATAGCAATATAACACCCTGATCCCCCCCCCCCAAAAGCCTTTTGAATTTCTCCAGCGCTGTATGTTAATCCTGGCTGATCTAAAGGCCCCTTCACATTAAGCGACGCTGCAGCGATACCGACAACGATCCGGATCGCTGCAGCGTCGCTGTTTGGTCGCTGGAGAGCTGTCACACAGACAGCTCTCCAGCGACCAACGATGCCGGTAACCAGGGTAAACATCGGGTAACTAAGCGCAGGGCCGCGCTTAGTAACCCGATGTTTACCCTGGATACCATGCTAAAAGTAAAAAAAAACAAACACTAGATACTTACCTACAGCCGTCTGTCCTCCAGCGCTGCGCTCTGCTTCTCTGCTCTCCTTCTGTACTGTCTGTGAGCCGGAAAGCAGAGCGGTGACGTCACCGCTCTGCTTTCCGGCTCACAGACAGTACAGGAGGAGTGCAGAGCACAGCGCTGGAGGACAGACAGCGGTAGGTAAGTATCTAGTGTTTTTTTTTTTTTACTTTTAGCATGGTAATCAGGGTAAACATCGGGTTACTAAGCGCGGCCCTGCGCTTAGTTACCCGATGTTTACCCTGGTTACCAGTGAAGACATCGCTGGATCGGTGTCACACACGCCGATCCAGCGATGTCTCCAGGGAGTCCAGCGACGAAATAAAGTTCTGGACTTTGTTCAGCGACCAACGATCTCCCAGCAGGGGCCTGATCGTTGGTCGCTGTCACACAGAACGATTTCATTAACGATATCGTTGCTACGTCACAAATAGCAACGATATCGTTAACAATATCGTTATGTGTGAAGGTACCTTAAGTCCTTTCTGTGCTCTCTGTCCCTCCTCCCGGCTGCTGGCCACCATCCTCCTGCTGTGATTGACATCTCCTGAGTCATCCATGCTGTCTGATGAAGTCTTGCACCTGCGCAGAGACAATCGGGACTAGTGCCTGTGCACTATGCTTTGCCCCACTGCAGGCAGAGGCGAAAAACGTCAGTGACAGGATTAACAATACAGCGCGGGAGAACTTCTAAAGGTTTTTGGGGGGTATACAGTGGGAGGCAGGGGGTTATATAACCATTTGTGGATACAGCACAGGCGCTGAATAAGGTGGTGTTTTAGTTGATATGACAAAACTAGTGACAGGTCCCTTTAAATATTTTGGGAGATTCTTGGCAGGCAAATATTTTCCTAGAGTATTACTGCTTTTGTGGCACATCATAGTTTTATCTGAACTACAGCCTTAAATGTCTGATGAATAGCAAATGTTGATTAAAGGGATTGTCCTGCCATAGCATACTGATTATCTATCCTCCTCAGGTAAGGTCTTCAATATCAGATCTGTGGTGGTCTGACATCTGGGACCCCCACTGATCAGCCGTAATTAGCTCCAGAGGCTGATCTAAAAATTGAAGGCAGAGATCAGTAATGCGCTATTCACCACCGGAGCAAATAACAGCTAATTGTGTGGGTTTCACATGTCAGATACCCCATGATCTTATTGATGACATACCCTCAAGATCTTCCAGGAATATATGAGATGCATGCATATGTCCCTGTAAGGAGCAGTCATTAACGGAATTGTCCAGGACATTTTTTTTTTTTTACTATGGGTCTAAAAACTAGCAAGTAGGTAGTTGCAACTATCCGGTGGCAGACCCGAGTGGTCACCAAAATTTCATGCTGGTGATTCTGCTGCTCCACATCAACAGAGCAGCTCTTCTTCTTCCAGGCTGCTCTGTTCACATCATGCTGACTGTCAATCAGTATGATGTGGGTAGTCATGCCCTGTCAACAGAGCAGAGTGGAAGAGTAGATGATGCTCTGTTGATGTGACGTCAACCGCTGAATCACTAACAGGAACAGTCAGTGATCGCTCTGTCCTGGCAGAGATAGGCGTCAGGCACAACAGGTAGGTACAGTGGCTTGCAAAACTTTTCACCCCCTTGGCTTTTTACCTATTTTGCTACATTTCAATCTGTTTTTAAATATTTTTGTAATCCAATTTGTGTATGATGCATCAGCACTAAATAATCTCAGTTGAAATGAAGTGAGAAAAATATTAGGCATAAATTAAATTTATGGGATCAAATAATTAAAAATTGGTATGTGAATATGTATTCACCCCTTTTGCTGTGAAGCTCCTAAAATGCTCTGGTGCAAGCAATTACCTTCATAAGTCACATGCGTAGTGAAAGGAAGACCACGTGGGTGCAATCTAAGTGTCACATGGTCTGTCAATATATACACACCTTTTCTAAAAGGCCAGAGGCTGCCACACCATCAATCAAGAGGCACCACTAACCACACACCACCATGAAGACAAAGGAGATCTCCAAACAAATCAGGGAGTTTTTATTTATTTATTCTTATAATCCAACCATGACTTGTACTTCTCAACCACTTTGTCCCCATCTCTGATGATCCCCTGAAGCACCATCAAATCCATTATCATCAAATGGAAAGAACATGGTACCACAACAAGCCTGCCAAGAGAGCCGCTCACCAAAACTCTGAGCCCGGGCAAGGAGGGCATTAATCAGAGAAGAGCCCAATCGTAAACCTGTAGGAGCTGAAGAGTTCCCAATCAGAGACTGGATTATCTGTCCATCCAACCACAATAAGCTGTACACTCCATAGAAGGTGACCTTTATGGGAGTGCACCGAAAAAAAACTTTACTTACAACCATAAAATGTAAGGCTCATTTTGAGTTTGCCAAAAGACATGTGGGAGACTCCCCAAATGTATGGAAGAAGGTGCTGTGGTCAGATGAGACCAAAATTTAATTTTATCCACCAAGGTAAACGCTACGTCTGACACCAAATCAATACAGCTTATCACCCTACAAACACCATCCCCACAGAGAAATATGGTGGTGGCAGCATCATGCTGTGGGGATGTTTTTCGGAAGCAGGGAAATAGAAAATGGTCATAATGAATGAAAGCAAGCAGAGATCGTGAAAAATGTTAGGAATTGAAAAAAAAAAAAAAAAAACTAGATAATTGTATGCCGTTACACAATACACAGACTAGGATTTTAATAAATATGGAAGAACCCACCGGTATCAATGGTTTCAGACAACAGTCAAAGGGTGTAATCAGACGTCTGTATAAATCGGACTGCAATGCTTGAACAGGTCGGCGGCGGTCCCAAACAGAGCGCGACAGCTTCATATATTTCCATGCAGCTGTCACGCTCTGGTCGGGAGAACCGCCGGACAGTCCCAGCATTGCAATCCAATCAAGGTCTGATTTATAAGGCCGTCTGACTGCGCCCTAGTTTGTATTTGTTGGGGTCTCTCAACTCTCCCCTGACAGATGATTGACGGTGGAGATAAAGATCAGTCATGATCAATTTTTGGACTGCCAACCCTTTTATCTCCAACAGATCAGCTGCCACAAGAGATGTCTGGGAATGGTGCTATCAGAACTCAGGACTACTTGGCAGAACGAGCACTCCAGAGCATGGGAGTGACGACATCATTGAACCAGGGTTTGGCTGACAACTATCTAAAGTGCATGAGGGGGGATTTAGACTTGCAGGTTATGCGACAGGTTTGTTAATGGCATAAAATGGTGCTATACGATACTCCACCACTACCTGAGCACTCTTTAAATAACAATTTCTCATGCATTTTCACTGTACTGAGTCTCATTTATTAAGTCTGTGCTGGAAGATCTGTAAAAGCCAAAGTGCATTTTATTTGTATTTAAGTTCATATACACATTGCACCATACATAAATAATGACATTGTAAAAATGACTCCGTATTTACAAGTATAATATATATTTCCATATAATATATAAACATTTTATATTAAATCTAGGGCATGGTATTTGGGAGAGTCCTTTAGTCAGGTGTGTGTGTAGTAGTGTGGATCCCTCAGTCAAAAGGGAATTAACCATTTCAATGCCAGGGGCCTGAAATACATCGCAGATCTGAGAAAATAATAATTAAAAAAAAAAAGGCAAGTAAGGCAGTCCAGGCCCTGATGGCAAGGAGAGGTTGATTGGTATGGCACCAGAAAGGTTAATGTGACATTATGCAGCTCCAGGTTTGTGAGCATAGGTGTCATTTTATAATCATGTGCATAGTTTTGCAGCACCAAGGTGTTCACAGCCATGGACTTCTAACATGCAGGATGAAATGGCGGCTACAGCCAACGGCATGAGGAAACAAGGCTAGCAAAAGGTTAAATCCCAAAGAAGGAAATAGTTCCTCAGTTCCCTATAGAAATCAGTGTATTGATGTTGAATACCCATCTTCTGGCAGTGAGGCATGCTATGCATTGTTATTAACGTGGGTGTTGATGTGTAAAGGTAATGCATGCCTCCCTGATGGAAAATGGGTTTATCAGGAACCTAACTCACTAATCTGTCGGCTGGAAGTGGTATGTATCCTTCTTCGTTAATACACCAATTGAATGAAGAAAAAAACAAAATTGCAAAAAAAAAAAAAATATATATAAAATGGTGTGGGCTGGTTGCTACCGTCCTAACAACACCTCCAACCAGCATGGGCAGGAAGTGATCATCTGGCGAGAGTAGCACGGTCCCCAGCCCTTAGCAAAACTGATGCGTATACTGTTGGGGTCATACGGTCCATCTGCATATTCCGGGGGAGCAGGAAGATGCTGTAGAATACACGACTTCTTATAGTCAAATACTTTGAGGGAGTAGCCAGGCATCACCTTGCGTACAATAAGAGTACGGCACGTGGGCGAATCAAGCGTCGGGGAGTTTACAAAAATGGGGTGGTCGCTGCGGTTATAGGCCCACACCCCATCCGGCTCCTTGCTCAGCACGATACCCAGTCCAATCTTCCCTCGTGTCCTGGAAGCGGCCTCACTCCGATTCTCCAGGTTCAACTGTCCCAGACAGAAGCCACTCCCTTGAGGTAGATCATAGAAGATGCTGACTGATGGCTGACACACAGCATAAAGACGGCCCACGCGTGTCCTGTGCTCCCAGTACGCTACGCTGCACCAATGACCCTGCTTGCTGGAGTCCAGAGACAGACTGGTGTCTACTGTGGAAGGAAACAAAATGCTAGAGTTAGTAGAAGTTAAGTCAATTGACCATAAAATCTTGACAAACACGGACTTTAAATCAGAGCAAATTAAAGAAATAAATCTTCAGAGCTAGCCTGTTATTATAGCCCAGGACTACAATGACAACTCTGCTGGTTGTCACAGGCAAGCTTGTGACCAGACGCATCCCTAAGTTTGGCCAGAAAAAGCTCTGAAAGAGGCTTTTTTTTCTTCATTGGTTTTCTGGCATCCTTCAAAAATGATGGAAAAATTACACAAAAACACCAAAATGTGAATAGAGCCTTAAAAGGATTTGTCCTCGCAATTAATACTGATGACCTATCTCTAGAATAGGTAATCAACATCAGATCAATGGGGGTCCGACACCTGGCAATTTCACTCATCTGCTGTTCCTACATTTGGAGGTAGCTGGATGCACACATGTAAGGAGAGTGAGAGCACAGCTCTGAACACTGTAGTGGTCGCTGCTAAGGGCGGCAGATCAGATCCTACTCTTACAAATGTTCACATCTGGCTGCTTCCGGAGCCAATAGCAGCTGATCAGCGGCAGGGTTTGGACCCCCCACTGATCTGTTCTTCATTTTTAGGATAGAATTATATACCATTACAACCCTTTTAGCAAACACCTATTATGCAGTGAAATATTGGTTTTTACTACGCAGCTTACTATACGGTGTCTAGTATAACGAATACACCTTTTTCCTGCTCTGCAGGTTACTAAATTAAAATAGTTTCAGACTATGGTAAAGACTCAGTCTCCAAATCAGTACACAAATAGTAATTGCTCTAAGATGGGCCACTTCTGCTTAAAAAATAAAATAAAATAAAAAAAAGTGCATACACTAAGAACCATCATATTAACGGTCATTAATATGCTTGCCTACATAGCGCTTACAGACATCACTGTCCCCATTGGAGCTCATAATCTAAGTTCCCTAGCAGGATGATTTTGGAGTGTGGGAGAAAACTGGAGAACCCTGAGGAAGCCCACAGAACCAAGCAGAACATACAAACTCCTTAGAGCGCAGGACCCCGGCGCTGTAAGGAAACAGTGCTAGCCACTGAGCCACCATGCAGCCATTTTAAAAACGGAATACATTTGTTAACCATTGTTACACTGTAATAAAGTCTGGAACTAATTAGACATGAGCCGTATATGACATTTTATCTGTGCATTTTTTAAAGCCATTAATATCCTTGCATTTCTATATATTAAAATTGCGCAGTTCCCCTTAAAGAATATGCAATCCCCTTGTGCAGAAGCAGAAAGCTGGTTTTCAATTAACTGAAGTGATAAACTGAATGAGGGAGGGAAGAGGAAAGAGATAAGACATTTGCAAAATGTTCAGGAGAAGGATACCAGAGCCTGATTAGGGTTACTCCAACATGCCAGACCTCATCCCCTGCCCTGGGCCCCTCACACAGGAAGCTGCCTCATCCTGCGGCCACTGAGAGGAAAGTAGGGCAAGGGGACGGGATCAACGCAAAGCCTGTAAGAGACATACATTTAGATGGAGGGGAGAGGTCACCCGAAAATAAACAGGGTTTGGATCTGAAGTGGCGTTCCACCGAGAACAATGAAGTAACCACTTACAGCTTAGAACATTCTCAGGACCATCGGGCATTACACTATAAAAGCGAAGGAAATGAAACTGGTTCTCTAGTTCAGCACCCCAGGACAATCTCTGATCTCCTGCCAAGTGCCTTCGGACCCACTTGCATTTTGGACAGCCCTTGGGGACCACCCTCCTCAGGAGAGGACCATATGATTTTACTTTTAGGCCTGGCTGTTCCTGCCTAAATGGAAAGTCTGTGACAGCAGCTTGGAAAGGACATCAAAGACCTCTGTGGTCTGAAGGGAGACGGCGGCTCCTGTAGAGTGCGCACATCCTAAATCTTCTCAGTCTTCCTGGCAAAAATCAGAGAGGGGGCAGGGCATAACCTTTCCTGCCAGGGACTTATGTAATGACATAATAGCCAGAGGCATTTCACAGAGCGAGGTGCATCTTAGCTACAGCACCTAGCAAGACAGTCAGCGACCAAAGTCTTATATTCAGTTTAAGGGGCATTTACACTGCAAGGTAATCCTGAGAGATTGTTGCTAAAAACGCTTTTTTCACCAATATCTTGTGGTGTAAACAGGCTGACGATCACCGGATGAACATTCAAAACTCTCCTCCATCGTGAAATGATCTTTTATGCAGCGTAAAAGCCCATAGATCTCAGCGGAGAACTACTGCAGCCTACGCCGCCTTTTCGATCTATTATAGGACCGCTTCCCCTGCATCGCTTACTTTGGTCTGCTTGTGTAAACAGGCATTCACACGATGGGTAAAAGTTCAAGGGTCATATAGTACCACCATTCATCAGTGTCAACGGACCCATAACATTATCCAGTCACTGTGTGGACTGCAATGCCCAGCAGGTCTCCTAACTCTAAACCTGTGGCTGTTCCTGGCATAATAGCACGGATAATACAATCATGTCTATTTTTTTTTTATGTCTGTGAATTTTTGGATTAGTGTTCCTTTATGGTGGGTCTACAAGGAACACATTTTCTGCAGAAAACATCCACAGCAGACCAAAAGAAAAAAAAAAACAAAACAAATTTTGCAGATTTAGTCCAGGAGGATTGGGGGGGCAGCACCTGTATGACAGTAATCTCCTGCAAAATCCGCTACAACAAGGACCCAATTCATTATTTTCGCAATCACTTTTTTTTCGTCTCGATTATGTGCCAAACTCCACAAAATAGAAAGTGCTCTGCTTTATTTTTGTTTACACTTCTAAAAAAGTAATATTTTCTGCTAAAATGTCGCAAAGTTAAAAAGACAAATACAACAAACAAGTGTAAAGAATCACTTCTGAAGGATGAGGAGTGGGACTGACTGAAGTATATTTGCATCTTCGCAGCTTATGAATTACCTGCAGACATTTGTAAAAACAAAACCACCACCTCGGTTGGCAAACAAAAAAAAAGAAAGGAAAGAAAGCAAACAAATCTGTATTAAATTTTTTTTATAAATGGCACAAATTAAAAAATAGCCAGAAAGATGTAATTTCAAAACTGTGACATCAAAATCTTCCTTATTTTGATATAATCCTAATGTTTTAACTCCGTAAAAGAAATACCATCTCTACAAGTCACAGTCACTCCGTCTCCAGCTTTCCATCAACATCCATGACATCACTGATCTTCTCATACCAAGCTGTATGCTCAGTTAAAAGAAACAGCTGCTCTCCGCAATGATGGCTGCTGGCCCCGTCAACAGCACCAAGATGTTGCCAGACTCAGAAGGTGCGGTAAAATAGGCACAAGAAATATTGGCACAATGCCCGAGTAAGGGACTTGACTAATGCTATATTCACATTTCCTGTAGGGGAAAAAAAAACCTGCTCTCTTGGCTGTAAAAGAAGCTGCTTACAAAAAACAGGCTTTGCTGAAATTCTGCCATGTCTTTCACGCGCAGTTTAGTGCCTGTTCTTAAGTTCTCTGCACCAAAAACCTGAAACCTGCATTTCTGCTGAGTTTTTACACTTAAAGGGACTGTCACCCCCTCCAGCCGTTAGAAACTAAAAGAGCCACCTTGTGGCGCCTGCGCTGTTTAGTACTGGCTGGTGCAGGCGCAGTGAGCTCTGGCCGTCTGACCTCAGATGCAGTCTTGCAGACTGCGCCTGTGCGGCCACCCAGCTTGTGAATCCCAGCCTCGCACAGTACATAATGCATAACACACTGCGGGGCTGGGATTCACAAGCTGGGCGGCCTGCCCCAGCCAGTACTAAACCGCGCAGGCGCCGGATTTGATTTGAAAACAGCGCGGAGGGGGCGGCGTCCGGTGCCGAAGAAGCCTTGAGTGACGGCAGTGTGGCGTGTACAGCAGGAAGGTTAAGACCTGCCTCCACGACTAAAGACAGGTATTTTTGCGAAATTATAAAACGCTTTATTTCTGCTTTGACTGCACCAATAACTAAAAGAGCCACCTTGTCAGAATGCAGCATTACTGCTGCACAAGGTGGCTCTTTTAGTTTCTAATGGCTGGAGGGGGTGACAGAGGCCCTTTAATGCTTTCTATGGGTGAAAAAAAACTCTGCAAAAATGCTGAAAGAAGTGATATACTGCAGTTTAAAACAAATGCAGCAGTTTTCCTATTCTGTCAGCAGAACAAGAAAAAAAAGTGCGTACCTGAGGTATCTGAAATGTCAGCTTTTGCTGGTACTGTAAAACGCAGCTTTTAATGTGCATAAAAAAAAATGCAGCAAAAAAAAAAAACAAAAAAAACACAACATGTGAACATAGCCTAATGCTTACACAGAAACCCAGCCATCAAGTTACAGATGTTTTCTCCCAATAGACTACTAAAACATGTTTCACAGGCCCATCCATTATAAATACATATCAGGAAAAAACGATTATTTCAAAACACTCCTTTTCGGTGATTGCTTTGTATCTCCATTCATACTGCACCCACACACACAAATGATACACCAATTGAAAGGTAAACTTGCCCCCTTCAGCAAGAAAATAGCCAAACAAACCACACATCCACGATGTTATCACAAAATACATTTTAAACATTAAGTTTCATAAAACTGCAGTATGGAAAAAGTGACCTGCAGGTGGCACCACGCTACCCCAAAAGCATACTAATACAAAGCTTAAACAAATCCTAACATTTGCCTTGGGGGCTTTTCAGCTCGCCGAACTCCTTGCCCAGCCGATTTCAGGCAGGTACATATAAAATATTTGCTACATATGTGGAAGTAGAATAAAACTAAAACTTTACCCGTTTACAACTTCAGGTTTAAAACTGAAGATATAAATGAATGCAGCCTAAAAGAGACCAGACAGGTTCCGAACCATCAGATTTTCCGTATTATTGGACAGTCATTGAAAAGTCTATCTTCCTTCTAAGGTTGCAGCTTATTGGTGACCTGGAGTCACCTCTGGTTACAAGTAAAAGAAACTGCAGCGTTGACATAACTCAGAAGGTACATTGAATCCCGATGGGAGAGATTGGTGGAATCAACCCTGCAAAAATTGAAAAGAAAAAAATCCAACCGTAGGGAGAATTAAAAAAAAAAAAAAAGTAAAATAATCTGCAGATACTGCCTTTTATTTTTTAAAGGGATATTCCCAATTATTATACAATGGTGTAAATACGCTCAGTTATGGGGACAATTCTCCATCATTTTTACTGTCAAAGTGGCACTGCTGTACAGGGAGCTGCTCCGTTCACATACATAGGGCTGTGTTGCATTTCCCTACACTCCAGATAGATGGCACTGCTGCTGTGGAGGGGAAAAAAAATGCTGCTCCCCCCCCCCCGTTCTTTTGCAAGGTCCTGACAATCAAACTCCTTCTGATCAATAAGTAAAATGCCATTATGTTGGGGGATCTCCTTTAGGCTGGAGTCACACACGTCGTCTAAAAAAATAAAAATTAACCCCTTAAGCCCCGAGGGTGGTTTGCACGTTAATGACCGGCCAATTTTTACATTTGACTTTTCAATGCAAAATTGACTGGAATCGAGATGGGACACCATGTTGCGTTTGGAGAGCCCCTGATGTGCCTAAACATTGAAACCCCCCACAAGTGACACCATTTTGGAAAGTAGACCCCCTAAGGAACTTATCTAGAGGTGTGTTGAGCACTTTGACCCACCAAGTGCTTCACAGAAGTTTATAATGCAGAACCGTAAAAATAAAAAATCATATTTTTTCACAAAAATTATCTTTTCGCCCCCAATTTTTTTTTTCCCCAAGGGTAAGAGAAGAAATTGGACCCCAAAAGTTGTTGTACAATTTGTCCTGAGTACGCTGATACCCCATATGTGGGGGTAAACCACTGTTTGAGCGCATAGGAGAGCTCAGAAGGGAAGGAGCGCCGTTTGACTTTTCAATGCAAAATTGACAGGAATTGAGATGGGACGCTATGTTGCTTTTGGAGAGCCACTGATGTGCCTAAACATTGAAACCCCCCACAAGTGACACCATTTTGGAAAGTAGACCCCTTAAGGAATTTATCTAGATGTGTTTTGAGCGCTTTGACCCACCAAGGGCTTCACAGAAGTTTATAATGCAGAGCCGTAAAGATGAAACAAAAATTGTTTTCCCACAAAAATTATTTTTTAGCCCCCAGTTTTGTATTTTCCCGAGGGTAAGAAGAGAAATTCGACCCCAAAAGTTGTTGTCCAATTTGTCCTGAGTGCGCTGATACCCCATATGTGGGGGGGAACCACTGTTTGGCCGCATGGGAGGGCTCGGAAGGGAAGGAGCGCCATTTGGAATGCAGACTTAGATGGAATGGTCTGCAGCTGTCACATTGCGTTTGCAGAGCCCCTAATGTACCTAAACAGTAGAAACCCCCCACAAGTGACCTCATATTGGAAACTAGACCCCCCAGGGAACTCATCTAGATGTGTTGTGAGAACTTTGAACCCCCAAGTGTTTCACTACAGTTTATAACGCAGAGCCTTGAAAATAAAAAATCTTTTTTTTCCCACAAAAAATATTTTTTAGCCCCCAGTTTTGTATTTTCCCAAGTGTAACAGGAGAAATTAGACCCCAAAGGTTGTTGTCCTATTTGTCCTGAGTACGCTGATACCCCATATGTTGGGGTAAACCCCTGTTTGGGCACACGGGAGAGCTCAGAAGGGAAGGAGCACTGCTTTACTTTTTCAACGCAGAATTGGCTGGAATTGAGATCGGACGCCATGTCACGTTTGGAGAGCCCCTGATGTGCCTAAACAGTGGAAACCCCTCAATTATAACTGAAACCCTAATCCAAACACACCCCTAACCCTAATCCCAACAGTAACCCTAACCACACTTCTAACCCTGACACACCCCTAACCCTAATCCCAACCCTATTCCCAACTGTAAATGTAATCTAAACCCTAACTGTAACTTTAGCCCCAACCCTAACTGTGGCCCTAACCCTAACGGGAAAATGGAAATAAATAAAAAATTTTAATTTTTCCCTATCTAGGGGGGTGATGAAGGGGGGTTTGATTTACTTTTATAGCGGGTTTTTTAGCGGATTTTTATGATTGGCAGCCGTCACACACTGAAAGACGCTTTTTATTGCAAAAAATATTTTTTGCGTTACCACATTTTGAGAGCTATAATTTTTCCATATTTTGGTCCACAGAGTCATGTGAGGTCTTGTTTTTGCGGGACAAGATGACGCTTTCAGCGGTACCATGGTTATTTATATCTGTCTTTTTGATCGCGTGTTATTCCACTTCTTGTTCGGCGGTATGATAAAGCGTTTTTTGCCTCGTTTTTTTTTTTTCTTACGGTGTTTACTGAAGGGGTTAACTAGTGGGCCAGTTTTATAGGTTGGGTCGTTACGGATGCGGCGATACTAAATATGTGTACTTTTATTGTTTTTTTTATTATTTAGATAAAGAAATGTATTTATGGGGATAATATTTTTTTTTTTTCATTATTTAGGAATATTTTTTTTTTTTTTTTTTACACATTTGGAAACATTTTTTTTTACTTTTTTACTTTGTCCCAGGGGGGGGGGGACATCACAGATCGGTGATCTGCCAGTTTGCACAGCACTCTGACAGATCACCGATCTGTCTGAGAGCAGTGCAGCGTTACCAAGTGCCTGCTCTGAGCAGGCACTTGGTAAGCCACCTCCCTCCCTGCAGGACCCAACTGCCGCGGCCATCTTGGATCCGGGTCCAGCAAGGAGGAAGGAGGTAGGAGACCCTGCGGGAGGATCAGGGAAGCCCGCAGGGAGCCCCCTCCCTGCGCGATGCTTCCCTATACCGCCGGCACATCGATCATGTTTGATCGCGGTGTGCCGGGGGTTAATGTGCCGGGGGCGGTCCGTGACCGCTCCTGGCACATAGTGCCGGATGTCAGCTGCGATAGGCAGCTGACACCCGGCCGCGATCCCCCCGTGAGCGCGGCCTATCGCCTATGACGTACTATCCCGTCGGTGGGAATTAAAGCCCACCCCACCTCGACGGGATAGTACGTCATATGGGATTAAGGGGTTAAATAAAAAACGGTCCATTGTACACGGACGACAATCGCAGAAATGTTCCCTGAACAGTGATCCGTATGTCATCCGTGTGCCATGCGAGGATGTGATTTCCTCACATGTAATCATCCGTGTGACATCCGTATGGCGAGATTTTCTCACCGGCTTGCAAAATGGACATATAATGGAGCCATGGGACCGGCTGGGTGCGACCAATCAGCAACAGGCACAGTCCGGCTGCGAATTGGCCCCTCCCTACTACCCTCCAGTCAGTGCCCACATAGCGTTTTAGCAGTCCATTAAACGGACTGCGTTACACCGCGCCATTAACCCTGTAAATGTGCCCATCTTTTTATTATTGATGCTGCCAATGCAGCATCAATAATAAAAACATAATATTAAAAAAAAAAAATTATATTCTCACCATCCGCCATCCGGGGCAGTCTTTCCCGCTCCTCGCGACGTTCCGGTCCCAAGAATGTATTGCGGCAACGACCCGTGATGACGTCATCACGGGTTATTGCCGCAAGGCATTACTGGGAACGGAGCGTCGCGAGGAGCATCGCTGAAGGCCTGGGCTGGATCTGGGGGCCGCCGGAAGGTGAGTATATAACCATTTTTTATTTTAATTCTTTTTTTTAACAGGGATATGGTGCCCATATACGAGGGCTGTGTTACATACTGCGTGAGCTGTGCTATACACTACGTGGGCTTTGCTATATACTACGTGGACTGTGCTATATATCTACTATATAATTGTCTAAGTGTCACTTCCGTCTGTCTGTCTGTCGCGGATATTCATTGGTCATGGCCTCGGTCTGTCATGGAAATCAAAGTCGCTGATTGGTCGTGGCAAAACGCCCACGACCAATCAGCGACGGGCACAGTCCGGCGGCAATATGGCCGCTCCATCCTCCCCGCAGTCAGTGCCCGCACCGTACTCAGGACTTCAACAGAGGGTGAGTATATGTTAACTTTTTATTTTAAGTCTGTATACTACATGGCTCTGTTCTGTATACTCCATCGCTGTGCAATATACGACGTGGACATGCATATTCCAGAACACCCGATGCGTTAGAATTGGGCCACCATCTAATATATTTTATATATATATACATACACACATATATATATATATATATATATATATATATATATATATATATATATATATATATATATATATATATATAATCAGTGCCACATACCTCTCTGTGTTCATCATCTCATTCAATACTTTTACATTTGACCAGCTTGATTTTCCTGAAATTGCCTGCGCCCCTGACAACCAATGTGCAAAAATTTCACACGGGCCAACTAATAAATACATGTCAGGTGAAAAAAAAACTAAGGATAAAGGTTTTCCAATATATTAGGGTAGGTGCACACCATCAGTAAATGCTGCGGGTTGGACTTGTGAAGCGTCCAGATGTTACAGCATAGTGGATGGGATTTCTGGAAATCCCATGTCCACTATGTGTCCACCAACGCCTGCGGATCACCCGCAGAGACAGACATGTGTTGCGTCTCTCCAGACCGCAGCATGTCAATTTCTCTTCCGGAGACACTCAGTCTCCACAGTATAAATCTCACCCAGAGAATGTGTTGGATGCGGTGATTCCACACGATTCTGTGATCACATGTGGCTTCACCTACGTTCCATAGACGTCAGCAAACAAGCGCTGCATCAAAAGCACTGCGACTTCCGGATCGTCTGCACATATCCTAAAGGGTCAGTAGCCCTTAGGGACATTTTCTTTTCTCACTTAAATCCATGTAAATCGAGAGCACAAATCATTTTTCTCAATTGGGTCTCTTTAAAAACTTTGCCCCATTTACGTGGACATGCATATTCTAGAATACCCGATGCGTTGGAATCGGGCCACCATCTAGTCTTCTATAAACTAGGAGTTGCAATATCAATTGCTAGCTTCACAATGAGTTCACTGAGCATCTGATACCAGTGAGCTCGTTCAGATAAATACAATTTCCTATCGATCGGTCCTTTTTTAGCTCTTTTCAGCTGATTTAGGATCATGGACCACATCAAAATTGAACATCCAGGGGGAAAAAAAAACTGCATTGGCCCATTACATCCATTGCACTGGTTAGATTTTTTTTTTTTCAACGTTGAGCAGCTTTAGGAATATTGCCATTATTTTTTTTTTGCTTACTTCTATAGAACAGCAGCTCATTACAGACATCATCACCATTTCCATTGGAGCACACAATCTAAATTTCCTATGGTTTATTAACATTCAAGTATAGAAACTTTTTTTTTTTTTTTTTTTTACCATTTCGAATTTGTTAATTAGAGGTTTTACCAGCCATACTTAGGCTGAGCTCCCATGTTTCGTTCATGTTGCAGCAGGGAGCACTTTTATGGGGGACTCTATAAAGCTGGCCATACATAGAGATACTTTGTTAGTTAGCGGAATAGTAGTGCACACATAGGAGTACTGTACACACAGGGACACGCCCTACAGGGGCACACTCGTACTTCCCTCCTTGCACGTTCAGGACCCTGCGGTCATACATAGGGGTACAGTAGAAGCCCTACAGGGGCACACTCTTATTCCCCTCCTTGCACGTTCAGGACCCTGCGGTCATACGTAGGGGTACAGTAGAAGCCGTACAGGGGCACACTCTTACTCCCCTCCTTGCACGTTCAGAATCCTGCGGTCACACAAAGGAGTACAGTAGAAGCCCTACAGGTGCACACTCGTACTCCCCTCCTTGCACGTTCAGGACCCTGCAGTCCAACGTAGGGGTACAGTAGAAGCCCTACAGACGCACACTCGTACTCCCCTCCTTGCACGTTCAGGACCCTGCAGTCCAACGTAGGGGTACAGTAGAAGCCCTACAGGCACGCACTCGTACTCCCCTCCTTACACGTTCAGGACCCTGCGGTCACACAAAGGGGTACAGTAGAAGCCCTACAGGCACGCACTCGTACTCCCCTCCTTACACGTTCAGGATCCTGCGGTCATACGTAGGGGTACAGTAGAAGCCCTACAGGCACGCACTCGTACTCCCCTCCTTACACGTTCAGGATCCTGCGGTCATACGTAGGGGTACAGTAGAAGCCCTACAGGCGCACACTCGTACTCCCCTCCTTGCACGTTCAGGACCCTGCGGTCATACGTAGGGGTACAGTAGAAGCCCTACAGGTGCACACTCGTACTCCCTTCCTTACACGTTCAGGATCCTGCGGTCACACATAGGGGTACAGTAGAAGCCCTACAGGCGCACACTCGTACTCCCTTCCTTGCACGTTCAGGACCCTGCGGTCACGTCTGTGCAGAGGTTTTGGTTTAAAGGCAGAATAAAAGCAGGATGTTTGTCTGAGGTTACCCTGCCCTCAAATAAACATCCCGCAGCAGCCTCATCCCAAGCACAGGCTGAGCAGTGTGAAATCGCTGGCTCCATTCTGCATTGCTTCCATATCCTGCCTGTGCTGAGCAGGGCACGTCTTCTACAGAGGCAAGGGCTGGAGAGATCTGGGGGGGAAGCAGAGGAATGTATAGGAGGGGAGGAGTACATCAATGGAGCAAGGGAGAAAGTAAAACAAGAGGAATTTAACTGGAGCCTGGACGAGGAATGTTGGGTGGGGGAGCGGAAGAAATGACTATTTGAAAGGTGGGTCAGAAAAGCAAAGTGTAGGCAAAAAAAAGTCTAAGCAGGGGGCAGAGGAACACAGGGCAACTGAGGGGCTAGGAAATACGAACACCTCTTAGTGAAGGAGTCTAGTGTTGCTCCCTTCATCTACTATGGAAAGTCCTCCCATTGATCTTCAGTGAGCGTCAGTAAGTTACACATTCTGACTATTCCATTCACATTCCTTCACAGGTTATAGAGCTGCCGTTCATAAATCAGACAGATGAATCCACTCAACCGAAATTCTCATAGTAAATCTAATGCCCAGTTTCAGTGGAGAAACCTTTGCACAGACACATTCATCTGAATTAGCCTTGCATATATTTTGCTTTAGTGCCATGTTCACATGTCCAGTAATCGCCCGTTAGAACGGATCCAGCAGCCAGCCGCTGACAAAGATGTGCAGACGCCAATTTTTTTTTTTCCGCCAAAACAAACTGATTTCAATTGGATTAGGCTTTTTAACATTAAAGTCCATGGAAAGCGGATCCGTTACTTAGCCGTCCATTTTTATTTCATTTGAAAAGGATCCATTTTTGGCTTACTGGATCAGTTTCAAATAGATGGCCGAACAAAAAAGTTGTGGCTGCAACTTTTTTTTGTCAACGGATTGTTGAGGGATCTGTTCTAAAGGATGATTCCTGGACATGTGAACATGGCCTTAGCGAGAGGCCTGTACTGTACATCGATGAACACTTGGCAAAAGTCAAACCACCGGGTACAAGACGTACCACAGCGCAATAATAGTCGTTACATCTATTTAATCGTAGGGGAAGGTCCTGGACCAACTAAGTATGAAGTACACACAATGGTCTATCGGAGATAAGTATATGAATAAGCCCTTCTTAGAACTAAACAAATTTTCAAAAACTCAGAAGTCAAGAAGTTCATCTCCCAGGTTGCCTCAAGGATGTCACTCAACTTAAGACTGATGAGGGGCAATCACCCCGAAACATGATGTCTGTAGAGTTTGATGCTCGTCATTCCTCCCTGATCATGCTGCAAAGCTCCGATACTGACTTCTAGGGGAGCCACCTTCCATAGTGGCTTCTACTTTACATACATACAAGCGTATGCATGCATGCATGTATGTATGTATGAATGAATGAATGCATGTATATGGCAGGAGTCTGAACAAATATACATGCATGTATGTATGGAAAGCGTCTGAACAAGTTTTGGAGAAAAATATGCCATACACCTAATGGAAATGTACGTATGCCTTTTTGCACTGGTTCTTATTAACAGCCCCTCTCTCTACATCGTAGAATTTGGACCTTGAGCCCCAACATGGACAGCAAGTGATGATATTGTATGTAAAGCTCTCCAGAACGTACGATGGCGCTATATAAACAAGCATAATAAATAAGCTGGAAGGTTTATTCTTTGCTACCTCTGGTTTAGTCCAGTCCCCTTTGTTTTGGGGGGGAAGACTCTAGAGTCGTGGGGCAGATACAATTGTGTTGAGTAGGAAGACATGTATCGACCCCAAAACTAAAAAGATCAATATTATCTGTTAATATTTAATAAACTCACTATGAATACTTTGTTGAATATTTACTTTCATAAGAAAAATTGTAATATTAAAAAGTGTAATATTATTTATGAGCGAGTGTGCATGTGGATTCCTTATAAAAACAGCTGTAGAAGCCGGGAAGTCTGTCCGGGCTGACGAATGATGAACTAATGAATGACAGTAGGGTACTCAATGTCATTTAGATGCACGTGATCTATTTATAGTATCCCCCCCCCCCCCCCATCGAAAACTTCACGCCATAGGAAAGGCCATTAGGATTGCTGGCGACTGGGGATATTCAAGGCGCTATACAGGACAATGGGCTTCCTGTTTCTCAGGGCTTAAAACTTCCAAGACAATAACAGAGGAGAACCAGGGGGCCTGTCCTTAAAAAGCATTTACACCGTGTGAAGAAATGCCTGACATGACATTTAACACACATAAAGCATGTAGTTGACTTTACCAAGCAGAGGCAATAAACAACTGCTGAACACACAGGGAGCCCACTATCTGGAAAGACAAAAAAAACAACAAGCCAAGAGGGCTGCCCCCAATTTCCCATAGTGTATGTCTGCCACACAGGCTGAACACTATAATAATGGACTCAAGACACCGTATGAAGCAATGTAGAAATAATTTGAGTATCAGAGGCGTCCTATCCGACAGGTGCTCCTTTCTACTCATCTCAGATTGGGGGGCACAGTCTGTTAAATGTATCATTTAATACAAAAAGATGCAATTAGCAGTGCCTCATTGGAAAGGCAAAGATGAAAAAACTAAACAAACAATGCTGGAATAAAAGTCTGGACCGAATCCATTAGAAGCAGGCTAAACCAGGTCCTGGTGATACAAAGCTTGTGCATTTCTGCAGCTTGGGGCTCTGGGATCTGATTTTTGTCATCTCCGCTGATCTAGGCTGGTCATACACATGACGCCCCACTCAGCACTTGTTCAGACAATGGTTCTCTCTCCAGACCCTTACATACAATACATGCACTAATCAGCCATGTGAACATGTGTTTTCCACAGGAAGAGAAGATTAAAGACCCATTAGACGGTTGTTGTCCGAACGTCCCTTTAATGTGTACAGCAATGTCGGCAGGTTCAGCCAACTTTAGCTAATGTGTATGGAGAACTTGCTGTCACTTGAGGAGTCTGGCCGCAGTTTACTGAGAGTAAAAGGATCGAATCCATGAAATTCAACTGATGCTTAACTCCCCGAACGTCTGCCATCAGGCCCCTATACACATTACATAGTCTTCAGGCCAATATATGCATCTATTGTGTATATCCACACTCATTAAATAGCTGCCGGTTAAACTCTCTCGTCTGGTCCATCCGCCACCCTCCATGAACACATTCATGCTCGCTTCAACTGAGCGAGCATGTGTTCTCAGTAAAAGAATGCCTATGGTAGTAACTTATGAAAACAAAAAAACGGGTAGTTAAAATCCAATCCTCATTTCCTCTGAAGTCTGCCATAGGGGTGGCAGGGAAAGCGACATAGCCCTTATACACATTAGATCAGTATGTTCAGTCATCATTTATTTAAGGTTTCAGCCAGTTTAACCCCTTATGTACTTAATGACCAATGTCACTATGAGATTATAGCTCTGGAACACTTTAACGGATCCCACAGTTTCTGAGAAAGCTTTTTGATAACATATTGTGCTTCATGTTAGTGGTAAAAGTTTTTTGATATGACTTGCGTTTACTTATGAAAAAAAAAAAAAGGAAATTTGTCAAAAATGTTGAAAGTTTTGCAATTTTTAAACTTTTAACTTGTGTCCCCTTAAATCAGAGAATCATAGAAGGGAGGGAGCACCGTTTGACCTTTTGAACGCAAAATTGGCTGGAATCATTGACGGGCGCCATGCTGCGTTTGGAGACCCCCTGATATACCTAAACAGTGGAAACCATCCCAACCCCAACAACACCCCTAAGCCCAACCCTATCCCTAGGCCCAACCCTGGCTCCAACCCCAACCCTCCAACCGAAAAATGGAAAATAGATTTTTATTTATTTATTTTTACCAAACTATGGGGTGATAAAGGGGGGTTTGATTTAATATATTTTTTTATTTTGATCATTGTGATAGACCCCATCACAGAGATCAAAATGAACCAATAGGAAAAATCTTCTATTGTTCCCAGGTGCCGGCCGTCAGATCTCGGTGGGCGCACTGAGCATGTGCCCGCCATTTTCTTCCCGCCGGGTGGATCTGGGAATGTCAGAGGTAAAAGTGGGGCTCGGGAAACCCCATTTTCTCTTATCTGGCATGATAGATCATATAAGAGGAGAGAGAAATACCATAAATGAGAAATCAGACTTTTTCTTTCTGCTGTCGCCGTTATTCGATGAAACGGCGATCGCAACACTGGGGATGGTAAAAACCAACTTGAATCATGTTCTCTGGGGTCTCAGCTACCCTCAGTAGTTGAGACCCTGGAAATTTTCCGATGCTACCCTAAATACCCTTATTTCTGCTGCCGTTAAAAGGCATATCGGTGGTCGTTAAGGAGTTAAGTATGTATTCTTAAAAAACAAAACCAGAAGTTGGCAGCATGTAGTTGAAGATTGTACCATCCTTCAGTGTAATTAATGAATGTCTTGCGTAATGTTGTTGCATTTCCTTTCCTACGGGATCCCCTATAATCAATAAACAGGAATATATGCAGCTGCGGCCAGAGATTCCATATTGCAGACAGGATTGCAGTAAACTTTACATTAAGCATTTTGTGCACTGTCTGTGTGGGTAACAACGAAATGCATGTACAATTCTGATCCTACCTCATCCCTTGTCAAACACGGTCTTCCTCCCACTCCTCTAATGACTTCATGCTGTCTGGACCTGTCCCCATAAAGACTAGGGATTGGCTCAGGCATCTCTTTGTGATTGTATTAAAAGATCTATTAATGTCATGACTGTTGTAGATAATGGAGGTTTCAATACTTTCTACTAAAATAATAAAACTAGTAATTGCAACATTGTAGGGTCAACCTTGTCATTAAGTAGAAAATCTAAGTAACACTACTGGAGCCCATACACTCGGATGTAACAACCGAAACAGGACATCTGGATGTCCACCAACTTTAGAAAAATAAAACCACTAGGTCAAGTTGTTTGCCGTACAGCGCCTCGTCCACATATACACAGTTAGCACGAAACAAAAGAGATCGCATGTTTTTAAGTGTCTAGATACGTGTTATCACAGACAATAATAACCAACACTGATAAAATGGTATTTACATGCCATGTCATCTGACTTCTATGCCCCTTGTAAGCACATTTTGTGAATGGAAAAGGGATCATTCATTCCCACACAGAGCTGCTGCTGGCAATATTAGATCATTTAATTAGACTTACCGTATTTATCACTTCAAACCTGCATAAATGAACATTTTGATTGGTCGCCAGAGAATAGAATGGTTGTAAAAAATTGTTTGCATATTGGTAAGATGGGTATTATGGGAGACACTTTTTGGGGTTTGAAGCCTAAACCCATTGCATTATGCCAACAAATCTAACCATTAGGTGACTAGGCCAGGTTGGTGTAACAGCAATTAAATATGAGAACTCCAGAAAGATGAGGCCTGAACAAATCGCAGTCAAGTCAATGACCTCCAATTGTCACGATTCCCCTGACCGCTGTCACCAATTGGTCAGGATTCCCACCGTGACCGTCACCCCTACGTCACAGATTGAGGTGACTTGAGGCCAACAGACGGCTATCACATGTGCAGGGGGGCTTATCTTAGTTATCCCTCCACTGCTACAATGTGATGAAACAACACACCCAGGGCTATTGACGTCTTAGTTTACAGCAGGGGCTTATTCTAGGTATCCCACTGCTTTTCTATATACCACGAACTGCAGGGATTTATGTATATCCCACTTACAGTACCACTTAACACTTGCAGCTCTCTGGCGCCCCCCTTACTCTCAGGTCAGATTAGGTACTGCACCCTGGGTAATTAGTCGCCAGAAAGGCTGCCTGCTATGTACTGGCTATTGGGCACGCTGCAGCGACGCGATAAAATACTCCCACTCAGGCAGGAACAATAATTAGCAATGCCACAGTCGCTTCAGCATAACCCCAAAAGTCAGCACACGCTCGCTGCCACCAGCTTCGATTAACCGAGTCCGAAGCTAACCCAACACAACAGTAACAGTAGCGTATTTTCCCTTCAAGAGACTTAGGGTACGGTTTAGAACAGGAGAAAGAACTGGTATTAAATAATATACCCCATCAAAAGTTTCAGGCAGTGTTTTATCAAAATATTTTACAAAGATGTTACAAATGAGACAATTGCAAATATGTACAAGGGTAATTATAACATAAAGGGAATAAATGAGAAAAAGCAACACTCACATGTTTAAAGCATGACAGGCAACCATACGTCCCAGCTCATTTGGACGTGTGCAGGGCTCTTCCAGGAGAAGACAAGAAATCAAGCAGAAAGACTCCTCAGAGCCTGCCAGACACTTAAAACATTAAGGCTATGACATCACAGAAAGGCTGGCTTATCCAGACCCTCCTCTCTCTACATTCTGCCTAAACTTTAAACTATTTTCTCTAATTTCTATAACTTCACTACAAAACACGTCATAGTTCTAACAAGTCTAGGAGCTGGCCACACACTCTAAGCCAACTTCCCTAGCCCTAAACTGATCAGAATTGCTCAGGTCAGTACAGAACACCTGCACTGCTCACTCCTGTGCTGTGAGTTAAAGGGGACCTGTCACCAGGTTTGTCCCATATGAGACACCTTTCTGCCCTGATATACAGCATTCTAATATGCTGTATTATTGCCCCAAGCCGGCATGCAACAAAAGAAATAAATCTTTTATTATACTCACCTGCAGGGCAGTCAGGTCCAATGGGTGTCGCTGATCCTGGTCTGGCGCCCCCCTTCTTTCGATGCGGTCTTCCTTCTGTGCCTCGTATGGATGAACCGTGCTACATCATTCACAGTGTGTTCACCGACACCAAGCTCCTGCGCAGGCGTTGTTCTCGGGCCTGACCAGGGCAAAGCAAAGCACTGCTGTGCGCATACGCAGGGAAAGGTCAGAGAGCACAGAAACATGCGCATTACAGTAGTTTACTCTGCCCTAGTCAAGGCAAAAGAAGTAGGCCTGCACAGGAGCAATGCACAATGCCGAGGAACAACAAAGGACAGGAGAGCGGCATCAAAAGAAGGGAGGCACCAGACCAGCACCAGAGACACCCATTGGCAGTTGAAATGGAGACATCGTGAGGCAGTCCAGTCATGAACCACAACCATCATCTTCTGCGTATATACTAAGAGCAATCAGCACATGACTATATCAGGCAGTAGTATCGCCTACGGAATGTTTTTTGGTCTAACACATCGGGAAGAAAGAAGGGTGTTAGGTGTTCACAACAAACTTTGGACATACCTGAGACATCACCAGCAGTGATACACATTGAACTTGAAGCATCCATTTCAGTGTATGAATCAGAAAGATCTGTAAAAAGAAGTGCAACATTTAGTTCACCAAATAGCATTTTCTAAATCAAAGGAGAGACTGGGCAAAAAATACTAAATATAAGATCACAAGGCTCGGTTATTGTCAGAAGCAGTTGAAGTGTAAACTGCTGGCTCAGTAGTTAGCACGGTTGCTTTGCAGTGCTGGGGTCCTGGGATAAGATCCCACCAAAAACAACATCTGTAAGGAGTTTCTATGTTCTAACAATGGGTTCACAGGTGTTTTCTGATGAAGCAAAAAGAAAGACCTTAGACCAATTTCAAACGAACACCTTGTCTTGGTAATGTCGTTATACAGACGTCCCAAAAACTGCCAAATATCTTGGGAAAAAAGGCTCAAAACACATGGAATATTGATTTATATCCTATTTATCCAAAATTCACAAATAGTCAATATTACCTGACTTTTTCCTAAAAATGGCAATAGGAAATAATCACCATATTCACCACGGTGAAGCAAATCCAAATGTATCCGGAGTAGACGATCTATTCGCTCCAGAGAGGAACAGTATAGGCAGAGACGCCACTTGACATGGAGAAGGGCTGCACCTGCGGTCAGATTTTGGGGATCCTCCCCCTGTACAGACACGTGATGTGGCGTTTCTGCCTTTACTGTTGCTCTCGGGAGTGAATAGATCGTCTACACTGGATACATTTGGATTTCTTATTACCATTTCCATGAAAATGCCTGGATAATATTGACTATATTTGTGAATTTTGGATAAATGGACTATTGATTATACCGATGTGTCTTATGCCATTGTTTTTTCCCGCATTGCACAGGTTTCCTCCAAAGTCAAACTGATAGGGACTATAGATTGTGAGCCACAATGGGGACAGTAACGACAATGCCTGTAAAGTGCTGCGGAATATAATGGAGCTACATAAGCAAAGCATAATAAATACTGTCAAGACAGCATGGTGCTAGCTTACGCCACCCACCAACCCGATCAGGACACTAGAAAAAACACACATTTTCATGTCTCCATAAGTCTCAGTTTACATAAGTCTAGGCTTCCATTTCATAACAGTAAAAAAAAAAGAAAAACTCTGCAGGATCAGTTTTCTCTAGGATCTTCATGAATTTTGAGGGACACCATTGATGCATGGGGTGCATCAGTCTTGTCAGGTGTGCAGTATATTTAACGCCAAGAATAGAACTACAGACCACAGTGTTTTGTCAAAATAAGGATCTAAAGTAGAGCCTCAATATTAGGAGAACCCATCAACCAAAGCTCATTTTCAATCTTGAAATAAACAAATCAATTTAATTTGGGAAGGTATAAAACCGGTCACCACAGCGTCTCGGGTCATAGCAGGTGCCTTTTATGTAACATCATTAAAGTAGGCGTAAGCGTATATGCAACACCAATAAAATGGTAGATGACAATCGTTATAAAGCTTCAAAGAAGGAAAGAAGGCAATCTAGAACAGCTAAAAATCTAATAAATGCTACACATTAATTTCAACCATGTACTCCTTTTGGTCTCATCAGTGTAGACTTATTGGGTGGTGACAGGATTAACCCTCCTCTCCTAAAATTTACGAAGGTTTCATAACTGGATCCACCTGAAGACATCTCCATGTTTAGATTATAGATTCATTTCCAGTAACAATGTCTGACAAATCAGGCCCGCGGAGCGGAAATGATCGATTTGTTACCAATGACAAATGACTAGCAATATCAGTCACATTATGGTCTATCTATGGCAGCCAAAGAGGTTTTTCTAAAAAAAAAAGTGAGTTTTTCAAAAGTCCCACTCATGTATACAGAGATTCTTCTACAGGTGTCTAGATCCATTTGCTATCTACATTTATTACTATATAAGTCAATCATCAGAAAAAAAAACCCCTGAAGGACCAGATATCATGAAATCCATACAGACAGAACAATAGATCCACAAATAGGTGAGAAATTATACATTACAAATTAATCTACTTTCAACGCAATGAGTAGTAGTTTGCAAGTAAAAACCTTTTTAAAACCATAGTACTTGTACTCTAAAGTCCCAATTCAGCAAACTGTGAAGCGTAAAAGTCGCTATTTTTTTGCACAATGAAGTTCTGCAAACATTTTACGACTTTTGGCGTTATCATGCGACTTCCTACTATTGCCGTCAAAATGGGCGAAGCTGAGGAGGAGCCACAATGTCATGAATTCCATGAAAAATGGAGACATTTCGTATGTCAGAAATCTTACTTCAGCAAGTGGAGACGCACGCCAGAGATAGGCAAGTTACACTGAGCCCATTAAGTGGCGTGTGCCTCTTAATGACTTCGAGAAAGAACATATCCGGGTGAAGTGTCACAGGATGCGCTGCTGATTAATATATCACACGAATATTTTCCTTGAAAACTTTATTTTAGCAGGTTTACAGAGTCTATGCGTTTCGAGGTTAACGTAGGATCTCTTCATCAGGACAAAAAAAACAAACCTAGTCTTAATGACTTCAGCACATCTTATTACTGCATGTCCATTATTAAAAATAGCGCACAAAATGCCAATTTTAATGAATCGGGGCCTATGCGTATGTGCATCTTTATATAGTTTTTGAAGCAGTAGATACTTTAGGAAACCATCAGTGGGGTTTTCCCTGGAGAGTATCATCGGATGTCTTTTGCGGTGGTTTCGCCACTGGTTTATTTTTCTGTTCCATACATAGCATTGAAGGAAGTAGCCAAAGGAATGGACGAGTCAGTCATGTCTAATACCCACGTCACAAATTTTAAAGCTTGAAACGGTTAAAGTAGTTATAAAAGATGGGACACTTAAGTCAAGCAAATTGTTTTGACATTGCTGTGCATTCTTTCTTGCAGTTTTTATTTTTAGTGCTTTTATAGGTGGGTTCCATTTGGAATTTGCCTGAAAAACCCAAAGTATACACAGACATAGCTACAGTTAGGTCCATATATATTTGGACAGAGACAACATTTTTCTAATGTTGGTTCTAGACATTACCACAATGAATTTTAAACAAAACAATTCAGATGCAGTTGAAATTCAGACTTTCAGCTTTCATTTGAGGGTATCCACATTAAAATTGGATGAAGGGTTTAGGAGTTTCAGCTCCTTAACATGTGCCACCCTGTTTTTAAAGGGACCAAAAGTAATTGGACAATTGACTCCAAGGCTATTTCATGGACAGGTGTGGGCAATCCCTTTGTTATATCATTCTCAATTAAGCAGATAAAAGGCCTCGAGTTGATTTGAGGTGTGGTGCTTGCATTTGGAAGGTTTTGCTGTGATGTAAACATGCAGTCAAAGGAGCTCTCCATGCAGGTGAAACAAGCCATCCTTAAGCTGCTAAAACAGAAAGAAAACATCCGAGAAATTGCTACAATATTAGGAGTGGCAAAATCTACAATTTGGTACATCCTGAGAAAGAAAGAAAGCACTGGTGAACTCATCAATGCAAAAAGACCTGGGCGCCCACGGAAGACAACAGTGGTGGATGATCGCAGAATAATCTCCATGGTGAAGAGAAACCCCTTCACAACAGCCAACCAAGTGAACAACACTCTCCAGGAGGTCGGCGTATCAATTTCCAAATCTACCATAAAGAGAAGACTGCATAAAAGTATATACAGAGGGTTCACTGCACGGTGAAAGCCACTCAAAAGCATCAAGAATAAAAAGGCTAGACTGGACGTTGCTAAAAAACATCTAAAAAAGCCAGCACAGTTCTGGAAGAACATTCTTTGGACAGATGAAACCAAGATCAACCTCTACCAGAATGATGGAAAGAGAAAAAGTATGGCGAAGGCGTGGTAAAGCTTATGATCCAAAGCATACCACATCATCTGTAAAACACGGCGGAGGCAGTGTGATAGCTTGGGCATGCATGGCTGCCAGTGGCACTGGGTCACTAGTGTTTATTGATGATGTGACACAGGACAGAAGCAGCCGAATGAATTCTGAGATATTCAGAGACATACTGTGTGCTCAGATCCAGCCAAATGCAGCCAAACTGATTGGTCGTCGTTTCATGCTACAGATGGACAATGACCCAAAACATAAAGCCAAAGCAACCCAGGAGTTTATTAAAGCAAAGAAATGGAATATTCTTGAATGGCCAAGTCAGTCACCTGATCTCAACCCAATTGAGCATGCATTTCACTTGTTAAAGACTAAACTTCAGACAGAAAGGCCCACAAACAAACAGAAACTGAAAACCACCGCAGTGAAGGCCTGGCAGAGCATCAAAAAGGAGGAAACACAGCGTCTGGTGATGTCCATGAGTTCAAGACTTCAGGCAGTTATTGCCAACAAAGGGTTTTCAACCAAGTACTAAAAATGAACATTTTATTTAAAATTATTGAATCTGTCCAATTACTTTTGGCCCCTTTAAAAACAGGGTGGCACATGTTAAGGAGCTGACACTTCTAAACCCTTCATCCAATTTTAATGTGGATACCCTCAAATGAACGCTGAAAGTCTGAACTTCAACTGCATCTGAATTGCTTTGCTTAAAATTTATTGTGGTAATGTCTATAACCAAAATTAGAAAAATATTGTCTCTGTCCAAATATATATGGACCTAACTGTATTTCTGCCAAACCATCCATACTCATGTACACCCAATGTTAGCGTGAACATGATTGAAAAGGAAAAGGAGACTAAGGGTACCGTCACACATAACGATATCATTAACGATATTGTTGCTTTTTGTGACGTAGCAACGATATCGTTAACTAAATCGTTACGTGTGACAGCGACCAACGATCAGGCCCCTGCTGGGAGATCGTTGGTCACTGGGGAAAGTCCAGGACTTAATTTTGTCGCTGGATCTCCCGCTGACATCGCTGAATCGGCGTGTGTGACGCCGATTCAGCGATGTCGTCACTGGTAACCAGGGTAAACATCGGGTTACTAAGTGCAGGGCCGCACTTAGTAACCCAATATTTACCCTGGTTACCATTGTAAAAGTAAAAAAAAAAACACTACGACGTCACCGCTGTGCTCTGCTTTACGGCCGGCGCTGACACAGAAAGTGCAGGGAAGCTGACGGCGGGGGACGTGACAGACATCAGAATGTGAGTATGTAGTGTTTTTTTTTTAACTTTTACAATGGTAACCAGGGTAAATATCGGGTTACTAAGCACGGCCCTGCACTTAGTAACCCGATGTTTACCCTGGTTACCCGGGTGCTGCAGGGGGACTTCAGCACCCGGGTAACCAGGGCCGCACTGGTTAGGCTGAACTGGATGGACAAATGTCTTTTTTCGGCCTTACTAACTATGTTACTATGTTACTTAGTAACCCGATGTTTACCCTGGTTACCGTTGTAAATGTAAAAAAACAAACACTACATACTTACATTCCCGGTGTCTGGTCATGTCCCTCGCCTTCAGCTTCCCGCACTGACTCGTAAGCGCCGGCCAGCCGTAAAGCAGAGCACAGCGGTGACGTCAAAGCTGTACTTTACGGCGCTCAGTCAGTGCTGGAAGCTGAAGGCGACAGACCTGACCAGACACCGGGAATGTAAGTATATAGTGTTTGTTTTTTTACATTTACAACGGTAACCAGGGTAAACATCGGGTTACTAAGCGCGGCCCTGCGCTTAGTAACCCGATGTTTACCCTGGTTACCCGGGAACTTCAGGATCGTTGGTCGCTGGAGAGCTGTCTGTGTGACAGCTCTCCAGCGACCAAACAGCGATCGACATCGTTGTCGGTATCGCTGCAGCGTCGCTTAGTGTGACGGTACCTTAACCCCTTTCTGACATCGGACGTACTATCCCGTCCATGTGGGGTGGGCCCCTATGACCATGGACGGGATAGTACGTCCAGCGCGATCGGCGGCGCTCACGGGGGGAGCGCCGCCGATCGCGGCCGGGTGTCAGCTGCCTATCGCAGCTGACATCCGGCACTATGTGCCAGGAGCGGTCACGGACCGCCCCCGGCACATTAACCCCTGGCACACCGCGATCAAAGATGATCGCGATGTGCCGGCGGTGCAGGGAAGCATCGCGCAGGGAGGGGGCTCCCTGCGGGCTTCCCTGAGCCCCCCGCAGCAACGCGATGTGATCGCGATGCTGTGAGGGTCTTACCTCCCTCCCTCCCTGCTCCAGGCCCGGATCCAAGATGGCCGCGGATCCGGGTCCTGCAGGGAGGGAGGTGGCTTCACAGAGCCTGCTCAGAGCAGGCACTGTGAAGCAGCCTGCACTGCTCTCAGATCGGTGATCTGACAGAGTGCTGTGCACACTGTCAGATCACCGATCTGTGATGTCCCCCCCGGGACAAAGTAAAAAAGTTAAAAAAAAAAATTTTCAAATGTGTAAAAAAAAAATATTCCAAAATAATGAAAAAAAAAAAAAAAAAAAAATTATTCCCATAAATACATTTCTTTATCTAAATAAATAAAAAAAAACAATAAAAGTACACATATTTAGTATCGCCGCGTCCGTAACGGCCCAACCTATAAAACTGGCCCTCTAGTTAACCCCTTCAGTAAACACCGTAAGAAAAAAAAAAACAACAAAACAACGAGGCAAAAAACAACGCTTTATTATCATACCGCCGAACAAAAAGTGGAATAACACGCGATCAAAAAGACAGATATAAATAACCATGGTACCGCTGAAAACGTCATCTTGTCCCGCAAAAAACGAGCCACCATACAGCATCATCAGGAAAAAAATAAAAAAGTTATAGTCCTGAGAATAAAGCGATGCAAAAATAATTATTTTTTCTATAAAATAGTTTTTATCGTATAAAAGCGCCAAAACATAAAAAAATGATATAAATGAGGTATCGCTGTAATCGTACTGACCCGAAGAATAAAACGGCTTTATCAATTTTACCAAACGCGGAACGGTATAAACGCCTCCCCCAAAAGAAATTCATGAGTAGCTGGTTTTTGGTCATTCTGCCTCACAAAAATCGGAATAAAAAGCGATCAAAAAATGTCACGTGCCCGAAAATGTTACCAATAAAAACGTCAACTCGTCCCGCAAAAAACAAGACCTCACATGACTCTGTGGACCAAAATATGGAAAAAATTATAGCTCTCAAAATGTGGTAACGCAAAAAATATTTTTTGCAATAAAAAGCGTCTTTCAGTGTGTGACAGCTGCCAATCATAAAAATCCGCTAGAAAACCCACTATAAAAGTAAATCAAACCCTCCTTCATCACCCCCTTAGATAGGGAAAAATTAAAAAAATGTATTTATTTCCATTTTCCCATTAGGGCTAGGGCCAGGGTTAGGGCTAGGGCTACAGTTTGGGTTGGGGCTAAAGTTAGGGTTCTGGTTGGGGCTAAAGTTACAGTTAGGGTTTAGATTACATTTACAGTTGGGAATAGGTTTGGGATTAGGGTTAGGGGTGTGTCAGGGTTAGAGGTGTGGTTAGGGTTACCGTTGGGATTAGGGTTAGGGGTGTGTTAGGGTTTCAGTTATAATTGTGGGGTTTCCACTGTTTAGGCACATCAGGGGCTCTCCAAACGCGACATGGCGTCCGATCTCAATTCCAGCCAATTCTGCGTTGAAAATGTAAAACAGTGCTTCTTCCCTTCCGAGCTCTCCCGTGTGCCCAAACAGGGGTTTACCCCAACATATGGGGTATCAGCGTACTCAGGACAAATAGGACAACAACTTTTGGGGTCCAATTTCTCCTGTTGCGCTTGGGAAAATACAAAACTGGGGGCTAAAAAATATTTTTGTGGGAAAAAAAGATTTTTTATTTTCACGGCTCTGCGTTATAAACTGTAGTGAAACACTTGGGGGGTTCAAAGTTCCCACAACACATCTAGATTAGTTCCCTGGGGGGTCTAGTTTCCAATATGGGGTCACTTGTGGGGGGTTTCTACTGTTTAGGTACATTAGGGGTTCTGCAAACGCAATGTGACATCTGCAGACCATTCCATCTAAGTCTGCATTCCAAATGGCGCTCCTTCCCTTCCGAGCTCTGCCATGCGCTCAAACGGTGGTTCCCCCCAACATACGGGGTATCAGCGTACTCAGGACAAATTGGACAACAACTTTTGGGGTCGAATTTCTCCTCTTACCCTCGGGAAAATACAAAACTGGGGGCTAAAAATAATTTTGGGGGGAAAGATTTTTTTTTTTAATTTTCACGGCTCTGCGTTACAAACTGTAGTGAAACATTTGGGGGTTCAAAGCTATCACAACACATCTAGATGAGTTCCTTAGGGGGTCTAGTTTCCAAAATGGTGTCACTTGTGGGAGGTTTCTACTGTTTAGGTACATTTGGGGCTCTGAAAATGCAATGTGACACCTGCAGACCATTCCATCTAAGTCCTCATTCCAAATGGAGCTCCTTCCTTTCCGAGCCCTCCCATGCGCCCAAACAGTGGTTCCCCCCCACATATGGGGTATCAGCGCACTCAGGACAAATTGGACAACAAATTGTGGGGTCGAACTTCTCCTGTTACCCTCGGGAAAATACAAAACTGGGGGCTAAAAAAATAATTTTTGTGGGAAAAAATTATTGTTTTATTTTTACGGCTCTGCATTATAAACTTCTGTGAAGCACTTGGTGGGTCAAATTCCTCACCACACCTCTAGATAAGTTCCTTAGGGGGTCTACTTTCCAAAATGGTGTCACTTGTGGGGGGTTTCAATGTTTAGGCACATCAGTGGCTCTCCAAACGAAACATGGCGTCCCATCTCAATTCCTGTCAATTTTGCATTGAAAAGTCAAATGGCGCTCCTTCCCTTCCGAGCTCTCCCATCCGCCCAAACAGTGGTTTACTCCCACATATGGGCTATCAGCGTACTCAGGACAAATTGTACAACAACTTTTGGGGTCCAATTTCTTCTCTTACCCTTAGGAAAATAAAAAATTGGGGGCGAAAAGAATTTTTGTGAAAAAAATATGATTTTTTATTTTTACGGTTCTACATTATAAACTTCTGTAAAGCACTTGGTGGGTCAAAGTGCTCACCACACCTCTAGATAAGTTCCTTAGGGGGTCTACTTTCCAAAATGGTGTCACTTGTGGGGGGTTTCAATGTTTAGGCACATCAGGGGCTCTCCAAACGAAACATGGCGTCCCATCTCAATTCCAGTCAATTTTGCATTGAAAAGTCAAATGGCGCTCCTTCGCTTCCGAGCTCTGCCATGCGCCCAAACAGTGGTTTACCCCCACATGTGGGGTATTGGCATACTCAGGACAAATTGTACAACAATGTTTGGGGTCCATTTTCTCCTGTTACCCTTGGTAAAATAAAACAAATTGGAGCTGAATTAAATTTTTTGTGAAAAAAAGTTAAATGTTCATTTTTATTTAAACATTCAAAAAATTCCTGTGAAGCACCAGAAGGGTTAATAAACTTCTTGAATATGGTTTTGAGCACCTTGAGGGATGTAGTTTTTAGAATGGTGTCACACTTGGGTATTTTCTATCATATAGACCCCTCAAAATGACTTCAAATGAGATGTGGTCCCTAAAAAAAAAATGGTGTTGTAGAAATGAGAAATTGCTGGTCAACTTTTAACCCTTATAACTCCCTAACAAAAAAAATTTTGGTTCCAAAATTGTGCTGATGTAAAGTAGACATGTGGGAAATGTTACTTATTAAGTATTTTGTGTGACATATCTCTGTGATTTAATTGCATAAAAATTCAAAGTTGGAAAATTGCGAAATTTTCATAATTTTCGCCAAATTTCCGTTTTTTTCACAAATAAAGGCAGGTACTATCAAAGAATTTTTACAATTGTCATGAAGTACAATATGTCACGAGAAAACAATGTTAGAATCACTGGGATCCGTTGAAGCGTTCCAGAGTTATAACCTCATAAAGGGACAGTGGTCAGAATTGTAAAAATTGGCCCGGTCATTAACGTGCAAACCACCCTTGGGGGTAAAGGGGTTAAGACCCAGACCTCTGACTACAACTTGTCTCCTACCTAAAGCTGCCCACACAGATTAGATAACCATTATCAAAACAACAGCCATCTTTCCAATGATTAATGATAGAATGAGGGCGATGGTCCGGGCTAAGTAGAAGGCAAGAAACCAGTAGAAGCAGAGAAGGTTCATGCGGTTTATATTATAGGTGGAACTATCGCCTTCATTCTCCCACCAATTGATCGGTATGACAGGAATCCCGTTCTGTGGGTGCAGCAGCAGCTGAGTCATCTTGATTCCGTCGTTGTGGGTTAATACAACCCCGATAGGTGAAAAATGGTGAACTGTTCAAATAACACGGTGTTCCTCCCTTGGATAAGACCCTATCTGCACTTGGTATCCCGTATGTTTTCTTCATTAAACAAAATGCGCAGTCAATGAAATGCCGATGGATCATTCTCCTCCCAAATATCTATCCGAGGGACAGTGACGCATCTCCCATAAAGATTAGGGCGCAGTCATCTGCGGCCCGCGGTGCACTGGAGCTCCTTGGGACAGCGGAGAGCAGGCTGACTGAGGAGCGTGCCTGCACCCACTACATCTTGCCATAGTTTGCCAGAACATAGCGTGTTGGAGTGGAGAAGTATCTCTCCCACGCTGCTGGATAACTGGTGGTAGGTGAATTTGTAGAGAATTTTTTTTAAATCCCCTTTCAGACATCCACTGTACGTCGCAGTCTGAGCCGATTTCCTGCCAGCCACCATACGTGTAAGGCACAAAGATGGCTTCAGCTCTGAAGAGTCACCACCATCATCATTGGGTGTCTGCTGTATATCATACTAGACACCTTGATGCAAAAGGTTAGTCTGTAGTCATATTGTACTTTGCGGCTCATTAACCCCTTAGATACTGTGGTCAATAGTACCAGTGGTATAGAGATGGTTATTTGAGGGAGTGGGCTAACTCTAAGCCTATCAGTAGTTGCCAATTAATAGTCTTCAAGTCAAGGGGAAAAAGCAGGGTCTACCAGGTGTCAGCGCATGAAAAACAGAACAAAAATATTTTGCCAGAAAAACAAAGTAAACAAAAGTATGTTTGGTATTGCCGTGTTTGAAATGGCTCAAGCTATATACAAATGCACTGGCCTGCAACCAGTTTTGAAGAGAAAGGATAAGAGTGTCCACTGAGAGGGTTACAAATGGATGACCATATTTGCATGGAGCCCTCTAGATGGGGTAGCAGTCTCCCCTCCCAACTAATGGAGAGGGGAACCAAAACATGATGCTCATGTACCATTTGAGCACATATGATTGGGGGTCTATTAATGGCACAGTCTTTTTAAGAGTGGTCCTAAGTATATTTACGCCATGACAATAAAACAGGCCAAGAGAGTCCAAGAACCGGCCATAATGGACATCTCCAGTAAAAGAGAATTTTGCAACACTGTTCATTATCACAGCTTCGGTGCATTATATGGACATTGTTGGATCTGTTTGTACTAGCCCAATAAGTTTAAGTAATGATGTGAAAATTGGTGAATGCATTTAATCATCAAACAAAAAAAGTAGGAATATCCCAACAAACCTGTCAGATATCTAACTTATTCATCAAAGAGTAATCCCCAGCCAGATGTTCAAGTGAAGACTGTATAATCCAGGTAAATGCAGAGGTTCAGTGGGATGTCACCAAGTCACCAGTGGATCCCTGCTGAGCAAGCGGCACTGCCTGCAGGGTCTACATCCCCTCCTCCTGTTACACCCACCCCCTCCTTTTGTCTGTAGCATGTAAAATTTCAACTGCCCTGACCACAAAGCAGGCTGAAACATGGTACTGGAAGGATAAGGTTACACGAAGCCTTTAAATGCTTCATAGTTACCATACTTAATTACCCACATTAACATTCTTGAAGTTGTTTATTCCTGCAGGTTTCCTTCCTTCCTCCCTCTGCTACTGAAGCACAAGAAACTTTGTTTTAACAAGTTACCCACATTGTTCCTTCTCCATTAACAGGAGGAAAGTCTTGCACAAGTATGAGAGCTGAAGAAGCGCAAATGTTTGGACCTTAGTAGCTGGAAACTAAGAAACGATCACCACTAATTCTTAACATTAACTGTGGTACGGATACGACCAGCAGCGTTCAGTAAAGGAAAACTCTGGCAAAAAAACAGATGTTTCCAAAGTGAAAATTAATTAGAGGGATCAGATTCCTAATGAACACACAAAATTAATCGGCCAGCACCCAAAAGGACTCTTAAGCAGTCGTTCAGTAATTAGCAAAGGTGATAATGCTGGGTGCACAGGCCATAAGGGCTTACTCGCCACGTTATGGATTTTCTGCAATTCTTATACCACTGCGATTCTGCAGGTATTTCTAAAATTACATATAAATAAGCTCAAAGGAAATATTTAAACAGGTTGATAATCAGGAACAAACATTTTTCCGACCATGTCTAAAAGGGCCTCCAATCACGGATCCAACGAGCAAAACGCAGATGATCTGGGATTGTTACTAAAGGTGCAGCTAGCAACGCGGTGCCAAAATTAAGAAAGCATAGGATGTGCAGTCATAATAATTATATAATAATAATGATGCACCTATATCAAGAGTACAGAAATCGAGTGGTTAGGCTAATAAATCAGAAACCTACAAAAATACGGTAGATATACAGCCAAATGGAAAGTATAAAATCATTTAAAAAAAACATGTTAAAAAGTAAGGAGAATCACAAAAGGGATACAAACACAGCAGGAGGAGATTATAGATGTGCCCGCCTCTTGGCGAATCCAGCCGCAAGTGCTATTTAAGGGTACCGTCACACAGTGGCATTTTGATCGCTACGACGGCACGATTTGTGACGTTCCAGCGATATATCCGTGACGTTCCAGCGATATAGTTACGATCTCGCAGTGTCTGACACGCTCCTGCGATCAGGGACCCCGCTGAGAATCGTACGTCGTAGCAGATCGTTTGAAACTTTCTTTCGTCGTCTAGTGTCCCGGCATGATCGCATGGTGTAACAAAGGTGTGCACGATATTGTATACGATGTGCGCATAGTAACCAACGGCCTCTACATCGCACATACGTCATGAAATTATCGCTCCAGCGTCGTACATTGCAAAGTGTGACAGCAGTCTACGACGCTGGAGCGATATTGTTACGATGCTGGAGCGTCACGGATCGTGCCGTCGTAGCGATCAAAATGCCACTGTGTGACGGTACCCTAACAGCGGGGATATGTCGGATTACATTCTTATACTTTACTTCCATTGGACGATGAGAGTAGAAATGATGCCCTCCGCCAGTCTGACGCCATCTCCTGACGAAGGCTTTCGCCAAAACGCGCGTTGGGGCTGGAGTGATTCTAGCAGGAGGTGTCTATTTATATAAAATATGGCACTTTATTACTGGCATGTCTGCCCCTCATCAGATACCGGACATTGGTTTGTCGCCCTTCTTTGATCCCCCTATTTTTTTTACTTGTCCTGAAAGTGTTAATAAATGTTTATTTATATTTTCTATTTGGAAACATAGCTATTTTGTAGGTTAGTTATTAGCAGCATATATTCCTGTGTAAAAAGCAAGGATGTGAAGTCGGAGTCAGTGTCCATTTTGGTGGAGTCGGAGTCGGTACAAGGGTACGTATGCTCATGATTAGAAATAGTAGTGTTCTGGAAGCAGCTTATTAAATCGCTGTGTCCAAAACGTGGCATTCTACATTACAAGCACAGTGGTTGGGATTTATAGAAATCCCATTCACACTGTGCTTCTTTTTAACGCTGCGTAAACTCACCTGCGGTGCGGGTTTCCGAGTCGCAGCATGTTAATTTCTGTAGCGGAAACGCTTGTCTCCTCTGTGCACTTTCCCTGAATAGACTCATTAAATGCAGTAAATCCGAAGAGATCGAAAAGAAGGAAAAAAAAAAAAAAAAAAGTGCTAAAAGGTAGAACGCAGAGTTTTGGATGCAACAAAAATACACTGCTTCCAAAACGCTACAATTCCTGATAAAGTGTGGACATGCCCTCAAATGCTCCAACAATATATAATAACTTGGGTAGAGTAGTACAATGCAGGATGTCCTTTAAATGTCTGTTCTGTTCCTGATCTAAGGATCTGAGCTGTTAGTTGAGATGAATCTGTGCTGCACTTTATGCACATGCCCAGTAGTGACCAGTGCTGTGGGGTCGTAGATGAGATGAATCTGTGCTGCACTTTATGTACATTCTCAGTAGTGACCAGGGCTGGGGAGTCGAGAGTCAGTGAAAGTGAGGAGTCGGAGGTTTGGCTTACCGACTCCAGAGCCATGGTAAACAAGACATGTGTTGCTGAGAACCATGACAGTTTATACACATAGAACAATTATATTACCACTGTTTCTCAGGCTGTTAAGCTACAGGTAAGCCTTTTGCCAATCTGGGGTCATTTTAATGGCCACTATTGAGATTCAGTGGAAGAGGTAATACCTTCCTAAGGCTACGTTCACATTAGCGTCTTTGGGCGCAGCGTCGTCGACGCAACCCAAAGCGCATGTCAAACCGCATACACAACGCAGCGTTTTTTGTTGCATGCGTTGTCCTAAAATGTTATTATTCTTGACACAATTGAAGATAAAAAACGCCCAAAAAAGTGTCTAAACACTATAAAAAGAAAGACCACCAATGGAATTTGTGTACATATACCCTTGCAGAGATGAATTCCTCCCATTTTGCTTGTGTTTCCAGCATCAAGATGGAGCGTCCCATGGAGAGTATCTACATGAATATGGAGTTGGATTTTGCCTTGGCTAATGCTTATGCTCTTGTCACTGTCTAGACACCATCACTTGTTTTTTACTCAAAAGGCGCATACGTCGAACAACGCGGGTCAACGCAGACACCTGCGCCCTATGCGTTTTACATAGACACTAATGTGTTTTTTGGCGCATTTACGACGCAAGTGCGTTGCATGCGTTGTTTACCAGAAATTTGGCGCAGGAAAAATGCAACATGTAGCGTCGGCCGCGTCCTGTCTGGTGCGCCCAAATGATGCATGCGTCGTACAACGCTTGACAACGCATACCGACGCATGCGTCCCCCATGTTAAAGATAGGGGCGCATGACGCATGCGTCGGTATCCGTCGACGACGCTGCACCCAAAGACGCTAATGTGAACGTAGCCTAACAAAGTTTACTGGCCTGAGCAACAGTCACTTGATCACTAGCTGATCCCATCATTTAATCACAAGTTTTATAGGTACATATTTTTCCTAAAGGTGCCATTGACAAACTTCTCACCAGTCAGTAACAACCCATCCAATCCACACAGGAAAATAAATCAAAACACAGATGTCCAAAAATCAAGTTATGTCTAATAATGAGAAATGACAGGGAAAAATTATTGAACACACTGAAATGTACCTAATACTTTGTACAAAAGCCTTTGTTGTGATGATAGACTAAAGACATGTCCTGTATGGAGAAACTAGTCGCACGCATTGCTCAGGTGTGATTTTGGCCAATTCTTCCATTCAAACACTCTTCAAATCCTGAAGGTTCCGTGGGCTCCTATGAACTCTGTGAGCTTTAGTTACTTCCATAAATGTTATACTTGATTCAGGTCTGGTGATTGGCTGGGACATTCTAGCAGCTTTATTTTCTTTCTATGAAACCAATTTAGAGTCTAATTGACTGTTTTGGGACCACAGTCTTGTGGAAATGTCCACTCTTGTTTGATAATCATCCTGATAGATGGCAGCAGATTTTTATCAAGAATGGACAAATGTCCATTCATCCTTCCTTAAATTATATTAAGTTTGCCATTATCGTATGCTAAAAAACCCCACACCATGATGTTCCCATCTCCAAGCTTCACGGTTGGTATGCAGTTTTGGGGTGATATGCAGTGCCTTTTGGCCTCCAAGCCTGGTATCTATTATGGCATCCAAAGAGTTCAATTTTGGTCTCATCTGACCAGACTGTATTCTCCCAGTAATTCCCAGGATTGTCTAAATATTGCTGAGCAAACTAAACGAGCTTGAACATGGTTTTTGTTCAGTAATGGAGTAATTGCGTACTGAGTGTGCATACAGGCCATGGAGGTTGAGTGCATTACTTCTAGTTTTCTTTGAAACAATTGTACCTGCTAATTCCAGGTCTTTCTGTAGGTCTCCACAGGTGGTCTTGGTTCTTGAAACAACTCTTCTGATAATTCTTTTCACTTCTCTGTCTGAAATGTTGTGGGGAAGCACCAACTCGTGGCCAGTTCATGGTGAAATTAACTTCTTTCCACTTAGGCCACATTCACACTTTCCTTTTTATCCTGCGGGTTCTCCCGCAGCGGATTTGATAAATCTGCAGGGCAAACCCGCTGCGGTTATCCCTGCAGATTTATCGCGGTTTGTCCTGCGGGTTCCGCTGTGGGATTTTACCCCTACTATTGATGCTGCATATGCAGCAATATGCAGCATCAATAGTAGTGTTAAAAATAATAAAATCATGATGATATACTCACCCTCTGACGTCCCGATCTCCTCGGCGCTGCAGGCGGCAGTCCGGTTCCAAAGATGCTGTGCGACCAGGACCTTCGGTGACGTCACGGTCATGTGACCGCGACGTCACCGAAGGTCCTGGTCGCTTAGCAAACCTGAGACCGGACGGCCCCGTGCAGCGCTGAGACTTCAGAGGGTGAGTATAACATGATTTTTTCTTTTCTTTTTTTTTTAAACACAAATATGGTTCCCGGGGCCTGGAGGAGAGTCTCCTCTCCTCCACCCCGGGTATAACCCGCACATTATCCGCTTACTTCCCGCATGGTGTGCATAGCCCCATGCGGGAAGTAAGCGGATCAATGCATTTCTATGGGTGCAGAATCGCTGCGATTCTGCACAAAGAAGTGACATGGTCCTTTTTTTCCGCAGCAATTCAGCGCGGTTTTTTTCAGGTTTTTCCGCATCATGTGCACTGCGGTTTTTGTTTTCCATAGGGTAACATTGTACTGTACCCTGCATGGAAAACAGCTGCGGACCCGCAGCGGCAAAATCGCCGCGGTTCCGCAGTAAAAACCTCATAGTGTGAACATGGCCTTACGGTTCAATACTTTCCCTGTGTCATTTCTCATTACACATAACTTAAGTTATGGACATCTATGGTTTGATTTCTCTGCCTGTGTGGATCGGATCGGTTTCATCTGCTGAGAATTTAATTTCAACAGCACCTTTAGAAATATAGAAAATTAGTGACACATACAATACCCATTTCACTGGCTATGTGTATGTACGGTATACTATATACACACACGCATTATGTATGTATGTTTTTTCTTTTTAAATAGAATTTTTGACATCTTCCTGTGTAAAAAGAAGATGTGCTGAAGACCATATGAAAATCGTCTGGGGTTAAAGGGAACCTGTCACCCCGTTTTTCAGTATGAGATAAAAATACTGTTAAATAGGGCCTGAGCTGTGTTTTACAATAGGGTATTTTTTTCCCCCCCGATTCCCCACCTATGCTGTCAAAATACCTTACAAAAGTCGCCGTTTTCGCCTGTCAATCAGGTTGGTCTGGTCAAAAGGGCGTGGTCACAGCGCTGTTTCTCCCCCACATCTTGCTTATCTTCCCGTTGGTGGCGTAGTGCTTCTCGCATGCGCAAGTGCCGAATGCACTGCGCAGCTGTAGAAAAAGAGCACGATCTGCGCTATTCAGCGGTTTATCGGTGGGCGCGGCCATCTTCCTGAGGCCGCGCGTGCGCAGATGGAGTGCTCTGCTTCACGGGGCTTCAGGAAAATGGCCGCGGGATGCCACGCGTGCGCAGATGGAGATTGCGGCGGCCATTTTCCTGAAGCCGAACTTGGCTGAAACCGCTGAATAGAGCAGATGGCGCTCTTTTTCTACAGCTGCGCAGTGCATTCGGCACTTGCTCATGCGAGAAGCACTACGCCACCAACGGGAAGATAAGCAAGATGTGGGGGAGAAACAGCGCTGTGACCATGCCCTTTTGACCAGACCAGCCTGATTGACAGGCGAAAACGGCGACTTTTGTAAGGTATTTCGGCAGCATAGGTGGAGAATCAGGGGACAAAAAATACCCTATTGTAAAGCACAGCTCAGGCCCTATTTAACGGTATTTTTATCTCATACTGAAAAAACAGGGTGACAGGGTCCCTATAACAACGAATGTCCTCATACAGTTTGCATTGGCCCAATAAACCAGGCAGGCAGCTATCGACTTTTTACGTAAGCGATTTATGCTCACTGTGGGCAGAAATCTGTGTAAAAGCACCCATATCGGCACAGTCACTGACAACATGGAGAATGTCATAAGTGTTGCCCACTACAAGGAGAATTTACCTTTTTTTACCCGACTGCCAAGAAAAAACAAGGAATAGATGATTAATTACACCTTATAAATTAAAAAAAAAACCTCATTAATATCACCATATCATACAATTAATCAATTAGCCAGTGCACACAAGCCATAAAATGCTTCTTGAGTTTTTTTCCCCCTGACTGTTTTGTAAGAGCTGCGGTTTTGCAAAATGCAGCAAGTGATGCAGAATCGCAACGTGTGAACATAGCCTTAATATTGCTAAAGGTATCTAAAAACTTGGAAATTAACAAAACTGTAATATAATTATAATAGTAGTTATATGGATTCCTCATACTGACAGTAGTCACTCATCAATATATAATGTTTTATCTTTAAGAAGTCTGAATGGATATCCAATCATACAGGTACCGTAGGATTATCCTGTCTGTCACAATCACATTTCATGGATATCATGTTATTGCAGAAGGACAAGAGACAGACGGCGACTGGCATTGTGGATGCGGTACAGAATTACTAAAGCAAGGATTACAGATTGGCTTATTTTAAAGTTTCAACCACATCCAATGCCACCCATTAAGGCAGGGGCAACACGATTTTGGAAGGAACAGGTCACATGAGATTAAGATCGCTATGTGCTGCTACTACATTGCAGCATAATGTAGGTGACAATGTGACTCCATTCTCAAGCACCACGTCGTATGTAGCACCAGTTCATAGCGATCTTTGGCCTTGCAACCTGTGCTGTGACCAAAGTCATTAAGTAGCCCCAGCCTTAAATCTCATTGATATGATGCAGAAAAAAATCTGTTGTATAAAGTGACCTGCAGAGTGGATCTTCAATCCACAGAATGTCAGTTTATGTTGTGGATGTCACACTTTGCCTTTGAAAATGCTACTGCAAAAATACATGTATGTCCCGATCAACAGCTTAGGTGTAAAAGGAGATCTGGCCAAAACAATAAAAATATTTCCAGATATGATAGAGTAACTAACAATGAACTGGAATAATGGCTGGCAATGGAGGTGATCCCCCCCCCACCCACACTTCCCAGTATGTGACATGTCCAGCAGCCATCCTTCCTTGGGCTGATTTGTTTGGCTAATGGAGACAGAGCAATTAGTTTAGTGAAATAATGGAAATAATATTTACACAAGGAGTAAATACGGAATTTTGGGAGGGTGCACATTTGTCAAATGGACACAGTTTACAATAGAGCATTAGATGTTTGCTGAAGAGAGTAAAGAGAGCACTCTCACCGCTCTGTTTAGGAAAAAAATACCGCCTAATTAATTAGGGAACGCGGTTTAGATTAGACTTCTAGATATTGCATCCTCCGGTAGCAAGAGATCAACTAAAAGTCTGTGATGTAGAGATGTCTGCGTGGTAGCCGGAACATCTGCACATCTGCACACAGCAAACAGAAGGATCACTTTGGATGCATCTGTGCAGATTTATCAATGGAGAAAATAATTATGTACTATGCAGTCAGAATAGCATTACATAGGATGGCATTCATCCTAAAATCCGTATTGAAACCGATAAAGACGCAAAAATGTTTTCTTCGACGCTGAGGTCTAACAGGTGTGCCTTACTGCCGCTTGCAACTTGACTATCTGCTTACAGTTACACCAGTCTTGTTAGAGCTGCCCAAGTACTAAAAGAGAACCTGTCATGATGACCGACCCCTTCAAAACGTGTCAGCAGGAGCCTCTGGTGTCTGCCATGTCTATTGGTATGAATACGGTGCCACATCACCACATCCACGGCTCATTTACAATGAAAAGAGATTAGCAGGGGTGAATGCCAACACAGTGGTGCAGCGGCGCGAACGTTCAATATTAACACAGGTCCATGCAAAGAGACTGCAAATGGGAGGTAATCTCTAAAAAGTTGTCCACTTTCAGGAAAGCGGACCCCAAATGCTGTTAAATATCCAACATAACAAACACAGCAGTTACTCATCCTCCCAGGGTCCCGCGACTGCTTCCTGAAGCTACACCCATCTCAGTGTTTTGGCTGCAGTGGTAACGTCACATCGACAGCGCGCATCACCGCTATAGCCAATCAATGAGCTCAGCGGCTCATGCCGTCTACCTTTAGCCTTTACATTGGGTGATCGGATGTATTATGCTGGCATAAAATCACTGATAAAGGTAGCTCATTGTTTTGTGTAAACATAGAATACGCTGACAATAAAATGACGCTGCTTGGTGTTCCCACCAGGGCTGTGGAGTTTGAGCCCATTTTGGTGAAGTCGGTGTCATGGAAATTGAGGAATCGGAGGTTTGGCTTACGGACTCCACAGCCCTAGTTCCCACTGATCTGTGTAATTGAGTTATTAAAAGGAGAGCTGGTCAGCTTATAGGTAGGCAATCAGTGGCCATTAACGGGCTAGATCACCCAATGTAAATGGCACCTGTACCCTAGATAGAACTATTTTCAGTGTTCCCTCTATAAAAACGGTACAGGATACAATAACTAAGCATATTATACCTAATAGAATGACCAGAAAGTTCAAAATATAAGGGATACACTCCTGACTGACACTTCCAATGGTAAGGTAGGATAATAACTGGGAGAAAAGCCCAATCTGGCTGATCAATCTCCACCCGAGTATCTGACAGACGCACAGATAATACATATTGTTGGTGGACAGGCCAGCATTCACATCGACATCCATTACTAGACTATAAAAATAGAATGTTTGCGCATGATCAGAAATGGACCCTATTACCTGAGGGGTTCACAGAATACCACGTATGGTTGTTCCATCTACAATACATCACTCACTGCGTGTTTTTAGACCATGACTGCAGCATTAGGCAACATAAGACAAGTGGACAACTCTACTCCAACCTCCCCAGCCCAAGGTAAGTGCTCCAGAGAGCGAGTTCAAGATGGACAACCTCATTATAATGCTGACTAAATAAATATGGGACCACGTCTAGCTAGGCTTCCTGGGAATTTCTATAACCGTCGTGTTCTCCAAAAGGAAAAGTTGCCTCCCAAAGAAATTCCACTGGTAGATTAGTGTAACATTTGTATAGAATAAAAACTAGGGCCCTAAACATGCATGTCGTAACCTCTTAACGAGCAGACAATTTTACTATTTTTTCTTTTGAACTTTTGTTTTTTTTATTCCTTCTTCCAAGAACTATAACTTTGTCAGTAGATATAATCACGAGGGCTTGTTTTTCCAAGACAAGTTTTAATTTGTAGTTTTGAATGACACCATTCACTTTACTACTAGCACTGACAAATAGGGGAAAAAATTCCAAGTGCGGTAAAATGGTAAGTAACCATATGACGTGTATTTATATAGTTACAGAGGGGGTTAGAGAGGACTGTAAGTCACTGGCAACGCCTCCCCGCAAGGGAAATAAAAGGATTTCGGGACAGTTGGGCTACGATGTACATTAGATTATCGGTGGCATCGGATGAAATGTACGGCCAGTACATCAGGAACAGATATCAATGCATGCAATATGGAAATGAGAAGAGTTGTATAAATAAAAAAAAAGTGTTTATCCCTGAAATTTTTAGAAATGTAAAATGTTCTTTAAAAAGAAGACTTATATTTAATGTGCAGAAATAAAAAAAAAAAAAAAAAAAACATTTCCTAAACTTTCAGGTTTCCTTCCCGAAGTGGCGTTTGAGTTGCCGGCCAAGCATAACAACTGGGTGGCGCACAAGTGACATCTCACCGGCCTGGCTAATCAAAAAAATAACCATAATTAAATTGCACACACTTACCCAGAGGTTTTTGCTCAAATTTTGGAGACAGTCGCGAATATGGAGGAGGAGGAGATTCTGAAAGAAAGAGAAACAAAACGTAAATTTTATGAGAGAAGCACACAACAAAAAAGCTTTGCTATGCAATAAAATCCTGTAATTTTTGCAGCATTTTTACAGCTATACTATGTTGACACTAAACTGTCAGGTCCGGTGGCAGGTGTGCACCTTGATCAAGATTGACATGCATGCAATGACCCGAACAGATTTAAAAAAAAGAAAAAGCCGCCAATTGCACCTTTTCTGCAGACATTAAAATCCTGGTTTGTCAGCAGCACATTCCCTTTACATTTACAATACGTGGTTCATATCATTGACACAGAATATTTGTCTAAAAACAGGAAGGAAAAACAAAAAAAAAAAAAAAGGAGCACTGACTTGATGTATTGCCACCCGATTTAAATCATCAGCACATAAATTTTAAAGAAATATTAAAACGGGTTGTTCACTATTACTATTAACCCCACTTATCCCCCTAAGAAAAACAACAAATACTCACCTCCCGTACTGGCGTTAGGTTTCCCAAGGCTCGCGTGTCATTAGGTCATGTAAGTACCAATGTCAACCAGCAACCGCTAACAAACTGTAGTTATCACATAACCTTCTGATGTCTAAATTTTTCTCCAAAAGGAAGTGTAAGCGAAGCTTCCCTCCAATTGTCTGCAGTGCTCACGTAGCACAACAATGTCAAGCGAGCACTGGAGTCTTGGTGTCAACACGACTGGAAAGGAGTGCATGCGTGGTGGTGGTGAATATTTGTTATTTTTATTATACACTGGGGAAGACCGTTTTAAAGGGAATTTTTCAGCGGGATCTCCCCTACCAAACTATATGTGCACGTAAGCTCTTTCATAGACAAGTCCAGCAACATCTTTACATGGCCAGTCCGTTCCTCACAGTTACTGAGCAATCAATGTTTTAATTAATATTCTAAGAGGTTGAAGGACTATTGTAGATCTAAACCATCCGCCATTCCGTCCAGTGTTACCTCCTACCGTATAACTGAAAATCTCTATGCTGTGTGATTTCAGGAACAAGGAGAGGTCAGTCAAGCAGGAGGCGTTGCTTGAAGGGGGAATAGAGCTGGAGTGACAAAGGCTTCATGTATTCAGCCTAGCATATCTATACAAAACACTAATTTTTCAGTAACTGAGGAACAGATTGACCATGTAAAGGTATTGCTGGACCTATCTTTGGAAGAGGTACGAATATATAAATAGTTTGGGGTGTGAAATCCTGTTGACAGACAGGGCTGTGGAGTTTAGGTTTGGCTTACCGACTCCACAATCTTGTCAGGGCTGTGGAGTCGGAGTCCATTTTGGTGGAGTCAGTGTCATGGAAATTGAGGAGTCGGAGGTTTGGCTTACCGACTCCACAGCCCTGCTAATAGATTCCCTTTTATTAGGTGTTGTGTTGTCTGACTAACGAAAAACATCTTTATAATATTGTCATTCGCCCAGAGCCACAATAGTCCCCCTGCACTATTACGTATGACCCCACACGTAGCCCAAATATGACGAGGCAGAGGACACTTTAGTGTCAGTATCATTTCACAGTTGTCACTGACCAATAAAGATGTATAAAAATCCAAGAGATAGCAACGATTATGAGAGATTGATTCTTATGAATAATGCAGAAGAGACAGAATGAACTATATGAAGAAGGAACAAAAAAACAAACACCACAAGACAAGAGTGAGGAGAATGGAGGCAGGGTTTGGACTGTCTCCTCCAGCTCATTACAGAGTAGAAGGTTTTTTTTCCTCTGAAAGAGAGGAGATGCCATTTCCTAGGACAGAGTGGCTGAATGAGCGCAGGAGGGGAGGGAAGGGGGCAGTGGTGACTGCAGCTTTAAGAAAGCAGCTGTAATTGGCGAGATCTCCAGATAAACAGTCATTCTGGCGCCAGCAAAAAAGCAAACTCTGTATTATCACCACTCCTACTCCTCAACAGCAGAGGGACCTCCTCAGGAAAGCAGCCCTGAGAGTGATCTGATTTCAAAGAGAAAGCAGCCAGACCAAATAAACTTCAAACTCCCTGATTCCTGGACTCCTCTACTCCCCATTAGAGAGGACTCGACCTCATAAAACCATTACAGAGAAGAATGGCTTCATCTCACTGTCTGCGTTCAGGAACACAGCCGCTAATTCTACTTTCTACAGCCCCCCATTCCTGACCGACTGCATTAATATTTGCAACAGCGTCGACATGAACAAACATGCCCGTCACTAGACACAAGGGACAGTTGTCCAAGAAGTCCATTTACAGTTTGGAAAACAGGAAATCCCACCATTAAAGCTTCACTTATCGCCATGAAAACTCAATGTAAATGGAAATTTTGTACCATAAAACCTTATAATGTCATCTAGCGCCATGATAACCAAGAAGCAAGTTTGACGATGGCAAAGACCAACTAAAAACACATTCTTGGAACTCATGCACACAATTATATTCTATATTTTACAGATCCAAATAAAGGCAATTGGTCTGCAGTGTGCCCGCATCCGGACAATGTGCCTCATATGCCATAGTACAGAGAATACAGTGCCACGTAACCGCATCGTACAGTGGCAGACATGAGGATGCCGTACACGGAATTCGGTGCCAAGAGTAGAATGAACGATCACAAAGCAGCTTCTTTTCCAGAAACAACTCCACTCTTGTTCATGGGCTGCGACTAGTGATGAGCACAAGTGATCGGATAAGGTGTTTTCTGAGGAGCATGCTCGGGTGCTAATCCAGTGTCTTCGGTGTGCTCGAATAACATGTTCGAGTCCCTGCGGCTGTATGTCTTGAGGTTGTTCGACAGCAGCAACACATGCAGAGATTGCATGTTTGGTAGGTAATCCCTGCATAGGTTGCAGCTGTTAACAGCCACGAGACAAAGCTGCGGGGACTCGAACATGTTGTGAGCACACCAAACACGCAGGGTTAGCACCCGAGCATGGTCGGATAACACTTTATCCAAGCATATACACTCATCCGCTCCTGACAAGTATCCCAGTTCTTCCCAATTTTCTTGATTTGGAACGGAGTTGTAAGGCAATGAGCAAATGTGCTCCTAGAAGAAAATAGCCACAATTTACTAATCTCTAATATTACAGTAAAAACGGATCCCAACAAAGTGACCTACTCATTACCTTCAGTAAACAAATACATAAACATTTAGCAGGAACCGTTGAACGCGAAATCAGAAGCACCAATTGGCCAATGAAGAGCTTGTACGTGCAAAGGCGATGGGATTTACAGAAGTGTCGTGCCCACTGTGTTTTTTTGTTTTTTTCTTTTTTTAATACATGGCGTGAACTGACCTGCGGAGAATATTAAAAGAGCCGCAAAACATCTAGTTCTCGTCAGTACGCTGAGTTTTATGTGCGGAATCGCACAGGATGCACAATATATGAGAATTCCATTAATGCAGAAACTCCGCAGATAAAAAAAAATGCACGTGTCTTTAGTGCGAAAAGTGTCCTCACCTTGGCATGTCAATCTCTGCAAGGAGAAATGTTAACCCTTGGATTCTGCTGTGGAAACGCACTAAAAATCCATGTAATCCACATATGGCTATCAACGATCTGTCAAAGCCAAATACCATACAAAAAAATGAAGAAAAAAAAACACAACAACAACTCACTAAAAAATGTAAGCAACCTAATAGGTACAGAAACGCTGCAGAAAATGTACAACATCAAAGACTCAAATACTTATCATGGGAACGTACACTTGGAAAATTTAGAATACGCAAAAAAACAACAAAAAAAAAACACATGCTACAATCTGCAGGAGAACTGCAAAATGATTTTCCAGCAAGACCACTACTCTGAACATAAACCATGGGTGTGGAAAAAAGACAGACAGCACATGCACACCTTTTACACTGATCTATTGCGGCTAAGCAAAAATTTTAAAAAACTTAACACAAAGATTTTAATTTAAAATTCTGACCAGACAGTATGAAGCCCACTGCCACGTCACGTTTTTGATGTTGCAGAATTTCCGCACCATTTCTGCATCTATTTAAATTAGGTTAAATGCGTTTTTGTGCGAGTTTGTCTCCGGTTGGTGTGTCATTTTATAAATAAAGCTGCTTTGTTTTTAATACTTCCTGGCTTTTTTCTTTGAAAAAACTTTGTTGACATACTTAGGTGCAGAATACAAACATTTTTGATGAGTTTCCTTTGCGGAAAATATGCATAGAAAACTGTGTACCCACAAGAGAAATGGACATGCTGCAGATTTGAAAAACGCACCGCAAGTCGGTGTACGCAGTGTTAAAATGAAGCACAGTGGGCAGGAGATTTCTATAAATCACATCAACTTTGTTATAACCAAGACGCTGAATTTTTGATGCAGCAAAAACGCGCAGCGTCAAAAATACAACAAAAGCTCATTGTGGGAACGTAGCCAAAAATGTACAGTCTCACGATCACAATGTTAAACTAAGAACCTCCCTCTGCTGACAAGCTTTTTTGGAGCTGGAAATTTCATTCTCCAGCAAGACTTGGCACCTGTCCACACTGCCAAAAGTGCCAATACCTGGTTTACAAACAGTATCACTGTGCTTGATTGGCCAGCAAACTCACCTGACCATAACCCCATAGAGAATCTGAGGTATTGTCAAGAGGAAGATGAGACACCAGACCCAACAATGCAGACAAGCTGAAGGCTGCTATCAAAGCAACCTGGGCTTCCATAACACCTCAGCAGTGCCACAGTCTGATCGCCTCCATGCCACACCGCATTGGTGCAGTAATTGATGCAAAAGGAGCCCTGACCAAGTATTGAGTGCATTTGCTGAACATACATTTCAGTAAGCCAACATTTCGGATTTTAAAATCATTTTTCAAGCTGGTGTTATAAATTATTCTAATTTACTGAGATAATGACTTTTGGGTTTTCATTGGCTGTAAGCCATAATCATCAACATTAACAGAAATAAACACTTGAAATAGATCACTGTTTGTACTGGCTCTATAATATAGGAGTTTCACTTTTTGTATTGAAGAACTGAAATAAATTAACTGTTTGATGATACTCAAATTTTTTTTTAGGAAGCACCTGTAGAAAGGGTTCATCCAGATAGGATGGACCAGAGTCTTCCTAGAAGCCATTTTCCTCGATCTCTGGCAGTGGAAGCAAATGTTGACGAGTTAAATGTTCTATATTTTGCAGCTGGCACAGTTATGGGGGCAATGTCTGCGGCTGGCACTGTTGCTTACAGTGGGCATTCCTCTTTCTCCTGCAGTTAGGAAGTCTGATACAAGAATAGTACTAGAGATCTCTCCCATCAACTCTCAAACACTTTCTGAAACAAAGAGGAACATATACTGAATGAACTGAGGGATTGGGTTGACTAATAAGGGTATGTTCACAAGCACCATAATTTGTAAAAGAAAAAAAAAATCTGCACCAAAACACTAGAGTAAAATACAAAATATTTTTGTTTATTGCTTTTTTTTTTTTAACTTTTATTTGGGTGAAAAACGCTGAAAGAATTAACAGGGCGTCAAACGTGGAGCATGTGTATGAGATTTTAGAAATCTAAATTATGCCAGTACTATAAAACGCTGAGTATTTTAAGCACCAGAACACTACGTAAAATACGCAGGAAAAACACTGCAAATACCCCACTTGTGAACATCTAAAGCAGCAACTTCAAGTCAATAGGAATGTAGGTAACAAGCCCCTTCTTGGTCTGCTTTTAGAAGGTGGGAGCATACCCCCCCAAACACCCGTCTGATCCCCACACGCATCGTTGGTCACCTGTTATTCAACAAATGCCGCTCTCAGGACCCAAAGATCCCCCCAGAAAAGAAACAAGGATTCTGTGCGCTGATTCTCCATAACACTGAGCGCCTACCCTCCCCCTGCCAGCTCACACTTCATCAGCAGTTTACAGGGGGGCAATGCCTTTTACTGGACAACATCACAGCCCTCGCATTACATTCCAGGGCAATATTTGTTACAGGAGAGTTCTCCAAAGAGAAGGTTACTACTTCTACAGCTAGAAAAGTATTTAGAATTGAGAGTCCTCAGTGGTTGATACCTTTTAATGGCTAACTGAAAAGATGGTAACAAATTGCAAGCTTTCGAGACTACACAGGTCTCTTCATCAGGCAAAGGCTAAATGAAATTCTGAAGAATCACATATTTATGCACAACATAGCACAAGAAAAAAAAAAAAAAAAGGAAAAACCATGGATAAGACAGGTGACATGGAGCAGATACTTCTACAGTTGGAAATGCACAACTGCCGGGACAAGGCAGACAAAAGGAATGGTGGAGGCCCCTGCAAGGAGCACACAAATAATAATTACATATGAAAGAGACACTGGCATTCTGAAAAACAAATGTTTCTATTGTGTCTGCCCGAGACCTAAAAATGCTACAAAACCTCAGCAACCACCGCAAGGCAAAAATGACACCGATATAATAGAAGAAACCCAGGCCTCTCGGAACTGTGGAACTTTCCACGCAGCTTGGGCAAGAAGCAAAAGAGCCGCTGGATGTAATCTTCTCCCAGAATTAAGGCTGTGGTGGTCCGACCATTGCGGAAATATCTGTGCTTTCTGCGGTCACCGCAAAAATACAGAGGATCAGAAAGAACAGATTATGCACCCAATTCATCAGTGTTTTCGCCAGAAACTAGAGTATAAAAACCTTGATATGTTGCAATGTTTTATGTAGTTGAAACCGGAAACCTTTTGCGATTTTGTCCCAGCCGGCCGGAGTGGGATGTTGTGTGATGATGCCCCCCCAGCAAATATATCAGAATTGGGCCCACTTTAGTTGCATAAATTACGGCAGAAATATATTGGAGTCCCAGACTTGAGTAACATTTCTGGCGGAGGTGCATAGCTGTGGTAAGCAGGGCTGTGGAGTCGGAGCCCATTTTGGTGGAGACGGGAGTTGGTGTCATGGAAATTGAGGAGTTAGAGGTTTGGCTTACCAACTCCACAGCCCTGGTGGTAAGGTGTGCCAAATTCATTAAAGAGGTTGCCCGGTCCAAATCGATAAGTCTGCAGTCACTGTGTGTGACTGCAGACTTATGAATCCCCCAGTGCAGGAACTGTGCACTGCAAGGGTTCACTGATTTTGAGCCGGGACCGGAGGGTATGTATGCGTTTAACATGCTCCTGGCCAGGGCCAGTCTAGTGGACGTGACCTCGGTCTATACACTTGTACAGAGCAAGGTTCGCACCGTCTAGTGACACAGCCATGGCTGATTAGAGGGCGTGGACTTGCTCCATACAAGAGTGACTGCAGACTATCGATTTGGACCGGACAACCTCTAAGACTGGAGTGCATACAATGAATCGGGCCTTTTGTCTTTACATCTGCTCTACTATGTAATGTCACAGGAAGGATTTCCGTAAATTGCGAACTTTTAGTATTTGGGCTATAGGATTACTATAGACGCACACCAGAGGTCAAGTGTCTTCACTGCATCTGAATGGCGAAAAATTTACGTTGTGCAACACTTTCCTACAACTGAAGTAAATTAGAATAAGCTGTGCAGCATCTGCTTTCCCATTAACTTCTATTAGGTTTAATAGTTGCACAGATGGCCCATTTTGGATCAAAAGCTGAACCAAGATGCATCTTCTGTCCCTCTACCTGCTGCACAACCTCCGTGAGGTGCAAATAGTGCAACTATTTACTTGGGTTTGCTACACCAATGTTGTGCCAAGTCACAGTGTAGGGATCCAGAGATCGCGAATTACAAAACCTCCATTCAATGCAGCTTTATTTAATAAACACAAAGGTAAAGGAGCTGAACCTGCCGATTTGGGAAAAATCATCAACTATTTAATGTCTGGACTCTCATCCAACAGCAGAGGATGGATGTAAGAAAAATCAGGAATGTTGAGATTAAAACATGCCTGAGTGGGAATGAGCTTTTAAAAGATTAAAGGGTTATTCCCCAAATTGCAAGTGCTCCATAGAGAAAGTCACACGCTGTATTTGTATATTTCTGACACACACACATTGACAATGAATGGAAGTGTTGGATAGAGAATAACTTGCGATTTTGGGAATAACCACTTAAGAACAGGTACATCATATACAAGTGTGCATGAGTAGACTCCTTTTAAATATTTATATATGGCCCAAAATAAAATGTAATCAACTAATTTAAGTTCTGTCCATTCCAAAAAAAAGTAGTAAAATGCTCATACAACTGGCGTGCCATCCTATATTGTGTCTACTATATGGGACCAGCCATAAGTCTTGTGGCAGTAACTGGACAAGTAGCTCCTAAAAATGGAGGGAGAGGCTGGAAGTACAAGCCCCAACCATAAAAGTACTGTGTCCCCGCATGCCTGGAAAGTGTCAAGCATAAAAAGGTTATCATATTGTTTACTCATGACAGGCCTGTGATGTTTCCCACTAAAGACCTGTTTCTATATGTAATTACACTAGTGGCCCCAGGCAGGGAATGCAAAGCTAGTCCTGTGAAGATAAGGAATCCAGAAACAAGTAACCCCTTCTGTGTCAACAGGGAACCTTCCATTTTCTCTTTTTGTGTTTTGCCACCTAAGTTTATGTACAGTCGTGGCCATAAGCATTGAGACTGGCACAAATTTTGCCGCTGAATGGGGTTTTTTATTTTTAGATCTTTTAGTCAGACGTTTATATGGCTACTGAAGTATAATAAGAATTTCATTTTATTGACAAATACATCAGAGTTTATGTAAATACTCAATTGACCCTTCTTTTTCAAAGATTTATGCCCTTAGTCCTGGCAGCTGGATATCAGCTTTTGGTTCACATCCTGACTAATGAGAACCTACTCATGCCTAATCAGTGACTTGAGTTTATCATATGCAAATTGCCTCTTCTGAGAAAAAGAGGACTTAAACTCTATAGCGCCACCTGTTGGAAGTAGCGATCCTACAAGTCACAATCAACCCTTTAACGAGTCGTGCAATATGACTTAAGGTACCGTCACACTGAACAACATTACGATAACTATAGCGATCCGTGACGTTGCAGCGTCCTGGATAGCGATATTGTTGTGTTTGAGACGCAGCAGCGATCAGGATCCTGCTGTGACATCGCTGGTCGGAGCTAAAAGGCCAGAACTTTATTTCGTCGCTGGATCACCCGCTGACATCACTGGATCGGCGTGTGTGACGCCGATCCAGCGATGTGTTCACTGGTAGCCAGGGGAAACATCGGGTGTCTAAGCGCAGGGCCGCGCTTAGTAACCCAATGTTTACCCTGGTTACCATTGTAAATGTAAAAAAAAAAACACCACATACTTACATTCCGGTGTCAGTCACGTCCCCCGGCGTCAGCTTCTTGCACGGACTGTGAGCGCCGGCTGTAAAGCACAGCGGTGACGTCACCGCTGTGCTCTGCTTTACGGCCGGAGCTCAGTCAGTGCAGGAAGCTGACGGCGAGGGACGTGACAGACACCGGAATGTAAGTGTGTAGTGTTTTTTTTTTTTTTTACATTTACAATGGTAACCAGGGTAAACATCGGGTTACTAAGTGCGGCCCTGCGCTTAGTAACCCGATGTTTACCCTGGATACCCGGGGACTTCGGCATCGTTGGGTCGCTGGAGAGCTGTCTGTGTGACAGCTCTCCAGCAACCACACAAGGACTTTCCAACGATCACGGCCAGGTCGTAATCGTTGGAAAGTTGCTGAGTGTGACAGTACCTTTAGGATAAAAGCCAAATCAGTATCTCAATTCGCAGACAAGGGCTGTTGGCCCTCGTCAGTGCGAAGCATGAGAACTAATTTGGCTAGGTGAGAGGCTCTGGACTGGGGTCTAAGGGGTATCGTTTCTCCTAAGGCCGGCGTCACACATGCGAGTTTTACGGACGTAAGAGCGCAGAATCTACGTCCGTAAAACTCGCAAAAAATACGGCACAATTATTCTCTATGCCCCTGCTCCTATTTGCCGTATTTTACTGATCAGTATTATACGGCTTTCTACGGCCGTACAAAATCGCAGCATGCTGCGTTTGTCACCGTACTGCGCAAGAAATACGCCAATGAAAGTCTATGGAAGCGTGAAAAATACGGATTACACACGGACAAGCAGTGTGACTTGCGAGAAATACGCAGCGCTGTTAGAGAGAAAAGCCGGTAATTCAGTGCGGTGTACAGTAAAATCACACTGACAGCTTACAGTAGAATAGGTAGAATAAATGTGTACACATAGAATAGGTATATATATATATATATGTCAGTGAGACACATATATGTATATATATTAATATTTATTCCAGCGCTAGACAGCTTGAAAGCCGGTAATTCAATTACCGGCTTTTTCCTTCTCCTTCCTAAAACCCGACATGATTTGAGACATGGTTTACATACAGTAAACCATGTCTTCTCTCCATTTTTTTTGCAGATTCCACACTACTAATGTCAGTAGTGTGTATCTGCAAAATTTGGCCGTTCTAGCTCTTAAAATAAAGGGTTAAATGGCGGAAAAAATTGGCGTGGGCTCCCGCGCAATTTTCTCCGCCAGAGTAGTAAAGCCAGTGACTGAGGGCAGATATTAATAGCCTGGAGAGGGTCCATGGTTATTGGCCCCCCCCTGGCTAAAAATATCTGCCCCCAGCCACCCCAGAAAAGGCACATCTGGAAGATGCGCCTATTCTGGCACTTGGCCACTCTCTTCCCATTCCCGTGTAGCGGTGGGATATGGGGTAATGAAGGGTTAATGCCACCTTGCTATTGTAAGGGGACATTAAGCCTAATTAATAATGGAGAGGCGTCAATTATGACACCTATCCATTATTAATCCAATTGTAGTGAAGGGTTAAATAAAACACAAACACATTATTTAAAATTATTTTAATGAAATAAAAACAATGGGTGTTGCAGTATTTTATTCAACGCCCAATCCAGTCACTGAAGACCCTCGTTCTGTGAGTAAAAAAACATAATAAACCAACAATATACTTACCCTCCGCAGATCTGTAACGTCCAACGATGTAAATCCTTCTGAAGGGGTTAAAACATTTTGCAGCAAGGAGCTGTGCTAATGCAGGCTGCTCCTCGCTGCAAAACCCCAGGGAATGAGGCTAAAAATAGATCAATGATCTATATTTAGCTTTATTTGCGGTGAGGCGCCCTCTGCTGGCTGTTCATAGATCGTGGGAAATTACCTAGAAAGCCAGGGAGGTAATTTCCCACGATCTATGAACAGCCAGCAGAGGGCGCCTCACCGCAAATAAAGCTAAATATAGATCATTGATCTATTTTTAGCCTCATTCCCTGGGGTTTTGCAGCGAGGAGCAGCCTGCATTAGCACAGCTCCTTGCTGCAAAATGTTTTAACCCCTTCAGAAGGATTTACATCGTTGGACGTTACAGATCTGCGGAGGGTAAGTATATTGTTGGTTTATTATGTTTTTTTACTCACAGAACGAGGGTCTTCAGTGACTGGATTGGGCGTTGAATAAAATACTGCAACACCCATTGTTTTTATTTCATTAAAATAATTTTAAATAATGTGTTTGTGTTTTATTTAACCCTTCACTACAATTGGATTAATAATGGATAGGTGTCATAATTGACGCCTCTCCATTATTAATTAGGCTTAATGTCCCCTTACAATAGCAAGGTGGCATTAACCCTTCATTACCCCATATCCCACCGCTACACGGGAATGGGAAGAGAGTGGCCAAGTGCCAGAATAGGCGCATCTTCCAGATGTGCCTTTTCTGGGGTGGCTGGGGGCAGATATTTTTAGCCAGGGGGGGGCCAATAACCATGGACCCTCTCCAGGCTATTAATATCTGCCCTCAGTCACTGGCTTTACTACTCTGGCGGAGAAAATTGCGCGGGAGCCCACGCCAATTTTTTCCGCCATTTAACCCTTTATTTTAAGAGCTAGAACGGCCAAATTTTGCAGATACACACTACTGACATTAGTAGTGTGGAATCTGCAAAAAAAATGGAGAGAAGACATGGTTTACTGTATGTAAACCATGTCTCAAATCATGTCGGGTTTTAGGAAGGAGAAGGAAAAAGCCGGTAATTGAATTACCGGCTTTCAAGCTGTCTAGCGCTGGAATAAATATTAATATATATACATATATGTGTCTCACTGACATATATATATATATATACCTATTCTATGTGTACACATTTATTCTACCTATTCTACTGTAAGCTGTCAGTGTGATTTTACTGTACACCGCACTGAATTACCGGCTTTTCTCTCTAATATATGTGTCTACTGACATATATATATATATATATATTTTCTTTTCTTTTTGGGACACATGGATCACTTCTATAGCGGTATGTTGGTTTTGCTAGCCTGCGAGAAAACCACGCAGTACGGATGCCATACGGATTACATACGGAGGATGCCATGCGCAAAAAACGCTGACACACCCTGCCTACGGAGGAGCTACGGACCACTTTTTTCGGGACTTTTCAGTGTATTACGGTCGTAATATACGGACCGTATTGTTTTACGCTGTGTGTGACGCCGGCCTTATGGAGAGTGACATACCATCTCTGGCTTGTCAAGGTAAGGAGTTCGCCGTGCAATGCTCCTCTGTAGAGTTTATCATTCTTTTTGGCTTTTGTTTGTCCACCCGCTTTTTGAGGATTGCCCACATGTCCTCAGTTGGGATTGAGAGCTGGGAAGTTTGCTGGCAATGGACCCTAAATTTCAATGGTACGTTCATCGATTCACTTGATCGTTTTTGCCTTGTTACATGGTGCTCCATCATGCTGGAAAAAGCATTGTTCATCACTACTGATGAGCGAACGTGCTCGGATAACGTGTTATCAGAGAATGCTCAGGTGTTATCCGAGTATCTTGGGCGAAGTCCCTGCAGCTGCATGATTTGTGGCTGTTGGCTGCAACACATAATAGGATTGCTTGTTTGCTAGGCAATGTCCACATGTGTTGAGGCTGTCTAAGGGTATGTTTCCACGTTCAGGAAACGCTGCGTGTTGGACGCTGTATAGAGACGCGTCGCCGAACCCGCAGCATCCAGATGTTACAGCATAGAGGAGAAGATTTAATGAAATCCCGTCTCCACTATGCGTGGTAACACGCATCCGGCGGCCCTGCGATTCCGGACATGCGGCGCGTCTTTAGATCGCAGCATGTCCGTTTACCTTATAACACAGGGCCCTATGTGTGGGGTGCAATGAACACATCCGGCATCATCGCATCCCCAGAAGGGGGCGGAGCAATTTTGCCGCTCCGTCCAAACCGCCGGCCATCCTGAACGTGGACACGTACCCTTACAGCCGCAAGACATGCAGCCACAGCGACTTGACCATATGATTGAGCACGCCCAAGATACTCGGATAACGCGTCATCCGAGCACATTCGCTCATCACTATTCATAAACAAATTGTTCCCAGATCATTAGGCTTCTTTTGTAAGATGTTTAGATACCATTCTTTATTCAAGAAGTTCTTAGGTAAAATTGTAAGTGAGCCCACTCCATCGGATGAACAGCAACTCCACACGAATAGTCTCAGGATGCTTTACTATTAAAAATGACATGATTCATGATAGCGCCCTCCTTTTCTTTTCCAGTTATTCTCCTATAGCCCCAATCATCTGTAGTTCAATCCTAATACTTCCTGCAGAATGTCAGTTTACCCTTGAAGTGGCATTTGATGCCCTTCTTGACTCTAGGGTAGCCTCTAAAAGCCTCACTGTGCGTGCAGATGCACTAACAGCTGCCATTCTTGAGCAGGCTCTGCCCTGATGTTGAACTGATCGAGTAGCTGAGTCCTCTTATAGAGGTCCTACCTTTTGCTAGGCTTCAGAGTACTGAAGAAAGTCGATTTACAGCAACTGAACCTCTGTCTTAAGTTCTTTATGATGTGATAAATGTTAGATTTAGGGGCAATGTTCTTGCCTGTAAAGCCCTTTTCATGCAAAGCATTGATGACTGCAAGTATTTCCTTAGATGTAACCATAGTTAACAGAAGATAATGATTTCCAGCATACCCGGGCCCAGTCTGCTCTTACAATTTAATCAGTATGACAGAGCGATATCAGATGTCTTATCCTTGTTAACACTTTCTCCTGTGCTAATGAGAAGATCACTGAAATTATGTGAGCAGATTATTTTGTGACAGGGCTGAAAATCAGTTGAAGTTGTTTTTCTGTGATTAATTTAATTTTATGTCAAGAAATGACTGCATTTTCTTGCAATTCTTCTGATCACTTCATAATTTGTGTCAGTCTTGAAACTTTTGTCCATGACTGTAAAAACCCCAAACCATTCCTAGAGGTTGCATGTACAGAAGATATACCAGGGATCTGCGGGGATTCAGGCAGCAGCAAACTTTTAGGAGCAAATATCACGTTTTAGGACTATAAACAGTTCATGAAAACAGAATGGAGAGCATCAAAAGGGAATGAGTGTACAGGTCCTTCTCAAAAAATTAGCATATAGTGTTAAATTTCATTATTTACCATAATGTAATGATTACAATTAAACTTTCATATATTATAGATTCATTATCCACCAACTGAAATTTGTCAGGTCTTTTATTGTTTTAATACTGATGATTTTGGCATACAACTCCTGATAACCCAAAAAACCTGTCTCAATAAATTAGCATATTTCACCCATCCAATCAAATAAAAGTGTTTTTTAATAACAAACAAAAAAACCAACAAATAATAATGTTCAGTTATGCACTCAATACTTGGTCGGGAATCCTTTGGCAGAAATGACTGCTTCAATGCGGCGTGGCATGGAGGCAATCAGCCTGTGACACTGCTGAGATGTTATGGAGGCCCAGGATGCTTCAATAGCGGCCTTAAGCTCATCCAGAGTGTTGGGTCTTGCGTCTCTCAACTTTCTCTTCACAATATCCCACAGATTCTCTATGGGGTTCAGGTCAGGAGAGTTGGCAGGCCAATTGAGCACAGTAATACCATGGTCAGTAAACCATTTACCAGTGGTTTTGGCACTGTGAGCAGGTGCCAGGTCGTGCTGAAAAATGAAATCTTCATCTCCATAAAGCATTTCAGCCGATGGAAGCATGAAGTGCTCCAAAATCTCCTGATAGCTAGCTGCATTGACCCTGCCCTTGATGAAACACAGTGGACCAACACCAGCAGCTGACATGGCACCCCACACCATCACTGACTGTGGGTACTTGACACTGGACTTCAGGCATTTTGGCATTTCCTTCTCCCCAGTCTTCCTCCAGACTCTGGCACCTTGATTTCCGAATGACATGCAAAATTTGCTTTCATCAGAAAAAAGTACTTGGGACCACTTAGCAACAGTCCAGTGCTGCTTCTCTGTAGCTCAAAAGTGGCTTTACCTGGGGAATGCGGCACCTGTAGCCCATTTCCTGCACACGCCTGTGCACGGTGGCTCTGGATGTTTCCACACCAGACTCAGTCCACTGCTTCCTCAGGTTCCCCAAGGTCTGGAATCGGTCCTTCTCCACAATCTTCCTCAGGGTCCGGTCTCCTCTTCTCGTTGTACAGCGTTTTCTGCCACATTGTTTCCTTCCAACAGACTTACCATTGAGGTGCCTTGATACAGCACTCTGGGAACAGCCTATTTGTTGAGAAATTTCTTTCTGGGTCTAAAGGTACCGTCACACATAGCGACGCTGCAGCGATACCGACAACGATCCGGATCGCTGCAGCGTCGCTGTTTGGTCGCTGGAGAGCTGTCACACAGACAGCTCTCCAGCGACCAACGATCCCGAGGTCCCCGGTAACCAGGGTAAACATCGGGTAACTAAGCGCAGGGCCGCGCTTAGTAACCCGATGTTTACCCTGGTTACCATCGTAAAAAAACAAACAGTACATACTTACATTCAGCTGTCTGTCCTTTGCCGTCTGGTTCCTGCACTGACTGCTGGCCGTAAAGTGAAAGTGAAAGCACAGCACAGCAGTGAGTCACACAGCGGTGACTCACCGCTGTGGCTGTGCTCTGCTTTCACTTTACGGCCAGCAGTCAGTGCAGGAACCAGACGGCAAGGGACAGACAGCTGAATGTAAGTATGTACTGTTTGTTTTTTTACGATGGTAACCAGGGTAAACATCGGGTTACTAAGCGCGGCCCTGCGCTTAGTTACCCGATATTTACCCTGGTTACCAGTGAAGACATCGCTGAATCGGTGTCACACACGCCGATTCAGCGATGTCTACGGGGAGTCCAGCGACGAAATAAAGTTCTGGACTTTATTCCCCGACCAGCGATCTCCCAGCAGGGGCCTGATCGCTGCTGCCTGTCACACTGGACGATATCGCTAGCGAGGACGCTGCAACGTCACGGATCGCTAGCGATATCGTCTAGTGTGACAGTACCTTTACCCTCTTGCTTGAGGGTGTCAATGATGGCCTTCTTGACATCTGTCAGGTCGCTAGTCTTACCCATGATGGGGGTTTTGAGTAAAGGTACCTTCACACATAACGATATTGTTAACGATATCGTTGCTATTTGTGACGTAGCAACGATATCGTTAATGAAATCGTTATGTGTGACAGCGACCAACGATCAGGCCCCTGCTGGGAGATCGTTGGTCGCTGAGGAAAGTCCAGAACTTTATTTCGTCGCGGGACTCCCTGGAGACATCGCTGGATCGGCGTGTGTGACACCGATCCAGCGATGTCTTCACTGGTAACCAGGGTAAACATCGGGTAACTAAGCGCAGGGCCGCGCTTAGTAACCCGATGTTTACCCTGGTTACCATGCTAAAAGTAAAAAAAAACAAACACTACATACTTACCTACCGCTGTCTGTCCTCCAGCGCTGTGCTCTGCACTCCTCCTGTACTGTCTGTGAGCCGGAAAGCAGAGCGGTGACGTCACCGCTCTGCTTTCCGGCTCCCAGACAGTACAAGAGGAGAGCAGAGAAGCAGAGCGCAGCGCTGGAGGACAGCCGGCTGTAGGTAAGTATCTAGTGTTTGTTTTTTTTTTACTTTTAGCATGGTAACCAGGGTAAACATCGGGTTACTAAGCGCGGCCCTGCGCTTAGTTACCCGATGTTTACCCTGGTTACCGGCATCGTTGGTCGCTGGAGAGCGGTCTGTGTGACAGCTCTCCAGCGACCAAACAGCGACGCTGCAGCGATCCGGATCGTTGTCGGTATCGCTGCAGCGTCGCTAAATGTGAAGGGGCCTTAATGAACCAGGCAGGGAGTTTATAAAAGCCTCAGGTATCTTTTGCATGTGTTTAGAGTTAATTAGTTGATTCAGAAGATTAGGGTAATAGGTCGTTTAGAGAACCTTTTCTTGATATGCTAATTTATTGAGACAGGTTTTTTGGGTTATCAGGAGTTGTATGCCAAAATCATCAGTATTAAAACAATAAAAGACCTGACAAATTTCAGTTGGTGGATAATGAATCTATAATATATGAAAGTTTAATTGTAATCATTACATTATGGTAAATAATGAAATTTAACACTATATGCTAATTTTTTGAGAAGGACCTGTATATGAGAACTTCTGATAATAACCAACAATGATGCACAAATATCAGTCACATGGTATACACACACAACTGGTAAAGTGTGCCAAACCTGGGAGACACTTTTGCTGTGCATGCACTCTGATGAGATGTGGTTGGTGCTAGTACACCATGTTTCATCGTGGCATGAGCCAGATACCATCAGAGCAGGTCTGTAATGACATAGGACATTCCGGACTGTAGGATAATCAAGAAAGAGAGGACATGTTTGAAGACAAACCAATACGAATGTTCATGGGAACAGAATAAGGTACGTTTAGTTTTTGATAGTAGTGGGGCTGTTGGTATAGTTTGTGAGAGTGGTGGCGTATGTCTTTTTCCTTAATATTGCTCTTTTGTAGTTTATTCTATTTGTTTGTTTGTTTTTATTTGTTGTTGTTTTTTTTTGTTTTTTGTTTTTTTTTAAAATATGGACAGCTTTACAGCTCAGTAAAGAGGAAATTAAAGGGACACTGTCACCTGAATTTGGAGGGAACAATCTTCAGCCATGGAGGCGGGGTTTTTGGGCGTTTGATTCACCCTATCCTTACCCTCTGGCTGCAAAATTGGATTGAAGTTCATTCTCTGTCCTCCGTAGTACATGCCTGCACAGTGCAATCTTGCCTTGCGCAAGCGTGTACTATGGAGGACAGATAATGAACTTCAATCCAATATTGCAGCCAGCGGGTAAGGAAAGGGTGAATCAAAAACCCCAAAACCCCGCCTCCATAGCTGAAGATTGTTCCTTCCAAATTCAGGTGACAGTGTCCCTTTAAGCAACCAGACAAATAGCAGGGATAATCTGGGGTTGCTAAGGCTAAAGTCACATTTCTGGACAAGATCAGTTGAATTACTGATGCAAACTGAAGCAGAGGGACCCCATTGATTATTATGGAGTATATTGCAGTTCCATTTTTAGAATTAAAGAAAAAAACGCTCTGAATGCTTAACTTTTAGACGTAATAACTAAAAACTCTAGCCCTCTGGCTGCCATACGCACGCACATCAGGTCACCTAAAAACTGACTATTGTAGCCAAAGAAAACGGCAAAAAAACAAAACAATACAATAACATAAGGCAAATGGATAAAACCTTTAATAGCTGTGTGTCGGTGTCGAGATGTTGTCCTGGACGTTTTACTGGAAAAGCATGCACATTCTCCATGTGATTTCATATCTTCCGCTTTCACTAATTTCAAAGCTGAACTCAAATGAACTGAAAACAAAACAAAACAAAAAAAAAAGACACACCGTGCCCTAAACATTATTAATGACAAGTGATTAAAAAGCTAAAGAAACATTTGCTGAGCTGAAAAAATAATTAGTAGAAAATATGCCCACGTGTCACTATCCTTACATGAATAGTCCTATCCAACTCTTCACAGAAAAACCACCAGTCGGTGTTTATTTTCTTAAATCAGGCTTCTATAAAAGTACCATAAAAGTTTACTTTATTTGGGACCAAAAAAGAAACTTGGTGTGGATGTCAGATAGCCATGATGATAATAATGGCAGTAGTGACGCACAAACTTTAAAGGGGTGTACATTAACTTTGAACCTATTGATTTTCTATAAAAGAAGTGGGGTAAAAATAAATCAATCTAGTGCCAATTCTCTTGCCTGTAATCCCAGTCAGATATTGATGGAAGGGAACACAGTACAAAGTGTGGACGAGAGGTGGAAGTTCAGATCACTGGAACCACCACCGAGCCATTCTCTCTATGGGAATGCCTGCTATTTCCAGCAGTCTTCAAGAATAAATAGCATTGATGCGAAAATGCTCGACCCACTTTTAGATGGGGCTCTTCAGCTTTTGGTGTTGATGCGGGTCCATGTGGTTGGAACCACAGCGGTCCAGAAGTTATCCTAAGGATAAGGACACAAGACCTTGAGCTTTTAACAAAGTTTTACAAAGTTCAACAATAGGATTCTCTGACCGGAATCACACATGCAGTTTCCAGTCTCTCAGCAAGTACCAGACGTTCCTTAAAAGTTGCCTTCTTTTTAGTTCCATTTCGGCTTTTGGCACAAATTGAAAAAAAAAAAAAAAAAAAAAAAAAAAGAAAAGAAAAACACACCAGAAAACTTGCTTACACAGTTCCAGCCTAAAGCTGACATCTATATGCTGTGCAATAACATTTTAGATGAATGAGCACGCTACAAGGAAGAATGTTGTAAAAGTGACAGCATTTACCCTTCAGCGAGGGTAATGTGAATGCATAAATCCTTTTTCAGCAATGACAAGACAGTTGCCATTACCAGATCGAACGTTCACAGCAACTTGGTCAGTTACATGTCTCTGCATGCTCCGAATTGTACGAAAACACCCAAAAAATAAAGACAATCGCTGCATTTTATGTGACCAGTAAATACTGCACATCTGTATTCATACAGAAGATTGTTGCTTTGTCGAGATTTTATTTTTGAAAACACTGGATTCACATTGAATTAGATCTAAAAATCAAGTCATGCTTCACTGAGGGTCATGTCACAGAGGCAGTCCCCACTAGAAGCAGCAGGCTGCACACCGTACCATTGGGGCTACATTAGCCACCATACTGTCCGTCTATCACTAAGTCCTGGTTTGTGCATCAAACCTTACAGAAAACAAAGCTGATAAACTGGAAAATTATGCTAACAATGGTTGATAAATTGGTTTCACCATCAGCATAAATTTGCTTAAAAAAAAAAAATTAATGAGCCTATTTACCTAGACATGTATCCAAATTTATTCTTGCAATGTAAACTGACCTAGAGCTAGGAAGGTAAAAGGAGAATTTAATTCTAGGCAGTGCCGTGGAGTCGTCGTCAGTATAAAATGGACAGACTCCTAGAATATGTAATAAATTGGGTACAGTAATTAAATGCAATATGTGTTGAACATTTTTTAAATATTTATTTGGGAAATGTATGAAATGACCTATGTATGTCTGTTCTATCCCTGATCGAAGCCTTTAGTTGAGAAGTCTGTGCTACACTTTATGTACGTACTCATCCTCTACAGATCAGAAAAAAAAAGCACTGGGAAGGAATGTCTGTACTCATCTCAGAACTGCTAGAGTGAACAGGATTAAGGCAAGTAAATAGCTTGATTATTGTATCATAATGGTGATGAAAAGCCTGATGTTACCATTTTACTACAGTAAATTTATAATTTAAACATGAGCCATGACTGAATGCCAGACATTCAGCACAGTGAAGGCCAGGGTGCAGGCACATAGGGGAGCAGTGTCAAGTCACTGACACCGCTCACCCCTCTCTCTGCCTGCGCTCCCACCCAACAATCAATTGTATTCGCGTCTGTAAGATGCAAATATAATTGCTATGAGCCGCACCATCTAGGACAGGAGCTGTAATCAGCACCCTGCCACTAACTCCAGGAAAACGCAGCTCACTTCCAGCCTGCGCCCAGTTAGAGACAGCACACGCATGGGACGTTGGATGGTGCGATATGGTGACGTCAACACGCCATCCAACATCCACTGCTGTACAGGAAAGAAAAGGAGGCCACTGTGTACAGGGGGCCTGGATTAGGCCCCCCCCTGATATTTTGCCAATGAATGGAGAACACATGACAGGCTGGCTGTGGGGGACATCATACAATATAAGAAATGTAAGGAGCATCATTGTATAGGGGGCTGGGGGGGGGATTATAAGGTATACTGGGAGGCTATGGTGGACATCAGTGTGTATTGGGGGAGTGTTGTGGATTTCACACTGGACGGCTGTGGACACCATCATACCATGAGAACAGTGATGAGTATATACAGTTTGGAGAGGACAACATGGTGGGCAGTATGAGGACAAAGTGTGAAAGGGGGCACAGAATGTATATTCTCTCTTTCCCTCTCCCCAGAATCTTATACCTGAAAATGCAGGCAAAAACTCCTTTGACGCATCCGTCAAAACACTGGATGCGTTGCACACGTTTTCCTCTATTTTCTCAACATCCGTCAGTACGTCAATTCACTGCATTAGGACACACTCCACCCGACGGAAGTGTGAAAGCATTAAGCTACTTACTGGTAGCGGCATTTTTCGGAGGCCCATGACAGCACACGAGAGAGGGGATCCGCCCTTAAGGAACAGGAAACCTACAGATACAAAAGGGCGGCACCTCTCCCCATGCATCAGTTGTATTTCAGAGCCTGAGAGGACTGCCGCGGTTAGTGGTACACAAATATACAATATATACATTATATACATTTGAAACAAAATAACCCATTATTGTAATAAGACACCATACGTGAGATTTACATATTACGCTATATACATATCAGGAAGTGCTACCCCCACGTGAATAGGGAGGGAACTAAGGGTGCTGTCATGGGCCTCCGAAAAATGCCGCTACCAGTAAGTAGCTTAATGCTTTATTCGGACTCCCATGACAGCACACGAGAGATTTACAGAGATGTAAGCTACCTTAGGGAGGGACTATAGATTGTAGCACCCTTAACCCAAAGGAAAGATCAGAGGAGGACCCCAAATCCAACCGATAGTGTTTAAAGAAAGTGGAAGGGGATGACCATGTGGCCGCCTTACATATCTGCTCCACTGACACTCCAGATCTTTCTGCCCAGGATGACGCCATGGCCCGGGTGGAATGTGCCTTTAGGTTCTGCGGAGCTGGCCCCCCACCTGCTGTATAAGCTAGAGAGATAGTTTCCCTAATCCATTTAGCCAGTAAATATTTCGATACTCTAAATCCTTTCTTTGGACCTTGGAAGGAAAGAAGCAGTGCCCCATCCTTCTTCCAATTATCAGTAGCTGAAATATACTGAAGAAGAGATCTCCTGACGTCTAACGTATGAAGCTCCTGCTCTTTAGGATTAGAGGGATTAGGAATAAAGGACGGCAAAACTATCTCCTGTGATCTATGGAACCGTGTCGCCACCTTTGGCAGATATGCTGGGTCTGGTCTAAGGACTACTCTGTCTGACAAGATTTCAGTGTATGGAGGAGCTCTGGAAAGTGCCTGTATATCCCCTATCCTGCGAGCTGAGGTTATGGCGATCAGGAAGGCTGTCTTAAGTGTCAACATTTTGATCGAGGCCTCCTGCAGAGGTTCAAAGGGGGGTTTAGTTAGAGAGGACAGAACTAAATTTAAATCCCATGGAACTGTTCTGTCTTTATGCAGTGGTGTAGATCTACTAACTGCCTTCATAAACCTCGCTATCCAGTAGTTATTCGCTATATTACAGGAAAACAGGGCACCTAAAGCTGAGACCTGTACCCTAAGGGTACTAGGAGAGAGTTTCAACTCGAACCCCTTCTGTAGGAACTCTAGGATTTGTTGTACTGGCACCCCGTCTTGGATATTAAACTTTGAACAAGACAAGAACTTTCTCCAAGTCCTAGAGTAGATTTTCGTAGTTACTTGCTTTCTACTCTTTAGGAGCGTCTCCACCAAGTTTGGAGAGAAGCCTTTTCCCACTAATAGTGACCGTTCAAACACCATGCCGTCAAATGGAGCCCCGTCACTTGTGGATGGGAGATCGGTCCCTGCGAAAGCAAGTTCGGGATCTCTGGCAGTACCCAGGGGACCGCTACAGACATTGTCTTGAGCCAGGCAAACCAGGTTCTTCTGGGCCAAAAGGGGGCGATAAGGATGACTTTCGCTCGATCCTCCCTGATTTTCCTCACCACTAGAGGTATCAGGTTCAGTGGTGGGAAAGCATAGGCTAGTGGAAAATCCCATTTCATGAGAAACGCGTCTACCGCCAGGGAATTCTCCCTGGGATTTAGGGAGCAAAAAAGTTTTACTTTTCTGTTGTTTCTGGTGGCGAATAGATCCACCACTTGTTGACCCCATCTGCGGACGACAAGATTGAAAATGTCCTCGTTGAGAGACCACTCTCCCTGTTTTAACACATTTCGGCTGAGGAAATCTGCTGCCACATTTTCTTTTCCTTTGATGTGAAGAGCTGTCAAAGATAGAAAATTGAGCTCTGCCACCTGGAACAACCGATCCGTGATCTGCATTAAAGTTTCGGAACGAGTTCCCCCTTGCCGGTTTATGTAAGCGACCGCCACTCTGTTGTCCGACAGAATTCTGACGTGCTGGCCCTGCAGATATACGAGGAATTTTTTAACAGCCAGTTCAACCGCCAACAACTCTCTTTGATTTGATGAAAATGTTGTGAAGGGTTCCCACTGTCCCTGGACCACCATGTCCCCCATATAGGCTCCCCACCCTGAAGAGCTGGCATCCGTGGTTATCACGTGGGTGACATCTATCATCCAGGGAACCCCTGCTGATAAATTTTGTTTATCTAGCCACCATCTAAGGGAATTCAATGTTATCGGCCTCAATGTCAATTTTCCATTCAATGCGCCTCCTAAGGCTCTGTCATGGAACAGGACTTCATTTTGTAGGGACCTGGTGTGGAACTGAGCCCACTTAACTGCTGGGATGCAAGATGTGAGTGACCCAAGTAGAGACATTGCTTGCCTAAGTGTCATGGAAGGTGTATTGATTGCTCTTAATACAAAACTCTGAATTTGGTCCATTTTCTCTATAGGGAGGAGACACTGCTGTGTCACTGAATTCAACATTAACCCCAGGAATTTTTGAACATTTAGGGGCTGTAATTTAGATTTTTCAAAGTTTATGATCCAACCCAACCGTTCTAGTTTGGTTTTAGCAATCTCCCATTGTGACAGACAATGATCTACCGAGTTACCTACAATGAGGAAATCGTCTAAGTAGGGGACTATAAGGATATTTGACTCTCTTAAATGCGCCATAACTTCCGCAATTATTTTAGTAAACACCCTAGGTGCCGAGGTGATCCCAAAGGGGAGCGCTCTGAATTGAAAATGTCGAATCCTACCCCCCATTAGTATCGCTACCCTCAGGTATCGTTGGAAATCAGCATGAATGGGTACATGATAGTAGGCATCTTTCAAATCCACTACTACCATGAAACAGTTGTTGAAAAGCATTTTTATTGCCGAATTGATGGACTCCATTTTGAAAGTATGTTTCACCAAAAACTTATTGAGACCCTTAAGATTTATAATGGTCCTGTAAGATTTATCAGGCTTCTGGATTAGGAACAGGGGAGAGTAAAACCCTTCCCCTGCCTGAGAATACGGCACTTCTACCAAAACATTTTTGGAACAGAGAGTCCTCACTTCCTCTTCTAGGGCGAATTGTTCAGTGGGAGATGAGCGCCAGGGTGTTAACCTAAATTTGTCCTGTGGAATATGAACAAATTCCAGCTTGAGACCATGGGAAACAGTGTCTTTTATCCAAACGCTGTTTGTGATTTTCGACCACTCTGCCGAGAAATGCAATAGTCTCCCTCCCACTGGAATTGCTAGTCATTGGTCTTGTTTTTTATTTTCCGTCTGGTTACGGCGAAACATGAGACCTGTACCTCGCTTTCGCCTATCCTCCCATCTGGGACGATCTCTCCCTGGTGAAAAGACTCGCTTTCCTCCCCGGTTGAACCTTCTTTTGTTGAAGGGACGACGGTATGGATTGAACAGGTTGGGAAACTTTTTCTTATCATCTCCTGCTTTCTCCAGGAGTTCATCCAGGGTAGGCCCAAATAAATATTCGCCTTTACAAGGGATAGCGCAGAGCTTCGCTTTTGCCTGCATATCCCCCGGCCAGCATTTCAGCCATAGGGCTCTCCTTGCAGCATTAGAAAGTCCTGCTGCTCTAGCTGCCAACTTTACGGAGTCAATTGAGGCGTCTGATAAAAAAGCCGCCCCCTCCTGGATTACAGGTAATGCTGAGAGAATGGACTCTCTAGAGGCCCCTTGTTTTAATTGGGTCTCCAACTGGTCCAGCCAGACCATCATTGACCTTGCCGTGCAGGTTGAAGCTACCGCAGGTCTTAAGGAGCCAGCTGCCATCTCCCAGGTTCCCTTCAGGAAGGTATCCACTTTCCTATCCAGGGGGTCTTTAAGTGTTCCCATATCTTCAAATGGGAGAGAAGATCGTTTAGCTACCTTGGCAATTGCTGCATCCAGCTTGGGTGCTTTCTTCCAGTTACCTACTGCTGGGTCATCAAAAGGGTATCGGCGTTTTTGCGCAGGTGGTAAGGAGCCTTTTCTCTCAGGTTTCCTCCATTCCCTATTAATAAGATCTTGTATTTTCTCATTTAAAGGAAACACTCTGCGCTTCTTTTGCTCCAATCCACTGAACATCATTTGTTCTTTGGATAGTTGAGGCTTGGGTTCCGATATACCCATTGTGCCTCTGACCGCCTTTACCAATTTGTCTATCCTTTCTAGGGGTAGGCAAAACCGAGCAGCGTCTTCTTCCGAAGAGGAGGATGATGCTGCTGAATTGTCTGATTCTTCGGACTTGTCCTTTTCCACAGACGAATCAGATGCCCACTCAGTTCTCTGCCTAGAACCTCCTGACTGTGAAAGGTTTTTAAAAGACTCTTTAACCTCCATTCTAATCATCTCCTTGAGACTGGCCGTAATAGAGGAGGATTCTTCGGCTACCTACGGGGATAAGTAAGGTAGACTAGAGTGTAAAATCTACATGCTATACCCCCTCCCCTCCTTCCAGAACCTCACCGTCTGCTGGATACAGGGGTCACATAGTTTTTTAGGGTGTGAGTCAGGCAAGGGAACCCCGCAGATGGCACATTTCCTATGCTTCGCCTTACTGACGTTTTTCCTTCCCTGCATAAAACACATGAGGGGAGACTAGTCACTAAGTGAACTTTCTCGAAGATCACTTACCAGTGGCTGCTCACACCCAGAAATACCGAAGCATGAGGGGGATCCTTTTTGACTGACCCTCCAGACCCCTGTCTGGAGGAGCTTCTGCGGCCCGAACCATCGCTCCTTTTTTCATGTTCCTTCTCCTTGGGTTTCTGGGATGCTTGTTCCAGCAGCACAACCTGCTGATCCTGATCTGAATCCATTTTCAGTAAATTGGAGCCAGAACCCGGGAACATGCTGCTGGAGCCGCCTTATAAGGCCCCTCCTTCGGTCAGCGCACCTTGCCCAGCTTGTTTGTTTAATTTTCCCGCCCCCCCCGCAGCTGTGGGGAATCAATCGTCGCTCCGGAGGGATTGCGGCATGATCTCCGGTGGGCGCCGCCATCTTGGAGCCCCCGCGCATGCGCAGGAGCTCGCCGATCCGGAAGACGTCGCCGGCTCCGCCCCCCGACGTCACCACAGCTTACAGCGCTTCCTGTCAGCGCTGCAGCTCTCGTGGAACGCCGAGGCCGGCCAGCTACGATCCGATCGGCGCCCCCAGATGCCGCCGCGCTCCCCCCTGCTCCAGAGAGACCCACAGCCCACGGGAAGGGCGACTTACCAGACGCTGGCCCCGGAGACCGGACACCCCCTGGCGACCGCTCCTCGCTGCCTAGTCACCGCCGTGCCGCCCTGCCAGGGCCACCGTGACTACTTCAGGTACCCGCACCGGCCGAAGTGGGAGACCCTCTCGCCACCAGAATCGGTCCGGCCGGCCTGGACTTCTGTAGTTTCTATAGGCATCCAGTCCCTTCAGGAACAGGAAACCAACTGATGCATGGGGAGAGGTGCCGCCCTTTTGTATCTGTAGGTTTCCTGTTCCTTAAGGGCGGATCCCCTCTCTCGTGTGCTGTCATGGGAGTCCGAATAAAGAGGCCTTACCGACTCCAGAGCCCTGATTCTAGGGTAGTATGTAGCCCATGACTATCAGTACACAGCTGGCACAGATGGCAACAACCGTGGCACACGCTGCAAACACGTTTCCTGCAGCGGTGCTCCAGGTGCGCAGAACGTCTGTGGAGAAAATCTAATCTACCCGAAGATTTCATCCATTATAAGTTCATGCTAAAGACATACAATTCTGCCCTTCACCTCTCCAAACAAACCTACTTCAACACCCTCATCACCTCCCTGTCCAATAACCCTAAACGTCTCTTTGACACGTTCCAGTCCCTACTCAACCCAAGAGAGCAGGCCCCAACCACGGATCTCCGTGCTGACGATCTGGCCAATTACTTCAAAGAAAAAATTGACCACATTCGACAGGAAATCATCTCCCAATCTCTTCATACCATGCACTGTCCTCCCTCCCCCACTGCATCTAGTTCACTCTCTGACTTTGAAGCAGTTACAGAAGAAGAAGTAAGCAGGCTCCTTGCATCTTCTCGCCCGACCACTTGCACCAGTGACCCCATTCCATCACATCTCCTCCAGTCCCTTTCCCCGGCTGTCACCTCTCACCTAACAAAAATATTCAACCTTTCCCTCACTTCCGGTATTTTTCCCTCCTCATTTAAGCATGCCATCACACATCCATTACTTAAAAAAACATCCCTCGATCAAAACTGTGCCGCTAATTATAGACCTGTCTCTAATCTTCCCTTCATCTCTAAACTCCTCGAACGCCTGGTCCACTCCCGTCTTACCCGCTATCTCTCAGTTAACTCTCTTCTCGACCCTCTTCAATCTGGCTTCCGCTCTTTACACTCTACTGAAACTGCCCTCACTAAAGTCTCTAATGACCTACTAACAGCTAAATCTAATGGTCACTACTCCATGCTAATTCTCTTGGATCTCTCTGCAGCATTCGACACTGTGGATCATCAGGTCCTCCTCACTATGCTCCGCTCCATCGGCCTCAAGGACACCGTTCTCTCCTGGTTCTCCTCCTATCTCTCTGACCGATCCTTCACTGTATGTTTTGCTGGTTCCTCCTCCTCTCACCTTCCCCTTACTGTTGGGGTTCCTCAAGGATCAGTCCTAGGCCCCCTACTCTTCTCGTTGTATACTGCCCCTATTGGACAAACAATAAGTAGATTTGGTTTCGAGTACCATCTCTATGCTGACGACACCCAATTATACACTTCTTCTCCTGATATCACACCGACCTTTTTAGAAAACACCAGTGATTGTCTTACCGCTGTCTCTAACATCATGTCCTCCCTCTATCTGAAACTAAACCTGTCAAAAACTGAACTCCTCGTGTTCTCTCCCTCTACTAACCTACCTTTGCCTGACATTGCCATCTCCGTATGCGGTTCCACCATTACTCCAAAGCAACATGCCCGCTGCCTTGGGGTCATCCTTGATTCTGACCTTTCATTCACCCCCTACATCCGATCACTGGCTCGCTCTTCTTACCTGCATCTCAAAAACATTTCTAGAATTCACCCTTTTCTTACTTTCGACTCTGCAAAAACTCTTACTGTTTCACTTATTCATTCTCGTCTGGACTATTGTAACTCTCTACTAATCGGCCTCCCTCTTGCAAAACTCTCCCCGCTCCAATCTGTCCTGAATGCTGCAGCCAGGATCATATTCCTCACCAACCGTTACACCGATGTCTCTACCCTGTGCCAGTCATTACACTGGCTACCCATCCACTCCAGAATCCAGTACAAAACTACTACCCTCATCCACAAAGCACTCCATGGCTCGGCACCACCCTACATCTCCTCCCTGGTATCAGTCTACCACCCTACCCGTGCCCTCCGCTCCGCTAATGACCTCAGGTTAGCATCCTCAATAATCAGAACCTCCCACTCCCGTCTCCAAGACTTTACACGTGCTGCGCCGATTCTTTGGAATGCACTACCTAGGTTAATACGATTAATACCCAATCCCCACAGTTTTAAGCGTGCCCTAAAAACTCATTTGTTCAGACTGGCCTACCGCCTCAATGCATTAACCTAACGATCCCTGTGTGGCCTATTTATAATAATAAAAAAAAAAAAAAAAAGGTTCCTCGCATCATGTTCTCATACACTTTATGCAGTATTAGCCCTCTGTGTCTGTACTGCTACATACTTAGGCAGGTAACTGGTTCATGCAGCTTTACATGAACACCTGAGCCTTACACTATAGCTGGTCCGAATAACTAAAGCAATTGTTACCATCCACCTCTCGTGTCTCCCCTTTTCCCCATAGTTTGTAAGCTTGCGAGCAGGGCCCTCACTCCTCTTGGTATCTATTTTGAACTGTGATTTCTGTTATGCTGTAATGTCTATTGTCAGTACAAGTCCCCTCTATAATTTGTAAAGCGCTGCGGAATATGTTGGCGCTATATAAATAAAAAATTATTATCAGTCGTCTCAAAGGACAACAAAGGTAATTTCAAAAGTGACAAACCGCGCCAATATTAATAATTCTCTCCCAGCATCACAGTATTGAAAAACCTCAAACCAAAAAAAAGAATTATTGAGGGCATAGAAAGATACACATGGTCTTTTCACACAAAGGGGTTGGCTATATGGACTTAGCCAGGTATGTCAGACTCTTGAAACACTGTAGCATTTCAGAGAAAAGCATACGCTAAAAGCCGGGGACCAAGTAGACAAAGTATAAGACCGCTTTTTTAAAAACCACACAGATAGGTGTGATGTGATATTTCCTCCATCCCACAAATCTTCCTTACCTGACCTATCTATCGCAGTCAATGACATCATGCTTTCCCCTGTACCCGAAGTCCGCTGCCTCGGAGTAACCGTCGACTCTGCCCTGTCCTTCACACCGCACATCCAAGCTCTTTCCACCTCCTGTCGCCTCCAGCTCAAAAATATCTCCAGGATCCGTCCTTTCCTCAACCCCCAATCTACTAAAATGCTTGTGCATGCCCTCATCTCCCGCCTTGACTACTGCAACATCCTTTTCTGTGGCCTCCCTGCTAACACCCTTGCACCTCTCCAGTCCATCCTTAACTCTGCTGCCCGACTAATCCATCTCTCTCCTCGCTACTCCTCCGCTTCCCCCCTCTGAAAATCTCTTCACTGGCTCCCATTCCCTCAGCGTATCCAGTTCAAATTAATAATACTGACCTACAAAGCCATCCATAACCTGTCTCCTCCATATATCTCTGAACTAATCTCCCGATATCTTCCCTCACGCAATCTACGGTCCTCCCAAGACCTCCTTCTCTCCTCCACACTTATTCGCTCCTCATCCAATCACCTCCAAGACTTCTCCCGAATATCCCCCATCCTCTGGAACTCTCTGCCCCAACACGTCCGACTATCAACCACAGTCGGATCCTTCAGACGGAACCTGAAAACTCATCTCTTCAGGAAAGCCTACAGCCTGCACTGACACCGCTGCCGCCTCATCACTATCGAAGCTACCGCCTCACCAACGCCGGAGCTCCTGCAACCCTCAACCTACTGTCTCCTTCCCCATAATCCTGTAGAATGTAAGCCCGCAAGGGCAGGGTCCTCGCCCCTCTGTATCAATCTGTCACTGTTCGTTTGTTTACTGTAAGTGATATCTGTAACTTGTATGTAACCCCTTTTCATGTACATCACCATGGAATCAATGGTGCTATATAAATAAATAATAAATAATAATAATATGAAGTAACGCGTTTTCAATTAAGTACTGTGATCTTCTATCGGTCAAACATGGAGTAGAAGTCTTTTAAACAATTCTCAATTTTGTATTATTGATACATATAAAGCAGAACTACAGGGATTGTGGTCATACATAGCCGTGGAAGAAACTCGAGTATTCAGACACTGCTCTATGCTGATGAGGGGCAAACACCCTGTCTGTATAGGGGTTTCTGACTTAGCATCTATGCCTTCTAATATTGCAAGGTTCCTTAGGATAAGTGCCCACGATCAGCAATTGCTGCGGGTTTGACGCTGTCTTTTTATGCAGCGTCAAACCCGCAGCGCCCAGATGTTACAGTATAGTGGACGGGATTCCTAGAAATCCCATGTCCACTATGAGTGCATAGTCGCCCATCACCCGCGGTCACTTACAGGCGGCACAGCTTTCAGGACCGCATCATGTCAGTTACCCTTGTGGAGACTAGAGTCTCTGCAACAGAAATTACATCATTAGAATGTATTGAATGCGGTAAATCCACACGGTTCAGTGAACACATATGGATTTTCCTGTGTTCAAAAGAAGGCAGTGCTAGTTCAGGATCATGGGCATGAACCCTTAGGTCACGTGCACACATTCAGTATTTGGTGAGGTTTTTTTACCTCAGTATTTGTAGCCAAAACCAGGAGTGGTTGATCAACACAGAAGTGCTGATGAGTTTCTATTATACTTTTCCTCTGATTGTAATACAAAACCAGGAGTCGAACAAATACTGATGTAAACTCACCAAAATACTCAATGTGTGCATGTTGCCTTAGAGGGTCAAACTGACTGATACCTCTTTGTTCTGAGAAAGCCAATTTGCATACTCTGCTCCCATGTAAAATTGCCTAAGACTACATACTAAGCTAACAATTAAGACGACTACTTTTTTTTCCCCCTTATCAATTCAGGGATATGGGGCTCGATACACAGACAGCTGTCATCTCAAATTTTCCATACACAGGAGCAGTAGCTCTCCTAGGTGCTCCGATGCGCTCTATGAAAAAGATGCTGGCAGACTCCTCTGGCAGCAACTGAACTGGCAGGGAGCAAAAAGGATCGGTAACCCAAAATCAGACATTCAGGAACCTTATCTACCCTGCAAGTTTGTTGGGGGAATAGTTAGGAGGCTCATGTATTCAAGCTACCATTAGTCTAAGGCAGGGGTCAGGAACCTTTTTGGCTAAGAGAGCCGTAAACGCCACATATTTTGAAATATAATTCCGCGAGAGCCGTACAATATGTTTAAAGGGCCATTGACAGATCAATCGCTCCAATGTTCACTTAGTACAGCAAGGAATGCTCCTCCCTGCTGTATAAAGCCACAACTGGACTGAAACAATGGTAATTAGCAGTAAAAAATTAAATAAATAACTTACATTGTGAGCTTGCGATGCATGACATCAGTCCAGCAGTCTGGCTTCTTCTTTTTCCTGCGCATGACTGGAAGCTGGCATTCTTCCCACCTGATGTTGAGAGAATGCCAGCTTTGAGGCATTCGCAGAAGAAAGAAGCTGGAATGTTGGACATGTCACACAACGCATTGTCAGTTATGTCAATTGTCTATTTTATTATTGTATCCATCCTGCCCCATCTCTCCAATCATGCCCCGTGTCTACATTCTGCCCATGCCTCCAGTCCTGCCCCCAGTGTGTCCAGCATATTACCCCCAGTGTGTCCAGCATATTACCCCCAGTGTGTCCAGCAATCTGCCCCAGTATGTCCAGCATATTGCCCCCAGACAGTGTGTCCAGCAATCTGCCCCAGTGTGTCCAGCATATTACCACCAGTGTGTCCAGCAATCTGGCCCAGTGTCTCCAGCATTGCCCCAGTGTATCCAGCATTGCCCCAGTGTGTCCAGCAATCATCTGCCCCAGTGTCTCCAGCAATCTGCCCCAGTGTCTCCAGCAATCTGCCCCAGTGTCTCCAGCAATCTGCCCCCAGTGTCTCCAGCAATCTGCCCCCAGTGTCTCCAGCAATCTGCCCCCAGTGTGTCCTCCAGCAATCTGCCCCCAGTGTGTCCTCCAATCTGCCCCACTGTCTCCAGCATTGCCCCCAGTGTGTCCTCCAATCTGCCTCACTGTCTCCAGCATTGCCCCCAGTGTGTCCTCCAATCTGCCCTACTGTCTCCAGCTTTGCCCGCTTAGTGTGTCCTCCAATCTGCCCCAGTGTCTCCAGCATTGCCCCCAGTGTGTCCTCCAATCTGCCCCAGTGTCTCCAGCATTGCCCCCCAGTGTGTCCTCCAGCATTGCCCCCCACTCCCCCAGTGTGTCCACCGATAACTGATCCAAAAAAAAAAAACAAAAAAAACAAGCAGTCTCCTCACCTGTCCGCGCTCCAGGCGGCGAGCTCCCTGCAGCAGCGCACACTCGCCGGCGACTGACAATGACGTCAGACGCCGGCGACGTGTGCGCTGCGGCCGACATCAGCCGCCAGCCTCCAATTGGCTGGCGGCTGTTGTTGTTAACTATTGATGTGCGGGCGCGCGCCCGCACATCAATAGGAAACCGCCGCAGCGCTGCAAGGGGCCCGGTGAGCAGATGAGAAGGGGCCCGATGCGGCCCCCTCTCTCCGCCCACCGGGTCCGGGGGGCACATAAACGCCGGCGGCGGCGGCCGGCACGGGCCGGCATTCACAAATGATTATCAGAGGGTTAATCTGCGGTAGCCCAGGGCCCCCCCAGACCACTGGGCCCTGGGCTACCGCCCATATTGACCCTCTGATAATCCGCCCCTGGAAGTAAGTGACGGAAGTGTGCGGGAGCAGGAGGCGGACATAGTGCGGTGACCAGGGGCGTCTGACTTGCCGGCCCCGGGCCCCCTGTCTGCGAGCCAGATACGGCCATCAAAAGAGCCATATCTGGCTCGCGAGCCATAGGTTCCCGACCCCTGGTCTAAGGTGTATAGCAGATGTATTTTTCGGTCTGTCTTATGCCAACCGTCTACTAGGATACACGGTTGTGTGAAAAAGCCCTAAATCTGCCTGTACAAGTGTATGTTCATAAATGGATCAATCTGATGTATGAGGGTAACTTAACTGTCCAGAGAAACAAAGCAAAGGATAGGACTTGCTCTATTTGGGAAAAGCATACAATGCCACTTATAATCTCTGTATAGTTAGGTTCCCCATATTAAAGCATTGGGCAATAGGAGCACATTCACATGTCAGAAAAGCATACAAGAAAATGTCTGACTGACTCTTGCCAAATGCCACTCCGGTTTTTTTTTTTTTTTAATGGAATCTGTCACCAGATTTTTGCCCCCTAACCTGAAAGCAGCATAATACATGGGGAAATATGCTTTATCCTGTGATTATTATTATAGCACCATTTATTCCATGGCGCTTTACATGTAAGGAGGGGTGTACATAATAAAAACAGGTACAATAATCTTAAACAATACAAGTCACAACTGGTACAGGAGGCGAGAGGACCCTGCCTGCGAAGGCTCACAATCTACAAGGGATGGGTGAGGATACAGTAGGCGAGGGTAGAGATGGTCATGCAGTGGTTTGGTCGATCGGTGATTACTGCAGGTTGTAGGCTTGTCAGAAGAGATGGGTCTTCAGGTTCTTTTTCAAGGTTTCAATGGTAGGTGAGAGTCTGATATGTTGTGGTAGAGAGTTCCAGAGTAGGGGTGATACGCGAGAGAAATAACATAGTAACATAGTTAGTAAGGCCGAAAAAAGACATTTGTCCATCCAGTTCAGCCTATATTCCATCATAATAAATCCCCAGATCTACGTCCTTCTACAGAACCTAATTGTATGATACAATATTGTTCTGCTCCAGGAAGACATCCAGGCCTCTCTTGAACCCCTCGACTGAGTTCGCCATCACCACCTCCTCAGGCAAGCAATTCCAGATTCTCACTGCCCTAACAGTAAAGAATCCTCTTCTATGTTGGTGGAAAAACCTTCTCTCCTCCAGACGCAAAGAATGCCCCCTTGTGCCCGTCACCTTCCTTGGTATAAACAGATCCTCAGCGAGATATTTGTATTGTCCCCTTATATACTTATACATGGTTATTAGATCGCCCCTCAGTCGTCTTTTTTCTAGACTAAATAATCCTAATTTCGCTAATCTATCTGGGTATTGTAGTTCTCCCATCCCCTTTATTAATTTTGTTGCCCTCCTTTGTACTCTCTCTAGTTCCATTATATCCTTCCTGAGCACCGGTGCCCAAAACTGGACACAGTACTCCATGTGCGGTTTAACTAGGGATTTGTACAGAGGCAGTATAATGCTCTCATCATGTGTATCCAGACCTCTTTTAATGCACCCCATGATCCTGTTTGCCTTGGCAGATGCCAAATCTTGTATACGATTGTGGGAAGAGGAGATAAGAGGGGAGTAGAGAAGGAGATCTTGTGAGGATCGGAGGTTGCGTGTAGGTAAGTACCGGGGGACGAGGTCACAGATATATGGAGGAGACAGGTTGTGGATGGCTTTGTATGTCATGGTTAGAGTTTTGTACTGGAGTCAATGGGGAGCCAGTGCAGGGATTGACAGAGGGGAGAAGCTGGGAAATAGCAGGGGGGGGGGGGGGAGGGTGGGACAGGTGGATTAGTTGGGCAGTAGAGTTTAGAATAGATTGGAGGGGTGCGAGAGTGTTCGAGGGGAGGCCACAGAGCAGGAGGTTACAGTAGTCGAGGCGGGAGATGATGAGGGCATGGACAAGGGTTTTTGCAGATTCTTGGCTTAGGAATGTCCAGATCCATGAAATATTTTTGAGTTGAAGTTGGCAGAAAGTGGAAAGGGTTTGGATATGTGGTTTGAAGGAGAGATCAGTGTCAAGGATTACCCCGAGGCAGCGAGCTTGTGGGACTTGGGAGAGTGGGCAGCCGTTTACTGTAATGGATAAGTTCGTTTTCGCGGAAGATAGGGGAAAGTTGATGAAGGTTTTGTCCATGTGATGTGTAACTTACTGGGCTACTCGTAGTTCTGATAAAAACAGTGTTTTATCAACAAGGACTAGTATTGTGTATAACTAGCTCTATATAACCCCACCACCTCCGATTGGCAGCTTTCTATGTACACTGTGCATAGGCAGAAAGCTGCCAATCAGTGGTGAGGGCCAAGTTATATAGAGCTTAGCATTCCAAGAGCTGCAAGATCTGCAGCAGATGAAAGGGATTAAATCAAAATTGCAGTAAGCGTATCAATAAGCGATACTACGCTGTAATTAGGGTATCTTCCACCCCTCGTGTCTCCCCTTTTCCTCAGTTTGTAAGCTTGCGAGCAGGGCCCTCATTCCTCTTGGTATCTATTTTGAACTGTGATTTCTGTTATGCTGTGATGTCTATTGTCTGTACAAGTCCCCTCTATAATTTGTAAAGCGCTGCGGAATATGTTTGCGCTATATAAATAAAAATTATTATTATTATTATTATCTGCCTTTAAATTATGGCTCTCTTGTATGGGGTAGCAAAAGCCTTGTGATAAATTCTCTTTAAATAAAAAAAAATGTGCCTATGGAGTCATGCTGTATTGGTCGCGGAGGCAATTGATCGGCACCTGACAGCTAATGCCAACCAGGCAAAAAGAGAAGGGTTAACTTAACACTGGGGCCATCTATAAACTGAAAGAAAGGGAAGGAAAACACATTTAAGAAAGGACCTTATGAATTTAAGTCTGTTGGGCCAAACAGGCAGATTTCAGCATAACCAGGTCACCATATGTGAATGTGGACCTCACAATTCTTTTATGCCAGATATGAGGGAAGAAAAGTCCCAGGCATGTAAAATTTAAACTTTCAATCATTTTGTCCACAGGGAAAGTAATCCGCCACTATAGGGGCTAAGCAGCAAATTATTCGCTCTTCCCCATTAAAACCATACAGAAACGACCCTTTTGCACCACACCTGTACAGCTCTAGTCCATTACTAACCCTTTACTACTTACTGAATTATCTGTGTTAAAGTGACCATTTATTTATTATTACTAAAAAAAGAGCTTTTCCAGGAATACAATCTAGAGATGTGCACACATTACGTATTTGGTACAGAAATTTCTGCATTTCTTGGCAGAAAAAAAATGCAGCAGTAAGCGCCTTTTTTTGGTGCAGATTTCTCTCCACTCATTAGTATGGGTGAAATTTGCAGCAGAAATCCTGATAGAATAGACACGCTATGGATTACAATCTGAAAGCCACAAATTAGCAACATGTGCATGAGACTTCAGGATTCTCATTCACCTTGCTGGCATCAGGAAACCCTTCAGGTTTTGTGACAAATCTGCACTGGAAAAAAAAAAAAAAAAGCAACAAACGCAACATAGCTTTTTTTTATATTTAGGATAACTAGTCTTACCCTATCCCTATGAATATCTAAGTAATGGGGCTCGGCAAGTGTCACAGCCTGTTCTACCGCCCGTCTCCCCGCACAAGTAGTACAGGTCATGCTCGGTATTGCAGCATTGTTCCAAAAGAAAAAAAAAACGGTTACAATGTATTCGGGTTTGGAAAACAGTGTAGGGCCAGAACTTGGAAGGGATTATAAGGAAGTTACTAGAAGATCAACACTTTCATTCATAAAAAAACCCCACAAAGGATATCACCGCGTTTCCTGCAGGCTGAGGACGTCCCTAGGACACGCACTTGCAAATGCTGACTGCTTTCCCCATGTGTCTAATTTGCATGTGAATGACAAGTGAAGGTTCACATGCTGGCTATGAACTCCAAGGCCATCCATACTGTAATATCATGAAAGCACAGAACTATGGGTGTGTACAATAATGTATTTATATCAGGTCCCATAAGTTCCTACTAAGCTGGGGCTGCACACACGAGATAGCCGGCAGCCCTCTCCTGACTCCGCCATACACATGTGGCTCCTCCGGGAACGGCTTCTAGGTTCACATTACGTTATGTGAACCCGTAACACGGTGTAACATAGTCCGTTAACGCCGCCATTGTTTGTAATGGCAAACGCATCGCTAGCGCACGCCCACATTGGGCGTGCGCTAGCAATGTGCCGTCATTTGAGTGACGGACCGCGAACGCTGCTTGCATCTGCGCTAGCGGGACGCAAACGCGATCTATTTTGGGACATTGCGTTAGCGCAGTCCGTAGCGCTATGCGCTAAACGGACTGCCCTAACGCAATGTGACCCTAGCCTTTAGTTATTACCCTCCTTGGAAACAAAAAGGATCAGACACTTACATTTAAACTGCCCCACCTCCTCTCTCCTGACTTCATCTGATGGGGGAAGGTTGGAGCGCCCCCATAAATAAAAGGTGAGCTCACCAGTCTTGCCGAAATTGGGTTCAGCTTACTTTAACCCAGAGTGAATGGGGCCCTTCGAAATAAAAGCACTTGGCAAGTCGGAGCCACAGTTTGAAAATCCAATACACCCTTTTTTTCCCTTATATGTACTGTCAAGGCAAAGTCAAGACATGCACATTAGATAGTCCAGCCCTGCCTGTAGGGTCAGCCACTATTTATGTAATGTCTAGAAGCACTTTAAAGGGAATTTATCACCAAGTTTTTGACGCCTAATCTGAGAGCAGCATGGTGTAGGGGCAAAGGGCCCCGATTCCAGCGATGTGTCACTTACTGGGCTGCTTGATGTAGATTTAATAATCTCCTCCTGATAATACAGTGATTTTATCGCTAGAGGACTAGTAAATCTGCTGCTATGTAACTCTCCATATTTGTGAGCGATTTAAGACTCCAGCCCTTTCACCGACTGGCAGCCTTGTGTAGAATCTGCATAGGCAGAAAGCTGCCAGTCTGTGGGGTGGGCAGGATTATACAAAGCTCAGCATTCAGAGAACTGGTAGATCTGCAGCAGGGGAAATTGATTTCTCAAAACTGCAGCAAGCGGCCCAGTGAGTGACACATCACTGGAATCAGGTTCTGTACCTACATCATGCTGCTCTCAGGTGGGAAAGAAACATCCTAGTGACAGATTCCCTTTAATGTAAGGCATGATATGCTTTTCCAGCAATCATTTATAGACTGTCTATATACCAACATTCCCCACTAATTTACATACTACACAACCACAAACACCAGGGCTGGATCTAACTATGCAGACTAGACAACTACACAAATGAAAGCCCAGACACCAGGACAAAAGCCACCCAAAAGCAGCCACAGTAAAGGCTCAGTGATTACACGGTACCTGCCCAGCTCTGGCTTGCACGACGTCTTAATCCCGTATATGCACAGGGTGCTACTGTACTTATCAGCCCTATAAATAGGAATTATAACAGATTGCCTTGAAGTAACCCTATTGATCGGCAGATCATTATATTGCTTTCTGTGCGGTTCCATTGATCTGCATGCGATTACAGAGTGATTCTTGCCATTGCACTCCTTCTCAGATATCCTGGAGCCTCTTATTGCCCAGGAAGGGGGCGGGTGAGGGACATGCTGGGGTCTGCACACATTACACTGGAATGCAACACTAGAAACACAGCTCTGGTTTAATCGTGACTTTCTTCGGCGTTTTGCTCCTAACTCTTGGGCAAGGATACAAAGTTCTCAAAGTAACTGAACTTGTATATATTTGATATATAAAAATGTTTTCATCAAATGTGGTCATACGTTTTATCACATTCACATGAGGTTAAACATGGCATCTTCTATAGAAAAAAGAAAAAAAAAAAAAAAAAAAAAGATGCCAGAGAATAAAATGTTGCATTAACTACTACTGTCACCCTTCACATTGAGAAACACATTAGGAAAGGCGCATGGTAAGGAAGGCTCAGGTCCTAAAACGTGATCTCATCCATTTTAGTACAGAGTTGCAATCCTCATGAAAGAACACTACTAGAGAAGGTCTATGTAGAAACAGGAGGTCAATTTTGTCTGCACAAGTCAGGAGTCACTGCAAAAGTCTGTGGCAGGGGAGAAGAGGAGCAGCTGGGTCAGGAGGAGAAGGGGGGATGATAAATGCAGGGACAAGAAACTTCCTGTTTCTACACAGAGCAAAGAGAATTGACTGGGTAAAAAGGCAAAATGAGCAATTGTTAAGTACATAGTTCTATATAATATGAGGATTGCAATATATTAAGAGGATAAAAACTTTGACGAGAGTGCTTCTTCAAGGAGGGTAATATATTTGCACATAGAAGAGTGGGCCCCTAGAGTCAGTTACTGGTGGACCCTTAGAACCCTAGTCTGACACTGTGTGCACTTATCCTGAAGGGGATTTCTAACTTGTACTCACTATGCAAGATACTCCGCAGTGTACTACAGTTTTCTGGCACAGAAAAAGCTTTTTGCTTTTCTTGCGACTAAGGCCCCTTTTAAACATCAGTTTTTTGCCATCAGTCGCAATCCGTTGAATTTTGAAAAAAACGGATCCAGCCACTGATGCTGTGAGATCCGTTTTTTTCCCCACAGACTTGTATTAGCGACGGATTGCCTCACGTTTTATCCGTCGTTCGCCGGATCTGTTGAGAATTGTCTGTCCGGCGGCCGGAGACAACAGACAATATCGTTTTTAGTCTCCGTCGTTGTCCATCGTTTGCTAGAATGGAAGCCTATGGTACCGGATCCGTCAAATGACGGAATCCGGCGAAGGATTCCGTTTTTTAACTGAGCATGCTCCAATCCAATTACCCAGATTCGCTAGTCGGATCAGTCCAAAAAACCGGATCCGTCTCTCCAACGGATTGTAACTGACGGCATAAAACTGATGTGTGAGAGGGGCCTTAAAGCGTGGTTGAGGTTATGTGGGGAACTTTGGGTGTAAGAGAAATTTTACTATATTATACTTCAGAAACTCGAGCAAGATATGGACCAGATCTACACATACTCCTATACAGTGGCGGTTTCAATTTATGGCACATGACAATGAAGTGCCACATGTAGAATCATAGAATATTAGAGTTGGAAAGGACCTCCTGGGTCATCTGGTCCAACCCCCTGCTCAATGCAGGATTCATTAAATCATCCCAGACAGATGTCTGTCCAGCCTCTGTTTGAAGACTTCCATTGAAGGAGAACTCACCACCTCTCGTGGCAGCCTGTTCCACTCATTGATCACCCTATCAAAAAGTTTTTTCCAACACCTAATCTGTGTCTCCTTCCATTCAGTTTAATCCCATTGCTTCTAGTCTTTCCTTGTGCAAATGAGAATAAAGATGATCCTTCTACAATGTGACAGCCCGCGAGATATTTGTAGACAGCTATTAAGCCTCCTCTCAGCCTTTTTTTTTTTTTGCAAGCTAAACATTCCCAAATTCTGTAACCGTTCCTCATAGGACATGGTTTGCAGACCGGTCACCATTCTGGTCACTCTTCTCTGAACTTGCTCCAGTTTGTTGATGTCTTTTTTAAAACGTGGTGCCCAAAACTGGACACGGTATTCCAGATGAGGTCTGACCAAAGAGAAGTAGAGGGCAATAATGACTTTGCGTGATCTACACTGTATGCTTCTGTTAATACATCCCAGAATTGCATTTGCCCTTTTTGCTGCTGCATCACTCTGCTGACTCATGAGCAGTTTGTGATCTATTAGTATACCCAAGTCTTTTTCACATGTGCTGTTGCTTAGCTTTATTCCTCCCATTCTGTATATGCTTTTTTTAATTTTTATTGCCCAGATGTAGTACTTTGCATTTTTCCCTGTTAAAAACCATTCTGTTACTTGCTGCCCACTGCTCCAGTTTATTTATAGCTTTTTGAATCCTTTCTCTCTTCTCTACTATTTGCTATCCCTCCTAGCTTTGTGTCATCAGCAAATTTAATAGTTTACTCAATTCTTTCATCTAAATCACTGATAAAGATGTTGAACAATACAGGGCCCAGGGTATTATAAGGCCGGGATCACATATGCGAGAAAAACGGCCGAGTCTCAAATGTTAATCCCCAGCATTGCCGCCGGCACTCAGGAGCGAAGTGTGCGCCCGCATACAATACATGGAGCCACACAATCCACTCCCAGGTGCCGGCGGCAGTGCCAGGGATTAACATTCGAGACTCGGCCGTGTTTCTCGCATGTGTGATCCCGGCCTAAGGCCCCTTTCACACATCAGTTTTTGCCATTAGTCACAATCTGTCGAATGTTGAAATTTTTTTTTTAAAAAAACGGATCCGTCGCAGATTGTGAAAAACTGATGAGCCAGATGCGACTAGCTGATCCAGCTAATTGGATCCTAAAAAAAAAAAACAAACAAAAAAAAAAACGGAATCCGTCGCCGATTTCGTCATTTGACGGATCCAGCGCCATAGGCTTCCATTCTAGCAAACGACGGATGGCAAAGGAACGTTACTATGTCTGTTTCTTTGGCTGCCAGATAAACAATTTTCGACAGATCCGGCGAACGACGGATGAAAGTTGAGGCCATCTGTCACTAATACAAGTCTATGAGAAAAAAAAAAAAAAAAACTGATCCGGCGGCAATATTTGCGGGATTTTTTTTTTCCAAAACTCGCCAGATTGTGACTGATGTGTGAAAGGGCCTAAGAAAAGACTTGATTAAACCTTCGTACTTAAAGTATGTCAATTTTAAGAGGTTGTCCACTACTTTTCCTATCCTAAGAATACGCCATCAATGTAAAAGTAGTGGACAACCTCTAAGGTGATGTATGAAACATTGGGCTTAGTAAATTTTCCCCTTAACCTTCAACATACTAGCACTACTGACACTACAGATATTCCTTGTTTCTGCCACAGGTCGCATGATGCCTGGTACAGAGTGTAGGTCTCCTGCTACAGAGGTCATTCACCCTGGTCCAGTGGTGGTCTTCACATAGCATTCCATTGCTCCAATGTAAGGGGGGGGGGGGGGGGGGAGGGACACACAGCAATGATGAACCATAGAGACCATAAGATTTCCCAAATTCCTCCAGTGTACAGGTCACAGCAACGACAAACCATAGATGCCATAACATTTCCCAAAACCATGTAACAGCACGCACAAGACTAGCAAAAACCATAGTGCAATAAGTCCAAGGCCGGGTTCAGGTGGCCATGCTAAAACTTGGGCCCGTCACATCCGCCAATTGCAGACATGACCGACTCCGTGTGCTCACCAGTACAACCGGCAAGTGCAAGCACTGCCTGCTATATACAGGCATTAGTCTGGCTCATAAAATGGACCAAAGCTGTGCACCTTACAATTTTTCCAATGCAGGCCATCCGTACGGAAAACTGAAGATGTGCAGCAGTACATTGGCTGTATATCGCATACTTGTGGTCACACGATTACCCGGTCTCACCGCCGGCATCGGAGAGTCTTCACAGCATGCGCTCTGAGGATTCCAAAGTTGGCAGTCAACTCTACGTGAAAAACATGGACAATCTCTTTAAAGGAGATCTTTTACAAATTGTGACCTCAACTATATATCCCTGCACATAGTATTTTTTAATCTACATTCTTGCTACTATTTCCTTTGTTTCCTCTCTCCAGTCCATCGGGGAGACATAAGGCACCTAATATGCCAATTATCTTACCCAACTGAGGCTACTTTCACACTTCTGTCTTTATAAAGACGTTGCAATGCGTCGTTCTGTGCAAAAAACGCATCCTGCAAAGTTGCCTGCAGGATGCGTTTTTTTGCACATAGACTTGTATTACCGACGCATCGCGACATATGGACACCCGTTCCATACGTCGTGCACTGGATGAGTCGGTAATTGGCGGACCGTCGTCACAAAAAAACGTTCAATGCAACGTTTTCTTTGTGCGACGCGTCTGCCATTGTCGACCGCGCATGCCCAGACGAAACTCCACCCCCTCCTCCCCGGAACTCATAATGGGCAGCGGATGCGTCTGAAAACTGCATCCGCTGCCCACGTTGTGCACTATTTTGCACAACGTCTGTCGGGCCGACGGCCCCGTACCGATGGAAATGTGAAAGAGGCCTGAGCGTTGTATGAAAGGAAACACCAGCCGAATGATAAAGAAAATTAGCAAATCTGGAGCCAGTAATTTCGATGCCCGGTATATTCACAATGGCCTGAGGGGAAAAAAGAAAAAGAAGTAGTTTGGGTATTGGTTGCTAGTTGTTGTTAATTCCATGGTAGTGGAAAAAAAAAAAAACTGACCTTGTCCATCAATACTAAATTATCAGCAGAACCCGCTATAAAGAGGAAAAAAAAATAGAATTTATATATAGTTATCTATATAACCTAATAATTGGAAAAAACAGTCACCGCTTCCCTATAAAATATCAAGTCAGGAGCATCTTTCTCTGTAACTTTATGTTGCGGTCATTCCTCCAGGAAATGCAAGAATAAATTGACAAGTAGGCGTTACTACACGGGGCGATGTTGTCCCCTCACTGTGACGTTGGCCTATCAGTGCTGACAATGTCAGACTCAGAGAAATGGGGATCGCTTCATCCCAAAATTTCTCAGGAGTGCTAACAGAGGAACCATGCAAAGCAAAGATCAAAATAAAATGTCCCAGAGTTCCCATATGGCCGGGGTCACACTAGACCGTAATACGGACGAGTGCAATGCGATTAAAAAAAAAAAAAAAAAAAAAAAAAAAAAAAAAAAAAAAAAAATCGCATAGCACTCGTCCCAATGTTAATCAATGGGGCAGCTCCCATCATCCAATATTTTCTCGGCCGTATTCAGGATCCGAGTGAAATCGCAGCATGCTGCGATTGTCAGCGTTTCTCGGCCGAGAATCGCCAATGAAAGTCTATGGGGGTGAGAAAAAATAGCACAGCACACGGACCATCAGTGTGACTTGCGAGAAATTCTCAGGCATTGGGCAGGTGACAGGAAAGGCTCAGCCATTATTTGCTCATTTTGCAAGTGTGTGAGAAAATCTCACCATACGGATGCCATACGGATGTCACACGGATGTCACACGGATCATTTAATGCGAGAAAATCGCATCCTCGCACTGCACACGGATCACAGTTTTGGTAACATTTGTGCGATTCTCGTCCGTCAAAAATGGACCGTTTTTTTATACGTTGTGTGTGTCCCCGGCCTATTACAGAGACCAGTCCTCAATAATGGAGCCCTCCTGATGGTTTGGAGCCGGGTAACATTGCTGTGTAAACGCCTTTGTCACTTTAGAAACCTAGAAGGAAGCTCACGGGCCCAAACCAAAAGCTCCAACTGGGCCCCAATCAGCGCATTGGTCTTTTCATATAGGCTAACAGGGACTTTTGTGGCCCCTAAGAGCCAGGTGAGATTGTAACACCTGCACCTATGGCAGGTACGCCACTGCTAAAAGCCATGCTCTGTAGAGGCCAAGGGGAACCATAAGTGCCAGTCACACACACACCACTGTCCGGGCGTAGGGCTATGCAGATTTTGGCTGCAGTCACACTAGCAGTATTTGGCCGGAGTCACTACAGCGAGATACGGCCGAGTCTCGCAGGTTAAAACAAGTTCTGGCACCGGCACTCCAGAGCGGAGCGTGCAGCTCCATGTATTGCTGTGCGGCCGCACGCTCCGCTCTGGAGTGCTGGTGCCAGAGGTTGGTTTTAACCTGCGAGACTCGGCCGTATCTCGCTGTGTGTGATCCCGGCCTTTTACATCAGTATTTGTAAGCCAAAACCAGGAGTGGAACAATTAGAGGAAAAGTATAATAGAAACACATGCACCTCTTCTGTATTTATCACCCACTCCTGGTTTTAGCTACAAATACTGAGGTAAAAATCTGACCAAATGCTGATAATGTGACGGCAGCCTCTCACATAGGAGAAAAAACCCCGAGGCCGACACCACATGAAACACGGATCGGTCTCGGATCACAATACCTGACGCATCCGATGGGGATCCTGAGCTACCCACCTCACAGGCATACGTGCTGGGTACTGCGATCAGAGCAAGGCCCGTATTTTATGAAAGCATATCTTGAAGGGGGCTCCATTTTTTTTTTCTAAAGACACTGAAATCATCCATACCTCCACCCCACACTCCCAAGCGTTGCCTCCAGTCTTTGCTGACATGCTGCAGTGGTGGCGCGGAGGTAGTAGGCAAGAGACCGCTGAGTTCAGTGATTGGCTGCAGCTGGTTGTAGCATCAAAGATATGTGGCGGCGACAGAGAGGAGGCGCTGCAGCGACAGGGGCCAAGTAAGGCTGATAATTCTAGATAGTTAGGCTATGTGCACACGTTGCGGATTTGGATGCGGATCCGCAGCAGTTTTCCATGAGTTTACAGTACCATGTAAACCTATGGAAAACAAAATCCGCGTTGGCCATGGTGCAGAAAATGCTGCTTTGTACAGTATTTTCCCCAACATGTCAATTCTTTGTGTGGATTCCGCAGTGGTTTACACCTCAGTAGGAATCCGCACAAAAACTGCATTTAGTCCGTAGGTATAACGCAGTGCGTTTTACCTGTGGATTTTGCAAAAACGGTGTGGAAAAAAATCAGCACACAAATCCACAACATGTGCACATAGCCTTAGGATGACCTTAAAAAAAAAAAAAAAAAAAAAAAAACACTGGAAACCCCTTTTAATAAGGAAAACAAAACAAAAAGCACGTACAACAACTATTTAATACACTGCTTGCTGCCAGTGAATAGAAACATAGCCGGCTGCTGTGCTCAGTTATCTGTATGCAGATCTGCTCCAAAATCCTCCCCACACACCTGGGAAACTTTCTATGGGAAATCCTTATGGTTCTGGGAAGTTATTTTTTACCTTTCTCTATTTCTATCTGGGTTAAGTGCACTTTTTCCACTGGGTGATTTGTTGTTATTTTTTTAAACTTCTTTAAAGTGAATCAGTTCCAATCAAAAAAGCTGCAAAAAAAAAAAAAAAGATTCTTAACGCTTCAGAAAAAAATACTTCTCAAAAAAACTCCTCAGGAAAATGAGCAGATCCACATGAGAACCTGGTGGTTTGGTGGCACACTGCTTGGCATCTAGTGACAGCGCGGCTTCTCACCTGACTGACCTGTCTGCACTGGTGACAACTGCAGCGAACGCTCAGCTGTGACACCCATTCACTGCCAGCAAGCAGCGGATACAGGAGCCCCGGGCGGAGCACTCACCGGGGCCGCACAGGCGGCTGTAGTGGTACGGGTTGCAGCACACGCCGTTGCTGTCCGCGCCTCCGGCCCCCTGACAGCCGCTCAGAGCCTTCAGTTGTCCGGGATGCTGCAGCTCGGGCCAGCGGAACAGTCTGCAGAGCAGCAGGTGAGGCGGCGGGCCGGTCCGGGTCACCAGCACACACGCTCCGGCCGCGGCGCCCCGGGACTCCACCGCCTCCAGCAGCGCGCACAGAGCCGGCTCCTTCAGGCGCTTCAGCACGGCCGACGCTGCAGAGCGAAGCTCCGGGGACCCGCCGGGCGGCTCGGACAGACCGCAGCAAGACACTCCCCCATCACCGCCCGCCCGGCTCCGCCACAGGCGCCGAACCAGCCCGGTGCGTCTGGACTTGAACATGCGACGCCCCCGGCGGGGATGCGCCCGGCTCTCACTGCAGCCTCAGCGGCGGCCGATCCGGCATGTGTGGCTGCTGCGCGGAGGTGGCACAGCCGGGATGGGCACGGAATCCTACGCTCCCCAGGTGGGCACAGGACGGGCTCCGCACACAGCAGCGGCTGCGGGTCACATCTCCCGGCTGCGGGCGGCAGCGCTTCTTCTCCGCTCCGGAGCTGTCACATGGCCGCAGCTGAGCGCAGAGGATGCAGCTCCGGGGAGCGCACCAGCAGCATCCTGCCTGGGGACCACACTGACAGGGATGCACGGGGGTGTGCAGGCTCCGGCCCCGGTGGCGGGCTTCTCAGCTATGTGGAGCGGCTCCGGTTCCCCGCCGCTAGCACTCACACACTGGCAGCTCCGGGTCTCTGCGCTCTGTCCGCTCTTTGTGCTCTCGCTCTCACACACACTCTCGGGCCCTGCACCGGGCGCCACTATTGGCTGCCTCCCGTCACGTGACAGTCTAGACACTTTGGCGGCTCCGCTGCACTGACTGTTGCGCAAACAAATCTCAAGTTTCTTAACTCTTAAAGGGGCCGCTGCCCAGAATCTCCCCGGCCGCCACTAGCAGCGCTGTGCCCGGTCTGGTGGCGGAGCGTCCCGGGCTCTCAGCCGTGTAGCACCGAGGCGCTGTGCACATCTGCAGTCATCCCAAATCAGCCATGGACCCCATACAGACTGACATGCGTTTATTTCATGTTTCATAATATTCAGAGCCGGCCGGGGAAGGATGGATAGCCGCCATTCCATCTCCAGCAATTGTCATCTCTCCTAGGCTCCTGAAAGGAATTTATATAAAGATGGCGGTACTCATGTGAGGCAGTGTCACTGGTTATTGGGGCACTATGATAATAATGGTTGTCTCCTAATCTGTGAGGCTGTGTCACTGGTTATTGGGGCACTGTGATAATAATAATGGTTGTCTCCTAATCTGTGAGGCTGTGTCACTGGTTATTGGGGCACTATGATAATAATGGTTGTCTCCTAATCTGTGAGGCTGTGTCACTGGTTATTGGGGCACTGTGATAATAATAATGGTTGTCTCCTAATCTGTGAGGCTGTGTCACTGGTTATTGGGGCACTGTGATAATAATGGTTGTCTCCTAATCTGTGAGGCTGTGTCACTGGTTATTGGGGCACTGTGATAATAATGGTTGTCTCCTAATCTGTGAGGCTGTGTCACTGGTTATTGGGGCACTGTGATAATAATGGTTGTCTCCTAATCTGTGAGGCAGTGTCACTGGTTATTGGGGCACTGTGATAATAATAATGGTTGTCTCCTAATCTGTGAGGCTGTGTCACTGGTTATTGGGGCACTGTGATAATAATGGTTGTCTCCTAATCTGTGAGGCTGTGTCACTGGTTATTGGGGCACTGTGATAATAATGGTTGTCTCCTAATCTGTGAGGCTGTGTCACTGGTTATTGGGGCACTGTGATAATAATAATGGTTGTTTCCTAATCTGTGAGGCTGTGTCACTGGTTATTGGGGCACTGTGATAATAATGGTTGTCTCCTAATCTGTGAGGCAGTGTCACTGGTTATTGGGGCACTGTGATAATAATAATGGTTGTCTCCTAATCTGTGAGGCTGTGTCACTGGTTATTGGGGCACTGTGATAATAATGGTTGTCTCCTAATCTGTGAGGCTGTGTCACTGGTTATTGGGGCACTGTGATAATAATGGTTGTCTCCTAATCTGTGAGGCTGTGTCACTGGTTATTGGGGCACTGTGATAATAATGGTTGTCTCCTAATCTGTGAGGCTGTGTCACTGGTTATTGGGGCACTGTGATAATAATGGTTGTCTCCTAATCTGTGAGGCTGTGTCACTGGTTATTGGGGCACTGTGATAATAATAATGGTTGTCTCCTAATCTGTGAGGCTGTGTCACTGGTTATTGGGGCACTATGATAATAATGGTTGTCTCCTAATCTGTGAGGCTGTGTCACTGGTTATTGGGGCACTGTGATAATAATAATGGTTGTCTCCTAATCTGTGAGGCTGTGTCACTGGTTATTGGGGCACTGTGATAATAATGGTTGTCTCCTAATCTGTGAGGCTGTGTCACTGGTTATTGGGGCACTGTGATAATAATAATGGTTGTCTCCTAATCTGTGAGGCTGTGTCACTGGTTATTGGGGCACTGTGATAATAATGGTTGTCTCCTAATCTGTGAGGCTGTGTCACTGGTTATTGGGGCACTGTGATAATAATGGTTGTCTCCTAATCTGTGAGGCTGTGTCACTGGTTATTGGGGCACTGTGATAATAATGGTTGTCTCCTAATCTGTGAGGCTGTGTCACTGGTTATTGGGGCACTGTGATAATAATGGTTGTCTCCTAATCTGTGAGGCTGTGTCACTGGTTATTGGGGCACTGTGATAATAATAATGGTTGTCTCCTAATCTGTGAGGCTGTGTCACTGGTTATTGGGGCACTGTGATAATAATGGTTGTCTCCTAATCTGTGAGGCAGTGTCACTGGTTATTGGGGCACTATGATAATAATGGTTGTCTCCTAATCTGTGAGGCAGTGTCACTGGTTATTGGGGCACTATGATAATAATGGTTGTCTCCTAATCTGTGAGGCAGTGTCACTGGTTATTGGGGCACTGTGATAATAATGGTTGTCTCCTAATCTGTGAGGCTGTGTCACTGGTTATTGGGGCACTGTGATAATAATAATGGTTGTCTCCTAATCTGTGAGGCTGTGTCACTGGTTATTGGGGCACTGTGATAATAATAATGGTTGTCTCCTAATCTGTGAGGCTGTGTCACTGGTTATTGGGGCACTATGATAATAATGGTTGTCTCCTAATCTGTGAGGCAGTGTCACTGGTTATTGGGGCACTGTGATAATAATAATGGTTGTCTCCTAATCTGTGAGGCTGTGTCACTGGTTATTGGGGCACTGTGATAATAATGGTTGTCTCCTAATCTGTGAGGCAGTGTCACTGGTTATTGGGGCACTGTGATAATAATGGTTGTCTCCTAATCTGTGAGGCAGTGTCACTGGTTATTGGGGCACTGTGATAATAATGGTTGTCTCCTAATCTGTGAGGCTGTGTCACTGGTTATTGGGGCACTGTGATAATAATAATGGTTGTCTCCTAATCTGTGAGGCTGTGTCACTGGTTATTGGGGCACTGAGATAATAATAATGGTTGTCTCCTAATCTGTGAGGCTGTGTCACTGGTTATTGGGGCACTGTGATAATAATAATGGTTGTCTCCTAATCTGTGAGGCTGTGTCACTGGTTATTGGGGCACTGTGATAATAATAATGGTTGTCTCCTAATCTGTGAGGCTGTGTCACTGGTTATTGGGGCACTGTGATAATAATAATGGTTGTCTCCTAATCTGTGAGGCTGTGTCACTGGTTATTGGGGCACTGTGATAATAATAATGGTTGTCTCCTAATCTGTGAGGCAGTGTCACTGGTTATTGGGGCACTGTGATAATAATGGTTGTCTCCTAATCTGTGAGGCAGTGTCACTGGTTATTGGGGCACTGTGATAATAATAATGGTTGTCTCCTAATCTGTGAGGCTGTGTCACTGGTTATTGGGGCACTGTGATAATAATGGTTGTCTCCTAATCTGTGAGGCTGTCACTGGTTATTGGGGCACTATGATAATAATTGTTGTCTCCTAATCTGTGAGGCTGTGTCACTGGTTATTGGGGCACTGTGATAATAATGGTTGTCTCCTAATCTGTGAGGCAGTGTCACTTGTTATTGGGGCACTGTGATAATAATGGTTGTCTCCTAATCTGTGAGGCTGTGTCACTGGTTATTGGGGCACTGTGATAATAATAATGGTTGTCTCCTAATCTGTGAGGCTGTGTCACTGGTTATTGGGGCACCGTGATAATAATAATGGTTGCCTCCTAATCTGTGAGGCAGTTTCACTGGTTATTGGGGTACTGTGATAATAATGGTTGTCTCCTAATCTGTGAGGCTGTGTCACTGGTTATTGGGGCACTGTGATAATAATGGTTGTCTCCTAATCTGTGAGGCTGTGTCACTGGTTATTGGGGCACTGTGATAATAATGGTTGTCTCCTAATCTGTGAGGCTGTCACTGGTTATTGGGGCACTGTGATAATAATAATGGTTGTCTCCTAATCTGTGAGGCTGTGTCACTGGTTATTGGGGCACTATGATAATAATGGTTGTCTCCTAATCTGTGAGGCTGTGTCACTGGTTATTGGGGCACTATGATAATAATGGTTGTCTCCTAATCTGTGAGGCTGTGTCACTGGTTATTGGGGCACTGTGATAATAATAATGGTTGTCTCCTAATCTGTGAGGCTGTGTCACTGGTTATTGGGGCACTGTGATAATAATAATGGTTGTCTCCTAATCTGTGAGGCTGTGTCACTGGTTATTGGGGCACTGTGATAATAATAATGGTTGTCTCCTAATCTGTGAGGCTATGTCACTGGTTATTGGGGCACTGTGATAATAATAATGGTTGTCTCCTAATCTGTGAGGCTGTGTCACTGGTTATTGGGGCACTGTGATAATAATAATGGTTGTCTCCTAATCTGTGAGGCTGTGTCACTGGTTATTGGGGCACTGTGATAATAATAATGGTTGTCTCCTAATCTGTGAGGCTGTGTCACTGGTTATTGGGGCACTGTGATAATAATGGTTGTCTCCTAATCTGTGAGGCAGTGTCACTGGTTATTGGGGCACTGTGATAATAATGGTTGTCTCCTAATCTGTGAGGCAGTGTCACTGGTTATTGGGGCACTGTGATAATAATGGTTGTCTCCTAATCTGTGAGGCTGTGTCACTGGTTATTGGGGCACTGTGATAATAATAATGGTTGTCTCCTAATCTGTGAGGCTGTGTCACTGGTTATTGGGGCACTGAGATAATAATAATGGTTGTCTCCTAATCTGTGAGGCTGTGTCACTGGTTATTGGGGCACTGTGATAATAATAATGGTTGTCTCCTAATCTGTGAGGCTGTGTCACTGGTTATTGGGGCACTGTGATAATAATAATGGTTGTCTCCTAATCTGTGAGGCTGTGTCACTAGTTATTGGGGCACTGTGATAATAATAATGGTTGTCTCCTAATCTGTGAGGCTGTGTCACTGGTTATTGGGGCACTGTGATAATAATAATGGTTGTCTCCTAATCTGTGAGGCAGTGTCACTGGTTATTGGGGCACTGTGATAATAATGGTTGTCTCCTAATCTGTGAGGCAGTGTCACTGGTTATTGGGGCACTGTGATAATAATAATGGTTGTCTCCTAATCTGTGAGGCTGTGTCACTGGTTATTGGGGCACTGTGATAATAATGGTTGTCTCCTAATCTGTGAGGCTGTCACTGGTTATTGGGGCACTATGATAATAATTGTTGTCTCCTAATCTGTGAGGCTGTGTCACTGGTTATTGGGGCACTGTGATAATAATGGTTGTCTCCTAATCTGTGAGGCAGTGTCACTTGTTATTGGGGCACTGTGATAATAATGGTTGTCTCCTAATCTGTGAGGCTGTGTCACTGGTTATTGGGGCACTGTGATAATAATAATGGTTGTCTCCTAATCTGTGAGGCTGTGTCACTGGTTATTGGGGCACCGTGATAATAATAATGGTTGCCTCCTAATCTGTGAGGCAGTTTCACTGGTTATTGGGGTACTGTGATAATAATGGTTGTCTCCTAATCTGTGAGGCTGTGTCACTGGTTATTGGGGCACTGTGATAATAATGGTTGTCTCCTAATCTGTGAGGCTGTGTCACTGGTTATTGGGGCACTGTGATAATAATAATGGTTGTCTCCTAATCTGTGAGGCTGTCACTGGTTATTGGGGCACTGTGATAATAATAATGGTTGTCTCCTAATCTGTGAGGCTGTGTCACTGGTTATTGGGGCACTATGATAATAATGGTTGTCTCCTAATCTGTGAGGCTGTGTCACTGGTTATTGGGGCACTATGATAATAATGGTTGTCTCCTAATCTGTGAGGCTGTGTCACTGGTTATTGGGGCACTGTGATAATAATAATGGTTGTCTCCTAATCTGTGAGGCTGTGTCACTGGTTATTGGGGCACTGTGATAATAATAATGGTTGTCTCCTAATCTGTGAGGCTGTGTCACTGGTTATTGGGGCACTGTGATAATAATAATGGTTGTCTCCTAATCTGTGAGGCTATGTCACTGGTTATTGGGGCACTGTGATAATAATAATGGTTGTCTCCTAATCTGTGAGGCTGTGTCACTGGTTATTGGGGCACTGTGATAATAATAATGGTTGTCTCCTAATCTGTGAGGCTGTGTCACTGGTTATTGGGGCACTGTGATAATAATAATGGTTGTCTCCTAATCTGTGAGGCAGTGTCACTGGTTATTGGGGCACTGTGATAATAATGGTTGTCTCCTAATCTGTGAGGTAGTGTCACTGGTTATTGGGGCACTGTGATAATAATAATGGTTGTCTCCTAATCTGTGAGGCTGTGTCACTGGTTATTGGGGCACTGTGATAATAATGGTTGTCTCCTAATCTGTGAGGCTGTCACTGGTTATTGGGGCACTATGATAATAATTGTTGTCTCCTAATCTGTGAGGCTGTGTCACTGGTTATTGGGGCACTGTAAAAATAATGGTTGTCTCCTAATCTGTGAGGCAGTGTCACTGGTTATTGGAGCACTGTGATAATAATGGTTGTCTCCTAATCTGTGAGGCTGTGTCACTGGTTATTGGGGCACTGTGATAATAATAATGGTTGTCTCCTAATCTGTGAGGCTGTGTCACCGGTTATTGGGGCACTGTGATAATAATAATGGTTGTCTCCTAATCTGTGAGGCAGTTTCACTGGTTATTGGGGTACTGTGATAATAATGGTTGTCTCCTAATCTGTGAGGCTGTGTCACTGGTTATTGGGGCACTGTGATAATAATGGTTGTCTCCTAATCTGTGAGGCTGTGTCACTGGTTATTGGGGCACTGTGATAATAATGGTTGTCTCCTAATCTGTGAGGCTGTCACTGGTTATTGGGGCACTGTGATAATAATAATGGTTGTCTCCTAATCTGTGAGGCTGTGTCACTGGTTATTGGGGCACTATGATAATAATGGTTGTCTCCTAATCTGTGAGGCTGTGTCACTGGTTATTGGGGCACTATGATAATAATGGTTGTCTCCTAATCTGTGAGGCTGTGTCACTGGTTATTGGGGCACTGTGATAATAATAATGGTTGTCTCCTAATCTGTGAGGCAGTGTCACTGGTTATTGGGGCACTGTGATAATAATGGTTGTCTCCTAATCTGTGAGGCTGTGTCACTGGTTATTGGGGCACTGTGATAATAATGGTTGTCTCCTAATCTGTGAGGCTGTGTCACTGGTTATTGGGGCACTGTGATAATAATGGTTGTCTCCTAATCTGTGAGGCAGTGTCACTGGTTATTGGGGCACTATGATAATAATGGTTGTCTCCTAATCTGTGAGGCTGTGTCACTGGTTATTGGGGCACTGTGATAATAATAATGGTTGTCTCCTAATCTGTGAGGCTGTGTCACTGGTTATTGGGGCACTATGATAATAATGGTTGTCTCCTAATCTGTGAGGCTGTGTCACTGGTTATTGGGGCACTGTGATAATAATGGTTGTCTCCTAATCTGTGAGGCTGTGTCACTGGTTATTGGGGCACTATGATAATAATAATGGTTGTCTCCTAATCTGTGAGGCAGTGTCACTGGTTATTGGGGCACTGTGATAATAATGATTGTCTCCTAATCTGTGAGGCTGTGTCACTGGTTATTGGGGCACTGTGATAATAATAATGGTTGTCTCCTAATCTGTGAGGCAGTGTCACTGGTTATTGGGGCACTGTGATAATAATGGTTGTCTCCTAATCTGTGAGGCAGTGTCACTGGTTATTGGGGCACTGTGATAATAATAATGGTTGTCTCCTAATCTGTGAGGCAGTGTCACTGGTTATTGGGGCACTGTGATAATAATGGTTGTCTCTTAATCTGTGAGGCTGTGTCACTGGTTATTGGGGCACTGTGATAATAATAATGGTTGTCTCCTAATCTGTGAGGCTGTGTCACTGGTTATTGGGGCACTATGATAATAATGGTTGTCTCCTAATCTGTGAGGCTGTGTCACTGGTTATTGGGGCACTGTGATAATAATAATGGTTGTCTCCTAATCTGTGAGGCTGTGTCACTGGTTATTGGGGCACTGTGATAATAATGGTTGTCTCCTAATCTGTGAGGCAGTGTCACTGGTTATTGGGGCACTGTGATAATAATGGTTGTCTCCTAATCTGTGAGGCTGTGTCACTGGTTATTGGGGCACTGTGATAATAATGGTTGTCTCCTAATCTGTGAGGCTGTGTCACTGGTTATTGGGGCACTGTGATAATAATGGTTGTCTCCTAATCTGTGAGGCTGTGTCACTGGTTATTGGGGCACTGTGATAATAATGGTTGTCTCCTAATCTGTGACGCTGTGTCACTGGTTATTGGGGCACTGTGATGATAATAATGGTTGTCTCCTAATCTGTGAGGCTGTGTCACTGGTTATTGGGGCACTGTGATAATAATGGTTGTCTCCTAATCTGTGAGGCTGTGTCACTGGTTATTGGGGCACTGTGATAATAATGGTTGTCTCCTAATCTGTGAGGCAGTGTCACTGGTTATTGGGGCACTATGATAATAATGGTCGTCTCCTAATCTGTGAGGCTGTGTCACTGGTTATTGGGGCACTGTGATAATAATAATGGTTGTCTCCTAATCTGTGAGGCTGTGTCACTGGTTATTGGGGCACTATGATAATAATGGTTGTCTTTTAATCTGTGAGGCTGTGTCACTGGTTATTGGGACACTGTGATAATAATAATGGTTGTCTCCTAATCTGTGAGGCTGTGTCACTGGTTATTGGGGCACTATGATAATAATGGTTGTCTCCTAATCTGTGAGGCTGTGTCACTGGTTATTGGGGCACTGTGATAATAATAATGGTTGTCTCCTAATCTGTGAGGCTGTGTCACTGGTTATCGGGGCACTGTGATAATAATAATGGTTGTCTCCTAATCTGTGAGGCAGTGTCACTGGTTATTGGGGCACTGTGATAATAATGGTTGTCTCCTAATCTGTGAGGCAGTGTCACTGGTTATTGGGGCACTGTGATAATAATAATGTTTGTCTCCTAATCTGTGAGGCTGTGTCACTGGTTATTGGGGCACTGTGATAATAATGGTTGTCTCCTAATCTGTGAGGCTGTGTCACTGGTTATTAGGGCACTATGATAATAATGGTTGTCTCCTAATCTGTGACGCTGTGTCACTGGTTATTGGGGCACTGTGATAATAATAATGGTTGTCTCCTAATCTGTGAGGCTGTGTCACTGGTTATTGGGGCACTGTGATAATAATGGTTGTCTCCTAATCTGTGAGGCTATGTCACTGGTTATTGGGGCACTGTGATAATAATGGTTGTCTCCTAATCTGTGAGGCTGTGTCACTGGTTATTGGGGCACTGTGACAATAATGGTTGTCTCCTAATCTGTGAGGCAGTGTCACTGGTTATTGGGGCACTATGATAATAATGGTTGTCTCCTAATCTGTGAGGCTGTGTCACTGGTTATTGAGGCACTGTGATAATAATAATGGTTGTCTCCTAATCTGTGAGGCTGTGTCACTGGTTATTGGGGCACTGTGATAATAATAATGGTTGTCTCCTAATCTGTGAGGCTGTGTCACTGGTTATTGGGGCACTGTGATAATAATAATGGTTGTCTCCTAATCTGTGAGGCTGTGTCACTGGTTATTGGGGCACTGTGATAATAATAATGGTTGTCTCCTAATCTGTGAGGCTGTGTCACTGGTTATTGGGGCACTGTGATAATAATAATGGTTGTGTCCTAATCTGTGAGGCTGTGTCACTGGTTAATGGGGCACTATGATAATAATGGTTGTGGTTGTCTCCTAATCTGTGAGGCTGTGTCACTGGTTATTGGGGCACTGTGATAATAATAATGGTTGTCTCCTAATCTGTGAGGCTGTGTCACTGGTTATTGGGGCACTGTGATAATAATAATGGTTGTCTCCTAATCTGTGAGGCAGTGTCACTGGTTATTGGGGCACTGTGATAATAATGGTTGTCTCCTAATCTGTGAGGCAGTGTCACTGGTTATTGGGGCACTGTGATAATAATAATGGTTGTCTCCTAATCTGTGAGGCTGTGTCACTGGTTATTGGGGCACTGTGATAATAATGGTTGTCTCCTAATCTGTGAGGCTGTCACTGGTTATTGGGGCACTATGATAATAATTGTTGTCTCCTAATCTGTGAGGCTGTGTCACTGGTTATTGGGGCACTGTGATAATAATGGTTGTCTCCTAATCTGTGAGGCAGTGTCACTGGTTATTGGGGCACTGTGATAATAATGGTTGTCTCCTAATCTGTGAGGCTGTGTCACTGGTTATTGGGGCACTGTGATAATAATGGTTGTCTCCTAATCTGTGAGGCTGTGTCACTGGTTATTGGGGCACTGTGATAATAATAATGGTTGTCTCCTAATCTGTGAGGCAGTTTCACTGGTTATTGGGGTACTGTGATAATAATGGTTGTCTCCTAATCTGTGAGGCTGTGTCACTGGTTATTGGGGCACTGTGATAATAATGGTTGTCTCCTAATCTGTGAGGCTGTGTCACTGGTTATTGGGGCACTGTGATAATAATGGTTGTCTCCTAATCTGTGAGGCTGTCACTGGTTATTGGGGCACTGTGATAATAATAATGGTTGTCTCCTAATCTGTGAGGCTGTGTCACTGGTTATTGGGGCACTATGATAATAATGGGTGTCTCCTAATCTGTGAGGCTGTGTCACTGGTTATTGGGGCACTATGATAATAATGGTTGTCTCCTAATCTGTGAGGCTGTGTCACTGGTTATTGGGGCACTATGATAATAATGGTTGTCTCCTAATCTGTGAGGCTGTGTCACTGGTTATTGGGGCACTGTGATAATAATAATGGTTGTCTCCTAATCTGTGAGGCTGTGTCACTGGTTATTGGGGCACTGTGATAATAATAATGGTTGTCTCCTAATCTGTGAGGCTGTGTCACTGGTTATTGGGGCACTGTGATAATAATAATGGTTGTCTCCTAATCTGTGAGGCTATGTCACTGGTTATTGGGGCACTGTGATAATAATAATGGTTGTCTCCTAATCTGTGAGGCTGTGTCACTGGTTATTGGGGCACTGTGATAATAATGGTTGTCTCCTAATCTGTGAGGCTGTGTCACTGGTTATTGGGGCACTGTGATAATAATGGTTGTCTCCTAATCTGTGAGGCTGTGTCACTGGTTATTGGGGCACTGTGATAATAATGGTTGTCTCCTAATCTGTGAGGCAGTGTCACTGGTTATTGGGGCACTATGATAATAATGGTTGTCTCCTAATCTGTGAGGCTGTGTCACTGGTTATTGGGGCACTGTGATAATAATAATGGTTGTCTCCTAATCTGTGAGGCTGTGTCACTGGTTATTGGGGCACTATGATAATAATGGTTGTCTCCTAATCTGTGAGGCTGTGTCACTGGTTATTGGGGCACTGTGATAATAATGGTTGTCTCCTAATCTGTGAGGCTGTGTCACTGGTTATTGGGGCACTATGATAATAATAATGGTTGTCTCCTAATCTGTGAGGCAGTGTCACTGGTTATTGGGGCACTGTGATAATAATGATTGTCTCCTAATCTGTGAGGCTGTGTCACTGGTTATTGGGGCACTGTGATAATAATAATGGTTGTCTCCTAATCTGTGAGGCAGTGTCACTGGTTATTGGGGCACTGTGATAATAATGGTTGTCTCCTAATCTGTGAGGCAGTGTCACTGGTTATTGGGGCACTGTGATAATAATAATGGTTGTCTCCTAATCTGTGAGGCAGTGTCACTGGTTATTGGGGCACTGTGATAATAATGGTTGTCTCTTAATCTGTGAGGCTGTGTCACTGGTTATTGGGGCACTGTGATAATAATAATGGTTGTCTCCTAATCTGTGAGGCTGTGTCACTGGTTATTGGGGCACTATGATAATAATGGTTGTCTCCTAATCTGTGAGGCTGTGTCACTGGTTATTGGGGCACTGTGATAATAATAATGGTTGTCTCCTAATCTGTGAGGCTGTGTCACTGGTTATTGGGGCACTGTGATAATAATGGTTGTCTCCTAATCTGTGAGGCAGTGTCACTGGTTATTGGGGCACTGTGATAATAATGGTTGTCTCCTAATCTGTGAGGCTGTGTCACTGGTTATTGGGGCACTGTGATAATAATGGTTGTCTCCTAATCTGTGAGGCTGTGTCACTGGTTATTGGGGCACTGTGATAATAATGGTTGTCTCCTAATCTGTGAGGCTGTGTCACTGGTTATTGGGGCACTGTGATAATAATGGTTGTCTCCTAATCTGTGACGCTGTGTCACTGGTTATTGGGGCACTGTGATGATAATAATGGTTGTCTCCTAATCTGTGAGGCTGTGTCACTGGTTATTGGGGCACTGTGATAATAATGGTTGTCTCCTAATCTGTGAGGCTGTGTCACTGGTTATTGGGGCACTGTGATAATAATGGTTGTCTCCTAATCTGTGAGGCAGTGTCACTGGTTATTGGGGCACTATGATAATAATGGTTGTCTCCTAATCTGTGAGGCTGTGTCACTGGTTATTGGGGCACTGTGATAATAATAATGGTTGTCTCCTAATCTGTGAGGCTGTGTCACTGGTTATTGGGGCACTATGATAATAATGGTTGTCTTTTAATCTGTGAGGCTGTGTCACTGGTTATTGGGACACTGTGATAATAATAATGGTTGTCTCCTAATCTGTGAGGCTGTGTCACTGGTTATTGGGGCACTATGATAATAATGGTTGTCTCCTAATCTGTGAGGCTGTGTCACTGGTTATTGGGGCACTGTGATAATAATAATGGTTGTCTCCTAATCTGTGAGGCTGTGTCACTGGTTATCGGGGCACTGTGATAATAATAATGGTTGTCTCCTAATCTGTGAGGCAGTGTCACTGGTTATTGGGGCACTGTGATAATAATGGTTGTCTCCTAATCTGTGAGGCAGTGTCACTGGTTATTGGGGCACTGTGATAATAATAATGTTTGTCTCCTAATCTGTGAGGCTGTGTCACTGGTTATTGGGGCACTGTGATAATAATGGTTGTCTCCTAATCTGTGAGGCTGTGTCACTGGTTATTAGGGCACTATGATAATAATGGTTGTCTCCTAATCTGTGACGCTGTGTCACTGGTTATTGGGGCACTGTGATAATAATAATGGTTGTCTCCTAATCTGTGAGGCTGTGTCACTGGTTATTGGGGCACTGTGATAATAATGGTTGTCTCCTAATCTGTGAGGCTATGTCACTGGTTATTGGGGCACTGTGATAATAATGGTTGTCTCCTAATCTGTGAGGCTGTGTCACTGGTTATTGGGGCACTGTGACAATAATGGTTGTCTCCTAATCTGTGAGGCAGTGTCACTGGTTATTGGGGCACTATGATAATAATGGTTGTCTCCTAATCTGTGAGGCTGTGTCACTGGTTATTGAGGCACTGTGATAATAATAATAATGGTTGTCTCCTAATCTGTGAGGCTGTGTCACTGGTTATTGGGGCACTGTGATAATAATAATGGTTGTCTCCTAATCTGTGAGGCTGTGTCACTGGTTATTGGGGCACTGTGATAATAATAATGGTTGTCTCCTAATCTGTGAGGCTGTGTCACTGGTTATTGGGGCACTGTGATAATAATAATGGTTGTGTCCTAATCTGTGAGGCTGTGTCACTGGTTAATGGGGCACTATGATAATAATGGTTGTGGTTGTCTCCTAATCTGTGAGGCTGTGTCACTGGTTATTGGGGCACTGTGATAATAATAATGGTTGTCTCCTAATCTGTGAGGCTGTGTCACTGGTTATTGGGGCACTGTGATAATAATAATGGTTGTCTCCTAATCTGTGAGGCTGTGTCACTGGTTATTGGGGCACTGTGATAATAATAATGGTTGTCTCCTAATCTGTGAGGCAGTGTCACTGGTTATTGGGGCACTGTGATAATAATGGTTGTCTCCTAATCTGTGAGGCAGTGTCACTGGTTATTGGGGCACTGTGATAATAATAATGGTTGTCTCCTAATCTGTGAGGCTGTGTCACTGGTTATTGGGGCACTGTGATAATAATGGTTGTCTCCTAATCTGTGAGGCTGTCACTGGTTATTGGGGCACTATGATAATAATTGTTGTCTCCTAATCTGTGAGGCTGTGTCACTGGTTATTGGGGCACTGTGATAATAATGGTTGTCTCCTAATCTGTGAGGCAGTGTCACTGGTTATTGGGGCACTGTGATAATAATGGTTGTCTCCTAATCTGTGAGGCTGTGTCACTGGTTATTGGGGCACTGTGATAATAATGGTTGTCTCCTAATCTGTGAGGCTGTGTCACTGGTTATTGGGGCACTGTGATAATAATAATGGTTGTCTCCTAATCTGTGAGGCAGTTTCACTGGTTATTGGGGTACTGTGATAATAATGGTTGTCTCCTAATCTGTGAGGCTGTGTCACTGGTTATTGGGGCACTGTGATAATAATGGTTGTCTCCTAATCTGTGAGGCTGTGTCACTGGTTATTGGGGCACTGTGATAATAATGGTTGTCTCCTAATCTGTGAGGCTGTCACTGGTTATTGGGGCACTGTGATAATAATAATGGTTGTCTCCTAATCTGTGAGGCTGTGTCACTGGTTATTGGGGCACTATGATAATAATGGGTGTCTCCTAATCTGTGAGGCTGTGTCACTGGTTATTGGGGCACTATGATAATAATGGTTGTCTCCTAATCTGTGAGGCTGTGTCACTGGTTATTGGGGCACTATGATAATAATGGTTGTCTCCTAATCTGTGAGGCTGTGTCACTGGTTATTGGGGCACTGTGATAATAATAATGGTTGTCTCCTAATCTGTGAGGCTGTGTCACTGGTTATTGGGGCACTGTGATAATAATAATGGTTGTCTCCTAATCTGTGAGGCTGTGTCACTGGTTATTGGGGCACTGTGATAATAATAATGGTTGTCTCCTAATCTGTGAGGCTATGTCACTGGTTATTGGGGCACTGTGATAATAATAATGGTTGTCTCCTAATCTGTGAGGCTGTGTCACTGGTTATTGGGGCACTATGGTAATAATGGTTGTGGTTGTCTCCTAATCTGTGAGGCTGTGTCACTGGTTATTGGGGCACTGTGATAATAATAATGGTTGTCTCCTAATCTGTGAGGCTGTGTCACTGGTTATTGGGGCACTGTGATAATAATAATGGTTGTCTCCTAATCTGTGAGGCTGTGTCACTGGTTATTGGGGCACTGTGATAATAATAATGGTTGTCTCCTAATCTGTGAGGCAGTGTCACTGGTTATTGGGGCACTGTGATAATAATGGTTGTCTCCTAATCTGTGAGGTAGTGTCACTGGTTATTGGGGCACTGTGATAATAATAATGGTTGTCTCCTAATCTGTGAGGCTGTGTCACTGGTTATTGGGGCACTGTGATAATAATGGTTGTCTCCTAATCTGTGAGGCTGTCACTGGTTATTGGGGCACTATGATAATAATTGTTGTCTCCTAATCTGTGAGGCTGTGTCACTGGTTATTGGGGCACTGTGATAATAATGGTTGTCTCCTAATCTGTGAGGCAGTGTCACTGGTTATTGGAGCACTGTGATAATAATGGTTGTCTCCTAATCTGTGAGGCTGTGTCACTGGTTATTGGGGCACTGTGATAATAATAATGGTTGTCTCCTAATCTGTGAGGCTGTGTCACCGGTTATTGGGGCACTGTGATAATAATAATGGTTGTCTCCTAATCTTTGAGGCAGTTTCACTGGTTATTGGGGTACTGTGATAATAATGGTTGTCTCCTAATCTGTGAGGCTGTGTCACTGGTTATTGGGGCACTGTGATAATAATGGTTGTCTCCTAATCTGTGAGGCTGTGTCACTGGTTATTGGGGCACTGTGATAATAATGGTTGTCTCCTAATCTGTGAGGCTGTCACTGGTTATTGGGGCACTGTGATAATAATAATGGTTGTCTCCTAATCTGTGAGGCTGTGTCACTGGTTATTGGGGCACTATGATAATAATGGTTGTCTCCTAATCTGTGAGGCTGTGTCACTGGTTATTGGGGCACTGTGATAATAATAATGGTTGTCTCCTAATCTGTGAGGCTGTGTCACTGGTTATTGGGGCACTATGATAATAATGGTTGTCTCCTAATCTGTGAGGCTGTGTCACTGGTTATTGGGGCACTGTGATAATAATAGTTGTCTCCTAATCTGTGAGGCTGTGTCACTGGTTATTGGGGCACTGTGATAATAATAATGGTTGTCTCCTAATCTGTGAGGCAGTGTCACTGGTTATTGGGGCACTGTGATAATAATGGTTGTCTCCTAATCTGTGAGGCTGTGTCACTGGTTATTGGGGCACTGTGATAATAATAATGGTTGTCTCCTAATCTGTGAGGCTGTGTCACTGGTTAATGGGGCACTATGATAATAATGGTTGTGGTTGTCTCCTAATCTGTGAGGCTGTGTCACTGGTTATTGGGGCACTGTGATAATAATAATGGTTGTCTCCTAATCTGTGAGGCTGTGTCACTGGTTATTGGGGCACTGTGATAATAATAATGGTTGTCTCCTAATCTGTGGGGCTGTGTCACTGGTTATTGGGGCACTGTGATAATAATAATGGTTGTCTCCTAATCTGTGAGGCAGTGTCACTGGTTATTGGGGCACTATGATAATAATGGTTGTCTCCTAATCTGTGAGGCTGTGTCACTGGTTATTGGGGCACTGTGATAATAATAATGGTTGTCTCCTAATCTGTGAGGCTGTGTCACTGGTTATTGGGGCACTATGATAATAATGGTTGTCTCCTAATCTGTGAGGCTGTGTCACTGGTTATTGGGGCACTGTGATAATAATAATGGTTGTCTCCTAATCTGTGAGGCTGTGTCACTGGTTATTGGGGCACTATGATAATAATAATGGTTGTCTCCTAATCTGTGAGGCTGTGTCACTGGTTATTGGGTCACTGTGATAATAATGGTTGTCTCCTAATCTGTGAGGCTGTGTCACTGGTTATTGGGGCACTGTGATAATAATAATCGTAGTCTCCTAATCTGTGAGGCTGTGTCACTGGTTATTGGGGCACTATGATAATAATGGTTGTCTCCTAATCTGTGAGGCTGTGTCACTGGTTATTGGGGCACTGTGATAATAATGTTTGTCTCCTAATCTGTGAGGCTGTGTCACTGGTTATTGGGGCACTGTGATAATAATAATGGTTGTCTCCTAATCTTTGAGGCAGTGTCACTGGTTATTGGGGCACTGTGATAATAATGGTTGTCTCCTAATCTGTGAAGCAGTGTCACTGGTTATTGGGGCACTGTGATAATAATGGTTGTCTCCTAATCTGTGAGGCTGTGTCACTGGTTATTGGGGCACTGTGATAATAATAATGGTTGTCTCCTAATCTGTGAGGCAGTGTCACTGGTTATTGGGGCACTGTGATAATAATGGTTGTCTCCTAATCTGTGAGGCTGTGTCACTGGTTATTGGGGCACTGTGATAATAATAATGGTTGTCTCCTAATCTGTGAGGCTGTGTCACTGGTTATTGGGGCACTGTGATAATAATGGTTGTCTCCTAATCTGTGAGGCTGTGTCACTGGTTATTAGGGCACTATGATAATAATGGTTGTCTCCTAATCTGTGAGGCTGTGTCACTGGTTATTGGGGCACTGTGATAATAATGGTTGTCTCCTAATCTGTGAGGCTGTGTCACTGGTTATTAGGGCACTATGATAATAATGGTTGTCTCCTAATCTGTGAGGCTGTGTCACTGGTTATTGGGGCACTGTGATAATAATAATGGTTGTCTCCTAATCTGTGAGGCTGTGTCACTGGTTATTGGGGCACTGTGATAATAATGGTTGTCTCCTAATCTGTGAGGCTGTGTCACTGGTTATTGGGGCACTGTGATAATAATGGTTGTCTCCTAATCTGTGAGGCTGTGTCACTGGTTATTGGGGCACTGTGATAATAATGGTTGTCTCCTAATCTGTGAGGCAGTGTCACTGGTTATTGGGGCACTATGATAATAATGGTTGTCTCCTAAACTGTGAGGCTGTGCCACTGGTTATTGGGGCACTGTGATAATAATAATGGTTGTCTCCTAATCTGTGAGGCTGTGTCACTGGTTATTGGGGCACTGTGATAATAATAATGGTTGTCTCCTAATCTGTGAGGCTGTGTCACTGGTTATTGGGGCACTGTGATAATAATCATGGTTGTCTCCTAATCTGTGAGGCTGTGTCACTGGTTATTGGGGCACTGTGATAATAATAATGGTTGTCTCCTAATCTGTGAGGCTGTGTCACTGGTTAATGGGGCACTATGATAATAATGGTTGTGGTTGTCTCCTAATCTGTGAGGCTGTGTCACTGGTTATTGGGGCACTGTGATAATAATAATGGTTGTCTCCTAATCTGTGAGGCTGTGTCACTGGTTATTGGGGCACTGTGATAATAATAATGGTTGTCTCCTAATCTGTGGGGCTGTGTCACTGGTTATTGGGGCACTGTGATAATAATAATGGTTGTCTCCTAATCTGTGAGGCAGTGTCACTGGTTATTGGGGCACTATGATAATAATGGTTGTCTCCTAATCTGTGAGGCTGTGTCACTGGTTATTGGGGCACTGTGATAATAATAATGGTTGTCTCCTAATCTGTGAGGCTGTGTCACTGGTTATTGGGGCACTATGATAATAATGGTTGTCTCCTAATCTGTGAGGCTGTGTCACTGGTTATTGGGGCACTGTGATAATAATAATGGTTGTCTCCTAATCTGTGAGGCTGTGTCACTGGTTATTGGGGCACTATGATAATAATAATGGTTGTCTCCTAATCTGTGAGGCTGTGTCACTGGTTATTGGGTCACTGTGATAATAATGGTTGTCTCCTAATCTGTGAGGCTGTGTCACTGGTTATTGGGGCACTGTGATAATAATAATCGTAGTCTCCTAATCTGTGAGGCTGTGTCACTGGTTATTGGGGCACTATGATAATAATGGTTGTCTCCTAATCTGTGAGGCTGTGTCACTGGTTATTGGGGCACTGTGATAATAATGTTTGTCTCCTAATCTGTGAGGCTGTGTCACTGGTTATTGGGGCACTGTGATAATAATAATGGTTGTCTCCTAATCTTTGAGGCAGTGTCACTGGTTATTGGGGCACTGTGATAATAATGGTTGTCTCCTAATCTGTGAAGCAGTGTCACTGGTTATTGGGGCACTGTGATAATAATGGTTGTCTCCTAATCTGTGAGGCTGTGTCACTGGTTATTGGGGCACTGTGATAATAATAATGGTTGTCTCCTAATCTGTGAGGCAGTGTCACTGGTTATTGGGGCACTGTGATAATAATGGTTGTCTCCTAATCTGTGAGGCTGTGTCACTGGTTATTGGGGCACTGTGATAATAATAATGGTTGTCTCCTAATCTGTGAGGCTGTGTCACTGGTTATTGGGGCACTGTGATAATAATGGTTGTCTCCTAATCTGTGAGGCTGTGTCACTGGTTATTAGGGCACTATGATAATAATGGTTGTCTCCTAATCTGTGAGGCTGTGTCACTGGTTATTGGGGCACTGTGATAATAATAATGGTTGTCTCCTAATCTGTGAGGCTGTGTCACTGGTTATTGGGGCACTGTGATAATAGTGGTTGTCTCCTAATCTGTGAGGCTGTGTCACTGGTTATTGGGGCACTGTGATAATAATAATGGTTGTCTCCTAATCTGTGAGGCTGTGTCACTGGTTAATGGGGCACTATGATAATAATGGTTGTGGTTGTCTCCTAATCTGTGAGGCTGTGTCACTGGTTATTGGGGCACTGTGATAATAATAATGGTTGTCTCCTAATCTGTGAGGCTGTGTCACTGGTTATTGGGGCACTGTGATAATAATAATGGTTTTCTCCTAATCTGTGAGGCTGTGTCACTGGTTATTGGGGCACTGTGATAATAATGGTTGTCTCCTAATCTGTGAGGCTGTGTCACTGGTTATTAGGGCACTATGATAATAATGGTTGTCTCCTAATCTGTGAGGCTGTGTCACTGGTTATTGGGGCACTGTGATGATAATAATAATGGTTGTGTCCTAATCTGCGAGGCTGTGTCACTGGTTATTGGGGCACTGTGATAATAATAATGGTTGTCTCCTAATCTGTGAGGCTGTGTCACTGGTTATCGGGGCACTGTGATAATAATAATGGTTGTCTCCTAGTCTTTGAGGCAGTGTCACTGGTTATCGGGGCACTGTGATAATAATGGTTGTCTCCTAATCTGTGAGGCAGTGTCACTGGTTATTGGGGCACTGTGATAATAATAATGGTTGTCTCCTAATCTTTGAGGCTGTGTCACTGGTTATTGGGGCACTGTGATAATAATGGTTGTCTCCTAATCTGTGAGGCTGTGTCACTGGTTATTAGGGCACTAGGATAATAATGGTTGTCTCCTCATCTGTGAGGCTGTGTCACTGGTTATTGGGGCACTGTGATAATAATAATGGTTGTCTCCTAATCTGTGAGGCTGTGTCACTGGTTATTGGGGCACTGTGATAATAATGGTTGTCTCCTAATCTGTGAGGCTGTGTCACTGGTTATTGGGGCACTGTGATAATAATGGTTGTCTCCTAATCTGTGAGGCTGTGTCACTGGTTATTGGGGCACTGTGATAATAATGGTTGTCTCCTAATCTGTGAGGCAGTGTCACTGGTTATTGGGGCACTATGATAATAATGGTTGTCTCCTAATCTGTGAGGCTGTGTCACTGGTTATTGGGGCACTGTGATAATAATAATGGTTGTCTCCTAATCTGTGAGGCTGTGTCACTGGTTATCGGGGCACTGTGATAATAATAATGGTTGTCTCCTAATCTGTGAGGCAGTGTCACTGGTTATTGGGGCACTGTGATAATAATGGTTGTCTCCTAATCTGTGAGGCAGTGTCACTGGTTATTGGGGCACTGTGATAATAATAATGGTTGTCTCCTAATCTGTGAGGCTGTGTCACTGGTTATTGGGGCACTGTGATAATAATGGTTGTCTCCTAATCTGTGAGGCTGTGTCACTGGTTATTAGGGCACTATGATAATAATGGATGTCTCCTAATCTGTGAGGCTGTGTCACTGGTTATTGGGGCACTGTGATAATAATAATGGTTGTCTCCTAATCTGTGAGGCTGTGTCACTGGTTATTGGGGCACTGTGATAATAGTGGTTGTCTCCTAATCTGTGAGGCTGTGTCACTGGTTATTGGGGCACTGTGATAATAATAATGGTTGTCTCCTAATCTGTGAGGCTGTGTCACTGGTTAATGGGGCACTATGATACTAATGGTTGTGGTTGTCTCCTAATCTGTGAGGCTGTGTCACTGGTTATTGGGGCACTGTGATAATAATAATGGTTGTCTCCTAATCTGTGAGGCTGTGTCACTGGTTATTGGGGCACTGTGATAATAATAATGGTTTTCTCCTAATCTGTGAGGCTGTGTCACTGGTTATTGGGGCACTGTGATAATAATGGTTGTCTCCTAATCTGTGAGGCTGTGTCACTGGTTATTAGGGCACTATGATAATAATGGTTGTCTCCTAATCTGTGAGGCTGTGTCACTGGTTATTGGGGCACTGTGATGATAATAATAATGGTTGTCTCCTAATCTGTGAGGCTGTGTCACTGGTTATTGGGGCACTGTGATAATAATGGTTGTCTCCTAATCTGTGAGGCTGTGTCACTGGTTATTGGGGCACTGTGATGATAATAATAATGGTTGTCTCCTAATCTGTGAGGCTGTGTCACTGGTTATTGGGGCACTGTGATAATAATGGTTGTCTCCTAATCTGTGAGGCTGTGTCACTGGTTATTGGGGCACTGTGATAATAATGGTTGTCTCCTAATCTGTGAGGCTGTGTCACTGGTTATTGGGGCACTGTGATAATAATGGTTGTCTCCTAATCTGTGAGGCAGTGTCACTGGTTATTGGGGCACTATGATAATAATGGTTGTCTCTTAAACTGTGAGGCTGTGTCACTGGTTATTGGGGCACTGTGATAATAATAATGGTTGTCTCCTAATCTGTGAGGCTGTGTCACTGGTTATTGGGGCACTGTGATAATAATAATGGTTGTCTCCTAATCTGTGAGGCTGTGTCACTGGTTATTGGGGCACTGTGATAATAATAATGGTTGTCTCCTAATCTGTGAGGCTGTGTCACTGGTTATTGGGGCACTGTGATAATAATAATGGTTGTCTCCTAATCTGTGAGGCTGTGTCACTGGTTAATGGGGCACTATGATAATAATGGTTGTGGTTGTCTCCTAATCTGTGAGGCTGTGTCACTGGTTATTGGGGCACTGTGATAATAATAATGGTTGTCTCCTAATCTGTGAGGCTGTGTCACTGGTTATTGGGGCACTGTGATAATAATAATGGTTGTCTCCTAATCTGTGAGGTTGTGTCACTGGTTATTGGGGCACTGTGATAATAATAATGGTTGTCTCCTAATCTGTGAGGCAGTGTCACTCGTTATTGGGGCACTGTGATAATAATGGTTGTCTCCTAATCTGTGAGGCAGTGTCACTGGTTATTGGGGCATTGTGATAATAATAATGGTTGTCTCCTAATCTGTGAGGCTGTGTCACTGGTTATTGGGGCACTGTGATAATAATAATGGTTGTCTCCTAATCTGTGAGGCTGTCACTGGTTATTGGGGCACTATGATAATAATGGTTGTCTCCTAATCTGTGAGGCTGTGTCACTGGTTATTGGGGCACTGTGATAATAATGGTTGTCTCCTAATCTGTGAGGCAGTGTCACTGGTTATTGGGGCACTGTGATAATAATGGTTGTCTCCTAATCTGTGAGGCTGTGTCACTGGTTATTGGGGCACTGTGATAATAATAATGGTTGTCTCCTAATCTGTGAGGCTGTGTCACTGGTTATTGGGGCACTGTGATAATAATAATGGTTGTCTCCTAATCTGTGAGGCTGTGTCACCGGTTATTGGGGCACTGTGATAATAATAATGGTTGTCTCCTAATCTGTGAGGCAGTTTCACTGGTTATTGGGGTACTGTGATAATAATGGTTGTCTCCTAATCTGTGAGGCTGTGTCACTGGTTATTGGGGCACTGTGATAATAATGGTTGTCTCCTAATCTGTGAGGCTGTGTCACTGGTTATTGGGGCACTGTGATAATAATGGTTGTCTCCTAATCTGTGAGGCTGTCACTGGTTATTGGGGCACTGTGATAATAATAATGGTTGTCTCCTAATCTGTGAGGCTGTGTCACTGGTTATTGGGGCACTGTGATAATAATGGTTGTCTCCTAATCTGTGAGGCAGTGTCACTGGTTATTGGGGCACTATGATAATAATGGTTGTCTCTTAAACTGTGAGGCTGTGTCACTGGTTATTGGGGCACTGTGATAATAATAATGGTTGTCTCCTAATCTGTAGGGCTGTGTCACTGGTTATTGGGGCACTGTGATAATAATAATGGTTGTCTCCTAATCTGTGAGGCTGTGTCACTGGTTATTGGGGCACTGTGATAATAATAATGGTTGTCTCCTAATCTGTGAGGCTGTGTCACTGGTTATTGGGGCACTGTGATAATAATAATGGTTGTCTCCTAATCTGTGAGGCTGTGTCACTGGTTAATGGGGCACTATGATAATAATGGTTGTGGTTGTCTCCTAATCTGTGAGGCTGTGTCACTGGTTATTGGGGCACTGTGATAATAATAATGGTTGTCTCCTAATCTGTGAGGCTGTGTCACTGGTTATTGGGGCACTGTGATAATAATAATGGTTGTCTCCTAATCTGTGAGGCTGTGTCACTGGTTATTGGGGCACTGTGATAATAATAATGGTTGTCTCCTAATCTGTGAGGCAGTGTCACTGGTTATTGGGGCACTGTGATAATAATGGTTGTCTCCTAATCTGTGAGGCAGTGTCACTGGTTATTGGGGCACTGTGATAATAATAATGGTTGTCTCCTAATCTGTGAGGCTGTGTCACTGGTTATTGGGGCACTGTGATAATAATGGTTGTCTCCTAATCTGTGAGGCTGTCACTGGTTATTGGGGCACTGTGATAATAATGGTTGTCTCCTAATCTGTGAGGCTGTGTCACTGGTTATTGGGGCACTGTGATAATAATGGTTGTCTCCTAATCTGTGAGGCTGTGTCACTGGTTATTGGGGCACTGTGATGATAATAATAATGGTTGTCTCCTAATCTGTGAGGCTGTGTCACTGGTTATTGGGGCACTGTGATAATAATGGTTGTCTCCTAATCTGTGAGGCTGTGTCACTGGTTATTGGGGCACTGTGATATTAATGGTTGTCTCCTAATCTGTGAGGCTGTGTCACTGGTTATTGGGGCACTGTGATAATAATGGTTGTCTCCTAATCTGTGAGGCAGTGTCACTGGTTATTGGGGCACTATGATAATAATGGTTGTCTCTTAAACTGTGAGGCTGTGTCACTGGTTATTGGGGCACTGTGATAATAATAATGGTTGTCTCCTAATCTGTGAGGCTGTGTCACTGGTTATTGGGGCACTGTGATAATAATAATGGTTGTCTCCTAATCTGTGAGGCTGTGTCACTGGTTATTGGGGCACTGTGATAATAATAATGGTTGTCTCCTAATCTGTGAGGCTGTGTCACTGGTTATTGGGGCACTGTGATAATAATAATGGTTGTCTCCTAATCTGTGAGGCTGTGTCACTGGTTAATGGGGCACTATGATAATAATGGTTGTGGTTGTCTCCTAATCTGTGAGGCTGTGTCACTGGTTATTGGGGCACTGTGATAATAATAATGGTTGTCTCCTAATCTGTGAGGCTGTGTCACTGGTTATTGGGGCACTGTGATAATAATAATGGTTGTCTCCTAATCTGTGAGGCTGTGTCACTGGTTATTGGGGCACTGTGATAATAATAATGGTTGTCTCCTAATCTGTGAGGCAGTGTCACTCGTTATTGGGGCACTGTGATAATAATGGTTGTCTCCTAATCTGTGAGGCAGTGTCACTGGTTATTGGGGCATTGTGATAATAATAATGGTTGTCTCCTAATCTGTGAGGCTGTGTCACTGGTTATTGGGGCACTGTGATAATAATGGTTGTCTCCTAATCTGTGAGGCTGTCACTGGTTATTGGGGCACTATGATAATAATGGTTGTCTCCTAATCTGTGAGGCTGTGTCACTGGTTATTGGGGCACTGTGATAATAATGGTTGTCTCCTAATCTGTGAGGCAGTGTCACTGGTTATTGGGGCACTGTGATAATAATGGTTGTCTCCTAATCTGTGAGGCTGTGTCACTGGTTATTGGGGCACTGTGATAATAATAATGGTTGTCTCCTAATCTGTGAGGCTGTGTCACTGGTTATTGGGGCACTGTGATAATAATAATGGTTGTCTCCTAATCTGTGAGGCTGTGTCACCGGTTATTGGGGCACTGTGATAATAATAATGGTTGTCTCCTAATCTGTGAGGCAGTTTCACTGGTTATTGGGGTACTGTGATAATAATGGTTGTCTCCTAATCTGTGAGGCTGTGTTACTGGTTATTGGGGCACTGTGATAATAATGGTTGTCTCCTAATCTGTGAGGCTGTGTCACTGGTTATTGGGGCACTGTGATAATAATGGTTGTCTCCTAATCTGTGAGGCTGTCACTGGTTATTGGGGCACTGTGATAATAATAATGGTTGTCTCCTAATCTGTGAGGCTGTGTCACTGGTTATTGGGGCACTGTGATAATAATGGTTGTCTCCTAATCTGTGAGGCAGTGTCACTGGTTATTGGGGCACTATGATAATAATGGTTGTCTCCTAAACTGTGAGGCTGTGTCACTGGTTATTGGGGCACTGTGATAATAATAATGGTTGTCTCCTAATCTGTGGGGCTGTGTCACTGGTTATTGGGGCACTGTGATAATAATAATGGTTGTCTCCTAATCTGTGAGGCTGTGTCACTGGTTATTGGGGCACTGTGATAATAATAATGGTTGTCTCCTAATCTGTGAGGCTGTGTCACTGGTTATTGGGGCACTGTGATAATAATAATGGTTGTCTCCTAATCTGTGAGGCTGTGTCACTGGTTAATGGGGCACTATGATAATAATGGTTGTGGTTGTCTCCTAATCTGTGAGGCTGTGTCACTGGTTATTGGGGCACTGTGATAATAATAATGGTTGTCTCCTAATCTGTGAGGCTGTGTCACTGGTTATTGGGGCACTGTGATAATAATAATGGTTGTCTCCTAATCTGTGAGGCTGTGTCACTGGTTATTGGGGCACTGTGATAATAATAATGGTTGTCTCCTAATCTGTGAGGCAGTGTCACTGGTTATTGGGGCACTGTGATAATAATGGTTGTCTCCTAATCTGTGAGGCAGTGTCACTGGTTATTGGGGCACTGTGATAATAATAATGGTTGTCTCCTAATCTGTGAGGCTGTGTCACTGGTTATTGGGGCACTGTGATAATAATGGTTGTCTCCTAATCTGTGAGGCTGTCACTGGTTATTGGGGCACTGTGATAATAATGGTTGTCTCCTAATCTGTGAGGCTGTGTCACTGGTTATTGGGGCACTGTGATAATAATGGTTGTCTCCTAATCTGTGAGGCAGTGTCTCTGGTTATTGGGGCACTGTGATAATAATGGTTGTCTCCTAATCTGTGAGGCTGTGTCACTGGTTATTGGGGCACTGTGATAATAATAATGGTTGTCTCCTAATCTGTGAGGCTGTGTCACTGGTTATTGGGGCACTGTGATAATAATAATGGTTGTCTCCTAATCTGTGAGGCTGTGTCACCGGTTATTGGGGCACTGTGATAATAATAATGATTGTCTCCTATCTGTGAGGCAGTTTCACTGGTTATTGGGGTACTGTGATAATAATGGTTGTCTCCTAATCTGTGAGGCTGTGTCACTGGTTATTGGGGCACTGTGATAATAATGGTTGTCTCCTAATCTGTGAGGCTGTGTCACTGGTTATTGGGGCACTGTGATAATAATGGTTGTCTCCTAATCTGTGAGGCTGTCACTGGTTATTGGGGCACTGTGATAATAATAATGGTTGTCTCCTAATCTGTGAGGCTGTGTCACTGGTTATTGGGGCACTATGATAATAATGGTTGTCTCCTAATCTGTGAGGCTGTGTCACTGGTTATTGGGGCACTATGATAATAATGGTTGTCTCCTAATCTGTGAGGCTGTGTCACTGGTTATTGGGGCACTGTGATAATAATAATGGTTGTATCCTAATCTGTGAGGCAGTGTCACTGGTTATTGGGGCACTGTGATAATAATGGTTGTCTCCTAATCTGTGAGGCTGTGTCACTGGTTATTGGGGCACTGTGATAATAATGGTTGTCTCCTAATCTGTGAGGCTGTGTCACTGGTTATTGGGGCACTGTGATAATAATGGTTGTCTCCTAATCTGTGAGGCAGTGTCACTGGTTATTGGGGCACTATGATAATAATGGTTGTCTCCTAATCTGTGAGGCTGTGTCACTGGTTATTGGGGCACTGTGATAATAATAATGGTTGTCTCCTAATTTGTGAGGCTGTGTCACTGGTTATTGGGGCACTATGATAATAATGGTTGTCTCCTAATCTGTGAGGCTGTGTCACTGGTTATTGGGGCACTGTGATAATAATGGTTGTCTCCTAATCTGTGAGGCGGTGTCACTGGTTATTGGGGCACTATGATAATAATAATGGTTGTCTCCTAATCTGTGAGGCAGTGTCACTGGTTATTGGGGCACTGTGATAATAATGGTTGTCTCCTAATCTGTGAGGCAGTGTCACTGGTTATTGGGGCACTGTGATAATAATAATGGTTGTCTCCTAATCTGTGAGGCAGTGTCACTGGTTATTGGGGCACTGTGATAATAATGGTTGTCTCCTATTCTGTGAGGCAGTGTCACTGGTTATTGGGGCACTGTGATAATAATAATGGTTGTCTCCTAATCTGTGAGGCAGTGTCACTGGTTATTGGGGCACTGTGATAATAATGGTTGTCTCTTAATCTGTGAGGCTGTGTCACTGGTTATTGGGGCACTGTGATAATAATGGTTGTCTCCTATTCTGTGAGGCAGTGTCACTGGTTATTGGGGCACTGTGATAATAATAATGGTTGTCTCCTAATCTGTGAGGCTGTGTCACTGGTTATTGGGGCACTATGATAATAATGGTTGTCTCCTAATCTGTGAGGCTGTGTCACTGGTTATTGGGGCACTGTGATAATAATGGTTGTCTCCTAATCTGTGAGGCTGTGTCACTGGTTATTGGGGCACTGTGATAATAATGGTTGTCTCCTAATCTGTGAGGCAGTGTCACTGGTTATTGGGGCACTGTGATAATAATGGTTGTCTCCTAATCTGTGAGGCTGTGTCCCTGGTTATTGGGGCACTGTGATAATAATGGTTGTCTCCTAATCTATGAGGCTGTGTCACTGGTTATTGGGGCACTGTGATAATAATGGTTGTCTCCTAATCTGTGAGGCAGTGTCACTGGTTATTGGGGCACTATGATAATAATGGTTGTCTCCTAATCTGTGAGGCTGTGTCACTGGTTATTGGGGCACTGTGATAATAATAATAATGGTTGTCTCCTAATCTGTGAGGCTGTGTCACTGGTTATTGGGGCACTATGATAATAATAATTGTCTCCTAATCTGTGAGGCTGTGTCACTGGTTATTGGGGCACTGTGATAATAATGGTTGTCTCCTAATCTGTGAGGCTGTGTCACTGGTTATTGGGGCACTGTGATAATAATAATGGTTGTCTCCTAATCTGTGAGGCAGTGTCACTGGTTATTGGGGCACTGTGATAATAATGGTTGTCTCCTAATCTGTGAGGCTGTGTCACTGGTTATTGGGGCACTGTTATAATAATGGTTGTCTCCTAATCTGTGAGGCAGTGTCACTGGTTATTGGGGCACTATGATAATAATGGTTGTCTCCTAATCTGTGAGGCTGTGTCACTGGTTATTGGGGCACTGTGATAATAATAATGGTTGTCTCCTAATCTGTGAGGCTGTGTCACTGGTTATTGGGGCACTATGATAATAATGGTTGTCTCCTAATCTGTGAGGCTGTGTCACTGGTTATTGGGGCACTATTATAATAATGGTTGTCTCCTAATCTGTGAGGCTGTGTCACTGGTTATTGGGGCACTGTGATAATAATAATGGTTTTCTCCTAATCTGTGAGGCTGTGTCACTGGTTATTGGGGCACTATGATAATAATAATGGTTGTCTCCTAATCTGTGAGGCTGTGTCACTGGTTATTGGGGCACTGTGATAATAATGGTTGTCTCCTAATCTGTGAGGCTGTGTCACTGGTTATTGGGGCACTGTGATAATAATAATGGTTGTCTCCTAATCTGTGAGGCAGTGTCACTGGTTATTGGGGCACTGTGATAATAATGGTTGTCTCCTAATCTGTGAGGCTGTGTCACTGGTTATTGGGGCACTGTGATAATAATAATGGTTGTCTCCTAATCTGTGAGGCTGTGTCACTGGTTATTGGGGCACTGTGATAATAATAATGGTTGTCTCCTAATCTGTGAGGCTGTGTCACCGGTTATTGGGGCACTGTGATAATAATAATGGTTGTCTCCTAATCTGTGAGGCTGTGTCACTGGTTATTGGGGCACTGTGATAATAATAATGGTTGTCTCCTAATCTGTGAGGCTGTGTCACTGGTTATTGGGGCACTATGATAATAATGGTTGTCTCCTAATCTGTGAGGCTGTGTCACTGGTTATTGGGGCACTATTATAATAATGGTTGTCTCCTAATCTGTGAGGCTGTGTCACTGGTTATTGGGGCACTGTGATAATAATAATGGTTTTCTCCTAATCTGTGAGGCTGTGTCACTGGTTATTGGGGCACTATGATAATAATAATGGTTGTCTCCTAATCTGTGAGGCTGTGTCACTGGTTATTGGGGCACTGTGATAATAATGGTTGTCTCCTAATCTGTGAGGCTGTGTCACTGGTTATTGGGGCACTGTGATAATAATAATGGTTGTCTCCTAATCTGTGAGGCAGTGTCACTGGTTATTGGGGCACTGTGATAATAATGGTTGTCTCCTAATCTGTGAGGCTGTGTCACTGGTTATTGGGGCACTGTGATAATAATAATGGTTGTCTCCTAATCTGTGAGGCTGTGTCACTGGTTATTGGGGCACTGTGATGATAATAATAATGGTTGTCTCCTAATCTGTGAGGCTGTGTCACCGGTTATTGGGGCACTGTGATAATAATAATGGTTGTCTCCTAATCTGTGAGGCAGTTTCACTGGTTATTGGGGTACTGTGATAATAATGGTTGTCTCCTAATCTGTGAGGCTGTGTCACTGGTTATTGGGGCACTGTGATAATAATGGTTGTCTCCTAATCTGTGAGGCTGTGTCACTGGTTATTGGGGCACTGTGATAATATTGGTTGTCTCCTAATCTGTGAGGCTGTCACTGGTTATTGGGGCACTGTGATAATAATAATGGTTGTCTCCTAATCTGTGAGGCTGTGTCACTGGTTATTGGGGCACTGTGATAATAATGGTTGTCTCCTAATCTGTGAGGCTGTGTCACTGGTTATTGGGGCACTGTGATAATAATGGTTGTCTCCTAATCTGTGAGGCAGTGTCACTGGTTATTGGGGCACTATGATAATAATGGTTGTCTCCTAAACTGTGAGGCTGTGTCACTGGTTATTGGGGCACTGTGATAATAATAATGGTTGTCTCCTAATCTGTGAGGCTGTGTCACTGGTTATTGGGGCACTGTGATAATAATAATGGTTGTCTCCTAATTTGTGAGGCTGTGTCACTGGTTATTGGGGCACTGTGATAATAATAATGGTTGTCTCCTAATCTGTGAGGCTGTGTCACTGGTTAATGGGGCACTATGATAATAATGGTTGTGGTTGTCTCCTAATCTGTGAGGCTGTGTCACTGGTTATTGGGGCACTGTGATAATAATAATGGTTGTCTCCTAATCTGTGAGGCTGTGTCACTGGTTATTGGGGCACTGTGATAATAATGGTTGTCTCCTAATCTGTGAGGCTGTGTCACTGGTTATTGGGGCACTATGATAATAATAATGGTTGTCTCCTAATCTGTGAGGCAGTGTCACTGGTTATTGGGGCACTGTGATAATAATGGTTGTCTCCTAATCTGTGAGGCAGTGTCACTGGTTATTGGGGCACTGTGATAATAATAATGGTTGTCTCCTAATCTGTGAGGCAGTGTCACTGGTTATTGGGGCACTGTGATAATAATGGTTGTCTCCTATTCTGTGAGGCAGTGTCACTGGTTATTGGGGCACTGTGATAATAATAATGGTTGTCTCCTAATCTGTGAGGCAGTGTCACTGGTTATTGGGGCACTGTGATAATAATGGTTGTCTCTTAATCTGTGAGGCTGTGTCACTGGTTATTGGGGCACTGTGATAATAATGGTTGTCTCCTATTCTGTGAGGCAGTGTCACTGGTTATTGGGGCACTGTGATAATAATAATGGTTGTCTCCTAATCTGTGAGGCTGTGTCACTGGTTATTGGGGCACTATGATAATAATGGTTGTCTCCTAATCTGTGAGGCTGTGTCACTGGTTATTGGGGCACTGTGATAATAATGGTTGTCTCCTAATCTGTGAGGCTGTGTCACTGGTTATTGGGGCACTGTGATAATAATGGTTGTCTCCTAATCTGTGAGGCAGTGTCACTGGTTATTGGGGCACTGTGATAATAATGGTTGTCTCCTAATCTGTGAGGCTGTGTCCCTGGTTATTGGGGCACTGTGATAATAATGGTTGTCTCCTAATCTATGAGGCTGTGTCACTGGTTATTGGGGCACTGTGATAATAATGGTTGTCTCCTAATCTGTGAGGCAGTGTCACTGGTTATTGGGGCACTATGATAATAATGGTTGTCTCCTAATCTGTGAGGCTGTGTCACTGGTTATTGGGGCACTGTGATAATAATAATAATGGTTGTCTCCTAATCTGTGAGGCTGTGTCACTGGTTATTGGGGCACTATGATAATAATAATTGTCTCCTAATCTGTGAGGCTGTGTCACTGGTTATTGGGGCACTGTGATAATAATGGTTGTCTCCTAATCTGTGAGGCTGTGTCACTGGTTATTGGGGCACTGTGATAATAATAATGGTTGTCTCCTAATCTGTGAGGCAGTGTCACTGGTTATTGGGGCACTGTGATAATAATGGTTGTCTCCTAATCTGTGAGGCTGTGTCACTGGTTATTGGGGCACTGTTATAATAATGGTTGTCTCCTAATCTGTGAGGCAGTGTCACTGGTTATTGGGGCACTATGATAATAATGGTTGTCTCCTAATCTGTGAGGCTGTGTCACTGGTTATTGGGGCACTGTGATAATAATAATGGTTGTCTCCTAATCTGTGAGGCTGTGTCACTGGTTATTGGGGCACTATGATAATAATGGTTGTCTCCTAATCTGTGAGGCTGTGTCACTGGTTATTGGGGCACTATTATAATAATGGTTGTCTCCTAATCTGTGAGGCTGTGTCACTGGTTATTGGGGCACTGTGATAATAATAATGGTTTTCTCCTAATCTGTGAGGCTGTGTCACTGGTTATTGGGGCACTATGATAATAATAATGGTTGTCTCCTAATCTGTGAGGCTGTGTCACTGGTTATTGGGGCACTGTGATAATAATGGTTGTCTCCTAATCTGTGAGGCTGTGTCACTGGTTATTGGGGCACTGTGATAATAATAATGGTTGTCTCCTAATCTGTGAGGCAGTGTCACTGGTTATTGGGGCACTGTGATAATAATGGTTGTCTCCTAATCTGTGAGGCTGTGTCACTGGTTATTGGGGCACTGTGATAATAATAATGGTTGTCTCCTAATCTGTGAGGCTGTGTCACTGGTTATTGGGGCACTGTGATAATAATAATGGTTGTCTCCTAATCTGTGAGGCTGTGTCACCGGTTATTGGGGCACTGTGATAATAATAATGGTTGTCTCCTAATCTGTGAGGCTGTGTCACTGGTTATTGGGGCACTGTGATAATAATAATGGTTGTCTCCTAATCTGTGAGGCTGTGTCACTGGTTATTGGGGCACTATGATAATAATGGTTGTCTCCTAATCTGTGAGGCTGTGTCACTGGTTATTGGGGCACTATTATAATAATGGTTGTCTCCTAATCTGTGAGGCTGTGTCACTGGTTATTGGGGCACTGTGATAATAATAATGGTTTTCTCCTAATCTGTGAGGCTGTGTCACTGGTTATTGGGGCACTATGATAATAATAATGGTTGTCTCCTAATCTGTGAGGCTGTGTCACTGGTTATTGGGGCACTGTGATAATAATGGTTGTCTCCTAATCTGTGAGGCTGTGTCACTGGTTATTGGGGCACTGTGATAATAATAATGGTTGTCTCCTAATCTGTGAGGCAGTGTCACTGGTTATTGGGGCACTGTGATAATAATGGTTGTCTCCTAATCTGTGAGGCTGTGTCACTGGTTATTGGGGCACTGTGATAATAATAATGGTTGTCTCCTAATCTGTGAGGCTGTGTCACTGGTTATTGGGGCACTGTGATGATAATAATAATGGTTGTCTCCTAATCTGTGAGGCTGTGTCACCGGTTATTGGGGCACTGTGATAATAATAATGGTTGTCTCCTAATCTGTGAGGCAGTTTCACTGGTTATTGGGGTACTGTGATAATAATGGTTGTCTCCTAATCTGTGAGGCTGTGTCACTGGTTATTGGGGCACTGTGATAATAATGGTTGTCTCCTAATCTGTGAGGCTGTGTCACTGGTTATTGGGGCACTGTGATAATATTGGTTGTCTCCTAATCTGTGAGGCTGTCACTGGTTATTGGGGCACTGTGATAATAATAATGGTTGTCTCCTAATCTGTGAGGCTGTGTCACTGGTTATTGGGGCACTGTGATAATAATGGTTGTCTCCTAATCTGTGAGGCTGTGTCACTGGTTATTGGGGCACTGTGATAATAATGGTTGTCTCCTAATCTGTGAGGCAGTGTCACTGGTTATTGGGGCACTATGATAATAATGGTTGTCTCCTAAACTGTGAGGCTGTGTCACTGGTTATTGGGGCACTGTGATAATAATAATGGTTGTCTCCTAATCTGTGAGGCTGTGTCACTGGTTATTGGGGCACTGTGATAATAATAATGGTTGTCTCCTAATTTGTGAGGCTGTGTCACTGGTTATTGGGGCACTGTGATAATAATAATGGTTGTCTCCTAATCTGTGAGGCTGTGTCACTGGTTAATGGGGCACTATGATAATAATGGTTGTGGTTGTCTCCTAATCTGTGAGGCTGTGTCACTGGTTATTGGGGCACTGTGATAATAATAATGGTTGTCTCCTAATCTGTGAGGCTGTGTCACTGGTTATTGGGGCACTGTGATAATAATAATGGTTGTCTCCTAATCTGTGAGGCTGTGTCACTGGTTATTGGGGCACTGTGATAATAATAATGGTTGTCTCCTAATCTGTGAGGCTGTGTCACTGGTTAATGGGGCACTATGATAATAATGGTTGTGGTTGTCTCCTAATCTGTCAGGCTGTGTCACTGGTTATTGGGGCACTGTGATAATAATAATGGTTGTCTCCTAATCTGTGAGGCTGTGTCACTGGTTATTGGGGCACTGTGATAATAATAATGGTTGTCTCCTAATCTGTGAGGCAGTGTCACTGGTTATTGGGGCACTGTGATAATAATGGTTGTCTCCTAATCTGTGAGGCAGTGTCACTGGTTATTGGGGCACTGTGATAATAATGGTTGTCTCCTAAACTGTGAGGCTGTGTCACTGGTTATTGGGGCACTATGATAATAATGGTTGTCTCCTAAACTGTGAGGCTGTGTCACTGGTTATTGGGGCACTGTGATAATAATAATGGTTGTCTCCTAATCTGTGAGGCTGTGTCACTGGTTATTGGGGCACTGTGATAATAATAATGGTTGTCTCCTAATCTGTGAGGCTGTGTCACTGGTTATTGGGGCACTGTGATAATAATAATGGTTGTCTCCTAATCTGTGAGGCTGTGTCACTGGTTATTGGGGCACTGTGATAATAATAATGGTTGTCTCCTAATCTGTGAGGCTGTGTCACTGGTTATTGGGGCACTGTGATAATAATAATGGTTGTCTCCTAATCTGTGAGGCTGTGTCACTGGTTAATGGGGCACTATGATAATAATGGTTGTGGTTGTCTCATACATAGTAACATAGTAACATAGTTAGTAAGGCCGAAAAAAGACATTTGTCCATCCAGTTCAGCCTATATTCCATCATAATAAATCCCCAGATCTACGTCCTTCTACAGAACCTAATAATTGTATGATACAATATTGTTCTGCTCCAGGAAGACATCCAGGCCTCTCTTGAACCCCTCGACTGAGTTCGCCATCACCACCTCCTCAGGCAAGCAATTCCAGATTCTCACTGCCCTAACAGTAAAGAATCCTCTTCTATGTTGGTGGAAAAACCTTCTCTCCTCCAGACGCAAAGAATGCCCCCTTGTGCCCGTCACCTTCCTTGGTATAAACAGATCCTCAGCGAGATATTTGTATTGTCCCCTTATATACTTATACATGGTTATTAGATCGCCCCTCAGTCGTCTTTTTTCTAGACTAAATAATCCTAATTTCGCTAATCTATCTGGGTATTGTAGTTCTCCCATCCCCTTTATTAATTTTGTTGCCCTCCTTTGTACTCTCTCTAGTTCCATTATATCCTTCCTGAGCACCGGTGCCCAAAACTGGACACAGTACTCCATGTGCGGTCTAACTAGGGATTTGTACAGAGGCAGTATAATGCTCTCATCATGTGTATCCAGACCTCTTTTAATGCACCCCATGATCCTGTTTGCCTTGGCAGCTGCTGCCTGGCACTGGCTGCTCCAGGTAAGTTTATCATTAACTAGGATCCCCAAGTCCTTCTCCCTGTCAGATTTACCCAGTGGTTTCCCATTCAGTGTGTAATGGTGATATTGATTCCTTCTTCCCATGTGTATAACCTTACATTTATCATTGTTAAACCTCATCTGCCACCTTTCAGCCCAAGTTTCCAACTTATCCAGATCCATCTGTAGCAGAATACTATCTTCTCTTGTATTAACTGCTTTACATAGTTTTGTATCATCTGCAAATATCGATATTTTACTGTGTAAACCTTCTACCAGATCATTAATGAATATGTTGAAGAGAACAGGTCCCAATACTGACCCCTGCGGTACCCCACTGGTCACAGCGACCCAGTTAGAGACTATACCATTTATAACCACCCTCTGCTTTCTATCACTAAGCCAGTTACTAACCCATTTACACACATTTTCCCCCAGACCAAGCATTCTCATTTTGTGTACCAACCTCTTGTGCGGCACGGTATCAAACGCTTTGGAAAAATCGAGATATACCACGTCCAATGACTCACCGTGGTCCAGTCTATAGCTTACCTCTTCATAAAAACTGATTAGATTGGTTTGACAGGAGCGATTTCTCATAAACCCATGCTGATATGGAGTTAAACAGTTATTCTCATTGAGATAATCCAGAATAACATCCCTCAGAAACCCTTCAAATATTTTACCAACAATAGAGGTTAGACTTACTGGCGTATAATTTCCAGGTTCCCTTTTAGAGCCCTTTTTGAATATTGGCACCACATTTGCTATGCGCCAGTCCTGCGGAACAGACCCTGTCGCTATAGAGTCACTAAAAATAAGAAATAATGGTTTATCTATTACATTACTTAGTTCTCTTAGTACTCGTGGGTGTATGCCATCCGGACCCGGAGATTTATCTATTTTAATCTTATTTAGCCGGTTTCGCACCTCTTCTTGGGTTAGATTGGTGACCCTTAATATAGGGTTTTCATTGTTTCTTGGGATTTCACCTAGCATTTCATTTTCCACCGTGAATACCGTGGAGAAGAAGGTGTTTAATATGTTAGCTTTTTCCTCGTCATCTACAACCATTCTTTCCTCACTATTTTTTAAGGGGCCTACATTTTCAGTTTTTATTCTTTTACTATTGATATAGTTGAAGAACAGTTTGGGATTAGTTTTACTCTCCTTAGCAATGTGCTTCTCTGTTTCCTTTTTGGCAGCTTTAATTAGTTTTTTAGATAAAGTATTTTTCTCCCTATAGTTTTTTAGAGCTTCAATGGTGCCATCCTGCTTTAGTAGTGCAAATGCTTTCTTTTTACTGTTAATTGCCGCTCTTCTTTGTTTAGCCACATTGGGTTTTTCCTATTTCTAGTCCTTTTATTCCCACAAGGTATAAACCGCTTACACTGCCTATTTAGGATGTTCTTAAACATTTCCCATTTATTATCTGTATTCTCATTTCTGAGGATATTGTCCCAGTCTACCAGATTAAGGGCATCTCTAAGCTGTTCAAACTTTGCCTTCCTAAAGTTCAATGTTTTTGTGACTCCCTGACAAGTCCCCCTAGTGAAAGACAGGTGAAACTGCACAATATTGTGGTCGCTATTTCCTAAATGCCTCCTATTTCCTAAATGTCTCCTAATCTGTGAGGCTGTGTCACTGGTTATTTGGGCACTGTGATAATAATAATGGTTGTCTCCTAATCTGTGAGGCTGTGTCACTGGTTATTGGGGCACTGTGATAATAATAATGGTTGTCTCCTAATCTGTGAGGCTGTGTCACTGGTTATTGGGGCACTGTGATAATAATAATGGTTGTCTCCTAATCTGTGAGGCAGTGTCACTGGTTATTGGGGCACTGTGATAATAATGGTTGTCTCCTAATCTGTGAGGCAGTGTCACTGGTTATTGGGGCACTGTGATAATAATAATGGTTGTCTCCTAATCTGTGAGGCTGTGTCACTGGTTATTGGGGCACTGTGATAATAATGGTTGTCTCCTAATCTGTGAGGCTGTCACTGGTTATTGGAGCACTATGATAATAATGGTTGTCTCCTAATCTGTGAGGCTGTGTCACTGGTTATTGGGGCACTGTGATAATAATGGTTGTCTCCTAATCTGTGAGGCAGTGTCACTGGTTATTGGGGCACTGTGATAATAATGGTTGTCTCCTAATCTGTGAGGCTGTGTCACTGGTTATTGGGGCACTGTGATAATAATAATGGTTGTCTCCTAATCTGTGAGGCTGTGTCACTGGTTATTGGGGCACTGTGATAATAATAATGGTTGTCTCCTAATCTGTGAGGCTGTGTCACCGGTTATTGGGGCACTGTGATAATAATAATGGTTGTCTCCTATCTGTGAGGCAGTTTCACTGGTTATTGGGGTACTGTGATAATAATGGTTGTCTCCTAATCTGTGAGGCTGTGTCACTGGTTATTGGGGCACTGTGATAATAATGGTTGTCTCCTAATCTGTGAGGCTGTGTCACTGGTTATTGGGGCACTGTGATAATAATGGTTGTCTCCTAATCTGTGAGGCTGTCACTGGTTATTGGGGCACTGTGATAATAATAATGGTTGTCTCCTAATCTGTGAGGCTGTGTCACTGGTTATTGGGGCACTATGATAATAATGGTTGTCTCCTAATCTGTGAGGCTGTGTCACTGGTTATTGGGGCACTGTGATAATAATGGTTGTCTCCTAATCTGTGAGGCAGTGTCACTGGTTATTGGGGCACTATGATAATAATGGTTGTCTCCTAATCTGTGAGGCTGTGTCACTGGTTATTGGGGCACTGTGATAATAATAATGGTTGTCTCCTAATTTGTGAGGCTGTGTCACTGGTTATTGGGGCACTATGATAATAATGGTTGTCTCCTAATCTGTGAGGCTGTGTCACTGGTTATTGGGGCACTGTGATAATAATGGTTGTCTCCTAATCTGTGAGGCTGTGTCACTGGTTATTGGGGCACTATGATAATAATAATGGTTGTCTCCTAATCTGTGAGGCAGTGTCACTGGTTATTGGGGCACTGTGATAATAATGGTTGTCTCCTAATCTGTGAGGCAGTGTCACTGGTTATTGGGGCACTGTGATAATAATAATGGTTGTCTCCTAATCTGTGAGGCAGTGTCACTGGTTATTGGGGCACTGTGATAATAATGGTTGTCTCCTAATCTGTGAGGCTGTGTCACTGGTTATTGGGGCACTGTGATAATAATGGTTGTCTCCTAATCTGTGAGGCTGTCACTGGTTATTGGGGCACTGTGATAATAATAATGGTTGTCTCCTAATCTGTGAGGCTGTGTCACTGGTTATTGGGGCACTATGATAATAATGGTTGTCTCCTAATCTGTGAGGCTGTGTCACTGGTTATTGGGGCACTATGATAATAATGGTTGTCTCCTAATCTGTGAGGCTGTGTCACTGGTTATTGGGGCACTGTGAAAATAATAATGGTTGTCTCCTAATCTGTGAGGCAGTGTCTCTGGTTATTGGGGCACTGTGATAATAATGGTTGTCTCCTAATCTGTGAGGCTGTGTCACTGGTTATTGGGGCACTGTGATAATAATGGTTGTCTCCTAATCTGTGAGGCTGTGTCACTGGTTATTGGGGCACTGTGATAATAATGGTTGTCTCCTAATCTGTGAGGCAGTGTCACTGGTTATTGGGGCACTATGATAATAATGGTTGTCTCCTAATCTGTGAGGCTGTGTCACTGGTTATTGGGGCACTGTGATAATAATAATGGTTGTCTCCTAATTTGTGAGGCTGTGTCACTGGTTATTGGGGCACTATGATAATAATGGTTGTCTCCTAATCTGTGAGGCTGTGTCACTGGTTATTGGGGCACTGTGATAATAATGGTTGTCTCCTAATCTGTGAGGCTGTGTCACTGGTTATTGGGGCACTATGATAATAATAATGGTTGTCTCCTAATCTGTGAGGCAGTGTCACTGGTTATTGGGGCACTGTGATAATAATGGTTGTCTCCTAATCTGTGAGGCAGTGTCACTGGTTATTGGGGCACTGTGATAATAATAATGGTTGTCTCCTAATCTGTGAGGCAGTGTCACTGGTTATTGGGGCACTGTGATAATAATGGTTGTCTCCTATTCTGTGAGGCAGTGTCACTGGTTATTGGGGCACTGTGATAATAATAATGGTTGTCTCCTAATCTGTGAGGCAGTGTCACTGGTTATTGGGGCACTGTGATAATAATGGTTGTCTCTTAATCTGTGAGGCTGTGTCACTGGTTATTGGGGCACTGTGATAATAATGGTTGTCTCCTATTCTGTGAGGCAGTGTCACTGGTTATTGGGGCACTGTGATAATAATAATGGTTGTCTCCTAATCTGTGAGGCTGTGTCACTGGTTATTGGGGCACTATGATAATAATGGTTGTCTCCTTATCTGTGAGGCTGTGTCACTGGTTATTGGGGCACTGTGATAATAATGGTTGTCTCCTAATCTGTGAGGCTGTGTCACTGGTTATTGGGGCACTGTGATAATAATGGTTGTCTCCTAATCTGTGAGGCAGTGTCACTGGTTATTGGGGCACTGTGATAATAATGGTTGTCTCCTAATCTGTGAGGCTGTGTCACTGGTTATTGGGGCACTGTGATAATAATGGTTGTCTCCTATTCTGTGAGGCAGTGTCACTGGTTATTGGGGCACTGTGATAATAATAATGGTTGTCTCCTAATCTGTGAGGCTGTGTCACTGGTTATTGGGGCACTATGATAATAATGGTTGTCTCCTAATCTGTGAGGCTGTGTCACTGGTTATTGGGGCACTGTGATAATAATGGTTGTCTCCTAATCTGTGAGGCTGTGTCCCTGGTTATTGGGGCACTGTGATAATAATGGTTGTCTCCTAATCTATGAGGCTGTGTCACTGGTTATTGGGGCACTGTGATAATAATGGTTGTCTCCTAATCTGTGAGGCAGTGTCACTGGTTATTGGGGCACTATGATAATAATGGTTGTCTCCTAATCTGTGAGGCTGTGTCACTGGTTATTGGGGCACTGTGATAATAATAATAATGGTTGTCTCCTAATCTGTGAGGCTGTGTCACTGGTTATTGGGGCACTATGATAATAATAATTGTCTCCTAATCTGTGAGGCTGTGTCACTGGTTATTGGGGCACTGTGATAATAATGGTTGTCTCCTAATCTGTGAGGCTGTGTCACTGGTTATTGGGGCACTGTGATAATAATAATGGTTGTCTCCTAATCTGTGAGGCAGTGTCACTGGTTATTGGGGCACTGTGATAATAATGGTTGTCTCCTAATCTGTGAGGCTGTGTCACTGGTTATTGGGGCACTGTTATAATAATGGTTGTCTCCTAATCTGTGAGGCAGTGTCACTGGTTATTGGGGCACTATGATAATAATGGTTGTCTCCTAATCTGTGAGGCTGTGTCACTGGTTATTGGGGCACTGTGATAATAATAATGGTTGTCTCCTAATCTGTGAGGCAGTTTCACTGGTTATTGGGGTACTGTGATAATAATGGTTGTCTCCTAATCTGTGAGGCTGTGTCACTGGTTATTGGGGCACTGTGATAATAATAATGGTTGTCTCCTAATCTGTGAGGCAGTGTCACTGGTTATTGGGGCACTGTGATAATAATGGTTGTCTCCTAATCTGTGAGGCTGTGTCACTGGTTATTGGGGCACTGTGATAATAATAATGGTTGTCTCCTAATCTGTGAGGCTGTGCCACTGGTTATTGGGGCACTGTGATAATAATAATGGTTGTCTCCTAATCTGTGAGGCTGTGTCACCGGTTATTGGGGCACTGTGATAATAATAATGGTTGTCTCCTAATCTGTGAGGCAGTTTCACTGGTTATTGGGGTACTGTGATAATAATGGTTGTCTCCTAATCTGTGAGGCTGTGTCACTGGTTATTGGGGCACTGTGATAATAATGGTTGTCTCCTAATCTGTGAGGCTGTGTCACTGGTTATTGGGGCACTGTGATAATATTGGTTGTCTCCTAATCTGTGAGGCTGTCACTGGTTATTGGGGCACTGTGATAATAATAATGGTTGTCTCCTAATCTGTGAGGCTGTGTCACTGGTTATTGGGGCACTGTGATAATAATGGTTGTCTCCTAATCTGTGAGGCTGTGTCACTGGTTATTGGGGCACTGTGATAATAATGGTTGTCTCCTAATCTGTGAGGCAGTGTCACTGGTTATTGGGGCACTATGATAATAATGGTTGTCTCCTAAACTGTGAGGCTGTGTCACTGGTTATTGGGGCACTGTGATAATAATAATGGTTGTCTCCTAATCTGTGAGGCTGTGTCACTGGTTATTGGGGCACTGTGATAATAATAATGGTTGTCTCCTAATCTGTGAGGCTGTGTCACTGGTTATTGGGGCACTGTGATAATAATAATGGTTGTCTCCTAATCTGTGAGGCTGTGTCACTGGTTAATGGGGCACTATGATAATAATGGTTGTGGTTGTCTCCTAATCTGTGAGGCTGTGTCACTGGTTATTGGGGCACTGTGATAATAATAATGGTTGTCTCCTAATCTGTGAGGCTGTGTCACTGGTTATTGGGGCACTGTGATAATAATAATGGTTGTCTCCTAATCTGTGAGGCTGTGTCACTGGTTATTGGGGCACTGTGATAATAATAATGGTTGTCTCCTAATCTGTGAGGCTGTGTCACTGGTTAATGGGGCACTATGATAATAATGGTTGTGGTTGTCTCCTAATCTGTGAGGCTGTGTCACTGGTTATTGGGGCACTGTGATAATAATAATGGTTGTCTCCTAATCTGTGAGGCTGTGTCACTGGTTATTGGGGCACTGTGATAATAATAATGGTTGTCTCCTAATCTGTGAGGCTGTATCACTGGTTATTGGGGCACTGTGATAATAATAATGGTTGTCTCCTAATCTGTGAGGCAGTGTCACTGGTTATTGGGGCACTGTGATAATAATGGTTGTCTCCTAATCTGTGAGGCTGTGTCACTGGTTATTGGGGCACTATGATAATAATAATGGTTGTCTCCTAATCTGTGAGGCAGTGTCACTGGTTATTGGGGCACTGTGATAATAATGGTTGTCTCCTAATCTGTGAGGCAGTGTCACTGGTTATTGGGGCACTGTGATAATAATAATGGTTGTCTCCTAATCTGTGAGGCAGTGTCACTGGTTATTGGGGCACTGTGATAATAATGGTTGTCTCCTATTCTGTGAGGCAGTGTCACTGGTTATTGGGGCACTGTGATAATAATAATGGTTGTCTCCTAATCTGTGAGGCAGTGTCACTGGTTATTGGGGCACTGTGATAATAATGGTTGTCTCTTAATCTGTGAGGCTGTGTCACTGGTTATTGGGGCACTGTGATAATAATGGTTGTCTCCTATTCTGTGAGGCAGTGTCACTGGTTATTGGGGCACTGTGATAATAATAATGGTTGTCTCCTAATCTGTGAGGCTGTGTCACTGGTTATTGGGGCACTATGATAATAATGGTTGTCTCCTAATCTGTGAGGCTGTGTCACTGGTTATTGGGGCACTGTGATAATAATGGTTGTCTCCTAATCTGTGAGGCTGTGTCACTGGTTATTGGGGCACTGTGATAATAATGGTTGTCTCCTAATCTGTGAGGCAGTGTCACTGGTTATTGGGGCACTGTGATAATAATGGTTGTCTCCTAATCTGTGAGGCTGTGTCCCTGGTTATTGGGGCACTGTGATAATAATGGTTGTCTCCTAATCTATGAGGCTGTGTCACTGGTTATTGGGGCACTGTGATAATAATGGTTGTCTCCTAATCTGTGAGGCAGTGTCACTGGTTATTGGGGCACTATGATAATAATGGTTGTCTCCTAATCTGTGAGGCTGTGTCACTGGTTATTGGGGCACTGTGATAATAATAATAATGGTTGTCTCCTAATCTGTGAGGCTGTGTCACTGGTTATTGGGGCACTATGATAATAATAATTGTCTCCTAATCTGTGAGGCTGTGTCACTGGTTATTGGGGCACTGTGATAATAATGGTTGTCTCCTAATCTGTGAGGCTGTGTCACTGGTTATTGGGGCACTGTGATAATAATAATGGTTGTCTCCTAATCTGTGAGGCAGTGTCACTGGTTATTGGGGCACTGTGATAATAATGGTTGTCTCCTAATCTGTGAGGCTGTGTCACTGGTTATTGGGGCACTGTTATAATAATGGTTGTCTCCTAATCTGTGAGGCAGTGTCACTGGTTATTGGGGCACTATGATAATAATGGTTGTCTCCTAATCTGTGAGGCTGTGTCACTGGTTATTGGGGCACTGTGATAATAATAATGGTTGTCTCCTAATCTGTGAGGCTGTGTCACTGGTTATTGGGGCACTATGATAATAATGGTTGTCTCCTAATCTGTGAGGCTGTGTCACTGGTTATTGGGGCACTATTATAATAATGGTTGTCTCCTAATCTGTGAGGCTGTGTCACTGGTTATTGGGGCACTGTGATAATAATAATGGTTTTCTCCTAATCTGTGAGGCTGTGTCACTGGTTATTGGGGCACTATGATAATAATAATGGTTGTCTCCTAATCTGTGAGGCTGTGTCACTGGTTATTGGGGCACTGTGATAATAATGGTTGTCTCCTAATCTGTGAGGCTGTGTCACTGGTTATTGGGGCACTGTGATAATAATAATGGTTGTCTCCTAATCTGTGAGGCAGTGTCACTGGTTATTGGGGCACTGTGATAATAATGGTTGTCTCCTAATCTGTGAGGCTGTGTCACTGGTTATTGGGGCACTGTGATAATAATAATGGTTGTCTCCTAATCTGTGAGGCTGTGTCACTGGTTATTGGGGCACTGTGATAATAATAATGGTTGTCTCCTAATCTGTGAGGCTGTGTCACCGGTTATTGGGGCACTGTGATAATAATAATGGTTGTCTCCTAATCTGTGAGGCTGTGTCACTGGTTATTGGGGCACTGTGATAATAATAATGGTTGTCTCCTAATCTGTGAGGCTGTGTCACTGGTTATTGGGGCACTATGATAATAATGGTTGTCTCCTAATCTGTGAGGCTGTGTCACTGGTTATTGGGGCACTATTATAATAATGGTTGTCTCCTAATCTGTGAGGCTGTGTCACTGGTTATTGGGGCACTGTGATAATAATAATGGTTTTCTCCTAATCTGTGAGGCTGTGTCACTGGTTATTGGGGCACTATGATAATAATAATGGTTGTCTCCTAATCTGTGAGGCTGTGTCACTGGTTATTGGGGCACTGTGATAATAATGGTTGTCTCCTAATCTGTGAGGCTGTGTCACTGGTTATTGGGGCACTGTGATAATAATAATGGTTGTCTCCTAATCTGTGAGGCAGTGTCACTGGTTATTGGGGCACTGTGATAATAATGGTTGTCTCCTAATCTGTGAGGCTGTGTCACTGGTTATTGGGGCACTGTGATAATAATAATGGTTGTCTCCTAATCTGTGAGGCTGTGTCACTGGTTATTGGGGCACTGTGATGATAATAATAATGGTTGTCTCCTAATCTGTGAGGCTGTGTCACCGGTTATTGGGGCACTGTGATAATAATAATGGTTGTCTCCTAATCTGTGAGGCAGTTTCACTGGTTATTGGGGTACTGTGATAATAATGGTTGTCTCCTAATCTGTGAGGCTGTGTCACTGGTTATTGGGGCACTGTGATAATAATGGTTGTCTCCTAATCTGTGAGGCAGTTTCACTGGTTATTGGGGTACTGTGATAATAATGGTTGTCTCCTAATCTGTGAGGCTGTGTCACTGGTTATTGGGGCACTGTGATAATAATGGTTGTCTCCTAATCTGTGAGGCTGTGTCACTGGTTATTGGGGCACTGTGATAATATTGGTTGTCTCCTAATCTGTGAGGCTGTCACTGGTTATTGGGGCACTGTGATAATAATAATGGTTGTCTCCTAATCTGTGAGGCTGTGTCACTGGTTATTGGGGCACTGTGATAATAATGGTTGTCTCCTAATCTGTGAGGCTGTGTCACTGGTTATTGGGGCACTGTGATAATAATGGTTGTCTCCTAATCTGTGAGGCAGTGTCACTGGTTATTGGGGCACTATGATAATAATGGTTGTCTCCTAAACTGTGAGGCTGTGTCACTGGTTATTGGGGCACTGTGATAATAATAATGGTTGTCTCCTAATCTGTGAGGCTGTGTCACTGGTTATTGGGGCACTGTGATAATAATAATGGTTGTCTCCTAATTTGTGAGGCTGTGTCACTGGTTATTGGGGCACTGTGATAATAATAATGGTTGTCTCCTAATCTGTGAGGCTGTGTCACTGGTTAATGGGGCACTATGATAATAATGGTTGTGGTTGTCTCCTAATCTGTGAGGCTGTGTCACTGGTTATTGGGGCACTGTGATAATAATAATGGTTGTCTCCTAATCTGTGAGGCTGTGTCACTGGTTATTGGGGCACTGTGATAATAATAATGGTTGTCTCCTAATCTGTGAGGCTGTGTCACTGGTTATTGGGGCACTGTGATAATAATAATGGTTGTCTCCTAATCTGTGAGGCTGTGTCACTGGTTATTGGGGCACTGTGATAATAATAATGGTTGTCTCCTAATCTGTGAGGCTGTGTCACTGGTTAATGGGGCACTATGATAATAATGGTTGTGGTTGTCTCCTAATCTGTGAGGCTGTGTCACTGGTTATTGGGGCACTGTGATAATAATAATGGTTGTCTCCTAATCTGTGAGGCTGTGTCACTGGTTATTGGGGCACTGTGATAATAATAATGGTTGTCTCCTAATCTGTGAGGCTGTATCACTGGTTATTGGGGCACTGTGATAATAATAATGGTTGTCTCCTAATCTGTGAGGCAGTGTCACTGGTTATTGGGGCACTGTGATAATAATGGTTGTCTCCTAATCTGTGAGGCAGTGTCACTGGTTATTGGGGCACTGTGATAATAATAATGGTTGTCTCCTAATCTGTGAGGCTGTGTCACTGGTTATTGGGGCACTGTGATAATAATGGTTGTCTCCTAATCTGTGAGGCTGTCACTGGTTATTGGGGCACTATGATAATAATGGTTGTCTCCTAATCTGTGAGGCTGTGTCACTGGTTATTGGGGCACTGTGATAATAATGGTTGTCTCCTAATCTGTGAGGCAGTGTCACTGGTTATTGGGGCACTGTGATAATAATGGTTGTCTCCTAATCTGTGAGGCTGTGTCACTGGTTATTGGGGCACTGTGATAATAATAATGGTTGTCTCCTAATCTGTGAGGCTGTGTCACTGGTTATTGGGGCACTGTGATAATAATAATGGTTGTCTCCTAATCTGTGAGGCTGTGTCACCGGTTATTGGCGCACTGTGATAATAATAATGGTTGTGTCCTATCTGTGAGGCAGTTTCACTGGTTATTGGGGTACTGTGATAATAATGGTTGTCTCCTAATCTGTGAGGCTGTGTCACTGGTTATTGGGGCACTGTGATAATAATGGTTGTCTCCTAATCTGTGAGGCTGTGTCACTGGTTATTGGGGCACTGTGATAATAATGGTTGTCTCCTAATCTGTGAGGCTGTCACTGGTTATTGGGGCACTGTGATAATAATAATGGTTGTCTCCTAATCTGTGAGGCTGTGTCACTGGTTATTGGGGCACTATGATAATAATGGTTGTCTCCTAATCTGTGAGGCTGTGTCACTGGTTATTGGGGCACTATGATAATAATGGTTGTCTCCTAATCTGTGAGGCTGTGTCACTGGTTATTGGGGCACTGTGATAATAATAATGGTTGTCTCCTAATCTGTGAGGCAGTGTCACTGGTTATTGGGGCACTGTGATAATAATGGTTGTCTCCTAATCTGTGAGGCTGTGTCACTGATTATTGGGGCACTGTGATAATAATGGTTGTCTCCTAATCTGTGAGGCTGTGTCACTGGTTATTGGGGCACTGTGATAATAATGGTTGTCTCCTAATCTGTGAGGCAGTGTCACTGGTTATTGGGGCACTATGATAATAATGGTTGTCTCCTAATCTGTGAGGCTGTGTCACTGGTTATTGGGGCACTGTGACAATAATAATGGTTGTCTCCTAATTTGTGAGGCTGTGTCACTGGTTATTGGGGCACTATGATAATAATGGTTGTCTCCTAATCTGTGAGGCTGTGTCACTGGTTATTGGGGCACTGTGATAATAATGGTTGTCTCCTAATCTGTGAGGCTGTGTCACTGGTTATTGGGGCACTATGATAATAATAATGGTTGTCTCCTAATCTGTGAGGCAGTGTCACTGGTTATTGGGGCACTGTGATAATAATGGTTGTCTCCTAATCTGTGAGGCATTGTCACTGGTTATTGGGGCACTGTGATAATAATAATGGTTGTCTCCTAATCTGTGAGGCAGTGTCACTGGTTATTGGGGCACTGTGATAATAATGGTTGTCTCCTAATCTGTGAGGCAGTGTCACTGGTTATTGGGGCACTGTGATAATAATAATGGTTGTCTCCTAATCTGTGAGGCAGTGTCACTGTTTATTGGGGCACTGTGATAATAATGGTTGTCTCTTAATCTGTGAGGCTGTGTCACTGGTATTGGGGCACTGTGATAATAATAATGGTTGTCTCCTAATCTGTGAGGCTGTGTCACTGGTTATTGGGGCACTATGATAATAATGGTTGTCTCCTAATCTGTGAGGCTGTGTCACTGGTTATTGGGGCAGTGTGATAATAATGGTTGTCTCCTAATCTGTGAGGCTGTGTCACTGGTTATTGGGGCACTGTGATAATAATGGTTGTCTCCTAATCTGTGAGGCAGTGTCACTGGTTATTGGGGCACTGTGATAATAATGGTTGTCTCCTAATCTGTGAGGCTGTGTCCCTGGTTATTGGGGCACTGTGATAATAATGGTTGTCTCCTAATCTATGAGGCTGTGTCACTGGTTATTGGGGCACTGTGATAATAATGGTTGTCTCCTAATCTGTGAGGCAGTGTCACTGGTTATTGGGGCACTATGATAATAATGGTTGTCTCCTAATCTGTGAGGCTGTGTCACTGGTTATTGGGGCACTGTGATAATAATAATGGTTGTCTCCTAATCTGTGAGGCTGTGTCACTGGTTATTGGGGCACTATGATAATAATAATGGTTGTCTCCTAATCTGTGAGGCTGTGTCACTGGTTATTGGGGCACTGTGATAATAATGGTTGTCTCCTAATCTGTGAGGCTGTGTCACTGGTTATTGGGGCACTGTGATAATAATAATGGTTGTCTCCTAATCTGTGAGGCAGTGTCACTGGTTATTGGGGCACTGTGATAATAATGGTTGTCTCCTAATCTGTGAGGCTGTGTCACTGGTTATTGGGGCACTGTGATAATAATGGTTGTCTCCTAATCTGTGAGGCAGTGTCACTGGTTATTGGGGCACTATGATAATAATGGTTGTCTCCTAATCTCTGAGGCTGTGTCACTGGTTATTGGGGCACTGTGATAATAATAATGGTTGTCTCCTAATCTGTGAGGCTGTGTCACTGGTTATTGGGGCACTATTATAATAATGGTTGTCTCCTAATCTGTGACGCTGTGTCACTGGTTATTGGGGCACTGTGATAATAATAATGGTTGTCTCCTAATCTGTGAGGCTGTGTCACTGGTTATTGGGGCACTATGATAATAATAATGGTTGTCTCCTAATCTGTGAGGCTGTGTCACTGGTTATTGGGGCACTGTGATAATAATGGTTGTCTCCTAATCTGTGAGGCTGTGTCACTGGTTATTGGGGCACTGTGATAATAATGGTTGTCTCCTAATCTGTGAGGCTGTGTCACTGGTTATTGGGGCACTGTGATAATAATAATGGTTGTCTGCTAATCTGTGAGGCAGTGTCACTGGTTATTGGGGCACTGTGATAATAATGGTTGTCTCCTAATCTGTGAGGCTGTGTCACTGGTTATTGGGGCACTGTGATAATAATGGTTGTCTCCTAATCTGTGAGGCAGTGTCACTGGTTATTGGGGCACTATGATAATAATGGTTGTCTCCTAATCTCTGAGGCTGTGTCACTGGTTATTGGGGCACTGTGATAATAATAATGGTTGTCTCCTAATCTGTGAGGCTGTGTCACTGGTTATTGGGGCACTATTATAATAATGGTTGTCTCCTAATCTGTGACGCTGTGTCACTGGTTATTGGGGCACTGTGATAATAATAATGGTTGTCTCCTAATCTGTGAGGCTGTGTCACTGGTTATTGGGGCACTATGATAATAATAATGGTTGTCTCCTAATCTGTGAGGCTGTGTCACTGGTTATTGGGGCACTGTGATAATAATGGTTGTCTCCTAATCTGTGAGGCTGTGTCACTGGTTATTGGGGCACTGTGATAATAATAATGGTTGTCTCCTAATCTGTGAGGCTGTGTCACCGGTTATTGGGGCACTGTGATAATAATAATGGTTGTGTCCTATCTGTGAGGCAGTTTCACTGGTTATTGGGGTACTGTGATAATAATGGTTGTCTCCTAATCTGTGAGGCTGTGTCACTGGTTATTGGGGCACTGTGATAATAATGGTTGTCTCCTAATCTGTGAGGCTGTGTCACTGGTTATTCGGGCACTGTGATAATAATGGTTGTCTCCTAATTTGTGAGGCTGTCACTGGTTATTGGGGCACTGTGATAATAATAATAATGGTTGTCTCCTAATCTGTGAGGCTGTGTCACTGGTTATTGGGGCACTATGATAATAATGGTTGTCTCCTAATCTGTGAGGCTGTGTCACTGGTTATTGGGGCACTATGATAATAATGGTTGTCTCCTAATCTGTGAGGCTGTGTCACTGGTTATTGGGGCACTGTGATAATAATAATGGTTGTCTCCTAATCTGTGAGGCTGTGTCACTGGTTATTGGGGCACTGTGATAATAATGGTTGTCTCCTAATCTGTGAGGCTGTGTCACTGGTTATTGGGGCACTGTGATAATAATGGTTGTCTCCTAATCTGTGAGGCTGTGTCACTGGTTATTGGGGCACTGTGATAATAATGGTTGTCTCCTAATCTGTGAGGCAGTGTCACTGGTTATTGGGGCACTATGATAATAATGGTTGTCTCCTAATCTGTGAGGCTGTGTCACTGGTTATTGGGGCACTGTGATAATAATAATGGTTGTCTCCTAATTTGTGAGGCTGTGTCACTGGTTATTGGGGCACTATGATAATAATGGTTGTCTCCTAATCTGTGAGGCTGTGTCACTGGTTATTGGGGCACTGTGATAATAATGGTTGTCTCCTAATCTGTGAGGCTGTGTCACTGGTTATTGGGGCACTATGATAATAATAATGGTTGTCTCCTAATCTGTGAGGCAGTGTCACTGGTTATTGGGGCACTGTGATAATAATGGTTGTCTCCTAATCTGTGAGGCTGTGTCACTGGTTATTGGGGCACTGTGATAATAATGGTTGTCTCCTAATCTGTGAGGCAGTGTCACTGGTTATTGGGGCACTGTGATAATAATGGTTGTCTCCTAATCTGTGAGGCAGTGTCACTGGTTATTGGGGCACTGAGATAATAATAATGGTTGTCTCCTAATCTGTGAGGCAGTGTCACTGGTTATTGGGGCACTGTGATAATAATGGTTGTCTCTTAATCTGTGAGGCTGTGTCACTGGTTATTGGGGCACTGTGATAATAATAATGGTTGTCTCCTAATCTGTGAGGCTGTGTCACTGGTTATTGGGGCACTATGATAATAATGGTTGTCTCCTAATCTGTGAGGCTGTGTCACTGGTTATTGGGGCACTGTGATAATAATGGTTGTCTCCTAATCTGTGAGGCTGTGTCACTGGTTATTGGGGCACTGTGATAATAATGGTTGTCTCCTAATCTGTGAGGCAGTGTCACTGGTTATTGGGGCACTGTGATAATAATGGTTGTCTCCTAATCTGTGAGGCTGTGTCCCTGGTTATTGGGGCACTGTGATAATAATGGTTGTCTCCTAATCTATGAGGCTGTGTCACTGGTTATTGGGGCACTGTGATAATAATGGTTGTCTCCTAATCTGTGAGGCAGTGTCACTGGTTATTGGGGCACTATGATAATAATGGTTGTCTCCTAATCTGTGAGGCTGTGTCACTGGTTATTGGGGCACTGTGATAATAATAATGGTTGTCTCCTAATCTGTGAGGCTGTGTCACTGGTTATTGGGGCACTATGATAATAATAATGGTTGTCTCCTAATCTGTGAGGCTGTGTCACTGGTTATTTGGGCACTGTGATAATAATGGTTGTCTCCTAATCTGTGAGGCTGTGTCACTGGTTATTGGGGCACTGTGATAATAATAATGGTTGTCTCCTAATCTGTGAGGCAGTGTCACTGGTTATTGGGGCACTGTGATAATAATGGTTGTCTCCTAATCTGTGAGGCTGTGTCACTGGTTATTGGGGCACTGTGATAATAATGGTTGTCTCCTAATCTGTGAGGCAGTGTCACTGGTTATTGGGGCACTATGATAATAATGGTTGTCTCCTAATCTGTGAGGCTGTGTCACTGGTTATTGGGGCACTGTGATAATAATAATGGTTGTCTCCTAATCTGTGAGGCTGTGTCACTGGTTATTGGGGCACTATGATAATAATGGTTGTCTCCTAATCTGTGAGGCTGTGTCACTGGTTATTGGGGCACTATGATAATAATAATAATGGTTGTCTCCTAATCTGTGAGGCTGTGTCACCGGTTATTGGGGCACTGTGATAATAATAATGGTTGTGTCCTATCTGTGAGGCAGTTTCACTGGTTATTGGGGTACTGTGATAATAATGGTTGTCTCCTAATCTGTGAGGCTGTGTCACTGGTTATTGGGGCACTGTGATAATAATGGTTGTCTCCTAATCTGTGAGGCTGTGTCACTGGTTATTGGGGCACTGTGATAATAATGGTTGTCTCCTAATCTGTGAGGCTGTCACTGGTTATTGGGGCACTGTGATAATAATAATGGTTGTCTCCTAATCTGTGAGGCTGTGTCACTGGTTATTGGGGCACTATGATAATAATGGTTGTCTCCTAATCTGTGAGGCTGTGTCACTGGTTATTGGGGCACTATGATAATAATGGTTGTCTCCTAATCTGTGAGGCTGTGTCACTGGTTATTGGGGCACTGTGATAATAATAATGGTTGTCTCCTAATCTGTGAGGCAGTGTCATTGGTTATTGGGGCACTGTGATAATAATGGTTGTCTCCTAATCTGTGAGGCTGTGTCACTGGTTATTGGGGCACTGTGATAATAATGGTTGTCTCCTAATCTGTGAGGCTGTGTCACTGGTTATTGGGGCACTGTGATAATAATGGTTGTCTCCTAATCTGTGAGGCAGTGTCACTGGTTATTGGGGCACTATGATAATAATGGTTGTCTCCTAATCTGTGAGGCTGTGTCACTGGTTATTGGGGCACTGTGATAATAATAATGGTTGTCTCCTAATTTGTGAGGCTGTGTCACTGGTTATTGGGGCACTATGATAATAATGGTTGTCTCCTAATCTGTGAGGCTGTGTCACTGGTTATTGGGGCACTGTGATAATAATGGTTGTCTCCTAATCTGTGAGGCTGTGTCACTGGTTATTGGGGCACTATGATAATAATAATGGTTGTCTCCTAATCTGTGAGGCAGTGTCACTGGTTATTGGGGCACTGTGATAATAATGGTTGTCTCCTAATCTGTGAGGCAGTGTCACTGGTTATTGGGGCACTGTGATAATAATAATGGTTGTCTCCTAATCTGTGAGGCAGTGTCACTGGTTATTGGGGCACTGTGATAATAATGGTTGTCTCCTAATCTGGGAGGCTGTGTCACTGGTTATTGGGGCACTGTGATAATAATAATGGTTGTCTCCTAATCTGTGAGGCAGTGTCACTGGTTATTGGGGCACTGTGATAATAATGGTTGTCTCTTAATCTGTGAGGCTGTGTCACTGGTTATTGGGGCACTGTGATAATAATAATGGTTGTCTCCTAATCTGTGAGGCTGTGTCACTGGTTATTGGGGCACTATGATAATAATGGTTGTCTCCTAATCTGTGAGGCTGTGTCACTGGTTATTGGGGCACTGTGATAATAATGGTTGTCTCCTAATCTGTGAGGCTGTGTCTCTGGTTATTGGGGCACTGTGATAATAATAATGGTTGTCTCCTAATCTGTGAGGCTGTGTCACTGGTTATTGGGGCACTATGATAATAATAATGGTTGTCTCCTAATCTGTGAGGCTGTGTCACCGGTTATTGGGGCACTGTGATAATAATAATGGTTGTGTCCTATCTGTGAGGTAGTTTCACTGGTTATTGGGGTACTGTGATAATAATGGTTGTCTCCTAATCTGTGAGGCTGTGTCACTGGTTATTGGGGCACTGTGATAATAATGGTTGTCTCCTAATCTGTGAGGCTGTGTCACTGGTTATTGGGGCACTGTGATAATAATGGTTGTCTCCTAATCTGTGAGGCTGTCACTGGTTATTGGGGCACTGTGATAATAATAATGGTTGTCTCCTAATCTGTGAGGCTGTGTCACTGGTTATTGGGGCACTATGATAATAATGGTTGTCTCCTAATCTGTGAGGCTGTGTCACTGGTTATTGGGGCACTATGATAATAATGGTTGTCTCCTAATCTGTGAGGCTGTGTCACTGGTTATTGAGGCACTGTGATAATAATAATGGTTGTCTCCTAATCTGTGAGGCAGTGTCACTGGTTATTGGGGCACTGTGATAATAATGGTTGTCTCCTAATCTGTGAGGCTGTGTCACTGGTTATTGGGGCACTGTGATAATAATGGTTGTCTCCTAATCTGTGAGGCTGTGTCACTGGTTATTGGGGCACTGTGATAATAATGGTTGTCTCCTAATCTGTGAGGCAGTGTCACTGGTTATTGGGGCACTATGATAATAATGGTTGTCTCCTAATCTGTGAGGCTGTGTCACTGGTTGTTGGGGCACTGTGATAATAATAATGGTTGTCTCCTAATTTGTGAGGCTGTGTCACTGGTTATTGGGGCACTATGATAATAATGGTTGTCTCCTAATCTGTGAGGCTGTGTCACTGGTTATTGGGGCACTGTGATAATAATGGTTGTCTCCTAATCTGTGAGGCTGTGTCACTGGTTATTGGGGCACTATGATAATAATAATGGTTGTCTCCTAATCTGTGAGGCAGTGTCACTGGTTATTGGGGCACTGTGATAATAATAATGGTTGTCTCCTAATCTGTGAGGCAGTGTCACTGGTTATTGGGGCACTGTGATAATAATAATGGTTGTCTCCTAATCTGTGAGGCAGTGTCACTGGTTATTGGGGCACTGTGATAATAATGGTTGTCTCCTAATCTGTGAGGCAGTGTCACTGGTTATTGGGGCACTGTGATAATAATAATGGTTGTCTCCTAATCTGTGAGGCAGTGTCACTGGTTATTGGAGCACTGTGATAATAATGGTTGTCTCTTAATCTGTGAGGCTGTGTCACTGGTTATTGGGGCACTGTGATAATAATAATGGTTGTCTCCTAATCTGTGAGGCTGTGTCACTGGTTATTGGGTGCACTATGATAATAATGGTTGTCTCCTAATCTGTGAGGCTGTGTCACTGGTTATTGGGGCACTGTGATAATAATGGTTGTCTCCTAATCTGTGAGGCTGTGTCACTGGTTATTGGGGCACTGTGATAATAATGGTTGTCTCCTAATCTGTGAGGCAGTGTCACTGGTTATTGGGGCACTATGATAATAATGGTTGTCTCCTAATCTGTGAGGCTGTGTCACTGGTTGTTGGGGCACTGTGATAATAATAATGGTTGTCTCCTAATTTGTGAGGCTGTGTCACTGGTTATTGGGGCACTATGATAGAGCAGGGCCCTCACTCCTCTTGGTATCTGTTTTGAACTGTATTTCTGTTATGCTGTAATGTCTATTGTATGTACAAGTCCCCTCTATAATTTGTAAAGCGCTGCGGAATATGTTGGCGCTATATAAATAAAAATTATTATTATTATTATAATAATGGTTGTCTCCTAATCTGTGAGACTGTGTCACTGGTTATTGGGGCACTGTGATAATAATGGTTGTCTCCTAATCTGTGAGGCTGTGTCACTGGTTATTGGGGCACTATGATAATAATAATGGTTGTCTCCTAATCTGTGAGGCAGTGTCACTGGTTATTGGGGCACTGTGATAATAATGGTTGTCTCCTAATCTGTGAGGCAGTGTCACTGGTTATTGGGGCACTGTGATAATAATAATGGTTGTCTCCTAATCTGTGAGGCAGTGTCACTGGTTATTGGGGCACTGTGATAATAATGGTTGTCTCCTAATCTGTGAGGCAGTGTCACTGGTTATTGGGGCACTGTGATAATAATAATGGTTGTCTCCTAATCTGTGAGGCAGTGTCACTGGTTATTGGAGCACTGTGATAATAATGGTTGTCTCTTAATCTGTGAGGCTGTGTCACTGGTTATTGGGGCACTGTGATAATAATAATGGTTGTCTCCTAATCTGTGAGGCTGTGTCACTGGTTATTGGGTGCACTATGATAATAATGGTTGTCTCCTAATCTGTGAGGCTGTGTCACTGGTTATTGGGGCACTGTGATAATAATGGTTGTCTCCTAATCTGTGAGGCTGTGTCACTGGTTATTGGGGCACTGTGATAATAATGGTTGTCTCCTAATCTGTGAGGCAGTGTCACTGGTTATTGGGGCACTGTGATAATAATGGTTGTCTCCTAATCTGTGAGGCTGTGTCCCTGGTTATTGGGGCACTGTGATAATAATGGTTGTCTCCTAATCTATGAGGCTGTGTCACTGGTTATTGGGGCACTGTGATAATAATGGTTGTCTCCTAATCTGTGAGGCAGTGTCACTGGTTATTGGGGCACTATGATAATAATGGTTGTCTCCTAATCTGTGAGGCTGTGTCACTGGTTATTGGGGCACTGTGATAATAATAATGGTTGTCTCCTAATCTGTGAGGCTGTGTCACTGGTTATTGGGGCACTATGATAATAATAATGGTTGTCTCCTAATCTGTGAGGCTGTGTCACTGGTTATTTGGGCACTGTGATAATAATGGTTGTCTCCTAATCTGTGAGGCTGTGTCACTGGTTATTGGGGCACTGTGATAATAATAATGGTTGTCTCCTAATCTGTGAGGCAGTGTCACTGGTTATTGGGGCACTGTGATAATAATGGTTGTCTCCTAATCTGTGAGGCTGTGTCACTGGTTATTGGGGCACTGTGATAATAATGGTTGTCTCCTAATCTGTGAGGCAGTGTCACTGGTTATTGGGGCACTATGATAATAATAATGGTTGTCTCCTAATCTGTGAGGCAGTGTCACTGGTTATTGGGGCACTGTGATAATAATGGTTGTCTCCTAATCTGTGAGGCAGTGTCACTGGTTATTGGGGCACTGTGATAATAATAATGGTTGTCTCCTAATCTGTGAGGCAGTGTCACTGGTTATTGGGGCACTGTGATAATAATGGTTGTCTCCTAATCTGTGAGGTAGTGTCACTGGTTATTGGGGCACTGTGATAATAATAATGGTTGTCTCCTAATCTGTGAGGCAGTGTCACTGGTTATTGGGGCACTGTGATAATAATGGTTGTCTCTTAATCTGTGAGGCTGTGTCACTGGTTATTGGGGCACTGTGATAATAATAATGGTTGTCTCCTAATCTGTGAGGCTGTGTCACTGGTTATTGGGTGCACTATGATAATAATGGTTGTCTCCTAATCTGTGAGGCTGTGTCACTGGTTATTGGGGCACTGTGATAATAATGGTTGTCTCCTAATCTGTGAGGCTGTGTCACTGGTTATTGGGGCACTGTGATAATAATGGTTGTCTCCTAATCTGTGAGGCAGTGTCACTGGTTATTGGGGCACTGTGATAATAATGGTTGTCTCCTAATCTGTGAGGCTGTGTCCCTGGTTATTGGGGCACTGTGATAATAATGGTTGTCTCCTAATCTATGAGGCTGTGTCACTGGTTATTGGGGCACTGTGATAATAATGGTTGTCTCCTAATCTGTGAGGCAGTGTCACTGGTTATTGGGGCACTATGATAATAATGGTTGTCTCCTAATCTGTGAGGCTGTGTCACTGGTTATTGGGGCACTGTGATAATAATAATGGTTGTCTCCTAATCTGTGAGGCTGTGTCACTGGTTATTGGGGCACTATGATAATAATAATGGTTGTCTCCTAATCTGTGAGGCTGTGTCACTGGTTATTTGGGCACTGTGATAATAATGGTTGTCTCCTAATCTGTGAGGCTGTGTCACTGGTTATTGGGGCACTGTGATAATAATAATGGTTGTCTCCTAATCTGTGAGGCAGTGTCACTGGTTATTGGGGCACTGTGATAATAATGGTTGTCTCCTAATCTGTGAGGCTGTGTCACTGGTTATTGGGGCACTGTGATAATAATGGTTGTCTCCTAATCTGTGAGGCAGTGTCACTGGTTATTGGGGCACTATGATAATAATGGTTGTCTCCTAATCTGTGAGGCTGTGTCACTGGTTATTGGGGCACTGTGATAATAATAATGGTTGTCTCCTAATCTGTGAGGCTGTGTCACTGGTTATTGGGGCACTATGATAATAATGGTTGTCTCCTAATCTGTGAGGCTGTGTCACTGGTTATTGGGGCACTATTATAATAATGGTTGTCTCCTAATCTGTGAGGCTGTGTCACTGGTTATTGGGGCACTGTGATAATAATAATGGTTGTCTCCTAATCTGTGAGGCTGTGTCACTGGTTATTGGGGCACTATGATAATAATAATGGTTGTCTCCTAATCTTTGAGGCTGTGTCACTGGTTATTGGGGCACTGTGATAATAATGGTTGTCTCCTAATCTGTGAGGCTGTGTCACTGGTTATTGGGGCACTGTGATAATAATAATGGTTGTCTCCTAATCTGTGAGACAGTGTCACTGGTTATTGGGGCACTGTGATAATAATGGTTGTCTCCTAATCTGTGAGGCTGTGTCACTGGTTATTGGGGCACTGTGATCATAATGGTTGTCTCCTAATCTGTGAGGCAGTGTCACTGGTTATTGGGGCACTATGATAATAATGGTTGTCTCCTAATCTGTGAGGCTGTATCACTGGTTATTGGGGCACTGTGATAATAATAATGGTTGTCTCCTAATCTGTGAGGCTGTGTCACTGGTTTTTGGGGCACTATGATAATAATGGTTGTCTCCTAATCAGTGAGGCTCTGTCACTGGTTATTGGGGCACTGTGATAATAATGGTTGTCTCCTAATCTGTGAGGCTGTGTCACTGGTTATTGGGGCACTGTGATAATAATAATGGTTGTCTCCTAATCTGTGAGGCAGTGTCACTGGTTATTGGGGCACTGTGATAATAATGGTTGTCTCCTAATCTGTGAGGCTGTGTCAATGGTTATTAGGGCACTATGATAATAATGGTTGTCTCCTAATCTGTGAGGCTGTGTCACTGGTTATTGGGGCACTGTGATAATAATAATGGTTGTCTCCTAATCTGTGTGGCTGTGTCACTGGTTATTGGGGCACTGTGATAATAATGGTTGTCTCCTAATATGTGAGGCTGTGTCACTGGTTATTGGGGCACTGTGATAATAATGGTTGTCTCCTAATCTGTGAGGCTGTGTCACTGGTTATTGGGGCACTGTGATAATAATGGTTGTCTCCTAATCTGTGAGGCTGTGTCACTGGTTATTGGGGCACTGTAATAATAATGGTTGTCTCCTAATCTGTGAGGCAGTGTCACTGGTTATTGGGGCACTATGATAATAATGGTTGTCTCCTAATCTGTGAGGCTGTGTCACTGGTTATTGGGGCACTGTGATAATAATAATGGTTGTCTCCTAATCTGTGAGGCTATGTCACTGGTTATTGGGGCACTGTGATAATAATAATGGTTGTCTCCTAATCTGTGAGGCTGTGTCACTGGTTATTGGGGCACTGTGATAATAATAATGGTTGTCTCCTAATCTTTGAGGCTGTGTCACTGGTTATTGGGGCACTGTGATAATAATAATGGTTGTCTCCTAATCTGTGAGGCTGTGTCACTGGTTAATGGGGCACTATGATAATAATGGTTGTGGTTGTCTCCTAATCTGTGAGGCTGTGTCACTGGTTATTGGGGCACTATGATAATAATGGTTGTCTCCTAATCTGTGAGGCTGTGTCACTGGTTATTGGGGCACTATGATAATAATGGTTGTCTCCTAATCTGTGAGGCTGTGTCACTGGTTATTGGGGCACTGTGATAATAATAATGGTTGTCTCCTAATCTGTGAGGCAGTGTCATTGGTTATTGGGGCACTGTGATAATAATGGTTGTCTCCTAATCTGTGAGGCTGTGTCACTGGTTATTGGGGCACTGTGATAATAATGGTTGTCTCCTAATCTGTGAGGCTGTGTCACTGGTTATTGGGGCACTGTGATAATAATGGTTGTCTCCTAATCTGTGAGGCAGTGTCACTGGTTATTGGGGCACTATGATAATAATGGTTGTCTCCTAATCTGTGAGGCTGTGTCACTGGTTATTGGGGCACTGTGATAATAATAATGGTTGTCTCCTAATTTGTGAGGCTGTGTCACTGGTTATTGGGGCACTATGATAATAATGGTTGTCTCCTAATCTGTGAGGCTGTGTCACTGGTTATTGGGGCACTGTGATAATAATGGTTGTCTCCTAATCTGTGAGGCTGTGTCACTGGTTATTGGGGCACTATGATAATAATAATGGTTGTCTCCTAATCTGTGAGGCAGTGTCACTGGTTATTGGGGCACTGTGATAATAATGGTTGTCTCCTAATCTGTGAGGCAGTGTCACTGGTTATTGGGGCACTGTGATAATAATAATGGTTGTCTCCTAATCTGTGAGGCAGTGTCACTGGTTATTGGGGCACTGTGATAATAATGGTTGTCTCCTAATCTGTGAGGCTGTGTCACTGGTTATTGGGGCACTGTGATAATAATAATGGTTGTCTCCTAATCTGTGAGGCAGTGTCACTGGTTATTGGGGCACTGTGATAATAATGGTTGTCTCTTAATCTGTGAGGCTGTGTCACTGGTTATTGGGGCACTGTGATAATAATAATGGTTGTCTCCTAATCTGTGAGGCTGTGTCACTGGTTATTGGGGCACTATGATAATAATGGTTGTCTCCTAATCTGTGAGGCTGTGTCACTGGTTATTGGGGCACTGTGATAATAATGGTTGTCTCCTAATCTGTGAGGCTGTGTCTCTGGTTATTGGGGCACTGTGATAATAATAATGGTTGTCTCCTAATCTGTGAGGCTGTGTCACTGGTTATTGGGGCACTATGATAATAATAATGGTTGTCTCCTAATCTGTGAGGCTGTGTCACCGGTTATTGGGGCACTGTGATAATAATAATGGTTGTGTCCTATCTGTGAGGTAGTTTCACTGGTTATTGGGGTACTGTGATAATAATGGTTGTCTCCTAATCTGTGAGGCTGTGTCACTGGTTATTGGGGCACTGTGATAATAATGGTTGTCTCCTAATCTGTGAGGCTGTGTCACTGGTTATTGGGGCACTGTGATAATAATGGTTGTCTCCTAATCTGTGAGGCTGTCACTGGTTATTGGGGCACTGTGATAATAATAATGGTTGTCTCCTAATCTGTGAGGCTGTGTCACTGGTTATTGGGGCACTATGATAATAATGGTTGTCTCCTAATCTGTGAGGCTGTGTCACTGGTTATTGGGGCACTATGATAATAATGGTTGTCTCCTAATCTGTGAGGCTGTGTCACTGGTTATTGAGGCACTGTGATAATAATAATGGTTGTCTCCTAATCTGTGAGGCAGTGTCACTGGTTATTGGGGCACTGTGATAATAATGGTTGTCTCCTAATCTGTGAGGCTGTGTCACTGGTTATTGGGGCACTGTGATAATAATGGTTGTCTCCTAATCTGTGAGGCTGTGTCACTGGTTATTGGGGCACTGTGATAATAATGGTTGTCTCCTAATCTGTGAGGCAGTGTCACTGGTATTGGGGCACTATGATAATAATGGTTGTCTCCTAATCTGTGAGGCTGTGTCACTGGTTGTTGGGGCACTGTGATAATAATAATGGTTGTCTCCTAATTTGTGAGGCTGTGTCACTGGTTATTGGGGCACTATGATAATAATGGTTGTCTCCTAATCTGTGAGGCTGTGTCACTGGTTATTGGGGCACTGTGATAATAATGGTTGTCTCCTAATCTGTGAGGCTGTGTCACTGGTTATTGGGGCACTATGATAATAATAATGGTTGTCTCCTAATCTGTGAGGCAGTGTCACTGGTTATTGGGGCACTGTGATAATAATGGTTGTCTCCTAATCTGTGAGGCAGTGTCACTGGTTATTGGGGCACTGTGATAATAATAATGGTTGTCTCCTAATCTGTGAGGCAGTGTCACTGGTTATTGGGGCACTGTGATAATAATGGTTGTCTCCTAATCTGTGAGGCAGTGTCACTGGTTATTGGGGCACTGTGATAATAATAATGGTTGTCTCCTAATCTGTGAGGCAGTGTCACTGGTTATTGGAGCACTGTGATAATAATGGTTGTCTCTTAATCTGTGAGGCTGTGTCACTGGTTATTGGGGCACTGTGATAATAATAATGGTTGTCTCCTAATCTGTGAGGCTGTGTCACTGGTTATTGGGTGCACTATGATAATAATGGTTGTCTCCTAATCTGTGAGGCTGTGTCACTGGTTATTGGGGCACTGTGATAATAATGGTTGTCTCCTAATCTGTGAGGCTGTGTCACTGGTTATTGGGGCACTGTGATAATAATGGTTGTCTCCTAATCTGTGAGGCAGTGTCACTGGTTATTGGGGCACTATGATAATAATGGTTGTCTCCTAATCTGTGAGGCTGTGTCACTGGTTGTTGGGGCACTGTGATAATAATAATGGTTGTCTCCTAATTTGTGAGGCTGTGTCACTGGTTATTGGGGCACTATGATAATAATGGTTGTCTCCTAATCTGTGAGGCTGTGTCACTGGTTATTGGGGCACTGTGATAATAATGGTTGTCTCCTAATCTGTGAGGCTGTGTCACTGGTTATTGGGGCACTATGATAATAATAATAGTTGTCTCCTAATCTGTGAGGCAGTGTCACTGGTTATTGGGGCACTGTGATAATAATGGTTGTCTCCTAATCTGTGAGGCAGTGTCACTGGTTATTGGGGCACTGTGATAATAATAATGGTTGTCTCCTAATCTGTGAGGCAGTGTCACTGGTTATTGGGGCACTGTGATAATAATGGTTGTCTCCTAATCTGTGAGGCAGTGTCACTGGTTATTGGGGCACTGTGATAATAATAATGGTTGTCTCCTAATCTGTGAGGCAGTGTCACTGGTTATTGGAGCACTGTGATAATAATGGTTGTCTCTTAATCTGTGAGGCTGTGTCACTGGTTATTGGGGCACTGTGATAATAATAATGGTTGTCTCCTAATCTGTGAGGCTGTGTCACTGGTTATTGGGTGCACTATGATAATAATGGTTGTCTCCTAATCTGTGAGGCTGTGTCACTGGTTATTGGGGCACTGTGATAATAATGGTTGTCTCCTAATCTGTGAGGCTGTGTCACTGGTTATTGGGGCACTGTGATAATAATGGTTGTCTCCTAATCTGTGAGGCAGTGTCACTGGTTATTGGGGCACTGTGATAATAATGGTTGTCTCCTAATCTGTGAGGCTGTGTCCCTGGTTATTGGGGCACTGTGATAATAATGGTTGTCTCCTAATCTATGAGGCTGTGTCACTGGTTATTGGGGCACTGTGATAATAATGGTTGTCTCCTAATCTGTGAGGCAGTGTCACTGGTTATTGGGGCACTATGATAATAATGGTTGTCTCCTAATCTGTGAGGCTGTGTCACTGGTTATTGGGGCACTGTGATAATAATAATGGTTGTCTCCTAATCTGTGAGGCTGTGTCACTGGTTATTGGGGCACTATGATAATAATAATGGTTGTCTCCTAATCTGTGAGGCTGTGTCACTGGTTATTTGGGCACTGTGATAATAATGGTTGTCTCCTAATCTGTGAGGCTGTGTCACTGGTTATTGGGGCACTGTGATAATAATAATGGTTGTCTCCTAATCTGTGAGGCAGTGTCACTGGTTATTGGGGCACTGTGATAATAATGGTTGTCTCCTAATCTGTGAGGCTGTGTCACTGGTTATTGGGGCACTGTGATAATAATGGTTGTCTCCTAATCTGTGAGGCAGTGTCACTGGTTATTGGGGCACTATGATAATAATAATGGTTGTCTCCTAATCTGTGAGGCAGTGTCACTGGTTATTGGGGCACTGTGATAATAATGGTTGTCTCCTAATCTGTGAGGCAGTGTCACTGGTTATTGGGGCACTGTGATAATAATAATGGTTGTCTCCTAATCTGTGAGGCAGTGTCACTGGTTATTGGGGCACTGTGATAATAATGGTTGTCTCCTAATCTGTGAGGTAGTGTCACTGGTTATTGGGGCACTGTGATAATAATAATGGTTGTCTCCTAATCTGTGAGGCAGTGTCACTGGTTATTGGGGCACTGTGATAATAATGGTTGTCTCTTAATCTGTGAGGCTGTGTCACTGGTTATTGGGGCACTGTGATAATAATAATGGTTGTCTCCTAATCTGTGAGGCTGTGTCACTGGTTATTGGGTGCACTATGATAATAATGGTTGTCTCCTAATCTGTGAGGCTGTGTCACTGGTTATTGGGGCACTGTGATAATAATGGTTGTCTCCTAATCTGTGAGGCTGTGTCACTGGTTATTGGGGCACTGTGATAATAATGGTTGTCTCCTAATCTGTGAGGCAGTGTCACTGGTTATTGGGGCACTGTGATAATAATGGTTGTCTCCTAATCTGTGAGGCTGTGTCCCTGGTTATTGGGGCACTGTGATAATAATGGTTGTCTCCTAATCTATGAGGCTGTGTCACTGGTTATTGGGGCACTGTGATAATAATGGTTGTCTACTAATCTGTGAGGCAGTGTCACTGGTTATTGGGGCACTATGATAATAATGGTTGTCTCCTAATCTGTGAGGCTGTGTCACTGGTTATTGGGGCACTGTGATAATAATAATGGTTGTCTCCTAATCTGTGAGGCTGTGTCACTGGTTATTGGGGCACTATGATAATAATAATGGTTGTCTCCTAATCTGTGAGGCTGTGTCACTGGTTATTTGGGCACTGTGATAATAATGGTTGTCTCCTAATCTGTGAGGCTGTGTCACTGGTTATTGGGGCACTGTGATAATAATAATGGTTGTCTCCTAATCTGTGAGGCAGTGTCACTGGTTATTGGGGCACTGTGATAATAATGGTTGTCTCCTAATCTGTGAGGCTGTGTCACTGGTTATTGGGGCACTGTGATAATAATGGTTGTCTCCTAATCTGTGAGGCAGTGTCACTGGTTATTGGGGCACTATGATAATAATGGTTGTCTCCTAATCTGTGAGGCTGTGTCACTGGTTATTGGGGCACTGTGATAATAATAATGGTTGTCTCCTAATCTGTGAGGCTGTGTCACTGGTTATTGGGGCACTATGATAATAATGGTTGTCTCCTAATCTGTGAGGCTGTGTCACTGGTTATTGGGGCACTATTATAATAATGGTTGTCTCCTAATCTGTGAGGCTGTGTCACTGGTTATTGGGGCACTGTGATAATAATAATGGTTGTCTCCTAATCTGTGAGGCTGTGTCACTGGTTATTGGGGCACTATGATAATAATAATGGTTGTCTCCTAATCTTTGAGGCTGTGTCACTGGTTATTGGGGCACTGTGATAATAATGGTTGTCTCCTAATCTGTGAGGCTGTGTCACTGGTTATTGGGGCACTGTGATAATAATAATGGTTGTCTCCTAATCTGTGAGACAGTGTCACTGGTTATTGGGGCACTGTGATAATAATGGTTGTCTCCTAATCTGTGAGGCTGTGTCACTGGTTATTGGGGCACTGTGATCATAATGGTTGTCTCCTAATCTGTGAGGCAGTGTCACTGGTTATTGGGGCACTATGATAATAATGGTTGTCTCCTAATCTGTGAGGCTGTATCACTGGTTATTGGGGCACTGTGATAATAATAATGGTTGTCTCCTAATCTGTGAGGCTGTGTCACTGGTTTTTGGGGCACTATGATAATAATGGTTGTCTCCTAATCAGTGAGGCTCTGTCACTGGTTATTGGGGCACTGTGATAATAATGGTTGTCTCCTAATCTGTGAGGCTGTGTCACTGGTTATTGGGGCACTGTGATAATAATAATGGTTGTCTCCTAATCTGTGAGGCAGTGTCACTGGTTATTGGGGCACTGTGATAATAATGGTTGTCTCCTAATCTGTGAGGCTGTGTCAATGGTTATTAGGGCACTATGATAATAATGGTTGTCTCCTAATCTGTGAGGCTGTGTCACTGGTTATTGGGGCACTGTGATAATAATAATGGTTGTCTCCTAATCTGTGTGGCTGTGTCACTGGTTATTGGGGCACTGTGATAATAATGGTTGTCTCCTAATCTGTGAGGCTGTGTCACTGGTTATTGGGGCACTGTGATAATAATGGTTGTCTCCTAATCTGTGAGGCTGTGTCACTGGTTATTGGGGCACTGTGATAATAATGGTTGTCTCCTAATCTGTGAGGCTGTGTCACTGGTTATTGGGGCACTGTAATAATAATGGTTGTCTCCTAATCTGTGAGGCAGTGTCACTGGTTATTGGGGCACTATGATAATAATGGTTGTCTCCTAATCTGTGAGGCTGTGTCACTGGTTATTGGGGCACTGTGATAATAATAATGGTTGTCTCCTAATCTGTGAGGCTATGTCACTGGTTATTGGGGCACTGTGATAATAATAATGGTTGTCTCCTAATCTGTGAGGCTGTGTCACTGGTTATTGGGGCACTGTGATAATAATAATGGTTGTCTCCTAATCTTTGAGGCTGTGTCACTGGTTATTGGGGCACTGTGATAATAATAATGGTTGTCTCCTAATCTGTGAGGCTGTGTCACTGGTTAATGGGGCACTATGATAATAATGGTTGTGGTTGTCTCCTAATCTGTGAGGCTGTGTCACTGGTTATTGGGGCACTGTGATAATAATAATGGTTGTCTCCTAATCTGTGAGGCTGTGTCACTGGTTATTGGGGCACTGTGATAATAATAATGGTTGTCTCCTAATCTGTGAGGCAGTGTCACTGGTTATTGGGGCACTGTGATAATAATGGTTGTCTCCTAATCTGTGAGGCTGTGTCACTGGTTATTGGGGCACTGTGATAATAATAATGGTTGTCTCCTAATCTGTGAGGCAGTGTCACTGGTTATTGGGGCACTGTGATAATAATAATGGTCGTCTCCTAATCTGTGAGGCTGTGTCACTGGTTATTGGGGCACTGTGATAATAATGGTTGTCTCCTAATCTGTGAGGCTGTGTCACTGGTTATTAGGGCACTATGATAATAATGGTTGTCTCCTAATCTGTGAGGCTGTGTCACTGGTTATTGGGGCACTGTGATAATAATAATGGTTGTCTCCTAATCTGTGAGGCTGTGTCACTGGTTATTGGGGCACTGTGATAATAATGGTTGTCTCCTAATCTGTGAGGCTGTGTCACTGGTTATTGGGGCACTGTGATAATAATGGTTGTCTCCTAATCTGTGAGGCTGTGTCACTGGTTATTGGGGCACTGTGATAATAATGGTTGTCTCCTAATCTGTGAGGCAGTTTCACTGGTTATTGGGGCACTATGATAATAATGGTTGTCTCCTAATCTGTGAGGCTGTGTCACTGGTTATTGGGGCACTGTGATAATAATAATGGTTGTCTCCTAATCTGTGCGGCTGTGTCACTGGTTATTGGGGCACTGTGATAATAATAATGGTTGTCTCCTAATCTGTGAGGCTGTGTCACTGGTTATTGGGGCACTGTGATAATAATAATGGTTGTCTCCTAATCTGTGAGGCTGTGTCACTGGTTATTGGGGCACTGTGATAACAATAATGGTTGTCTCCTAATCTGTGAGGCTGTGTCACTGGTTATTGGGGCACTATGATAATAATGGTTGTGGTTGTCTCCTAATCTGTGAGGCTGTGTCACTGGTTATTGGGGCACTGTGATAATAATAATGGTTGTCTCCTAATCTGTGAGGCTGTGTCACTGGTTATTGGGGCACTATGATAATAATGGCTGTGGTTGTCTCCTAATCTGTGAGGCCGTCTGCCGCCCGGTGCACGAAGAAGCGCAAAATCGCCCGAGCTTCATCCAGAAAGCGATTTCCACTTCTCATGGCCGTGTGCATCCATCCTGATACATCTACATTATCCATGATCACATACAGCTTCCTATATAATGGACATTATTAATAACTGGACGCCGCTCTGATGAGGCGTGTTTCATCCATTTTTTTTCTTGCACCCATAGACTTGTATCTGTGAGACTCATCCAATACTCGGAAGGAAGAAGCGCGTGCGGCCATTTGTTGCTCATGGACAGTCGGAGCGAGAAAAAAATCATCTGAATATCACTATAGAATAATAAGGGCCAGTGATAGCGCATGTCCGAGTGATCGGTTCCTCCATACGAGCCCTAAGGCTGAGCTGCGACTTCCATCTCCGCTGCTTAGTGTTGGCGCTAATATATTTGCTGCCCGCAGTCCATTGGCCACGGCCAGGTACGGACTGGGACTGAAATTCAGCCCTGGCATTTGAAATCACACAGGGCCATGTTGTCCCCGTCCCCAAGCACCAGATGGGATATATTACTAATATTACCTTGCATGGAGGAAAGCTAAATTTACTGCAAGACCAATATTTCTAATGATACCCATGTCCTGCTGGGGTAAGTGACTTTGTGCTCTGTCACAAATCTTAACAGTATGGGTATCTTGAGAACACCGATTCTGTTAACATAGCAGAAAAGGCAGCCCACAATCAGACAGGCCCTTCTGGCATTTGCCAGATGGCCAGTCCGGCCCTGGCCACGGCAGTGATCTGTGGTCGCTAGACTGGCGCCCTGAGAACCGCCTCCTGTCTGCATCCACGGCTCTTCTTTTGATTAGCCAACCTGGTACAACCTCATCTTTACATGTTCCGCCAGGCTGGTTAATCAAAAGAGGCAGAGGCCGAAGGAGCGGGTCCTGTGAATCACGCAGACAAAATCCGGAGCTGAGGTTGACCAACCATGCAGATATTTAAATTCATAAATTAATGTCTCATGCAGATTGGCAATGAATTTTGAGGATTAAATTCAGCAGGGAAGAAAAAAATCTGCAATAAAATCCGAGTGTAGTGTATAGTGTATACACCTGGAAAATGCCCAGCTGCAGATACTAGTCTCACCCTTTAGTGACTGAGACAATTTTGACCCTTCTGACCAGACCAAATTTTACAATTCTGACCAGTGTCACTTTAAGTGGTAATAACTCTGGACCGCTTTAGTGTATGTGCACGCGGTAAGTAAACGCTGCGGGTTGGATACTGAGTACTTGTGAAGAGGCCAGATGTTACAGCACAGTAGATTGGATTTCAAGAAATCCCATCTCCACTATGCGTCCAGAGAGGCCCACGGATCACCCACGGAGACAGACATGCGGCGCGTCTTTCCAGACTGCAGCATGTCTATTTATCTTGCGGAGACGCGAATCTCCGCAACATAAATCTCACCCATAGAATGTATTGGACGTGATGATTCCGCACAGTTCAGTGACCACATGTGGATTCACCTGCGTTCAAAAGCCGGCAGCGCTTAGAATGCAGTGGACATGTGCTGCATCCAAAGCGCTACCGTTACTGACCATGGGAACATACCCTTATGGGTATGCACACACGTTGCGGATTCTCTGCGGATCCGCAGCGTTTTTTGAGGTGCAGAAATGCTGCAGATCCGCAATTGATTTACAGTAAAATGTAAATCAATGAGAAAAAAAAAATGCTGTACACACTTTGCGGAAAATCCGCTGCGGAAACGCTGCGGTTTAAAAGAAGTAGCATGTCAATTCTTTTTTGTGAATCTGCAGCATTTTTGTACCCATTCCATTATAGAAATCCGCAGAGGTAAAAAATGCAGCAAATCTGCAAGAGAACCGCAGCAAAAACGCACAAAAAACGCTGCGGAACCGCACAAAAATGCGACAAATCCGCAGGTGCGTTTTCTGCCAGGTGGGCGGCATGGTGGCACAGTGGTTAGCACTGCAGCCTAGCAGTGCTGGAGTCCTGGGTTCAAACCCCACTTAGGCTACGTTCATATTAGCGTTGCGCGCCGCTGCGTCGGCGACGCAACGCACGACGCACAAAAAAACGCGCGCAAACGCACGCAAAAATCTGTGAGGCTGTGTCACTGGTTATTGGGGCACTGTGATAATAATGGTTGTCTCCTAATCTGTGAGGCAGTTTCACTGGTTATTGGGGCACTATGATAATAATGGTTGTCTCCTAATCTGTGAGGCTGTGTCACTGGTTATTGGGGCACTGTGATAATAATAATGGTTGTCTCCTAATCTGTGAGGCTGTGTCACTGGTTATTGGGGCACTGTGATAATAATAATGGTTGTCTCTTAATCTGTGAGGCTGTGTCACTGGTTATTGGGGCACTGTGATAATAATGGTTGTCTCCTAATCTGTGAGGCAGTGTCACTGGTTATTGGGGCACTATGATAATAATGGTTGTCTCCTAATCTGTGAGGCTGTGTCACTGGTTATTGGGGCACTGTGATAATAATAATGGTTGTCTCCTAATCTGTGAGGCTGTGTCACTGGTTATTGGGGAACTGTGATAATAATAATGGTTGTCTCCTAATCTGTGAGGCTGTGTCACTGGTTATTAGGGCACTGTGATAATAATAATGGTTGTCTCCTAATCTGTGAGGCTGTGTCACTGGTTATTGGGGCACTGTGATAATAATAATGGTTGTCTCCTAATCTGTGAGGCTGTGTCACTGGTAAATGGGGCACTATGATAATAATGGTTGTGGTTGTCTCCTAATCTGTGAGGCTGTGTCACTGGTTATTGGGGCACTGTGATAATAATAATGGTTGTCTCCTAATCTGTGAGGCTGTGTCACTGGTTATTGGGGCACTGTGATAATAATAATGGTTGTCTCCTAATCTGTGAGGCTGTGTCACTGGTTATTGGGGCACTGTGATAATAATAATGGTTGTCTCCTAATCTGTGAGGCAGTGTCACTGGTTATTGGGGCACTGTGATAATAATGGTTGTCTCCTAATCTGTGAGGCAGTGTCACTGGTTATTGGGGCACTGTGATAATAATAATGGTTGTCTCCTAATCTGTGAGGCTGTGTCACTGGTTATTGGGGCACTGTGATAATAATGGTTGTCTCCTAATCTGTGAGGCTGTGTCACTGGTTATTAGGGCACTATGATAATAATGGTTGTCTCCTAATCTGTGAGGCTGTGTCACTGGTTATTGGGGCACTGTGATAATAATAATGGTCGTCTCCTAATCTGTGAGGCTGTGTCACTGGTTATTGTGGCACTGTGATAATAATGGTTGTCTCCTAATCTGTGAGGCAGTTTCACTGGTTATTGGGGCACTATGATAATAATGGTTGTCTCCTAATCTGTGAGGCTGTGTCACTGGTTATTGGGGCACTGTGAGAATATTAATGGTTGTCTCCTAATCTGTGAGGCTGTGTCACTGGTTATTGGGGCACTGTGATAATAATAATGGTTGTCTCCTAATCTGTGAGGCTGTGTCACTGGTTATTGGGGCACTGTGATAATAATAATGGTTGTCTCCTAATCTGTGAGGCTGTGTCACTGGTTATTGGGGCACTTTGATAATAATAATGGTTGTCTCCTAATCTGTGAGGCTGTGTCACTGGTTATTGGGGCACTATGATAATAATGGTTGTGGTTGTCTCCTAATCTGTGAGGCTGTGTCACTGGTTATTGGGGCACTGTGATAATAATAATGGTTGTCTCCTAATCTGTGAGGCTGTGTCACTGGTTATTGGGGCACTATGATAATAATGGCTGTGGTTGTCTCCTAATCTGTGAGGCCGTCTGCCGCCCGGTGCACGAAGAAGCGCAAAATCGCCCGAGCTTCATCCAGAAAGCGATTTCCACTTCTCATGGCCGTGTGCATCCATCCTGATACATCTACATTATCCATGATCACATACAGCTTCCTATATAATGGACATTATTAATAACTGGACGCCGCTCTGATGAGGCGTGTTTCATCCATTTTTTTCTCGCACCCATAGACTTGTATCTGTGAGACTCATCCAATACTCGGAAGGAAGTAGCGCGTGCGGCCATTTGTTGCTCATGGACAGTCGGAGCGAGAAAAAAATCATCTGAATATCACTATAGAATAATAAGGGCCAGTGATAGCGCATGTCCGAGTGATCGGTTCCTCCATACGAGCCCTAAGGCTGAGCTGCGACTTCCATCTCCGCTGCTTAGTGTTGGCGCTAATATATTTGCTGCCCGCAGTCCATTGGCCACGGCCAGGTACGGACTGGGACTGAAATTCAGCCCTGGCATTTGAAATCACACAGGGCCATGTTGTCCCCGTCCCCAAGCACCAGATGGGATATATTACTAATATTACCTTGCATGGAGGAAAGCTAAATTTACTGCAAGACCAATATTTCTAATGATACCCATGTCCTGCTGGGGTAAGTGACTTTGTGCTCTGTCACAAATCTTAACAGTATGGGTATCTTGAGAACACCGATTCTGTTAACATAGCAGAAAAGGCAGCCCACAATCAGACAGGCCCTTCTGGCATTTGCCAGATGGCCAGTCCGGCCCTGGCCACGGCAGTGATCTGTGGTCGCTAGACTGGCGCCCTGAGAACCGCCTCCTGTCTGCATCCACGGCTCTTCTTTTGATTAGCCAACCTGGTACAACCTCATCTTTACATGTTCCGCCAGGCTGGTTAATCAAAAGAGGCAGAGGCCGAAGGAGCGGGTCCTGTGAATCACGCAGACAAAATCCGGAGCTGAGGTTGACCAACCATGCAGATATTTAAATTCATAAATTAATGTCTCATGCAGATTGGCAATGAATTTTGAGGATTAAATTCAGCAGGGAAGAAAAAAATCTGCAATAAAATCCGAGTGTAGTGTATAGTGTATACACCTGGAAAATGCCCAGCTGCAGATACTAGTCTAACCCTTTAGTGACTGAGACAATTTTGACCCTTCTGACCAGACCAAATTTTACAATTCTTACCAGTGTCACTTTAAGTGGTAATAACTCTGGACCGCTTTAGTGTATGTGCACGCGGTAAGTAAACGCTGCGGGTTGGATACTGAGTACTTGTGAAGAGGCCAGATGTTATAGCACAGTAGATTGGATTTCAAGAAATCCCATCTCCACTATGCGTCCAGAGAGGCCCACGGATCACCCACGGAGACAGACATGCGGCGCGTCTTTCCAGACTGCAGCATTTCTATTTATCTTGCGGAGACGCGAATCTCCGCAACATAAATCTCACCCATAGAATGTATTGGACGTGATGATTCCGCACAGTTCAGTGACCACATGTGGATTCACCTGCGTTCAAAAGCCGGCAGCGCTTAGAATGCAGTGGACATGTGCTGCATCCAAAGCGCTACCGTTACTGACCATGGGAACATACCCTTATGGGTATGCACACACGTTGCGGATTCTCTGCGGATCCGCAGCGTTTTTTGAGGTGCAGAAATGCTGCATATCCGCAATTGATTTACAGTACAATGTAAATCAATGAGAAAAAAAAAATGCTGTACACACTATGCGGAAAATCCACTGCGGAAACGCTGCGGTTTAAAAGAAGTAGCATGTCAATTCTTTTTTGTGAATCTGCAGCATTTTTGTACCCATTCCATTATAGAAATCCGCAGAGGTAAAAAATGCAGCAAATCTGCAAGAAAACCGCAGCAAAAACGCACAAAAAACGCTGCGGAACTGCACAAAAAACGCGACAAATCCGCAGGTGCGTTTTCTGCCAGGTGGGCGGCACGGTGGCACAGTGGTTAGCACTGCAGCCTAGCAGCGCTGGAGTCCTGGGTTCAAACCCCACTTAGGCTACGTTCACATTAGCGTTGCGCGCCGCTGCGTCGGCGACGCAACGCACGACGCACAAAAAAACGCGCGCAAACGCACGCAAAAACGCTGCGTTTTGCGACGCGTGCGTCGTTTTTTGACGAAAATCGGACGCAGGAAAAATGCAACTTGTTGCATTTTCTTGCGTCCGACGCTAGCGTCGGAAACGACGCACGTGTCGGAAAACGCAACAAAAAAAACGCACGCGTCCCCCATGTTAAACATAGGGGCGCGTCGCCGACGCAACAGCGACGCACATTAGCGGAGCGCTAATGTGAACGTAGCCTAAGGACAACATGTGCAAAGAGTTTGTATATTCTCTCTGTGTTTGCGTGGGTTTCCTCCGGGCACTACGATTTCCTCCCACATTCCAAAGACATACTGATAGGGAATTTAGATTGTGAGCCTCAACAGGGACAGTGATGATAATGTGTGCAAACTGTAAAGCGCTGCGGAATATGTTAGCGCTATATAAAAATAAAGATTATTATTATTATTATTATTATGAGAGGCAGAATCCGCACCAGAAATTCCTATGCCTAATCCGCAACGTGTGCACATAGCCTAGTGGATCCCACTGATTCTGAGATTGTACTTCATGATAGTGATAACATTTGTTCTATAGGACTTGCATTTATTCATGAAAAAAATGTAGAAAATGTTGCAGTTTTCAAACTTTTAATTTTTGTGCCCTTAAATCAGAGAGTTATGTCACACAAAATAGTTAACAAATAACATTTCAATAGTTAAAAGGTGACCGGCGATTCCTAATTTTTTCCAACAAAATTTACAAAACCATTTTTTTCAGGGACCAGATCACATTTTAGGCTGCCGTCACACTAGCAGTATTTGGTCAGTATTTTACATCAGTATTAGTAACCAAAATCCAGGAGTGGGTGATAAATACAGATGTGGAGCATATGTTTCTATTATAGTTTTCCTCTATTTGTTCCACTCCTGGTTTTGGCTTACAAATACTGATGTAAAATACTGACCAAATACTGCTAGTGTGACGGCAGCCTTAGGGCCCCTTTCCACTTGCGAGGAAAACGGACGAGTGCAATCCGATAAAAAATCGGATTGCACTCGGACCAATGTTATTCAATATGTAACATTCCATTTGCGATTTTTTTTCTCAGCCGTAATTGGACTGGGAAAAAAATCGCAGCATGCTGCGTATTGCTGCGATTCTCGGACGAGACTCGCCAATGCAAGTCAATGGGTGCGAGAGAAAAAAAGCACAGCACTCGCACCATGCGAGTGCTGTCCGATATTTACGCACCTGTGTCCTTAGAAAAGCCGGCAATTCAGCTCAGAGTACAGTAAAATCACACTGACAGGTTAGATTAGGCTGGTTTCACATTTGCGTTTTTTTTTTTTTTTTCGTTTTTGCGGTAAAAACGGAAAAAAAAGCATGCGTTTTTTCCCCCCTATATTTAACATTAAAAACGCATACTTTTTTTGCATGCGTTTTGACGCGTTTTTGCAACGCATGCGGTTTTTCTCTGCATGCGTTGTGTTGCAGCAATGCAACATGTAGCAATTTTAGTGGCGTTTTTTTGCCGCAAAAAAAGCATGCGTTTTTTTGTGGCAAAAAAACGTATTGATGTCTATGTAAACGCATGCGTTTTTAAGCACATGCGTTTGCATGCGTTTTTATAGAAAAACACAAGAAAACACCCTAACCCAAACTCTAACCCTAACACAAACCCTAACACAAACTCTAACACAAACTCTAACACAAATTCTAACACAAACCCTAACACAAACCCTAAACCTAAGGGATCCTAACCCTAAGGGTTAGGGTTAGGATCCCTAGGGTTAGGATCCCTAGGGTTATGGCTAGGGTTAGGGTTAGAGTTTGGGTTAGGGTTAGGGTTTGTGTTAGGGTTTGTGTTAGAGTTTGTGTTAGAGTTTGTGTTAGAGTTTGTGTTAGGGTTTGTGTTAGGGTTTGTGTTAGGGTTTGTGTTAGAGTTTGGGTTAGGGTTTGTGTTAGGGTTTGTGTTACAGTTTGTGTTAGGGTTTGTGTTAGGGTTTGTGTTAGAGTTTGTGTTAGAGTTTGGGTTAGGGTTTGTGTTAGGGTTAGAGTTTGGGTTAGGGTTTGTGTTAGGGTTTGTGTTACAGTTTGTGTTAGGGTTTGTGTTAGGGTTTGTGTTAGAGTTTGTGTTAGAGTTTGGGTTAGGGTTTGTGTTAGGGTTAGAGTTTGGGTTAGGGTTTGTGTTAGAGTTTGTGTTAGGGTTAGGGTTTGTGTTAGAGTTTGGGTTAGGGTTTGTGTTAGGGTTAGGGTTTGTGTTAGCGTTTGTGTTAGAGTTTGGGTTAGGGTTTGGGTTAGAGTTTGTGTTAGAGATTGGGTTAGAGTTTGGGTTAGGGTTTGTGTTAGAGACTGGGTTAGAGATTGGGTTAGAGTTTGGGTTAGAGTTTGTGTTAGAGTTTGTGTTAGGGTTTGTGTTAGGGTTTATGTTAGAGTTTGTGTTAGAGTTTGGGTTAGAGTTTGGGTTAGGGTTTGGGTTAGGGTTAGAGTTTGGGTTAAGGTTTGTGTTAGAGTTTGTGTTAGAGTTTGTGTTAGGGTTAGGGTTTGTGTTAGAGTTTGGGTTAGAGTTTGGGGTTACGGTTAGAGTTTGTGTTAGGGTTAGGGTTAGGATCCCTAGGGTTACTAGGGATCCTAACCCTAACCCTAGGTATTTATGTTTATAGTGGGTTTTCTAGTTGATTTTGATGATTGGCAGCTGTCACACACTTCTCATCATGCGTTTCATAAACGCAAACGCAGGAAAAAACGCATTTAAACGCGTCAAAACGCCGTGTTTGCGTTAAAACATGCAAAAACGCATGCGCCTTTCCAGGAAAGTTCTCACATGCTCGAGTGCATTTGAGGACATCCAGCAGAGGGCGCATCACCACAACTGATGGTAACTATAGGTCATTGACCTACATTACCTTCATTCCCCAGGGTTTTACAGGCAGGAGCACAGCTGCATTATAGCAGAGCTCCTGCCTGTAAAATATTTTAACCCCTTCAGATGGATTTACATCGTGGGACGTTACAGATCATCGGAAGGTATGTATATTGTTGGTTTATTATTTTTTCCTTTGTTACAGAGCGAGGGTCTTCAGGTGGATTGAGAGAGCAATAAAATATTAAAACAACCTGTGTGTTTATTTCATTAAAATACTTTTTAATAATGTGTGTGTGTTTTTTTAACCCTTTCATACAATTGGATTAATAAGGGATAGGTGTCATAATTGACGCCTCTCCATTATTAATCTGGCTTAATGTCACCTTACAATAGCAAGGTGGCATTAACCCTTCATTACCCCATATCCCATGGCTACACGGGAATGTGAAGAGAGTGGCCAAGTGCCAGAATAGGCGCATCTTACAGATGTGCCTTTTCTGGGGTGTCTGGGGGCAGATGTTTTTAGCCAGGGGGGGGCCAATAACCGTGGACCCTCTCCAGGCTATTAATATCTGCCCTCAGTCACTGGCTTTACTACTCTGGCGGAGAAAATTGCGCAGGAGCCCACGCCAATTTTTTCCGCCATTTAGCCCTTAAATATAACAGCTAGGGCGCCAAAATTTTGCACATACACACTACTAACATTAGTAGTGTGGAATATGCAAAAAAAAGGGGATATGAGATGGTTTACTGTATGTAAACCATGTCTCATATCATGTCGGGTTTGTGAAGGAGACAGGAAAAGCCAGCAATTGAATTACCGGCTTTGAAGCTATCAAGCGCTGCATTAAATATAAATATATACAGTGGGGCAAAAAGGTATTTAGTCAGTCAGCAATAGTGCAAGTTCCACCACTTAAAAAGATGAGAGGCGTCTGTAATTTACATCATAGGTAGACCTCAACTATGGGAGACAAACTGAGAAAAAAAAATCCAGAAAATCACATTGTCTGTTTTTTTATCATTTTTTTGCATATTATGGTGGAAAATAAGTATTTGGTCAGAAACAAACAATCAAGATTTCTGGCTCTCACAGACCTGTAACTTCTTCTTTAAGAATCTCCTCTTTCCTCCACTCATTACCTGTAGTAATGGCACCTGTTTAAACTTGTTATCAGTATAAAAAGACACCTGTGCACACCCTCAAACAGTCTGACTCCAAACTCCACTATGGTGAAGACCAAAGAGCTGTCAAAGGACACCAGAAACAAAATTGTAGCCCTGCACCAGGCTGGGAAGACTGAATCTGCAATAGCCAACCAGCTTGGAGTGAAGAAATCAACAGTGGGAGCAATAATTAGAAAATGGAAGACATACAAGACCACTGATATTCTCCCTCGATCTGGGGCTCCACGCAAAATCCCACCCCGTGGGGTCAGAATGATCACAAGAACGGTGAGCAAAAATCCCAGAACCACACGGGGGGACCTAGTGAATGAACTGCAGAGAGCTGGGACCAACATAACAAGGCCTACCATAAGTAACACACTACGCCACCATGGACTCAGATCCTGCAGTGCCAGACGTGTCCCACTGCTTAAGCCAGTACATTTCCGGGCCCATCTGAAGTTTGCTAGAGAGCATTTGGATGATCCAGAGGAGTTTTGGGAGAATGTCCTATGGTCTGATGAAACCAAACTGGAACTGTTTGGTAGAAACACAACTTGTCGTGTTTGGAGGAAAAAGAATACTGAGTTGCATCCATTAAACACCATACCTACTGTAAAGCATGGTGGTGGAAACATCATGCTTTGGGGCTGTTTCTCTGCAAAGGGGCCAGGACGACTGATCCGGGTACATGAAAGAATGAATGGGGCCATGTATCGTGAGATTTTGAGTGCAAACCTCCTTCCATCAGCAAGGGCATTGAAGATGAAACATGGCTGGGTCTTTCAACATGACAATGATCCAAAGCACACCGCCAGGGCAACAAAGGAGTGGCTTCGTAAGAAGCATTTCAAGGTCCTGGAGTGGCCTAGCCAGTCTCCAGATCTCAACCCTATAGAAAACCTTTGGAGGGAGTTGAAAGTCCGTGTTGCCAAGCGAAAAGCCAAAAACATCACTGCTCTAGAGGAGATCTGCATGGAGGAATGGGCCAACATACCAACAACAGTGTATGGCAACCTTGTTAAGACTTACAGAAAACGTTTGACCTCTGTCATTGCCAAGAAAGGATATATTACAAAGTATTGAGATGAAATTTTGTTTCTGACCAAATACTTATTTTCCACCATAATATGCAAATAAAATGTTAAAAAAACAGACAATGTGATTTTCTGGATTTTTTTTTCTCAGTTTGTCTCCCATAGTTGAGGTCTACCTATGATGTAAATTACAGACGCCTCTCATCTTTTTAAGTGGTGCAACTTGCACTATTGCTGACTGACTAAATACTTTTTTGCCCCACTGTATATATAGGTGTCTCCCTGACATATATATATATGTATATATACCTTTTCTATGTGTATATATCTACTCTAATCTAACCTGTCAGTGTGATTTTACTGTACACTGCGCTGAATTACCGGCTTTTCAAAGGAGACCCGTGCGTAAAAATCGGACAGCAATACAGATGTCATACGAATGTTGCGATAAAAAAATCGCATCACACTCGCATGACACTCACACACGTTACATCCGTTTTTTCGGTCCGTAAATCGGACGTTTTTTTTTTCTCACAAGTGGAAAGGGGCCCTTAAAGTGACTTTTGCAGGTCTATGTGAGAGAATATATCCAAAAGTGACACCATTCTAAAAACTGCACCCCTCAAGGTGCTCAAAACCACATTCAAGAAGTTTATTAACCCTTCAGTTGCTTCATGAGAACTAAAGCAATGTGGAAGGAAAAAATGAACATTTTACTTTTTTCACAAAAAAATTTCTTTAGACCCAAACTATTTTATTTAACAAGAGGAAATGGACCCCGAAATTTGTTGTGCAATTAGTGGCCATTAGTCGTCCTTATCGACTTATTGAGACCATCTTCTGTGACTGGTAAGACACTTTTTATAATATGTGATGGGCACAAGGGGGCATTCTTTGCATCTGGAGGAGAGAAGGTTTTTCCACCAACATAGAAGAGGATTCTTTACTGTTAGGGCAGTGAGAATCTGGAATTGCTTGCCTGAGGAGGTGGTGATGGCGAACTCAGTCGAGGGGTTCAAGAGAGGCCTGGATGTCTTCCTGGAGCAGAACAATATTGTATCATACAATTATTAGGTTCTGTAGAAGGACGTAGATCTGGGGATTTATTATGATGGAATATAGGCTGAACTGGATGGACAAATGTCTTTTTTCAGCCTTACTTACTAACTATGTAAATAGGCTGCAGGAAATGCTTCTCAAATAGACTGGATCCAACTGTTCTCAGGTCTATACAGAGATCTGGGTATTGACGCCGCATTGTTGGCCATTGCTACAATGTAACCACATAGCCTGAACGACTAGTCCGATGTCGCTAATGTACGGCAGCTTATCAGGAGTAATAACCAGAGATATGTGGCCTTCATATAGATACCAGTAGCATTTGTCACCCGCCTCAGTTGACTGATCACTGCCTTCATGGTCAGTACTAGTTTTGGAAATAACTGACTTTTGGAGTCGTTTGTCCCTGACAGTGTCCCTGACCAATCAGTCCTCACTGTGAAGGCTGTTAGATATGCATCATTTATAGATCAAGTGAAAATGTATTTTTATAGCAAAGTCATAAAAAAAAAGAAAATGTACATCATTTTTTCATTCTTCTACATTAAATTATATGGATGATTTTATAGTCACATGTATTTTTTTTCCCTTTTTGAAAGATTTTACAATGCGGTGAAAAGTTCAGAACTTAAAAAAAAATATTTAGTGATTATTTCAGGCGATTAAAAGGAACCTGTCCTGTGGGGTAATGCTATTTACTTGTAAATATAGGGTTAATCTGCAGGATAATAGAATTAGAAATGCCTCCAGCCGAAGCAGTGTGGTTCTGCATTAATGCACTGCAGAGGGAGCCATCAACCAAAGTGCCGGGGCGTGCGTGCAGCCACCGCTCACAATGTACTGACCACTGACTGAATCAGCTGCCCCCGGGACAAATAAAGTTCATTTCCTCCCAGTAGCCGCTCCTTCAATATGGCGGCTGGGTACCTTCCTAATGTTATAATCCTACAGATTAACCACATTTCTGCAGATAAATAGCATTATTCAACGTAAAAGGTTCCCTTTAAGGGCTCATATTCATCTGCGAGGAGAAAGCCGATAAAAAAATCGGATTGTACTGTGACCAATGTTAAGCTATGAGTCACAGCACATATGAGATTGTTTTCTCAGCTGAAATCGGACTGAGAAAAAAAAAATGGCAGCATGCTGTGATTGTCCTCGTATCTCAGACGACACTCGCCAGTGCAAGTCAATGGGTCTCGATGAATCAGGGCCTATGGGTGTTGTACAATACGCATTGCATCAGGCACTTTATTAGCAGGAGATTATCACCGCCGGTCTAGGTAGTCCAGTGAATCTGTATAACCCCGCCCACACCACTGATTAGCAGCTTTCTGACAATGTGCAGTGTACATAGGAAGCTGCCAATCAGGGGTGTGGGCGGGGTTATACACAGCTCAGCATTCTGAGCACTGCTACATCTAAAACAGAGAAAACGGATTGTATCAAAACTACACCGAACAGCCCAGTAAGTGACGCATCACTTGTATCAGGGTCTCTGCCCCTACATCATGCTGCTCACTGATTACATCGCAAAAACCTATCAAAAAACTATGGCAAAGAATCTTACTTTTTAATAAATAGTCGTTGCAGAACAATGCTATATCTAAGTGGCATGATAGGTCCATACTGTATAAATCAGCATTTTTGTGTGTACGCATACACACATATCTTGCTAGAGAATGGATGCCATGACTTTTTGAATGTTGGATGGTAAAAGGGAATGTGCTGAAGGATATTTTGTAATCAGGATGTACAGTATTTCCATAGGTAACTCATCTGCAATGTTGTAAATATTGTTATGAACGTTCTTGTGCTCTATTGTCTGAAAGCACCACTCCAGTGTTGTTGTTGTTTTTTACCGCACTGGAGTGGTGCTACTAATGGAAATTCCCTACACCTAGTCTCATTCTCGCCAGTCGCCATCTTCATCTCTTATCGGCGCCGCTCAGCTCACAATCCCTCATCTTGTGACCGCAGCTCCTGACTGACCAGAAGTCAACGGTAGCGATCACAAGATCTAAGTGTAAGTCTTGAGAACCTTGTTCTATCTCTCATAGACTTACATTGAGTTGTGACTTCCGGCTCACCCAGCAAACACTGGAGTAATCCAGCAGATCACAACCTGTACACCAGGACAGGAGGGGAGCCGAGAACAGAAGACAGCGACTGCAGTGGCGTAGGAAGGAGGGGGCGGGAGCGCGGGCCGCCCCGGGCGGCACAATGCGGGGGGCGGGCATCTAGCCCTGCTGGCACAAGCATCTTTTCAGTCAGTGCAGGGCCAGGCAGTGCAGGCACATCGGGGTTAAGAACGCAGCCAGTTTAACATTGTTTGTGGGTGGAGAGTTCTCCTGCTCTGCTCTCCCGCCCGCCCCTCACTGGCTGCTGAACTTATCAGGACAGGCAGATTCCGGAGGAGCCCCTTGCCGCCCTGAGGTATTCTGACAGTCTGGGTGACCTGGGGCGGCCACAGCTGATATACTGTATATTATATACTTCAGCAGCCGCCCAGGCCCCCAGCACCTGTCCTGTATATGTATATACTGTATCTGTACAGCCTGTATGACAGTATATATAATATATATACAGGACAGGTGCTGGGGGCCTGGGCGGCTGCTGAAGTATATACACTGCACAGGACCACTGCCCTGTGTATATATACAGTTAGGGCCAGAAATATTTGGACAGTGACACAATTTTCGCGAGTTGGGCTCTGCATGCCACCACATTGGATTTGAAATGAAACCTCTACAACAGAATTCAAGTGCAGATTGTAACGTTTAATTTGAAGGGTTGAACAAAAATATCTGATAGAAAATGTAGGAATTGTACACATTTCTTTACAAACACTCCACATTTTAGGAGGTCAAAAGTAATTGGACAAATAAACATAACCCAAATAAAATATTTTTATTTTCAATATTTTGTTGCAAATCCTTTGGAGGCAATCACTGCCTTAAGTCTGGAACCCATGGACATCACCAAACGCTGGGTTTCCTCCTTCTTAATGCTTTGCCAGGCCTTTACAGCCGCAGCCTTCAGGTCTTGCTTGTTTGTGGGTCTTTCCGTCTTAAGTCTGGATTTCAGCAAGTGAAATGCATGCTCAATTGGGTTTAGATCTGGAGATTGACTTGGCCATTGCAGAATGTTCCACTTTTTGGCACTCATGAACTCCTGGATAGCTTTGGATGTATGCTTGGGGTCATTGTCCATCTGTACTATGAAGCGCCGTCCAATCAACTTTGCAGCATTTGGCTGAATCTGGGCTGAAAGTATATCCCGGTACACTTCAGAATTAATCCGGCTACTCTTGTCTGCTCTTATGTCATCAATAAACACAAGTGACCCAGTGCCATTGAAAGCCATGCATGCCCATGCCATCACGTTGCCTCCACCATGTTTTACAGAGGATGTGGTGTGCCTTGGATCATGTGCCATTCCCTTTCTTCTCCAAACTTTTTTTACTCTTGTCTGCTCTTATGTCATCAATAAACACAAGTGACCCAGTGCCATTGAAAGCCATGCATGCCCATGCCATCACGTTGCCTCCACCATGTTTTACAGAGGATGTGGTGTGCCTTGGATCATGTGCCATTCCCTTTCTTCTCCAAACTTTTTTCTTCCCATCATTCTGGTACAGGTTGATCTTTGTCTCATCTGTCCATAGAATACTTTTCCAGAACTGAGCTGGCTTCTTGAGGTGTTTTTCTGCAAATTTAACTCTGGCCTGTCTATTTTTGGTATTGATGTATGGTTTGCATCTAGATGTGAACCCTTTGTATTTACTGTCATGGAGTCTTCTCTTTACTGTTGACTTAGAGACAGATACACCTACTTCACTGAGAGTGTTCTGGACTTCAGTTGATGTTGTGAACGGGTTCTTCTTCACCAAATTAAGTATGCGGCGATCATCCACCACTGTTGTCATCCGTGGACGCCCAGGCCTTTTTGAGCTCCCAAGCTCACCAGTCAATTCCTTTTTTCTCAGAATGTACCCAACTGTTGATTTTGCTACTCCAAGCATGTCTGCTATCTCTCTGATGGATTTTTTTCTTTTTTTTCAGCCTCAGGATGTTCTGCTTCACCTCAATTGAGAGTTCCTTTGACCGCATGTTGTCTGCTCACAGCAACAGCTTCCAAATGCAAAACCACACACCTGGAATCCACCCCTGACCTTTTAACTACTTCATTGATTACAGGTTAACGAGGGAGACGCCTTCAGAGTTAATTGCAGCCCTTAGAGTCCATTGTCCAATTACTTTTGGTCCCTTGAAAAAGAGGACGCTATGCATTACAGAGCTATGATTCCTAAACCCTTTCTCCGATTTGGATGTGGAAACTATCATATTGCAGCTGGGAGTGTGCACTTTCAGCCCATATTATATATATAATTGTATTTCTGAACATGTTTTTGTAAACAGCTAAAATAACAAAACTTGTGTCACTGTCCAAATATTTCTGGCCCTAACTGTACACTGCACAGCACCACTGCCCTGTATATATACACTGCACAGTACCACTGCCCTGTATATATACACTGCACAGGACCACTGCCCTGTATATATACACTGCACAGCACCACTGCTCTGTATATATACACTGCACAGGACCACTGCCCTGTATATATACACTGCACAGCACCACTGCCCTGTATATATACACTGCACAGTACCACTGCCCTGTATATATACACTGCACAGCACCACTGCCCTGTATATATACACTGCACAGGACCACTGCCCTGTATATATACACTGCACAGCACCACTGCCCTGTATATATACACTGCACAGTACCACTGCCCTGTATATATACACTGCACAGTACCACTGCCCTGTATATATACACTGCACAGTACCACTGCCCTGTATATATACACTGCACAGTACCACTGCCCTGTATATATACACTGCAGAGGACCACTGCCCTGTATATATACACTGCACAGTACCACTGCCTTGTATATATACACTGCACAGGACCACTGCACTGTATATATACACTGCACAGTACCACTGCCCTGTATATATACACTGCACAGGACCACTGCCCTGTATATATACACTGCACAGTACCACTGCCCTGTATATATATACACTGCACAGTACCACTGCCCTGTATATATACACTGCACAGTACCACTGCCCTGTATATATACACTGCAGAGGACCACTGCCCTGTATATATACACTGCACAGTACCACTGCCCTGTATATATACACTGCACAGGACCACTGCCCTGTATATATACACTGCACAGTACCACTGCCCTGTATATATACACTGCACAGGACCACTGCCCTGTATATATACACTGCACAGTACCACTGCCCTGTATATATACACTGCACAGGACCACTGCCCTGTATATATACACTGCACAGTACCACTCCTCCTGTCCTGTATATATACACTGCACAGTACCGCTCCTCCTGTCCTGTATATATACACTGCACAGCACCACTCCTCCTGTCCTGTATATATACACTGCACAGCACCGCTCCTCCTGTCCTGTATATATACACTGCACAGCACCACTCCTCCTGTCCTGTATATACACACTGCACAGTACCACTCCTCCTGTCCTGTATATATATATACTGCACAGCACCGCTCCTCCTGTCCTGTGTATATATATATACTGCACAGTACCACTCCTCCTGTCCTGTATATATACACTGCACAGTACCGCTCCTCCTGTCCTGTATATACACACTGCATAGTACCGCTCCTCCTGCCCTGTATATATACACTGCACAGTACTGCTCCTCCTGTCCTGTATATATACACTGCACAGCACCACTCCTCCTGTCCTGTATATATACACTGCACAGTACCGCTCCTCCTGTCCTGTATATACACACTGCACAGTACCGCTCCTCCTGCCCTGTATATATACACTGCACAGTACCGCTCCTCCTGTCCTGTATATATACACTGCACAGTACCGCTCCTCCTGTCCTGTATATATACACTGCACAGTACCGCTCCTCCTGCCCTGTATATATACACTGCACAGTACCGCTCCTCCTGTCCTGTATATATACACTGCACAGTACCATCACTCCCCTGTATATATACACTGCACAGTACCATCACTCCCCTGTATATATACAATGCACAGTACCACTCCTCCTGTCCTGTATATACACACTGCACAGTACCGCTCCTCCTGCCCTGTATATATACACTGCACAGTACCGCTCCTCCTGTCCTGTATATATACACTGCACAGTACCATCACTCCCCTGTATATATACACTGCACAGTACCATCACTCCCCTGTATATATACAATGCACAGTACCACTCCTCCTGTCCTGTATATATACACTGCACTGTACCATCACTCCCCTGTATATATACACTGCACAGTACCGCTCCTCCTATCCTGTATATATACACTGCACAGTACCATCACTCCCCTGTATATATACAATGTACAGTACCACTCCTCCTATCCTGTATATATACACTGTAGAATTTACAATAGCTGTCACTCATGTTAGAAGTGAAATCTGGCATTGTACTATACCTAGATTTCTCTGCCGTATCAGGGCATCATGAATCGTGGTATGTGTTAAAGGGGGGACCCACTGAGACTCTTTTGCCCGGGGCCCTCAAAAACCTGGAGCCAGCCCTGGGGGTGGGTCACCGGGCCGCGGCCGGCGCTGCAGCTGTTTAACGCTATTGACGCGCCCGCACGTCAATAGTTAACAGCCGCTAGCCAATCTGAGGCTGGCAGCTGACGTCAGTCCCAGTGTGCATGTCGCCGGCGTCTGACATCATTGTCAGTCGCCGGTGAGTGCACGTTTCAGCTGCGTGGAGAGAGCAGGAGCGCGGTCAGGTAAGCAGAACTTGTTTTTTTTTGCAGTCCCGATCATGTGATGGTAACATTCACCGGCGAAACAATTTAACTTCTCTATCTGAGGTCTTATTCCTGCTGGGGGGGGCGCCAAGCTCGGGAACAGCCCCGGGCGGCAAAAGCTCTAGCTACGCCTCTGAGCGACTGGTAGAGGACTAGGGAAGGGAACTTATGTTAGCGACACCACTTCAGAGAAAAAATTAAAAAAACTTCTGGTGTGGTGCTGTAAAACATTTCCTCTACAAATATAATTTGCTTGGATACAAGATTTCCATATAAAACATTTCTTTTACATCAATTATTGCTATGTCTGTGGCCAGCCTCAGGGTCCCCTCTGCCAAAAACTTTCAGACTGTTCGATACCCAGGACCAATACTCGTTTTTCCTCTTCTACAGATGCATGAGTAGACACAATAGAAAAAAGAATAAAAATTGATTCTTTCATAAAGATATATAATTTATAGGACTCTTTCAGTTGTTGGGCAATGAACACAGCAAATGTTAAACCTTTGTTATCTCTTTTCATGTATTTTTTTTTTATATAAGCCTTAAAAGCATGTACTAAAATAAGAAGTTACCCCCTATCCTATTCGCCAGGAGATAAACTCCCGATCGCTGGGAATATGACAGCTGGGAACCCCAATTACTCCGAAATCGGTGTCTGACACATATAGAACTGGACCCCTGTGCAAAAAAAAACTACATGGTCCATTATAATGCACTATTCCACCTAATTTGAAGGTGAAAGGGGGTCCCTTTACCCCCTGGGCCCTTATTTGCCCCTGTCAGAAACGGTGCCTGGGTGAATGGAGTCGAAATCAAGCATGCGCAACTCCACTCCATTTATTCTCAATGGGACCGCCAGAGATAGCTGAGCAATCAGGAGGTAATTCCCTATGGACAGGGGGCTTCTATCTCTGCTTTAAAGGGAACCTGTCACCCCGTTTTTTCAGATTGAGATAAAAATACCGTTAAATAGGGCCTGAGCTGTGCGTTACAATAGTGTATTTTGTGTACCCTGATTCCCCACCTATGCTGCCGAAATACCTTACCAAAGTCGCCATTTTCGCCTGTCAATCAGGCTGGTCTGGTCATATGGGCGTGGTGACATCGCTGTTTCTTCCCACAGATCTTGCATATCTTTCCGTTGGTGGCGTAGTAGTTTGCGCATGCCCAACTGCTGAATCCACTGCGCAGGTGAAGAAAAAACACGCGATCGGCAGTATTTCCCTGGTGATCGGTGGGGGCGGCCATCTTAATGAGGCCGCACGTGCGCAGATGGAGTGCTCTGCTGCCCGGGGCTTCAGGAAAATGGCCGCGGGATGCCGCGCGTGCGCAGATGGAGATTGCGGCGGCCATTTTCCTGAAGCCGAGTTCGCATCAGTGGATTCAGCAGTTGGGCATGCGCAAACCACTACACCACCAACGGAAAGATATGCAAGATCTGGGGGAAGAAACAGCGATGTCACCACGCCCATATGACCAGACCAGCCTGATTGACAGGCGAAAACGGCGACTTTGGTAAGGTATTTCGGCACCATAGGTGGGGAATCAGGGTACACAAAATACACTATTGTAACGCACAGCTCAGGCCCTATTTAACGGTATTTTTATCTCAATCTGAAAAAACGGGGTGACAGGTTCCCTTTAAAGCGGTTCTCTGTGATGTGTATTTTTTTATTAATTTAATATGCAGTGTTAGAGAGGATGCCCAGGATTATTATATTTTTTACTATGGCACTAAACTCCAATAGGCAGGTAGTTGCTAACAGTGGCAACTACTTACCTGTTCTACCCGATGGCTGCTCAGAGTGATCACTGACCTCTAATGCCGGTGATTCAGCTGCTCCAAATCAGCAGGGCAGCTCTTTTCCTTCCAGGCTGCTCTGTCAATGGAGCATGACTGCTGACATCATGCTGATTTACAGCTGGCTTTGTGCAGTGAGGCAGTGGGGAGCTGGCTGTCAATCAGTATGACGTCTGTAGAAAAGCCGCGGAGACACCATCACGTGTTTCTCAACGCCAGCAATAAATAGCCAGGCCTTTCACCGGGAAGGAACAACCACGGGAAGGGCAGCATCCAAAAAGGAAAAACACCTATGCCAAAACATGGTATCCACAGATGTTTTGGCATAGGTGGTTTTCCTTTCGGATGCTGCCCTTCCCGTGGTTGTTCCTTCCCGGTGAAAGGCCTGGCTATTTATTGCTTGTGTTGAGAAACACGTGATGGTGTCTCCGCGGCTTTTCTACATGCATTGGCACATTTCCCATAAGGGATGGGGGCAGTGTTCTGGATCACTGCGTTGAGAAACACGTGATGGTGTCTCCGCGGTGTTGGATGTTTTGATCTCCCCGAGGTCATTCATCCTTATGTTTATAATCAGTATGATGTCGGCAGTCACACCCTGTCAGCATAGCAGAGCGGATGAGAAGCCACTGCTCTGTCAACGTCACGTCAGTGGAAACCGCCAAATCGTCGGCATAAGCGGTCTGTGACTTCTCTGTGTCGGCACAGATTGGAGGCGGACACAACAGGCAGGTGTATCTGTAAATTACTCCCATGTCAATATACTCATGGATTGGCTGATTGTGCTGACAATAACATGACAGTCGGCTGCTGGAAAGGATCAGGGGCTGCAAAAAAAAAAAAACACATTTTATTTTTACAACAATTTTACACAAGGATTTTATGATTTTGTAACTCTTGGAAAACCCAGGAGTTAACAGCCAATGCATATGTCAGTGAGTCTATGTAGCTATGCACAAAGGCCATATGGGTCACTAGTATATAGGCTCCTCCAGTACAGGGCGTATACCCTCTGTAATAAATCAGTGGCAGATGAAGGTACAGGAGGGGACCATGCACTGGAGGTGCACGTTGGGGGGATTTCCTGACATATACCTCTGATGTATGCTAATGTGTACTGATATACTCTATACTGTCTCAGCAGAAGCCAAAAGTACTGCTGTCAAGTGAATGGGTCTGTGGGCCTATGGATAGGCTTCACCTATAGATTGGGCGCCTCCACAGTGCATAGAGCAAAGAGACATTGCAAGCGTAGATGTGGTAGAGCAAATTTTCTAATTAAAGGGGTTGTCCTCTTTCAGATAATGTTTGGCTCTGCATTGGCTGTGGTGCTCTCGTTATGGCAATAAGGACACAGCCAATCAGTGAGTTCAGCAGTTCCGAAGGGGGCATTCCGCCTACACGGGCAAAGCCACTGAGCTCTCTGATTGGATGCCAGGTTGTCAATGTGGTGTCAGTGCTGCAGCCAGTGCCAGACACTGGGAGTAGAGGTGGAACCGGGGACAGTGAGTACAGCAAGGATCCTTTTTTTTTTCTTTTTTTTTTAAGCAAGCTGCAGCTGGGGCTGACCATTATCTGAAAGGGAACAATCTCTTTAAGGCTATGTTCACATCTCTTTTCGGACATGACGTTTACCTGCTCTGTTTTCTTAGTAACAGACAAGCTGAATTAAAGTCCAAAAAGCATCCATTGCATAACTGATACAAAAGGGAGCAAGGGTTCTCCATTGATTATTATGGGGTCAATCTGGGTTCTGCTGTGTGTCCATTTTACCTTTTTTTTGTGCAGTGTGATCAATGGAGTAACTAGAGTCTGATGGGCTTTGGCAGGGCCGGCTCCAGGATTTCGTGGGCCCCGGGACAAAAGAGTCTTAGTAAGTCCCTGTAACACATACCACAATTCATGATGCACAGATACGGCAGAGAAATATAGGTATACTATCAAAGATTTCACTTCTTACATTACATGAGTGATCTCAATAGTAAAGAAACCGGACAGAACAGTCCTCCATACAGTATTATAGGCACCACATAGTGCTCCATACAGAATAATGGGCACCATATAGTGCTCCATACAGTATAATGGACCCTATATAATGCTCCATACAAAATAATGGACTCCATATTTTGTTCCATACATAATGAGCCGCATATAAACTTCCATATCCGAATAATTTACCACATATAATGCTCCATACAGTATAATGGACCCCATATAAGGCTCCATACTGAATAATGGGCATCATATAATGCTACTTACAGCATAATGGACCCTATATATTGCTCCATACATAATGAGCCGCATATAAAGTTCCATGCATAATGGGACTCATATAATACTCCATACAGTATATGATGGGCCCCATATAATGCTTCAGTATATGATGGGCCCCATATATTGCTCCATATATAATGGGCCCCATATGATACTCCAGTATATGATGGGGCCCATATGATGCTCCAGTATATGATTGCCCCATATGATGTTCCAGTATATGATGAGCCCCATATGATGCTTCAGTATATGATGGGCCCCATATGATGCTCCAGTATATGATGGCCCCATATGATGTTCCAGTATATGATGAGCCCCATATGATACTTCAGTATATGATGGGCCCCATATGATGCTCCAGTATATGATGGGCTCCATATGATGCTCCAGTATATGATGGGCCCCATATGATGCTCTATATAATGCTCCAGTATATGATGGGCCCCATATGCTGCTCCCGTATGTGGTCTGCCCCATTTGCTGCTCCAGTATGTGGTGGGCCCATATAATGCTTCAAAAAAATTAAAAAAATATATATGAAATACCTCTCCTTGCTGGCTGCTGCTCTGCTCTGGACTCCTCAACGTGGCCATCTTCTGGCTCTCTGCACTGACTGTTCAGGCAAAGGGTGCACAGACGTGTTGTCATCGCACCCTCTGACCTGAAACATCGGAGTAAAAAGATGCGGAAGACGCCACAGTGCAGGAACAGGGAGAGGTAGGGCCCACTCGCGGGTGCTGGTACTGTGCTCCCATAGCACGCCGGTGTCCCCGACAGCAAATGGGCACCCCCACCTGCTCAGGGTCCCGGCACTTGCCCAGGTGCGCCAGGCACTAACGCTGGCCCCGGGCCCCAGTGCAAGATTTGGACTGGGCCCCCCATCTTGATTATACATACCAAATATATGCTCTCCATCTTGCTTTTTATGTTCCTCATCCTTGTCCCTTCCTGTTATATCTACCCAACAACCTGGTACAGTCATGGCCAAAAGTATTGACACCCTTGCAATTCTGTCAGATAATACTCATTTTCTTCCTGAAAATGATTGCAAACACAAATTATTTGGTATTATCTTCATTTAATTTGTCTTAAATGAAAAAAACACAAAAAGAATTGTCCTAAAGCCAAATTGGATATAATTCCGCACCAAACATAAAAAAGGGGGTGGACAAAAGTATTGGCACTGTTCGAAAAATCATGTGATGCTTCTCTAATTTGTGTAATTAACAGCACCTGTAACTTACCTATGGCACCTAACAGGTGTTGGCAATAACTAAATCACACTTGCAGCCAGTTGACATGGATTAAAGTTGACTCAACCTCTGTCCTGTGGCCTTGTGTGTACCACATTGAGCATGGAGAAAAGAAAGAAGACCAAAGAACTGTCTGAGGACTTGAGAAACCAAATTGTGAGGAAGCATGAGCAATCTCAAGGCTACAAGTCCATCTCCAAAGACCTGAATGTTCCTGTGTCTACCGTGCGCAGTGTCATCAAGAAGTGTAAAGCCCATGGCACTGTGGCTAACCTCCCTAGATGTGGACGGAAAAGAAAAATTGACAAGAGATTTCAACGCAAGATTGTGCGGATGTTGGATAAAGAACCTTGACTAACATCCAAACAAGTTCAAGCTGCCCTGCAGTCCGAGGGTACAACAGTGTCAACCTGTACTATCCGTCGGCGTCTGAATGAAAAGAGACTGTATGGTAGGAGACCCAGGAAGACCCCGCTTCTTATCCCGAGACATAAAAAAGCCAGGCTGGTGTTTGCCAAAGCTTGCCTAAAAAAGCCTAAAACATTTTGGAAGAATGTTCTCTGGTCAGATGAGACAAAAGTAGAGCTTTTTGGGGCAAATGCATCAACATAGAGTTTACAGGAGAAAAAAAGAGGCATTCAAAGAAAAGAACACGGTCCCTACAGTCAAACATGGCGGAGGTTCCCTGATGTTTTGGGGTTGCTTTGCTGCCTCTGGCACTGGACTGCTTGACCGTGTGCATGGCATTATGAAATCTGAAGACTACCAACAAATTTTGCAGCAATGTAGGGCCCAGTGTGAGAAAGCTGGGTCTCCCTCAGAGGTCATGGGTCTTCCAGCAGGACAATTACCCAAAACACTTCAAAAAGCACTAGAAAATGGTTTGAGGGAAAGCACTGGAGACTTCTAAGGTGGCCAGCAATGAGTCCAGACCTGAATCCCATAGAACACCTGTGGAGAGATCTAAAAATGGCAGTTTGGAGAAGGCACCCTTAAAATATCAGGGAACTGGAGCAGTTTGCCAAAGAAGAATGGTCTAAAATTCCAGCAGAGCATTGTAAGAAACTCATTGATGGTTACCGGAAGCGGTTGGTCGCAGTTATTTTGCTAAAGGTTGTGCAACCAAGTATTAGGCTGAGGGTGCCAATACTTTTGTCTGGCCCATTTTTGGAGTTTTGTGTGAAATGATCAATGTTTTGCCTTTTGCTTCATTCTCTTTTGTGTTTTTTTCATTTAAGACAAATTAAATGAGATAATAATACCAAATAATTTGTGTTTGCAATCATTTTCAGGAAGAAAATGAGTATTATCTGACAGAATTGCAGGGGTGTCAATACTTTTGACCATGACTGTATATGTTCCTTATCATGGGCCTCATCCTGATATACAGTATATATCCCCCATCCTGATATATGTCCCATATCCTGGGCCCCATCCTGGTATAAATATCCCCTATCCTGGTATATGTCCCCTGTTCTGCCGCTATTCTTTAATGTATAGAAAAAAAACATTATACTCACCAGGGGTGAACATAGAAGTCTGGACTGCCACCCCATACTGGCAACATTTTTGGGCCCCTTTGAGACTCCACGCTCCACCCCAGCTCCGCTTCCACCCCTCGAACAGTCTATAGTCCCACCGCCCGCTCTTGGAAAAATTCTACTACTGCACCTCATCCTCATCAATCACACATTAACTGTTCCCATTGAACACCATATCACATACATAACCTGCAGCTTTTGTTTTGGCTAAAAGATTTTTTCAAGTTGCCACCAAAAGGTAGACTCTTTTGGCTGGGCTCTACTCTGCTCTAACCTGTTAAAAATTTCTTAAAATACCAAATACTCTTTTTAAAGGGAACCTGTCACCCCGTTTTTTGAGATTGAGATATAAATACTGTTAAATAGGGCCTGTGCTGTGCGTTACTATGGTGTATGTAGTGTACCCTGATTCCCCATGTATGCCGAGAAATACATTACCAAAGTCGGCGTTTTCGCCTGTCAATCAGGCTGGTCTGGTCAGGTGGGCGTGTTCACAGCGTTCTTTTCTTCCCCAGGTTTCCGTTGGTGGCGTAGTGGTGTGCGCATGTCCAAGGTCCGGATTCCCTGTGCCCACGTGAAGACACAGCGCGCGATCTGCGCTGTCATTCCTTTCATCGGTGCGGGCGGCCATCTTCCTGTGGCCGCGCGTGCGCAGATGTAGTGCTCTGCTGCACGGGGCTTCAGGAAAATGGCCGCGGGATGCCGCGCGTGCGCAGAAGAGATCGCGGCGGCCATTTTCCCAAAGCCGAGTTTGCATCTCGGCTTTGGGAAAATGGCCGCCGCGATCTCTTCTGCGCACGCGCGGCATCCCGCGGCCATTTTCCTGAAGCCCCGTGCAGCAGAGCACTACATCTGCGCACGCGCGGCCACAGGAAGATGGCCGCCCGCACCGATGAAAGGAATGACAGCGCAGATCGCGCGCTGTGTCTTCACGTGGGCACAGGGAATCCGGACCTTGGACATGCGCACACCACTACGCCACCAACGGAAACCTGGGGAAGAAAAGAACGCTGTGAACACGCCCACCTGACCAGACCAGCCTGATTGACGGGCGAAAACGCCGACTTTGGTAATGTATTTCTCGGCATACATGGGGAATCAGGGTACACTACATACACCATAGTAACGCACAGCACAGGCCCTATTTAACAGTATTTATATCTCAATCTCAAAAAACGGGGTGACAGGTTCCCTTTAAGGTATATTTTTCTTTATTTTTCTTTTAGGGAATGTGTCACATACATCAAATGACCAATAATACCCCATACAGGGAATAAATACCACCACACCATGACCAGACCACATATTACCATCACACAGTGACCGAATACTACAATATTGTGACACTAGTCACTTCTCACGGCCAAGCCTGAGTCAGTATAGTCAAGGAGTCCAAGGTCAGTAGCCAGGAGGGTACGTCATAAACAGAAGGAAGAGGCAAAAGTGTAGTCAGGTAACATTCCGAGGTCAAAATACCAGGAGAATAGCGGATCAGAGCAGAAGGGGTTAAGCGGACAGCTAGTCAGAACGAGGTCCAAGGTCAGGTAACAAAAGATCAAAATACAGAACTCAAGGCGCAGAGTAAACAAACCCCACTAAACTATGTACGTCTTACAGAGGTCTGGGAGAAACAGCTCAGTTAAGTAGCATGGCAATCATCTGAAATAATGAACACCTGGAAACAGACAGCACCTCCCAGTCTCACATAGAATAGTCAAGCTGTCAATCAACACACTGACGGCTCAGCGTGCCCCTGCATTAGATTGGATGGCTGAGCTGTCAATAACTGTATCCCAGACACACTGAGGAGTGGAAACGTCACAAATATCATTAATAAAAAATCACAATGCTAATATTGCCATAAGTGTCATTATACACAGAATCTCTGTATACAGTGTACAGTGCATAGTGTCAGTGTACAGGCAATACAATGACTCACCAGTGACATTATTCACAGACGCTCTTTATAGTATATAGGTAATATAGGGATCACCACTGATATTATACACAGGAGCGCTGTATATAGTTTATACTGTACAGGTAAAACAGTGAACACAGATGACATTATACACAGGAGCTCTGTATATATTGTCAGTGTACAGGTAATACAGTGATCACCAGTGACATTATACACAGAAGCTTTGTACATAGTGTTAGTGTACAGTAATATAGTGATAACCAGTGACATTATACACAGGAGCTGTGTATATAGTGTCAGTGTACAGGTAATATAGTGATATTCAGTGACATTATACACAGGAGCTCTACATATATTGTCAGTGTACAGTAATACAGTGATCACCGGTGACATTATACAAAGTAGCTCTGTATATAGTGTCAGTGTATAGTGTAAGTGTACAGGCAATACACTGACTCACTAGTGATGTCTCTAGTTGAAAATATTCATCATCACTTTACTTTTTCATTCAGCACAGACCGCCATCACTTTTTCCAGCCATCACTTGTCTTTACAGAAAATAACACATAGTTATTTAGAGCACATTCCCTAATTTTTCCCTAAATTCTACACAGTGTCATCCAGCACAATAATAGGACCTCCCGCTCCACTGAAAACAGTATCCTCAAAAATAAAATACATCACAGCAGTAATAATATCCCTTAATTAGCCCCTACAGTAACCCCTTCTGCCTTGTTTTGGAGCTGGCTGGGATTTTTCAGTCCTCTGCAGTCTGCTGGCCAGCGCCAGTGATAGTTCATGCTTCCAGGCTAGAGCAGCTGACCCATATACCCTGTGAATCCTTCTGCCTCTGACTTCCCGTATTTGTGTGAGACCCATTCCCTATCCTTGACTTAGTGTTCCTCTGATGATTTTCCTTACAGTGTATGACTCAGTCTGATCTCTGAACCCCGCCTCTTGCTTTCCGTCTCTGATACCTCGTTCCCCGACTGGCTTTGACTTCTGGCTCGTACCCCGACTTCGTCTTACGTGTCACGTTTTGGGTACTGCGCTCCCATTTGGCTCTGATTTCTGGCTTGTCTCTGACTTCGTGCATTGCTGTTACCTCTAGTACTTCTGCTCCTGACAGTTTCTGACTCTGCTTGTCTGACCACTCTTTCGTTACCTGTGACACCTGTGCGGCTGCTCAGTGTTGCTACGCTGTGAGTGTGCAACCTCTCTTCCCACATCAGCACCCCCTGGTGGAGGTTGCGCTAAACTGCACTGCAGTCGAATCACACCATATTCCTTCCAAAAGTATAATGCACTCCCCATAGTCCTCCATATAGTAAAATGCAACGCACATAGTGTTCCATACAGTATAATGCACCCTCATAGTCCTCCATACAGTATAAGGCACATCCCATAATCCTCATATAGTATAATGCCCAACCCATAGTCATACATGTAGTATAATGCACAGCCCTTAGTCATACATGTAGTATAATGCACAGCCCATATTATTTATTATTATTTATTTATATAGCACCATTGATTCCATGGTGCTGTACATGAGAATGAGTTACATAAAAGTTACAGATATCACTTACAGTAAACAAACTAACAATGACATACTGATACAGAGGGCGAGTGTTGTGAACTCTGCTCTTGGGTTCCCTCCAGTGGTTGTAGGTGGGAATGCAGTTGTCTCTGAGTCACAGACCTGGCCAGGTGTATCGGATGATTACAATTCTGACTGGGATATTTAAGTGGGCAGGATCCTTTAGCCCTTGCCAGTAGTCAATGTTCCTTGTGAAGTGTTGGATCACTTTCTGGCTTCTCCTGCTCGCTGCCTATTTCAGCAAAGATTAGGGTTTGGTTTTTGTTTCTGTGGCACACTGCCAGAGTGCTTGTTTCAGTTTTATTCCTGCTCTGATTGTAGGATTCACTGGAGTTGCAGATTTACGCTCCTACATCTTTTAGCAAAGATGTAGGAAGTTTTTGTATATTCTGCTGTGGATGTTTTGAAGGGTTTTTTATACTGACCGCACAGAACTCTGTCCTATCCTGTCCTATCTAGCTAGAGTGGCCTCCTGTGCTAATCCTGTTTTTCTGCCTGTGTATGTTTTTTCCTCTCCGACTCACCGCCAATATTTGTGGGGGGCTGTCTATCCTTTGGGGATTTTCTCTGAGGCAAGATAGTATTCCTATTTCCATCTTTAGGGGTATTTAGTTCTCCGGCTGTGATGAGGTGTCTAGGTGTGTTGGGTACGCTCCACGGCTACTTCTAGTTGCGGTGTTAAGTTCAGGATTGCAGTCCGTACAGTGGCCACTTTCTCCAGTGTATGTTCTCATGAAGCTCCTAGGTCACCGGATCATAACAGTACTACTGGCCAACAATGAGTTAAATGCATCTCAGAAGAAGGGAAGGAAGCTCTTGAGCCATTTTTTTTTTCTCCAGTCTGTTTTGTCTTCTCCTCCCTCTTTATCTCTGGGTGCCTGAGGAGCCTGGTGCAAGCATGAATGTTCAGGAATTAGTTTCTCGTGTAGACCAGCTGGCTGCTAGGGTGCAAGGTATTTCTGATTATATTGTTCAAACTCCTGCTTTAGAACCGAAGATTCCTATTCCTGATTTGTTTTCTGGTGACAGGTCTAAATTTTTGAGTTTTAAAAACAACTGTAAACTGTTTTTTGACCTGAGACCTCGATCCTCTGGTGATTCCATTCAGCAGGTAAAAATCGTAATCTATAAACCAATCAAAAAACTACTTGAATATAAATAATCAAAAAAATATATATAAAAGTTCAAAAATATTTTATTGACACCAATAGAACAATACACAAATAATAATTAAAAACAAGAGGAGTAGCTTTGGACATCCAGAATAATAATATATATCTACTGTTTTATTGATGGATATATCCTATTCTAATAATAAAGTACTGTTAGTAGCAAGACAATAATAACTGCTTCTCAGAACTGCTATACAAGTATATATCTTAGGGCTGCTGTATTAGTATATTTCCACCATGGGACATAAGTGTAGGAGAAGGTACAACAGTATCAATATCCAAGTGGAGATCCTAAAGATGACCTTTCATATCCCACACCTACCCTTTACATAAAGCAGTTTTGAAGCCAAAAAAAGTGCATAGTGCAAAAGGTATACATACTAACCAGTAGTCATGATAGATGGACCGAAGCTACCTCCTCACACTCCAACGCGCGTTTCACACGTCTTGCTTCTTCAGGGAGTGATGTGAGGGAGGTCGAGCTGCCGCTTTATATATGATCAAAATTGAGCCCCTATCCAATCCTATTACCGGCACCTTATTACGTGCCTCACATGCTACTCCGGCGCCCACACGCCGCCCCACGCCCAACAGCGACATCACAAGGAGGCGCGGCGCGCTGCTCGAGACGTCACAAGCCAGGCCGGAGACGGAGCATGCGCATACCAGAGAAGCCGGTGACGCACACTATACCATAGAGGCCATAGTGGATATGGTGCATAGGTAACGGCGCGTCGCCCGCTGCCACGGCGACAACACCTCCACCCCGCATCCCGCGGCAGCTCCGCAGAGACGCGCTATTGCGCGATCCGCGGCGCTACAGGCGAGGCACGGGACGGAAGGTGCGCCCACCACGGAAGCAAGAGACGCGCTCAGCACCATTTGAATCGCATAGGGATATTAAAAAATCATGCACTTGTAGTGGCGCGTCTCCCGTCGCCACGGCGACAGCACCCCCACCCCGCATCCCGCGGCAGCGCCACAGAATCGCGCTCTTGCGCGATCCATGACACCACAAGCAGGACGCGGGATGGCAGGCGTGCACACCACGGGAACAGGAGACGCGCACAGCACAATAAAGATAATATCCTATAAAGGCAACAAGCCTATTCCAAAGGGCAGATTAAATTTATGTCTTACAATAAACACGTGGGGGCCAGTATACTGCCATAAAAAATATATATAAAAAAGAACACAAACTGAACCTATACTAATCTATGACTAAAAAAAGTGAAACATATATGGAAAATATATATATATATAAATGTGCTACTCATTAAAGTGCATCTATATCATCAAAACATGAAAATATAGCAAAATGCATAATACACTAATATAGAATAAATATAAAAAGTGCTGATATAGAAAATGTGCAAAGGGAATATAGAAATATATTCATGGTTAAAGTGCAGTTACATGAAGAATAATAACAACAATAAAGTGATTTGTTGCTGATTGAAGTTCACAGCCATAGCTTTCCTGCTTCAATGCCGCATCTCCAAAACAATTGTATGTGAGTATAAGCCCTAAATGAATGAATATACACAAAAAAGAAAAACGTAAGTATCAGGTAGCAGATTTGACCCCACATGTTAAATGGACCTCCTCATTAAAGGGACAAATTAAACAAGATTAAAACCATCATATAAAAATAAAAATAAAAAGACAAAAAACAAAAGAATAATGAAATAAAAATAAAAACATAATAACAACACTAGTAGTAACAGCACAGGCAACAGTTAAAGGACTCCACTATAAGAAACTAGCAAAGCCCCATTGGTCATTAAGGCCATATGGTTTCATTGTTCTCAGACTCGTTATCCATCGGCATTCTCTCTGGGCTAGTTTTGTCATAATATTACCCCCCCGAATGCCAAGATGTACCACATCAATACCTCTTATCTGAAGATCTATTGCTCCTGATGGATGGAATTCTCTGTAGTGAGCCGGAATTGTCTTCAATTTTGCGATCTCTTCTTGTTGAGAGTTTTCCAACCTAAGTAGTCTCGCTGCTCGAATATCCTTCACGTGTTCCAATACACGTACCCGCAATTGTCTTGACGTTAAGCCAATATATATAAGTCCACATGGACATGTCAGGTAGTATATCACTGATGTTGTTTTACAATTGATCGGATGAACGATCTTGAAGTCGCGTGTTTTTGAAGAGTTACAAAAAGTCTCTGTCTTAATCATATACTTGCACGCACTACAGTCTCCACACGAGCGTGAGCCCCATTTGGGGCCTTTTGAGTTAAAGATGAAACTAGATTTTGGCGCAACATAATGGCTGTGTATAATGGTGTCCCCAATGGTCTTACTTCTTCTTGCCACAACCTGTGCTCTATCCTCAATAAACTTGGTTAATCCCGGATCTCGTTTCAATATTGGCCAAAACTTGTTAAAGATGTTATTCATATCTCTCCATCTCCCATGGTAGTTTGTAATAATCCGTAAGCGTGAATCATCTTTGGTAGTGATCCTATTTTGGAGAAGTGTATTACGGTCCATAGCCTTTGCTTGTTGATAACCTTGACTAATATCCATGGGATTATACCCACGACATAAAAATCTCGTGGTAATGTCACGTGCCTGGACTTCAAATTCTTCATTTGTGTCGCAAATTCTTCTTGCTCTAATAAATTGTCCTTTGGGAATTGCCTTAACAGTATGTCTTGGGTGTGCCGATTTAGCATGCAAAACCGAGTTCGTACTGGTCTCCTTACGAAAAATGGTACTGTGGATGGTCCCCGAGACATCTACTCTCAATTTTAGATCTAAAAAGTCAATCTCTTCTTTGGTGGTTTTGAAGGTAAGTTTTACATTCCAGTCATTATTGTTCAGATGTCGGAGGAATCTGTCCAGCTCCAATCCATCACCCTGCCAGATGAAAAGAAGATCATCAATGAAACGCATCCAACTCACCACAGAAGGACCTTGGCTATCATGTAAGTATGGCAGCATATGTTCACGTTCCCAATGACCCATAAAAAGATTGGCATATGAGGGCGCAAAAGACGCCCCCATTGCCACTCCACGCTGTTGTTTATAAAATCTATCCTTAAAGGTAAAATAATTATGGGTCAGTGCATACTCCAATAATTCCAAAAGCAGTTGTAACAAATCCCTATCCATGCCTTTATTTGAAAGAAAGAATTCTGCTGCCGATATACCTCGTTCATGACTAATACAGGTATATAAGGTCTCTACGTCTCCAGTGATGAGGATCATATCAGACTCAAAATTCACTCCCTGTAATCTTTGCAAAACTTCCCCCGAATCCTTCACATAAGAAGGTAATTCCTCCACACAGGGTTTTAAATAAAAATCAAGAAATCTGCAGGTGGGTTCATTTAATCCGCCACATCCGGAGACAATTGGTCTTCCGGGTGGGCTGACCAAGTCTTTATGTATTTTCGGCAAAAAATATATTGTTGGCGTCACAGGGTGGTTGACACATAAACCTTCCCATATTGATTTGGTTATGAGGCCTTTATCCAAAGCCTCATTCAAGATAGCAAGTAATTGCCTTTGAAAGGCGGCAGTGGGGTCTGAGCTTAATTTCTGATAACAATTTGTATTGTTCAATTGCTTGAAAGCCTCTTTTTCATATAATTGTACCGGCCAGACCACCACATTACCGCCTTTATCGGCAGGTTTGAACACCACCTGCTTCATATTTTTCAATTCCTTCAATGCCTTTCGTTGTGTAAATGTCAAATTATCGCTTGGTCTGCGGGTTTGAAGTTGGTATAATTCATCACACACCATTTTCACAAAGACTTCTATCGAAGAATTCAACGTAATTGGCGGAAAAGTTTTAGATTTCTTTCTAATAAATTCCGGGAACTTACTCTGCACAGATTCCTGCTGCTCCAGAAGTAATTCCTCTAATATCCGGAGCGTTTCCAATTCCGCCTCTGTTGAAAAAAATGAATTGGCAGGATTTTTATTTTCATGAAATTTCTTCAGGAGAAGTTTGCGAGCAAACAAAAATACATCCTTTATGGCCACAAATGTATCGAAATTAGATGTGGGGCAAAAAGTTAGACCCAAAGATAAGACTGACAATTGGTCAGCTGAGAGGTCAATATCAGATAGGTTTATTACCTTAAAATTGCTATTTTGTTTGGACTCTTGATATTTATTATAATCACGTCCTCCAGTTGCTTGACGAGTGTTGTAACGTCTTAAATCCATTGAGGTATCCGTCTCCGTTGAGATGTGCGAGGAAGTACTCGAAATTGAAGCTATAGAGTTGGTTCGAGACTGATTCTGGCTCCTCCTCCACCTATAAACCTTATTCTGCTGATAATCAGCCTGATCTCTTTGAATTTTTGAGCCTTCATTTTTTTAAGATCCTGTTCCCATTTAGCATGGCTCTTATCTAGGTCTACTTCAAATGCCGTCAATTCCACAATGGACATCTTTTCTTTTAGTTTATCCTGTATAATACGTATCTGACTCTCTATTACCTCTAACTTTTTCTGATCAAGGGAGATCAGTAGCTCTAAAAAAGTTTTAGAGCAACTTTGACAGGCTTCTTCCCATTTTTTTACAATAGTCAAATCTTCCACCACAAAGGAGGGAAAGACTTGCACACGCAAACCTCTTGGTATAAATCTGCGTTGCAAGTATTGTTCAAGGGTTTTGCTATTCCACCATGTTTTCATACGTTTAAATAAGAGATCCTTCAACTGTTGCCTGTCTGCCTCACAATTATCAGGACTATTTACAATATCATTAGTCTTATCTGAGTTGTCCCCAAAAATAGTAGAAATTTGTGAAAGCCAGCTGGTGTCCCGGCTTTTATAATCCATAGTAGGCAGGGAAATTCCTAAAAAATAGAATACACTTTAATCCGACAAGGAAAGAATCCCCAAATAGAAACAATTATGCTTCAAGCAGATGCACAAATCTATAAACCAATCAAAAAACTACTTGAATATAAATAATCAAAAAAATATATATAAAAGTTCAAAAATATTTTATTGACACCAATAGAACAATACACAAATAATAATTAAAAACAAGAGGAGTAGCTTTGGACATCCAGAATAATAATATATATCTACTGTTTTATTGATGGATATATCCTATTCTAATAATAAAGTACTGTTAGTAGCAAGACAATAATAACTGCTTCTCAGAACTGCTATACAAGTATATATCTTAGGGCTGCTGTATTAGTATATTTCCACCATGGGACATAAGTGTAGGAGAAGGTACAACAGTATCAATATCCAAGTGGAGATCCTAAAGATGACCTTTCATATCCCACACCTACCCTTTACATAAAGCAGTTTTGAAGCCAAAAAAAGTGCATAGTGCATAGTGCAAAAGGTATACATACTAACCAGTAGTCATGATAGATGGACCGAAGCTACCTCCTCACACTCCAACGCGCGTTTCACACGTCTTGCTTCTTCAGGGAGTGATGTGAGGGAGGTCGAGCTGCCGCTTTATATATGATCAAAATTGAGCCCCTATCCAATCCTATTACCGGCACCTTATTACGTGCCTCACATGCTACTCCGGCGCCCACACGCCGCCCCACGCCCAACAGCGACATCACAAGGAGGCGCGGCGCGCTGCTCGAGACGTCACAAGCCAGGCCGGAGACGGAGCATGCGCATACCAGAGAAGCCGGTGACGCACACTATACCATAGAGGCCATAGTGGATATGGTGCATAGGTAACGGCGCGTCGCCCGCTGCCACGGCGACAACACCTCCACCCCGCATCCCGCGGCAGCTCCGCAGAGACGCGCTATTGCGCGATCCGCGGCGCTACAGGCGAGGCATGGGACGGAAGGTGCGCCCACCACGGAAGCAAGAGACGCGCTCAGCACCATTTGAATCGCATAGGGATATTAAAAAATCATGCACTTGTAGTGGCGCGTCTCCCGTCGCCACGGCGACAGCACCCCCACCCCGCATCCCGCGGCAGCGCCACAGAATCGCGCTCTTGCGCGATCCATGACACCACAAGCAGGACGCGGGATGGCAGGCGTGCACACCACGGGAACAGGAGACGCGCACAGCACAATAAAGATAATATCCTATAAAGGCAACAAGCCTATTCCAAAGGGCAGATTAAATTTATGTCTTACAATAAACACGTGGGGGCCAGTATACTGCCATAAAAAATATATATAAAAAAGAACACAAACTGAACCTATACTAATCTATGACTAAAAAAAGTGAAACATATATGGAAAATATATATATATATAAATGTGCTACTCATTAAAGTGCATCTATATCATCAAAACATGAAAATATAGCAAAATGCATAATACACTAATATAGAATAAATATAAAAAGTGCTGATATAGAAAATGTGCAAAGGGAATATAGAAATATATTCATGGTTAAAGTGCAGTTACATGAAGAATAATAACAACAATAAAGTGATTTGTTGCTGATTGAAGTTCACAGCCATAGCTTTCCTGCTTCAATGCCGCATCTCCAAAACAATTGTATGTGAGTATAAGCCCTAAATGAATGAATATACACAAAAAAGAAAAACGTAAGTATCAGGTAGCAGATTTGACCCCACATGTTAAATGGACCTCCTCATTAAAGGGACAAATTAAACAAGATTAAAACCATCATATAAAAATAAAAATAAAAAGACAAAAAACAAAAGAATAATGAAATAAAAATAAAAATAAAAACATAATAACAACACTAGTAGTAACAGCACAGGCAACAGTTAAAGGACTCCACTATAAGAAACTAGCAAAGCCCCATTGGTCATTAAGGCCATATGGTTTCATTGTTCTCAGACTCGTTATCCATCGGCATTCTCTCTGGGCTAGTTTTGTCATAATATTACCCCCCCGAATGCCAAGATGTACCACATCAATACCTCTTATCTGAAGATCTATTGCTCCTGATGGATGGAATTCTCTGTAGTGAGCCGGAATTGTCTTCAATTTTGCGATCTCTTCTTGTTGAGAGTTTTCCAACCTAAGTAGTCTCGCTGCTCGAATATCCTTCACGTGTTCCAATACACGTACCCGCAATTGTCTTGACGTTAAGCCAATATATATAAGTCCACATGGACATGTCAGGTAGTATATCACTGATGTTGTTTTACAATTGATCGGATGAACGATCTTGAAGTCGCGTGTTTTTGAAGAGTTACAAAAAGTCTCTGTCTTAATCATATACTTGCACGCACTACAGTCTCCACACGAGCGTGAGCCCCATTTGGGGCCTTTTGAGTTAAAGATGAAACTAGATTTTGGCGCAACATAATGGCTGTGTATAATGGTGTCCCCAATGGTCTTACTTCTTCTTGCCACAACCTGTGCTCTATCCTCAATAAACTTGGTTAATCCCGGATCTCGTTTCAATATTGGCCAAAACTTGTTAAAGATGTTATTCATATCTCTCCATCTCCCATGGTAGTTTGTAATAATCCGTAAGCGTGAATCATCTTTGGTAGTGATCCTATTTTGGAGAAGTGTATTACGGTCCATAGCCTTTGCTTGTTGATAACCTTGACTAATATCCATGGGATTATACCCACGACATAAAAATCTCGTGGTAATGTCACGTGCCTGGACTTCAAATTCTTCATTTGTGTCGCAAATTCTTCTTGCTCTAATAAATTGTCCTTTGGGAATTGCCTTAACAGTATGTCTTGGGTGTGCCGATTTAGCATGCAAAACCGAGTTCGTACTGGTCTCCTTACGAAAAATGGTACTGTGGATGGTCCCCGAGACATCTACTCTCAATTTTAGATCTAAAAAGTCAATCTCTTCTTTGGTGGTTTTGAAGGTAAGTTTTACATTCCAGTCATTATTGTTCAGATGTCGGAGGAATCTGTCCAGCTCCAATCCATCACCCTGCCAGATGAAAAGAAGATCATCAATGAAACGCATCCAACTCACCACAGAAGGACCTTGGCTATCATGTAAGTATGGCAGCATATGTTCACGTTCCCAATGACCCATAAAAAGATTGGCATATGAGGGCGCAAAAGACGCCCCCATTGCCACTCCACGCTGTTGTTTATAAAATCTATCCTTAAAGGTAAAATAATTATGGGTCAGTGCATACTCCAATAATTCCAAAAGCAGTTGTAACAAATCCCTATCCATGCCTTTATTTGAAAGAAAGAATTCTGCTGCCGATATACCTCGTTCATGACTAATACAGGTATATAAGGTCTCTACGTCTCCAGTGATGAGGATCATATCAGACTCAAAATTCACTCCCTGTAATCTTTGCAAAACTTCCCCCGAATCCTTCACATAAGAAGGTAATTCCTCCACACAGGGTTTTAAATAAAAATCAAGAAATCTGCAGGTGGGTTCATTTAATCCGCCACATCCGGAGACAATTGGTCTTCCGGGTGGGCTGACCAAGTCTTTATGTATTTTCGGCAAAAAATATATTGTTGGCGTCACAGGGTGGTTGACACATAAACCTTCCCATATTGATTTGGTTATGAGGCCTTTATCCAAAGCCTCATTCAAGATAGCAAGTAATTGCCTTTGAAAGGCGGCAGTGGGGTCTGAGCTTAATTTCTGATAACAATTTGTATTGTTCAATTGCTTGAAAGCCTCTTTTTCGTATAATTGTACCGGCCAGACCACCACATTACCGCCTTTATCGGCAGGTTTGAACACCACCTGCTTCATATTTTTCAATTCCTTCAATGCCTTTCGTTGTGTAAATGTCAAATTATCGCTTGGTCTGCGGGTTTGAAGTTGGTATAATTCATCACACACCATTTTCACAAAGACTTCTATCGAAGAATTCAACGTAATTGGCGGAAAAAAAAAAAAAAAAAAAAAAATCGTAATCTCCCTGCTGCGTGGCGACCCGCAGGATTGGGCGTTTTCCCTGGAATCTGGGAATCCGGCTTTGCTTAATATTGACTCCTTTTTTCAGGCTTTAGGACTATTATATGATGAACCTAATTCTGTGGATCAAGCTGAGAAAACCTTGTTGGCCCTGTCTCAGGGTCAAGAGGCGGCAGAATTGTATTGTCAGAAATTCAGAAAATGGTCTGTATTGACTAAATGGAATAATGATGCTTTGGCGGCAATTTTCAGAAGGGGGCTTTCTGAATCTGTTAAAGATGTTATGGTGGGGTTTCCCACGCCTTCCGGTCTGAGTGATTCTATGTCTCTGGCTATTCAGATTGACCGACGCCTGCGGGAGCGCAGAACTGTGCGCGCTGTGGCGTTATCCTCAGAGCAAATTTCTGAGCCTATGCAATGTGATAGAATTCTGTCTAGACCAGAACGACGAGGTTTCAGACGTCAAAATAGGTTGCGTTATTATTGTGACGACGCTTCTCATGTCATTTCTGTCTGCCCTAAGCGGACAAAGAGGATCGCCAGTTCTATTACCATCAGTACTGTACAACCTAAATTTCTGTTATCTGTGTCCTTGATCTGCTCATTGTCATCATTTTCTGTCATGGTCTTTGTGGATTCAGGCGCCGCCTTGAATTTAATGGATTTTGAGTTTGCCAAGCGTTGTGGTTTTCCCTTGCAGCCTTTGCAGAACCCTATTCCTTTAAGAGGCATTGATGCTACACCCTTGGCTAAAAATAAGCCCCAGTTTTGGACACAGGTGACCATGCGCATGGCGCCAGCCCATCAGGAAGATTGTCGATTCCTGGTGTTGCATAACTTGCATGATGCTATCGTGCTGGGTTTTCCATGGTTGCAGGTACATAATCCTGTGTTGGACTGGAAGTCCATGTCTGTGACTAGTTGGGGTTGTCAGGGGGTTCATAATGATGTTCCTTTGATGTCAATCTCCTCTTCACCTTCTGAAATTCCAGAGTTTTTGTCTGATTTTCAGGATGTATTCGATGAGCCCAAGTCCAGTTTCCTTCCACCGCACAGGGACTGCGATTGTGCTATTGACTTGATTCCAGGCTGTAAGTTTCCTAAGGGTCGACTTTTTAATCTATCTGTGCCTGAACATACCGCCATGCGGAGCTATATTAAGGAGTCTTTGGAGAAAGGGCATATTCGGCCATCTTCTTCACCGTTGGGAGCGGGGTTCTTTTTTGTTGCTAAAAAAGATGGTTCCTTGAGACCCTGTATAGATTATCGCCTCTTGAATAAAATAACGGTCAAGTTTCAATACCCTTTACCTTTGCATTCCGATTAGTTTGCTAGGATTAAGGGAGCTAGTTGGTTTACGAAGATTGACCTTCGGGGGGCATATAATCTTGTTCGTATTAAGCAGGGTGATGAATGGAAAACTGCGTTTAATACGCCCGAAGGCCATTTTGAATACCTTGTGATGCCATTCGGACTCTCTAATGCTCCATCTGTTTTTCAGTCCTTCATGCATGATATCTTCCGGATTTATCTTGATAAATTCTTGATTGTATATTTGGACGATATTTTGATTTTTTCCGATGATTGGGAGTCTCATGTGCAATAGGTCAGGATGGTATTTCAGATCCTTCGTGACAATGCCCTGTTTGTGAAAGGGTCTAAGTGTCTCTTTGGGGTGCAGAAAGTCTCTTTTTTGGGCTTCATTTTTCTCCTTCGTCTATAGAGATGGATCCGGTTAAGGTTCAGGCCATTCATGATTGGATTCAGCCCACATCTGTGAAGAGCCTTCAGAAATTTTTGGGTTTTGCAAATTTTTATCGCCGTTTCATTGCTAATTTTTCCAGCGTGGTTAAACCCTTGACCGATTTGACGAAGAAAGGCGCTGATGTGGCCAATTGGTCCTCTGCGGCTGTCTCTGCCTTTCAGGAGCTTAAACGTCGATTTACTTCTGCTCCAGTGTTGCGCCAACTGGATGTTTCTCTTCCGTTTCAGGTTGAGGTTGACGCTTCTGAGATTGGGGCAGGGGCCGTTTTGTCTCAGAGGGATCCTGTTGGTTCTTTAATGAAACCGTGTGCCTTCTTTTCCCGTAAGTTTTCGCCTGCTGAACGCAATTATGATGTCGGCAATCGGGAGTTGTTGGCTATGAAGTGGGCGTTTGAGGAGTGGCGACATTGGCTTGAGGGAGCTAAGCACCGTATTGTGGTCTTGACCGATCATAAAAATTTGATTTACCTCGAGTCTGCTAAACGGCTGAATCCTAGACAGGCTCGATGGTCCTTGTTTTTTTTCCCGTTTTGATTTTGTGGTCTCGTACCTTCCGGGTTCTAAGAATATTAAGGCTGATGCCCTCTCTAGGAGTTTTTTGCCTGATTCTCCTGAGGTCTTAGAGCCGGTCGGTATTCTGAAAGAGGGGGTGGTCCTTTCTGCCATTTCCTCTGATTTACGACGGATTCTTCAGGAATTTCAGGCTGACAAACCTGACCGCTGTCCTGTGGGGAAACTGTTCCTGACAGATGGACTAGTAGAGTGATTTCTGAGGTTCACTGTTCTGTGTTGGCCGGTCATCCTGGCATTTTTGGTACCAGAGATTTGGTTGGTAGGTCCTTTTGGTGGCCTTCATTGTCACGTGATGTGCGTTCTTTTGTGCAGTCCTGTGGGACTTGTGCGCGGGCCAAGCCTTGTTGTTCCCGTGCTAGTGGGTTGCTTTTGCCATTGCCAGTCTCTGAGAGGCCCTGGACACATAATTCGATGGATTTTATTTCTGATCTTCCGGTCTCCCAGAAGATGTCTGTTATCTGGGTTGTTTATGACCGGTTCTCTAAGATGGTTCATTTGGTGCCCTTACATAAATTGCCTTCCTCTTCAGATTTGGTTCCGTTGTTCTTTCAGCATGTGGTTCGTTTGCATGGTATTCCGGAGAATATTGTGTCCGACAGAGGTTCCCAGTTTGTTTCTAGGTTTTGGCGGGCCTTTTGTGCTAGGCTGGGCATTGATTTGTCTTTTTCTTCTGCGTTTTATCCTCAGACAAATGGCCAGACCGAGCGAACTAATCAGACCTTGGAGACTTATTTGAGATGCTTTGTGTCTGCTGATCAGGATGATTGGGTGGCCTTCTTGCCATTGGCCGAGTTTGCCCTTAATAATCGGGCTAGTTCTGCTACCTTGGTTTCGCCTTTCTTTTGTAATTTTGGTTTTCATCCTCGTTTTTCTTCTGGGCAGGTTGAGCCTTCTGACTGTCCTGGTGTGGATTCTGTGGTGGACAGGTTGCAGCAGATTTGGGCTCATGTGGTGGACAAGTTGGTGTTGTCTCAAGAGGAGGCTCAACGTTTTGCTAATCGTCGTCGGTGTGTTGGTTCCCGGCTTCGGGTTTGGGATCTGGTCTGGTTGTCTTCCCGTCATGTTCCTATGAAGGTTTCTTCTCCTAAGTTTAAGCCTCGGTTTATTGGTCCTTATAGGGTTTCTGAGATTATTAATCTGGTGTCTTTTCGACTGGCGCTTCTGGCCTCTTTTGCTATCCATAATGTCTTCCATAGATCTTTGTTGCGGAAATATGTGGAGCCCGTTGTTCCCTCTGTTGATCCTCCGGCCCCTGTGTTGGTTGATGGGGAGTTGGAATATGTTGTTGAGAAGATTTTGGATTCCCGTTTTTCGAGGCGGAAGCTCCAGTACCTGGTCAAATGGAAGGGTTATGGCCAGGAGGATAATTCTTGGGTTTTTGCCTCTGATGTCCATGCTGCTGATTTGGTCCGTGCCTTTCATCTGGCTCGTCCTGGGGGCCCTGGTGAGGGTTCGGTGACCCCTCCTCAAGGGGAGGGTACTGTTGTGAATTCTGCTCTTGGGTTCCCTCCAGTGGTTGTAGGTAGGAATGCAGTTGTCTCTGAGTCACAGACCTGGCCAGGTGTATCGGATGATTACAATTCTGACTGGGATATTTAAGTGGGCAGGATCCTTTAGCCCTTGCCAGTAGTCAATGTTCCTTGTGAAGTGTTGGATCACTTTCTGGCTTCTCCTGCTCGCTGCCTATTTCAGCAAAGATTAGTGTTTGGTTTTTGTTTCTGTGGCACACTGCTAGAGTGCTTGTTTCAGTTTTATTCCTGCTCTGATTGTAGGATTCACTGGAGTTGCAGATTTACGCTCCTACATCTTTTAGTAAAGATGTAGGAAGTTTTTGTATATTCTGCTGTGGATATTTTGAAGGGTTTTTTATACTGACCGCACAGAACTCTGTCCTATCCTGTCCTATCTAGCTAGAGTGGCCTCCTGTGCTAATCCTGTTTTTCTGCCTGTGTATGTTTTTTCCTCTCCGACTCACCGCCAATATTTGTGGGGGGGCTGTCTATCCTTTGGGGATTTTCTCTGAGGCAAGATAGTATTCCTATTTCCATCTTTAGGGGTATTTAGTTCTCCGGCTGTGACGAGGTGTCTAGGTGTGTTGGGTACGCTCCACGGCTACTTCTAGTTGCGGTGTTAAGTTCAGGATTGCGGTCAGTACAGTGGCCATTTTCTCCAGTGAATGTTCTCATGAAGCTCCTAGGTCACCGGATCTGTCATGATCCCAATGGCAGGGGATCACCAAAGGACAAGCACAGATACAAACAAGCTCTAGGGCGATGGAACCTGAGCTGACCGCGACCCTGAACCTAACACACAAATAAAAGTAGCCGGGGAACGTGCCTACGATGATCCTAGACGTCTCGCTCCAGCCGAAGATCTAACTTCCCCTATTAGTAGAAACAAAGACCTCTCTTGCCTCCAGAGAAATCCCCCACAGAAATAGCAGCCCCCCACATATAATGACGGTGAAATGAGAGGAAAGCACATACGCAGTATGAAAACAGTTTCAGCAAAATGAGGCCCGCTAAAGCTAGATAGCAGAGGATACAAAAGTGAACTGCGCGGTCAGCGAAAAACCCTTCAAAAAACCATCCTGAAATTACTTGAACTCATGTGCCAACTCATGGTACATGAGGAGCAATTTCAGCCCACTAGAGCAACCAGCAGCAAGAATCACATATCTGCAGGCTGGACTAAAAACCAAATAAAGCAAAACACCAAAACAGGAAAATCCAAACTTAGCTTGACCAGAAGGTTCTAGGAGCAGGGAGCAGAGGTAACAAGACACACTGGATACATTGATAACCGGCGAGGAAATGCCAGCAAAGCCAGGTTAAATAGGAAACTCCCATAAGCTGATGGAACAGGTGGAACCCAGAAACCCAGGAAAGACAAGTCACCCAGTACCATCAGTAACCACCAGAGGGAGCCCAAAAACAGAACTCACAACAGTACCCCCCCCCCTTGAGGAGGGGTCACCGAACCCTCACGAGAACCACCAGGGCGACCAGGATGAGCCCCATGAAAAGCGCGAACCAAATCATCAGCATGAACATCCGAGGCAACCACCCAAGAATTATCCTCCTGACCATAACCCTTCCACTTGACCAAATACTGGAGTTTCCGTCTGGAAACACGAGAATCCAAGATCTTCTCCACAACATACTCCAATTCTCCCTCCACCAGCACTGGAGCAGGAGGCTCAAGCGAAGGAACAACAGGTACCTCATACTTCCGCAACAACGACCGATGGAACACATTATGAATAGCAAACGATGCCGGGAGATCCAAACGAAACGACACAGGGTTAAGAATTTCCAAGATCCTATAGGGACCGATGAACCGAGGCTTGAACTTAGGAGAAGAGACCTTCATAGGAACAAAACGAGAAGACAACCACACCAAGTCACCAACAAGAAGTCGAGGACACACGCGGCGACGGCGATTAGCAAACTGCTGAGCCTTCTCCTGGGACAACTTCAAATTGTCCACCACATGACTCCAAATCCGGTGCAACCTATCCACCACCATGTCCACTCCAGGACAATCAGAAGGTTCCACCTGACCAGAGGAAAAACGAGGATGAAACCCTGAATTACAAAAGAAAGGAGAAACCAAGGTAGCAGAACTAGCCCGATTATTAAGGGCAAACTCGGCCAGCGGCAAAAAGGTAACCCAGTCATCCTGATCAGCAGAAACAAAACACCTTAAATAAGTTTCCAAGGTCTGATTAGTTCGTTCAGTCTGGCCATTCGTCTGAGGATGGAATGCAGACGAAAAGGACAAATCAATGCCCATCTTAGCACAGAACGTCCGCCAAAATCTAGACACAAACTGGGATCCCCTGTCAGAAACGATGTTCTCAGGAATCCCATGCAAACGAACCACATTCTGAAAAAACAGAGGGACCAACTCAGAGGAGGAAGGCAACTTAGGCAAGGGTACCAGATGAACCATTTTAGAAAAGCGATCACACACAACCCAGATGACGGACATTTTTTGAGAGACAGGGAGATCCGAAATAAAGTCCATGGAAATGTGCGTCCAAGGCCTCTTCGGGAAAGGCAAAGGTGACAACAATCCACTGGCCCGAGAACAGCAAGGCTTAGCCCGAGCACAAACCTCACAAGACTGCACAAAAGAACGCACATCCCTCGACAAGGAAGGCCACCAAAAAGACCTGGCCACCAAGTCTCTAGTACCAAATATTCCAGGATGACCTGCCAACGCAGAAGAATGGACCTCGGAGATGACTCTACTGGTCCAATTATCCGGAACAAACAGTCTCTCAGGCGGACAACGATCAGGTTTACCCGCCTGAAACTCCTGCAAAGCACGTCGCAAGTCTGGGGAGACAGCAGGCAAAATCACCCCATCCCTAAGGATACCAGAGGGCTCAGAATTTCCAAGGGAGTCAGGCACAAAACTCCTAGAAAGAGCATCCGCCTTCACATTCTTTGAACCTGGCAGGTATGAAACCACAAAATTGAAACGAGAAAAACAGTGACCAACGAGCCTGTCTAGGATTCAGACGCCTGGCAGACTCAAGGTAAATCAAATTTTTGTGATCAGTCAAGACCACCACACGATGTCTAGCACCCTCTAGCCAATGACGCCACTCCTCAAATGCCCACTTCATGGCCAAAAGTTCCTGATTACCAACATCATAATTCCGCTCAGCCGGCGAAAACTTTCTAGAAAAAAACGCGCATGGCTTCATCACTGAGCCATCGGAGCTTCTCTGTGACAAAACCGCCCCCGCTCCAATCTCGGAAGCATCAACCTCAACCTGAAAAGGGAGCGAAACATCTGGCTGACGCAACACAGGAGCAGAAGAAAACCGGCGCTTAAGTTCCTGAAAGGCCTCCACAGCCGCAGGAGACCAATTAGCAACATCAGCACCCTTCTTAGTCAAATCCGTCAAAGGCTTAACAACACTAGAAAAATTAGTTATAAAACGACGATAGAAATTAGCAAAGCCCAAGAACTTCTGTAGACTCTTAAGAGATGTAGGCTGCGTCCAGTCACAAATAGCCTGAACCTTGACGGGATCCATCTCAATAGTAGAAGGGGAAAAAATATACCCCAAGAAAGAAATCTTCTGGACTCCAAAGAGACACTTTGAGCCTTTTACAAACAAGGAATTGGCCCGCAGGACCTGAAACACCTTCCTGACCTGCTGAACATGAGACTCCCAGTCATCAGAAAAAAACAAAATATCATCCAAATACACAATCATAAATTTATCCAGATATTCACGGAAAATATCGTGCATAAAGGACTGGAAGACTGAAGGAGCATTAGAAAGTCCAAAAGGCATTACCAAATACTCAAAATGGCCCTCAGGCGTATTAAATGCGGTTTTCCACTCATCACCTTGCTTTATTCGTATAAGATTATACGCACCCCGAAGATCAATCTTAGTGAACCATTTAGCCCCCTTAATGCGAGCAAACAAATCAGTCAACAATGGCAAAGGATACTGATATTTTACGGTAATCTTATTCAAAAGACGATAATCTATACAAGGCCTCAAGGAACCATCTTTTTTGGCCACGAAAAAAAAACCTGCTCCCAAAGGGGACAAAGATGGACGAATATGTCCCTTTTCCAAGGACTCCTTAACATAATCCCGCATAGCAGTATGCTCTGGCACTGACAGATTGAACAAACGACCTTTAGGAAATTTACTGCCTGGAATTAAATTTATAGCACAATCGCAATCCCTGTGAGGAGGAAGCGAACTGAGCTTAGGCTCCTCAAAAACATCCCGATAGTCAGACAAAAACACAGGAATCTCAGAAGAAGTAGATGAAGCGATAGAAATCGGAGGTGCATCATCATGAACCCCCTGACAACCCCAGCTTAACACAGACATTTTTTTCCAGTCAAGGACTGGATTATAAGTTTGTAACCATGGCAGACCAAGTACTAGAACATCATGCAAATTATACAGTACCAGGAAGCGAATCACCTCCTGATGAACGGGAGTCATACGCATGGTCACTAGTGTCCAGTACTGAGGTTTATTCATAGCCAAAGGTGTAGAGTCAATTCCCTTCAAAGGAATAGGGACTTCCAGAGGCTCCAGACTAAACCCACAGCGATTGGCAAATGACCAATCCATAAGACTCAGGGCAGCGCCTGAATCCACATAGGCATCGACGGAAATGGATGATAATGAACAAATCAGAGTCACAGACAGAATGAACTTAGACTGTAAAGTACTAATGGCAACAGACTTATCAACCTTTTTTGTGCGTTTAGAGCATGCTGATATAACATGAGCTGAATCACCACAATAAAAGCACAACCCTTTTTTCCGCCTATACTTTTGCCGTTCACTTCTGGACTGAATTCTATCACATTGCATTATCTCAGGTGACGGTTCAGACGACACCGCCAAATGATGCACAGGTTTGCGCTCCCGTAAACGCCGATCAATCTGAACAGCCATAGTCATAGACTCATTCAGACCAGCAGGCGCAGGGAACCCCACCATAACATCTTTAATGGCCTCAGAAAGGCCATCTCTGAACTTTGCAGCCAGAGCGCACTCATTCCACTGAGTAAGCACCGACCACTTCCGAAATTTTTAACAATAAATTTCTGCTTCATCTTGCCCCTGAGAGAGGGCCAACAAAGCTTTTTCAGCCTGAATCTCTTGGTTAGGTTCCTCATAGAGCAAACCCAATGCCAGAAAAAACGCATCCGCATTAAGCAACGCAGGGTCCCCTGGTGCCAATGCAAATGCCCAATCCTGAGGGTCACCCCGCAGGAAAGATATAATTATCTTGACTTGCTGAGCAGGGTCTCCAGAGGAGCGAGATTTCAGAGAAAGAAACAACTTGCAATTGTTCCTAAAATTCAGAAAACGAGATCTATCTCCAGAGAAAAACTCTGGGACAGGAATTCTAGGTTCAGACATAGGAGCATGTACAACAAAATCCTGTATATTTTGAACCTTAGTGGCAAGATTATTCAGGCTGGAAGCCAAACTCTGGACGTCCATGATAAACAGCTGGGATCAGAGCCATTCAAAGATTAAGAGGAGGAGGAAGTAGCCAGGCTGCAATAAGGCTAGGCAGCAAACTCTGAGGGGGAAAAAAAAAAAAAAAAACTTCCTCAGACTACTTATCCTCCTACTTCAGCCAATACAATTAACACTTTGTGGGCCGGTTATACTGTCATGATCCCAATGGCAGGGGATCACAAAAAGGACAAGCACAGATACAAACAAGCTCTAGGGCGATGGAACCTGAGCTGACCGCGACCCTGAACCTAACACACAAATAAAAGTAGCCGGGGAACGTGCCTACGATGATCCTAGACGTCTCGCTCCAGCCGAAGATCTAACTTCCCCTATCAGAAGAAACACAGACCTCTCTTGCCTCCAGAGAAATACCCCACAGCAAATAGCAGCCCCCCACATATAATGACGGTGAAATGAGAGGAAAGCACATACGTAGTATGAAAACAGTTTCAGCAAAATGAGGCCCGCTAAAGCTAGATAGCAGAGGATACAAAAGTGAACTGCGCGGTCAGCGAAAAACCCTTCAAAAAACCATCCTGAAATTACTTGAACTCATGTGCCAACTCATGGTACATGAGGAGCAATTTCAGCCCACTAGAGCAACCAGCAGCAAGAATCACATATCTGCAGGCTGGACTAAAAACCAAATAAAGCAAAACACCAAAACAGGAAAATCCAAACTTAGCTTGACCAGAAGGTTCTAGGAACAGGGAGCAGAGGTAACAAGACACACTGGATACATTGATAACCGGCGAGGAAATGCCAGCAAAGCCAGGTTAAATAGGAAACTCCCATAAGCTGATGGAACAGGTGGAACCCAGAAACCCAGGAAAGACAAGTCACCCAGTACCATCAGTAACCACCAGAGGGAGCCCAAAAACAGAACTCACAACACGGATCATAACAGGCGAGGACCCTGCCCTTGTGGGCTTACATTCTACAGGATTATGGGGAAGGAGACAATAGGTTGAGGGTTGCAGTAGCTCCAGTGTTGGTGAGGCGGCAGCTTCGGTAGTGATGAGGAGGCAGCGGGGTCAGTGCAGGCTGTAGACTTTCCTGAAGAGATGCGTTTTCAGGTTCCGTCTGAAGGAACCGAATGTGGTTGATAGTCGGACGTGTTGGGGCAGAGAATTCCAGAGGATGGGGGATATTCAGGAGGGGTCTTGGAGGCGATTGGATGAGGAGCGAATAAGTGTGGAGGAGAAAAGGAGGTCTTGGGAGGACCGGAAAATACGTGAGGGAAGATATTGGGAGATTAGTTCAGACATATATTGAGCAGACAGGTTATGGATGGCTTTGTAGGTCAGTATTAGTAGTCTGAACTGGATACGCTGAGGGAATGAGATCCAGTGAAGAGATTTGCAGAGGGGAAGCGGAGGAGTAGCAAGGAGAGAGATGAATTAGTCGGGCAGCAGAGTTAAGGATGGACTGGAGAGGTGCAAGGGTGTTAGCAGGGAGGCCGCAGAAAAGGATATTGCAGTAGTCAAGGGGAGATGATGAGGGCATGCACAAGAATTTTAGTAGATTGACGGTTGAGGAAAGGACGGATTCTGGAGATATTTTTGAGCTGGAGGCGACAGGAGGTGGAAAGAGCTTGGATGTGCGGTTTGAAGGTCAGGCCATAGTCAAAGGTTACTCCGAGGCAGCGGACTTCCGGTACGGGGAAAGTATGATGTCATTGATTGCGATAGATAGGTCAGGTAAGGAATATCTATGGTATGGAGGAAAGATGATGAGTTCAGATTTGTCCACATTGAGTTTGAGGAAGCGAGAGAAGAAGGAGGATATGGCTGATAGACACTCTGGGATTCTGGACAGCAGAGCGGTGACGTCTGGGCCAGAGAGGTAGATCTGAGTGTCATCAGCATAGAGGTGGTTCTGGAATCCATGGGACTTTATGAGTTGTCCCAAGCCAAGTGTATAGATTGAGAAGAGTAGGGGTCCTAGAACAGAGCCTTGGGGGACTCCAACAGAGAGAGGATGGGATGAGGAGGTAGTGTGGGAGTGGGAGATGCTGAATGTGCGGTTGAAAAGGTACGAGGAGATCCAGGATAGGGCAAGGTCTTTGATGCCAAAGGAGGAGAGGATCTGTAGTAGGAGGCAGTGGTCAACTGTATTGAAAGCAGAGGACAGGTCTAGAAGGAGGAGTACAGAGTATTGTCCCTTAGCTTTGGCGGTAAGTAGGTCGTTAGTGATTTTGGTCAGGGCTGTCTCAGTTGAGTGATGAGGGCGGAAACCAGATTGTAGATTGTCAAACAGCAAGTTAGATGAGAGGTGGGAGGAAAGTTCAGAGTGGACATATTCATCCATGTAGTATTATGCACAGACCATAGTCATTCATGTGGTATAATGCATAGCCCATAGTCATCCATGTATTGTAATGGACAGCCATGGGCACCATGTACTCACTGATTTAAAATACTCACCTTTGATCCACTCCCCCGCTGCACGGTGTCCTCTTCTGAAGCCAGCAGCAGACTTTAGCGTGCAAGCGTCAGGAGCACATGACATCACTGCCATGCACCCCCAGTCACGTGCACGCCGACGTCAGCTGCTGACCTCTGATTGGCCGGCAGCTTGTATTGCAGCACATGGACCTGATGGGCGCTACAGTACACTTCAGGATGCACATTCAGCTGAAGTATTTTCTGGGGTCGGTGGGCCCCTCACACGCCGGGATCGGTCGCGGCGACCGCTGCTACTGTGATCGTTACACCTTTGCTTGTGATTACTGTCAAGTCTTATGTAAAGCTATTCATTGCAAATAGAGATAGATCATAGCTCATTGGGCCAAATGACAAAGTCTGCTCTGCTACCATGTGTATATTGGACTCTGGCACGCACTCAGTGGCTGTTGCTCATCCTTATAAAGGCTTGTTCACACAACCGTATTTTGGGGGGGGAAAAAGCGGGCAGCACTCAGACAAACGTTATTCCATGGGGCAGTGCAGATGAGCGATTTATTTCACTGACCAAATCTCCATGTGACAACAATCGCAGCGTGCACGAGTCTCTTCAGTAAATCGCATGAGACTTGCCCATTCAAGTTTATGGGGGCGTAAAAAACAATTTGGATGCCACAGAGAGCGACAGTACAACATCCGATTTTTACGACTACATTACAATTCTGTAACCTAGGAAACTATAAATGATTAATAGCTGCTGGGAAAAAAAAGGATTATATATGGACAGCACACGGATAGATCATGGCTGACGAACAAAAAATCGTCCCACTCTTCAGGATGAACCTATTTTATACGCCAGTGTGAACATACTCTGAGCAGCATGTATACTAGGGTCAGATACAATGTGAGCAGGCTAATGCTGGGAACGGAGGCTGCCTCCCTTTTGTAGTGAATGCTGCCTGGAAGTACTGAATGAGTTAACTCCCTGCTAGCTCTGGAGTCAGGATGACTGGCCCCGCCTCCTCGCTGTGTTTACTTGTCCATGGTGGCAAAAGTTCAGGCTTCCAAACCTGTCATTGGGTGTATGAGAGCCTGACCACACCCCCTCCCATGATTGGGTGCGTGAGAGTCTGACCACACCCTTTCCTGGGATTGGGTGTATAAGAGCCTAACCACACCCCCTCCTAGGATTGGCTTTCGCAGTTGTCAATCAAAAAGCCACACGTGCTCGCTTGTGTGTAGTCTGCTGGAGTAGTGCAGGCTGCAGCTCCATGATGCCAGACAGGCAGGGGGAGGCAGCATGCAGGCAGAAGAATGTCACTGACTTGTTACACTGATGGCTCCTATTACAGGACCTCTCTGGTATCAGTGAGCTCTGCACCACCAGCCATTCTGTCAGACGGCATGGCGAGGGGATAGCTGTTATACCCCTGTGGAAACACCGACACTTACTGACCAATACTTGTTATACATGGAGGAAAGACAACTATAGCAGCTAAATAGGAAAGGGTTCTTTACAGTAAGAGCAGTCAGACTGGAATGCCGACCACAAGAGCTAATAATGGCAGTTACTATAACAACATGCAAAAAAGGTCTGGATGGTTTTTTAACAAAACACGACATTGTGAGTTATAAGTAATCTAGCAATATAAAATATATAACTTTGAAGATAGGTTGAACTTGATGGTCCTAGGTCCTTTTTTCAACCTATGTAATTATGTGAACTGTACATTAGGAAAATGCTTCCCAAATTCCCTATAATACTATTTTACAAGTAATGTCCCCTTATTTGTTTCTGTGTAAAGTGCTAGCTATAAATCCAATCTCTGGATTTAAAAAAGTGCAAAATACTCCTGAAACCTTTAGGCTATGTGCACACGATGCAGATTTTGTGTGGATCCGCAGCAGATTTTTCTGCGCAGAAACGCTGCAGATCCGCACTGGGGTTTACAGTACAATGTAAATCAATGGGTAAAAAAAAAAGTTGTGCAGATGATGCGGAAAAATCAGTGCGGAATTGATGCGGATTTAAAAGAAGTGCATGTCACTTCTTTTGTGCGGATCTGCATAATTTCTGCACCCCTCCATGATCAAAATCCGCAGTGGCAAAAACTGCAGAAAATCCGCACAAAAACCGCATCAATTCCGCGGCACATCCGCACAAAATCCGCATAAAAACCGCGGTAAATCCGCAGCTGCGGATTCTGCCAGGAGATGCGGATTTTGTGCAGGAAATTCTGCACCACATTTCCTACGTGTGCACATAGCCTTACACGTTTAATCTGTATTTCTTATGATGCCTAAAGGAAGCCATAATGCTAGGCGCCTGCTTGATAACAAGTGCAGTTATTTGCCTCTATAATGAAGTGAATTACCGATGATGAAAGGGTTAATACTTGGATCTTGCATCAGTAATAGCCCCTGCAGTAACCATGACAACTCTTATGAGGTCATAAACAAGTGTGATAAAGAAGATTCCATAATAGAAGGCTGCGCTGCCATGATCAGCGCCATTACTGATGCGCCTGAGGACGTTGAGCTTGACCACCCCACGTAATGTGCCGACCTTGGTGAAACTTGGAGGTTCTAGCAGGGAAATGGGCTTGTCTGCTTTAGACACCCCCAGGGCATGGGAAGGTAACCGAGGGGAGTCCCCAGCACAGGATCCCCTTCTGTTACACTCTACAAAGAGCTGCTCTCCTTTGGGAGTCCATGGAAGCACCTATGACTTTAATGGGTGATAAATTGGGATGGGAGAAGGGGGAGGGGGTATTTCTCATATTAGAGGTTATCCATTATGAACAATCCATGTAACCAAAAGTCTAAATTTAGAGGTGGACCTGGATCTGTAAGGAAGAAATGGTTCACCATCTGGGCAATCAGATCAACTAAATTGGGTCTAACAGCCAATGTGGTGACCGATATCGCAGCCAGATCTCTCCCACATCCGGTTTATCACATTTATAGTCTATATTTGTTATGTTGTTCTCTGTAAATCTGGTAAAATGTACAAATGTTAACACTTGTTACATCTGTTATATATCGGCACTAACTCTCTAAGCCCAAGGGAAGGGCGATCCTCCAGCCATAGTTTCCTAGAGGTTTCCACCACAGGGGTTTTTTCCTCTCCTGAGTGCTGGAGGGTAACTCTTCGTGAGTCAGAGGTTGTGCCAGTTTTGGTGTCATGTGAATATAAATAAAATTGAGAACATTTGACACCTAATTACAATGCTTTGTGTATTTATTTTGTGTGCGTCTGTGTGATTCATTTTGTTTGGGAGTTGGGGTCCATCACATGTCACTGTGTCATAGGGCCGGACATCTGCCGGCCACAGTTTTGCCCCAGGTGTTGCTCCTGCTCTGCGGAATATCATGGGGCAGAGAAGACAAGCAAGTGTGCACTCATCATTGGAATAAGGATTTATATTCCAGCAGGATTACAAGCAGCTTCCTCGCCTCATTCACACAGTGAGTATTTTGGCCATTATTTTACATAAGTATTTGTCAGCTAAAAAAACAGGAGCAAACACTGAGAAAAATAATAACTGAATGACTTTCACCTCTCCTGTGTTTTGGATCCACTCCTGGAGTCTATTAACAAATACTGATGCAAAATATCGGCATGTAAAAGTGCTGTAAATCCTTACTGACTTCATCATTACATCGATGACAGCGCTGCAGTCAGTAACTTAGCTCAGTGACTCTGCTTGAGTTGACATCATAAGCTGCTGAGCTCACTAATTGTCTGCAGCGCCATCGATGTGAAGATAGCACTAAAGACAATAACAGACACCATGCGTGGCACTAGAGATTCAGCCCTGAAGCAGGGGAGAGTGTGTAAAATACAGGGGAACAGAGATTTCACTTTCTGAATACCCTTCATAAAAACCGACGCATTTCAAACCAGGACTAAGAACGTTGTAACGTTTGAAATGCGTTGGTTCTTATAGAAAGTGTTCACTTCAACCTTTTTTAATTGATTAAATTAAAAAATTATATTCTGGAAGCTGGATCCTATACTGCTCTTGGACTTGTTTACTTTTTTTAATACTACAAAAATTGAGGTGTGTTGAATTTTTTAAATCTTGCGAATTATATGTGTTTTATTTTCAGGATATCCCCATACACTTTAATGAGATGCTGAATATTCGCATATAAAAAATTCATATGGATTTTATTACATTTCAGCAGCAAAAAAAATGGATGTAATCCACATGTACACATAACATAATCAATAAAGCATTGTCAAAGCTCACAGAAAACAGAAATTTTACAAAACAAAGTAATTTTAATAAAAAAATTATATTCGAAAGGAAGCAAGAGCGAAACTGAAAAAAATGCAATAAAAACATGTAAAAAAAACACTCAAAAGGCAATGAAGAAACTCAAATAACCTAATTTGGCAAGTTGAAGAATGAAATTCTTCCGGAAAATCTACAGTGTCAAAATCTCACCAAATACTCATCGTAGAAACATAGCCTTAGAGGGTAATTTCACCGATTGTGAGACGGGAGATGAGAGACAAGTCTGCTGCCAATGGGAGAGAATTTGTGGTCTAAATTATGAGATTGTCTAGCTAAGAAAAAAGTGCACAAAAAAAAAACTAAAACATTTTGATATGGTATCTTGAAGAATACTAAGGAATATAGGGGTGTCCTTTGTCCATGATCCTCGTGGTCAGTGTGGTTACAGAGAACATGTTGTGCTCTTACCTCCGGACGGCTGTTATACCCTAGAAAAAACGAAGAAATAACCGAAACAAAGTCCAAAATGCAGTATAAATTACAATATTTATTAAAATATATATAATATAGTGTAACGGTGGGAAAAAAATACCATAAAAAGCACAACACCAGGGACATGTAAATGGCAGCACTAAAAATAAGTTAAATATATAACCACAGTGTAAGAACAACATATATGTGCATACCTGTGTCAATAAGCCATAAAATATATAGCAAGCAGATTTACCAAATGAATATTATAAAGTGCATGTGCAAATTTAATTAATTGGTGGCAAAACGGAGACCTAATAGAGATGCTGATAATAAATATTGGTGCAATCTATTGGCGCTAAATCCAGCCGGTATATAGTATAATAGTCATAGTGACCAGTGAGCTATAAAGCACCCAGCGGGCAAGCAAACAAAAAAAAATAAAAAAATAAATAGATTAAAAAAAAATCGGAGTAGAGGTAAAAAAGAAGCCACCTGGTATTACCTGCTGAATGGGATGAACGTCCCTGGAATGTGCCGAACCCTGACGCGTGTTTCGGCGTCTGCCTTCGTCAGGGGGCCCTGACGAAGGCCGTCGCCGAAACGCGCGTCGGGGTTCAGCACATCCCAGGGACGTTCATCCCATTCAGCAGGTAATACCAGGTGGCTTCTTTTTGACTTCTACTCCGATTTTTATTTTGTTTTGTTTTTTTTTTGGGGGGGGGGCATTTTTTTTTTTTTGTTTGCTTGCCCGCTGGGTGCTTTATAGCTCACTGGTCACTATGACTATTATACTATATACCGGCCGGATTTAGCGCCAATAGATTGCACCAATATTTATTATCAGCATCTCTATTCGGTCTCCTTTTTGCCACCAATTAATAAAATTTGCACATGCACTTTATAATATTCATTTGGTAAATCTGCTTGCTATATATTTATTTATATAGTGCTGCCATTTACATGTCCCTGGTGTTGTGCTTTTTATGGTATTTTTTTTCCCACCGTTACACTATATTATATATATTTTAATAAATATTGTAATTTATACTGCATTTTGGACTTTGTTTCGTTTTTTTCTTCGTTTTTTTAATGTTTTTCCGATTTGTCCGATACACCTTCCATTGGTGCACATTGGTGGTTATAGATATATATATACAGTATATTCTCTCCTCCCATGTACAATTGCTATGTGCACCGTGCCTTGAGATATATTTGGCTGTTATACTCTGCAGTAACTGACAATCCATGGATATGAATAAGGCCGGTTTCACATTAGCGTTCCGGACGGCTGCTGACTTCCTCCGTGAAGCCCCACCCTCAGCCACACCTCCGCTGCTAGCTCCGCCTACTTCTGCATGCAGCCTGCGTACCTATCTGTAACATTAGGTACTCAGGTCGTGCCGCTGTATGCGGATGCTTCCGCATGCTTCGTTTTGAGGAGGCGGCGACCAGCGTAGAACGCAGCTTGTAGCAATTTTTTTTTCTCCGTGAAAACGACGCATGCGGAAGCATCCGCATACAGCAGCACGACCTGTGTACCTAATGTTAAAGATAGGTACGCAGGCCGCATGCCGGCCGCATGCAGAAGTAGGCGGAGCTAGCGTCCGACGGCGGGGCTTCACGGAGGAAGTCCGCAGCTCCTCAAAACGCTAGTGTGAAACTAGCCTTAGCGCTGTATTGTCAGCGGCAGCCAGGGCCGAAGTCATGGCCCACATAGGTATCTGCTTTAGCGTACCCTGACCACCTGCATCAAATATATACAGTCCCACTGTCTCACTTGCCTGGTTCTCTGAGGCCTCCCTTAGACACAGGGACACTTCTTCACATAAAGAGACAGAGTCCAATTCCAACTTAAAACGTAGAACTTTGCTTGTTTCCAATCGCAATCACAGAGTTCTGCACAGTTCACATCCTTTGCTTTCCCTGTGCTCTTCCCTATGTCCTTTAGGTTATACGTGGTTTGTCCCGTCTCGACCGGTTACTGCAGCGTCCTCCCTGTTCAGCTTCGCTACATTCAGGAGTTCCCTTGTCTGTTTTGTGCCAGATATAAGGGCATCTGCATCTATATCTCCAGGGTCGGACTGGGGTGTCTGGGCCCACCAGGGGAATGGCCTCTAGGGGCCCACCCACTAATATCTGTCATTATAGCGGAGCATCAGCTGTAAAACACCGGCGGCTGCTGCACATCTACTGTGCGCCCCAATAACTGGGATGTATAATTACGGTAGTTTACATTAATGGGGTTCTTGGTTAAAACAAGTTATCACCCATCCATGGGCTCCACAGGATAGGTGATCGCGTAGGTCTGACCATTAGAAACTGCACCGATCGGAAGAATGGGGACGTTTTATCCCTGACAGGACACTTTTATCCCTATTTTAAAATGCAGCTGCAGGTGGGATGTCTGACCGCAGCTCCATTCATTCTCTTTGGGGCTTCCAGAAAAAAAACAAGTGCAGCCACTGAGGGAATGAATGGATCAGTGATCTAGTCGGACATGCCACTCCAGTGTAATGGGGATAAAAAGTTCCACATTTTGCTGAATGGGTCCAAGCAGTCAGACCCCCCACCCCCCACCAATCAATACGTTATCACTTATCCTGTGGAGAGGTGATTACTTGTTTCCCACAGGAAACCCCCTGTAAGTGCATCTCCGCCACTGTGTACAAAGCATTAAAACTCTAATGGAAGTAAAGAACCTTCTCCTAATTAATATCGGAGAGAACAAATGACCACCATACACAACACAATCCACTATACCAAGACCAATATTACCACATACAGGAAGAAATACAACCACACCATGACCAGACCACATAGTGACCGAATAATACTACATACATGGGACAAATACTGCCACACCATGACCAGATCACATATTATTTACCACCACATAGTGACCGAATAATATGACATATTAGGGCAGCACGGTTCAGAGGTTAGCACTGCAGCCTTGCAGCGCTGGGCTCCTGGGTTCAAATCCCGCCAAGGACAACATATGCAATGAGTTTGTATGTTCTCCACGTGTTTGCGTGGGTTTCCTCCATGTACTCTGGTTTCTTCCCACATTTACAAAGACATACTGCTAGGGAATCTAGATTGTGAGCCCCATCGGGGACAGTGGCAAAGCGCTGTGAAATTAATAGCACTATATAAATGAGTAAAAATAAATATTACCAGCATATAGGGACCAAATGATACCACATACAAGGAGAAATACTGCCACGCCGTGTCCAGACCACAAATTACCAACACATAGTGCCTGAATACTACAATATTTATTATGAATACAAACCACAATACTAACAACACTGTTATTACCACCAGTGACAATATACAGAGTACCTCTATATAGTGTCAGTGTACAGGTAATACAGTGATCACAGGTGACATTATACACAGATCTGTATATAGTGTCAGTGTACAGGTAATACAGTGACCACCAGTGACATTATACACAGGAGCTCTGTATATAGTGTACATGTAATACAGTGATCACCATAATTATACACAGGAGCTCTGTATATAGTGTCAGTGTACAGGTAATACAGTGATCACCAGTGACATTATACACAGGAGCTCTGTATATGGTGTATAGTGTACAGGTAATACAGGGATCACCGGTGACATTATACACAGGAGCACTGTATATAGTGTCAGTGTACACATAATACAGTGATCACCAGTTACATTATACACAGGAGCTCTGTATATGCAGTATAGTGTACAGGTAATACAGGGATCACCAATGACATTATACACAGGAGTTCTGTATATAGTGTACAGGTAATACAGTGATCACCAATGACATTATACACAGGAGCTCTGTATATAATGTACAGGTAATACAGTGATCACCGGTGACATTATACACAGGAGCTCTGTATACAGTATATAGTGTACAGGTAATACAGTGATCACCAGTCACATTATACAAAGGAGCTCTGTACACAGTATACAGTATATAGTGTAAGTGTACAAGCAACACTCTGACCCACCGGTGACATCTGTAGTTGAAGTCTTTTTTCTTCATCCAGTGCACACCGCCATTACTTCTTCCAGCAAAGACTCGTCTCTGCAGAAAATAACACAGTTAGCTATAGCTGATCGCTCCCAGAGCACATTCCCCACTATTTTCCTTGACTTCTATACTATGTCAGATGAAGAAAAAAAACATAGTGCCACCCTGCACAGTAGCAGGACCCCCATTTGTTCTCCCCATGGAAGACAGTAAGATCAAAAGTAAATTACAGCAGTAATAATGTCCCCTGATTGGCCCCTACAGTAATTATGTCCCCACTTGCCACCATAAACCAATAATGTATGTTCCTCATCCTGACTTCAATACAGTAATTATGTCACCCCTTTTATTTAATAAGGTGCCAGATCCTTGGCCCCTTTATTTAATGTCTCCATCTTGGATCCCAATGTCCACTTTAATAAGGTCCCTATCCTGGGCCCCTTCCAGTAATATTGTCCTCATCCTGGGCCCCTTTATTTTATGCACCTGTCAAATTTTGTTTGAATGCAGATTGCACATTTTCTGTTAGTACAATAAACCTCATTTCAAGGCAGAAACATTACTGTGTCCAACAGTTATTACATATATATAACTGAAATAGCTGTTGCAAAAAAAACAATTTTTATAAAACATTAAGATTAATAGGGGTGCCCAGACTTTTTTATATAACTGTATATGTCAGTGAGACACACATATATATATATATATATATATATATATATATATATATATATATATATATATATATATATATATATATTTAATTCAGCGCTAGATAGCAGAAAAGCCGATAATTCAATTGCTGGCTTTTCCTATCTCCTTCAGAAACCCGACAGGATATGAGACATGGTTTACATACAGTAAACCATCTCATATCCCTTCTTTTATTACATATTCCTCTTTAGTAATGTATGAAGTGTCTTTGTGTCAAATTTGGCCTCTCTAGCTATTAAATTAAAGGGTTACATCCCGGAAAAAATTGTCATGTGCTGCTTCCATCCTGCACCCCCATTCTGACGTGCTGCACCCATCCTGCGCCTCCATTCTGACATGTGCTACACCCATCCTGCGCCTCCATTCTGACATGTGCTGCACCCATCCTGCGCCCCCATCCTGTCATGTGCTGCTCCCATCCTGCGCCCTCGTTCTGTCATGTGCTGCTCCCATCCTGCGCCCCCGTTCTGTCATGTGCTGCTCCCATCCTGCGCCCTCGTTCTGTCATGTGCTGCTCCCATCCTGCGCCCCCGTTCTGTCATGTGCTGCCCTATTCTGTCATGTGCTGCTCCCATCCTGCGCCCCCGTTCTGTCATGTGCTGCTCCCATCCTGCGCCACCATTCTTTAATTTGCTGCTCCCATCCATATGCCCCATACGCTGCTCCATAAAGGTTGATGGCCCCCATAAGATGCTCCATAATATATGCCCCGTACACTGCTTCATAAAGGTTTATGGCCCCCATAAGATGCTCCATAGTATATGCCCTCATACACTGCTCCATTATGATTGATGGCCCCATAAGATGCTCTATAGTGTATGCCCCGTACGCTGTTCCATAAAGGTTTATGGCCCCCATAAGATGCTCCATGGTATATGCCCCCGTACACTGCTCCATTATGGTTTATGGCCCCCATAAGATGCTCCATGGTATATGCCCCCGTACACTGCTCCATTATGGTTTATGGCCCCCATAGGATGCTCCATGGTATATGCCCCCTTACACTGCTCCATTATGGTTGATGGCCCCCATAAGATGCTCCATTGTATATGCCCCGTATGCTGCTATAAAAAAAAAAATACCATACTCTCCTATCGTCGCTGGGCGCCGAGTGCTGGGGGGCCTGAGCAAGCGGGGACACCGGCACGCTGTGGGGGTCAGGTGCCGGTATCGCCGCTAGCTCAGGCCCCTGAGACTTGCTATATTCACCTGGCCCCGTTCCACCGCTGCGTGCCGCCATCTTCCGGCTCCTCTGGCTGTGACTGGTCAGTCAGAGGGCGGCGCGCATTAAGCGCGTCATCGCGCGCTCTGAACTGAACGTCACACGGAGACGGAGCCGCACGCAGCGCTGGAACGGGGGAAAGGTGAATATAGCCGATACTTACCCTCCTGGCGGTCCCTGCCTCTCCGTTGGAGATCGCGGTGTGCGTTCAGTGTTTACGCATGCCGCGATCTCCTGGGAGCGTCACTCTGTGGGGTCCAGACTGCGCCGGCGCTTGCGCAGTCTTTAAAGGCTTCGGACAAAGTGACGCTCCCAGCGTTATATTATAGATTTGTGTCTCACTGACACACATATATATATATATATATATATATATATATATATATATATATATGTATATATATATATATATATATATATATATATATATAGATACCCATACTATGTGTACACATTTATTCTACCTATTCTATTCTGTCAGTGTGATTTTACTGTACACCGCAAGTCACATGCATGGTTCGTGTGTAATCCGTAATATTCTCGCCCCCATAGACTTTCATTTGCGTATTTTTTGCGCAATACGCTGACAAACGCAGCATGCTGCGATTTTCTACACCCGTAACATACCGTATAATACGGATGCGTAATATACGGCAGATAGGAGCTGCCCCATAGAGAATCATTGGGCCGTGTGCAATGCGTATTTTCTGGATCTATTTTCTGCGCTCATACGTCTGTAAAACTCGCTAGTGTGACCCCGGCCTAACTGTAGAGTGCACACGATGCGGAAAAGGTGGAAACACGTCAATCCTTGAGGCGTTTCAGCTGAAAAATCTGACTTCTGAAGCAAGAAAAAAATGAAAAGCCCCGTACACAAACACTGAAAAAAAAATCACATAAAAGCATCGAACAACTGTGTTTTTAAGATTCTGTTTTTGCTGATTTTATTAGGGCTCACGGAGCGTACTAACAGGAATAGAGTTTTGCACAAACTTTGTCCATATGAAAATATAAGAAAGCTGGTCTCCGTTATTACTGTGTGGTCATGCCACGTGTGGGGGGCAGTGCAGTCACGGCGCCGTCCGGTTTGCGCCCGTTATCAGTGGCATCTGTGCAGCGTCTCCAGCAGCAGCCAGTGTGACTGGCCCCACATCAGGAGAGTGGCGGGAGGAGCAGGCTGCTGCTGCTGGCGGCTTTCCCACACCGTGAGGGGAGGCCGCTGCTTATCTCGGGAACATGTCTCCAGGCTGCTCCCACACACTGATAACTCCGCAGTCTCGGGAATTCCTGTGTCCCTCTGAAGAGGGCAACCCGGCGCCAGCCTCATTAACCTGCTCCCTGCCAGGCTGCTCGGTGCTGTGCCATGCCTGTGCTGTTATTGCTGGCTCTGCTCTCCACACTGAATGTTTATTTTCCCTTTCCTTTCTTTTCTCCTGCCATGTTCTGTCTCCAAGATGCGAAAACACACAGGGGCTCGTATACAAGATGTGCCAAAGGGGGAAATGTTCTCATCCGGGCTTTAAAAATGGCGCAAATATTTTGACATATGCATAGGAGTCAGGACTGAAGTTAGAAAAGTCTGAAAACTTTATTTTTGGGAAAGCGGATATAGCGGGGTATAGTGAAAACGGCGCATGCCACCTATGTCCCTAGATTAAAACATTGCATAGTTTACTAGCTATGTTCACTAAGGATTTTGTGCCATTTTTCTGCCATTCCCATGGGTATCGTACCTGTAGATAACCTGGAGTGATCTGAAGCGCCTGGAACACAAAGCGTATTCTGTGACAGAAGAGGGCACCTGCAATCTCTGTTGCTCTTTGCATTTGTTTATTAGAGGGGATTTTGCAAAATTACATGCTATCTCACAGGGGGTTGCATGCTGATCATCGGGTGTTGGACCACTCAGACACCCAAGGATCCATAGAACAGGGATCCCTGTCTTGAATGGAAGTGTACATGCTCAATCTCTGCACCATTCATTATCCATGGGACTGCCAAGTACTGCGCTCGGCTATTTTCAACAGTCACATTGACAATGACTGGATCAGAGGGTGAGCATGCACACCTCCAGGGCCGGACTGGCCATCTGGCAAAAGTCAGAAGGGCCTGTCTGGTCATGGGCTGCCTCGTCTGCTACGTTGTTAGCAGAATCGGTGTTCTCAAGACACTCATACTGTTAAGAGTTGTGACGGAGCACAAAGTCACTGACTCCGTCACTTACCCCAGCAGGCCACAGGAATCATTAGAAATATTGGTCTTGTAGTAATTCTTGCTTTCCTCTATCCAGGGTAATATTCGTAGTAATCTATCTTATCTGGTGCTTGGGGACGGGGACGGGGACAGCATGTGTGATTTCAAATGCTGGTCTGAATTTCAGCCCCATTCCGTGCCTGCACACCTCCACTGCACCATTCTTTGGGTTTCAGAGCCCCATTCACAGGGTCCCTGGAGGTCCCAGTGATTGGTTCCCTATCGATCATCAAGTTATCACCTATCTGCCTTTAACCCCTTAGCAACCGCCGATACGCCTTTTAACGGCGGCCACTAAGGGTACTTAAACCACAGCGCGGTGGAAAAAGTAAATAGCGCCCCCCCAGAGACGGATTTTCTCCGGGGTCTCGAGACCCCAGAGAACATGATTCAGGGTTTTTTTTTACCCACCCCGCATTTGCGATCGCCGGTAATTAACCGTTTACCGGCGATTGCAAAAAAAAACAAAAACGCGATCTCTTTTTAATTTCTCTGTCCTCCGATGTGATCGCACATCGGAGGACAGAGAAAGGGGTCCCAGGTAGCCCCCCAATACTCACCTATCTCCCCCGGTGCTCCTCGTGGCTCCTGGTGGGCGCCGCCATCTTCAAAATGCGATGAATCTTTGGGGTCTCGGCTGCCGGGGGTAGCCGAGACCCCAAAGAGCATGATCGGGGTCGGTAAAACTGTTTTGCGATCGCCGGTAATTCACTGTTTACCGGCAACCGCAAAAAAAAAAAAAAGTAAAGTGTAATTCTCTGTCCTCTCATGTGATCGCCCATCAGAGGACAGAGAAATAGGGGGATTCAGGGACCCTATCATACTCACCTGTGTCCCTGGATCCTCCTGCTGCTCCTCCTGGCCGCCGGCAAAAGAAAATGGCGGGCGCATGCGCAGTGCGCCCGCGATCTGTCTCCATCTGCTGGCCGGCAGGAGAACAGCAGTTGGGGCTAAAATTAGGGCTAGGGTTAGGGCTAAATTTAGGGTTGGGGCTAAATTTAGGGTTGGGGCTAAATTTAGGGTTAGGCTTCTTTCACACTTACGTCGGTACGGGGCCTGTTATGACCTGGTGGTTAAGAGGCCACACTGAAATGACCTGGTGGCTAAAACGCAACATGGAACAGCTCTGAGAAGGTGGTATCTATACTGACCGCAGTCCCTAATCCTAACAACACAACTAGAAATAGCCGTGGGATGTTCCTGACACTCCCTAGACACCTCGTCACAGCCTCAGATATAACTACCCCTAAAGAATGAAATAGAAAGCTATCTTGCCTCAGAGAAACCCCCAAAAGGAAAGACAGCCCCCCACAAATATTGACTGTGAAAGGAGAGGGAAATGACGAACACAGAAATGAAATTAGATTTCAGCAAAGGGAGGCCAAAACTAAACTAGATAGACAGAGAGCAAAGGATACTGTGCGGTCAGTATTAAAAACTACAAAATCCACGCAGAGTTTACAAAAATGAACTCCACACCGACTCACGGTGTGGAGGGGCAAATCTGCTTTCCCAGAGCTTCCAGCTAGCCTGAATACGACATAGTGACAAGCTGGACAAAAGAGACAAAATGCAAAGCAATAGAGTCCACACAAATGGACAAACAAAACTAGCAAAACTTATCTTTTGCAGACAAGGACTGGCCATATGAGAAATCCAAGGGAAGAATCAAATCCAACCAAGAACATTGACAGCAGGCATGGACTAACGCCCAGAGCAGGTTTAAATAACAAACCCAGGCAAGGCGATTAGTGAAGACAGCTGCCACAGCTACCTAACGGAGCAGCAGTTCCACTTGAAATCACCAGAGGGAGCCCAAGGGCAGAACTCGCAAAAATACCATTAGCAACCACAGGAGGGAGCTCCAGAACGGAACTCACAACAGTACCCCCCCTTGAGGAGGGGTCACCGAACCCTCACCAGGGCTCCCAGGCCGATCAGGACGAGCCAAATGGAAAGCACGAACCAAATCGGGAGCATGAACATCGGAGGCAACAACCCAAGAATTATCCTCCTGGCCATAACCCTTCCACTTGACCAGATACTGAAGCTTCCGCCTCGAAAAACGAGAATCCAAAATCTTCTCTACCACATATTCCAATTCCCCCTCAACCAACACCGGAGCAGGAGGATCAACGAAGGGAACCATAGGTACCACATATCTCCACAACAAGGATCTATGGAACACATTATGAATGGAAAAGGAAGCCGGAAGGGCCAAACGAAAAGACACTGGATTGATAATTTCAGAAATCTTATAAGGCCCAATAAAGCGAGGCTTGAACTTAGGGGAAGAAACCTTCATAGGAACATGACGAGAAGACAACCAGACCAAATCCCCAACACAAAGCCGGGGACCAACACACCGACGACGGTTAGCAAAACGCTGAGCCTTCTCCTGAGACGTCAAATTGTCCACCACATGAGTCCAAATTTGCTGCAACCTGTCCACCACGGAATCCACACTAGGACAGTCAGAAGGCTCAAGCTGCCCTGAAGAAAAACGAGGATGAAAACCAAAGTTACAAAAAAAAGGCGAAACCAAGGTAGCCGAACTAGCCCGATTATTAAGTGCAAACTCGGCCAACGGCAAGAAGGTCACCCAATCATCCTGATCAGCAGACACGAAGCATCTCAAATAGGTTTCCAAGGTCTGATTGGTTCGCTCAGTTTGGCCATTTGTCTGAGGATGGAATGCAGAAGAAAAAGACAAATCAATGCCCATTCTAGCACAAAAGGACCGCCAAAACCTAGAAACGAACTGGGAACCTCTGTCAGACACAATATTCTCCGGAATACCACGCAAACGAACCACATGCTGAAAAAACAATGGAACCAAATCAGAAGAGGAAGGCAACTTAGGCAACGGCACCAAATGGACCATCTTAGAAAACCGGTCACAAACCACCCAGATGACAGACATCTTCTGAGAAACAGGAAGATCAGAAATAAAATCCATGGAAATATGCGTCCAGGGCCTCTCAGGAATAGGCAAAGGCAAAAGCAACCCGCTGGCACGGGAACAGCAAGGCTTAGCCCGAGCACAGGTCCCACAGGACTGCACAAACGAACGCACATCCCGCGACAAGGAAGGCCACCAAAAGGACCTAGCCACCAAATCTCTGGTACCGAAAATCCCAGGGTGACCAGCCAACACCGAACAATGAAACTCAGAAATTACCCTACTAGTCCATCTATCAGGAACAAACAATTTCCCCACAGGACAGCGGTCAGGTTTATCAGTCTGAAATTCCTGAAGTACCCACCGTAAATCAGGGGAGATGGCAGAAAGAATCACCCCCTCCTTGAGGATCCCAGCCGGCTCAAGAACTCCCGGAGAATCAGGCAAAAAACTCCTACAAAAGGGCATCAGCCTTCACATTCTTAGATCCAGGAATATACGAGACCACAAAATCAAAATGTGAGAAAAACAAAGACCACCGAGCCTGTCTAGGATTCAACCGCTTAGCAGACTCGAGGTAAATCAGATTCTTGTGATCAGTCAAGACCACCACGCGATGCTTGGCTCCCTCAAGCCAATGTCGCCACTCCTCAAATGCCCACTTCATAGCCAACAACTCCCGATTGCCGACATCATAATTACGCTCAGAAGATGAAAATTTTCTGGAGAAGAAGGCACAAGGTTTCATCAAAGAGCCATCAGAATTTCTCTGAGACAAAATGGCCCCTGCCCCAATCTCAGAAGCATCAGCCTCAACCTGAAAAGGGAGAGAAACATCTGGCTGACGCAACACAGGGGCAGAAGTAAAACGACGTTTAAGCTCCTGAAAGGCCTCAACAGCCGCAGAGGACCAATTCACCACATCAGCGCCCTTCCTCGTCAAATCGGTCAGAGGGTTCACCACACTAGAAAAATTAGCAATAAAGCGACGATAAAAATTGGCAAAGCACAAAAATTTCTGAAGGCTCTTTACAGATGTAGGTTGAGTCCAATCATGAATGGCCTGGACTTTAACAGGGTCCATTTCAATAGCCGAGGGAGAAAAAATGAAACCCAAAAAAGAAACCCTCTGAACTCCAAAGAGGCACTTAGACCCCTTCACAAACAACGCATTAGTACGAAGGACCTGAAACACCATCCTAACCTGCTTCACATGAGACTCCCAATCATCGGAGAAAACCAAAATATCATCCAAATACACAATCATAAATTTATCCAGATAATTCAGGAAGATATCATGCATAAAGGACTGAAATACCGATGGAGAATTAGAGAGCCCGAATGGCATTACAAGATATTCAAAATGGCCTTCAGGCGTATTAAATGCTGTTTTCCATTCATCACCTTGTTTAATACGCGCAAGATTATACGCCCCTCGGAGGTCGATTTTAGTAAACCAACTAGCACCCTTAATCCAAGCAAACAAATCAGAAAGCAAAGGTAACGGATACTGGAATTTGACAGTGATCTTATTGAGAAGGCGATAATCTATACAGGGTCTCAAGGAGCCATCCTTCTTGACAACAAAAAAAAATCCCGCTCCCAACGGTGACGAAGACGGGCGAATATGCCCTTTCTCCAAGGACTCCTTTACATAACTCCGCATAGCGGCATGTTCTGGCACAGACAGATTGAAAAGTCGGCCCTTAGGGAACTTACAGCCAGGAATCAAATTAATGGCACAATCGCAGTCCCTATGAGGAGGCAGGGAACTGGACTTGGGCTCATCAAATACATCCTGGAAATCCGACAAAAACTCAGGAACTTCAGAAGAAGGGGACGAGGAAATGGACATCAAAGGAATATCACTATGTATCCCCTGACAACCCCAACCAGTCACAGACATAGATCTCCAATCCAGCACTGGATTATGTACCTGTAACCATGGAAAACACAGCACAACAACATCATGCAAATTATGCAACACCAAAAAACGAATATTTTCCTGATGTGCTGGAGCCATGCACATGGTTAACTGTGTCCAGTACTGAGGTTTATTCTTGGCCAATGGCGTAGCATCAATCCCCCTTAAGGGAATAAGACTCTGCAAAGGTTCCAAGGAAAAACCACAGCGCCTGGCAAACTCCAAGTCCATCAAGTTCAGGGCAGCGCCAGAATCCACAAATGCCATAACAGAAAAGGACGACAATGAGCAAATCAGGGTGACAGACAAGAGAAATTTAGGCTGCACAGTACTAATGGTAACAGACCTAGGGACCCTCCTAGTACACTTAGGGCAGTCAGAAATAGCATGAGCTGAATCACCACAGTAAAAACACAGGCCATTCTGACGTCTGAATTTCTGCCTTTCTGCTCTAGTCAAAATCCTATCACATTGCATAGGCTCAGGACTTTGCTCAGAGGACACTGCCATATGGTGCACCGCCTTGCGCTCACGCAAGCGCCGATCAATCTGAATAGCTAGAGACATAGTTTCGCTCAAACCGGTAGGCGTAGGAAAGCCCACCATAACATCTTTAAGGGTTTCAGAAAGACCTTTTCTGAAAATAGCAGCCAGCGCCTCTTCATTCCATTTAGTGAGCACAGACCATTTTCTAAATTTCTGGCAATATAACTCTGCCGCTTCCTGACCCTGACACACGGCCAACAGTGTTTTCTCAGCATGCTCTACAGAGTTAGGTTCGTCATACAACAATCCGAGCGTCTGAAAGAATGCATCTACATTCAATAATGCCGGATTCCCTGTTTCAAGAGCAAATGCCCAGTCTTAAGGATCACCACGCAGTAAGGATATGATGATTTTCACTTGCTGAATGGGATCACCAGAAGAACGGGGTTTCAAAGCAAAAAACAATTTGCAGCTATTTTTAAAGTTCAAAAACTTGGATCTGTCCCCAAAAAACAAATCAGGAGTAGGAATTCTTGGCTCTAGAGCCGGAGTCTGAACAATATAATCTTGGATACTCTGGACTCTTGCAGCAAGTTGATCCACACAAGAAAACAAACCCTGAACCTCCATACCAGAGCATATATCCAGCACCACCCAGATATCAAGAGGAAAAAGAAGACAGAAAAAATGGTTCAGAACTCTTCTTTTTTCCTTCTTTTGAGATGCATTCAATTCATTCTTGGCCTGCTGTACTGTTATGACCTGGTGGTTAAGAGGCCACACTGAAATGACCTGGTGGCTAAAACGCAACATGGAACAGCTCTGAGAAGGTGGTATCTATACTGACCGCAGTCCCTAATCCTAACAACACAACTAGAAATAGCCGTGGGATGTTCCTGACACTCCCTAGACACCTCATCACAGCCTCAGATATAACTACCCCTAAAGAATAAAATAGAAAGCTATCTTGCCTCAGAGAAACCCCCAAAAGGAAAGACCGCCCCCCACAAATATTGACTGTGAAAGGAGAGGGAAATGACGAACACAGAAATGAAATTAGATTTCAGCAAAGGGAGGCCAAAACTAAACTAGATAGACAGAGAGCAAAGGATACTGTGCGGTCAGTATTAAAAACTACAAAATCCACGCAGAGTTTACAAAAATGAACTCCACACCGACTCACGGTGTGGAGGGGCAAATCTGCTTTCCCAGAGCTTCCAGCTAGCCTGAATACGACATAGTGACAAGCTGGACAAAAGAGCCAAAATGCAAAGCAATAGAGTCCACACAAATGGACAAACAAAACTAGCAAAACTTATCTTTTGCAGACAAGGACTGGCCATATGAGAAATCCAAGGGAAGAATCAAATCCAACCAAGCACATTGACAGCAGGCATGGACTAACGCCCAGAGCAGGTTTAAATAACAAACCCAGGCAAGGCGATTAGTGAAGACAGCTGCCACAGCTACCTAACGGAGCAGCAGTTCCACTTGAAATCACCAGAGGGAGCCCAAGGGCAAAACTCGCAAAAATACCATTAGCAACCACAGGAGGGAGCTCCAGAACGGAACTCACAACAGGGGCCGTCACAATGCGTCGGCCCGACATACCGACGCACGTTGTGAAAATTGTGCACAACGTGGGCAGCGGCTGTAGTTTTTCAACGCATCTGCTGCCCAATCTATGTCCTGGGGAGGAGGGGGCGGAATTACGGCCACGCATGCGCGGTCAGAAATGGCGGATGCGACATACAAAACAAACCTTTCATTGAACGTTTTTTTGTGCCGACGGTCCGCCAAAACACAACTGATCCAGTGCACGACGGACGCGACGTGTGGCCATCCGTCACGATCCGTCGGCAATACAAGTCTATGGGCAAAAAACGCATCTTGCGGGCACATTTGCAGGATCCGTTTCTTGTCCAAAACGACGTATTGCGACGGATGCCAAACGACGCAAGTGTGAAAGTAGCCTTAGGGTTAGGGTTGGGGCTAAAGTTAGGGCTAGGGTTGGGGCTAAAGTTAGGGTTAGAGTTGGGATTAGGGTTAGCGTTTGGATTAGGGTTGGTATTACGGTTGGCATTAGGGTTACGCTTGGGATTAGGGTTAGGTTTGGGATTAGGGTTAAGGTTAGGGTTGTGATTAGGGGTGTATTGGGATTAGGGTTAGGCTTAAGGTTAGGGTTGAGATTAGGATTAGGGGTGTGTTGGATTTAGGTTTTTGATTAGGGTTATGGTTAGGGTTGACATTAGGGTTGTTTTGGGGTAAGGGTTGTGATTATGGTTAGGGTTAGTGATTAGGATTATGGATCAGGTTGGGATTAGGGTTAGGGGTGTGTTGGGGTTAGGGTTGGAGCTAGAATTGGGGGGTTTCCACTGTTTAGGTACATCAGGGGATCTCCAAACACGACAGCCAATTTTGCTCTCAAAAAGTCAAATGGTGCTCCCTCCCTTCTGAGCTCTGCCGTGCGCCCAAACAGTGGGTTACCCCCACATATGGGGCATCAGCGTACTCGGGATAAATTGGACAACAACTTCTGGGGTCCAATTTCTCTTGTTACCCTTGTGAAAATAAAAACTTGGGGGCTACAAAATCTTTTTTGTGGAAAAATATATATTTTTTTTTTTTATGACTCTGCATTATAAACTTCTGTGAAGCACTTGGGCATTCAAAGTTCTCACCACACATTTATATAAGTTCCTTGGGGGGTCTAGTTTCCAAAACAGGGTCACTTGTTGGGGGTTACTACTGTTTAGGTACATCAGGGGCTCTGCAAACGCAACATAACGCCCACAGACCATTCTATCTAAGTCTGCATTCCAAAACGGCGCTCCTTCCCTTCCAAGCTCTGCCGTGCGCCCAAACAGTGGTTTACCCCCACATATGGGGCATCAGCATACTCAGGATAAATTGGACAACAACTTTAGTGGTCCAATTTCTCCTGTTACCCTTGTGAAAATAAAATCTTGGGGGCTACAATATCTTTTTTGTGAAAAAAAAATATTTTTTATTTTCACGACTCTGCATTCTAAACTTCTGTGAAGCACTTGGGCATTCAAAGTTCTCACCACACATCTAGATAAGTTCCTTGGGGGGTCTAGTTTCCAAAATGGGGTCACTTGTGGGGGTTACTACAGTTTAGGTACATCAGGGGCTCTGCAATCGCAACATAATGCCCACAGACCATTCTATCAAAGTCTGCATTCCAAAAAGGCGCTCCTTCCCTTCCGAGCTCTGCCGTGCGCCCAAACAGTGGTTTACCCCCACATATGGCACATCAGCGTACTTGGGATAAATTGGACAACAACTATTGCAGTCCAATTTCTCCTGTTACCCTTGTGAAAATAAAAACTTGGGGGCTACAATATCTTTTTTGTGGAAAAAAAATATTTTTTATTTTCACGACTCTGCATTCTAAACTTCTGTGAAGCACTTGGGCATTCAAAGTTCTCACCACACATCTAGATAAGTTCGTTGGGGGGTCTAGTTTCCAAAATGGGGTCACTTGTGGAGGGTTTCTACTGGTTAGGTACATCAGGGGCTCTGCAAACGCAACATAATGCCTGCAGACCATTCTATCAAAGTCTGCATTCCAAAACGGTGCTCCTTCCGAGCTCTGCCGTGCGCCCAAACAGTGGTTTACCCCCACATATGGGGTACCAGCATACTCAGGACAAATTGGACAACAACTTTTGGGGTCCAATTTCTCTTGTTACCCTTGTAAAAATAAAAACTTGGGGGCTAAAAAATCTTTTTTGTGGAAAAAAAAAATATTTTTTATTTTCACGACTCTGCATTATAAACTTCTGTGAAGCACTTGGGCATTCAAAGTTCTCACCACACATCTAGATAAGTTCCATGGGGGGTCTAGTTTCCAAAATGGGGTCAGTTGTGGGGGATTTCTACTGTTTAGGCACATCAGGGGCTCTCCAAACACGACATGGCGTTCAATCTCAATTCCAGCCAATTCTACATTGAAAAAGTAAAACGGCACTCCTTCTCTTCCAAGCTCTGCGGTGCGCCCTAACAGTGGTTTACCCCCACATATTGGGTATCAGCGTACTCAGGAGAAATTGCACAACAACTTTTGTGGTCTAATTTCTCCTGTTACCCTTGTGAAAATAAAAACTTTGGGGCAAAAAGATCATTTTTGTAGAAAAAATGCGATTTTTTTTTTTCACAGCTCTACATTATAAACTTCTGTGAAGCACATGGGGGTTCAAAGTGCTCACCACACATCTAGATAAGTTCCTTAAGGGGTCTAGTTTCCAAAATGGTGTCACTTTTGGGGGGTTTCCACTGTTTAGGCACATCAGGGGCTCTCCAAACGCGACATGGCGTCCAATCTCAATTCCTGCCAATTCTACATTGAAAAAGTAAAATGGCGCTCCTTCACTTCCAAGATCTGCGGTGCGCCCAAACAGTGGTTTACCCTCACATATGGGGTATCGACGTATTCAGGAGAAATCGCACAACAACTTTTGTGGTCTAATTTCTCCTGTTACCCTTGTGAAAATAAGAATTTGTGGGCGAAAAGATCATTTTTGTGTAAACAAAAGCGATTTTTTATTTTCACGGCTCTACGTTATAAACTTCTGTGAAGCACTTGGGGGTTCAAAGTGCTCACCACACATCTAGATAAGTTTCTTAAGGGGTCTAGTTTCCAAAATGGTGTCACTTGTGGGGAGTTTCCACTGTTTAGGCACATCAGGGGCTCTCTAAACGTGACATGGCGTCCGATCTCAATTCCAGCCAATTCTGCATTGAAAAAGTCAAACGGCGCTCCTTCACTTCTAAGTTCTGCGGTGCGCCCAAAAAGTGGTTTACCTCCACATATCGGGTATTGGCGTATTCAGGAGAAATTGCATAACAAAATTTATGGTTACATTTCTGTTTTTACACAAAATTGTTCTGAATTAAGATGTTTGCAAAAAAAAGTTAAATGTTCTTTTTTTCCTTCCACATTGTTTCAGTTCCTGTGAAGCACGTAAAGGGTTAATAAACTTCTTGAATGTGGTTTTGAGAACCTTGAGGGGTGTAGTTTTTAGAATGGTGTCACACTTCATTATTTTCTATCATATAGACCCCTCAAAATGACTTCAAATGTGATGTGGTCCCTAAAAAAAAATGGTGTTGTAAAAATGAGAAATTGCTGGTCAACTTTTAACCCTTATAACTCCCTAACAAAAAAAAATTTTGTTTCCAAAATTGTGCTGATGTAAAGTAGACATGTGGGAAATGTTATTTATTAACTATTTTTCGTGACATATCTCTCTTATTTAAGGGCATAAAAATACAAAGTTTGAAAATTGCAAAATTTTAAAAATTTTCGCCATATTTCCGTTTTTTTCATAAATAATCGCAAGTAATATCGAAGAAATGTTACCACTAACATGAAGTACAATATGTCTCGAAAAAACAATCTCAGAATCAGCGGGATCCGTTGAAGCGTTCCAGAGTTATAACATCATAAAGTGACAGTGGTCAGAATTGCAAAAATTGGCTCGGTCATTAAGTACCAAATTGGCTCTGTCACTATGGGGTTAATGTACCATACTTTATACATATTTATTTTCACTTATGAGCATATTAAAGATAAAAATGTCAAAAACCTTATAGGCTTGTACAGTTTTAAAACTTTTGGGGGGATCTTTTCAAAATAACTAATTAAGAAATACTCCACGTTGTCACAGAACTGCTAAAGCCTGTGATTGGCTGCAGTGGTCAAGTGACTAAAAGAGAGGGTCTTTGGATATTTCTCTGATGACGGAGCACTTCTAGTGACACGTTGATAACAAAGTCATCAAGTCATTGCTTCTGGATCAGACCTTCGGAGCAGCCTTCATTGAATCCACTGGGGTGATGGAAGGTGATTTTTCAATGATTAATGTCTAATAATAAAATGTTTTTAATGTAGAACAACAGGTTTAATAAATTATAACAGCACTTATCTAATCAGAAACCCTACTCAAAACCCTACTCAAAAAGAGTGCCCTTTTGATATATGGTACATTTAATCAACTAAACTAGTTTTAGGCTACGTTCCCATGTTGAGCTTTTTGGTGAGTTTTTGATGTTGAAGATTTTCTGCAGCATTTCTGCACCCATTAAGTAAGATAGGTTACTTGCATTTTTTTGAAAACCTGCAACATAAAAAAACTCAACAAAAAGGTCATCATGGGAATGTAGCCTTAGGGTCCATTTTTCTTGGTCTGTGTTTTTTTTTTTTTTTTTTAATGCTAACTTTATAAAACGATTTACTTCAAGATTTTATTATTAGTGGGTAAACCAGACCAGACCTAAAAATTAAGTCCTGAGACCCCAGGTCCCATATCAGGCTCCTAAATTTGATCAGACCTTTAAAATGAATGTAGACCCTAGACTAAATCTCTAAAATTAATGAAACCCCAAAGCAGCCTTTACAAATAGCGTGCATTACAGAAAAAAAAAAAGAAAAAACAATAAACTATCCACCTAGCACTCCCAGGTTCACTTAACTTCCAGGCTACTAGTACTGTATCCAATACACAGACTCATCTAACTGTGTAATCATTCAGGACATACAGTGGGGAAAATAAGTATTTGATACACTGCTGATTTTGAAAGTTTTCCCACCTACAAAGAATGGAGAGGTCTATAATTTTTACCGTAGGTACACTTAAACAGTGATAGACTGAATCTAAAAAAAACAACAACAAAAAAAAACAAACAGAAAATCACATTGTATGACTTTTACATAATTAAGTTCCATTTTATTGCATGAAACAAGTAGTTCATCACGAACCAACCAGCAAGAATTCTGGCTCTCACAGACCTTTTAGTTTTTCTTTAAGAAGCCCTCCTACTCTGCACTTATTACCTGTATTAATTGCACCTGTTTGAACTTATTACCTGTATAAAAGATACCAGTCCACATACTTGATCACACTCCAACCTCTCCACCATGGCCAAGACCAAAATGGTGTCTAAGGACACCAAGGACAAAATTGTAGACCTGCGCAAGAATGTGCTACAGGACAATCGGCAAGCAGCTTAGTGAGAAGGAAACAATTGTTGGAACAATTATTAGAAAATGGAAGAAGCAAAATTTGCCTGTCAAACTTCCTCAGTCTGGGTCTCCATACAAGTTTTCGCCTCAAGGATGATTCTGAGAAAGGCCAGGAATCAGCCCAGAACTAAAAGGAAGGATCTTGTCATTGAGCTGAAGAGAGTTGGGACAACAGTCTCAAACACTACCATTTGTAACGCTCTACGCCGTAATGGATTAAAATCCTGCATGGCACGCAAGATCCCCCTGCTCACTCCAGCACAAGTCCAGGCCCGTTTGAAGTTCGCCAAAGACCATCTGGATGATCCAGGTGAGGCATGGGAGAAGGTCATGTGGTCAGATGAGACCAAAATAGAACTTTTTGGTTTCAACTTCACTCTCCGTGTTTGGAAGAAGAAGGATGAATGCAACCCCAAGAACACTGTCCCAACTGTGAAGCATGGTGGGGGAAACATCATACTTTGGGGGCTCTTTTCTGCATAGGGGGCAGGACAACTGCACCGTACTAAAGGGAGGATGGATGGGGTCATGTATCGCAAGATTTTGGCCAACAACCTCCTTCCCTCAGCAAGAGCATTGAAGATGGGTTGTAGCTGGGTATTGCAGCATGACAATGTCCCAAACACACAGCCAGGGCAACTAAGGAGTGGCTCCGTAAGAAGTATTTCAAGGTCCTGGAGTGGCCAAGCCAGTCTCCAGACCTGAACCCAATAAAAAAATCTTTGGAGGGAGCTGAAACTCAATGCTGCCCAGTGACAGCCCTGAAACCTGAAAGATCTGGGGAAGATCTGTATGGAGGAGTGAGCCAAAATCCCTGCTGCAGTATGTGCAAACTTGGTCACGAACTACAGGAAACCTCTGACCTCTGTAATTGCAAACAAAGGTTTCTGTACCAGATATTAAGTTCTGTTTTTCTATTGTATCAAATACTTATTTCAGATAATAAAATGCAAATTAATTGTGTACAAATCATACAATGTGATTTTCTGGATTTTAAAGATTCTGTCTCTCACAGTTGTAGTGTAATTACGATAAAAATTACAGTCCTCTCCATTCTTTGTAGGGCTTGCAAAATCGTCAGTGTATCAAATACCTATTTTCCCCACTGTATATCAAGCGAATACGTTTATCAAAACGCGATGTGGTCCCAAGTAGTGATGAGCGAACGTGCTCGGATAATGTCTTATCCAAGAATGCTTGAGTGTTATCTGAGCATTTGGTTGTACTCCTATATTATGAGTCCCCGCCAGCTGAATGATTTCCAGCTGTCAGACAGCCTCAACACATCTGGGGATTCCCTAACAAGCAGGCACTCCCTACATGTTGCGGACTCCAACAAAATATAGGAACACTACCAGATGCTAGGAGAACATCCGAGCCACACCAAAGTGGACACCCCTCTCATGAGATTCCTTTACTAGCTGCACTATCAGCGCTTCTGGAATAACTACTTGCCAGGTAAAATCAAACTTGGGAGGAAATTGAATGCTTCGGCACAGCAGGCCATCTTTCAGGAACAGCCTTTCCCACTGGCCCAAGATCGGCAGGGTACTTGGGGGCGAAGCAGCCCTAGCTTCCTGATCAGGCCTTTGACCCAGAGCGACCCACTTCCTCAGCCTCACCAGCTCCAGATCGGACTGCTGCAGGTGTATCCACTCGTCCCTTGATCGGCCAAGGATTTGGGTGGGTCTGCGCTCTTTTCTAGACTCCTGAACGGTTACTACAGCCATGGCAAACTGCCTAAAATCCGGTATCTCATCACCCTCAAGCTCTTCATCTACGTCTGTCTTTGGTCCGGCTTGGGTGACTTGGGACAAGGTGTCTGCATGCATATTCTGGGATTTAGACTAATAGGAGATCTTGCACTGGTATTTAGACATCCTTGTGACCCACACTGTTCTAGCGCTCCCAGCTTTGCATTTTCCTCTGACGAAGGAACTTTTCTTGGGTCCGAAACGCGCGTCGGGGTACATATCACCACACATTGGCGGTCCTGGAAGCATTTTCCCCAGCTTTATAAGTAAGTGACATCAGATCAGACTGGATCATATGTTCAAATAGCACTTTCCTTTCGGTGTGGGTGCAGCATGGCATGCATGATAAGCTGCCTGTTATTTAGGTATTGCACAAGATTTTTTCCTTAGCACCTATTGTAGGTACTTTTACACAAGTCCTCCATTGTTATGTGACACACATCACTTACATATTATATATGGTTTATTCATATACGCACATATATATATATATATTTTTTTATATTTTTTTATTTTTTTGGTTTCACATAATTTGTTTTTGGTATCATTTTTTGACATATGGTCTCTCTTTTTTGGTACTTATACTAATATATATCTTTTTATTCGGCCCACTGGGGTATCCAGAGCATATTCATTGTTTGACCTGCCATGTGCTAATTTTATATTGCATTAATTATATGGTGTGTGATATGTGCATATACATATGAATGTAAAAAATATACATATACACAGTTGTTTTATCTCTTTATTTTTATTGCTGTTGCTATATATAATAATAAAAATCATTTTTTTTTAAATATTATTCCCTGCCATCATCATTTTTATTACGGATTTTTAGTCCATATTTGGTGCACGTTCTTTTTATTTTCTAGGTGGGCCTGGAGGTTGTTATCCATCCGCACGTGTATTTTTGACCCCGACATATACTCTGAAAATTTCTAAATCATAGCCCATATCAGCGCCAGCAACTCCAGTTTTAAAGAACTATAATTGTCCGGATTCTTCTCCCTGTCTCAGTGACCTACTGGCATACGCGATCACCCACTCTCTTCCTTCTTGTACCTGAGCCAATACTGCTCCCAGTACATATAGGCTTCTATCGGTGTACAGCACAAAGAGCTGCGAGAAGTCAGCGTAGGCCAAGATTGGGGCATCAGTCAATGCCATCTTCAATGCCTTAAATGCTTCTTCTTGCCATGGGCCCCATTGAATGGGTCGACGTTTGGCACCCCCAACCGTGCCCCACAACAACTCATTGAGTAGTACTCCAATTATGGTAAAGTCCATCATGAACTTGCAGTAGTATCTGGCTAGCCCTAGGAACGCTCTGTTCTCTCAGGTCGGTGGGCGTGAGCCACTTCAGTACTGTAGCCACTTTCTCTGCGGTGGGGTAAACTCCTGCACTAGACACGGTGTGTCCCAGGTATTCAATTTCCAGCCTGAATAGGTGACACTTCCGGGGCTTAATTTTTAATCTGTTTCTTTGAAGCCGCTCTAGCACGTGAAGATGCTCTTCAAACGTGGCAGAATAGATTATTATGTCATCCAAACAGATTTAAGTGGGTTCGAAGTTCAGGTCCCCCAAGCATCTTTCCATCAACGGCTGAAAGGTTCCTGGTGCGTTCGTCAGTCCAAAAGGCATCTGGTTGAACTCGAACAGGCCCATAGCATAAGCTGTACTTGGGGATATCTTCCTGGGGATCTGGACCGTGCCAAGTGGTGACCGACACCTGGGTAGCACAGACTCCTCGCTGAGGCCTGTCATGTTGGTCTTAGCAGTGTCTCTGGAGCATGTTTGCCCTGCTCTCTTCCCTGGCACCAAATCTCCTTGTGGTTTGGTGCACTGGGCTTTTATATCAGGGAATTCCTTAGAGGATCACCTGATCCAGTCCTGCACACAAGGTCTGTCACGCTCACTCCCTGACTGGTGGGCGTGAGCTCGTGGGGGTTGTGGCCCCACTGTGCTACAAACCAGACTACCCTGGAAGGGGCGTGACTATGACAGCTGCCTGAGTTTTCACTGGAGCCTCTGATGGTGAGGTCAGGCTTGTGCAGCAGGCAGCTGCCAGGTGCTACTCCAGGGTGGTGTCTGGCTGTGGCTGCTGATCCCACTTGGAGAACAGGAACACTAGGACAGGCATCAGGCAGGACTGGCAGAAGAGCATGGCTGAAACTCAGACGAGTAGGCTGGCACGGCAGAGACACAGGGCTAGCAGAGACATGGCAGAGAACACAGGGCTGGCAGGCACGGCAGAGAACACAGGGCTGGCATGCACGGCAGAGAACACAGGGCTGGCAGGCACGACAGAGAACACAGGGCTGGCAGACACGACAGAGAACACAGGGCTGGCAGGAACACAGGACTGGCAGGGACGGCAGGAACACAGGACTGGTTGGTGTTGTGTATGAAGGAACAGGTAGGTGTTATGTTTGCTAATGACAGGTGTTATGAAGGCAATCCAGAAACACAGTGTGCTTAGCGATCAGAGCACACACAGTGATCTGACAAATACCCAAAAATACAAGAACGAGCTCTGAGACGTGGAAACTCTGTAGACTGCACACCTGATCCTATCCTAAACACAACTAAAAGCGGCTGTGGATTGCGCCTAACAACTACCTAGGCAACTCGGCACAGCCTAAGAAACTAGCTAGCCTGAAGATAGAAAAATAGGCCTGACTTGCCCCAGAGAAATTCCCCAAAGGAAAAGGCAGCCCCCCACATATAATGACTGTGAGTAAGATGAAAAGACAAAACGTAGGGATGAAATAGATTCAGCAAAGTGGGGCCCGATATTCTAGGACAGAGCGAGGACAGTAAAGCGAACCTTGCAGTCTACAAAAAACCCTAAAGCAAAACCACGCAAAGGGGGCAAAAAAAACCCACCGTGCCGAACTAACGGCACGGCGGTACACCCTTTGCGTCTCAGAGCTTCCAGCAAAACAAAAGACAAGCTGGACAGAAAAAAAGCAACAAAAAAGCAAAAAGCACTTAGCTATACAGAGCAGCAGGTCACAGGAACAATCAGGAGAAGCTCAGATCCAACACTGAAACATTGACAAGGAGCAAGGATAGCAGCATCAGGCGGAGTTAAGTAATGAAGCAGTTAACGAGCTCACCAGAACACCTGAGGGAGGAAGCTCAGAAGCTGCAGTACCACTTGTGACCACAGGAGTGAATTCAGCCACAGAATTCACAACAGTACCCCCCCCCTTGAGGAGGGGTCACCGAACCCTCACCAGAGCCCCCAGGCCGACCAGGATGAGCCGCATGAAAGGCACGAACAAGATCGGAAGCATGAACATCAGAGGCAAAAACCCAGGAATTATCTTCCTGAGCATAACCCTTCCATTTAACCAGACACTGGAGTTTCCGTCTAGAATCACGAGAATCCAAAATCTTCTCCACAATATACTCCAATTCCCCCTCCACCAAAACCGGGGCAGGAGGCTCAACAGATGGAACCATAGGTGCCACGTATCTCCGCAACAACGACCTATGGAATACATTATGTATGGAAAAGGAGTCTGGGAGGGTCAAACGAAAAGACACAGGATTGAGAACCTCAGAAATCCTATACGGACCAATAAAACGAGGTTTAAATTTAGGAGAGGAAACCTTCATAGGAATATGACGAGAAGATAACCAAACCAGATCCCCAACACGAAGTCGGGGACCCACACGGCGTCTGCGATTAGCGAAAAGTTGAGCTTTCTCCTGGGACAAGATCAAATTGTCCACTACCCGAGTCCAGATCTGCTGCAACCTATCCACCACAGAATCCACACCAGGACAGTCCGAAGACTCAACCTGTCCTGAAGAGAAACGAGGATGGAACCCAGAATTGCAAAAAAATGGAGAAACCAAGGTAGCCGAGCTGGCCCGATTATTAAGGGCGAACTCAGCCAACGGCAAAAAGGACACCCAATCATCCTGGTCTGCAGAAACAAAACATCTCAGATATGTTTCCAAGGTCTGATTGGTTCGCTCGGTCTGGCCATTAGTCTGAGGATGGAAAGCCGAGGAAAAGGATAGGTCAATGCCCATCCTACCACAATAGGCTCGCCAAAACCTTGAAACAAACTGGGAACCTCTGTCAGAAACAATATTCTCAGGAATGCCATGCAACCGAACCACATGCTGAAAGAACAAAGGTACCAAATCAGAGGAGGAAGGCAATTTAGCCAAGGGCACCAGATGGACCATTTTAGAAAAGCGATCACAGACCACCCAAATGACTGACATCTTTTGAGAAACGGGAAGGTCAGAAATGAAATCCATCGAAATATGTGTCCAAGGCCTCTTTGGGACCGGCAAGGGCAAAAGCAACCCACTGGCACGAGAACAGCAGGGCTTAGCCCTAGCACAAATCCCACAGGACTGCACAAAAGTACGTACATCCCGTGACAGAGATGGCCACCAGAAGGATCTAGCCACTAACTCTCTGGTACCAAAGATTCCAGGATGACCAGCCAACACCGAACAATGAAGTTCAGAGATAAGTTTATTAGTCCACCTATCAGGGACGAACAGTTTCTCTGCTGGACAACGATCAGGTTTATTCGCCTGAAATTTTTGCAGCACCCGCCGCAAATCAGGGGAGATGGCAGACACAATGGCTCCTTGTACTGTTATGTTTGCTAATGACAGGTGTTATGAAGGCAATCCAGAAACACAGTGTGCTTAGCGATCAGAGCGCACACAGTGATCTGACAAATACCCAAAAATACAAGAACGAGCTCTGAGACGTGGAAACTCTGTAGACTGCACACCTGATCCTATCCTAAACACAACTAAAAGCGGCTGTGGATTGCGCCTAACAACTACCTAGGCAACTCAGCACAGCCTAAGAAACTAGCTAGCCTGAAGATAGAAAAATAGGCCTGACTTGCCCCAGAGAAATTCCCCAAAGGAAAAGGCAGCCCCCCACATATAATGACTGTGAGTAAGATGAAAAGACAAAACGTAGGGATGAAATAGATTCAGCAAAGTGGGGCCCGATATTCTAGGACAGAGCGAGGACAGTAAAGCGAACTTTGCAGTCTACAAAAAACCCTAAAGCAAAACCACGCAAAGGGGGCAAAAAAAAACCACCGTGCCGAACTAACGGCACGGCGGTACACCCTTTGCGTCTCAGAGCTTCCAGCAAAACAAAAGACAAGCTGGACAGAAAAAAAGCAACAAAAAAGCAAAAAGCACTTAGCTATACAGAGCAGCAGGTCACAGGAACAATCAGGAGAAGCTCAGATCCAACACTGAAACATTGACAAGGAGCAAGGATAGCAGCATCAGGCGGAGTTAAGTAATGAAGCAGTTAACGAGTTCACCAGAACACCTGAGGGAGGAAGCTCAGAAGCTGCAGTACCACTTGTGACCACAGGAGTGAATTCAGCCACAGAATTCACAACAGGTAGGGACCTATTCATACAGGAGGTACAGGTATGGATATGTAGTATGAAGCAACAGGTAGGGACCTGTTCACACTGGAGGTGCAGGTAAGAAAACAAGCAGAAAGGAATGAAGTATGAAGAAACAGGTTGGGACCTGTTCACACAGGAGATGCAGGTACAGAAACAAGCCAGAACGAAAAGAGAATGAAGGAACAGGTTGGGACCTGTTCACACAGGAGAAAAGTGCAAAGCTGCAGATAGGAGAGGAAGAGAAGCAAGAAATAAGGTTGCAAGAAAAGCTAAACAGAGCAGAACCGCAAGGAATGCGGAGAGGAGCTGCAGCAAGAGATTTCTGCAGAAGCTAAGCAGAGCAGAGCCACAAGGAATGTGGAGAGGAGCTGTAGCAAGAGATTACTGCAGAAGCAAAGCAGAGTAGAATGGAGCAGAACCGCAGGAGTGCGGAGCAGAGGCAAAGCTACAAAGGTACAGAGCAGGCAGAGCCACAGAGTGCAGAGCATAAGGAGACTGAGAACACAAGGAAAGACACAGCAGGGAAGGAAGCCACAGACAAGGAGACAGAGATAGTACTAAGTTAAGACAAGGTAATGGAACAAGACAAGGGACAAGAACAAAGACACAGGGACCAGGATATTCTGCCTCCTGGAGGGCGGACAACAAGATCAAGGCAAGAACACAGCGAAAGACCACTAGAGAGGGAGTAACACAGAGCAAGGCCTGGCAAACTCAGAAGCTAAACACAAACTGAGTTAGCACATTGCACAGGCCCAGTCCACTGGGTGGAGCTGCACTAAATACAGGAGGCCTCTTGGTAATTGGTCAGGAACAGATTAGACAGGTGCACCTGATTCCTATAAGAACCAGAGAGTTCAGGCGCTGCCCCCTATACACACAGCCAGGAAGCATGCAGAGAGCAGAGGAACGGAATATGGAGCTGGCAAGAAACAGAAACCGCAACATGACCTGGAGCAGTGGGTAAGATAGTGTGAGAGATGAGAGGCCATGCCGTGATGTCAGCAGAGTTGTTACAAGGTCCTTCCCCCGGCAAATCTTCCAGCCCACTTTGGTTCCGCTTGATTTCGGCTGGCCAGCAGATGGCAGTCTCTTCTCATTAATGGCACATCCTGCAGTAATTTTCCAGAGGGCTTATGTATTTTTGTTACAATTGTACCAATGATTGTTTTGCGCTTATAGGATTCAGGTCAGCCTGTCTATACAGCCCAGTAACCAGCACTCAGCTTCATGCAGGCTGTCAGGACTCGGACCCAGCAGCTCTTGTGTACTAGGCAGCAGCTCTTCAATCTGAGCAATTCAGCTCCGTGGACAGTTCCTTGCTAAACCAGATACTAGTACCTGTGTGGTTTCTGATTTTGGTTTCCATCCTGAGTTCCTGATTGTCTCAACCCTGTGATCTCTTGATTGAACACCCTACTTAAAGGGAATCTGTCACCTCATTTTGCCGCTATAAACTGCAGCCACCGCCATTAGGGGCTTATCTACAGCATTCTGTAATGCTGTAGATACAGTAAACCCCTATGTAGCCTGAAAGATAAGAAAAACATGTTAGATTATACTCACCCAGGGGCGGTCCGGTGCAGTCCAGGTCGGATGGGGGTCGCAGGTCTGGGTTCGGCGCCTCCCATCTTCATGCGATGACATCCTCTTCCTTGCTGCTGTCGCGGCTCCTGCGCAGGCGTAATTCTGTGCCCTGTTGAGCGCAGTATAAAGTACTGCAGTGCGTAGGTGCCGGGAAAGGTCAGAGAGGCCTAGCGCCTGCGCACTGCAGTACTTTGCTCCACCCTCAGGGCAGACAACGTACGCCTGCATAGGAGCCGTGACAGGAAGCAAAGAGGAGGACGTCATTGTATGAAGATGGGAGGCGCCGGACCCCAACGCTCATCGGACCGAACCGAGACCGCCCCTGGGTGAGTATAATCTAAAGGTACCGTCACACTCAGCAACTTTGCAACGAGAACGACAACGATCCGTGACGTTGCAGCGTCCTGGATAGCAATCTCGTTGTGTTTGACACGCAGCAGCGATCAGGATCCCGCTGTGACATCGCTGGTCAGAGCTAGAAGTCCAGAACTTTATTTCGTCGTCAGGTCGGCGTGTATCGTCGTGTTTGACATCAAAAGCAACGATGCCAGCAGTGTTTTACATGGAGCTAACAACCAGCGAGAACGATAAGTGACTCGCCGTTACGTCACTGGATCGCTCCTGCATCGTTCTGGAGTTGCTGTGTTTGACGTCTCTACAGCGACCTAAACAGTGACGCTCCAGCGATCGGCTCGTTGTCTATATCGCCGCAGCGTCGCTGAGTGTGACGGTACCTTTACTTGTTGTTCTTATCTATCAGGCCACATCTGGGGGCTTATCTACAGCTTTACAGAATGCTGTAGATAAGCCCCTAATGGCGGTGACCGCAGTTTATAGCGGCAAAATGAGGTGACAGATTCCCTTTTAAAACTGGCACTGCACTTCCTTCCCAATGTGGAACAGAAGAAAATCAAATGGACTGGGGATTTACATAACACAATCTTTCGGGATGATGTGCAGATGATAACGATATCTAAGCATGCATAAATTCATCACACCCAACGAATGAGCATGTTTTTTTGTCGATTTTCGGGATTGAATGTTCCTGCAAATGCTTTAAAGGAGCCTTAACATAGCAAAGTCTGCTAGATAGAGCTGAAAGTTATTTTAAATAATTATAAATTTTTGCAAGTGGAGTTTTTCTACTGTCCTCTAGGATCCATGAGCAGGATCCAAAAATTACTTTTTTTTATTTTACTCTATTGCCTTGCTAGGTTAAAATAGCAACTGAGCTTTACTCACCTACCATTGCTCCAGGGCTGCCTCTGGGTCTATGTTGACTAGCTGCAATGTTGACGTCACAATTAGACCAATTCATTTCAAAAAACCTGATCTGCACATCCAAACATAGACACAGTGTGAACAGGTGCTGAACCCAGAGTCGCCAACTCGTATATATTTAAGTAAATAGGGCAGCACACTGCAGCGCCAAAACATGCAAACTTGAAAACACAAAATTTGAACTGCATTACTGCACTGAAAATATGAAAAATGAGAGCTTTTAGCGCATAAAAATGGCCAATTTTATGTGTACCTCGTAGCCACGATAAGGCATCTCTCTTATACGAGGCCCTACGCTTGACCTACCTCTCTGAGAATAAACGTCTCCATCTGAATGGGTACATGTGAAACCTCTCCTTGGACTCAAATTCTCTCTCACTGTGGAGGGGTATTGGACCTATTATAATTAAAACACCTGAAGCTAGGAGGCGGGGAGTGCACGATCAGAAGGCTAGAGAATACATTTCAAAAAACCTGATCTGCACATCCAAACATAGACACAGTGTGAACAGGTGCTGAACCCAGAGTCGCCAACTCGTATATATTTAAGTAAATAGGGCAGCACACTGCAGCGCCAAAACATGCAAACTTGAAAACACAAAATTTGAACTGCATTACTGCACTGAAAATATGAAAAATGAGAGCTTTTAGCGCATAAAAATGGCCAATTTTATGTGTACCTCGTAGCCACGATAAGGCATCTCTCTTATACGAGGCCCTACGCTTGACCTACCTCTCTGAGAATAAACGTCTCCATCTGAATGGGTACATGTGAAACCACTCCTTGGACTCAAATTCTCTCTCACTGTGGAGGGGTATTGGACCTATTATAATTAAAACACCTGAAGCTAGGAGGCGGGGAGTGCACGATCAGAAGGCTAGAGAATACATTTCAAAAAACCTGATCTGCACATCCAAACATAGACACAGTGTGAACAGGTGCTGAACCCAGAGTCGCCAACTCGTATATATTTAAGTAAATAGGGCAGCACACTGCAGCGCCAAAACATGCAAACTTGAAAACACAAAATTTGAACTGCATTACTGCACTGAAAATATGAAAAATGAGAGCTTTTAGCGCATAAAAATGGCCAATTTTATGTGTACCTCGTAGCCACGATAAGGCATCTCTCTTATACGAGGCCCTACGCTTGACCTACCTCTCTGAGAATAAACGTCTCCATCTGAATGGGTACATGTGAAACCTCTCCTTGGACTCAAATTCTCTCTCACTGTGGAGGGGTATTGGACCTATTATAATTAAAACACCTGAAGCTAGGAGGCGGGGAGTGCACGATCAGAAGGCTAGAGAATACATTTCAAAAAACCTGATCTGCACATCCAAACATAGACACAGTGTGAACAGGTGCTGAACCCAGAGTCGCCAACTCGTATATATTTAAGTAAATAGGGCAGCACACTGCAGCGCCAAAACATGCAAACTTGAAAACACAAAATTTGAACTGCATTACTGCACTGAAAATATGAAAAATGAGAGCTTTTAGCGCATAAAAATGGCCAATTTTATGTGTACCTCGTAGCCACGATAAGGCATCTCTCTTATACGAGGCCCTACGCTTGACCTACCTCTCTGAGAATAAACGTCTCCATCTGAATGGGTACATGTGAAACCTCTCCTTGGACTCAAATTCTCTCTCACTGTGGAGGGGTATTGGACCTATTATAATTAAAACACCTGAAGCTAGGAGGCGGGGAGTGCACGATCAGAAGGCTAGAGAATACATTTCAAAAAACCTGATCTGCACATCCAAACATAGACACAGTGTGAACAGGTGCTGAACCCAGAGTCGCCAACTCGTATATATTTAAGTAAATAGGGCAGCACACTGCAGCGCCAAAACATGCAAACTTGAAAACACAAAATTTGAACTGCATTACTGCACTGAAAATATGAAAAATGAGAGCTTTTAGCGCATAAAAATGGCCAATTTTATGTGTACCTCGTAGCCACGATAAGGCATCTCTCTTATACGAGGCCCTACGCTTGACCTACCTCTCTGAGAATAAACGTCTCCATCTGAATGGGTACATGTGAAACCTCTCCTTGGACTCAAATTCTCTCTCACTGTGGAGGGGTATTGGACCTATTATAATTAAAACACCTGAAGCTAGGAGGCGGGGAGTGCACGATCAGAAGGCTAGAGAATACATTTCAAAAAACCTGATCTGCACATCCAAACATAGACACAGTGTGAACAGGTGCTGAACCCAGAGTCGCCAACTCGTATATATTTAAGTAAATAGGGCAGCACACTGCAGCGCCAAAACATGCAAACTTGAAAACACAAAATTTGAACTGCATTACTGCACTGAAAATATGAAAAATGAGAGCTTTTAGCGCATAAAAATGGCCAATTTTATGTGTACCTCGTAGCCACGATAAGGCATCTCTCTTATACGAGGCCCTACGCTTGACCTACCTCTCTGAGAATAAACGTCTCCATCTGAATGGGTACATGTGAAACCTCTCCTTGGACTCAAATTCTCTCTCACTGTGGAGGGGTATTGGACCTATTATAATTAAAACACCTGAAGCTAGGAGGCGGGGAGAGAGTGAGAGAGAATTTGAGTCCAAGGAGAGGTTTCACATGTACCCATTCAGATGGAGACGTTTATTCTCAGAGAGGTAGGTCAAGCGTAGGGCCTCGTATAAGAGAGATGCCTTATCGTGGCTACGAGGTACACATAAAATTGGCCATTTTTATGCGCTAAAAGCTCTCATTTTTCATATTTTCAGTGCAGTAATGCAGTTCAAATTTTGTGTTTTCAAGTTTGCATGTTTTGGCGCTGCAGTGTGCTGCCCTATTTACTTAAATATATACGAGTTGGCGACTCTGGGTTCAGCACCTGTTCACACTGTGTCTATGTTTGGATGTGCAGATCAGGTTTTTTGAAATGTATTCTCTAGCCTTCTGATCGTGCACTCCCCGCCTCCTAGCTTCAGGTGTTTTAATTATAATAGGTCCAATACCCCTCCACAGTGAGAGAGAATTTGAGTCCAAGGAGAGGTTTCACATGTACCCATTCAGATGGAGACGTTTATTCTCAGAGAGGTAGGTCAAGCGTAGGGCCTCGTATAAGAGAGATGCCTTATCGTGGCTACGACGTACACATAAAATTGGCCATTTTTATGCGCTAAAAGCTCTCATTTTTCATATTTTCAGTGCAGTAATGCAGTTCAAATTTTGTGTTTTCAAGTTTGCATGTTTTGGCGCTGCAGTGTGCTGCCCTATTTACTTAAATATATACGAGTTGGCGACTCTGGGTTCAGCACCTGTTCACACTGTGTCTATGTTTGGATGTGCAGATCAGGTTTTTTGAAATGTATTCTCTAGCCTTCTGATCGTGCACTCCCCGCCTCCTAGCTTCAGGTGTTTTAATTATAATAGGTCCAATACCCCTCCACAGTGAGAGAGAATTTGAGTCCAAGGAGAGGTTTCACATGTACCCATTCAGATGGAGACGTTTATTCTCAGAGAGGTAGGTCAAGCGTAGGGCCTCGTATAAGAGAGATGCCTTATCGTGGCTACGAGGTACACATAAAATTGGCCATTTTTATGCGCTAAAAGCTCTCATTTTTCATATTTTCAGTGCAGTAATGCAGTTCAAATTTTGTGTTTTCAAGTTTGCATGTTTTGGCGCTGCAGTGTGCTGCCCTATTTACTTAAATATATACGAGTTGGCGACTCTGGGTTCAGCACCTGTTCACACTGTGTCTATGTTTGGATGTGCAGATCAGGTTTTTTGAAATGTATTCTCTAGCCTTCTGATCGTGCACTCCCCGCCTCCTAGCTTCAGGTGTTTTAATTATAATAGGTCCAATACCCCTCCACAGTGAGAGAGAATTTGAGTCCAAGGAGAGGTTTCACATGTACCCATTCAGATGGAGACGTTTATTCTCAGAGAGGTAGGTCAAGCGTAGGGCCTCGTATAAGAGAGATGCCTTATCGTGGCTACGAGGTACACATAAAATTGGCCATTTTTATGCGCTAAAAGCTCTCATTTTTCATATTTTCAGTGCAGTAATGCAGTTCAAATTTTGTGTTTTCAAGTTTGCATGTTTTGGCGCTGCAGTGTGCTGCCCTATTTACTTAAATATATACGAGTTGGCGACTCTGGGTTCAGCACCTGTTCACACTGTGTCTATGTTTGGATGTGCAGATCAGGTTTTTTGAAATGTATTCTCTAGCCTTCTGATCGTGCACTCCCCGCCTCCTAGCTTCAGGTGTTTTAATTATAATAGGTCCAATACCCCTCCACAGTGAGAGAGAATTTGAGTCCAAGGAGAGGTTTCACATGTACCCATTCAGATGGAGACGTTTATTCTCAGAGAGGTAGGTCAAGCGTAGGGCCTCGTATAAGAGAGATGCCTTATCGTGGCTACGAGGTACACATAAAATTGGCCATTTTTATGCGCTAAAAGCTCTCATTTTTCATATTTTCAGTGCAGTAATGCAGTTAAAATTTTGTGTTTTCAAGTTTGCATGTTTTGGCGCTGCAGTGTGCTGCCCTATTTACTTAAACAATTAGACCAATAACATCTGTAGCCAAATACTGGGCTCAGTGGCCTCAAACTACCCACTACCCCGGCTTCACAGCTTAGTCCACTGATTGGCTGCAGGAGTCTTGTGCATGTAGTCAGCAAAGATCAGGGAATTGACAGACAGGCAGCCTTTGAGCAGAAGTGCACATGTAAAACCTATTTTGTTATTTTCTAGTAAATAAAGGTCCTGGAAAACTAGTTTGAAGTAAATGTGAAGAAGACAAGTACCATGAAAATCTGTGTTAAGGCACCGTCACACTAAGCGACGCTGCAGCGATACCGACAACGATCCGGATCGCTGCAGCGTCGCTGTTTGGTCGCTGGAGAGCTGTCACACAGACAGCTCTCCAGCGACCAACGATCCCGAGGTCCCCGGTAACCAGGGTTAACATCGGGTTACTAAGCGCAGGGCCGCGCTTAGTAACCCGATGTTTACCCTGGTTACCATCGTTAAAGTAAAAAAAACAACCACTACATACTTACCTACCGCTGTCTGTCCCCGGCGCTGTGCTTCTCTGCTCTGGCTGTGAGCGCTGGGCAGCCGGAAAGCAGAGCGGTTACGTCACCGCTCTGCTTTCCGGCCGCTGTGCTCACAGTGAGTGCAGGAAAGCACAGCGCCGAGAGACAGACAGCGGTAGGTAAGCATGTAGTGGTTGTTTTTTTTACTTTAACGATGGTAACCAGGGTAAACATCGGGTTACTAAGCGCGGCCCTGCGCTTAGTAACCCGATGTTTACCCTGGTTACTAGCGAAGACATCGCTGAATCGGCGTCACACACGCCGATTCAGCGATGTCAGCGGGAGATCCAGCGACGAAACAAAGTTCTGGACTTTCTTCCCCGACCAGGGATATCACAGCAGGGGCCTGATCGCTGCTGCCTGTCACACTGGACGATATCGCTAGCGAGGACGCTGCAACGTCACGGATCGCTAGCGATATCGTCTAGTGTGACGGTACCTTTAGACTAAAGGCACCTGCAGGACAGGGTCTTAGACAGGCTTTCTCTTAAATGTGGCAAAGATCCAGTTTACTAACCTAGCCATGTATGAGACTACCCCTGCCAATGCAGAATTGCTTGTTGTGACCGCGTTTGCACCAAAGATACATATCTCACTAGCAACCTACAATACATCCTCGCTGCACAGGAGCAGTAAGGGACTCATTTTCTATAGCACTGCAGATGTACTGAATGGCTCAATTTTGTGAATTGGTGTATTTGAACAACCTTATATTTGGGTATTCACACAGGCAACCATCTACAGACAGCTGTTTTGGGGTTCTTGCCCTTCTTCTATGTAGAGTTCAGTATTGAGTGGCTGGTGAGTCCTTTAATGGAGGTCCAGAAGGTACTGTTTCTTCTTGGGAAGACCACCAAGCTAGTCAAGCACTCTTTGACTTTTGTAGCTAAATAATTCTAAGTCATGTAATAAAGCTGGGTAAAGGGTCGGACATTTACTTATACCTCCTATAGAAGCCACTGGAGAGTCGGCTTTCTTCCTTTAGGAGAAAAGCTAATTTGCAAACATTTTTCCCAGGCGCTGGCTGATAAGTCTCACTAAGTCAGCTTGGAGATCTCCTTAAAGAAGTTTTCCCGGCTTGAACTAACTTTCTGCAGTCAGTCTATGTGGCTGTTGACTGGCAAATGCTGACAGTGTTCGTTACACATCCTGTCACAATTGCCATCAATTGCCAGATCGAGCAGGCCATCATGTGCCGACCAGATTCTCATCCGCTTCTCTCAATGTTCAACTTTTGCAGTGTTCTGCATAGAGTGACTGCACACATTTAGTTGAAGCCCAGAAAACCCCTTTAAGGAGAATAAGTAAAGCCTTGTAGCATATTGAAAGAACAAAGATGGTCATACATGGCTCTTTTTTTTGCTGATGGCTTTTGTGTAGCATCTACTGGTAATATGGATTTTCTACAGAGTTGTTTCAAAAATGTCCTTTTATGCAATAAGTGGAGGAAAAGCAGGACTTCACATTCCTGGCCTAAATTGCTCCTAAATGCTTTCAAGATAGGAAACAATATGGGATAATGATACAATTCTCACGTGGTCAGGTCACGTTGCAGGCATAGGAGGGTATCTCTTTGATTGTGTGTGGGGGATGGAAAGGGACAACTCTCTGAAAACCACAAAAAGGCTCTGGGGGGACCTGTAACATTTTCAGCTACTTACTTCATGTATTTGGATGAAGGATGGCGCTGAGCAGAAATGTCTATTATGATAGGCTCCAGGATTCATGGGGCCCCTGAGCAGGATTTCTACAAGTTCCTTTGTAAGTCATATGGTGTTTATTATCCCGAGTCTTAGTTTGGGCTCTGTTCCTGTTGTCACATTAGTCTGGTGATACACAGAGGGTTATATTTGCCATAAGCCCGTTTTCCCATCCTCGGCCCATCTTAACTAGCCTCGGAGCATGCTCTTGTTGAATCCACAATGTAATCTTGCCTGACGAAGGAGCCACTGTGCTCTGAAAGCTTGCAAACATATTGTTTTCTGGTTAGCCAATAAAGGTATCACTCCTAGAATACTTCTGTCATCATTGGGCAGAAAAATATTCACAAGAATAGAAAAGAAATTTGATATTCCAAACAGACATTTTTCTCTTTCACTTCTCCCTCCAGATTGTGAAAGAGAAGAGCACACAATTCTGTTTTTCTGTCACTTTAGTTCAGGAATCTTAAGTTGGGCAGGAGCTGAGTAAGAAGGTTTGCAGATTCCAGCAAGCACCGCCAGGCCCTGAGACCTCTGAAGAGAAGCAGAGTTTAATGTGATTTCACAGGCTGCATTCCAGGCAGGTTAAATAACCAGAAGAAATAATCAGAAATAGATGGAGCTGGAACTGCCCGTGGCTGTGACCGTGACAGAAAGCAGAGGAGTTCCTGGGGGGTAGAGCGGAGGGAGGGATTTGGTTTGGCTCAGAAGACTTCTCCTTCTTTTGATGTTTGAGATGTTCAGAAGACTCTGATTCTGCTCCTGTAACCTGCCTCATCACTGAATGTCGGCATTGTTCTGCTGATCCAAATCATTTCACTTTGGTTTCTGTGCACAATCCCAGCAATCTTGCTCTCTCCGTACATTGCCAGAGAATTCCACAGAGTGCAATGGAAAAGGGTCAGCGTAAAAAACAAAGCATTGCTGTGACTGCCTGGGGTGGTGAACTTCATTTTCTGCACTTATTCACAGACTGATGACTGTTCTAGGCTGCAGTGGTTCTTCTTAGTTCTCCTATTGATGTTTATACCTGTTAGGGGGTGAATTTATGCCTCCAGGTGCTCAAAATATTTGGAGCCTAATGCAAGGCCTCATTTTTTTTGTGGATAGCAGTAGCAAGCTGGATTTTGGCAGTGCACTTTAAATCCTTCCACCCCAGGTTTTTGGCCTGTTCACCTCCGCTCCCCAGGTGCAGTTGTTGGAATGAGGTAATCTCGAGTTCTGAATGAGACGCTCAGTTCCATAGGAAACGGCAGGAATTTCTGTCATTTTGGCACCACTGGCTGTGCCAGAGCACTGAGCTCATGCTGGAATCTGCATTGACCATGTTGACCGCTGTAGAAGTTTACATTTTCTGATTCTCGTAATCAAGTTCTAATTATAAATGACAATTGTGTTGTAGTTAATGGGACCAGTTATTTTCAGTGGCTGACAGGGTCATACGTGCAAAAGTGGGCCCAGAGGCGTAGCTAGAGCTTTTGCCGCCCGGGGCTGTTCCCGAGTTTGGCGCCCCCCCCCCCCCCCAGCTCAATACACACAAAGGTTACCAAAAATGGTTTTCCTGTTTTGTAGAACTTAAACTGGGCCTAATGGTGTCACCCCCACATGCCACACCTGTGACTTAATACCACCACACCATGACCAGGCCACATAGTGACCGAATAATACTACATACAAGGGACAAATACCACAACACCATTTCCAGACCACATATTACCACCACATAGTGACTGAATACTACAATACTGATCAGTAATAAAAAAAAAAACCACAATACTATCACCATAAGTGCCAGTATTCACAGGAGATCTGTACTTAGTATGCAGTGTCTGTGTAGAGGTAATACAGAGATCACTGGTGACATTATACACAGGACCTCTATATAGTATACAGTGTATAGTGTCAGTGTATAGGTAACACTGACTCACCAGTGACGTCTCTAGGTGAAGTCCTTCATCTTTTATCCAGCACAGACCGCCATCATTCCTTCCAGCCAGGACTCGTTTCTGCAGGAAATAACACAGTTATCTCGAGCTCCGCTTGCAGAACACATTACTTAATTTTTCACAACTTCTACATTACACCACATGAAGAAAAAAAGGTGATATAGTGTCACTCTGCACAGTAACAGGACCGCCCCCCCATTTAAAACAGTATACTCAAAAAATAAAATAAATACATCACTGCAGTAACAATATCCCTTAATTATCCCCTATGGTAATAATATTCCCCACCCTGGCCCCGTTTATCTCATTCCTGGCTCCAGCCATATGTTGTCGTATCCTGCCCTCATGAGTATCCATTCTACCCCATATGATCTCCCCATCCTGCCCCACCAGCCTCCATCGTATCCGTCCTGCCCCATGATCCAATCCTGCCCCGTGTCTCCAATCATGCCCCGTATCTACATTCTGCCCATGCCTCAAGTCCTGCCCCCAGTGTGTCCAGCATATTACCCCCATGTTGTCCAGCAATCTGCCCCAGTGTGTCCAGCATATTACCCCCATGTTGTCCAGCAATCTGCCCCAGTGTGTCCAGCATATTACCCCCAGTGTGTCCAGCAATCTGCCCCAGTATGTCCAGCATATTACCCCCAGTGTGTCCAGCAATCTGCCCTCAGTGTGTCCAGCAATCTGCCCCAGTGTCCAGCCTTTCCCCAGTGTGTCCAGCAGTCTGCCCCAGTGTGTCCAGCATATTACCCCCAGTGTCCAGCATTGCCCCAGTGTGTCCAGTATATTACCCCCAGTGTGTCCAGCAATCTGCCCCAGTGTCCAGCATTGCCCCAGTGTGTCCAGAAGTCTGCCCCAGGGTCTCCAGCATTGCCTCAATGTGTCCAGAAATCTGCCCCAGGGTCTCCAGTATTGCCCCAGTGTGTCCAGCAATCTGCCCCAGGGTCTCCAGTATTGCCCCAGTGTGTCCAGCATTCTGCCCCATAGTCTCCTGTACTGCCCCAGTGTGTCCAGCATTCTGCCCCATGGTCTCCAGTATTGCCCCAGTGTGTCCAGCAATCTGCCCCATGGTCTCCTGTATTGCCCCAGTGTGTCCAGCATTCTGCCCCATGGTCTCCAGTATTGCCCCGGTGTGTCCAGCAATCTGCCCCATGGTCTCCAGTATTGCCCCAGTATGTCCAGAAGTCTGCCCCAGGGTCTCCAGCATTGCCTCAATGTGTCCTGAGATCTGCCCCATGGTCTCCAGTATTCAGAGTGTCCAGCATTCTGCCCCATAGTCTCCTGTACTGCCCCAGTGTGTCCAGCATTCTGCCCCTAGGTCTCCAGTATTGCCCCAGTGTGTCCAGCATTCTGCCCCATGGTCTCCAGTATTGCCCCAGTGTGTCCAGCAATCTGCCCCATAGTCTCCTGTATTGCCCCAGTGTGTCCAGCAATCTGCCCCATGGTCTCCTGTATTGCCCCAGTGTGTCCAGCAATCTGCCCCATGGTCTCCTGTATTGCCCCAGTGTGTCCAGCAATCTGCCCCATAGTCTCCTGTATTGCCCCAGTGTGTCCAGCAATCTGCCCCATGGTCTCCTGTATTGCCCCAGTGTGTCCAGCAATCTGCCCCATAGTCTCCTGTATTGCCCCAGTGTGTCCAGCAATCTGCCCCATGGTCTCCTGTATTGCCCCAGTGTGTCCAGCATTCTGCCCCATGGTCTCCAGTATTGCCCCAGTGTGTCCAGCAATCTGCCCCATAGTCTCCTGTATTGCCCCAGTGTGTCCAGCAATCTGCCCCATGGTCTCCTGTATTGCCCCAGTGTGTCCAGCAATCTGCCCCATGGTCTCCAGCATTGCCCCAGCCCCAGACAGTCAGAAATAAAGAAAAAAAATAAAAAGTAAAATCCTCACCTCTCCCGTTCCCAGCGCAGGTCCGGTGCAGTCAGCGTCTCTCCGGCTCTGCGACGCTCAGGACAGAGAGGCAGAGCGGCGCGCACAGTAGTGACGTCATCGCGCCCTCTGCTCTGAGACGTCGCAGAGTCAGAGGAGGCTGCAGCTGCCGGCGCCGCAGGAACCAGGAGAGGTGAGTATAGAGCGGGGGGGCGGGGGCGGGGGCGGGACCCGGGGGTGGGGGGAGCTGGCCCTGGTCGTGGCGGCGGACGGCGCCGCCCGAAGATTTAAAGGGGCGTCTTTTTTTTTTTTTTTTTTTTTTTTTTTATCTTCTTCTGCAGCGCCGGCCGCCCCCAGCATTGTGCCGCCCGGGGCGGACCGCCCCCCCCGCACCCCCCTTCCTACGCCACTGAGTGGGCCCCTTCACGTGTAGGAAGCAAATAACCCTTCGGCTGGCCTGGTTGCATCTTTGCCTGCCAGGCTTAGGGTATGCGTCCATGTTCAGGATTGCATCAGGATTTGCTCAGGATTTGACACAGGTAAAATCTGCACCAAATCTGCATCTGAGGTCACTGGCAGGTCACCTGCGTTTTTCATGCATTTTTTTTCATGCGGATTTGTGTGTTTTTTTGTAAGCTCTTTAAAGATATACAAAAAAAAAGAATTGTGATGTCATTTCTTGTCCAACCTCTTCATTTACCTACTCAATTGAAGAATATACACACACACAGATAGATAGATAGATAGATACGTTAGATGGATACGATAGATAGATACGATACATATCTATCGTATCTATCTATCCTATCTATCTATCTATCTATCTATCACATCTATCTATGGATCTATCTATCGTATTTATCTATGGTATCTATCTATCGATATATCTATCTATTATCTACCGATATATCTATCCATAAATATTTCTCTATATAGATATATCGATAGATAGATATATTGATAGATAGATAATAGATAATAGATAGATACCATAGATAGATAATTGATAAACAGATGATTGATAGATACGATAGATAGATAGATAGATTGATAGATAGATACGATAGATGGATCACACAAGCGAGAAACTCGCACGAGTCTCGCATCTTAATACCTGGCACTGCCGCCGGCACTCAGGTGCGGAGCCAGCAGCTGCATGTATTTCTATGCAGCTGCACGCTCCACTCCCGAGTGCCGGCGCCAGTCAGGTATTAAGATGCGAGACTCGTCCGAGTTTCTCACATTTGTGATCCCAGCCTTAAATAAAGACACACACATGAAATCTGCGTTAGGCCAGGGTCACACTCGTGAGAAACTCACATAAGTCTCTCGCTTCAATACCCGTCACTGCCACCGGCACTCGGAAGCAGAGTGTGCGGCTGCATGTATTTCTATGCAGCTGAACGCTCTGGTCCCGAGTGCCAGCGGCAGTGCCGGGTATTGACGCCGGCCTTAAATGCAATATGTTTAATTTAAAAAAAAAATTTTGAAACAAAAATGGCGTGGGCTCCCGTGCAATTTTCTGCGCCAGAGGGGGAAAGCCGACAGCTGGGGGCCAATATTTGTAGCCTGGGAAGGGGGTAATACCCATGGCCCCTCTCTAGGCTATGAATATCAGCCCGCAGCTGTCTGCGTAGCCTTTACTGGCTTTTAAATTAAGGGGACCTCGAAAAAATTACGTGGGGTCCCCCTATATTTTATAGCCAGAAAGGCTACGCAGACAGCTGCAGGCTGATATTCATAGCCTAGAGAGGGGCCATGGTTATTGCCCCCCCCCCACCCGGCCACAAATACCAGCCCCCAGCTGCCCCAGAAATGGCGCATCTATAAGATGCGCCAATTCCAGCACTTAGCCCCTCTCTTCCCACTCCCCTGTAGCGGTGGGATATGGGGTAATGGGGGGTTAATGTCACCTTGCTATTGTAAGGTGACATTAAGCCTGGTTTATAATGGAGACGCCTATCCATTAATAATCCTAGAGTAGTGAAAGGGTTAAAAAAATAAAGACACAGCCAGAAAAAAGTATTTTAATATTCTTAATTTTACCATACTTACCATACTTCAGCGCCTGCATAAAAATTAAAATAATAAACCAACCGTATACTTACTTTCCGCGGTAATCCAATTAATAACGAGTGTCCCACAACGATCTCCCCTATAGAACAGTGACATCGGGTGATGTCGCCGCTCTATAGACCTCCAGTGACACACTGACAGGATACAATGGCTCCTGCAGTGCATCACTGAGGTTACCTTAGTTCAGACTCTCACTTTATGGCATTGCTGCGTAGGAACTTTCTCTCACAGCAGAGCCACAAGTGAGACTAGGGACTATTTTTTACAGTGGCAGAGGAATAGAGTGCGGAAGGATACCTTCCATCATTGTATTCCTGGAGCCCCTGGAGAGCGGTCGCATCAGCTGATACTGTTGCTCTCCACCGGAGATCGTCGTGGGACACATGTTTTAATTGTATTTTTGCGGATCAGGAAGTATATTGTTTGTCTATTATTTTATAATTTGTTACAGATGACAATGGCTTCGGGGATCAAGGTGACAAGGTGATGGTGAGTATGTACTCTATGTTTAATGTACTGTATGTCTATATTATTATTATTATTATTTATTTATATAGCACCATTAATTCCATGGTGCTGTACATGAGAAGGGGTTACATCAAAATAAAAATATCACTTACAGTAAACAAAACTAAGAATGACAGACTGGTACAGAGGGAAGAGGACCCTGCCCTTGCATGCATACATTCTACAGGATTATGGGGAAGGAGACAGGAGGTCGAGGGTTGCAGTAGCTCCAATGGTGTTGAGGTGGCCGTGTGGTCTTTACAGGCTGTAAGCTTCCTTGAAGAGGTGGGTTTTCAGGTTTCTTTTGAAGGATCCAAAAGTAGTGGATAACCGGATGTGTTGGGGTACTGAATTCCAGAGGATGGGTGATATTCGGGAGAAGTCTTGGAGGCGATTGAGTGAGGAGCGAATAAGCGTGGAGGAAAGGAGGAGGTCTTGGGAGGACCGGAGATTACGTGAGGGAAGATATTGAGAGATTAGTGTGGAAATATACGGAGGAGAAAGGTTATGGATGGCTTTGTAGGTCAGTGTTAGTAGTTTAAACTGGATACGCTGGGAAATTGGGAGCGAGTGAAGGGATTTGAAAAGAGGTGAAGCAGGAGTGTAGCGAGGAGAGAGATTAATTAGTCAGGCAGCAGAGTTAAGGATGGACTGGAGGGGTGCGAGAGTGTTAGAAGGTAGGCCACAGAGGAGTATGTTGCAGTAGTCGAGGCGGGAGATGATTAGGGCATGCACAAGCATTTTGGTAGAGTGAGGGTTGAGGAAAGGATGGATTCTGGAAATATTTTTGAGCTGGAGGCGACAGGAGGTGGCGAGAGCTTGGATGTGCGGTTTGAAGGACAGGGCAGAGTCAAGGGTTACTCCGAGGCAGCGGATTTTGGGGACAGGGGAAAGTGTGATTTCATTTATTTTGATAGATAGATCAGGTAGGGAAGATATGCGTGATGGAGGAAAGATAATGAGTTCAGATTTGTCCACATTGAGCTTGAGGAAGCGAGAGGAGAAGAAGGAGGATATGGCCGATAGACACTCTGGGATTCTGGAGAGCAGAGAGGTGACATCTGGGCCAGAGAGGTAGATCTGAGTGTCATCGGCATATAGATGGTACTGGAAGCCATAGGACCTTATGAGTTGTCCCCGGCCGAGTGTATAGATTGAGAAGAGTAAGGGTCCTAGGACAGAGCCTTGGGGGACTCCAACAGAGAGGGGGTGAGATGAAGAGGTAGTATGGGAGTAGGAAACGCTAAATGTGCGGTTGGCAAGGTATGAGGAGATCCAAGATAGGGCAACGTCTTTGACACCAAAAGAAGAGAGGATCTGTAGTAGGAGGCAGTGGTCAACTGTGTCGAAGGCAGAGGACAGGTCTAGGAGGAGGAGTATAGAGAATTGTCTGTTAGCTTTGGCTGTAAGTGAGTCGTTAGTAATTTTGGTCAGGGCAGTCTCAGTGGAATGGTGGGGATGGAAACCAGATTGTAGGTTGTCGAAGAGAGAGTTAGATGCAAAGTGAGAGGAAAGTTCAGCATGGACATGCTGCTCAAGGAGTTTGGAAGCAAATGGGAGCAAAGATATGGGGCGATAGCTGGATATAGCGCTTGGGTCAAGGGATGGCTTTTTGAGGATAGGTGTGATTGTGGCATGTTTGAAGGCAGAAGGGAAGGTACCAGAAGTTAGTGAAAGGTTGAAGAGATGGGTTAGGGATGGGATTAGTGTGGTGGTGAGGTTGGGGAGGAGGTGGGATGGGATGGGGTCAAGTGCACAAGTGGTGAGGTGTGATGGTGCTGAGGTGTCTATATGTATGTATTGTATGTATGTTATGAATGCTGCATGTTCTGTATTTATGTACAGCATGTTGCATGTTGCATGTCACATGTTGCCCCATGTTGTATGCCGCATGTTGTCACATGTTGTCACATGTCGTATGTTGCATGTTGTTGCATGTGGCATGTCGTATGTTGCATGTCGCATGGTGTATGTCGCATGGTGTATGTTGCATGGTGTATGTTGTATGGTGTATGCTGTTTGCAAGAACCAGACTAGTGACCGGAGATAACTCCCGGTCACGTGCACGGCAGTTCTCGCGATAACATAAGTTATCTCGAGAACTGCAGTGGACGAGGGACTTCCGGCGGCGGGACAGGTGAGTCGGCAGACATGCGTAGTAAGCTGCGTGTACGCAGTTTCTACGCATGTGACTAATCATTAAATTTACAGGGCGGCGACGGAGCGTTGCCGCTTTGTAAAACAGACATGCTGTGTTCTGAAAAGACGCGCCACATGTCTGTTTTCGCGGGTCTGCCGCCTGTGTGTTTTACCGCATAGTGGAGACGGGATTTCATGAAATCCCCTCCACTATGCTGTAACATTTGGACGCTGCGTATTTGACGCTGCGGCTCTACGCAGCGTTAAACACGCAGCGTTTCCTGAACGTGGAAAGATACCCTAATAGGTAGATCTGAAATGCCTATGGGTATGTTTCCACGGTCAGGATTGCATCAGGATTTGACGCAGGTAAAATCTGCACCAAATCTGCACCTGAGGTCACTGGCAGGTCACCTGCATTTTTTATGCGTTTTTACATGCGTTTTTGCTTTTTTTCATGCGGATTTGTGTGTGTTTTTGTAAGCTACATAAAGATATACCAAAAAAAAGAATTCTGATGTAATTTCTTGTCCAACCTCTTCATTTACAAACTCCATTGAAGAATAATGTTTACACACACAGACTGATAGATGATAGAGGATAGATACTGTAGATATGGGATAGATAGATAGATAGATAGATAGATAGATAGATAGATAGATAGATAGATAGATAGATAGATAGATAATAGATAGGTACGATAGATCTATCTATCGTATCTCTATCGTATCTATATATTATCTATCTATAAATATATCTATCGATAGATATAGCTATCTATCCATAGCTAGATAGATATATCGATAGATAGATGATAGATAGATACGATAGATAATAGATAGATGGATAATAGATAGATAGATAGATAATAGATAGATAAATAGATAGATACAATAGATAGAGAGATAGATGATAGATAATAGATAGATACGATAGATAGATAATAGATAGATAACTAGATACGATAGATAGATAGATAAATAGATAGATAGATAATAGATATAATAGATAGATAGATAGATAGATAATACCAAGCCCGATGTTTAGTAATAAATATAATAAAATGGTACATAAAGAGTTAGGCCGGGATCACACATGCGAGAAACTCGGACGAGTCTCGCATCTTAATACCCAGCACTGACAACGGCACTCGGGAGTGGAGCGTGCAGTTGCATGTATTTCTGTGCAGCCGCATGCTCCGCTCCTCAGTGCCGGCGGCAGTGCCGGGAATTAAGATGCGAAACTCGTCCGAGTTTCTTGCATGTGTGATCCCGGCCTTAAATAAAGACACACACACGAAATCTTCATTAGGCCGGGGTCACACTTGCAAGAAACTCGCACGAGTCTCACGCAATTTTCTGCGCCAGAGGGAAAGCCAGTGACTGGGGGACCGATGTTTGTAGACTTGGAATGGGTTAATACCCATGGATCTTCCCAGGCTATGAATATCAGTCTGCAGCTGTATATTTGGCCTTTACTGGCTATTAAAATAGGTGAACCCCCCAAAAAAATGACGTGGGGTCCCCCTATAATTTATAGCCAGAAAGGCTACGCAGACAGCTGCGGGCTGATATTCATAGCCTAGAGAGAGGCCATGGATATTGGCCCCCCATGGCTACAAATACGAGCTCCCAGCCGCCCCAGAAATGGTGCATCTGTAAGATGCGCCAATTCCAGCGCTTAGCCTCTCCCCACTCCCGTGTTGCGGTGGGATATGGGGTAATGAAGGGTTAATGTCACCTTTGTAAGGTGACATTAACCTGGCTTAGTAATGGAGAGGCTCAATAAGATACCTACCATTACTAATCCTATACTTGGTAAAGGGTTAATAAAACACACACACATGCAGAATAAAGTATTTTAATTACCATCTATACTCGAGTATAAGCAGAGATTTTAAGCCCATTTTTTGGGGCTGAAAGACCCCCTCTCGGCTTATACTTAAGTCGTACCCAGGGGTCGGCGGGGGAGGGGAGTCTAATAATACTCACCTGCTCCTGGTGTGGTCCCTGCACGTCCCTGGTTCCCCGGGCGCTGACAGCTTCTTCCTGTACTGAGCAGTCACATGGTACCGCTCTTTACAGTAATGAATATGGACTCCACTCCCATTGGGGTTGAGCCGCATATTCATTACAGTAATGAGTGGTAATGGTGACCGCTCAATACAGGTAGAAGCTGTCAGCGCCCGGAGAACCAGGGACCGCACCAGGAGCAGGTGAGTATAATGGGGAGGGGGAGCTCTGCGCGATATTCACCTCTCCTGGTTCCGGAGCCGCTCCGTCTTCAGCATCATCTGCCTGTGACGCTCAGGTCAGAGGGCGCGGTGACGTGGTTAGTGTGCGCCCTCTGCCTGAACGTCAGTGCAGAAGACTCTGAAGATGGACCGGTGCCCGGAACGAGGAGAGGTGAATATTGAATGTTCCGGGGACCTGAGCGACGAGAGGTGAGTATGTGATTTATTTTTTTTATCGCAGCAACAGCATATGGGGCAAATATCTCTATGGAGCATCTTATGGGGCCTTATTCAACGTTTGTGCAGCATTGTATGGGGCAAATGTCTGTATGGAGCATCTTATGGGGCCTTATTCAACGTTTGTGCAGCATTGTATGCGGCAAATGTCTTTATGGATCATCTTATGGGGCTATTATCAACATTTGTGCAGAATTATATGGGGCAAATGTCTGTCTGGAGCATCTTATGGGGCCATAATCAATGTTTGTGCAGCACTGTATGGGTTAAATATCTCTATGGAGCATCTTATGGGGCTATAATCAACATTTGTGCAGCATTATATGGGGCATATGTGTTGTGAATTCTGTTGTCGGGCTCCCTCCTGTGGTCATGAATGGTACTTCGGTTGGTTCTGTCCATGGACTTCCTCTGGTGGGTGTTTCTGAGTTTCCTTCCACAGGTGACGAGGTTAATTCGTTAGCAGGCTGCTCTATTTAACTCCACTTAGATCTTTGCTCCATGCCACCTGTCAATGTTCCAGTATTGGTCTAGTTCACTCCTGGATCAATCTTGTGACCTGTCTTCCCAGCAGAAGCTAAGTTCCAGCTTGTATTTCTTTGGTTTGCTATTTTTCTGTCCAGCTTGCTATTTTTATTGTTGTCTTGCTTGCTGGAAGCTCTGGGACGCAGAGGGAGCGCCTCCGCACCGTGAGTCGGTGCGGAGGGTCTTTTTGCGCCCTCTGCGTGGTCTTTTTGTAGGTTTTTGTGCTGACCGCAAAGTAACCTTTCCTATCCTCGGTCTGTTCAGTAAGTCGGGCCTCACTTTGCTAAATCTATTTAATCTCTGTGTTTGTAATTTTCATCTTTACTCACAGTCATTATATGTGGGGGGCTGCCTGTTCCTTTGGGGAATTTCTCTGAGGCAAGGTAGGCTTTATTTTTCTATCTTTAGGGCTAGCTAGTTCCTTAGGCTGTGCCGAGTTGCATAGGGAACGTTAGGCGCAATCCACGGCTATTTCTAGTGTTTGATAGGATTAGGGATTGCGGTCAGCAGAGTTCCCACGTCCCAGAGCTCGTCCTTTATTATCAGTAACTATCAGGTCATTCCGTGTGCTCTTAACCACCAGGTCCATTATTGTCCTGACCACCAGGTCGTAACAGTACAGGTGGCCCAAAGTACTAATGCATCTCAATAGAGGGATAAGAGAAGTTCTGAGACCATTTATTTTTCTTTGCACTGTGTTTTGTCTCTCTTTTCCTCTTTACCTCTGGGTGGTTCAGGACACAGGTGTAAACATGGACATTCAAGGTCTGTCCTCTTGGATGGATAATCTCACTACAAGGGTACAAAACATTCAAGATTTTGTGGTTCAGAATCCGATGTCAGAGCCTAGGATTCCAATTCCTGATTTGTTTTTTGGTGATAGATCTAAGTTCTTGAATTTCAAAAATAATTGTAAATTGTTTCTTGCCTTGAAACCTCGCTCCTCAGGTGACCCTGTTCAACAAGTAAAGATCATTATTTCCTTGTTACGTGGTGACCCTCAAGACTGGGCATTTTCCCTTGCGCCAGGAGATCCGGCATTGCGTGATGTTGATGCGTTTTTTTCTGGCGCTTGGATTGCTTTATGATGAACCAAATTCAGTGGATCAGGCAGAGAAAATCTTGCTGGCTCTGTGTCAGGGTCAGGATGAAGCGGAGATATATTGTCAGAAGTTTAGAAAGTGGTCTGTGCTCACTCAGTGGAATGAATGTGCCCTGGCAGCAATCTTCAGAAAGGGTCTCTCTGAAGCCCTTAAGGATGTCATGGTGGGATTTCCCATGCCTGCTGGTCTGAATGAGTCTATGTCCTTGGCCATTCAGATCGATCGACGCTTGCGTGAGCGTAAAGCTGTGCACCATTTGGCGGTACTATCTGAGCATGGGCCTGAGCCTATGCAATGTGATAGGACTTTGACCAGACATGAACGGCAAGAACACAGACGTCGGAATGGGCTATGTTTTTACTGTGGTGATTCCACTCATGCTATCTCCGATTGTCCTAAGCGTTTCGCTAGGTCTGCCACCGTTGGTACGGTACAGTCTAAATTTCTATTGTCCGTTACTCTGATTTGCTCTTTGTCATCCTATTCTGTTATGGCATTTGTGGATTCAGGCGCTGCCCTGAATTTGATGGACTTGGAGTATGCTAGGCGCTGTGGTTTTTTCTTGGAGCCCTTGCAGTATCCTATTCCATTGAGAGGAATTGATGCCAGGCCTTTAGCCAAGAATAAGCCTCAGTACTGGACCCAATTGACCATGTGCATGGCTCCTGCACATCAGGAGGATATCCGCTTTCTGGTGTTGCATAATCTGCATGATGTGGTCGTTTTGGGGTTGCCATGGCTACAGGTTCATAATCCAGTATTGGACTGGAAATCTATGTCTGTGTCCAGCTGGGGTTGTCAGGGGGTACATGGTGATGTTCCATTTTTGTCTATTTCGTCTTCCACTCCTTCTGAAGTTCCAGAGTTTTTGTCGGATTATCGGGATGTATTTGATGAGCCCAAAGCCAGTGCCCTACCTCCTCATAGGGATTGCGATTGTGCAATTAATTTGATTCCTGGTAGTAAGTTTCCTAAGGGCCGATTGTTCAATTTATCTGTGCATGAACACGCCGCTATGCGGAGTTATATAAAGGAATCCTTGGAGAAAGGTCATATTCGCCCGTCGTCATCACCGTTAGGAGCAGGGTTCTTTTTTGTGGCCAAGAAGGATGGTTCTTTGAGACCTTGTATTGATTACCGCCTTCTTAATAAAATTAGTCAAATTTCAGTATCCTTTGCCGTTGCTGTCTGATCTGTTTGCTCGTATTAAAGGGGCTAGTTGGTTCACCAAGATAGATCTTCGAGGGGCGTATAATCTTGTGCGTATTAAACAAGGCGATGAATGGAAAACAGCATTTAATACGTCCGAGGGCCATTTTGAGTACCTGGTTATGCCATTCGGGCTTTCCAATGCTCCATCGGTATTTCAGTCCTTTATGCATGACATCTTCCGAGAGTACCTGGATAAATTCCTGATTGTGTATTTGGATGATGTTTTGGTCTTTTCGGATGATTGGGAGTCTCATGTGAAGCAGGTCAGAATGGTGTTCCAGGTCCTTCGTGCGAATTCCTTGTTTGTGAAGGGGTCAAAGTGTCTCTTTGGAGTTCAGAAGGTTTCATTTTTGGGGTTCATTTTTTCCCCTTCTACTATCGAGATGGACCCTGTTAAAGTCCAGGCCATTTACGATTGGACTCAGCCGACATCTGTGAAGAGCCTGCAAAAGTTCCTGGGCTTTGCTAATTTTTATCGGCGCTTCATCGCTAATTTTTCTACTGTTGCTAAACCGTTGACTGATTTGACCAAGAAGGGTGCTGATGTGGTCAATTGGTCTTCTGCAGCTGTAGAGGCTTTTCAGGAGTTGAAGCGTCGTTTTTCTTCTGCCCATGTGTTGTGCCAGCCAGATGTTTTGCTCCCGTTTCAGGTTGAGGTTGATGCTTCTGAGATTGGAGCAGGGGCTGTTTTGTCGCAAAGAAGTTCTGATGGCTCGGTGATGAAGCCATGTGCTTTCTTTTCTAGAAAGTTTTCGCCTGCTGAGCGTAATTATGATGTTGGTAATCGTGAGTTGTTGGCCATGAAATGGGCATTCGAGGAGTGGCGTCATTGGCTTGAAGGAGCCAAGCATCGCGTGGTGGTCTTGACAGATCACAAGAATTTGACTTATCTTGAGTCTGCCAAACGGTTGAATCCGAGACAGGCTCGATGGTCGTTATTTTTCTCCCGTTTTGATTTTGTGGTTTCGTACCTTCCGGGCTCTAGGAATGTGAAGGCTGATGCCCTGTCAAGGAGTTTTGTGCCTGACTCTCCGGGTGTTCCTGAGCCGGCGGGTATTCTCAAAGAGGGGGTAATTTTGTCTGCCATCTCCACTGATTTGCGGCGGGTGCTGCAAAAATTTCAGGCTGATAGACCTGACCGTTGCCCAGTGGAGAAACTGTTTGTCCCTGATAGATGGACTAGTAGAGTTATCTCTGAGATTCATTGTTCAGTGTTTTCTGGGCATCCTGGAATCTTTGGTACCAGAGATTTGGTGGCTAGATCCTTTTGGTGGCCGTCTTTGTCACGGGATGTGCGTTCTTTTGTGCAGTCCTGTGGGACTTGTGCTCGGGCTAAGCCCTGCTGTTCTCGTGCCAGTGGGTTGCTTTTGCCCTTGCCGGTCCCGAAGAGGCCCTGGACGCATATTTCTATGGATTTTATTTCGGATCTCCCCGTCTCTCAAAAGATGTCGGTCATTTGGGTGGTTTGTGATCGCTTTTCTAAGATGGTCCATTTGGTACCTTTGTCTAAATTGCCTTCCTCCTCTGATTTGGTGCCATTATTTTTCCAGCATGTGGTTCGTTTACATGGTTGTTAGGTCTCGAGTTCCCGCTTCTGCACAGGGGGAATCTCGAGCCATCTCCGCTGCAGTCTCCCATTCTTATCCAGCCGCAGTGGAGTCTGCTCAGCAGGGACGTCGGTCCCAGCGTCTTGCTAAGTCTCACGCTGTACAGAGAGTTACTGCTGCTTCTTCAGCTTCTGCCATTAAAGTCAGTGCTGGTCAGCAGCGAGCGGACTTCTCTGGGACTAAGTCCTTGTCTGCACACACTGAGCATGCCCAGGGCAAGATCTCCCGTTGGAGATCAAGGGTCATGTGCTCAGGCTCTGCAGCACATTCCATTGGTCCTCTTGGCAGGTCTTGGAAGGGCAAAGTTTCTGTGGCCACTTCCTGTGCTGCAACTATATAAACTGCGCATGACCGCACGGCCATGCGCTAGTATACAATTGTTAATGTGTGTATGTTGTGAGTGCAAGTCGTCCTTGGATACCCCTACCCTATTGAATGTCTGTTCGCGGAAGGTGTATGGTTGCTATCTAGCGCCCGACTTAGCCTACAGCACGAATCACACATTACAGCGTCCAGTTGCTGTGACCGCCAGTACGGCGCCGTGCACTTCCTCTGTGCTTTCCTTACCCAAGCCTGGGTGGTTAGTGGCGTTCGTCAGTGCGGCACCGCATGCACTCTTGTGCCTTAAAATCGTTATTTAGTTTCCTTACACACCCAGTTGCGGTGTTATGCCAGCAAGGGTCTAATCGGACTTCAATCCTAGTTGGGGTTGAGTTCGCTGACTACTTGCTCGCGCTCTATGTGCGGTACCGCGGTCCTGTGACGCAACAGGATCGCTTCCTTCACGTTGGGTGAAGTTTAACCCACGTGTGTATGCATATGAGTACCGCCATATAGTCCGTCGTTACTTGGCAGCAGGTTCCATCTCTGCACGGTGGACCCCGGGCTGCGAACGCACCATACTCTATCTGTCTTAATATTTGGTGCGTTCCGCTAGCCCTAACATTACACTAGCGCCAGGGTCTGGCTAGTAATGATGGACAAACAGCAATCCTTGCGGTATATCCAGCAGCTGGAGGGTAGGTTGGCGGCTCTTGAGAGCGCAACCTCAGCTGTGGATGTTACCGCGGTTGCTGTACAGGCTGCTAGCGTGGCTGCAGCAACCCTGTCCATTGCCACCCCTGCTCCGACATTTTCTCGTTTCCCGCTGCCAGAAAAATTTTCTGGTGATAGCAAGTTTTGTAGGGGATTTGTGAGTCAGTGCTCTATTCACCTCGAGCTCCTGGCTGCACGTTTTCCCACGTTTTCTCTCTTGTCGGACAGGGCGTTGGAATGGGCTACGCCGCTGTGGGAGCGTGGCGATCATGTGGTGCAGAGTGCTCCGCTGTTTCTGAGCACTCTGAAACAGGTCTTTTTAGGACCTCAAGTCACCCATGATACGGCGCTCCAACTGCTGGCATTAACTCAGGGTGAGTCCTTGGTCAGTCAATTCGCCATCCAATTCCGCACTTTAGCTTCTGAGCTGGATTGGTCGGATAAAGCTCTTATCCCCATATTTTGGAGGGGCCTGGCTGACCACGTTAAGGACGCTCTGGCCACTAGGGAGATTCCTGCCACACTGGAGGAGTTAATAACTGTCTCCACTCGAATTGACCTCCGTTTTAACGAGCGGAGGTTAGAGCGAGCCCAGTGTAGGCAGAGGTTTCGGCTGGCTCCTACCTTCGCCAAACCTCTGGAATCTCCGGTCCTGGTTCCTGAGTCACATGAGGCCAGGGAAGTGTCACAAGCGGGATCTAAGTCCCGGACCGCTTGTGCACTCAAGGTCTGTCATGTTTGCCAGCAGTCAGGACATCTAGCCACCAGATGTTCTCAGCGATCGAGGAAACGTCAGCGTTTAGTGGTAGTAGGTGGAGGTACACTAAACACGGCGACGTTTGCCTCTAAATTGTCCTTTAAGGGGACAATTACTATAGGCTCATTCTCCCACTCGGTAGAGCTCTGCGTGGATTCTGGGGCGGAAGGCAATTTTATGTCTTCTGCCTTCGCCCAACGTCACGCAATACCCCTGGTTATGCTAGCTCAACCAGTAACGGTACGAGTGGTGAATGGGTCGGCACTGCCCTCACAGATAACACACCAGACCATCCCTTTTACTCTGTCCATGTCGCCATCTCATCAGGAGATTATATCTCTGCTCGTCATTCCTGAGGGAATTGATGAGGTCCTGTTGGGAATACCTTGGCTACGGTACCACTCTCCTCATATCGAGTGGTCCTCTGGCAGAATCCTGGGATGGGGCGAATCTTGTGGGGGTAGGTGTCAGAGGGAGTGCGTTCAGGTTGCTACTACAGAGGTACCCGCAGATCTTTCCTCTCTCCCCAAGCAGTATTGGTCTTATGCAGACGTGTTCTCCAAAAAGGCGGCGGAGATCCTTCCGCCCCATCGCCCCTATGACTGTCCTATTGATCTCTTGCCTGGTGCTGAGCCTCCCCGGGGTCGAGTCTATCCGCTATCTCTCCCGGAAACGGAGGCCATGTCACAGTACATCCAGGAAAATCTGGCAAAAGGATTCATTAGGAAGTCAGTGTCACCTGCTGGGGCAGGGTTCTTCTTCGTGCAGAAGAAGAATGGAGAATTGCGTCCATGCATAGACTACAGGGGTCTTAACGCCATCACCGTTAAGAACAAGTATCCTTTGCCCTTGATTTCTGAGCTCTTCGATAGGCTTCGGGGAGCAAGGGTATTTACTAAACTAGATCTGCGGGGTGCTTACAACCTGATTCGCATCCGTGAGGGGGACGAATGGAAGACGGCTTTTAACACCAGGGATGGGCACTATGAATATCTGGTGATGCCCTTCGGGCTCTGTAATGCCCCAGCCGTTTTCCAAGACTTTGTGAACGATATCTTCCGGGATATGCTTTCCACCTCGGTCGTAGTCTATCTGGATGATATTCTCATCTACTCTCCAGATATTGACTCCCACCGGAGAGATGTTTGCAAAGTCTTCGACCTCCTACGGGCAAACTCCCTCTATGCCAAGTTGGAGAAGTGTATGTTTGAGCAGGAGTCCTTACCTTTCCTAGGCTACATCATCTCTGCCCAGGGATTGGCTATGGATCCTGCCAAACTACAGGCTGTGATGGACTGGCAGGAACCCCATTCTCTTAAAGCGGTGCAGCGCTTTATGGGGTTCATTAATTATTATCGCCAGTTCATTCCGCACTTCTCAACTTTGGTAGCTCCCTTGGTTGCCCTCACCAAGAAGGGGGCGAATCCCAAATTGTGGTCTGAGGAGGTCTCCAAGGCCTTTAACTCTATAAAGTCACACTTCGCTAGCGCTCCCATCCTACATCGCCCCGATGTTGATAAGCCATTTATCATGGAGGTGGATGCCTCTTCTGTTGGTGCTGGAGCAGTCCTCTTCCAAAAGGATGCTCAAGGTCGGAAGCATCCTTGCTTCTTTTTCTCCAAGACCTTCTCACCAGCAGAGAGGAATTATTCCATCGGGGACAGGGAGTTGCTAGCTATGAAGTTGGCTTTCTCGGAGTGGAGACATCTCTTGGAGGGTGCACGTTTTCCCTTCCAAGTCTTCACAGACCATAAAAATTTGGTGTACCTGCAGACAGCCCAGCGGTTGAATTCTCGCCAGGCCAGATGGTCCTTATTCTTCTCCCGGTTTCATTTCACCCTCTATTTTCTTTCTGGGGAGAGGAACATTCGGGCCGACGCTCTCTCTCGCTCCATTGTGTCATCTGCGGAGGAGGAGGAGGAGCCTCGGTTTATTGTCCCCACCGAGAGCTTGAGAACTGTGGCCCCGGTTCCGCTAGAGTCTGTGCCCCCGGGCAAGACTTTTGTTCCATCCAATTTGCGACCGGAGGTTCTCTCTTGGGCACACTCGTCCAGGGTGGGTGGACATTTTGGTACCAAAAGGACATCTGAGTTACTGGCGAGGACGTACTGGTGGCCGCATATGGCTCGTGATGTCGCAGAGTATGTTCGGGCGTGTGTCTCTTGCGCCAAGAACAAGACTCCTCGGCAACGGCCAGCTGGTTTGCTTTATCCTCTGCCGGTGGCGGACAGGCCCTGGAGATGGTCGGGATGGACTTTGTGGTGGGCTTACCCAAGTCTCGTAACTGCACCATTATCTGGGTGATCACCGACCATTTTTCCAAAATGGTGCACTTGGTGCCTCTTCCACGGCTACCTTCTGCACGGGCGTTGGCTGTCTTGTTCGTCAAGCATATCTTTCGCCTACATGGTATGCCAGACAAAATTGTTAGTGACCGGGGTCCCCAGTTTGCGTCTCGATTCTGGAGAGAGCTTTGTCGTCTACTCAGTATCGAGTTGAATCTCTCTTCGGCATATCATCCCGAGACGAATGGGTTGGTAGAGAGGGCCAACCAGACCTTGGTCACATATTTACGACATTTTGTTTCTGCCAGGCAGGATGACTGGGCATCCTTGCTACCGTGGGCAGAGTTTGCACTTAACAATGCCGTAGCCGACTCTACCGGTCAGACTCCATTCCTCCTAAATTACGGCCAGCATCCGCGTGTTCCTGTGCCCATGCCTGTGTCTTCTGCTGACTCCAGGGTGGCAGACTGGGCTGTGGAGGCATGGGACATTTGGGACCGCATGCAGGATGCCATTCGGGCCTCCAAGGAGAGAATGAGGTCCTCCGCCGATGTTCATCGGCGTCCCGCTCCGACCTTTGCTCCTGGCGACTTGGTGTGGCTCTCCGCCCGTAACATCAGGCTGCGAGTTGAGTCCACTAAGTTTGCTCCTCGCTACTTGGGTCCCTTCAAGGTTCTCGAACAGGTTAATCCTGTGGTCTACCGTTTGGCTCTTCCTCCACGCTTGGGTATCACCGACATCTTTCATGTGTACCTCTTGAAACCAGTATACATGTCCCGGTTTTCCGAGTCATCTGCCGGGACATCGGGTTCATCTACGGACGATTACGAGGTGAACGCTATTTTGGGGTGCAAGGTGGTACGCGGCAAAAAGTTCTATCTGGTGGATTGGAAGGGTTATGGCCCAGAGGACAGGTCATGGGAGCCTGCCGAAAACATTCGGGCCCCACAGCTCATTGCTGCCTTCGAGCGTAGCGAGGCCCAAGGAGGTTGGGGGCCCTAGGAGGGGGGGGGTAATGTTAGGTCTCGAGTTCCCGCTTCTGCACAGGGGGAATCTCGAGCCATCTCCGCTGCGGTCTCCCATTCTTATCCAGCCGCAGTGGAGTCTGCTCAGCAGGGACGTCGGTCCCAGCGTCTTGCTCAGTCTCACGCTGTACAGAGAGTTACTGCTGCTTCTTCAGCTTCTGCCGTTAAAGTCAGTGCTGGTCAGCAGCGAGCGGACTTCTCTGGGACTAAGTCCTTGTCTGCACACACTGAGCATGCCCAGGGCAAGATCTCCCGTTGGAGATCAAGGGTCATGTGCTCAGGCTCTGCAGCACATTCCATTGGTCCTCTTGGCAGGTCTTGGAAGGGCAAAGTTTCTGTGGCCACTTCCTGTGCTGCAACTATATAAACTGCGCATGACCGCACGGCCATGCGCTAGTGTACAATTGTTAATGTGTGTATGTTGTGAGTGCAAGTCGTCCTTGGATACCCCTACCCTATTGAATGTCTGTTCGCGGAAGGTGTATGGTTGCTATCTAGCGCCCGACTTAGCCTACAGCACGAATCACACATTACAGCGTCCAGTTGCTGTGACCGCCAGTACGGCGCCGTGCACTTCCTCTGTGCTTTCCTTACCCAAGCCTGGGTGGTTAGTGGCGTTCGTCAGTGCGGCACCGCATGCACTCTTGTGCCTTAAAATCGTTATTTAGTTTCCTTACACACCCAGTTGCGGTGTTATGCCAGCAAGGGTCTAATCGGACTTCAATCCTAGTTGGGGTTGAGTTCGCTGACTACTTGCTCACGCTCTATGTGCGGTACCGCGGTCCTGTGACGCAACAGGATCGCTTCCTTCACGTTGGGTGAAGTTTAACCCAAGTGTGTATACTTATGAGTACCGCCATATAGTCCGTCGTTACTTGGCAGCAGGTTCCATCTCTGCACGGTGGACCCCGGGCTGCGAACGCACCATACTCTATCTGTCTTAATATTTGGTGTGTTCCGCTAGCCCTAACAATGGTATCCCGGAGAACATCGTTTCTGACAGAGGTTCCCAGTTTATTTCGAGGTTTTGGCGATCCTTTTGTGCAAGGATGGGCATTGATTTGTCTTTTTCCTCGGCTTTCCATCCTCAGACAAATGGCCAAACCGAACGAACTAATCAAACTTTGGAAACATATCTGAGATGCTTTGTTTCTGCTGATCAGGATGATTGGGTGTCCTTTTTGCCGTTGGCTGAGTTCGCCCTTAATAATCGGGCCAGCTCGGCTACTTTGGTTTCGCCGTTTTTCTGCAATTCTGGTTTCCATCCTCGTTTCTCTTCAGGGCAGGTTGAGTCTTCGGACTGTCCTGGTGTAGATACTGTGGTGGATAGGTTGCAGCAGATTTGGACTCATGTGGTGGACAATTTGACATTGTCCCAGGAGAAGGCTCAACGTTTCGCTAACTGCCGGCGCTGTGTGGGTCCCCGACTTCGTGTTGGGGATTTGGTTTGGTTGTCGTCTCGTTATGTTCCTATGAAGGTTTCCTCTCCTAAGTTTAAGCCTCGTTTCATTGGTCCGTATAAGATTTCTGAGGTTATCAATCCTGTGTCATTTCGTTTGGCCCTTCCTGCTTCTTTTGCCATCCATAATGTGTTCCATAGGTCGTTATTGCGGAGATACGTGGCGCATGTGGTTCCATCTGTTGATCCTCCTGCCCCGGTGTTGGTTGAGGGGGAGTTGGAGTATGTGGTGGAGAAGATTTTGGATTCTCGTGTTTCGAGACGGAAACTCCAGTACCTGGTCAAGTGGAAGGGTTATGGTCAGGAAGATAATTCCTGGGTTTTTGCCTCTGATGTTCATGCTGCCGATCTGGTTCGTGCCTTTCATTTGGCTCATCCTGGTCGGCCTGGGGGCCCTGGTGAGGGTTCGGTGACCCCTCCTCAAGGGGGGGTACTGTTGTGAATTCTGTTGTCGGGCTCCCTCCTGTGGTCATGAATGGTACTTCGGCTGGTTCTGTCCATGGACTTCCTCTGGTGGGTGTTTCTGAGTTTCCTTCCACAGGTGACGAGGTTAATTCGTTAGCAGGCTGCTCTATTTAACTCCACTTAGATCTTTGCTCCATGCCACCTGTCAATGTTCCAGTATTGGTCTAGTTCACTCCTGGATCGTTCTTGTGACCTGTCTTCCCAGCAGAAGCTAAGTTCCAGCTTGTATTTCTTTGGTTTGCTATTTTTCTGTCCAGCTTGCTATTTTTATTGTTGTCTTGCTTGCTGGAAGCTCTGGGACGCAGAGGGAGCGCCTCCGCACCGTGAGTCGGTGCGGAGGGTCTTTTTGCGCCCTCTGCGTGGTCTTTTTGTAGGTTTTTGTGCTGACCGCAAAGTAACCTTTCCTATCCTCGGTCTGTTCAGTACGTCGGGTCTCACCTTGCTAAATCTATTTCATCTCTGTGTTTGTAATTTTCATCTTTACTCACAGTCATTATATGTGGGGGGCTGCCTGTTCCTTTGGGGAATTTCTCTGAGGCAAGGTAGGCTTTATTTTTCTATCTTTAGGGCTAGCTAGTTCCTTAGGCTGTGCCGAGTTGCATAGGGAGCGTTAGGCGCAATCCACGGCTATTTCTAGTGTTTGATAGGATTAGGGATTGCGGTCAGCAGAGTTCCCACGTCCCAGAGCTCGTCCTTTATTATCAGTAACTATCAGGTCATTCTGTGTGCTCTTAACCACCAGGTCCATTATTGTCCTGACCACCAGGTCGTAACACATATGTGTCTATGGAGCATCTTATGGGGCCATTATTAACCTTTATGCAGGATTATATGGGGCATATTTTAATATGGAGCATCTTATGGGGCCCGTCATGAACTGTATGGAGCATTATATGGGGCTCCTGATTCAATATGGATATTCAAAAACACTTAACCTACTGAAGTCTCAATTAATTTTACTTTTATTGGTATCTATTTTCATTTTTGAAATTTACCAGTAGCTGCTGCATTTCCCACCCTAGGCTTATACTCGAGTCATTAAGTTTTCCCAGTTTTTTGTGGCAAAATTAGGGGGGTCGGCTTATACTCGGGTCTCCACGGGCCCATTGACTTGCATTGCCGGTTTTGATCCGACCATCGGATCAAAATCGGATATGTTTCCGATATTTGCCGCACACCACTTGATTTGAGGAAAAAAAAATCGAGAATCTGAATGGTCCCATCAAATATCATTGGTTCGAGTGATATCTGTGAAAAACACGGATAGCACTTGTTCACAAAAATCAGCCACCTTCCTGAGGCCTAAGAGTGTGCAGTGAATTCTATCACACTCTGTATTTAAAGATGCTGTGGAACTTTGCATATTTCTTTTCTTATAGGCTTCTTTGGGGAGACTGAAAAAATGCATGTAAAAAAGTGTCAATTCTGCACCAAATACACATCACAAAAAAACAATGCATCAAAAACACAATCATTAGAATATATTGATATTGTGCATTTTGTCACAGAAATAATCAGGATAAAAAAAAATAGCTGCAAAAATGTAGTGTTTTTACAAGTGGGAACATGGCTTTATTCACTACTCGACACTCGCCAAGAAAGACAAGCTGTAAGGTTACTCAAATTGAGTAAGTAGCAGATGTCGCTAAGATATGTAAATAATCATATTTTCAAGCACCTAGCTCTATTCTGTGGCACGTGGGAGGGACATAAAAAGACATAACAAGGCAGATTGAAAGTAATTTTTTAAGCCCCACGAAACATCATAAATCAGATGAATTCTTGTGAAATGATTGTGTTGCACCTCCTGTTCGTCGATATGCAAGTTGTCACCAACTTAGAGGGACAGAATCCATATTTCATGAGTCCAGCAAATCGCTATACATCAGCGACAAACTGGAGTGACAGCACTGACAGATCATCAGATTAGAAGAAATTACCATTCTGTACTGCAAGTGAAATTAGACCTCACACACCAAGGGCATCAGTGTCTACACGAGCCATCAGAAGGTGTTTGCAGGACATTGAGCTACGAGACAGATGTCCACCTATAGGTGCTCTGCTGACCTCATGTCACTGCTTTCAAATGCTATCATGGTGCAGAGCAACACACAATGGAGGCTGGAATGGAGGCCTGTCCTCTTTAGCAACTAATCCCGATTTTGTCTTTGACGCAATGATAGCTGGAGATTGGTGTGTAGAGCATATGGGCAGCTCCATGAGAACCCTTCACAAGTGAACGTTACATTGCATCTGCTCCTGGGATTATGGTGTAAGCTGACAAAATGTATGGTACACAGACCCTTCTAGTCTTCATTACGGGTACACTTACAGCACGCATTACATTGATTTGATTGTGGAACCAGTGGTAGGGTTATTTCTCCAAAGTGTCCCAGGAGCCGTTTTTCAACATGACATCACTAGGCTGCTTATTGCTCGTGCTATAGCGAGCAACCTGTGTGGCTCTAACTTGCTTCCATGGGCTGCTGTGTCTTCGGATTAGTCTCCCATCGAGCATATCTGGGATATCGTTGTACGGCAGTTTCAAAGGGAGCTGCCAGAACCGGATCTTGATGATTTACCCAAGTGCACTCAGAGTGGCAGAACATTCCTCAGACAACCATTATTAATCTCATTGTGATAGCAGCTAAGTCGTGTAAATGCGGAGATTTCATACTGAGTAAATAAAAATGTTTTGAAAATATAGTTTCCATTTTTTCATCATTTGTATATCACGAACATGTCTATTCATCCTGTGATTTTCATAATTCCACTTTTTGCTGTTCCAAGTTCAATATTGAGAAGTGTTGATGCATATATACATTGAAATATGCAAAAAAAACAAGATAAAACCCATATGTATATATATATATAATCTATATACTGTATATACAGCTGTTTGTTCCTGTAGCTTTTCTCACTGTTCTTGAATTTTATCTGATTGCTGCTTGATTCACAGCACCCTCTGCTGGACGCTTTAAGGCATAGCGTTGTCACACTGCTATATTTTATAGTTCCATGCACTTTCTGGTTTTGCTTTCAAACAAGGCACTGGCTAACTTCATTCTCTACATATTCCCTGATTAAGTGGTATACCTAAGTATAGATATTACAGTGAGACAAACAGCTCAGGGTATGTCCACATGGGAAGTTCAGATTTTGCTTCATAAATGCTAATATTCAGACTGTAATTAGCAAATAAAGAGCTGTTCAATTTTTGCAAAATCTTATCCACAATTCTGCTACTTTAATACGAGGCAGATTCATATCTGGCCCTTTGTAATTGCTCTACTTATTGGTAGTCTAAATGGTTAGTTCTTCATAAAGATCCTGCATTAATCTGATGTACATCATATTAGGTATAAAACGGGGGCTAACCTCGCTGGTCTGTTGCAGACACTCTGATGCAAACAAGAGTATAGATATTTTTTCAAAATTAAGCAGCACACAGATTTTAAGAGTTACCAGTCATCTTAAAGTGTAACTGTCATTTTTATATAACAAATCAATAGTGCACATGAAAATAAGCAACTTTGCAATAACTCTTTATCAGAGGAATCTTTCTCCTCTTGGACTGATCATTTGTTCTCAATTCATGGGTAAAATTGTTAAAATCTCCATAAAGTTCTATGTGGAGGCAAGGGAGAAACAGACATTCTGCTGCATGTTCTCCTGGAACCACAGACAAAACCCAAGAAAAACAAAACAAAATCAGCTTATACCCAGAAGTAAGTAAATAGTAAAAGTACATATAAATGACATGTGGTACTTAGTTGACACTATTATGATAAAAAAGCGTAAAATCCATCCCATCATGACAAGGTGTTCTGAATCGGGACGGTCCTATCCTGTCACAAGTATTAAAACCTTACCTTGTACCAGCCAAACTCAGTATAGTTAAGGGCTGAGCAGGATCGGGGCCTGACTATTTAGTTACATGCCCATGGGAACTGATATAATGTAGATAAAATGACTAGCTCGAAAAGGGAAAGCCACGCTCCTGTTTGTACAAAGTGCAAAAAACTACAGCAAAACCAAAAAAAGAGGCAGAGCATAAGTTGGTATACATTCATTGTGTAGGAGAACTTTCACACTGTGGCCATTTTATAGATAAAACCCAGGAAAACTAAAAAAAACAAAGAAATTAACATATACCCTGTAGTAAGTAAATAGTGATAGTACATGGAAATAACGTAGCATACTTAGTTAACAATATTTTGATCAAAAAAGCGTAAAAGTTAAAGGCCTCCTTAGAAATTTTGAGCACCAACTGCCATCTCCTGTCACAGAAATGGGAAATCTGTATTTACTGAATACAGATATTACCTGTGATCATACCTTTAGTAGCCAGTCAAACCCATTTGTGTCAACTTCTGTACATGTTATCAGGACAAAATCACCAGGGTATGAAAACTTTTGATCAGGGTCATTTGGATGTTGTGGGCTGTCATTATGATTTAAAAAGAGAAAACACAGTAGTTTGACAATAAATGGCTTCACCCAACCACTAACCATGAGTGGAGAAAATGTTTTGGTGTTATCATTCATATTCCCGGAAAAAAAGGCCAAGAAAGCAAAAATTCTGCTGGGGTATGTAAACTTTTGAACACAACTGTAACTCAATAATGTTGAGATAATGGTTCTCCAGCTTCTCTATGTGACAGGGGTGCCTGAAATACAATGTTCAGTATTGCAGCATTACCACAATTAAAGACATTTTAACATTTTTTCAGCAGTGCATTATCACACAACATACATGTAACTATAGATAAATACCCTTCAAGGTTGCACAAGACCCTAAAGATGAGATAATGCATTAAAAAAAGAAGAGTCTTTAGACTTGTTAAAGAACTGACATTTCCTCTGTTTCAAAGCGGTTAACATGGCTCAACATGGCACAGCAGTACTCATTAGTTCTATTCTGAAGAGGCAGGACATTGGCATTTCTCGTATTCCAGCTTCCATGGGCCCCTAATTGGGTCGGTTTCCACCAACAACATGAGATCTACAACAGGAAAGTTTTAATTATAAGGTCCGGGAGGGTGGCTTGTATCCCCCGCACTCTCAGAGGTCCTGTCTATTCAACTCAATCCTTGCAACAGTAAGCACACAGTTTTCATGGTCCCCCCTGGACTGCCCAGCCAGCTTCGGGATAACTTTGTAGCAGCCATATCCATTGCCATGAATGCTGAGCATTAAGTGGTAATCACTCAGCAATGATCACAGCATGATATGTAAGGGGGGTTGCAGAAAACGATTTAATTCCCTTTACACTACCCGTTTAGCATCTTACTTTAATATGTGTTGTATACTCTATGCTGCTAAATGTATATATATTTACTGTGTTCTATTACATGTTATAGGGAAAGTGTAGTACCTTAGTTAGGCCACTAGAGGGGGACATGTTAGCACGTTTAGATTAGAATAGTAAATAGTTAATCTAGGAGGGGCCTGCTGTGGGAAAGAAAGGGAATTTCCTGTTTTCTATTTAGTCGAGCCAGTGAGCCCAGGCAAGTCAGATGAGCCAGGGAGCCCTGGCAGGTCAGCTGGGTCTGGGAGCCCTGAGCTATGCAGTGGACCATGCAACGTTTTAAGTGTAAGCCCAGTCATCCAGGAACAGGAGTGACAGCAGAAGTGTGAGCAGCAGAAACAGCAGAAGTGATAGCAGAGGTGATAGCAGAAGTCACCGCAGAACAAAAACGCAGGTCTACTATGTGGGCAGATGCCCTTATGTCTGGTGTGAAACGGACAGGGGACCTCCTAGAGGTAGTGAAGTTGGACAGGGAGGGCGCTGCAGTAACGGAGAAGACGGTACATCCCGGGAGCATACCGAAAGATGACAGGAAAAGCACAGGGAAAGCAAAGGATGCATACTGTGTGGAATCTCATGTCAATGCTGTATCAAATCTGGATGTGCTGTGATTGAATTCAAGTAAATATGTTTGTGTGAAGTTTGAACTGGACTCTGACTCTCTGTGCATGAAATCTGCCAGATCGGATCTCCAGCAAACCACAGGGGACCCTAAGAGTGCTGAAAGCAGAGAGACAGGTACGCGAATAAGGGACATTGTTTACATGAGGCGGGAGGCCAGGGTGCGGATAAACAGATATTCTCAGCCACGACTACGGCCCTGGCCCTCCCTCACTGATACATTATAGACTCTATATCTTGCATCACTATAATTTCTATTTTTCTGTAAGACTTTATTGTGCTCCATGGAAAGAATCCATTTATGAAAACAATTATGGACATGCAAAATCCTTAGGGCTGGATATTAATGTTAGTGGAGCCCAGTAAGTTGAAAAATATTTTAGGAGACATGGCCTTCACCACTGAAATCTATGGGAATTATGATGAAAGCTGAGACTCTGAGAAACTGTTTTGGATTCTTTATGGATTTTCAGTGTGCAAATTTGACATGTGAACATAACCATAGACTTCGAAAGAAGAAAGTGCAATGCTCATACTGTATATGAATAATTCACCACTTCTAAGGTAAATGGGGTCACTGTACAATGGTAAGTAAAGGTGAGTGGTAGAGGACTCTTAGCTCTCATGGAGATAACATATTAATCCAAGGAAGGATCCAAATATAATCTGGGTTATTGATCTTAGTCCACATATGCTACAATGGCAAAATCTCTTGAGTCCTCTAAAGTCCTGAAGAAGAATTTCTCTAGGTAACCCACAAACAATTAAAACAAACATAGATGCAACCTGGCTTAATGACCCTTGATTGCTTTTAGAGGTGGATCCATAATTAAGAGCGCAGATATGCAGCAGTCAGGTCACTAATAAATGTGACATCATCCCACCGGATGAATTAACATCCTGACCATCAGACACCTGACTGCAGCCAATCACTGGCTGATTCGGTCAGTCGACTGATGAATCGGCCGTCATCTCTTTCAGTGCTGACGGAGATCGCCAATGCAGCTGGGCTGGAGGTTTGGGTGCTAACTAGGATTTATTTTCTTTATTTTAATGATCCATTGGTCTGACAACTTTTGAAAATCCAAAATAAAATTTGATGGATACTCAAATTATTATTCCCACCGTCAGCATTTATCACCTATCAACATGATATTCCATATTTCTTGATAGATGTGGATCCCACCTCTGAGATGCTTGCTTCATTGAAACCACCTTCTGATCTCAAAGTAGCTTACATTACTGAATTACACTTGTGATGTGGTCAGTCATGTCACAGAGATTACCTGGCTTGTGAGGCAAGTATCAAAGGCATCTGCTCACCTCCCAATCGTCAAGAATCCTGAAGGAACTCCTGGATTTACATGCTGTCCCAGGAGGTTGGTGGCATGTCACAATTACATAACGACAATTTTTAGATCTGTGGCAGATCTGGCCTCTCAGATTAAAACCTTTTTCCTTTCAGGCTATCGGGGTTTAATGCAGTTTTTCCCCGGTGGCCAGCTGGTGTAATTGCATTGCTGCTGGGTCCGCTGATGTGGGTGGTGAGTGACCACTCCCACCATCCTTCAAAAGGTCACCTGATGCATCAGCTGACTGTCGGTGTAAGGGCTCATACTCACAAGCGAGAAATTCGGATGAGTCTCGCACGTCAATACCCGGCACTGCACCCGTGCGGCTGCATGTATTGCTATGCGACCACACGCTCTGATCTGAGTGTGTGCCGGGTGCAGTGCCAGGTATTGACGTGCGAAACTCATCCGAGTTTCTCGCATGTGAGTATGAGCCCTTAGAGAACATTCTACAGTGACCAAGTTGGAGAAAGGAGCTCACTTGGTGCAGTTGTGCTTTTGCTGAGTTTGCTTTCCTGGTGCCTTATCTCTGCTGTTTGGTGCTTTGCAGCAGAAGGAGCTAAGTGTTGCATGTTTTGTTTACCCTGTCCCTTTTGGTGTCTGTCTTACCTTTCCTTCTGTTGTATTAGTGCAGCAGTGGGACCAGTGCTCTCACCTGCCAGTTCCCTACTTAGGGATAAGAGCAGGGCAAGTGAGGGATTAGGTGTCCTGCTCGGCGACAGGGTGAAAGAACCCATATAGGGATGTTAGGGAGATTAGGGTACAGCCTCAGGTGAGTGCAGGAGGTGTCCATATCCCCGTTCCCTATTGTTAAGGCCCACCGTTGTTATTGTGTCCCTGGTGTCCCCTGTTTGTTGTGTTATTTGGTGACCGACCAACCATTTGGTGCGAGATGTGTCCGATCCAGTCCCGCAGATGAGCAATGCACTTTCTCCTTGCGATGATGAATCCTCCAGGTTCTTCGGTACTTGATCTCCTGATCTGTGCACATGGTGGGGTAGAGGTGGTCGGCGGCACAGAAGAAGCAGAAAGTTCAGTAGGCAAGGACGCAGTAGAAGCACACAGTCCAGCGGGCACAGGCACGGGCCGGTCCTTAGCAGGCACCGCGAGGATGGGACTAAGCGGAGCCAAGGTATAATAATAATAATCTTTATTTTTATAAAGCGCTAACATATTCCGCAGCGCTTTACAGGTTGCACACATTATCGTTGCTGTTCCCATTGGGGCTCACAATCTAAATTCCCCTATCAGTATGTCTTTGGAATGCACTCCTTCTTGGTCACTACCCGGTGCGGATGTCTCGCTAGGCCCAGGGTAGTCTGTATCAGCAGTCTTACTAGCTGGGTGCGCAGTCACAGCTAGCTGGCATGGGTGCGTCAGGAGGGAGTCAACCGTCTCACTACTCACAGGCTCGTTCCCCGCCAAGAGTCCCATTTTCCCGCTCAGACTCCTATTTTTCAGACCCGCCCCATTATTCAGGTGTCCTGGATTGCTTCGGTCAGAAATCTCTTCTCCCCGAAACAATGGTGACAGCCCTGACAGTTCCAGCCCAGACACGCAAAGGGAACCGTTAGCCTGGTTCTCCTCCCTACCATGGGAGAAGGCGCCCTTCAAATCCAAGAGACCTGGAGCAGTTTGCAAAGGAAGAGTGGTCCAAAATTCCAGTTGAGAGGTATAAGAAGCTTGTTGATGGTTATAGGAAGCGATTGACCGCAGTTATTTATTCCAAAGAGTATACCAAATATAAATATTTTATTCTTTATTCAAACCGTTGGGATATTTACAAAGTACAGAGGGTGTACAGGTGCTTCTCACAAAATTAGAATATCATCAAGAAGTTAGTTTATTTCAGTTCTTCAATACAAAAAGTGAAACTCAAATTATATTGAGTCATTACAAACAGAGTGATCTATTTCAAGAGTTTATTTCTGTTAATGTTGATGACTATGGCTTCCAGCTAATGAAAACCCAAAAGTCATAATCTCAGTAAATTAGAATAATTAACAAAAAACACCTGCACAGGCTTCCTAAGCATTTGAAAAGGTCCCTTAGTCTGTCTTAGTAGTCTCCATAATCATGGGCAAGACTGCTGACTTGACAGATGTCCAGAAGGCAGTCATTGACACACTTCACAAGGAGGGTAAGCCACAAAAGGTCATTGTGGGCGGCACGGTGGCGCAGTGGTTAGCACTGCAGCCTTGCAGCGCTGGAGTCCTGGGTTCGAACCCCACCAAGGACAACATCTGCAAAGAGTTTGTATGTTCTCTCTGTGTTTGCGTGGGTTTTCTCTGGGCACTCCGGTTTCCTCCCACATTCCAAAGACATACTGATAGGGAATTTAGATTGTGAGCCCCATCTGGGACAGCGATGATAATGTGTGCAAAAAATGTAAAGCGCTGCGGAATATGTTAGCGCTATATAAAAATAAAGATTATTATATTATTATATTGATAAAGAAGCTGGCTGTTCACAGAGTGCTGTATCCAAGCACATTAATGGAAAGTTGAGTGGAAGGAAAAAGTGTGGTAGAAAAAGGTTTAAAAGCAACCGGGATAACCACAGCCTTGAAAGGATTTTTAAGAAAAGGCCATTCAAAAATTTTGGGGAGATTCACAAGGAGTGGACTGCTGCTGGAGTCATTGTTTCAAGAGCCACCAGACACAGACGTATCCAGGACATGGGCTACAAGTGTCGCATTCCTTGTGTAAAGCCACTCATGCCCAATAGACAAGGTCAGAAGCGTCTTACCTGGGCTAAGGAGAAAAAGAACTGGACTGCTGCTCAGTGATCCAAGGTCTTGTTTTCAGATGAAAGTAAATTTTGCATTTCATTTGGAAATCAAGGTCCCAGAGTCTGGAGAAGAGTGGAGAGGCCACAATCCAAGCTGCTTGAGGTCTAGTGTGAAGTTTCCACAATCGGTGATGGTCTGGGGAGCCATGTCATCTGCTGGTGTAGGTCCGCTGTGTTTTAGCAAGACCACAGGATTTGGCACCTGTCCACACTGAAAAAAAATCCAATACCTGTGTTATAAACTTAGTGCTAAGTACAGTGGAGATCAGTATCATAGGTCAGGAAAGAGGCCGAGAGACAACAGGTTGAGTTCAAGAATATTTATGATGGTATGCAGGTAAACAGCTATGACACAGCAGGTTAGTAGCAGACAGAGCTGGATAAGCAGTAAGCACGTGTACAGACTGTGGAAGTCCAAGTATGTCAGGTCCAGAGACCTGGAGACCAGGCCAGGCCTCCTAGCAGGGAACAGTCCAGCAGCAGAGACGAGTGCAGAGCAGATCCAGGGAAACAAGTCTTACGATGAAGAGATGTAGATCTGGAGACAGACGGGGTATCCCAAGGTAACGAAGAACCAGCAAGACAGCAGTTCTTCCAGCTTGATCACAAGTCCAGGAACAAGATACTCAAGCAATGAGTAATATACAGAGCTCCCTTATTGTTGTGAATTCTGTGGCTGAATTCACTCCTGTGGTCACAAGTGGTACTGCAGCTTCTGAGCTTCCTCTCTCAGGTGTTCTGGTGAGCTCGTTGGCTGCTTTGTTATTTAACTCCACCTGATTCTGTCTTCCTTGCTCCTTGTCAATGTTCCAGTGTTGGATCTGAGCTTCTGGATCTTTCCTGTGGCCTGCTGCTCTGCTTAGATAAGTGCTTTTTGCTTTTGTTGCTACTTTTTCTGTCCAGCTTGTCATTTCGTTTTGTTGGAAGCTCTGAGACGCAAAGGGTGTACCGCCGTGCCGTTAGTTCGGCACGGTGGGTCTTTTTGCCCCCTTTGCGTGGTTTTTTGCTTTAGGGTTTTTTGTAGACTGCAAAGTTCTCTTTGCTATCCTCGCTCTATCTAGAATATCGGGCCTCACTTTGCTGAATCTATTTCATCCCTACGTTTGTCTTTTCATCTTGCTAACAGTCATTATATGTGGGGGGCTGCCTTTTCCTTTGGGGTATTTCTCTGAGGCAAGTCAGGCTTGTTTTTCTATCTTCAGGCTAGTCAGCTCCTCAGGCTGTGCCGAGTTGCATAGGTAGTGTCAGGCGCAATCCACAGCTGCCTTTAGTTGTGTTTAGGTTAGGTTCAGGTATTGCGGTCTACAGAGATTCCACGTCTCAGAGCTCGTTCTATTGTTTTTGGGTTATTGTCAGATCACTGTATGTGCTCTGATTGCTGGCACACTGTGTCACTGGATTGCCTACATAACAGTACAAGGAGCCAACCTAATGATTCTCAATAGAGGGAAAAAAGAAGTTCTGACATCATTTTTTTTTCTCAGCTCTGTGTTCAGTCTTTTTTTCTCCCCTAGACATTTGGGTGATTCTGGACACAGGTGTGGACATGGATATTCAGGGTCTGTGCTCTTCAATGGATAATCTCGTTACACATGTACAAAGGATTCAAGATATTATTGATCAGAAATCTATGTTAGAACCAAGAATTCCTATTCCTGATTTGTTTTTTGGTGATAGAACTAAGTTTCTTAATTTCAAAAATAATTGTAAGCTATTTCTGGCCTTGAAACCTCATTCTTCTGGTAATCCTATTCAACAGGTTTTGATTATTATTTCTTTTTTGCGCGGCAACCCTCAGGACTGGGCATTTTCTCTTGCGCCAGGAGACCCTGCGTTGAGTAATGTCAATGCGTTTTTCCTGGCGCTCGGATTACTTTACGATGAGCCTAATTCAGTGGATCAGGCTGAGAAAAATTTGCTGGCTTTGTGCCAGGGTCAGGATGATATAGAAGTATATTGTCAGAAATTTAGGAAGTGGTCAGTACTCACTCTGTGGAATGAATCTGCGCTGGCAGCTTTGTTCAGAAAGGGTCTCTCTGAGGCTCTTAAGGATGTCATGGTGGGTTTTCCTATGCCTGCTGGTTTGAATGAGTCTATGTCTTTGGCCATTCAGATCGGTCGACGCTTGCGCGAGCGTAAATCTGTGCACCATTTGGCGGTATTGTCTAAGATTAAATCTGAGCCTATGCAGTGCGATAGGACTATGACCAGAGTTGAACGGCAAGAACACAGACGTCTGAATGGTCTGTGTTTCTACTGTGGTGATTCCACTCATGCTATTTCTGATTGTCCTAAGCGCACTAAGCGGTTCGATAGGTCTGCCGTCATTGGTACTGTACAATCCAAATTCCTTCTGTCCATTACCTTGATATGCTCTTTGTCATCGTATTCTGTCATGGCGTTTGTGGATTCAGGCGCTGCCCTGAATCTGATGGATTTGGATTATGCTAAACGTTGTGGGTTTTTCTTGGAGCCTTTGCGGTGTCCTATTCCGTTGAGAGGAATTGATGCTACACCTTTGGCCAAGAATAAACCTCAGTACTGGACCCAGCTGACCATGTGCATGGCTCCTGCACATCAGGAAGTTATTCGCTTTCTGGTGCTACATAATCTGCATGATGTGGTCGTGTTGGGGTTGCCATGGCTGCAAACCCATAATCCAGTATTGGATTGGAACTCTATGTCGGTATCCAGCTGGGGTTGTCAGGGGGTACATGGTGATGTTCCATTTTTGTCTATTTCGTCATCCACTCCTTCTGAGGTCCCAGAGTTCTTGTCTGATTATCAGGATGTATTTGAAGAGCCCAAGTCCGATGCCCTACCTCCGCATAGGGATTGTGATTGTGCTATCAATTTGATTCCTGGTAGTAAATTCCCTAAAGGTCGATTATTTAATTTATCCGTGCCTGAACACGCCGCTATGCGCAGTTATGTGAAGGAATCCCTGGAGAAGGGACATATTCGCCCATCGTCATCACCACTGGGAGCAGGGTTCTTTTTTGTAGCCAAGAAGGATGGTTCGCTGAGACCGTGTATTGATTACCGCCTTCTTAATAAGATCACTGTGAAATTTCAGTATCCCTTGCCATTGTTATCTGACTTGTTTGCTCGGATTAAGGGGGCTAGTTGGTTCACTAAGATAGATCTTCGTGGTGCGTATAATCTGGTGAGAATCAGGCAAGGAGATGAATGGAAAACTGCATTTAATACGCCCGAGGGTCATTTTGAGTATCTAGTGATGCCGTTCGGACTTGCCAATGCTCCATCTGTGTTTCAGTCTTTTATGCATGACATCTTCCGTGAGTATCTGGATAAATTCCTGATTGTTTACTTGGATGACATTTTGATCTTCTCAAATGATTGGGACTCTCATGTGAAGCAGGTCAGAATGGTTTTCCAGGTCCTGCGTGCTAATTGTTTGTGAAGGGATCAAAGTGTCTCTTCGGTGTGCAGAAAGTTTCATTTTTGGGGTTCATCTTTTCCCCTTCTACTATCGAGATGGATCCGGTTAAGGTCCAAGCCATCCAGGATTGGACTCAGCCGACATCTCTGAAAAGTCTGCAAAAATTCCTGGGCTTTGCTCATTTTTATCGTCGCTTCATCTGTAATTTTTCTAGCATTGCCAAACCATTGACCGATTTGACCAAGAAGGGTGCTGATTTGGTTAATTGGTCTTCTGCTGCTGTGGAAGCTTTTCAGGAGTTGAAGCATCGTTTTTGTTCTGCCCCTGTGTTGTGTCAACCAGATGTTTCTCTTCCGTTCCAGGTCGAGGTTGATGCTTCTGAGATTGGAGCAGGGGCGGTTTTGTCACAGAGAGGTTCTGGTTGCTCAGTGCTGAAACCATGTGCTTTCTTTTCCAGGAAGTTTTCGGCTGCTGAGCGTAATTATGATGTGGGCAACCGAGAGTTGCTGGCCATGAAGTGGGCATTCGAGGAATGGCGTCATTGGCTTGAAGGAGCTAAGCATCGTGTGGTGGTATTGACTGATCATAAGAACCTTACTTATCTCGAGTCTGCCAAGCGCTTGAATCCTAGACAGGCCCGTTGGTCGTTATTTTTTGCCCGCTTCGATTTTGTGATTTCGTACCTTCCGGGCTCTAAAAATGTGAAGGCGGATGCTCTGTCTAGGAGTTTTGTGCCCGACTCTCCGGGTTCATCTGAGCCGGCGAGTATCCTCAAGGAAGGAGTCATTGTGTCTGCCATCTCCCCTGATTTGCGGCGAGTGTTGCAAAAATTTCAGGCGAATAAACCTGATCGTTGTCCGGCGGAGAAACTGTTCGTCCCTGATAGGTGGACTAGTAAAGTTATCTCTGAACTTCATTGTTCGGTGTTGGCTGGTCATCCTGGAATCTTTGGTACCAGAGAGTTAGTGGCTAGATCGTTTTGGTGGCCATCTCTGTCATGGGATGTACGTACTTTTGTGCAGTCCTGTGGGATTTGTGCTAGGGCTAAGCCCTGCTGTTCACGTGCCAGTGGGTTGCTTTTGCCCTTGCCGGTCCCAAAGAGGCCTTGGACACATATTTCGATGGATTTCATTTCTGACCTTCCCGTTTCTCAAAAGATGTCAGTCATTTGGGTGGTCTGTGATCGCTTTTCTAAAATGGTCCATCTGGTGCCCTTGGTTAAATTGCCTTCCTCTGATTTGGTGCCTCTGTTCTTCCAGCATGTGGTTCGTTTGCATGGCATTCCTGAGAATATTGTTTCTGACAGAGGTTCCCAGTTTGTTTCAAGGTTTTGGCGAGCCTTTTGTGGTAGGATGGGCATTGACCTATCTTTTTCCTCGGCTTTCCATCCTCAGACTAATGGCCAGACCGAACGAACCAATCAGACCTTGGAAACATATCTGAGATGTTTTGTTTCTGCAGACCAGGATGATTGGGTGTCCTTTTTGCCGTTGGCTGAGTTCGCCCTTAATAATCGGGCCAGCTCGGCTACCTTGGTCTCTCCATTTTTCTGCAATTCTGGGTTCCATCCTCGTTTCTCTTCAGGACAGGTTGAGTCTTCGGACTGTCCTGGTGTGGATTCTGTGGTGGACAGGTTGCAGCAGATCTGGACTCAGGTAGTGGACAATTTGACCTTGTCCCAGGAGAAGGCTCAACTTTTCGCTAATCGCAGACGCCGTGTGGGTCCCCGACTTCGTGTTGGGGATCTGGTTTGGTTATCTTCTCGTCATATTCCTATGAAGGTTTCCTCTCCTAAATTTAAACCTCGTTTTATTGGTCCGTATAGGATTTCTGAGATTCTCAATCCTGTGTCTTTTCGTCTGACCCTCCCAGACTCCTTTTCCATACATAATGTATTCCATAGGTCGTTGTTGCGGAGATACGTGGCACCTATGGTTCCATCTGTTGAGCCTCCTGCCCCGGTTTTGGTGGAGGGGGAATTGGAGTATATTGTGGAGAAAATTTTGGATTCTCGTGTTTCTAGACGGAAACTCCAGTATCTGGTTAAATGGAAGGGTTATGCTCAGGAAGATAATTCCTGGGTTTTTGCCTCTGATGTCCATGCTCCAGATCTTGTTCGTGCCTTTCATGTGGCTCATCCTGGTCGGCCTGGGGGCTCTGGTGAGGGTTCGGTGACCCCTCCTCAAGGGGGGGTACTGTTGTGAATTCTGTGGCTGAATTCACTCCTGTGGTCACAAGTGGTACTGCAGCTTCTGAGCTTCCTCTCTCAGGTGTTCTGGTGAGCTCGTTGGCTGCTTTGTTATTTAACTCCACCTGATTCTGTCTTCCTTGCTCCTTGTCAATGTTCCAGTGTTGGATCTGAGCTTCTGGATCTTTCCTGTGGCCTGCTGCTCTGCTTAGATAAGTGCTTTTTGCTTTTGTTGCTACTTTTTCTGTCCAGCTTGTCATTTCGTTTTGTTGAAGCTCTGAGACGCAAAGGGTGTACCGCCATGCCGTTAGTTCGGCACGGTGGGTCTTTTTGCCCCCTTTGCGTGGTTTTTTGCTTTAGGGTTTTTTGTAGACTGCAAAGTTCTCTTTGCTATCCTCGCTCTATCTAGAATATCGGGCCTCACTTTGCTGAATCTATTTCATCCCTACGTTTGTCTTTTCATCTTGCTAACAGTCATTATATGTGGGGGGCTGCCTTTTCCTTTGGGGTATTTCTCTGAGGCAAGTCAGGCTTGTTTTTCTATCTTCAGGCTAGTCAGCTCCTCAGGCTGTGCCGAGTTGCATAGGTAGTGTCAGGCGCAATCCACAGCTGCCTTTAGTTGTGTTTAGGTTAGGTTCAGGTATTGCGGTCTACAGAGATTCCACGTCTCAGAGCTCGTTCTATTGTTTTTGGGTTATTGTCAGATCACTGTATGTGCTCTGATTGCTGGCACACTGTGTCACTGGATTGCCTACATAACACCTTATATACATCACAGACAGTAACAGGGAAAGTCTGACCGGAAGCAAGATGGCCCCCATGAGGCCAGTGACTCCATCTTAGGTAAGGGCAAAAGTAACCGAACTGAGGGCAACAGCAGACAGGAACAGATGTACAGTCCAAATCCTTACAACCTGATTTAAAAGTGCTTGATTGGCCAGCAAACTCGCCTGACCTTAACCCTGTAGAGAATCTATCTGGTATTGTCAAGAGGAAGATGAGAGACACCGGACCTAACAATGCAGATGAGATGAAGGCTGCTATCAAAGCAACCTGGGTTTCCATAACACCTCAGCAGTGCCACAGGCTGATCGCCTCCATGCCACACTGCATTGATGCAGTAATTGATGCAAAAGGAGCCCCGACCTAGTACTGAGTGCATTTACTGAACATACATTTCAATAGGCCAACATTTCAGATTTTAAAATAATTTTTCAAGCTGGTGTTATAAAGTATTCTAATTTAATGAGATAATGACTTTTGGGTTTTCATTGGCTGTAAGCCATAATCATCAACATTTACAGAAATAAACACTTGAAATAGATCACTCTGTTTGTAATGACTCTATATTATATATGAGTTTCACTTTTTGTATTGAAGAACTGAAATAAATTAACTTTTTGATGATATTCTAATTTTGTGAGAAGCACCTGAATGTTTGGGAGAACAGGTGGACAGTTTACATGTTCTCACCGTGAAAATCATGATAGAACCCTTACCTGAAGCACAGACGTCTGAATGAGGCCTAAAGGGAATTTCTCACTTCCGAACAGAAGTACCGTATTTCTTATTTACCATACAAGCAATAATAACAATTTATTCCATTATATGAGAAAGATGCTTTTCTCTTTTTGGCGTCCAAATAATCACTTAGGCTTGATGCGAATTTGAAATGAGGCTTATACAAGATGTACTACAGACGCCATCTAGTGGCTACATGATTAATTTGTTAAACTTGTTGCTGATAATTAGAACAGTGACATTTTCAATTGTTTTATACTTTCTAATAATATGAAACTCTAGACAAACCTATTATATAAAGCAGGAATTTTCTCATTTAATGTATACACATAAAGTAAGCTAATAAGGCCTCATTCAGATGTTACACGTATGTGTTCTATCTGTTGTTTTCACGAAAAGAACACATGCTCATTGCAATCTACGCAGCTGCCTTTTACCTGTACCAGAAAAATCATGGACGTCTGAATGAGGCCTAACTTGCACTTGTGTAAAATTCTGCGTGGATGAACCTTACATTTCTAATTACCTCTTCCTACATAATCTCCAGGCGTTTGTGTTCAGATATTCCAGGGCATATACTGAACACAAGGATGAATGACAGAAGGAATAAGGGATCTGTGTGGTTTGGACAATCATAATCATAAGCGCTACGCTGGGTTCAGATGGCCATGAGAAAAAAAAATAACCAGTCACGTTGTCCTGGCTCCCTGTGCTAAGAGCTCTGCTGCCAAAGGGAAATTAATTTTATTCCTCCATAAGGGTGGGCAGACCCAGCTTAGTCACCACTCAGAGCATATAATCATACAATTTAGACCACAAGTCCTCAACCTTTCTTACCTTGAGAGCCACATTCAGCTATGAAAGAAGGTAACGAGCCACATTCAACTCTGATAGAGGTTCGCGAGCCACATCCAGCTCCCACCCCACTCACAACTAGCCAATAAGAATTATTTTAAGATGATAACCTTCAACTGGCGACTTCAAGAATATTACAGACATTTTAATCCATCCAACGTTTCGGCAACATTGCCTTTATTAAGGATCTCTGTAGGTGAGTCGGTCGGCGGGATCCCGGTGCTTCAGTGCTGTATGGTACCATACGGCTGTGAATTAAACTGCAACTTTTTGAAATATAATCATACTTGACATATTGAGTGCCAAAAGTTATCATCTTATATTATTACTCTGTTTTCCTTCAGAGCACCACTGTTTCATTTTTTAGTGCACCACTCTTGACTGACTTGATTTCAATAAGAATTACTCCCATTAGGGTTATGTTAATAATCCAAAAACTATATTAGGTGGTATTCCTCAATGGAGGTCCCTCATGGAGAAAAGTGGTATGTATAGACAGTACTTGCAACAAATATTTTAATATCTCCCTACTGGAGCTAGATAAGGTGCTAGTGCTTTTTAATGAGAGAATATCTAGATACTATAGTGTATTGCCATAGTAACACTAACTTTGGTGATATGGGGTCTCCCTTTAGTGGAATCACACCTACATGATTTAAAAATAGAACATAACCAATAAAATGTTAAAGTGCAAAATGTTAGGTAGAATAAATCAGAAATGACACCTATGTGTAAGGATGAGCTTTCATCTATAGATATGTCAACAAATTCCCTGTAATGGTAAAGTGTAAGTGAAGAACTTACAGAACGGATAGCACTGGTGGAGTAATGTCCGAACACACAGAAGCCAGAGAACCAGTGGGCAAAAGAAAAACATTTCAGGAGAAATCCACGTTACATAGTTACCAATGAAGCCTCTGATGCGAAAATTGTGCTTCTTCAGAAAGAGTAGATGACGAGAGCCCCCTTAACCGGTATAATGACAGTCAAAACTTTTCGACTGAAATCACACCAAAGCAATAAGCCAAGCTCCAAGGTGTTACGGAACCACTCAGCACCCAAAATATGTTGTGCAGTTATATATATGTATAATAGGTTCCATGGGAGATGCATCAGCCCACAGGCTGCGCCCCTCGGCAGAGGGGACAAGATATTCTCCTTCTGTCCTCCCCCCACCTTTGTAATTCCCACAGTAAATATCGGCAGGCTCCGGCCTGTAATGTTTGTCTGGCCTGCCGCTTTTCAATTGGCCTGCCTTCTGTAACTTTGTGATATATTCTGTGTCCTGTGAATAAAGTATGGTCAGACTGGAAATACGTGGAGAAGCAGTGAGATTTTATATGCGCCCATGTAATCAAGGGATTCCAGCCAGCGTCCTTCATTCAGACTCCAGCCAAAGAAGAGTGGACCTCCTGAAACACGGGGTGGTACTGAAAAAGGCACCCCAGCTTGGTAGACCCCGTTACACAAGGTTTCCTAGTTTACCCTCATTCAGATCTGATCTGCTCTGCAGGGCTCCACACAAGTCACCATATTGAGATCTGCTTGTAATAGCTGTTTGCTTCACCTGGTACTAACGCACTAGGCTGGCAGAGAGCCGCGAGCCACACGTGATGGACCCGCAAGCCACTTGTGGCTCTCAGGCTACAGGTTGGGGACCCCTGACTTAGACTCACAGCACCTCATGGAGCAATGGGGTCAACATTACCAAAAGGTGAAGCGCACGTCACATCCAAGGAGTCCTTCTCAGAACACGTCAAAAGCCAAAATATAAGTAAGGACAGTGCCTCACAAGTTGGTGAATTTGCATCACGTTTATTCTGCCTCCAGTTGCAGCTGCAACTGGAGGCAGAATAAATGCGATGCAAATTCACCACTCAGAGCATAGTCTGCAGCTGCTGTAACCTCTTCCCTGGCACTCACTGACAGCCCCCTCAGCAATGTCCAAGGCGCAGTTATAGCCGCCGCTTGCTATGCACTGAGCAGTCGCTAAAGCCACATTGGCTCACCTCTATGAGTGAAAGCCCAAAGCTGCCACCAGTAATAAAGTTAATTTTTGCTTGGCAGCCACGCTCTCAGTGCAGGTGCCAGGCAGCTTCAGAACAATATTAACCTTCCCTTTAAATGGCAAGCATGATTGACAGCATATTTGTCTCAGGAGATTAGAAAGTTATAGAAACTCATGTTAAAGGTAAAGGCTAAAAGACCATCTCCAAACAACTTGATGTTCCTGTTACTACAGTTACACATATTATTCAGAAGTTTATGGGGCTATAGCCAACCTCCCTGGTTGTAAGGAGAATTGATGACAAATTGAAGAGATGGATAATAGGAATGGTAACAAATGGGCCAAGAACAAATTCCAAAGAGATTATAGGAGAATTCCACAGTTAAGGTACATCATTGTCAGATTACACCATCCATTGCTGTCTTGGCCAAAGTGGACTTCATGGAAGACGACTGAGGAGGAAACCAATGATGAAAGCAAATTATCAATAAGCGAGACTGAAATTTGCCAAAATAAATATTGACAAGACACAAAGCTTCTGATGTCTGATGAGACAAAACTAGAGCTTTTTGGCAAATCATATCAGCTCTATGTTCTCAGATGCAAAAATGAAGCATAGCAAGAAAATAACTTTTTACCTGTGATGCGGAGTCATTATTTACGGACAAGCCATGAGGCAAGTTAGTGAAGAGGTCTGGGGTTAGATACCAATAGAGCTCATCATAAACAGAGGGGTGAGATAAAGGCGTAGTCAGGTCACAGTCCGGGGTCAGAATTCCAAGAAGGTAACGGATTAAGACAAAGGAGCTAGGCAAACGGATGGTCAATGGCAAGGTCCAAGGTCTGGCAACCAAGATCAGAAAACAGGAACTTCAAGCACAGAGCAAACACACACCACTTGAGCAGGACTACGACTAGCAAGGTCTGATAATAGCTAGCCAGTTAAATAGCCATGTAATCACCCAGAACGGGTGACACCTGGAAGACCTTGGTGATTTGCCAGAATAAACAATTGGGTTGTTACTGACAGCTCAGCACACCCCTATCCAAAAAAGCACCTGGGTAGTCACTCACTCACTGTGTGGTGGAATCGTAACAGTACTAGAGGGGGGCCACCAGAACCCAGGTTTCCCAGGAATCCCAGAATGGCAGGCTATGACCAGGTGATAGGCCTTCACAGCTCGAGCTGGAACCCAGGACCTCTCCTCTGATTCGTATAACTTCCAGTGGGTGAGATACTGGAGAGAATTATGGACCCTCCGAGAACCCACAATTTATTTTTACCTCGTACTCTAACAGAAACTGGAGGAGGGGGATGAGGAAAACAAAATTGAAGGGACAGACTCCTTTAACAGGGACCTATGAAAAATGATAGGGGTGCAAAGGGATGGAGGAATCTTCAATCGAAAAATCACTGGATTGACCACTTCCAGAATCTCATTGGGACCAATGAAATTGGACGCAACTTTGCCGATGGTACTTTAACTTTAATATTTTTGGATGACAATCAATCCTTATCACCTACTTTAAAGACAGGACCCGCTGAATGTTTTCTATCAGTCTTCTGTTTTTGGCGAATCTAAGCAACCCCAATATTCATTTGAACCTCCCTCCAGACATCAATAAGTTTCTATATGGCGACCTCCATCCGAGGACATTCAGAAATTATCCGAGAAAATTCACCAAAATGGGGATGAAAAGCATAATTACGAAAAAGCATTGAGGTTCAAGTGGACTGATAGGCCGGACTGTTAAAGACAAACTCAGCAAGGTGAAAAAATGAAGACACATCTGAGTCGCCCGCCTGGGCCGTGGGGTACTCAGTACCCGGTCCGGTCTTAAAGGGGATGTCACGGTGGCTGCGACCCGGTCCGTGGCCCTGGGTGCCCAATTAAAGGGAAAGGTCTTTAAGGGGATTTGTAATGTCTATGCTCGTGACGCCACCTGTGGTTTTCGGTCAGTAGGGACCGACGCTGCTTAAAGGGGTCCTCTGGGGTGATGTTATGCAGCAAGATGGTGACACTTCCCACAAGTGAAGCGGAGTCGCCAGGGCTCCCAAGGTGTATGGCATAGATGGTGTGGTGGATGGTATAGTAAAGAACCTGGACACAGGTTTGCAGTTTTTACCTGGCTTACTGATGGTAGCAGTCAGCCTCAGTCCAGGGTACCAAGTGCAGGGGTAGCTGTGGTCCGGCCGGCTTGGAGGTATTAGAGGGTCCCTCTCCCAGGTGAGGTCCGTAAACCTTTCCTATTTGTGCTAGTTGGCGAGGTTCCTGCTGCTTGTAGCTTGCTGGCAAGGTCCCCTCTCTCCTGTCCTGAGACGGATGTCTGTACGATAGGCAGTGCAAGCCGTTTTATAGGGTCTCTATCATGACCCGGGCTCTCAGGTTACTGCTTCACCTCAGACTTGGTGTGGGCAATTAACATACAGCCCTATGCCCTCCGGTTCTGCCGTGCGTCCTGGAGAACATCACGACCTCGGGCTCCCGGTACCCGGTCTCTGCGGTCTGGCTCTGAGGGTGTCCAGCTGCCATTCCCCTCTGAGCCCCTTCTCTTCCACTGTGCTCCTTTCCTATCAAGTTCCACTGCATTCCAACCCTTCAGGTTTACCTCCTTCCCTGGAGCTGCAGCTCAATCCAGGCTGCCAGCTCTGCTGTCTGCTCTCTCAGACTTCCTTCTCTCTTCAGTGTCTCTCAACATCTGCCTAGCTCCTCCTCCAGACAAGAACACATACAGCTGGGGGACGCTCCCCTGAATCCGGGTTCAGACCTCCCCCTTCCGGCCTGGATTCCGAATGTGTTGCATGCAGGTGCTTACCTGGTAAAGAGAGTCCTCCTTGCCCCCAAGCATGATATCACCCTCCCCGAAGGGAAGGCAATTTCACTGTAACAATCACTGGGGTGTTACACATCCTCCTGCTGAGCCACAACAAAACACTTTAAAATGTCTTCCAAATGTCCTCAGCTAGCATAAAAAGGCCGTCGTCCACAGAAGGGATCCGCTCCTCTCCCGCTGTACCCGTGTTATGGACCAAATAAAGGAATGTTTTACCAGATGGCAAGTGCCACCTTTTTTCTCTGTTTTTGGACTATAAATGATTCATTTTTTGGTGTGCACCCGTATCACCTCAGTTGTCTGGTGTCCAGCTGACACCCAAGTAGATTTCAATCTCAGCTGAGAAAACCACAGAAGTAAGTGCCGGCAACACACCTCTTTTTAAACGGTTTGAAACAAATGCAGGTTCAATTGTTGTAAAGAGACTAAAAATTATGGTAAGAAAAATGTGAAAAAATATTTAAAAGAATAAAATAAAACAGTTTAAATCACTTCACTTTTCTTAGGTTCAAGTATCCTAGGAAGACAAAGAAATATAGTAAAAATAAAAAAAAATGATTAAATGCCTTTAAAGGAAATATGAAAATAGAAATGCCAGAATTGCAGATTGTTAGGCGAGGCACTTCCTTAAAGAAAATTTTAAAAAAGCAATAACAAATGCTGCATCTACCCCAAAATTGTATCAATAAAAACTACAGCTCAGTTCTCATTCAGCTCCTAAAAAAATAAAAAAGTTACTGGTCTCAGAAAATAGATGCACAATTGTTTTTGCAATATTTTGAATTTTTGTCACCACTAAAATATAAAAAAAACTTATAAGTTTAATGTCACCATAACTGTACTGACTTTAAGAATTATGGTAACAGGTCATTTTTTGCATACAATATATGTCAAAAACCAAACTCCCAAAAAACAATTGCAAAAGTGCATTTTTAAAACATTTCACCCCACTGTTTTTTCTGTGCACTGTATGGTGAAATGAATGGTAATTCAAAACTACAAATTGTGCTACAAAAAAACAAGCCCCCATATAGATATATTGATGAGAAAATAAAAAAGGTACAGTGGGAAAAAAAAAACAACTCAAAAGGATAAAATGTCTGGCTCCTTAACCCCTTTAGGCTTCTTTTACACTTACCGTGGTTTTGCGTCCTGTTTTTGCGACTCCAATAGATTTCTATGGGGCAAAAACGTTCCGCAATAATTCCACGGAGCTCCGTATGCGGTATGGCCGTGAGGGCTGTATTTACTCAATATTTTTCACAGTTTACGGACACGGCCCCCATTAAAAAAAATCAATGGGGCCGCAAAAACAACGGAAGCTTGTTTTTGCGGTGCACAGTGACTTCCAGTTTTGCGGAACGTCGTTTTTTCTTTTCCAATACTTTTGCCAAAGTACTGGAAACCCAAAAAATAGCAATCAGCAAGTTTTTTGCAGTCCGTTATTGCGGCAGACCGTGAAAATTGCGGCAATACGGCCCGCAAAAAAGGCCTGCAATAATGGGCCGCAAAAAAACATGGTAAGTGTAAAAGAAGCCTTAGGCTATTGCCAATTTATGTTTTTTCTGCATTTCTGTTTTGTTCCCCCTTTCTTCCCAGAGCCATAACTCTTAGGCCGGCTTCACACTGGCGAGTTTTACGGACGTAAGAGCGCAGAAACTACGTCCGTAAAACTCACAAAAAATACGGCACAATTATTCTCTATGCCCCTGCTCCTATCTGCCGTATTTTACTGATCAGTATTATACGGCTTTCTACGGCCGTACAAAATCGCAGCATGCTGCGTTTGTCACCGTACTGCGCAAGAAATACGCCAATGAAAGTCTATGGAAGCGTGAAAAATACGGATTTCACACGGACAAGCAGTGTGACTTGCGAGAAATACGCAGCGCTGTTAGAGAGAAAAGCCGGTAATTCAGTGCGGTGTACAGTAAAATCACACTGACAGCTTACAGTAGAATAGGTAGAATAAATGTGTACACATAGAATAGGTATATATATATATATATATATGTCAGTGAGACACATATATGTATATATATTAATATTTATTCCAGCGCTATACAGCTTGAAAGCCGGTAATTCAATTACCGGCTTTTTCTTTCTCCTTCCTAAAACCCGACATGATTTGAGACATGGTTTACATACAGTAAACCATGTCTTCTCTCCATTTTTTTTGCAGATTCCACACTACTAATGTCAGTAGTGTGTATCTGCAAAATTTGGCCGTTCTAGCTCTTAAAATAAAGGGTTAAATGGCGGAAAAAATTGGCGTGGGCTCCCGCGCAATTTTCTCCGCCAGAGTAGTAAAGCCAGTGACTGAGGGCAGATATTAATAGCCTGGAGAGGGTCCATGGTTATTGCCCCCCCCCCCTGGCTAAAAATATCTGCCCCCAGCCACCCCAGAAAAGGCACATCTGGAAGATGCGCCTATTCTGGCACTTGGCCACTCTCTTCCCATTCCCGTGTAGCGGTGGGATATGGGGTAATGAAGGGTTAATGCCACCTTGCTATTGTAAGGTGACATTAAGCCTAATTAATAATGGAGAGGCGTCAATTATGACACCTATCCATTATTAATCCAACTGAATGAAAGGGTTAAATAAAACACAAACACATTATTTAAAATTATTTTAATGAAATAAAAACAATGGTTGTTGGAGTATTTTATTCTACGGCCAATCCAGTCACTGAAGACCCTCGTTCTGTGAAAGAAAAAACATAATAAACCAACAATATACAGTGGGGCAAAAAAGTATTTAGTCAGTCAGCAATAGTGCAAGTTCCACCACTTAAAAAGATGAGAGGCGTCTGTAATTTACATCATAGGTAGACCTCAACTATGGGAGACAAACTGAGAAAAAAAAATCCAGAAAATCACATTGTCTGTTTTTTTATCATTTTTTTTGCATATTATGGTGGAAAATAAGTATTTGGTCAGAAACAAACAATCAAGATTTCTGGCTCTCACAGACCTGTAACTTCTTCTTTAAGAGTCTCCTCTTTCCTCCACTCATTACCTGTAGTAATGGCACCTGTTTAAACTTGTTATCAGTATAAAACGACACCTGTGCACACCCTCAAACAGTCTGACTCCAAACTCCACTATGGTGAAGACCAAAGAGCTGTCAAAGGACACCAGAAACAAAATTGTAGCCCTGCACCAGGCTGGGAAGACTGAATCTGCAATAGCCAACCAGCTTGGAGTGAAGAAATCAACAGTGGGAGCAATAATTAGAAAATGGAAGACATACAAGACCACTGATAATCTCCCTCGATCTGGGGCTCCACGCAAAATCCCACCCCGTGGGGTCAGAATGATCACAAGAACGGTGAGCAAAAATCCCAGAACCATGCGGGGGGACCTAGTGAATGAACTGCAGAGAGCTGGGACCAATGTAACAAGGCCTACCATAAGTAACACACTACGCCACCATGGACTCAGATCCTGCAGTGCCAGACGTGTCCCACTGCTTAAGCCAGTACATGTCCGGGCCCGTCTGAAGTTTTCTAGAGAGCATTTGGATGATCCAGAGGAGTTTTGGGAGAATGTCCTATGGTCTGATGAAACCAAACTGGAACTGTTTGGTAGAAACACAACTTGTCGTGTTTGGAGGAAAAAGAATACTGAGTTGCATCCATCAAACACCATACCTACTGTAAAGCATGGTGGTGGAAACATCATGCTTTGGGGCTGTTTCTCTGCAAAGGGGCCAGGACGACTGATCCGGGTACATGAAAGAATGAATGGGGCCATGTATCGTGAGATTTTGAGTGCAAACCTCCTTCCATCAGCAGGGGCATTGAAGATGAAACGTGGCTGGGTCTTTCAACATGACAATGATCCAAAGCACACCGCCAGGGCAACGAAGGAGTGGCTTCGTAAGAAGCATTTCAAGGTCCTGGAGTGGCCTAGCCAGTCTCCAGATCTCAACCCTATAGAAAACCTTTGAAGGGAGTTGAAAGTCCGTGTTGCCAAGCGAAAAGCCAAAAACATCACTGCTCTAGAGGAGATCTGCATGGAGGAATGGGCCAACATACCAACAACAGTGTGTGGCAACCTTGTGAAGACTTACAGAAATCGTTTGACCTCTGTCATTGCCAACAAAGAATATATTACAAAGTATTGAGATGAAATTTTGTTTCTGACCAAATACTTATTTTCCACCATAATATGCAAATAAAATGTTAAAAAAACAGACAATGTGATTTTCTGGATTTTTTTTTCTCAGTTTGTCTCCCATAGTTGAGGTCTACCTATGATGTAAATTACAGACGCCTCTCATCTTTTTAAGTGGTGGAACTTGCACTATTGCTGACTGACTAAATACTTTTTTGCCCCACTGTACTTACCCTCCGCAGATCTGTAACGTCCAACAATGTAAATCCTTCTGAAGGGGTTAAAACATTTTGCAGCAAGGAGCTTTGCTAATGCAGGCTGCTCCTCGCTGCAAAACCCCGGGGAATGAGTCTAAATATAGATCAATGAGCTATATTTAGCTTCATTTGCGGTGAGGCGCCCTCTGCTGGATGTTCATAGATCGTGGGAAATTTCCTAGAAAGCGAGAACGAGGGTCTTCAGTGACTGGATTGGCCGTAGAATAAAATACTCCAACAACCATTGTTTTTATTTCATTAAAATAATTTTAAATAATGTGTTTGTGTTTTATTTAACCCTTTCATTCAGTTGGATTAATAATGGATAGGTGTCATAATTGACGCCTCTCCATTATTAATTAGGCTTAATGTCACCTTACAATAGCAAGGTGGCATTAACCCTTCATTACCCCATATCCCACCGCTACACGGGAATGGGAAGAGAGTGGCCAAGTGCCAGAATAGGCGCATCTTCCAGATGTGCCTTTTCTGGGGTGGCTGGGGGCAGATATTTTTAGCCAGGGGGGGCCAATAACCATGGACCCTCTCCAGGCTATTAATATCTGCCCTCAGTCACTGGCTTTACTACTCTGGCGGAGAAAATTGCGCGGGAGCCCACGCCAATTTTTTCCGCCATTTAACCCTTTATTTTAAGAGCTAGAACGGCCAAATTTTGCAGATACACTCTACTGACATTAGTAGTGTGGAATCTGCAAAAAAAATGGAGAGAAGACATGGTTTACTGCATGTAAACCATGTCTCAAATCATGTCGGGTTTTAGGAAGGAGAAAGAAAAAGCCGGTAATTGAATTACCGGCTTTCAAGCTGTATAGCGCTGGAAAAAATATTAATATATATACATATATGTGTCTAATGACTATATATATATATATATATATATATATATATATATATATATATGACAGTATATATATATATTTTTTTCTTTTTGGGACACATGGATCATTTCTATAGCGGTATGTTGGTTTTGCAAGCCTGCGAGAAAACCACGCAGTACGGATGCCATACGGATTACATACGGAGGATGCCATGCGCAAAAACCGCTGACACACCCTGCCTATGGAGGAGCTACGGACCACTATTTTCGGGACATTTCAGCGTATTACGGCCGTAATATACGGACCGTATTTTCATACGCTGAGTGTGAAGCCGGCCTTAGGCTGGAGGAGTCACACTCAGCGTAAGACAATACGGTCCGTATATTACGGCCGTAATACGCTGAAAAGTCCCCAAAATAGTGGTCCGTAGCTCCTCCGTAGGCAGGGTGTGTCAGCGTATTTTGCGCATGGCATCCTCCGTATGTAATCCGTATGGCATCCGTACTGCGTGGTTTTCTCGCAGGCTTGCAAAACCAACATACGGCTATACAAGGGATCCATGTGTAAAAAAAACAAAAAAAAAAAACATATATACTGTCTATATATATATGTATATATATATGTCAGTAGACACATATATGTATATATATTATTACTTCATACAGAGCTAGATAGCTTTAAAGCCGGTAATTCAATTGCCGGCTTTTGCTATCTCCTTCCTAAAACCCAACATGATTTGAGACATGGTTTACATACAGTAAACCATCTCATATCACCTTTTTTTGTGCGCACAGTTCTGGTCTCCGGTGTATAAGAAAGACATAGCTGAACTGGAGCGGGTGCAGAGAAGAGCGACCAAGGTTATTAGAGGACTGGGAGGTCTGCAATACCAAGATAGGTTATTACACTTGGGGCTATTTAGTTTGGAAAAACGAAGACTAAGGGGTGATCTTATGTTAATGTATAAATATATGAGGGGACAGTACAAAGACCTTTCTGATGATCTTTTTAATCATAGACCTGAAACAGGGACAAGGGGGCATCCTCTGCGTTTGGAGGAAAAAAGGTTTAAGCATAATAACAGACGCGGATTCTTTACTGTAAGAGCAGTGAGACTATGGAACTCTCTGCCGTATGATGTTGTAATGAGTGATTCATTACTTAAATTTAAGAGGGGACTGGATACCTTTCTGGAAAAGTATAATGTTACAGGGTATATACACTAGATTCCTTGATAGGGCGTTGATCCAGGGCAGTGGCGTAGGAAGAATGTGCGGGGGGGGGGGGGGGCGGGCCGCCCCGGGCGGCACAAAGCGGGGGGCGGCACAATGCGGGGGGTGGGCCGGCGCTGGCTGAAGAAGAAGAGGAGAGCGGCGGCGCTATCTGCGCTATTATACCATTATTGCTGCTGGGGACCGGGTGGCCGCGGCGGCCATCTTACGGAGGCCGCCCGCGCGTGCGCAGATGGTAGTAGCGCTTCCCGGGGCTTCAGGAAAATGGCCGCGGGATGCAGATGGAGATCGCGGCGGCCATTTTCTTGAAGCCCTGTTCGCATTACCCACCCGGCGTACTTTCACTTTCGATCTCCTCCAGGAAGCGCCGCCGCCGGGGATCTCTGCAGTGCGCAGCTGCAGAGACAGTCAGTCTGACAGTCTGACTGAGTCAGAAATGAATCTGGATCACAGCGGAATCGGTCGGATGACTCGGATCAGATCAGAGGCAGACTCACTCTCACAGACTCACAGGCATGCTGCACTGCAGACTGCAGTCCCTACTCCTAGCAGGTATTTAAGCACAGTTTATGTGGAATGTTATATGCAATATTGGTTTGTGACTTTAGAGACTGAGAGGCATCTAGGGTTTACCGTTTATGTACCACTTCCTTATGGTACTGTATTTTGTTGTGACCAGTGCAACACTAAGGCAGTTAGGCTACTTTCACACTAGCGTCGGATTCGGCCCGTCGCATTGCGTCGGGCCGAGATTCCGACGCTAGCGTTTGATGCGCCGCACAACGGGTGCAACGGATGCATTTCTCCAGCGCATCCGCTGCCCCATTGTAAGGTGCGGGGAGGTGGGGGCGGAGTTCTGGCCACGCATGCACGGTCGGAAAAAGCGGTCCGTCGGCAGCAAAAAATGTTACATTTAAAGTTTTTTGCTCCCGGCGGTCCGCCACAACACGGCACAACCGTCGCACGACGGTTGCGACGTGTGCCAATACGTCGCAATGCGTCGGTAATGTTACTCTATGGGGCAAAAACGCATCCTGCAAACCACTTTGCAGGATGTGTTTTTTCCCCTAAACGACGCATTGCGACGTATTCAAAAAAACGCCAGAGTGAAAGTAGCCTTAGCCACATTCACACGTTGTGTTCTGTCCTGCGGGTTCTCCTGCAGCGGATTTGATAAATCTGCAGGGCAAACCCGCTGCGGTTATCCCTGCAGATTTATCGCAGATTTGTCCTGACTATTTTTGGTAACCTTTGTGTGTATTGAGTCGGGGGAAGGGGGGGGGGCGCCAAACTCGGGACCGGCCCCGGGCGGCAAAAGCTCTAGCTACGCCACTGATCCAGGGAACTAGTCTGATTGCCGTATGTGGAGTCGGGAAGGAATTTTTTTCCCTAATGTGGAGCTTACTCTTTGCCACATGGTTTTTTTTGCCTTCCTCTGGATCAACATGTTAGGGCATGTTAGGTTAGGCTATGGGTTGAACTAGATGGACTTATAGTCTTCCTTCAACCTTAATAACTATGTAACTATGTAAGTAGTAAAGCCAGTGACTGAGGGCAGATATTAATAGCCTGGAGAGGGTCCACGGTTATTGGCCCCCCCTGGCTAAAAACACCTGCCCCCAGCCACCCCAGAAAAGGCACATCTGGAAGATGCGCCTATTCTGGCACTTGGCCACTCTCTTCCCATTCCCGTGTAGCGGTGGGATATGGGGTAATGAAGGGTTAATGTCACCTTGCTATTCTAAGGTGACATTAAGCCAAATTAATAATGGAGAGGCGTCAATTATGACACCTATCCATTATTAATCCAATAGTAGTAAAGGGTAAAAAAATACACACATTATTAAAAAGTATTTTAATGGAAAAATTTAATTTAATGAAAAAATCACAAAGGTTGTTGTAATATTTTATTCTACCCCTTCAGATGGATTTACATCGTTGGACATTACAGATCTTTTTTTTTACAGAACGAGGGTCTTCAGTGACTGGATTGGGCGTTGAATAAAATATTACAACAACCTTTGTGTTTATTTCATTAAAATAATTTTTAATAATGTGTTTGTGTTTTTTTAACCCTTTACTACTATTGGATTAATAATGGATAGGTGTCATAATTGACGCCTCTCCATTATTAATTTGGCTTAATGTCACCTTACAATAGCAAGGTGGCATTAACCCTTCATTACCCCATATCCCACCGCTACACGGGAATGGGAAGAGAGTGGCCAAGTGCCAGAATAGGCGCATCTTCCAGATGTGCCTTTTCTGGGGTGGCTGGGGGCAGATGTTTTTAGCCAGGGGGGGCCAATAACCGTGGACCCTCTCCAGGCTATTAATATCTGCCCTCAGTCACTGGCTTTACTACTCTGGCGGAGAAAATTGCGCGGGAGCCCACGCCAATTTTTTTCCGCCATTTAACCTTTAATTTAGTAGATAGAACAGCCAAATTTTGCATATACATACTACTAACATTAGTAGTGTGGAATATGCAAAACAAATGGGGATATGAGATGGTTTACTGTAGGTAAACCATGTCTCATATCATGTCGGGTTTAGGAAGGAGATAGCAAAAGCCGGCAATTGAATTACCGGCTTTAAAGCTATCTAGCGCTGTATGAAGTAATAATATATATACATATATGTGTCTCAATGACATATATATATATATATATATATATATATATATATATATACAGTGGGGCAAAAAAGTATTTAGTCAGTCAGCAATAGTGCAAGTTCCACCACTTAAAAAGATGAGAGGCGTCTGTAATTTACATCATAGGTAGACCTCAACTATGGGAGACAAACTGAGAAAAAAAAATCCAGAAAATCACATTGTCTGTTTTTTTTATCATTTTTTTGCATATTATGGTGGAAAATAAGTATTTGGTCAGAAACAAACAATCAAGATTTCTGGCTCTCACAGACCTGTAACTTCTTCTTTAAGAGTCTCCTCTTTCCTCCACTCATTACCTGTAGTAATGGCACCTGTTTAAACTTGTTATCAGTATAAAAAGACACCTGTGCACACCCTCAAACAGTCTGACTCCAAACTCCACTATGGTGAAGACCAAAGAGCTGTCAAAGGACACCAGAAACAAAATTGTAGCCCTGCACCAGGCTGGGAAGACTGAATCTGCAATAGCCAACCAGCTTGGAGTGAAGAAATCAACAGTGGGAGCAATAGTTAGAAAATGGAAGACATACAAGACCACTGATAATCTCCCTCGATCTGGGGCTCCACGCAAAATCCCACCCCGTGGGGTCAGAATGATCACAAGAACGGTGAGCAAAAATCCCAGAACCACGCGGGGGGACCTAGTGAATGAACTGCAGAGAGCTGGGACCAATGTAACAAGGCCTACCATAAGTAACACACTACGCCACCATGGACTCAGATCATGCAGTGCCAGACGTGTCCCACTGCTTAAGCCAGTACATGTCCGGGCCCGTCTGAAGTTTGCTAGAGAGCATTTGGATGATCCAGAGGAGTTTTGGGAGAATGTCCTATGGTCTGATGAAACCAAACTGGAACTGTTTGGTAGAAACACAACTTGTTGTGTTTGGAGGAAAAAGAATACTGAGTTGCATCCATCAAACACCATACCTACTGTAAAGCATGGTGGTGGAAACATCATGCTTTGGGGCTGTTTCTCTGCAAAGGGGCCAGGACGACTGATCCGGGTACATAAAAGAATGAATGGGGCCATGTATCGTGAGATTTTGAGTGCAAACCTCCTTCCATCAGCAAGGGCATTGAAGATGAAACATGGCTGGGTCTTTTAACATGACAATGATCCAAAGCACACCACCAGGGCAACGAAGGAGTGGCTTTGTAAGAAGCATTTCAAGGTCCTGGAGTGGCCTAGCCAGTCTCCAGATCTCAACCCTATAGAAAACCTTTGGAGGGAGTTGAAAGTCCGTGTTGCCAAGCGAAAAGCCAAAAACATCACTGCTCTAGAGGAGATCTGCATGGAGGAATGGGCCAACATACCAACAACAGTGTGTGGCAACCTTGTGAAGACTTACAGAAAACGTTTGACCTCTGCCATTGTCAACAAAGGATATATTACAAAGTATTGAGATTAAATTTTGTTTCTGACCAAATACTTATTTTCCACCATAATAGGCAAATAAAATGTTAAAAAAACAGATAATGTGATTTTCTGGATTTTTTTTTCTCAGTTTGTCTCCTATAGTTGAGGTCTACCTATGATGTAAATTACAGGCGCCTCTCATCTTTTTAAGTGGTGGAACTTGCACTATTGCTGACTGACTAAATACTTTTTTGCCCCACTGTATATACCTATTCTATGTGTCCACATTTATTCTACCTATTCTATTGTAAGCTGTCAGTGTGATTTTACTGTACACCGCACTGAATTGCCAACTTTTCTCTCTAACACCGCTGCGTATTTCTCGCAAGTTACACTGCTGGTCCGTGTGTAATCCGTATTTTTCTGGCTTCCATAGACTTTCATTGGCGTATTTTTTGCGCAGTACGGAGACAAACGCAGCATGCTGCGATTTTCTACGGCCGTAGAAGCCAGTATAATACGGATCAGTAAAATACGGCAGATAGGAGCAGGGGCATAGAGAATAATTGTGCCGTTTGTTTGGCGAGTTTTACGGACGTATTTTCTGCGCTCTTACGTCCGTAAAACTCGCTAGTGTGACTCCAGCCTCATACTTTTCTGTTGACATTGACATATGAGGGCTTGTTTTTTGCAGGACGAGTTGTACTTTTAAATGACCTTATTCATTTTACTACATAGTGTACTGGAAAAGGGGAAACAAATTCCAAGCTAGTTTCAGGTTCTGGCTGTAATCCACAGCCATCACCTGGCTGCCAGGCATGGGGCGAGCTCGCTGCGGGAGCCCGCTCCATACACCCACTTACATATAAGGCGGATGTTGTCATGGGGTTAAGAATCAAGGGGTTCTCCAGTCATATGATTATGGAATTGAAATAAATAAATTTGATATTGAGGACTTCCTCTTTGACTAGCTATCTAATGGCAGCAATGATATAAAACTGCTGTCTCACCTCATGCTGCCAGGTTTTAGTGTATCCTATGTGATGCAGTTTCACACAGTCTTCTCATCTCCCGCTTGTGATAGGTTTCTCTATGTCAGCTCTTACAAGCAGGAGCCAGACAGACAAGCTAAAGCTGCATCAATTAGCATATAATGGAGTTTCTACACTCAGCATGCAGACAGTATAGACAATAGTGTGTCAATGGACTCTGTAGCTTATTGTTTTATGGATTCATATTATACCACTTCTTATATGAAGCAGAAATTATACTTTCAGCTGCATGGGAGACATACAAGGGAATTGCATGTAGAACTGGGTGAGAATTAAATGGGACTGAGATCTGTCTTGAGAGACTAGTTAAAAATAATTAAGGAAGAAATCTTAATCCTAATTGATCCTCTGCAGGTCTTGTGAAAAACTGATTTGATAGATGCTGGTCTCTACTTCTTTTGTTCATTTTGATGCATTAGAAATGACCAAGTTAGAACCATGTAAGCACTGGAGCAGAAGCTGTAGGGAATCATTGATGCTTTTATTATTTTTTTATTTTTAAAAAACATTTTCACTAGATTTGCAAAACTTTATAGAAATTTACACTTTCCAGGTTCAAACCATATCTTATAGAATCTGGGATTAGACACCACAGATATGACAGTATGAGAGCCCATTACTGTGTTTACACTGTCCATGCAGCCCTCCCAGCATCCTCCGCATTACATTCTGTGGGCTTCAGCTGATTCATCCAGCCTGGATAGTTCTGTTTTGTTTGGGGTTTTGCTGCAGCTGAAGAACGAGGCCCTTCTATGGGATTTTGCTAGGTAGAGCAGAAGTGGTACGGTTTGCTTTGGGTGCAGTTTATTGGATGTGATTTTTATGGTAACAACTGCATGGAGACATCACTGAAGATTGCAGGTAAGTAAATGCTCATCACATAATGACTTCATTTACTAGACCACTATTTTGATAAAATGTGATAAGGTAGTGTAGCTGCACGTATGGAGAATTATTATTATATGTTATAAAGAAACCAAACTGTTTACTCACCTTCCGAGGGTTCAGCGAATTGTCTCCGCCTCTGCCATGGTGTCCGTTGTTAACATGTTAACATTACTACAGAAAAACAATGGAAATTGGGGTAGCAATGGAGATACAGCTATGGACCAGGGGAGGATAACTAAAGCATAGTCCGTTTTTTACAACTAACTGCATATAGAGAAAACCCCGTAAACTTGACACAAGTTTTGGTCTACAGGTATTTGTTCTTCATATTTCAGATGTTGAATGTTATTGGTATCCACTAGCTGATGCACAAGACAAATTAAAATATGATTATCTAGACCGAGCTGCAACATCAGAACCACCGACTTAATATTGTAGGTCCGCCTTGTTCCCCCCAAATATGTCTGACTCGCTAGGGACATGGGCCCTTCAAGATCTCCAAAGGTGACCCGTGGTATAGTGAATAGTAGATCCCTTGGGCTGTAAGATTGGGCTTTGTTTTCTTTTTCTTATTTTTTTGAGCACATGCCTCAGATGTTTGTTTGGATTGAGATCTGAGAAACTTGGAGGTCAAGTCACCATATTAAACTCTTTGTCATGTTCCTCAAAATGTGCCTGAACAGTTTTTGCAGAGTAACAGGAATCATTATCCTACCATTAGGAAATATCATTTATATGAAGGGATATAATTGATCTGTACAATGTTTAGGTAGTTGGTTTGTGTCAAAGTAACATCCACATGAATGCCAGGACCCAAGGTTGCTAGCATCACATTGCCTTCCCCAGCTCGCCTTCTTCCCATAGTACATCCATGTACATGTACTAAAAAAAGCATATAAAAAAGTTAATCATATATGAAGTTGAGTTACATTAATGGGGACAAGTTTGTGTTTCTGTATTTCACAATGCCTTGAAAAAATATACGGTAGATATTGTTATCTAATTAATTTAGCTCAGCTACTTGTTTACACCTAGTAAAAGAGCCAGTGGCACTAAAAGCATAGTCAGATTCCAACAAGGTTTTCAGCCTAAAGGCCCCTATATACATTACATTAGTTGGTCGAACCTGATGATTCCGGTGGGATTGGCCAACGACCTAAGGTGTATGGAAGCCTTTGATCTTTTCCCCAACAGATGATGTCGGGGAGAGAAGAATTTCCAATGATTGCTCCTTATGTTTCCTGGAAGATAAGCCACCACCATAGTACTCTGGAAAAGTGGAAGGGAGATTGCTTTAAACCGAACAATCGTTCAGGCAACAGCTATCTAATGTTAAGGGAAGGGGGAGCTTAAGACGTTGGTGAACTCAAGTGCAAATTTCACATTTTTTTAAATAATGTCCATCTCCTGCCCCACTCATGATCTGTAGGGCTGTGTTGCCTGGGAAGGCACAGAGATCACTGATCCGGCAACAAAAGAAGACCTGTGCGTTAACATTTTTCTATGGAGACCTCATTCCATGTTCTACCCTTCTGATTGAAGAAATCTGTACTCTACTGCACAATATGAAGTGAAGTGCATGAAATTTTGCAATATGAATGTTTCCCAGCTGCTTTATCGATTCTTACAACTAATGGACAAAGTCCTATTAATAGTGCAAATTAGAAGGCCGTATAAAGAGAAGCTTGACAGCAAAATCTTACTGCCCATAATAATTCCATCAAGGAAATTCATTTTAAAACCACTACCCCCAATGTTACCTGCATACACGTAGTAATATAATTTATATGGGATTTCCCTAAATCATCAACTCCTTTTTCTTACATGAAACTTTTCATGGTACAGTAGTTCAGTTTAGAAGTCCTGACATCTTAACCCAATTCTTTGTTAGGAAATGAGCTCTTGGTAAAAGTCACTAAAAAGATTAATTATTCCATTATCCTTGATAATCCTGAAAGAGATTAAAAATTCACAGACATTTCTGTATTTCAGACTGCATACATTACCCGCAGGAGGTCAGGTGGAAACATGTAATGAGAGCTTTGTAATCTCATGGACATCAATAAGGTAAGTACATTCCTCAAGCTTATCGAACTAAGAGCCACTGGATTTAAAAGATGTGTTCCCTCATTCTTACATTGATCCGCTAATAATCATTTTGCTTGTAATTGTTTATAACATAAAACTTTTTACATTTGTTTAGTAACTTGATCTATAGGGAAATACATAAGGGGGAAATACATGTTTCCCTTTAGGCCAGTTTTCTGGCATCAAAAGTAGCAAAATTATGCGTGCGAGGTATTTGTGCTAAAATTTGTGACTTTTTGCTCTTTTGCCCATTCCCTGTCACTGTTATTGAAAATAGTAGATAAGTTTACTAGAAGCCTAAGGGGTAACATCTCTTCTTGTGGAGAGTGGCATGCCTGACATGCCAAAGTAAAGAGACTTTTAGTCCATGCAATGCTCCTCTGGGAAATTAAGCAAATTGATTCTTCAGAGAGGAAGAGGACTTGAACTCTAGTGCCACCTATAGGAAGTGGCAATCCTAAAAGCAAATATCCACCCGGGAATTGGCCTTGCCACAGGACTTTGGATAAAAGCCAACACCAGAATCTCAATTTGCAGATGTGTTTTGGGATATTGCCCCTCCGTAGTGCAAATCATGAGGTGTGGATTTAGCTCGGTGAAAGCCTCTGACTGGGGTTAAAGGGTTGATATTGAGTTTTAGGATTGCTACTTCCAATAAGTAGCATTAGAGTTCAAGTCCTCTTCCTCTCTGAAGAGACAATTTACAGGTTTGATAGAGTGAATGCTAGAAAATTGTCATATATTGCAGATGAAGCCACCGTGAGTGGCGACACGTGTCGGGTCCTGCCTGCCTCACATGATTCCATGTGTGCTGTGCATATCTGAATCATGGCGTGTGCATGATATTTTTCATAGACACTCTGTAGGTATACATTTTGTATTGGCATCCCTTTCAGCATCTCTTGTACTTTATTATTTATTGATCATTTATGATCATTAATCATATACATTATTGTTCACTGCCCTCTCTATCTCTGTGTAGTGCCTCAGATTTTGGGGCCTCCTGGAACCTTATTCTGGGGCTGGTATTTTTTCAGCGATGCATAGCTTGTTATTCATGCAATGTTGTTTAGGACATAGAGGGTTAGGAGTTTGATGTTTAAGTATGCATTTGCACTTTCATGTTATTAGGGATTGTGCCGTACTCTTGTGCTGGTATGCCGTTTATACCTTTATATTTTAGCCAGCACACACTGGTTATCTGGGGGCAGGTTTAAGCTTCATTAGGAGCTTGTGTTACATTTTTGTCATGTACATGTGTGACTATTTTAATATTTTTAGTGTTGTTTGTGTTCTTTTGTACCCAGTAAAATTTACATACCATGTTTAGGTCTCATGGTGATCACCTCTTTATGACCTACTGCTTTTTCTTCTATTAATGGGTCTGTGTGTTACGTAGGCCGTATGCTTGCTGATGAAATCTATTTCAATCTATGCTTAACAAATTAATTGCACCTTATTCCAGCTCTTGATCAAGAATTAAAAATTTCTCCATAGTATCCATGAAATAGCTTTTTTTTTTTTTAAATGGCTTTATTTTAAAATTAAACATATTGCCTAAAAATCATAAACTAAAAAACATGAATGTAAATAAATCTTAAAGGGGGAATCTGCCAGTAACATTATTCCTAATCCGTCTGTATGGGCATGTCAGCTATATGAAGCTGAAAAAGATGATAAATTGAAATATGCAATCCAGTGTTTTATTTCAGAGGAATCCATGTTTTCTATATATATATATATATATATATATATATATATATATATATATATAAAAGCTGTTCAGGGCTATAGAGAGGACGCGGATCTGCCTGAGAATCTGTCTCCAGAGCTTGTTTTAAATGGAAGGAAACATTACCAGTGTGAGACATGCAATTAACACAGAGCAGTAGAACTGAACTTTGTCTCCTTACAAACACATTTGCTGCACCTCTCACAGCTCTGCTGTATTACAGCCCTGTCTGCCTGTGAGATGGTAGCGGAGAGGAACCTGCAGATGTGTCCGGTATAATCACACACAGCTCTGCAGTGAGATCAGGAGAGGAGAGAGCGGCCATTACACTGGTAACGGCTCTTTTTATTAATAATAATCTCTGGAGGCAGATTCTCGTACAGATCGGTGTCCAGCCCATAGCCTGGAGCAGCTCATATACTTATTAAGAAAAACGTGTATTTCTCTGTAATAAGACATCAGATCACAGGTGTCAAGGTATCATTTTATTCAGCTTCCTATGACTTACATGCCCATAAAGATGGCTTAGGATGGTTTATCCTACTGATAGATTCCCTTTAAGGCCCCCATATACCTAAGGTTATGTGCATAATGTTTATTTGATCAATTTCTATTGTAAAACCACATATGCTGAGTGTTTTGAATTTGTTTTCTGCTTCAGGTGGTGTAAAAACACTTGGTAAAAAAAAAATGCCTGTCACTCCTTTGAAACGGCTCCTGATGGAGTCCTCCAAACTAGGCACAGCCCAATGAAAAGGCTGCAAAAAAAAGAAAAAAAAATGCTTTAGGAGACATAAAAAAAGCTCTTCTAAAATGCGTCTTCAAACCTGCTTTCGGAAACAGAAAAACTTCTCTAAAAAATAGGGAGGTTCATGAAGTGATTTACACTTGGAAAAATTTGTAGTTTTTGACCACCTTGAAAAACTCCATAAATAGCCCGAGAAGGAAAGTGCATAAATGCGTTCTTGGCCAACAGCTCTTTCTCTACTCCTCCACACATAAGCATGCTGGGCTCATTTGAATGTTCTTTTTTTTTTTGTAAATGGAGAGTAAGGCTACTTTCACACTAGCGTCGGTACGGGCCCGTCGCAGTGCGTCGGGCCGACGCATGCTGTGAAGTAAAAGCACAACGGGGGCAGCGGATGCAGTTTTACAATGCATCCGCTGCCCCATTGTAAGGTCCGGGGAAGAGGGGGCGGGGTTCCGGCCACGCATGCGCAGTCGGAAAAAGCGGACCCGACGGACAAAAAAACACGTCTTATGACGGATGCAATGTGTGGCAATCCGTCGCAATGCGTCGCTAATGAAAGTCTATGGAGAAAAAACGCATCCTGCAGGCAACTTTGCAGGATGCGTTTTTTCTTCAAAATGACGCATTGTGACGTGCGTCGAACGACGCTAGTGTGAAAGTAGCCTAAGTCGCTGCCAGTCATCTCAGGTGGTAGCTTGACTCCTGTTGAAACAGAATAATCAGGTGTTTTAAATTAACCTGCCTGGACAGTACCTTCTCCCTGACATCTTTTATCAGGGGAGACTGAGAAGGCTCCATACTCATCAGATGGTGGTCATTTCTGAAAAAACTTTTAAATTCATTGCCTTTTCCGGTCACAGTTCCCACTACTATTCAGTCATCCTTGTAAAGCGGCAAAACCATAACAACTTTTCAATAATTTTTCGAAAAAGATTGCCAGAGTACTGAAGTTTCAAGATATCATAAATTTGTCATTTATCTAAACTGTTTTTTAATATCTCAGACACGAAATAACTGAATCATCTGCAGTAAAGAGATCCTGTGATCCAACCATCAGAAGGATGTTTCCAGTGATCTTTGTTGCTCAGCTGCTGTTCCTGGCACTGTGTAGCGAGGAGGGTTTTCAGTGGACACAGACCGAAAGGGGATCCTTTTATTACGGCACTTTTCCACCCAGTAAGTTTTTAGTCCTGCATCTTCTACTTGTGGCAAGCACATAACCAGTACTCAATGGTAAGACAAGCTTTTTTGGTGATTTTTTTTGTCCCAGAAAATCAGCATGATAGTTGGTAATTTAACTAAAATCCCTAATGTTCTTTTTCATATAGGGAAATTGAATAGCAGCGGAAATATAACGGTAGAACATTTTTGGAAATGCATAAATTGTGCTGCCCCCTTCAATGTTGCACTAGGCAACTGCCTACTTTGTCCACCCCTCGCTTGCTCCTGCCTGCACTATGTGACTGTGAATCTCTACCATACAGCTTTCATGTGGGGAGTGGGCAGCTCAGCATACCAAACTGAAGGAGCATGGGACAAGGACGGAAAAGGACAGAGTATTTGGGATGTGTTCACACATAAGAAGGGAAAAACATTTATGAACCAGACAGGAGATTCCTCATGTGATGGTTATTATAAAGTCAAGGTGAGAACATTTCATATCCACGCTGCTGCTTTTAGCTCTATCATCATGCTCATTTGAAATAAAAAAAAACATGGCTGCTTTCTTCCAAAAACAGGGCCACACCTGTCCTCAAGTTGTGTGCTCAGAAAAAAAAAAATCCAGCGTCTAGGAACTTCATAAAATCATCATCTTTATTTATTACATAGTTATTATAGGGAAACGCTTTTTAGATCAGCAGGTCTTTAATCATTGCATATATTTAAAAAAATGCTGAAAGGTCAGCGTTTTAAGTGATATCCTGTTTAAGACACACAGTCTCGGTAATCCACTCAGAGCAAGATATATAAACAACGTAAAAATGTATAATATAAAAACAAAGGTTATAAAGAAACAAGGACACATCTAGAAAACGTGGAAATAATTAATAATGGTATATTATATCATATCTTGCATTCATGCCTTGTGGCATTCTGGTTCCACCATGATTCTGGATTAAGGAGTTTCCTACGGTGATCACCCCCCTATATGATCTATTGACCCGTTCTATGCCCGCAACAGAACATGATGCAGTATCCCATCTGTGATGGACAGAAAAATGTTTTGTTGCTGCCGAGCATCTAGACGTAAGTTTATTTGCAGCATCTGATAAATGGCGTCTGATGCAGTTTTTTAACCCCTTACCGACATAGTCAGTAATAATGCATCCATGCATCTTGGTACTCATTGACGCAGAAAAGATTATTACATCTAGGCGATCGTGTGCACACATGGGCTGTGTGTGCTAATGATTGTCGCCAGGTGTCGGCTGATTCTGACAGCTGACACCCTGCACTAAGTGCCAGGAGTGGTCTTGCACCGTTTCCGGCACTTTAACTCCCTTAATGCTGCTATTGAACGCGATCATAGCATTCTGGGACCCAGAAGAGGGATGACAGTCCCTCTGCCCTTGGATCGGATGTCGTCATGGTGACCCGATGTCATCATGACAACATCCGGGTCACCAGAGCTAGGAAAGTTGCTTGATCATCCGCAGTGCATGATCAGCAACTTTCCCTGTCAGTGCAGAGCTGACAGTTTTCATAACACTCAGGTCTGTCATCTGTTAACGGCTTCCACGTTACTGGTAGTACAAAAGCTCTAGAAAAGCGAAATGGCTCCTCACCCGCCCAAAAGAAATTCAGCAGGTTCTCCGCTCCCAAATCCAAATGCCCCCTCCCTTCTGAGACCCACAGTGTACCTAAACCACATGTTTGCCATTTCTGAAGTGATGAGAGCCAGCCAAAGTTATGGGTGCATGTCTCCAGAAGCATGAGCTGGATATTCAGTGCTGCTTGTTTCTGGAAAATACTCATGGAGTCAAAATCGTCACTACACCTGTAGATAAATTCCCCAAGGCGTATAATTTCCAAAATGAGGTCACTTGAGGGGGGGATTCTGTTCTTCTACCAATTATCGGCTCTGTATATGGAGTCCGCAAACTGTTCTAGGAAAATCTGTGCTCCAGGAGGCAAATAGCGCTCCGTTCCTCCCGAGTCTCTCCGTATAGCTAAGTAGTACTGTACAGCCGCATATGAAGTTTTGCCACGTTCAGTAGAAATTGTGGGGTAAATTTTGGTGCCATTTTTACCCACTTGAAAATGTAAAATCTGGGGCTAAAACAAAATTTGGGTGGTAAAAATGTAGTTATTTTTCTTCACTGCCCAATGGTATAAAATTCTGTGACACACCCGTGGTGTCAATATCATCATTCCTTGAGAGGTGTAGCTTGTAAAAATGGGGTCACTTATGTGGAGGATTCTGCTGTTCTGGCACCTCATGGGCTCTCCCAGTGAGTCATGACACCTGCAAACCATAACAGTAAAATCTGGCGCTCCTTGCCTTCTGAGCTTTGCATTGTGCCTTAAAAATATTTCCCGATTACATGTAGGGTATTGGTGCTGTCAGAAAAAAATGGACCTCAGTTTGTTGCAAAAAAATTCCTATTAGTCCTTAGATAATTAAAAACTTGGGGCTAAAACAACATTTTAGTGGTAAAAATTTAATTTATTCTTTCTTCACTGCTCAATTGTATAAAATTCTGTGAGGCACATGTGGTGTCATTATGATCACTGCACCCCTAGATGAATTCATTGGGGAGGGTAGTTTGTAAAATAAGTTCACACATAGGTGGTTTCTGTTGTTCTGGCACCTCAGGGGCTCTGCCAATGTGACATGGCACCCTCAAACTATTCCAGCAAAATCTGAACTCCAATATGGCACCTCTTCCCTTCTGAGCTTTGCACGGTGCCTCAAAAGTAGTATTCCCCAACAGATGGGGTATCGGCGTACTCAAGAGAAATTGCACAACAAATTGTATGGTGCAATTTCTCCTGTAACCCTTATGAAAATTCAAATTTTGGGTCCAAAATAACATTTTTGTGGGGAAAATGTGATTTTTTTTATTTTCACGGCTTAATGTACAAACTTATGTGAAGCACCTGGGGGTTGAACGTGCTCACCACACATCTAAATACAATCCTTGAGGAGTCTAGTTTCCAAAATGGGGTGACTTGTGGGGCGTTTCCACTGTTTAGGCACATCATGGGCTCTCCAAATGGGACTTGACGTCCGCTAATGAGCTTATGGCTCCTTCCCTTCCATGCGCACAAACAGTAGTTTTCTTCCTCATATGAGGTATCGGCATACTCAGGAGAAATTGCACTACAAATTATATAGTGCAATTTCTCCTGTTAACCTTATGAAAATGCAAAATTTGGGGCTAAAATAAAAAATTTTGTGGGGAAAATGTGATTTTATTATTTTCACAGCTCAACATTATAAACTTCTGTGAAGCACCTGGGGGTTCAATGTGCTCACCACATATCTAAATACATTCCTTGAGGGGTCTAGTTTCCAAAATGAGGTCAATTGTGGGGGGTTTCCACTGTTTAGACACATCAAGGGCTCTCCAAATGGGACATGACGTCCGCTAATGATTCCAGGAAATTTTACATTCAAAAAGTCAAATGACACTCCTTTTTTTCCGAGCCCTGCCGTGCGCCCAAACAGTAGTTTTTTCCCTTATATTGGGTATCAGCGTACTCAGGAGAAATTACACAACAAACTGTATGGTGCAATTTCTCCTGTTACGCTAATGAAAATGCAACATTTGGGGATAACAACATATTTGTAGAGAAAATGTGATTTTTTTTATCTTCACAGCTCAACATTATAAACATCTGTGAAGCACCCGAGTGTTCAATGTGCTCACCACACATGTAGATCAGTTCCTTGAGGAGTCTAGTTTCCAAAATGGTGTAACTTGTGGGGAATTTTCACTGTTTAGGAACATCAGAGGCTTTCCAAACAAAACATGGCATCCGTAAATTGCAAATTTTGCATTCAAAAACTCAAATGGTGGTCCTTCCTTTCCAAGCTCTGCTTGGTTTTCTCCCTCATATAGGGTATTGGCATGCTCAGGAGAAATTACACAACAAATTTTGAGGTCCATTTTTTCCTGTTTCCCTTGTCAATATTAAAAAAATTGGATCTGAAGTAAATTTATTGTGAAAAAAAGTTAAAGGAAACCTGTCACCCCAAAAATCAAAGATGAGCTGCGGCCACCGGCATCAGGGGCTTATCTACAGCATTCTGTAATGCTGTAGATAAGCCCTCGATGTATCCTGAAAGATGAGAAAAAGAGGTTAGATTATACTCACCCAGGGGCGGTCCCACTGCGGTCCGGGTACGATGGGCGTCGCAGTCCAGTCCGGGGCCTCCTATCTTCTTACGATGACGTCCTCTTCTTGTCTTCACGCCACAGCACAGGCATACTTTGTCTGCCCTGTTGAGGGCAGAGCAAAGTACTGGAGAGCACAAGCGCCGGGAAAGCTCAGAGAGGCCCGGCGCCCATGCGCACTGCAGTACTTTGCTCTGCCCTCAACAGTGCAGACAAAGTACGCCTGCTCCATGGCTGTGGCGTGAAGACAAGAGGAAACGTCATCGTAAGATGATAGTAGGCCCCGGACCTGACCGCGACGCCCATCGGACCCGGACGCAGCGGGACCGCAACTGGGTGAGTATAATCTAACCTCTTTTTCTCATCTTTCAGGATACATGGGGGGATTATCTACAGTATTACAGAATGCTGTAGATAAGCCCCTCATGCCGGTGGCCACAGCTCATCTTCGATTTTTGGGATGGCAGGTTCCCTTTAAATGTTCATTTTTTTCCACATTCCAAATATTGCTGTGCAGCACCTGAAGGGTTAATAAAATTCTTGAACGTGGTTTGGAGCACCTTGAGGTACACAAAATTGTGCTAAATTTTCAAACTTTTCACCAAATTTCCATTTTCTTTTCATAAATAAACACAAGTCATTCCCTGCAGCACTGCTGGTTTTCCGAGACTCAGACTTCTAAACGGATAGTGAGCAGACTCTTTCATATTTTTTGTCTCAAGTTGTCTCTGGCATTGTAGTTGAGTCCCATTCACTTCAATGGAGCTCAAATGCAATACCAGATATAACTCATGAGCAGGTGTGGAGCTATTGTTGGAGGAGCACAGCCACTTTTTCCATACATCTCCGTATATCAGGCCAATAGTCCAACATGCTGTTCTTCTGAAAGTTGCTCTTCACTTCAGGATTGCAGAATTACACCTCTACATTGTATGTTATGTATCACAGGAGGACATCGAATTACTGAAGGAACTGAAAGTTTCTCATTACCGACTTTCTATCTCTTGGCCTCGTTTAATTCCTACAGGCATCAAAGGTGAGAGTTTATTTATTTTATTGTAGTTTTATGGGAGTTTCTACAGAAAAAATATTGTCAATTTTATTAACTTTTATGCATATTTAAGCCACCATCAAGCTACAGGTGGATCCAAGATTCACGCGCTGCTATTAACCAGCTAAATGCTGCTGTCAATAACTGACAGCGGTATTTAATAAACCCAGACAGGAAGCACTCATACATCCTGCCCATCGGCTCCACCCTTACATGATCTTGGGGCGCTGATGGGATGTAATTACAGCAGGGGGATTGCAGAAGAACCTCTTGTCTGTCATGACAATCCTCCTTTGAACGCTGGCCCTTAGCACTGCTATGTATAAGACAAGTGACCGGATGTTTGCAGCTTTAAGGGTATGTGCACACGTATCTGTGAGGGCTGTGGATTTTTCCGCAGCGGATTTGATAAATCCGCAGTGCAAAACCGCTGTGGTTTTTCCTGCAGATTTATCGCGGTTTCTATTGCGGATTCCGCTGCGGGTTTATACCTGCAGTTTTCTATTGGAGCAGGTGTAAACCCGCAGCGGAATCCGCACAAAGAATTGGCATGCTGCGGAATGTAAACCACTGCATTTCCGCGCGTTTTTTTCCGCAGCATGTGAACTGCGGATTTCGTTTCCCATAGGTTTACATTAAACTGTAAACGCACGGGAAACCTCTGCGGACCCGCAGCTGCGGATCCGCTGCAGATCCGCAGCAAATTCCGCAGAGTGTGCACATACCCTAAGTCTCCTAGGGGGACTATTATATATAGTAATGAGTAAAAAATTAAGTTTTAAACAATAATAAAAAGTTCAAATCCCTCCCCTTTGCCCTATTAAGAATAAAACTAATAAAAAATACACATATTTGGCATTGTTGTGATCAGAAATGTCCGATCTATCAAAATATAAAATAAATTAATCCGATCAGTAAATGGCGTAACGAGAAAAAAAATCAAGTGCCTTTTTTTGGTTGTCGCAACATTTCAATAAAAGATGATTAAATCATATCTACCACAAAATGGTTTCTATAAAAATTTCAGCTCAGTGTATACAAAAAATAAGCCCTCACACAACCTCAGATCCCGAAAAATGAGAACATTACGGGTGTCAGAAAATGGTAACAAAAGTGATTTTTTTTTTTTTTTACAAATTTTGGATTTATTCTTCAACACTTAAAGGGAACCTGTCACCCCCAAAATCGATGGTGAGCTAAGCCCACCAGCATCAGGGGCTTATCTACAGCATTCTGGAATGCTGTAGATAAGCCCCCGATGTATCCTAAAAGATGAGAAAAAGAGGTTAGATTATACTCACCCAGGGGCAGTTGTTATGATAAGGTAATTCAGTACCACAATGGACATAGAAGTCAGAGCACATACAGTGATCTGACAATAACCCAAAAACATAGAACGAGCTCTGAGACGTGGGAACTCTGCTGACCGCAATCCCTAATCCTCTCCAAACCACACTAGAGGCAGCCGTGGATTGCGCCTAACGCTCCCTATGCAACTCGGCACAGCCTGAGAAACTAGCTAGCCTGAAGATAGAAAATAAGCCTACCTTGCCTCAGAGAAATACCCCAAAGGAAAAGGCAGCCCCCCACATATAATGACTGTGAGTTAAGATGAAAAGACAAACGTAGAGATGAAATAGATTTAGCAAAGTGAGGCCCGACTTTCTGAACAGAGCGAGGATAGGAAAGGTAACTTTGCGGTCAACACAAAACCCTACAAATAACCACGCAAAGGGGGCAAAAAGACCCTCCGTACCAAACTAACGGCACGGAGGTACACCCTCTGCGTCCCAGAGCTTCCAGCAAGCAACAAAAAAACAAAACAAGCAAGCTGGACAGAAAAAAACAGCAAACAAAATAGCAAAGAGAACTTAGCTATGCAGAGCAGCAGGCCACAGGAACGATCCAGGAGGAAACAGGTCCAATACTAGAACATTGACTGGAGGCCAGGATCAAAGCACTAGGTGGAGTTAAATAGAGCAGCACCTAACGACTTCACCACATCACCTGAGGAAGGAAACTCAGAAGCCGCAGTACCACTCTCCTCCACTAACGGAAGCTCACAGAGAGAATCAGCCGAAGTACCACTTGTGACCACAGGAGGGAGCTCTGCCACAGAATTCACAACAGTACCCCCCCCTTGAGGAGGGGTCACCGAACCCTCACCAGAGCCCCCAGGACGACCAGGATGAGCCATATGAAAGGCACGAACAAGATCGGGAGCATGGACATCAGAGGCAAAGACCCAGGAATTATCTTCCTGAGCATAACCCTTCCACTTAACCAGATACTGGAGTTTCCATCTTGAAACACGAGAATCCAAAATCTTCTCCACAATATACTCCCACTCCCCCTCCACCAAAACCGGGGCAGGAGGATCAACAGATGGAACCATAGGTGCCACGTATCTCCGCAACAATGACCTATGGAATACGTTATGAATGGAAAAAGAATCTGGAAGGGTCAGACGAAAAGACACAGGATTAAGAACCTCAGAAATCCTATACGGACCAATGAAACGAGGTTTAAACTTAGGAGAGGAAACCTTCATAGGAATATGACGAGAAGATAACCAAACCAAATCTCCAACACGAAGTCGGGGACCCACACAGCGTCTGCGATTAGCGAAACGTTGAGCCTTCTCCTGGGACAAGGTCAAATTGTCCACTACATGAGTCCAAATCTGCTGCAACCTGTCCACCACAGTATCCACACCAGGACAGTCCGAAGACTCAACCTGCCCTGAAGAGAAACGAGGATGGAACCCAGAGTTGCAGAAAAACGGCGAAACCAAGGTAGCCGAGCTGGCCCGATTATTAAGGGCGAACTCAGCCAAAGGCAAAAAGGACACCCAGTCATCCTGATCAGCAGAAACAAAGCATCTCAGATATGTTTCCAAGGTCTGATTGGTTCGTTCGGTCTGGCCATTAGTCTGAGGATGGAAAGCCGAGGAAAAAGACAAGTCAATGCCCATCCTAGCACAAAAGGCTCGCCAAAACCTCGAAACAAACTGGGAACCTCTGTCAGAAACGATATTCTCTGGAATGCCATGTAAACGAACCACATGCTGGAAGAACAATGGCACCAAATCAGAGGAGGAAGGTAATTTAGACAAGGGTACCAAATGGACCATCTTAGAGAAGCGATCACAAACCACCCAAATGACTGACATTTTTTGAGAGACGGGAAGATCTGAAATAAAATCCATAGAGATATGTGTCCAAGGCCTCTTCGGGACCGGCAAGGGCAAAAGCAACCCACTGGCACGAGAACAGCAGGGCTTAGCCCGAGCACAAATCCCACAGGACTGCACAAAAGAACGAACATCCCGCGACAGAGATAGTGGCTAGATCCTTTTGGTGGCTAACTCTCTGGTACCAAAGATTCCAGGATGACCAGCCAACACCGAACAATGAACCTCAGAGATAACTCTATTCGTCCACCTATCAGGGACAAACAGTTTCTCCGCTGGGCAACGATCAGGTTTATTAGCCTGAAATTTTTGCAGCACTCGCCGCAAATCAGGGGAGATGGCAGACACAATTACTCCCTCTTTGAGAATACCCGCCGGCTCAGATAAACCCGGAGAGTCGGGCACAAAACTCCTAGACAGAGCATCCGCCTTCACATTTTTAGAACCCGGAAGGTACGAAATCACAAAGTCAAAACGGGCAAAAAACAGCGACCAACGAGCCTGTCTAGGATTCAACCACTTGGCAGACTCGAGATAAGTCAAGTTCTTATGATCAGTCAAGACCACCACGCGATGCTTAGCTCCTTCAAGCCAATGACGCCACTCCTCGAATGCCCACTTCATGGCCAGCAACTCTCGATTGCCAACATCATAATTTCGCTCAGCAGGCGAAAATTTTCTGGAAAAGAAGGCGCATGGTTTCATCACCGAGCCATCAGAACTTCTCTGCGACAAAACAGCCCCTGCTCCAATCTCAGAAGCCTCAACCTCGACCTGGAATGGAAGCGAAACATCTGGTTGACACAACACAGGGGCAGAAGAAAAACGACGCTTCAACTCTTGAAAAGCTTCCACAGCAGCAGAAGACCAGTTGACCACATCAGCACCCTTCTTGGTCAAATCGGTCAATGGTTTAGCAATACTAGAAAAATTGCAGATGAAGCGACGATAAAAATTAGCAAAGCCCAGGAACTTTTGCAGACTTTTCAGAGATGTCGGCTGAGTCCAATCATGGATGGCTTGGACCTTAACAGGGTCCATCTCGATAGTAGAAGGGGAAAAGATGAACCCCAAAAATGAAACCTTCTGAACCCCAAAGAGACACTTTGATCCCTTCACAAACAAAGAATTAGCACGCAGGACCTGAAACACCGTTCTGACCTGCTTCACATGAGACTCCCAATCATCCGAGAAGATCAAAATGTCATCCAAGTACACAATCAGGAATTCATCCAGGTACTCTCGGAAGATGTCATGCATAAAGGACTGAAACACTGATGGAGCATTGGCAAGTCTGAATGGCATTACTAGATACTCAAAATGGCCCTCGGGCGTATTAAATGCAGTTTTCCATTCATCGCTTCGATTAATACGCACAAGATTATACGCACCACGAAGATCTATCTTGGTGAACCAACTAGCCCCCTTAATCCGAGCAAACAAATCAGATAACAACGGCAAGGGGTACTGAAATTTAACTGTGATCTTATTTAGAAGGCGGTAATCTATACAAGGTCTCAGCGAACCATCCTTCTTGGCCACAAAAAAGAACCCTGCTCTTAATGGCGACGATGACGGGCGAATATGCCCCTTCTCCAAGGACTCCTTCACGTAACTCCGCATAGCGGCGTGCTCAGGCACAGATAAATTAAACAGTCGACCCTTTGGGAATTTACTACCAGGAATCAAATCGATAGCACAATCACAATCCCTATGCGGAGGTAGGGTATCGGACTTAGGCTCATCAAATACATCCCGGTAATCAGACAAGAACTCTGGAACCTCAGAAGGGGTGGATGACGAAATAGACAGAAATGGGACATCACCATGTACCCCCTGACAACCCCAGCTGGACACAGACATGGATTTCCAATCTAATACTGGATTATGGACTTGTAGCCATGGCAACCCCAACACGACCACATCATGCAAATTATGCAACACCAGAAAGCGAATAACCTCCTGATGTGCAGGAGCCATGCACATGGTCAGCTGGGTCCAGTACTGAGGCTTATTCTTGGCCAAAGGCGTAGCATCAATTCCTCTCAATGGAATAGGACACTGCAAGGGCTCCAAGAAAAACCCACAACGCCTAGCATACTCCAAGTCCATCAAATTCAGGGCAGCGCCTGAATCCACAAATGCCATGACAGAATAAGATGACAAAGAGCAGATCAAGGTAACGGACAAAATAAATTTTGACTGTACCGTACCAATGGTGGCAGACCTAGCGAACCGCTTAGTGCGCTTAGGACAATCAGAGATAGCATGAGTGGAATCACCACAGTAGAAACACAGCCCATTCAGACGTCTGTGTTCTTGCCGTTCAACTCTGGTCAAAGTCCTATCGCACTGCATAGGCTCAGGTTTATGCTCAGATAATACCGCCAAATGGTGCACAGATTTACGCTTACGCAAGCGTCGACCGATCTGAATGGCCAAAGACATAGACTCATTCAGACCAGCAGGCATAGGAAATCCCACCATGACATCCTTAAGGGCTTCAGAGAGACCCTTTCTGAAAATAGCTGCGAGCGCACCTTCATTCCATTGAGTGAGTATGGACCACTTTCTAAATTTCTGACAATATACCTCTATCTCATCCTGACCCTGACACAGAGCCAGCAAATTTTTCTCTGCCTGATCCACTGAATTAGGCTCATCGTACAGCAATCCGATCGCCAGGAAAAACGCATCAATATTACTTAATGCAGGATCTCCTGGCGCAAGGGAAAATGCCCAGTCTTGAGGGTCGCCACGCAAAAAAGAAATAATAATTCTCACTTGTTGAACTGGGTCACCAGAGGAGCGAGGTTTCAAGGCCAGAAACAGTTTGCAATTATTTTTGAAATTCACAAACTTGGCTCTATCACCATAAAACAAATCAGGAATAGGAATTCTTGGTTCTAACATAGGCTTCTGAATCACCAAATCTTGAATTTTTTGTACATTTATAACGAGATTATCCATTGAAGAGCACAGACCCTGCATGTCCATGTCCACACCTGTGTCCTGAACCACCCAAATGTCTAAGGGAAAAAAAAGGCAAAACACAGTGCAAAGAAAAAAAAATGGTCTCAGAACTTCTTTTTTCCCTCTATTGGGAATCATTAGTACTTTGGGCCTCCAGTACTGTTATGATAAGGTAATTCAGTACCACAATGGACATAATAGTCAGAGCACATACAGTGATCTGACAATAACCCAAAAACATAGAACGAGCTCTGAGACGTGGGAACTCTGCTGACCGCAATCCCTAATCCTCTCCAACCACACTAGAGGCAGCCGTGGATTGCGCCTAACGCTCCCTATGCAACTCGGCACAGCCTGAGAAACTAGCTAGCCTGAAGATAGAAAATAAGCCTACTTTGCCTCAGAGAAATACCCCAAAGGAAAAGGCAGCCCCCCACATATAATGACTGTGAGTTAAGATGAAAAGACAAACGTAGAGATGAAATAGATTTAGCAAAGTGAGGCCCGACTTTCTGAACAGAGCGAGGATAGGAAAGGTAACTTTGCGGTCAACACAAAACCCTACAAATAACCACGCAAAGGGGGCAAAAAGACCCTCCGTACCGAACTAACGGCACGGAGGTACACCCTCTGCGTCCCAGAGCTTCCAGCAAGCAACAAAAAACAAAACAAGCAAGCTGGACAGAAAAAAAACAGCAAACAAAATAGCAAAGAGAACTTAGCTATGCAGAGCAGCAGGCCACAGGAACGATCCAGGAGGAAACAGGTCCAATACTAGAACATTGACTGGAGGCCAGGATCAAAGCACTAGGTGGAGTTAAATAGAGCAGCACCTAACGACTTCACCACATCACCTGAGGAAGGAAACTCAGAAGCCGCAGTACCACTCTCCTCCACTAACGGAAGCTCACAGAGAGAATCAGCCGAAGTACCACTTGTGACCACAGGAGGGAGCTCTGCCACAGAATTCACAACAGGCAGTCCCGGTACATTGGGCGTCGCAGTCCGGGGCCTCCCATCTTCTTACGATGACGTCTCTTCTTGTCTTCACGCTGCGGCTCCGGCGTACTTTGTCTGTCCTGTTGAGGGCAGAGCAAAGTACTGCAGTGTGCAGATGCTGGGAAAGGTCAGAGACGTCATCTGATGAAGTAAGGAGGCCCCGGACGGGGACCGCCCCTGGGTGAGTATAATCTAACCGCTTTTTCTCATCTTTTAGGATACATCGGGGGCTTATCTACAGCATTACAGAATGCTGTAGATAAGCCCCTGATGCCGGTGGGCTTAGCTCATCTTCGATTTTGGGAGTGACAGGTTCCCTTTAAATAAAAAAATATAAAAACATGTTTGCTATTTGCATACTCATACTAATCTGGGGAATCATATTTCCAGATCAGTTGTACTATATATTGAACATGGTAAATAAAAATAAAAAAACTATTGTGGAATTGTATTTTTGTTTGCTATTTCACCACACTTGGAATTTTTTCCCCATTTTTCAGTACAGTTTATGGCAGAATTAATGGGGTCATTCTAAAGTACAACTCATCCCCCAAAAGACAAGCCTTCATATGGCTGGAAAAATAAAAAAAATTATGGCTCTTGGAAGAAGAGAAGGGAAAAACAAAAAAAAAAAAAATTGCCCGGAGTTGAAGGGGTTATAATAATAATAATATAATTTTATTTCTATAGCGCCAACATATTCCGCAGCACTTTACATTATAGAGGGGACTTGTACAGCCAATAAAGGCATTACAGCATAAACAATAATTACATTAATCAACAGATACCAAGACTCTGAATGAGGGCCCTGCTCGCAAGCTTACAATCTATGAGGAAATAGGGCAGACACGAGAGGTGGAAGGTAACAATTGCTTTCATTGTGCGGACAAACCATAATGTAAAAAATCGGGTGTTCATGTAAAGCTGCATGAACCGGTTATCAACCCAAGTATGTAACAGTACAGACACAGAGGGCTATTAAATGCATAAAGTGTGCGAGAACATGATACAAGAAACCTGGTTATGGTAAAAATTTTGAATGGGCATCACCGGGAAAGTTAAATAGTGACGGAGCCAAATTTTTAAAATCTGACCAGTGTTACTTTATGTTATAATAACTCTGGAATGCTTCAACAAATCCTAGTGATTTTAAGACTGTTTTTTTCATGATACATAATGCTTTATGATAATGGTAAATTTAGGTCGATATGTTTTGTGTTTATTTATAAAAAATATCAGAAATTTGGCAAAAATGTTAAAAAAAATAGCAATTTTCAAACTTTTAATGATTATCCCTTTAATCCAGATAGTCATACCACAGCAAAACATTAATAAATAACATTTCCCACATGTCTGCTTTACATCAGCACCATTTGTAAAATGTTATTTTATTTTGTTGGCATTTTAGAAGGTTTAAAAATGTAGCAGCAATTTTTCATTTTTTCATGGAAATGTACAAAATGTATTTATTAAGGGACCTATCCAGTTTTGTAGTGACTTTAGGGGTCCTATATACAGTAGTGATACCATTTTAAAAACAGCATCCCCTGACATACAGGTCCTTCTCAAAAAATTAGCATATAGTGTAAAATTTAATTATTTACCATAATGTAATGATTACAATTAAACTTTCATATATTATAGATTCATTATCCACCAACTGAAATTTGTCAGGTCTTTTATTGTTTTAATACTGATGATTTTGGCATACAACTCCTGATAACCCAAAAAACCTGTCTCAATAAATTAGCATATCAAGAAAAGGTTCTCTAAACGACCTATTACCCTAATCTTCTGAATCAACTAATTAACTCTAAACACATGCAAAAGATACCTGAGGCTTTTATAAACTCCCTGCCTGGTTCATTACTCAAAACCCCCATCATGGGTAAGACTAGCGACCTGACAGATGTCAAGAAGGCCATCATTGACACCCTCAAGCAAGAGGGTAAGACCCAGAAAGAAATTTCTCAACAAATAGGCTGTTCCCAGAGTGCTGTATCAAGGCACCTCAATGGTAAGTCTGTTGGAAGGAAACAATGTGGCAGAAAACGCTGTACAACGAGAAGAGGAGACCGGACCCTGAGGAAGATTGTGGAGAAGGACCGATTCCAGACCTTGGGGAACCTGAGGAAGCAGTGGACTGAGTCTGGTGTGGAAACATCCAGAGCCACCGTGCACAGGCGTGTGCAGGAAATGGGCTACAGGTGCCGCATTCCCCAGGTAAAGCCACTTTTGAGCTACAGAGAAGCAGCACTGGACTGTTGCTAAGTGGTCCCAAGTACTTTTTTCTGATGAAAGCAAATTTTGCATGTCATTCGGAAATCAAGGTGCCAGAGTCTGGAGGAAGACTGGGGAGAAGGAAATGCCAAAATGCCTGAAGTCCAGTGTCAAGTACCCACAGTCAGTGATGGTGTGGGGTGCCATGTCAGCTGCTGGTGTTGGTCCACTGTGTTTCATCAAGGGCAGGGTCAATGCAGCTAGCTATCAGGAGATTTTGGAGCACTTCATGCTTCCATCGGCTGAAATGCTTTATGGAGATGAAGATTTCATTTTTCAGCACGACCTGGCACCTGCTCACAGTGCCAAAACCACTGGTAAATGGTTTACTGACCATGGTATTACTGTGCTCAATTGGCCTGCCAACTCTCCTGACCTGAACCCCATAGAGAATCTGTGGGATATTGTGAAGAGAAAGTTGAGAGACGCAAGACCCAACACTCTGGATGAGCTTAAGGCCGCTATTGAAGCATCCTGGGCCTCCATAACATCTCAGCAGTGTCACAGGCTGATTGCCTCCATGCCACGCCGCATTGAAGCAGTCATTTCTGCCAAAGGATTCCCGACCAAGTATTGAGTGCATAACTGAACATTATTATTTGATGGTTTTTTTGTTTGTTATTAAAAAACACTTTTATTTGATTGGATGGGTGAAATATGCTAATTTATTGAGACAGGTTTTTTGGGTTATCAGGAGTTGTATGCCAAAATCATCAGTATTAAAACAATAAAAGACCTGACAAATTTCAGTTGGTGGATAATGAATCTATAATATATGAAAGTTTAATTGTAATCATTACATTATGGTAAATAATGAAATTTAACACTATATGCTAATTTTTTGAGAAGGACCTGTACTGAAAACTGCTATCAGGTAGTTTATTAACCCTTCAGGTGATTTTCAGGAATTAATACAGAGTGGCATGGTAGGAATGAAAAAGTGTATTTTTACCATGTAAATTTCTCTAACTTTTGACCAGAACGCTGTAGGCGGCAGACTCTCTATTTGGCTTTGAAAGGCCATGGCAAACAACAGGAGCACACAATCATGATCTCAGGGTGCCGATGGGGATAAAGAGGAAGTCCCCACACTCTGTTAACCATATATACGATAGTCATAATTGACAGCAGCATCTAAGGGGTTAAACAGATCTGGACGGTGCCAAAACTGATCTGGCTGATGCCACAAGTTGTCAGCTATAGTGTACAGCTGACAGCTGCTGGATTGTTACCTGTATGGGGAGGCTATTCCTCTTATATCTCAGGTCAGTAAGAAGATGTATTGGCAGTCATTTATGGCTTAATGTGTTGAGATGGTCGGCCAGTCTGAAGAAACGCATTCTTAGGGCACGCTTAAAACTGTGGGTATTGGGGATTAATCTAAATTATCTGGGTAGTGCATTCAAAGAAATTGGCGCAGCACGTGAAAAGTCTTGGAGATGGGAGTGAATATAATATAAGACATATTTTCAGTTGTTTCACACTTTTTTGTTAAGTATATAATTCCACATGTGTTAATTCATAGTTTTGATAACTTCAGTGTGAATTTACAATTTTCATAGTCATGAAAATAGAGAACAATCTTTAAATGAGAAGGTGTATCCAAACTTTTGTACTGTACATTGATAATTGTTATGTTTTATTGTTCTGAACACATTCCACTATGCAACGAATACAAATTTGCAACTAGAATATTTCATTCAAAGATATCTAGGATGTGGTATTTTAGTGTATAATGCACTCTATATAGTCCTTGATAGAATATAATGCAGCCTCACAGAGTATAATGCAGCCCCAAAAAGTATAATGCAGCCTCCATAGAGTTTAATGTAGTCCCATAGAGTATAATGCATCCTCAGTATAATTCAGCCCCATAGAGTATAACGCAGCCTCATATATTATAATGCACACCCCATACTACTCCAGTATTATGGCCACCACGTACTGATTTAAAAATACCGTAAATAAATACAATGCTCACCTCTCCCCATTCCCCCGCTTATCCGGTCTCTCCAGCGGGTCTTCTCAGCAGTTCCACTGCTTGGCACAGCTTAGCATGCGATGAAGTGACGTCATTGCACCCTCTGCTTTATAAGCAGAGGGGGAATGATGGGAGAGGGTCACCTGATGCTTTCTCCTCCATCATTGATTTCAACTGTACAGTTGAATGCGTAATCCGAGTGGAGGGGGAGGGGGGGGGAGCAGAGTCGTTCCTGCACTGAGCTCTCCTGACTCTTGGGCCCCATAGCGGCCACATGGTATGCCAGCCCTGTTGGTATCCGGTGGTGATTAAGGAGACTGAGTAATTTCTCCACATTTGTTTCCACAGCTGAAAGTGTTAATGAAAATGGAATAAAATACTACAGTGATTTGATCAATGTTCTTCTTCAAAATAACATTACTCCAGTAGTCACCCTATATCACTGGGACTTGCCACAGGTAAGACAGTACGGCACTCTTGTGTTGTCAGTATGACTTTTCTTTTTTTTTTTTATATAAATTATCCAAAAACAGTAAAGACAAATTATTTTCTGGACAAACTTAAAAATGACTCATGTAGGTGATATATGTGTTTATGAGCACCATGTAGTAATGTAATTGTGTTGCTTGCAACAGGATGCTAGGACTACGTTCCCACGATGAGATTTTAGTGAGTCTTGATGTTGCAGATTTTCTGCACAATTTCTGCACCTATTAAAGCACTACTCCAGCGTGTTTTTTTTATTGCACTGCTGGAGTGGTGCTTTAAATGTAATTCCCCTACCCCTGGTCATATACTCACCTGCTGCCCCCTTGTTTTCTTGCGTCGTAACCATCAGTCTCCGGTGAAAAGTGACATACCTGTAGCTCCTGTGTTTCATGGAGCGGTGCGGAGGTCACTTTACAATACAAGTCTATAAGAACCTCGTTCTGGCTCACAGACTTGTATTGAGAGCTTGTGATGTACCTTCTGAATTCCGGCCACTCAGAAGCTGCGCTCACAAGATGGTGCTGCGGAACCGGAGCGGTGCTGAAAAACGGTGAAGACACCAGTTGGTGAGTATATGGCCAGGGTTAGGGGGTTTAAATACAAAGCGCCACTCCAGACCTGAAAAAAACAACTCTGCTGGAGTGGTGCTTTCAGTAAATTAGGTTACTTGAATTTTTTCATTGTGTTTTTTAGCTTATTTTTTTTTTACATGTGTTTTTATTCCTCCAGTTTTTGTTTATTTTTTGGTATGTCGCATTCTAAATAAAACTGCTTTGTTTTGGTTTTGACAAAACTTCATATGCTGAATTACATATGTTTTTTTATCATTGGATTTTCCGCAACTAATGCAATTCTATGGGGAAAATCTGCACATAAAACTCAGTGTACTTGCAAGAGAAATTGACATGTTGTGGATTGGCACCGCAGGTCAGTTTACACTGAGTAGTAAAAAAAAAAAATGCCCGTTAGGCCCAAGATTTCTATAAACCTCATCCACTTTGCTGGAACTAAGGCCAGTCTCACACGTCCAGATAATTCCGGTACCGGAAAAATCGGTACCGGAATTATCCGTGTCCTTGTGCTCACGTGGGACATCAGTGTGGCACACGTGCGGCATCCGTGTGCCGACCGGGTACCACACGCACCGTGCAGGAGACAGCGCTACAGTTAAGCGCTGTCCCCTGCATCTGGTGCTGAAGCCACCATTCATTTCTTCTCTCCAGCAGCGTTCACTGGAGAGAAGATAAGAAAAATCTTTTTTTTGTGTTTAAAAAAAAGATCCCTGTCCCCAACCCCCTCCCACCTCCTGTGGGACTTTAATGGGTCCATGTAATACGTGCGCTACCATGAACACTGATATGTCTCCGTGTTTTTTTAAACGGACACACGGTCCGTGAAAACACGCTGACATGTGCAGAGACACATTGATTTTAATGTGTCTACGTGAGTCAGTGTCTCCGGTACGTGAGGAAACTGTCACCTCACATACCGGAGCCACTGATGTGTGAAACCGGCCTAAGACACAGCATTTTGGACACGGGGAAAATATGCAGCATCAAAAACTCACCACACACTCATCATCGGCACACAGCCTAAATGAACAGTTAAATTAGTATTAGGTCATATTGCTATTTTTTTTACTGCTGTTTTTTCTGCAGGTGTCTGCACCAAAATTTTTAATAGCAATCTGCTATGTTTATTGCGTATTTGCATTTTTCCTTTTTTTGAGTGTTTGGCTTTTGTAAGCTACTTTCCCACAATGAGATTTTGGTGAGTTTTTGATTAAGTAAAATAGGTTACTTTAATTTTTTTAAAAATATGCAACATAAAAAAAATCAACAAAAACAGATCATGGGAACATAGCCTTATGCTTTTTTTTAGTGCAGAACTGCTCAGATTCTGCACTTAATGCAATTACATTTATACATGCATTTGTTTAGGTTTTGAATAGAAGCCTATGGGTAAAAAACACACACACACACAAAAAAAACATTTTAAAACCATCTTTAAAGCACAGTGGGCATGTCTTTTTATGAAATCACATGCACTTTTCTTGAGCTGACAATCAAAGCAATTTTTCTGGACAAAAAAGCAGCATTTTTTGCTATATGAGAGCATGACCTAAGCTTTATGTTTTTTTACCTAATAAATAGCACAAAAGGGGACAATTTTGTTATGTAGGGGGTACAAAAGAGAAAAAATGGCTTACTGCCAGATTCTAGAGATTGTCCTCGGCACTGACAATTTGTATCATTGTTATAATAATGACATATACTGTATGTTGTATAAGCATCTACCATCTGAGCATGATTTATTTACATCTGTAAATGGCAAATGTTACAAGGTTGTGACAATTAGTATCTTCTATTTGATCTGTTAGACCCTGCAGGAGAAGTTCAGTGGCTGGCAAAACATCACCATGATCACTTACTTTAATGATTATGCTAACTTGTGCTTCGAGAAATTTGGTGATCGAGTGAAATATTGGATCACATTCAGCAATCCCTGGGTGAGTAACGGCTCTATAAAATAAGAACAGCAATGGTTGCATAGATATAGGGATGACTGCAGTTGCAATTGGCCCACTAATACTGGGGGCTCACGGGCTCCCTGTTATGATCTGGTGGCCTAGGAGCAGCATGAGACGGACTCTGGAGAAGGTGGTCCCCATACTGACCGCAAACCCTGAACCTAGCAGTGCAACTAGAAGTAGCCGTGGGGGGTACCTAACACTCCCTAGACCCCTCGACACAGCCTAAGATCTAACTTCCCCTAAAGACAGAAACAGGAAACCTATCTTGCCTCAGAGAAAATCCCCAAAGAATAGATAGCCCCCCACAAATATTGACTGTGAGAGGAGAGGGAAATAACATACGCAGATATGAAATCAGATTTTAGCATAGGAGGCCATACTAGCTAAAAAGAAAGAATAGAACAGAGTACTATGCGGTCAGTATTAAAACACTAGAAAATATCCACCACAGAAAATACAAATCACCACATCTGACTAAAGACATGGAGGGTATATCTGCATCTCCAGAGACACAGCCTGGCTGCAAAAAAACCCTTCACAGACAAAGCTGGACAAGGCAAAAACGTAAATATGCACAGAACTATAAGGTCCACAGCAGGTGGACAGCAAAAACAAAGCCAGGACTTATCTTTGTAGAAAAGCACAGCAAACTGGAGAGACCAGCAGGGAAGTGAATCCTCCAAAAACAATGGACAACTGGCAGGGACTAAAGAGTCCTGCAAAGCTATATACCCCAGTCAGTTTTGCAATTAGTAGATACACCTGTCCAATCCTGCAGTCCAGACACAACTGCATTACCCTCTACAACCACCGGAGGGAGCCCAAAAGCTGAATTCACAACAGTACCCCCCCTTGAGGAGGGGTCACCGAACCCTCACCAGAGCCCCTAGGCCGATCAGGTTGAGCCCGATGAAAGGTACGAACCAAATCAGCGGCATGGACATCAGAGGCAGAAACCCAAGAATTATCCTCCTGGCCATAACCCTTCTATTTGACAAGGTACTGAAGCTTCCGCCTCGAAAAACGAGAATCCAAAATCTTCTCAACAACATATTCCAACTCCCCATCGACCAACACAAGGGCCAGAGGATCAACAGAGGGAACAACGGGCTCCACATATTTCCGCAACAAAGATCTATGGAAGACATTATGAATAGCAAAAGAAGCCGGAAGCGCCAGGCGAAAGGACACCGGATTAATAATCTCAGAAATCCTATAAGGACCAATAAATCGAGGCTTAAACTTAGGGGAAGAAACCTTCATAGGAACATGACGGGAAGATAACCAAACCAGATCCCCAACCCGAAGCCGGGAACTAACACACCGACGACGGTTAGCAAAACGTTGAGCCGCCTCCTGAGACAGCACCAAATTGTCCACCACATGAGCCCAAATCTGCTGCAACCTGTCGACCACAGAATCCACACCAGGAAGGTCAGAAGGCTCAACCTGCCCAGAAGAAAAACGAGGATGAAAACCAAAATTACAAAAAAAAAGGCGAAACCAAAGTAGCCGAACTAGCCCGATTATTAAGGGCAAACTCGGCCAATGGCAAAAAAGCCACCCAATCATCCTGATCAGCAGACACAAAGCATCTCAAATAGGTCTCCAAGGTCTGATTAGTTCGCTCAGTCTGGCCATTTGTCTGAGGATGAAATGCAGAAGAAAAAGACAAATCAATGCCCAGCTTGGCACAAAAGGCCCGCCAAAACCTAGAAACAAACTGGGAACCTCTGTCGGACACAATATTCTCCGGAATACCATGCAAACGTACCACATGCTGAAAAAACAACGGAACCAAATCAGAAGAAGAAGGCAATTTAGGCAAAGGCACCAAATGAACCATCTTAGAAAATCGGTCACAGACAACCCAGATAACCAACATTCTTTGGGAAACAGGAAGATCAGAAATAAAATCCATAGAAATATGTGTCCAGGGCCTCTCGGGGACCGGTAATGGCAAAAGCAACCCACTAGCGCCGGAACAGCAAGGCTTAGCCCGCGCACAAATCCCACAGGACTGCACAAAAGAACGCACATCCCGCGACAAAGAAGGCCACCAAAAGGACCTACCAACCAAATCTCTGGTACCAAAAATCCCAGGATGACCAGCCAACACAGAACAATGAACCTCAGAAATCACTTTACTAGTCCATCTATCAGGAACAAACAGTTTCCCCACTGGACAGCGGTCAGGTTTATTAGCCTGAAATTCCTGAAGAACCCGTCGTAAATCAGGGGAGATGGCAGAAAGAATCACCCCTTCCTTCAGAATGCCGACCGGCTCAAGAACCCCAGGAGAATCAGGAAAAAAACTCCTAGAGAGGGCATCCGCCTTAACATTCTTAGTACCAGGAATGTACGAGACCACTAAATCAAAACGGGAGAAAAACAGGGACCATCGAGCCGGTCTAGGTTTCAGCCGTTTGGCAGACTCGAGGTAAATCAGATTCTTATGATCGGTCAGGACCACAATACGGTGCTTGGCCCCCTCAAGCCAATGTCGCCACTCCTCAAATGCCCACTTCATAGCCAACAACTCCCGATTGCCGACATCATAATTGCGTTCCGCAGGTGAAAACTTCCGAGAAAAGAAGGCACACGGTTTCATCAAAGAACCATCAGAATTCCTCTGAGACAAAACGGCCCCTGCCCCAATCTCAGACGCGTCAACCTCAACCTGAAATGGAAGAGAAACATCTGGCTGACGCAACACAGGGGCAGAAGTAAATCGGCGTTTAAGCTCCTGAAAGACAGAAACAGCCGCGGAGGACCAATTCGTCACATCAGCGCCTTTCTTTGTCAAATCGGTCAGAGGTTTAACCACACTGGAGAAGTTGGCAATGAAACGACGATAAAAATTAGCAAAACCCAAGAATTTCTGAAGGCTCTTCACAGATGTGGGCTGAATCCAATCATGAATGGCCTGAACCTTAACCGGATCCATTTCTATAGATGAGGAAGAAAAAATGAAACCCAAAAAAGAAACCTTCTGCACTCCAAAGAGGCGCTTTGACCCCTTCACAAATAAAGCATTATAACGGAGGATCTGAAATACCATCCTGACCTGTTTCACATGAGACTCCCAATCATTGGAAAAAATCAAAATATCATCCAAATATACAACCATGAATTTATCAAGATAACTCCGAAAGATATCATGCATGAAGGATTGGAACACAGATGGGGCATTAGAGAGTCCGAATGGCATCACAAGGTATTCAAAATGGCCTTCGGGCGTATTAAATGCAGTTTTCCATTCGTCACCCTGCTTAATACGAATAAGATTATATGCCCCTCGAAGGTCAATCTTAGTAAACCAGCTAGCCCCCTTAATCCTAGCAAACAAATCAGTAAGCAAAGGCAAAGGGTATTGAAATTTGACCGTGATCTTATTCAAGAGGCGATAATCAATACAGGGTCTCAAGGAGCCATCCTTCTTGGCAACAAAAAAGAACCCCGCTCCCAACGGTGAAGAAGATGGCCGAATATGCCCCTTCTCCAAAGACTCCTTAATATAGCTCCGCATGGCGGCATGTTCTGGCACAGACAGGTTGAAAAGTCGGCCCTTAGGGAACTTACAACCTGGAATCAAGTCAATAGCACAATCACAGTCCCTATGCGGTGGAAGGGAACTGGATTTGGGCTCATCGAATACATCCTGGAAGTCTGACAAAAACTCAGGAATTTCAGAAGAGGGGGAAGAGGAAATTGACATCAAAGGAACATGATCATGAACCCCCTGACAACCCCAACTAGTCACAGACATGGATTTCCAATCTAACACCGGATTATGTAGCTGCAACCATGGAAAACCCAGCACAATATCATGATGCAAATTATGCAACACCAGAAAACGACAATCTTCCTGATGGGCTGGCGCCATGCGCATGGTCAGCTGTGTCCAAAACTGAGGTTTATTTTTAGCCAAGGATGTAGCATCAATGCCCCTCAAAGGAATAGGTTTCTGCAAAGGCTGCAAGGGGAAACCACAACGTCTGGCAAATTCTAAGTCCATTAAGTTCAGAGCGGCGCCTGAATCCACAAATGCCATGACAGAAAATGATGATAATGAGCAGATCAAAGTCACAGATAACAGAAATTTAGGTTGTATAGTACTGATGGTAACAGAACTAGCGATTCTCTTTGTACGCTTAGGGCAATCAGAAATAACATGAGCAGAATCGCCGCAGTAAAAACACAACCTATTCTGACGTCTGAATCTTTGACGTTCAGCTCTAGACAAAATCCTATCACACTGCATAGGCTCAGGGCTCCGCTCAGAGGACAACGCCATAGTGTGCACAACTCTGCGCTCGCGCAAGCGCCGATCAATCTGAATGGCCAGAGACATAGAATCACTCAGACCAGCAGGCGTGGGGAACCCCACCATAACATCTTTAACGGATTCAGAAAGACCCTTTCTGAAAATTGCTGCCAAGGGATCCTCATTCCATTTAGTCAGTACAGACCATTTTCTAAATTTCTGGCAATACGATTCTGCCGCTTCTTGGCCTTGACACAGGGCCAACAAGATTTTCTCAGCCTTATCCACAGAATTAGGCTCATCATACAACAACCCCAATGCCTGAAAGAATCAACATTAAGCAAAGCAGGATTGCCAGTTTCCAGGGAAAATGCCCAATCCTGTGGGTCTCCACGCAGCAGAGATATGATGATTTTAACCTGCTGAATAGGATCACCAGAAGACCAGGGTCTTAATGCAAAAAACAGTTTACAGTTATTTTTGAAACTCAAAAATTTGGATCTGTCACCAAAGAATAAATCAGGAGTGGGAATCTTAGGTTCTAAGGCAGGAGTCTGAACAATATAATCTGAAATACCCTGTACCCTAGCAGCAAGCTGATCCACCCGAGAAACTAACTCCTGAACATTCATGTTAATACTAGATTCCATAGCCACCCAGAGATTAAGAGGGAGGAACAGGCTAAGGAAAAAAAAATGGCTCAAAACCTTCCCTCCCTTCTTCTGAGATGCAATTAACTCATTGTTGGCCAGTTGTACTGTTATGATCTTGTGGCCTAGGAGCAGCATGAGACGGACTCTGGAGAAGGTGGTCCCTGTACTGACCGCAAACCCTGAACCTAGCAGCGCAACTAGAAGTAGCCGTGGGGGGTACCTAACACTCCCTAGACCCCTCGACACAGCCTAAGATCTAACTTCCCCTAAAGACAGAAACAGGAAACCTATCTTGCCTCAGAGAAAATCCCCAAAGAATAGATAGCCCTCCACAAATATTGACTGTGAGAGGAGAGGGAAATAACATACGCAGATATGAAATCAGATTTTAGCATAGGAGGCCATACTAGCTAAAAAGAAAGAATAGAACAGAGTACTATGCGGTCAGTATTAAAACACTAGAAAATATCCACCACAGAAAATACAAATCACCACATCTGACTAAAGACATGGAGGTTATATCTGCATCTCCAGAGACACAGCCTGGCTGCAAAAAAACCCTTCACAGACAAAGCTGGACAAGGCAAAAACGTAAATATGCACAGAACTATAAGGTCCACAGCAGGTGGACAGCAAAAACAAAGCCAGGACTTATCTTTGTAGAAAAGCACAGCAAACTGGAGAGACCAGCAGGGAAGTGAATCCTCCAAAAACAATGGACAACTGGCAGGGACTAAAGAGTCCTGCAAAGCTATATACCCCAGTCAGTTTTGCAATTAGTAGATACACCTGTCCAATCCTGCAGTCCAGACACAACTGCATTACCCTCTACAACCACCGGAGGGAGCCCAAAAGCTGAATTCACAACAGCTCCACTCCCAACACCATGGGAGCCTATACACATTAGATGAAAGTTCAAGGAAAAGGTTGATTTCAGCCATAAGGGATTATACGTCCTTTCAACTGACGAGCGAGTGTTTGTGATTGTTCACAACACTGGTTGGGCACATTGGATTTTTTGTCAGCCAATGATCAGTACTGGCTGCATCAGAAGAAAAAAATCAAATATCGGCCAATGTAATGTGTGCAGCATTTATTTTTGTGTAGGAGCACTGTCAAGCAGCAAATTAAAGGACTATCGGGAGCGGGAGTAGCAGCAAGATGGGGAGGCTTTGTGCAGTGATTAGTCATGAATGAAAGTCATCATAGTGGTCTGGGCAGGATAGAAAGTAAAAGATTTAAAAAAAATAGATTAATGCCCCTGGCTGCATTGATGGATAATTTTAAATACTCAACAATGCAGCTTTTCACATGTAAAGCACCATGGAATAAATGGCGCTATAAAAAAATGTATAATAATGATAATGCAGCTTAACGCTGGGACTAAATGTGTTGCGTGACACTGATATCGCAACTACACATTGTTACATTGGATGTAATGATTTTCTACGTTCTTGTGTCGTAACCTGTGACAGAGTTGCAAATGTTTCCGAATGTGTTGGATTTTCTGTCACTGGCCACAAGTCACACACGACAATCTTATCACAGACTTCAATGCAAGCTCTAAAATAGTCGTGCGACAACAAGTTGCACAAATTTTTTAAAAACTGTTCAGAGATTTGCTGATGTCCGACACATGACATCATGTAGCTCCAGCCTAAACTATCAATAGGTAGTGGCCAGCAAGTGACCTGCACTATTATTATTATTATGCTACCTGAGGTAGCGCCCTAAGATTGCTAGTTGCGCACTACACAGGCATTTTGTTCTATCACTTTTTCAGAATTCTCTCAATCATAACATTCAGACCCTGCAATGTTAGAATTCGTCACAGGTAAATGGCCCGTGTCACATAAAGTGTTCCTTTATCTTGCAGTCCATCGCTGTTGAAGGATATGAGACAGGAGAACATGCACCAGGCCTAAAGCTAAGAGGAACTGGAGTATATAAGGCAGCCCATTACCTCATTAAGGTTCGTCACTGACTGTGTATTACTATATTACCCAAAGATAAAAGGCTAGAAAGAAATACATGAAAACCACCATATATATATATATATATATTATGTTAGCTGAAATCATTGTGTCTGTCACCACCTTATGCGGCTTTCATAGGAGGCAGAATAATGGTGGTGACAGATTGCATTTAATTACACATAAGTCATATGGAAGACATTCATATACATTTACATACTGTATACAATGAAAATAATTTAAGATCAAAATTATAGACTATGCCTTGAGCCTCTTTTAACCACATCTTTATATATTGCAGGCACATGCTAGAGTTTGGCACAGTTATGACAAACATTGGCGCAGCAAGCAGAAAGGTATGAACCATTTACGTTACACTAAAAATTAACTGGTATGTTCTCACTAAATTACATAATATCCAAAGACACTCAAAAGACATACTGATAGGGAATGTAGATTATGAGCCCCAATGGAGACAGTGCCAATAATGTCTGTAATGCGCTGTGGAATTAATGGAGCTATATAAATGAGTAAAATCAATCAATCAATATTTTGGTTAATAGAGCAGTAAGAGATGGTGAAAGGCATAGATAATTTTTTTTATTAGGGACGCCCTACTTTGACAACCACATTGAAAAACTGGGGATTAAGCAGCATATCACTAGTAAGCAAACTTTCAAATCATTGTTCCCCGATTCTTGGCTTGTTTTAATGAACTTTTATTTATAGTTATTGGTGATTATTGGAGGCACAAGTACTCTATTCCTTAAAGCAAACGTGTCAGCAGGATTTTGCTAAGTAAACTGCAGTGTCAGGTTGGGGCTGTTGCACTGATTAAAATGATACCTTGGGTGAAGAAATCCATCTTGTGGTTCTTGTGTAATCAGTGTTAGACGTTTTCAGTTAATGATATGTCCGTGCTCCGGGGCCGGACTGTAGGCAGAGTCTTATCTTCCTGCTCTAAGCCAGAGAAACCAAGGAAAGACTTGTCCATAGGCTGCCCCGAAAAACAGTCTGTCTCTATTATGAGGAACATGTTTGCGGCTGCAACACTCAGACCCCCACAATACGACTGGTCAAAACATAGACCTCAAAGCCCATTCATTAATATACAGTCATGGGCGAAAGTGTTGACACTCTTGAGATTGTTCCAAAAAATGAAGTATTTCTCCCATAAAATTATTGCAATTACACATGTTTCGTTATACACATGTTTATTTAATTTGTGTGTATTGGAACAACACACACACAAAAAAAAAACAATAAAAAAAGGAAATTGGAAATAAATCATTTCACACAAAACCCCCAAAGTGGGCCAGACAAAATTGTTGGCACCTTTCCAAAATTGTAGGTAGACAACTGTTTCAAGCATGTGATGCTTGTTCAAACTCATCTGTGGCAAGTAACAGGTGGGGCAATATGAAAATCACAAATGAAACCAGATAAAAAGGGAAGAAATTTAATCAATCTTTGCATTGTGTGGCTCTATAATTAAGAGTTAAGATGTGCAGCAGTCAGGTGATTAATAAACGGGACATCATCCCATGGGATGTAATAATGTCCTGTCAATTAGACACCTGACCGCAGCCACTGGCTGATTCAGTCAAGCAACTGACCAGCAGTCATCTCTTTCAGTATTGACGGGGATCACCAAGGCAGCTAGGATGCAGATTTGGGTGCTTACTAGCATTTAATTTTTAAAAAATTATGGGTAAACAATTTTGTATCAAGCATGTGATGCTCATTCAAACTCACCTGTGTCAAGTAAAATGTGTGGGCAATATGAAAATCACACCTGAAACCAGATAAAAAGGGGAAAAAGTTGACTCAATCTTTACATTGTGTGTCTGTGTGTGCCACAGTAAGCATGGAGAACAGAAAGAGAAGGGATCTGTCTGAGAACCAAAATGTTTTAAATATATCAACAATCTCAAGATTACTAGTGTATCTCCAGAGATCTTGGTGTTCCTTTGTCCATGGTGCGGAACATAATCAAGAAGCTTACAACCCTTGGCACTGTACCTAATCTGCCTGGACATGGAAGGTAGAGAAAAGAAGGGTTACGATGCAGGATAGTCCCGATGGTGGATAAGTAGCCCAAACAAAGTTCCAAAGAAATTCAAGCTGCCATGCAGGCTTAGTGTACATCAGTGTCAGCATAAACTATCTGATGACATGTTAATGAAATGAATCGCTATGGCAGGAGACCCAGGAGGACCCCACTGCTGACACTGAGACATAAAAAAGCTAGACTGCAGTTTGCCAAAATGTAGGTGAGTTAACCAAAATCCTTGTTGCCAGATGAGATCAAGATATAGCTTTTTGGTAAAGCACATTCTCATTCTATCAAAAACAGAATGAGGCCTACAAAGAAATATGGCCTATAGTCAAATACGGTGGACGTTCAAAGATGTTTTAGAGTTGTTTTGCTGCCTCTGGCACTGGATGCCTTCACATGTGCAAAGCATCATGAAATATGAAGATTACAAAAGAATTTTGAGTCACAATGTAGTGCACAATGTCAGAAAGCTGGGTTTGCATCCTAGGTCATGGGTCTTCCAGCAGGTCAATGACCCCAAACATACATCGAGAAGCACCCAGAAATGGATGGAAACAAAGCGCTGGAGAGTTCAGAAGTGGCTAGCAATCTGGATCTAAATCCCATTGAACACCTGTGAAGAGATCTTAAAATTGCTGTTGGGAGAAGGCACCTTCAAATATGAGAGACCTGGAGCAATTTGCAAAATCAGAGTTGTCCAAAATTCCAGTTGAGAGGTGTAAGAAGCTTGTTGAGGGTTATAGGAAGCAATGTATTCCAAAGGGTGTGGAACTGAATATTAAGTTGAGGGTGGCAGCAATTTTGTCTGGCCCATTTTGTGGATTTTGAGTGAAATTATGTCCAATTTGCATTTTTTTCCTCTTTTTCGTGTTATTCCAATACACACAAACAAAATAAATGTGTATTACAAAACGTATAATTGCAATAATTTTCCGTGAGAAATATTTCATTTTCTGGAACAATTTCATGGTTGCCAACACTTTCGGCTATGACTATAAAGTTGGAAACAATATACATTGCCTTGCCTATTTGTATTATTATGTTGTTTCCACAATTATAAACATTTATCAAACGGAATATACAGTATGTAATATATAAAATGTAGAAAAATGCAGACCGTATTGCCCAATAAAAACAGTCCATCAGCATCCCCATTAACAGTCTCACTTCCACATCTGCATCTCAGCTTCTATCACTAACCACTTCTCTAGGCCTCTCACAGCTCTCAACCTCTGAAACACACAAAGACGGTAACACCCTGGACCTGGTTTTCACCCAGCTCTCCTCAATCTCCTACCTAGATAACTCACCGCTTCCCCTCTCTGACCACAACATTCTCTCCTTCACACTCACAAATCCTCGCTCACCCGAGCACCCTCCTACCTACCAGTCAGAAATCTACAAGCCATTAACCTTCATACACTTTCAGACTCCCTACACTCATCGTTGTCCCCAATCTCTTTCTTTTTCCTGTCCTGATCTGGCTGTACATCACTTCAATGACACTCTCAGAAGCACCATTCACCAAGTAGCTCCCCTCACCCTCAGAACCTCCAAACACAGAGTGAAACAGCCCCGGCTCACATCACAAACCCGATTTCTCCAGCGATGCTCTAGGAGTGCTGAACGCTTATGGAGGAAAACACGCACACCAGAAGACTTCATACACTTCAAATTTATGTTAAGGACCTATAACTCTGCCCTTCACCTCGCCAAACAGACCTACTACACCACCCTGATCTCCTCACTAGCCAACAACCCCAAGAAACTTTTTGACACCTTTCACTCCCTCCTGAGGCCAAAAGCACAAGCCCCTATCACAGACATTTGTGCTGATGACCTGGCCTCCCACTTTATAGAGAAAATAGACAATATCTGTCAGGAAATCCACTCCTAATCACCAAGTTCAGTGACTCCCATCCCTCCCTGCATTTCCTCTGGCTCACTCTCCACATTCGATCTCATCACAGAAGAAGTCTCCAGGCTTCTATCCTCTTCTCGTCCGACTACATGCACTACCGACCCCATTCCCTCACACCTCCTCCAATCTCTCTCTCCAGTCGTCACAACTCACCTAACTACAATCTTTAATCTCTCCCTCTCCTCTGGCATTTCCCCTCCTCCTTCAAACACTATCATTACTCCATTACTAAAGAAACTCACCCTCGACCCATCCTGCACAAACAACTACAGACCAGTCTCCAATCTCCCCTTCATCTCTAAACTCTTGGAGCGCCTGATATACTCCCGCCTTACCCGTTACCTCTCCACTCACTCCCTCCTAGACCCTTCACAGTCCGGTTTCCGCCCCCTACACTCGACAGAAACTGCACTCATCAAAGTGACCAATGACCTTCTGACAGCAAAATGTAACGGTGACCACTCTCTGCTCATTCTTCTCGATCTTTCTGCAGCTTTCAACACTGTTGACCACCCTCTCCTACTCTCTAGACTCCAGTCACTAGGCATTAAGGACACTGCTCTCTCCTGGTTCTCCTCCTTTCTGACCACTTCTTCAGTGTTCTGTTCTCTGGCTCCACTTCATCTTCTCTTCCTCTCACTGTTGGGGTACCTCAAGGCTCAGTCCTTGGCCCCCTTCTCTTCTCTCTCTACACGGCCCCAATTGGACAGACCATCAGCAGATTTGGCTTTCAGTACCATCTTTATGCTGATGACACACAACTATACATATCCTCCCCTGACCTTACCCCTGCTGTACTACAGAACGCCACTGACTGTCTGTCTGCAGTCTCCAACATCATGTATGCTTTCTATCTGAAACTCAACCTCTCAAAAACTGAACTTCTTCTGCTCCCGCCATCTACTAACCTCCCTAAATCTGACATTTCCCTCTCCATGGGTGGCATCATAACACCACCCAGGCAGCAGGCGCGCTGTCTGGGTGTTGTTTGACTCCGATTTCTCCTTCACCTCCCATATACAATCTCTTGCCCGCTCGTGCCGCGTACACCTAAAGAACATCTCTAGAATCCGCCCTTTTCTCACCATGGAAACAACAAAAACCCTCAGTCGCCCTGATCGACTCCCGCCTGGACTACTGTAACGCTCTATTAATTGGCCTCCCCCTCACTCGACTTTTCCCCTCTCCAGTTCATCCTTAATGCAGCAGCCAGGGTTGTCCATCTGGCTAATCATTACTCGGACACGTCCGCTCTTCGCCAGTCGTTACACTGGCTGCCCATTCATTACAGGATACAATTCAAAGTACTTGTTCTCACCCACAAAGCTCTCCACAGTGCGGCACCCCCTTACATCTCCTCCCTCATTTCTGTCTATCGGCCTAACCAACCGCTGCGCTCTGCAAATGACTTTCGACTAACCTCTGCACTAATCCGTTCCTCCCACTCCAGACTTCTCCCGTGCTGCACCAATCCTCTGGAATGCTCTACCCCAAGATATTAGGACCATCCACAATTTGCATAGTTTTAGGCGCTCGCGCAAAACACATTTGTTCAGAGCGGCCTACCACGTTCACTAATCAAAGTCATTTTATGTTTGTGTGTGTGTGTGTAGCCCATTCACTATCTCCATCTATCCCCCACCCCCTGAAGATGGCTGGACCATCATTGTAAATACATCATTGTAAATACACACCTGTACTTTGTATCTCCCCCACCTCATTGTAGATTGTAAGCTCTCACGAGCAGGGTCGTCTTATTTCGCTTTAATTATTGTATTGTTAACGTTATTACTTATGACTGTTCTGTTTGAAACTGTTAAACTGTAAAGCGCTGCGGAATATGTTGGCACTATATAAAGATTATTATTATTCACTGCTTTGCATTTATTCTGTTTGCGCGTTCCCTCTTCTACAGGAATGATAGGGATCTCGCTGACTACAGAGTGGGGAGAGCCAGTAGATATCTCCAACCAGAAGGACATTGAAGCTGCTGAAAGATTTGTACAATTTAATTTTGGATGGTTTGCCAATCCTCTCTACAATGGAGACTACCCACAGATCATGAAAGAATATATAGGCAAGTGAGCCCATCAGTACGGGGCTTTAGACTGACAAAGTCCTATTGTTCTGTTGGTTCAAGTAGGAAACTGTTTATCAAGTATAAGCATTCCCACTGCCAAGTATGTATGATAAATCTCCTACTTTCAGGACAGAAGAGCATACAGCAGGGTCTGGGGATGTCAAGACTTCCTATATTAACCTCTCAAGAGAAGGCCTATGTTAAAGGTACAAGTGACTTTCTTGGGGTAGGTCACTTCACCACCAGATATATCACAAGCAGAAACTTCCCATCCACACAGGGGCCAAGTTACTTCACAGACAGAGATCTGACAGAGTTGGTGGACCCCAAGTGGCCTGAGCCAGAGTCAAAGTGGCTGTATTCTGTCCCATGGGGTTTCCGCAGACTGCTAAATTTTGTTAAGGTAATTTATGTTATTTCTTGACATCTCTAATGCAGTAAACATAATCCTTATTTTCAGCAATTTTTACGTAAAGGTCTAAAAAACAGGATTTTTTTCCCCCTACGGGCTACCTACAGTACATACTTTTTTTTTTTAAAGAAAATTAAATTCCTATAGGAATTTGGCATTTATTTCTTATAGAAGCTCAAAATGTAAAAAAAAAAATTAATGTTTTTAGCGTAGCGTAAGGCCAAATTACAGACCCATACACGTCTTGCAACAACCAACAAGGTCATTCTATATGCTTATAACATACGAAGTATATAAAATTGTGCCAGATGATGTAAATATTCTTGCCTCAAACCATTGCTTAGGATTGAATATCCTGCAGCAGGCAAGAGGCAGCACATGTAGTGCCCATGGCTCTACAGTACATACTGTAGGCACTTGGGAGATTAAATACGGCTCTATGCATATGGCCTCAAAGGGATTTTTTTCTGTTTCTCACCTCCGTTTGTTCAGTTTTCCATCATACTGTATCTGTTAATCTAGCACATTACATTCAATGGATGAATTTTATTGCAATAATTTTCTGTCAGACCCAATACGGAAACCCACTGGTGCTAGTAACAGAGAATGGAGTGTCAGAGAAAATGCAGTGTACCCAGCTATGTGATGAATGGAGAATACAGTACCTCAAAGGTTACATCAATGAGATGCTGAAAGGTGAGACAGCTATAGATGGATAGTGGAAATTTATTGTTCTACTATCTGTACTGCCCGGGTTAATAACTGCTGTTAGCAAAATAGAATGTGTTAACAAAAATTTATTCTGCACACAAAAACAACAAAACAAGTAGATAGAAATGTAATTATTAAAAGGCAAAAACTAAGCTAATAGAAGCATTTTACAACATATATTTCATCTTGTTTTCATGTCTGCAAGCCTCGCTTCCCTCTCCTCAGAAAGTTCATTGGCCCTTGAGGAAGCAGCTCTTGTTCTCTTGTCTGCAAGCCTCACTTCCCTCTGCTCAGAAAGTTCATTGACTCTTGAGGAAGCAGCTGCTGTTCTCATGTGTGTCAACCTTGTTTCTCAGTCTTCACATTTTTCATTGGCCCGTAATGCAGCTTTTCTTTTCGCATCAGCTGACATTCGTGCCATGGAATTCCTTTTCTTATGAGGCATTATTGTGGTAAAAATAGTCTGTAACTGGCAGTTTCTATATCCTCTCACATAGAGTTAATATGACTGACATCAGCCTTTCCACCAACGCACCCTAACTGACATGCTATTACCTCACACAAGCTTTGTTATACGGAGAATGTCCTTTGTTGCCTCAGATTAATTAACTGTAGCAAAATAGAATCTGAGCTGTGATTGGTTGCTATTGGCAGCCTGATAAATCCCCAGCCAACAGGAAGCCCTCCCCCCTGGCAGTATATATTAGCTCACACATACACATAATAGACAGGTCATGTGACTGTCAGCTGCCGTATTTCCTATATGGTACATTCGTTGCTCTTGTAGTTTGTCTGCTTATTAATCAGTTTTATTTTTGAAGGATAAAACCAAACTTGTGTGTGTTTTAGGGCGAGTTTCATGTGTCAAGTTGTGTGTTGAGTTGCGTTTGGCGGCGTGCATGTAGCGACTTTTGTGAGATGAGTTTTATGTGGCAACTTTTTTTGTGTGTCGAGTTGTATGTGACAGGTTAGTGTAGCAAGTTGTGTGCAGCAAGTTTTGCGTGTGGCGAGTTTTATGTGTGGTGCGTTTTGAGTATGTGCAAGTTTTGTGTGAGGCAACTTTTGCATGTGTTGCAACTTTTGTGCATGTGGCAATTTTTCCGCGTGTGCAAATTTTGCATGTGGCAAGTTTTCCACGAGGTAAGTTTTGCACGTGTGGCGAGTTTTGCATGTGACGAATTTTGCACGTGGCTAGTTTTGAGGGGCGACTTTTGTGTTTCAACCTTTATGTGGCGAGGTTGGTGTATGTGTGGTGAAATGTGTGCTGAGGGTGGTGTATGTGTTCAAGCAAGTGGTAGTGTGTGGCGCATTTTGTGTGTGTGTGTTCATATCCCCGTGTGTGGTGAGTATCCCATGTCGGGGCCCCACCTTAGCAACTGTACGGTATATACTCTTTGGTGCCATCGCTCTCATTCTTTAAGTCCCCCTTGTTCACATGACAGCTGTCAATTTGCCTCCAACACTTTTCCTTTCACTTTTCCCCCATTATGTAGATAGGGACAAAAATGTTTCGTGAATTGGAACGCGCGGGGTTAAAATTTCACCTCACAACATAGCCTATGACGCTCTCGGGGTCCAGACTGTGTGACTGTGCAAAATTTTGTGCCTGTAGCTGCGACGGTGCAGATGCCAATCCCGGACATACATACATACCGTACACACTTTATTTAATCGCATGAACATATATTTAAACATCATAAAAGAATAAATAACCGATAAAAAGTGATTGACATTCAGCTTTATATATTAGATATGCTGCATCGGACTGGATTTGTTTTCTCATTTTGACTCTCATAGTTGTGGTCTACCTATGATGTCAATTACAGGCCTCTCTCATCTTTTTAAGTGGGAGAACTTGCACAATTGGTGGCTGACTAAATACTTTTTCCCCCATTGTAACAATAAACAGAATAGATTGTTAAATTAATAAGATGATGCCTTTGTCTGTACATAGAGATTCAAGTATATAGTGCCAAGTACTGCTCATATATGAGGGGGGTGGCCCACCAGAGGATTCTCCTGTGGGCCAGTCCAAGCCAGTCTATATGTCTCCCAATTTTAGCATTGAAACTATATATTGTTCCTTATGCAAAACACATAATGCAGCATTTATCATGAACAAAAAAAAAACCCCATGCCACATACAGACGGAGTCGGCATGATGCCCAGGGACATAACAGACAAATACTGCAGCTAGTGCCATGCATGAGTCTATCATGTTACACAGTGAAAATGAAATTAAAAGTCAGAAACTTTATATAGTGAAAGTTGTGTCTCTTTGTGGCAGCTATAAATGATGGCGTTCACATCCAAGGATACACAGCTTGGTCGCTGCTCGATAAATTTGAGTGGGATGAAGGCTTCTCAGAAAGATTTGGACTCTACTATGTTGAATTTAAGAGCAAAAGCAAACCACGTTATCCAAAGGCATCTGTACATTTCTACAAAAAGATCATTCGAGCCAATGGATTTCCTAATTTCAGAGAGGTAAGCGTTTCTCCACTGCTCTAAAATTAAAATTTAGTCTGACCCATCACACACAGTTAAAGAGGTTGTCTCAAGTTCTTAACCCCTTCATGACCCAGGATATTTTCGTTTTTTTCGGTCCCTTCCTTCCCAGAGCTATAACTTTTTTGTTTTTCCGTCAATATGGCTATGGGAGGGCTTATTTTTTGCGAGACAAGTTGTACTTTTGAACAACATCATTGGTTTTAGCATGTCTTGTACTAGAAAACAGGAAAAAAATTCCAAGGGCGGTGAAATTGCAAAAAAAAAGTGCAATCCCACACTTTTTTGTTTGGCCTTTTTGCTTGGATCCCTAAATGCTAAAACTGACCTGCCATTTTGATTCTCCAGCTCATTACGAGTTCATAGACACCAAACATGTATAGGTTCTTTTTTATATAAGTGGTAAAAAAAATTCCAAACTTTGAAAAAAGAATAAAAAATTGCGCAATATTCCGATACCTGTAGTGTCTCCATTTTCCATGATCTTGGGTTGTATAAGGGCTTATTTTTTGCGTGCCGAGCTGATGTTTTTAATTATACCATTTTGGTGCATATACGTTCTTTTGATCACCAAAGGGGGGTGATTTGAACTTATATTTTTTCATATTTTTAAAAACTTTTTTTTCTTTTACTTTTGCCATGCTTCAACAGCCTTGGTGTGAGGAGATATTACTAGCAGCTAGGATTGGAAAAGAGTATGCAGATAATTCAGTGATTTGTGAGAGCATCTCTTGTGTTATATGGAGGGAGCAGATAGTTTTGAGCATTTTAAAGCAAACCTGTCACCAGGTTGGACCGATATGAGATAAGACCACCAACTTTCAGGCCTGATATATAGCATTCTATAATGTTGTATATCTGCCCACACACTTACCTGCAAGACAAAAAAAACCCTTTTATTATACTCACCTGTGGAGCAATCTGGTCGAGAGGTGTCGCTAGTCATGGTCCGGCGCCTCTTTTTCTTGTGATGCCGTCCTCCTTGTTACTTCGTGTGGATGACGTGTCCCTGTCATCCACAGTGTGTCCCCAGCATTGTATACCCACGCAGGTGTACTTCTCTGTCCTGACGAGCAAAGTACTGCAGTGCGGGAAAGTACAAAGAGCCATAAAACAGCTGACATCAACCCCAAACCTATTACCCCGCTTACCACAGCACCAGGGCAAGTGGGATGAGTAAGGCTAAGCGCCAGATTTGGTGCATCTTATGGATGTGCCATTTCTGGGGCAGCTGAGGGCTGATATTGTTAGCCTAGGAAGGGGGCCAATATTCCTGGCCCCTTCCCAGGCTATTAATATCAACCCACAGATGTCTGTTTAGCCTTTGCTGGTTAGAATTTATAGGGGGACCCTACGTTATATTTTTCATGGGGTCCCCCGTAAACTAACCAGTAAAGTGTAAAGTAAAGTTAATAGCCTGGGAACATTTTAGGATATTAGCCTCCTTCTCAATTAGTAACATCAGCCCCCAGCCGTGGGCTTTCCATCGGCTGGTTATTAAAGTTACACAAGGGGCCCATGACATTTAAAAAAATATATAATTTTACACACAATGGGTGCTGAATACAACTCCCATCATTGTCGCCCGGTTGCGCTGAACTCAGTGAGACCTGGTGACAATGATCCAAGCTGTCTTCAGCACCCGGCGCATGGGAACAGTACCGCTTTTTTCCAGGCGCTGGTACATGGCATACTGATGACACATGGATGTCATCCATGTGCGGGACGTTTTGCGTCCAGTGCTGCTGATAAAAAAAGGACATATCAGCGTTTTTTGCCCATGGACACAAGGTCCAGGGAAACACACTAACATGTGCGAAGACCCATTCAATTGAATGGGTCTACGTGTTTAAGTGTCTTCGATAGGTGTGAAAACGGGGGCCTAAATGTCATTTTTGTACACAGTGGATGTATACGTCAGGAGTATTCCCAGATATACATTTACAACATATTCCCAAACCTCCATGAACTCAGCTTATGCAAAGATTATCCTTTTGGTATAAGGCCGGGATCACACACAGCGAGATACGGCCAAGTCTCGCAGGTTAAAACCAAGCTCTGGCACCGGCACTCCGGAGCGGAGCGTGCGGCCGCACAGCAATACATGGAGCCGCATGCTCCGCTCTGGAGTGCCGTTGCCAGAGCTTGGTTTTAACCTGCGAGACTCGGCCGTATCTCGCTGTAGTGTGACTCCGGCCTAAGCCGAATAAGTATGTATATGTTAACATACTTTCCTTTATGCAGATGGATCACATATTAAGTTACTAAAATTTATTTTCTTCAGGTGGAAAACTGGCATCGAATCTCTACAGAGACATGTTCTACTACCAACCAACTCCTAGCGGAAGGTAAATCGATATGAGCTGTGTATGCAAGTGTGCAGTGACACTAATCTATAGTGTGAGGGGATAACTTAAAATAACGTGTCAAATTGGGGACCTTCTCTGTGCTATAGGAAAATGGCCATAGCACTCAGAGAAACAAGATCAGCAAAGTAGGATTTTTATTCCCCCAGCACCATGATTTTACTTTTATGGACTTTGTCAAGCCGAGACAATAAAATGTTGAAATATTGCTTTTTCATGTAGATGAGGAATAAAAAAAGTTCTACTTTTGCATTCCTGGTGAGCACTAGTATTTTCATATTTCTCTTCTGCACTAGGTCTACTAAAACTAAAGGGGTCCCGAATGCCCCACTGAGCTGTTTACGGAACGATCATAGCAGTGAAGGCAGAAAGCCGCCTACGTGCGACCCACATCCTATTAGACATTCATAGCAAATCCTATAGTTATTTTTAAAGGGTTTCTCATGAGAGATTTATGATATGTTTTCAAGTTCTGTAAAAATTGATGGTCTATTCTTATCTTAGGATAGGACTTCAATATCCGATTGAACATGCACCAAAAATTAGCTCACCGACAACTTGCATAGACATCTGCCTGGACCCAGACTTCTCAACATCAAACTTAGAAATAGTTGAGCAATGCAAAGATGATTCCACGAGGCTGACCTGCATGTTTCAGCAGGTTATGCCTTATTCATAATGGAATAAATGTTGAGTCTTATGGGAGCATCTCTGCATTGATGGACTCTAAGTTGGTATCAATATCAGGTTGGTATACGGTTAGACAGTTAGTACCTATATCGATTTCTGGGTGTAAAGAGGCAGGGGGTCTATGAGCTCAGTGGTTTCTGCATTGTTTAAATTACTCTGTGCATTTAGTAGCAGCTGTTTAGGGTATTGCAACTTTGTCCCAATCACTCGAATAGCAGACAAAGGACACAATAATGAGATAGAAGTGCTGGGATGATGAAAGTCAGACCGCTACCAATCCAAACATGTATAGGTATCAGGCTGAGTATCACTATAGATATTAGATTGACAACTGAACCCACCAAACTAGTTGACTCATCTCATGAGCATGGGTCTACACACAGTGTTTGTTTTCATGTCCTTTCAAAAACACGAGAAACCACTCAATACTTCAGTTTCCTGGTCCATAGTAAGACTTTGGGAAGAAGGGGATTTGGCTGTATGTGTGGGAATCTTATGCCTAATAAATTATGGAAAAGTCTAAAGAGACAAAGAACAAAGCCTCGATGATGACGACATTTAAAATACTGTTTGACCTCTGTAGTGTATGAATTGTATATTACTAATATTAATCACATCCATTAGACTTCATGTTTTGTTCTTTATTAATATTGCAAATCAGACACTGGATTCAAATATATAAAAACATCAGAAAATATGAACATTGTATTTCACGTAGAAAGAAAAATAATGTCAATTTCACGTAGAAAGAAAAATAATGTCAAGTCGAACTGGACAAACCATGGATACACATTTACATACATAACAATTCAGCTTTTCCAAACCACAAGATTCACTTCTGAGGCATGCTCTTCAAAATGTTGATATGAAGTTGGGGTAATTTATACATAAAATTATGTTTGTGTCTGCTCGAAAATAATTTTGCAAGATAAATATTCCTTGATAAATATTCCTTGATTGGGTGCTCACGGATCCTATTGTAACATTCCTTCTATGTGCAGTATGGAACAGTACTCCATATCCATATGAGACAAACCCTTCATAAGCCGCTACGTGCTCCTGTAGAAGATTAAAGGGAATCTGTCTGCAGGATTTCACACCCCAAACTATTTATGTCTGCATGCTGCATGTAGCTCTTTAAAGAAAAGTCCAGCAATACCATTACATGGTCAAGTCTGTTCCTCTGTTACTGAGAAATTGGTGTTTGAATCGATATGCTAATGAAGCTTAAGAACTATGGTAGACCTGAGGCCTCTGCACTAGGCGGAGAATAGAGCTGGAGTGACAGCCTCCTCTTGTCTAACAGACCCTAAGCTGTGTGACTTGAGGCAAATTAACTGTCAGTCAAACGGCGCTGAGCTGGGATAGAGCTGGAGCGAGGCTACAGACCTACCATGGTCCTTCAGCTTCATTTGCTTATTAATTCAAACACAGTTTTCTCAGTGCTGGAGGCCATGTGAAGGTATTGCTGGACTAGTCTTTGAAAGAGGTACATGTGGATAGAAATAGTTTGGGGTGTGAAATCTGTCTAACAGATTCTCTTCAAGACAAACAGAGAGGCAAGACACAACATTAGCCCTCTAGCAACGGGATAATTCTCATTAATACCAACATTGTTGAGTCCAATGCTATTTTATTAGATATATTCAAGGAATGTTTATTCAAGCAGGATGCTGCAATACCTTATCATTCTACAATGTCGCAGAGTACTGTGGACTAAGGTGCTACTACAGAAAAGTTAAAATGGTGGTGCTGTATGGAACAAATTAAAGCACAATGAAGTTTGGATGTAGAAATTTCTGCATTGTAATGGTTACCGATGCAAAGGATGCCCATCCATCACAGAAAATCCCTGTATGTAGATGGTTAAGATTTAGGGGCGCCTGTGTGAACACACAGCACCCCAAGCCTCGTGTCGTGGAGCTGTAACAACTTGGGATTGTCCAGGATTTTACGTCATCAGCTTTCCATGCTCACTCCACTTTTGTCTCTTTTCTTCTTGACAAAAAAAAAATCAGAGGAACAGAGGAATGCGGCTGCAAATTTACTGCGGCTAATTTATGGTAAGATGTGCTTTCAAAAACCCATATGATATATATGCCCTAAGTGAGAACTCGTCTTTGTACATACAAGAGATCTTGGTGGAAAATAGATTGTTACACCTGTTGGAATGTAATCTAGTGATATCCTCTGTTATAGCTTTCCCATGAGATAGGAGACACTGGAGCTTTCCATAGCATTACCATGTAAGCTCACACACGGTACAGACATGTTAAAGAGTGATACTGGCCATCCTGATTGTCAGTAAATATTCTATGTCTATCGCCATCTTGATCCAGGATCCCTTCACCTCCTATCATGCAAAATAATGTTATTACCGGAGGGAAAGTCATGGTGATACATTTATTAGGATGCTTTACATGTAAATCACATAGCAGTCTGGAATTTCTGATAAATATAACGACGAAAGCTTGCAGGGCTAGACCATCCAATACTTTGATGTTCATATTGTGGAATTTTCTCATCCTAGACCCACTGACCAGCCACATGGAGATGGTGACGGAGATTGTGGTGCCCACGGTCTGCACTCTGTGCATTCTCATCAGCGCTGTGCTCTTGATGATCCTCCTGCGCAGAAAGAAGTAGAACAAAGAACATGGTACACAGAAAATCACAATCTGATGAGTGCTGTCAACTCCGCCCAGAACAAGGACTTAAAGACTTCTTCATCTGGTTCTCTACTGAAGAAAGGGCATGGCGTGAGAAACGGAGCTTCTATGTGGCCTTCACAGAAGAGGACTGCGAGTATGTACACTTGTTGGGTAGTGACTTGTAGATTGTAGTTTTTCCCTATAGTTTATTGAGCTTATCAAATTAGGAAAGGAATCCGAAACAAAATTAATATATATGCCAAGAAGCAGCGCCCTTCCACAGACCAGAACATTGCCAAAAAGGTTTACAGCAAAAAACTTTGGGGCACAGGGATAGCAATGCTGAATGTTTTGTGTGCAGTTCATTGGACTGATCTTCATGATGTCGTAGACTGATGAAAAGCCTTTGGATGTGGACTATGGACAACGCTGCTGGTGTAATAGATACAGTGTGGAAAGAGTTTATTTTTCACAAGATGTGTTAATAAATCTACAGTAAAATGAATGGTGACATATCATTCTTTACAACTATACAGTTTCTCATTTCTAAGACTAAAAAAGAATAAAAATAAAGAGTGGTTGGTAAGTGATTCTGCAAAGTGTATTTAAAGGGAACCTGTTTGGTCCAATAACACAATTAACCTGCAGATATAGGTTTAATCTGCAGGTTAATAGTGTTCTAAGGAGGTGCGGCACCTAGGACAAAAAATTAACCCCATTTATCCAGACTCTCAGACATGCAGGCAATTACAGTCACCGCTCACAGAACTGACAACGGTGGTTGTAAGCATACGCGACACTGACTGACAGCTCGCTCTGCTCAGCTGGCTGTCAGTCACTGCCAGGGCGTACTTACAGCTGCTGTTCTCAGTGCTGTGAGCAGTGATTGGAAATACACTGGAAACGCCTGAGGACTGAAAGCCGACGGCTTCCAGCAGAAAAAGTTAATTTACGTCCTCGGATGGGCACCTCCATAACGTCATTAATCTGCAAATTAACCTTAGCGATATCAGACATGACAGATTCCATTTTATTGCCCATATTGCAATAACACAACAGTATGTCACATACAGAACAGAGCCAATACGGGACAATATGAAAGCAAAGTAATATGACCTTCCATAAAAATATCAGTCAATGGATTCAAATATTAGATTTGGCAAAGGTCTAATAGGTTCCCCATACCCATTAAAGTTGGCAAGCTCTTGAATTTAAGCCTAGATGGTCCCACCAAAGTTGAAAAGTGTTTGACGTTTTGGCGTTTTCACTCCACTTTTGGCCACGTCTGCAAAAGTGGACATGACTAGGGAGGGACAGGGGTGGAACAGGTCATGGAAATGTCTGTCCATCAAAACTAATCTAAAGTGGTGGCATCCCTGACTGGAGTAACATAACATTGCCGGTGAGGCACATGCCCCTGATGAGATGCGCCTAATCCATTAAGTAGCATGCGCCACTTCACGAAGACAGCGCATCTTATTCCTGCACGCCCCTCAAGACTGATGCACGAAACGCCAATCTGAAAAAAATTGGGGCCTTTTTTTTTAGTAAATGGTCAGCACATGAATGAGAAAGATGGTTGTGTGACTAAAGCCCTAGTTAGAACAAAGACATAACTAAATAACAGAGGACAGAAGACACCATTTACAAAGTAATATTGCAATGGTATTCGTGTGGTATTACCGGACTGTCCATTTTCACAAGAAGTGCACTTGACTGCAGCTGATCTGTGACTGGTAATACAGAATGTCTTCACTATCTCCGCTCATTGCCATGTCATTCTGGACATCTAGCAACAGAATAATAACATGGTATCAAATCAACTCCACAAGAAAACATGTTCATGAAAATAAGCGTTACCATGTATATACAGGCATAAGAGAATGTAAAGTGACTCTGTACGTAGACCGAACAGATGATAAAGAGGAACATTGGCTTCTAAATATGCCAGAAGTTTTTAATACACAGTAAATCTCAAATAAATGCAATACATTAATATCATGTTCATATTGTCTGTAGTTCTGCTGCTCCAAACCTTCCAGTAATGGTGTGGTGGCACAGCATCAAATATTAGGTTATTTAATTTATGACCATTTCTTCAGATGAGAGGCCTTTCATCGCTTGTAATAATCTAGTTGCCCGTCTTTGAACGGATTCTAATTCTGAATATCCTTTGTAAAATGTGGAGCCCAAAACTGGATCCCATATTCTAGATGTGGTCTCACCAGTGATTTATAAAGGGGTAACAATACGTTAGGTTCGCAGGATTTCCTCTCTCTTTTTATACACCCTAAAATCTTGTCTGCTTTTGCGGCTGCTGCTTGACATTGACTACTGCTGCTCAGCTTACTAGTAACCAGAATGCCCAAGTCCTTCTCCGGTTCTGTAGTCCCGAGTAGATTTCCAATTAATGTAAATGCAGCAATAGAATTAATCTATACTAGGTGCATTACTCTACATTAAATCTCATTTACTTGTAAGCAGAATACCCAAGTTCTTCTGTTCTGTAGTCCCAAGTATGCTTCCATTTAATGTTTTTTTCTTCTAGATTTTGCTTTTTATATGTTTAGAAAAGTATGTACTTAAAGATTACATTACAAAATCATGCTGACAGGTTAAGACATTACTGTAATGGCGCTGTAATACTGATTACATTGATACCTTTGATGAAGGAATCCACTTTGTAGATGCTTTTTAATCACCATTTGACATTTCCTGCTAATTAGATTTCGGTGCACAGGGGCCGGACTGAGCACGGGGCCCTCACCTCCCAATCTGCAACTCACCAGCCCCTCCGCCTGCCTCTGGCCTTTCAGTGACAGGTTACAGCTTTTTCAGTGACCTGCCTCCTCTATTTCAAAAGCCTGGGGCTGTACAGTGTCACAGCAGAATTGACAGCTATGTCTTTACATTACAAAATCATGCTGACAGGTCCTCTAAAGAAAGCCGATCAGAAAATTATCTATTGTTTTCATCAGGTTTTTCTTTTCCATACACTTAAAAAAATATATATTTCTCCCCCCATCAGATGACTATCTGTATTAAAAAAATAAATAAAAAAGATAATCTCGCAAGTTTTACTCAGGCCACAGGGCTTTCATTATATTGACACTTCCTGTCCTTTCAGGAAGAGCTTTCAGCAGGCTCATTATGATCACTGCCAGGATTACAATGACAGGTGACACCTTTATACACAGCTGATTATACAGGATTCACCAATCACAATAGACTATGCCACAGCTGACCCTGCTCCCCTTCCTTTCACAATGACCTTTGCACTAGAGCAGGGGTGGGGAATCTTCTTTCTGCCAGGGGCCATTTGGATATTTATACAATCCTTTGGGGGCTGTATGAATTGTGCTCCAACTCTGCCCACTAAGTAGGTCCTAACGCTGGCACTGTTGTCAGGACGTAATCTTTCACTGCACGTGCCTCAGATTTCAGTAGTGAACACGGTGTGCATGCTCACAGAGCAAGAAGCAATTAATGGGCCAGCGGCCGTCAAAAAACAGCTGCCAGCCCAAGCACTGAGGTCCACAGGGGCCAGATAAAAGGTCACTGAAGGCCTTAAATGGCCCACAGGCCTGAGTTTTCCCACCCCTGCACTAGATGCTTCAAAAAGATGGGGTCAGAGTCTGTTCATTGTGACTATATACATGTGTTATTTCCTGAAACAGTTTGAAGTCAAAAGTTTAAAGTACGCCCCAGTGGCCAGTGAAAAATTGTAAGATTTCTAATATTTATTTTTAATACAGATATAGAAAATATACATTTTTTAAATGGTAGTATGTATTTAACACATGAAACTGATTTAAACAAAGTTATTGGATGATGGTTTCCATGGTTGATGGTTTTACCATTTCTATCCATCCATTACTGAGTAAGTGAAACGCATTTCTGCTTACTGAACTTCTGCAGCTGAGCTCTCATGTGTACCGTCTGATATTTTCTATCATGTATGAATGTGAACAGAAGGTAAAATACAGATTATACCACAGATTGGGTTCAGTACCTGGAACATCAAATGACACGTGGTCTACAGGAGGTCTGGCACTGAGCTGCCACATAGTTTTCACTTCCTTCTGCCCATGTCCACTGAGGATCTCCACTCTCCATGTCTGTGGGTGAGAGCTGTAGGAAGACATTGGATTTAACCCAGTGATCTACTAGAACGTTTCCTGTCACTGGACTAATAAGCATAGATCATGATACATGTGTGACGCCCAGGAGACCGGGATACCCAGCACCGGACCAATGGGGTCTGTCTCTTGAGGGGGATGTCACGGGTGGCTTGACCCGGTGCTGTGGCCTCAGGCAATGCACAGTGTAAGGGGTATCGTGAGGGAGCAGGCACTTACTTGATCAGCAGCAGGTTCTCCCAGCGGCGATGATCCCGATCCTGGATATTGGCTATTGTCCAAATGAAAGACTGAGGCACTGAAACGTTTAACCAGTTTACTTTAACAAAAAAGGATTTACAACCAGTCCTGTCACCGGAGTCTGTATAGGAACTCTGAGTTACTTTGACCCTGCCGGGGTCTTCGCCTCTAATTGTACGCAATTTCTGTGTGGCCCTGCTGCTGTATGTGAACTGGCTGCCGGCCCAATCTGTCCCCTCCGGGTCCTGGTTCGACGGGCAACCCGAGTCCTTTTATCAGCTTACCCCCTCCAGGAGTACCGCTGAACTCTGTGTCTGTTGCTGCGTCCGGCCCTAGTGAAGCTGATATCACCTCACGTTTTTCCGGTTGCTGTATTATATATAATGAATACAGCCACGGATCCGGTATCCGTCTGTGCGCCTGTTCTGGGTAGTGATTAATGCTACCCGGTTCTCACAACGTCCTTTTTCTCTGTCCCTCTTCTCCTCAGGCCGGTGATTTGGGCCTGGAAACCGTCATAGGGCTGTTAGAAATTCAGCTGTATGACCTCTCACTTTCAGCTCCTTAGCCCAACTGTCAGTTCTTCTCTCAGACCAGAATGGATCAAGGGGAGTCTCTGGAGCTCCCCCTTCTGGCCGGAGGTGGTAGTGCAGTCTTGCTATTATAGCATTTGTATTTAGTGTCAGTAACTGTTTTTGTGGCAAATACCCCTAGGGGTGCCACACATGCTTTATAGGCAAAGCGTCAAACAAGCATTTCTGTACACAAGGAGTGGTGAGAACTCTCCCTGTGACAGTCCAGGGCAAATAAAAAGGAAAGGGCCGGTCCATAAGAGCCAATATGGATGATAATTTGGTATGTGCTAAGCGACTACCTCCTGTCGCAGAAATAGAAGGCAGAAGGTGTCTGGAAAACAAAAAAAATTCAAGGCTACGGTGCAGCTTTGATGAAGGACACATTCAGTTTTGATTAGTGGTAGGCTTCAAAGGGGTTGTCCAGAATTAGTAAAATTCATCTCCTCCATTGGCAAATGGTTTTTGAAGAAAAAAAAAGCAGCAAACCATTCCTTTAGTCATAGACAAACACTGCTTCCAGACCACATAAAGACTTTAAAGGTTGAGAGGGCCCGGCACGATTTACTCTGCACTGATATTCTAAAATGTCAAAGCAATTTAAGTTGCTTTCACATGATCCTGTAGTTGCAGGAGCCAGCTATCAGACAAAGCTGGACTTTCCACAGAGAAGGCAGAGATGGTTTATTACCATCTCTGCCTCCCTAACTGCTGCATACACAGAGCTGAACAAGCGTCTCTCCCCCAGAACCAGCTATCATGTGATTGCTGGGTGTATGGAGGGAGCAGGAGCTGCTGGGTCCTAAGAGAACCAGGTCACTCTGCTATGTAAGCAGAAGGCTGAATTTCCCCCATAAATGGGGCTGATATATCAGTCACAGGGACGACCGCAATAAAAAGAATAATATGTCAAAATACTTCTCCAAAGGTCTTTTAACACATGATGAGAGGCACAGTTTGTGACAAACTAAAAAAAAGGAAAAAATAAAAAACAAAAACGTAAAGACACATTCCAAGACTGCGAGTCCAAATCACTGAAAAAAAATGCCCAATATATAAAAATAATTTCTATGGAAAGGAGAACACAATTTAAAATGTTTAGTTGTCCTATGTGGTCATAAAATCATTAGAAAAATAGACAAGCATTTCCTATTTTTCATTACATTTTCCTGATGTTTGGGAAAAATTTCATATAAAAATGAAATAAAAATTAAGCTTTGAATATTGCGTAGAAAAGAGGCAAAGTTTTTTTTTGAATATTGGGATCAGACATTTTTCTTTTAAAGTTATTAAAAGCACAAGGATTTATATATTAAAAAAAAAAAAAAAAGAGAGATATGTCTAGTCAGGAAGGGAGAAAATGGTACGGTCCTCAACTGGTAAAAAAGGATAATCAACCTTTGGAAGGAAGTTTTTCTTTTGTTTGTTATTTTTACTTAAATGCATATGGTTGGGACTAAAATAATTTTTGCAATTGGGTTTCAGTAAATCTTTTACCGCACTTGCCATCTATAGCCTCTGTGTAGCACTAATGCTGGCCGAAAAATTAGTTAACTGGGAATCCAGTCAGCCTGTCAGTCAAGTTTGTTACTCAATTATCTGTTAGTTTGTTTTCTCGAGCTCTTCTCAGCTGATTTATGATCACAGACCACATCAAGCTTTAATGTCGAGGGAAACAATGTTTGGACAAGCCAAGCGCTGTGACATTTTTAGACTCATTGAGACTCAATTGCAAAAATTATTGCTATTCTCAAATAGACGCAAGTAAAAAAAAAAACAAAACCAAAATGTCAGTTCAATGAAGACAATGGTGGTATATCACCATGTCTGATCAACATGACTACAACCAGTCACTAGAACAACACCGTGCCACTTCCCTTTCTGAAGGCATGGACAACCACATGGATGGCTATCCCTAATACTGCTGCCAGTCTGTATTGGCAATAGGTAGTTGTTGGCATATCCTAGTGATTTGCCACCAATGTCTGATGAGCTGTAAAAAAATAAACAAATAAAATAACCCCTGTTATACAACAAACATTAACAATCCTATTTTTCAAGTAACCGTGAAATACAAGTATTTGCAATTCCACCACAATCTGTCCTTGTACAAAATCTTCTGATCCTAATAAATGTAATGTGACAACAGCACGGCATTACTATTAGCGCACAGTAAAGGTTATTCTATGGAGTATTACATGGCAGTCATTCAGATAAATGGTCAGCCATGTCATTTATGGAGAGGCCAGCGGGAGATTTTGTTTTGATGGGCTGCTACCTCATACAGGGGGTGTTGGGTCATAGCACTCGGCTGGTATTCCTGACAACATCTCCACTTACTTCTGGTAGAAGCTGCTGATGACGCTCGGTCGGATTGGGAGCCGGAACACGTGCTGCTCATTCCAGGGGTTCTCTTTGTAGTATTTCAAACAGGACCTGAGGGAAGGGAAAATAGAAATAATAATAAATAATGATAATAATAATCTTTATTTATATAGTGCCAACATATTCCGCAGCGCTTTACAGTTTAACAATTTCAAACACAACAGTCATAAGTAATAACGTTAATTGTACAATAATTAAAGCAAAATAAGATGACCCTGCTCGTGAGAGCTTACAATCTACAAAGAGGTGGGGGAGATACAAAGTACAGGTGTGTATTTACAATGATGTATTTACAATGATGGTCCAGCCATCTTCAGGGGGTGGGGGATAGATGGGGATAGTGAATGGGCTACACACAAACATAAAATGACTGTTAAGGAATGTGGTAGGCCGCTCTGAACAAATATGTTTTGAGGGAGCGCCTAAAACTATGCAAAATGTGGATGGTCCTAATATCTTGGGGTAGAGCATTCCAGAGGATTGGTGCAGCACAGGAGAAGTCTTGGAGTCAGGAGTGGGAGGTATGGATTAGTGAAGAGGTTAGTTGAAAGTTGTTTGCAGAGCGCAATGGTCGGTTAGGCCGCTAGACAGAAATGAGGGAGGAGATGTATGGGGGTGCCGCACTGTGGAGAGCTTTGGGGGCGAGAGCAAGTACTTTGAAATGGATCCTATAATGAATGGGCAAGCCAGTGTAATGACTGGCGAAGAGCGGACACGTCTGAATACCAATTAGCTAGATGGACAACCCTGGCTGCTGCATTAAGGATAGACTGGAGACTGGAGTAACGGGGGGCCAATTAATAGAGCATTACAGTAGTCCAGACGGGAGTGGATCCAGGGTGACAGTGAGGGTTTTTGTTGTTTCCATGGTGAGAAAAGGGCGGATTCTAGAGATGTTCTTTAGGTGTAAGCGGCACAAGCGGGCAAGAGATTGTATATGGGATGTGAAGGAGAGATCGGAGTCAAACATAACACCGCTTGCGTCGAGAAACACGTGATGGTGTCTCCGCAGCTTCTTTATATGCATCTGCATATTTCCCATAAGGGATGGGGGCAGTGTTCTGGAATCACTGCGTTGAGAAACACGTGATGGTGTCTCCGCGGTGTTGGATGTTTTGGTCTCCCCGAGGCCAATCATCTGTGCCTTTATAGCCTTTTTACTAGGCACTGCTCCTAATAGCCAGATTCCTACTCCACACTGATGAGGGGCAAAAACCCCGAAACAGCTGTCTGTGGATGGATACCATGCTTGGCATAGGTGGCTTTCCTTCATAGGATGCTGCCCTTCCCGTGGTTGTTCCTTCCCGGGGAAAGGCCTGGCTATTCACTGCTTGCGTCGAGAAACACGTGATGGTGTCTCCGCAGCTTCTTTACATGCATCTGCATATTTCCCATAAGGGATGGGGGCAGTGTTCTGGAATAACTGCGTTGAGAAACACGTGATGGTGTCTCCGCGGTGTTGGATGTTTTGGTCTCCCCGAGGCCAATCATCTGTGCCTTTATAGCCTTTTTACTAGGCACTGCTCCTAATAGCCAGATTCCTACTCCACACTGATGAGGGGCAAAAACCTCGAAACAGCTGTCTGTGGATAAATACCATGCTTGGCATAGGTGGCTTTCCTTCATAGGATGCTGCCCTTCCCGTGGTTGTTCCTTCCCGGGGAAAGGCCTGGCTATTCACTGCTTGCGTCGAGAAACACGTGATGGTGTCTCCGCAGCTTCTTTACATGCATCTGCATATTTCCCATAAGGGATGGGGGCAGTGTTCTGGAATCACTGCGTTGAGAAACACGTGATGGTGTCTCCGCGGTGTTGGATGTTTTGGTCTCCCCGAGGCCAATCATCTGTGCCTTTATAGCCTTTTTACTAGGCACTGCTCCTAATAGCCAGATTCCTACTCCACACTGATGAGGGGCAAAAACCCCGAAACAGCTGTCTGTGGATGGATACCATGCTTGGCATAGGTGGCTTTCCTTCATAGGATGCTGCCCTTCCCGTGGTTGTTCCTTCCCGGGGAAAGGCCTGGCTATTCACTGCTTGCGTCGAGAAACACGTGATGGTGTCTCCGCAGCTTCTTTACATGCATCTGCATATTTCCCATAAGGGATGGGGGCAGTGTTCTGGAATAACTGCGTTGAGAAACACGTGATGGTGTCTCCGCGGTGTTGGATGTTTTGGTCTCCCCGAGGCCAATCATCTGTGCCTTTATAGCCTTTTTACTAGGCACTGCTCCTAATAGCCAGATTCCTACTCCACACTGATGAGGGGCAAAAACCTCGAAACAGCTGTCTGTGGATAAATACCATGCTTGGCATAGGTGGCTTTCCTTCATAGGATGCTGCCCTTCCCGTGGTTGTTCCTTCCCGGGGAAAGGCCTGGCTATTCACTGCTTGCGTCGAGAAACACGTGATGGTGTCTCCGCAGCTTCTTTACATGCATCTGCATATTTCCCATAAGGGATGGGGGCAGTGTTCTGGAATCACTGCGTTGAGAAACACGTGATGGTGTCTCCGCGGTGTTGGATGTTTTGGTCTCCCCGAGGCCAATCATCTGTGCCTTTATAAACATAACACCCAGACAGCGCGCCTGCTGCCGGGGTGTTATTATGGTGCCACCCACGGAGAGGGAAATGTTAGATTTAGGGAGGTTAGTAGATGGCGGGAGCAGAAGAAGTTGTTTTTGAGAGGTTGAGTTTCAGATAGAGAGCATACATGATGTTGGAGACTGCAGACAGACAGTCAGTGGTGTTCTGTAGTACAGCGGGGGTAAGGTCAGGGGAGGATGTGTATAGTTGTGTGTCATCGGCATAAAGATGGTACTGAAAGCCAAATCTGCTGATGGTCTGTCCAATTGGGGCCGTGTAGAGAGAGAAGAGAAGGGGGCCAAGGACTGAGCCATGAGGTATCCCAACAGCGAGAGGAAGAGGAGATGAAGTGGATCCAGGGAACAGAACACTGAAGGAGCGGTCAGAAAGATAGGAGGAGAACCAGGAGAGAGAAGTGTCCTTAATGCCTAGTGACTGGAGCCTAGAGAATAAGAGAGGGTGGTCAACAGTGTCGAAAGCTGCAGAAAGGTCGAGAAGAATGAGCAGAGAGTGGTCACCATCGCATTTTGCTGTCAGAAGGTCATTGGTCACTTTGATGAGTGCAGATTCTGTAGGGGGCGGAAACCAGACTGTGAAGGGTCTATGAGGGAGTGAATGGAGAGGTAACTGGTAAGGCTGGAGTAGACTAGGCGCTCCAAGAGTTTAGAGATGAAGGGGAGATTGGAGACCGGTCTGTAGTTGTTTGTGCAGGATAGGTCGAGGGTGTGTTTCTTTAGTAACGGAGTGATGATAGAGTGTTTGAAGGAGGAGGGGAAATTGCCTGAGGAGAGGGAGAGATTAAAGATTGTAGTTAAGTGAGTTGTGACAACTGGAAAGAGAGACTGAAGGAGATGAGCGGGAATGGGGTCAGTAGTGCATGTAGTCTGACGAGAAGAAGAGAGGAGCTTGGAGACTTCTTCTGTGATGCGATCGTATGTGGAGAGAGAGCCAGGGGAAATGCAGGGAGAGATGGGAGACACTGCACTTAGTGGCTGTGAGCGGATTTCCTGACGGATGTTATCAATTTTCTCTATAAAGTGGGAGGCCAGGTCATCAGCACAAATGTCTGTGATAGGGGCTTGTGCTTTTGGCCTGAGGAGGGAGTGAAAGGTGTCAAAAAGTTTCTTGGGGTTGTTGGCTAGTGAGGAGATCAGGGTGGTGTAGTAGGTCTGTTTGGCGAGGTGAAGGGCAGAGTTATAGGTTCTTAACATAAATTTGAAATGTATGAAGTCTTCTGGTGTGCGAGTTTTCCTCCATAAGCATTCAGCACACCTAGAGCATCGCTGGAGAAAACGGGTTTGCGATGTGAGCCAGGGCTATTTACTCTGTGTTTGGAGGTTCTGAGGGTGAGGAGAGCTACTTGGTCCAGAGTGCTTCTAAGGCTATGTTCACATATGCGTTGTTGGGCGCAGCGTCGTCGATGCAACCAACAACGCAATACACAACGCTGCGTTTTTTGACGCATGCGTTGACATAAAATAGTAATGGTCATGAATTTTGGCGCAGTGAAAATGCTACAAGTAGTGTTCTCCACTCCCTGTCTGGTGCGTCAAATTGATGAGTGCGTCGTAAAACGCAATACAACGCATACCGGCGCATGTCAATGCCCCCCCATGTTAAAGATAGGGGCGCATGACGCATGCGTCGACGACGCTGCACCCAACAACGCAAATGTGAACGTTACCTAAGAGTGTCATTGAAGTGATGTACAACGAGATCAGGACAGGAAATAAAGGAGATTGGGGACAATGATGAGTGTAGGGAGTCTGTGAGTGTATGAGGGTTAATGGCGTGTAGATTTCTGACTGAATGGTAGGTAGGAGTGTGCTGGGGTGGGCGAGGATTTGTGAGCGTGAAGGAGAGAATGTTGTGGTCAGAGAGGGAAAGTGGTGAGTTATTTAGGCAGGAGATTGAACAGAGCCGGACAAAGACCAGGTCAAAGGTGTTACCGTCCTTGTGTGTCTCAGAGGTTGAGAGCTGTGAGAGGCCAATAGAAGTGGTTAGTGATAGAAGCTGGGATGCAGATGTGGAAGTGAGGCTGTTAATGGGGATGTTGAAGTCTCCCAGGATAAGGGTTGGGAGTTCTGAGGACATAAAGTGTGGCAGCCAGGCAGAGAAATGGTCCAGGAAGTGGGTGGGCGAGCCTGGGGACGGTATATGACCGCTAGTCTGAGGGAGAGGGGACGAAAGAGCCTGATGTTGTGGACCTCAAAAGAGGAAAATGAGAGTGACGGAACTGGGGGGATGACCTGGAAGGTGCATTGTGGGGACAGGAGTATGCCGACTCCACCACCAGGTCTGTTTGTGGGACTCGGGGAATGGGAGAATTGTAAACCACCATGAGAAATGGTAGCGGGGGAGACAGTGTCAGAGTCCTGGATCCAGGTTTCAGTGAGGGCCAACAGATTCAGAGAGTTGTTCAGAAAGTAGTTGTCTAGGAAAGGAAACTTGTTACATACAGACCGTGGATTCCAAAGTGCACAATTGAAAGAGAGAGGTGGGGGAGTGCAAGTAATATTAATAAGGTTAGTATGGTTTTGATATGAGGTAGGGTAGCGGTTGAGGTTGGGGGATGGAGGATCGGGGTTGGGGGAGATGTCCCCCGAAGTCAGGAGGAGTAAGAAGATAAAAAGCAGGTAGTTTTTGGAAGTGTATAAAGTTTTTTTGTGCAGTGTGTTTGAGCAAGATGGGCTGAAGTTTTTCAGGAAGGTGAGAAGTGCATGGGAGAGGAAAGAAGAGAGGAGCTGATGTGTATGAGTCGTGATGGAGGGGGGATTGGGCAGCAAGGGAACATAGGAATAAAGCACATGGATAGAAGGGAGAGCAGAGTTTGGGTTACCTGACTCCTGCTCTGACTAACTGCCATGGAATAACTGCCCTTTAACTTGATGCTTAGCTAATGCGATGCATTTAGGATGTAAATATTGCCTAAGGAGCTTGGCTTTAATGTGACTGGCTATCCAAGCTGTCAATCACTTGACTCCAACACAAGGTCCTGAGATCGCTGTGCCCCCACTTACGCCAGGAGCTGAGCACATAGCTAAACACATGTCGAGACGTAGTTCTGATGTTTAGCTTAGGGAAAGATCAATTGAGGTATAGAAATGGTAAGGGAATAGGGGAATGTGCCCAGCAAATCTGCACAGTACTGTGTTAATGTGAGCGAGCTTGGAGATTTACATATCGGTGGTAACACAGGAGTAGCTAACAGCACACACTCCGATAACCCAAGTGGGCATGAGAGATTGTGCTACTAATGAATAAAGCTGATCACTCTTAAAGTGGTAACCCGGCATTCCCCTAACCCACATATATCAAACTCTAGCCCACAGGGTGAGTATAGTCGGCCCACAATGCCAGGCGGGTCCACAGTATATTTGGCCCACGATGCAGGGCGGGTCAACCACCAGGTAAGGTATCACACTTGCCACTATCAGCATCCTAGATGCAGATACAGTTGAAAGCAAGTCATAAGGGAGGGAGCGACAGTGTAATTCCCCCTCTGTGTTTGACGTCTCAGTGCTGCGCACCCACTGTACTGAGATGTGCAGTGGATCTGAAAACACAATAAAGAGACTGGAGCAGCGGGAAATTGACAAAGGTTTTTGTTTTTTTTTAATCTTAAAGGTGGGGCCAATTCTACTGTTTCTTTGTTTGCTTCCTTAATGCATGGTTAAGCAACGTTGTAAATAGCCTCCATTAAAACTTTTCTACCATTTGCTCTTGCAGAGTGTCTGCTAGTCCTTTAGCTAGCTGAGTACTTTGCAAAAATGTTACAAATTTAACAGAGTTGGCTCTCAACCCCATCTCTCCTCTATGTTAAATAGAGCAGCAAAGATATGGAGAGAGTGTTGGCCAAAGATCTGCAGAACATGCAAAAGGGGGAAGGACAGAGAAAACAAGCTTCAGATAATGTGGAAATGTGGTCATATAGGAGCAAATGGACACAGCAGCACCCTAGATAGAGACACAGACCTCATATCCAGCCTATATTAGTGGGAGAGACACTGACACAAGAGAAAAATCTGAAACAATCTTTGCAGGTAACCTAAAGTTAAAAAAAAAAAGTTAACCTCACAATACGGTAGTAAGTTAAATATTAACTTCTGCTGAATTATGCATTACTTTAGGAGATCAGATGCATAAATTATTGCGTTTTTAGATAAGATTGCCTAGGACTTTACTATACGTCTAGTAATGACTCACTGTGTGAGTGGAAAGAGGTTCTCATGCTCCAGGCTCAGGAAGGCATTACAGTTTACAACCACCTCCAGCATGTGGTGCAGCTTCCGGACACGGTGCACCTGCTCCTGCAGATCCACTGATGTGCTGATGAAGTAATCCTGGGAAACAGAAAAAACGGGATTCTAACAGGTCTTTTGTATGTCATAGAATTAGAGGGGAAAAAAATGCAGATTGTGGTAGAAGCAACTACTCAAAATGCAGCTTCCACCACCATAACAGAGTAAAGGTACCTTCACACTAAGCGAGGTCGCTAGCGAGATCGCTGCTGAGTCACAAGTTTTGTGACGCAACAGCGACCTCAGTAGCGATCTCGCTACGTTGTGACGTAGCAGCGACCAGGCCCCTGCTGTGAGATCGCTGGTCGTGTCGGAATGGCCTGGACCTTTTTTTGATCGTTGAGGTCCCGCTGGGTAGCACACATCGCTATGTTTGACACCTTACCAACGACCTCGTTGACGACTCAGACACCGACACATAGGCGTGCATTTGCGTTGCATTTTCCGCACCCCTCCGCTCCGATTGGTGGTCGCTACTGCGTTCTGATTGGCGGTCATGCCTTCACCAGAAGGCGACATAGTAGCGCTTCCATCCTAGGTGTCAGAAGAACCGTTGAAGAACAGATAAATCGAAGAGGAGTCGCAGGCCGGAGAACTCTACAACGATCTGCGAACCACCACGCGGTCAGGAACAAAGGACGGAAGGGCTATTGTGTCGCCTCATAAGGCAAGGCCGCCACCAATCAGAACGCAGTAGCGAACACCAATCGGAACTGAATGGGCGCGGAAAAGGCAACGCAAATGCACGCCTGTGTGACTACAACGTCACACAGGACGTCCCTCATCGAGGTCTGAATCGTCATAATAGCTGCCATGTGACAGGGTCACAACGACCAACGACATCGTTGTACAGGTCGCTACAGGTCGCCGCATCGCTGCTGCGTCGTTGGGAAGATCTCACTGTTTGACATCTCACCAGCGACCACATAGCGACGCAGCAACGATCCCTGACAGGTCGTATCGTTGTCGGGATCGCTTTAGCGTCGCTAAGTGTGACGGGGCCTTAACCCTTGACTCTGCCCTGTCCTTCAAACCGCACATACAAGCTCTTTCCACCTCCTGTTGCCTCCAGCTCAAAAATATCTCCAGAATCCATCCTTTCCTCAACCGTCAATCTACTAAAATGCTTGTGCATGCCCTCATCATCTCTCACCTTGACTACTTCAACATCCTTTTCTGTGGCCTCCTTGCTAACACCCTTGCACTTCTCCAGTCCATCCTTGACTCTGCTGCCCGACTAATTCATCTCTCTCCTCGCTACTCCTCCCCTTCCCCCCTCTGCAAATCTCTTCACTGGCTCCCATTCCCTCAGTGTATCCAGTTCAAATTACTAACACTGACCTACAAAGCCATCCATAACCTGTCTCCTCCATATATCTCTGAACTAATCTCTCGATATCTTCCCTCACATAATCTCCCGTCCTCCCAAGACCTCCTTCTCTCCTCCACACTTATCCACTCCCCACCCAACCGCCTCCAAGACTTCTCCCGAATATCTCCCATCCTCTGGAATTCTGTGCCCCAACACATCCGACTATCAACCACATTCGGATCCTTCAGACAGAACCTGAAAACCCACCTCTTCAGGAAAGCCTACAGCCTGCACTGACCCCACTGCCTACTCACCACTACCGGAGCTACCGCCTCACCAACACCATCGGAGCTCCTGCAACCCCCCAACCTACTGTCTCCTTCCCCATAATCCTGTAGAATGTAAGCCCGCAAGGACAGGGTCCTCACCCCTCTGTATCAGGCTGTCATTGTTAGTTTGTTTACTGTAAGTGATATCTGTAACTTGTATGTAACCCCTTCTCATGTACAGCACCATGGAATCAATGGTGCTATATAAATAAATAATAATAACATCTAAAAGCAGGGATCTGATTAGTTGCTCAAGGCATTTATCCAGCTTTCAGCTAGTAGTAACATCAGTGCAGTAATACTTATTAGATATGACATGACACGGAAGATCTACTTGGATGTTGAAAAAAAAGTTAAGTTCTTATAAGTAAGGAAAGTAAAGAAACTGGTAACAAGCTTCATGTTAAAATGAAAACCAGTGATATTATCTTGTTAACTTACCAGGTAATTAAATGTTGCAAGTTCTCGACCTGTGAAGACAAGTGAGCTGTTAGTCCACCAGCTTTGTATCTAAGTTTCTATTTTGTAGTATCTGTTCCTACATGGAAACTCAACAAGCAGGTTTACTGCTGCTAACAAATTCTATTATGGTTATCATTAGTGATGAGCGAACGTGCTTGAATAAGGTGTTATACGACCATGCTCGGGTGCAGAGAACTTCGGCATGCTCTAATAATATGTCCAAGTCTCCGCGGCTCCATGTCTCGCAGCTGTTCAACAGCCACAACACATGCAGGGATTGCCTAACAAACAGACATGTAGGCACGGAGATTCGATCATATTTTAGAGCACGCCGAAGACACTTAGCACCCAAGCAGGCTCAGATAACACCTTATTCGAGTGCACGTTTGCTCATCACTAGTTATCAATTGTTCTTAACTCTTCTATTACTTTCATATTGCAATAGAGATTGATATGTGGCTGCCATACATTTCTGGGCTCACAGCCAGGAAAACTAAAGGGTTTAGTAAGTAGGGCTGAGCCATAATATACAGATTTTCTACATAACCCTGAATATCTTAAATTCATGCAGAATTTTGCAGTCAATTTAAAGCTTTTTATTTCTCTGTAAATCTAACACCCGTCCCACTAGTGTTCAGTGGGAACCCTGTGGAGTGTCCCAAATTGCATTCACCTGACCACTTGCTAGGAATTGTCACAAATGTGTGACTGGTGGGCAACCAGCCATGGTGACCTTCACGAATGCTAAAATGTGGTAGCATATCAGACAATGGTGACAAGCCTCAACTGTATGTACTTGAGCAAACCCTTTAGTTTTGGCAGACCCCATAGAATATATCCAGTCCTACTTTACAAACAACAAAAAAAGTCTGTAGAAAATCGCTGCCACCATATAAATTACTACAATTATTAATTGAAAAAAAGAATACACTCCTCAACATTGAAAACTGCAACACAAAGAAGGAAAAGACATGGAATTATAGAAATCGCAACATTAACAGACATATTAATGATATGCAAATATATAAAATGTAAACAAAATAATCAAAACATCTCAATTTATTCACTATAAAGTATGAATGCCACATGCAGAAATCCTCGCACTTACACACCTTGGCTGCTAACAATTACATTATTAACCGTTGTCTGAGGAAGGTTCTGTCACGCTAAATGCACTTGGGCAAACCATCAAGATCCGCCGCTGGCAGCACTTCTAGAGTGAAGTTTCCACAATCGGTGATGGTTTGGGGAGCCATGTCATCCACTGGTGTAGGTCCACTGTGTTTTATCAAGACCAAAGTCAGCGCAGCCGACTACCAGGAAATTTTAGAGCACTTCAGGCTTCCCTCTGCCGACAAGCTTTTTGGAGATGGAAATTTCATTCTCCAGCAGGACTTGGTACTTTTGGCAGTGTGGACAGGTGCCAAGTCCTGTTTTAAAAACAACAGTATCACTGATTGGTGAGCAAACTTGCCTGACCTTAACCATATAGAGAATCTGTGGGGTATTGTCAAGAGGAAGATAAGAGACACCAGACCCAACAATGCAGACTAGCTGAAGGCTGCTATCAAAGCAACCTGGGCTTCCATAACCCCTCAGCAGTGCCACAGGCTGATCGCCTCCATGCCACATTGATGCAGCAATTGATGCCAAAGGAGCCCTGACCAAGTACTGAGTACATTTACTGAACATACATTTCCGTAAGCCAACATTTTGGATTTTAAAATCATTTTTTCAAGCTGGCGTTATTAAAGGGAACCTGTCACCCCGTTTTTTTCAGTAACATAGTAACATAGTAACATAGTTAGTAAGGCCGAAAAAAGACATTTGTCCATCCAGTTCAGCCTATATTCCATCATAATAAATCCCCAGATCTACGTCCTTCTACAGAACCTAATAATTGTATGATACAATATTGTTCTGCTCCAGGAAGACATCCAGGCCTCTCTTGAACCCCTCGACTGAGTTCGCCATCACCACCTCCTCAGGCAAGCAATTCCAGATTCTCACTGCCCTAACAGTAAAGAATCCTCTTCTATGTTGGTGGAAAAACCTTCTCTCCTCCAGACGCAAAGAATGCCCCCTTGTGCCCATCACCTTCCTTGGTATAAACAGATCCTCAGCGAGATATTTGTATTGTCCCCTTATATACTTATACATGGTTATTAGATCGCCCCTCAGTCGTCTTTTTTCTAGACTAAATAATCCTAATTTCGCTAATCTATCTGGGTATTGTAGTTCTCCCATCCCCTTTATTAATTTTGTTGCCCTCCTTTGTACTCTCTCTAGTTCCATTATATCCTTCCTGAGCACCGGTGCCCAAAACTGGACACAGTACTCCATGTGCGGTCTAACTAGGGATTTGTACAGAGGCAGTATAATGCTCTCATCATGTGTATCCAGACCTCTTTTAATGCACCCCATGATCCTGTTTGCCTTGGCAGCTGCTGCCTGGCACTGGCTGCTCCAGGTAAGTTTATCATTAACTAGGATCCCCAAGTCCTACTCCCTGTCAGATTTACCCAGTGGTTTCCCATTCAGTGTGTAATGGTGATATTGATTCCTTCTTCCCATGTGTATAACCTTACATTTATCATTGTTAAACCTCATCTGCCACCTTTGAGCCCAAGTTTCCAACTTATCCAGATCCATCTGTAGCAGAATACTATCTTCTCTTGTATTAACTGCTTTACATAGTTTTGTATCATCTGCAAATATCGATATTTTACTGTGTAAACCTTCTACCAGTAGGAGATAAAAATACCGTTAAATAGGGCCTGAGCTGTGCTTTACAATAGGGTATTTTTTGTCCCCTGATTCCCTACCTATGCTGCCGAAATACCTTACAAAAGTGTCCTTTTTCGCCTGTCAATCAGGCTGGTCAGGTCAGATACCCCTCCACAGAGAGAGAGAATTTTAGTCTAAGAAGAGGTTTCACATGTACCCATTCAGATGGAGACGTTTATTCTCAGCGAGGTAAGGCAAGCGTAGGACCTGGTATAAGAGAGATGCCGTAAAGGGGCTACCAGGTACACATAAAATTGGCCATTTTTATGCGCTAAAAGCTCTCATTTTTCATATTTCTGGTGCAGTAATGCAGTTCGGATTTCGTGTTTTCAGGTTTGCATGTTTTGGCGCTGCAGTGTGCTGCCTTATTTACTCAGAGGTTAAAGGGAACCTGTCACCCCGAAAATCGCGGGTGAGGTAATCCCACCGGCATCAGGGGCTTATCTGCAGCATTCTGTAATGCTGTAGATAAGCCCCCGATGTTACCTGAAAAAGGAGAAAAAGACGTTAGATTATACTCACCCAGGGGCGGTCCCGCTGCTGGTCAGGTCGGATGGGCGTCTCCGGTCCGCTCCGGCGCCTCCTATCTTCTTTCCATGACGTCCTCTTCTGATCTTCAGCCACGGCTCCGGCGCAGGCGTACTTTGCTCTGCCCTCTTGAGGGCAGAGGATAGTACTGCAGTGCGCAGGCGCCGGAAAGGTCAGAGGCCCGGCGCCTGCGCACTGCAGTACTTTGTCTGCCCTCAACAGTCTGATGTGTTGTGGTAGAGGGTTCCAGAGTAGGGGTGATACGCGAGAGAAATCTTGTATACGATTGTGGGAAGAGGAGATAAGAGGGGAGTAGAGTAGGAGATCTTGTGAGGATCGGAGGTTGCGGGTAGGTAAGTACCGGGAGACGAGGTCACAGATGTATGGAGGAGACAGGTTGTGGATGGCTTTGTACGTCATGGTTAGGGTTTTGTAGTGGAGTCTCTGGGCAATGGGGAGCCAGTGAAGGGATTGACAGAGGGGAGAGGCCGGGGAATAGCGGGGGGACAGGTGGATTAGTCGAGCAGCAGAGTTTAGAATAGATTGGAGGGGTGCGAGAGTGTTAGAGGGGAGGCCACAGAGCAGGAGGTTGCAGTAGTCAAGGCGAGAGATGATGAGGGCATGGACTAGGGTTTTTGCAGATTCATGGTTGAGGAATGAACGGATTCGTGAAATATTTTTGAGTTAGAAGAGATAGAAGGATATGCACAAGTGACATCTACAGATCTGTGGTTAGTTATCTAAGATGTTTGGAACAACCTCCCTGACGAGCGCCCTAAAAAACGGTGTGCAAATCCAAGTGTACCTAGAAAAATTGAGGCTTTGGTGCGGTTTTGAAGGCAAATGGCGGTCACACCAATGTTAATGTCTCTTTTCTTCATTCACTTTGATTGTGATCATTGATAGAAATTCAACTATTAAGACCCTTTTTTAAGCATTCTAAGGACTCACTCACATTAGCGTATAATATATTCTTTCATGCAAGAGAATCGGGCCGATAATGCTGACACTCAGCTTAAACTGTTTGAGTCGAGTGTCACTGTAGTGTGATCGAATTTTCTCGCATGAGAATCAGATGACAGGTGAAGAGAAGACAGCACTTAATTTCTCCATTCTCTGATGACATCCGAGTGCAGGCCAATGTTTACACACGCCCATAGACACGGCCCGATCGGATGCACTCGCAGCATGCTGCAGATCTGCACTGCCCCATAGTATAACATTGGTCCGATTGCTATCTGATAAAACATCAGCAAGCTCTTGTCCGTGTTATATGCCAGTTTGAGCGTACCCTTAATTTGCAGATTTTTTTCCACACCTGCCAAAGACTTTTGCACAGTACCATTTGTAATTAAAAATAATTACATACAATAATAATTATATGGTGGCAACATGTTCTACAGCCTGATATTCTGTATAATAAATATGTATAGAAAATATGTGCTGCCTTTAAGTTCTCACGCCTATTAGAGGAACATAACTTACAGTGATTATAGTCTTGAAATGAAATAGTTAAAAATATGTAAAACGGTCTATATTAATTTTCACCATGAATGGCGTATTATGAGTGAATAATGTCACAGTAGGAGATCTCAGTAGCTGCAAACCTATAAAGCAGTTGATATAATCTTTTTTCATCTTGTCCAAACCAATCTCTAGCAGCATGCGGATGGGCGCAAGGCCTGAGAGGGAGATGCTTTGCATGTTTCCGTGGTAGGACTGCTGAATTAGCTTGCTCAGTGTGCTGCTGCTCCCACGATGGATCTAGAATGGGCAAACAATTATCTTGTGACAAAAGGAAAAAGCAAACTCCGTTATACTCTATACCAGTATAAAAACCGCAGAAACTTATATTATCTCTTATTTTTCATTCATTGTAAGTGTAAAAAATAAATTAATGTTTACCTCTCACTCTTTTTGCCACTAGTGACTTCTAGGATGTCACTGACTTCCTACTAGTTTGTTATACAGTTGTGGCCAAAAGTATTGACACCCCTGCAATTCTGTCAGATAACACTCAGCTTCTTCCTGAAAATGATTGCAAACACAAATTCTTTGTTATTATTATCTTCATTTAATTTGTCTTAACCCTCCGTCAGGGGCAACTGATCTGACAGGCGCAGCTCACTTAGTTTCATTTCTCTATTTTCAGTGGTTTGTCTGTGAAACACCATCCTCCCAGTACCTTCATAACTTTAAAGGCTGTGTGAAACCTGAGAAGCCTCTCGTTCTGCAGAGCTGCAGGAGATCAGATATCAGTGTTTTGGCTTCTCAGGCTCATTGCCCCTGAATGCGTCACACCTTTGACGGTTAGTATTTGCTGGTTTTATTCATCCCAATTGTTTTTTAGCTTGTTTTATGAATAGCTAGTGCTAAATTTGTGGATTTGTCATTCTTTTGTTAGAAATAAGAGTGCGCTTCTCAGGCACATTGCGCCCTAACACATATTCTCTCTCTTGCTTCTGCTTTTCTTATGAAATGGCGAGGAGAATATTTGACTTGTCCAATGCGCTTCATGTTGAGCAGGTGCAAAATATACTGCTTGATGATGAGACAGACCCCTTACAGCTAAAGATTTAGGGGAAGAAAGTGACATTGATTCAGAAGATGATGTGGAAGAATGTCCAGATGTGTCTGATACAGATCAAGATGGAGAGACTGAGGAGGATGCTCAAGACAAAGAAACATATTACTTTTCTGGTTATTTTTCATTTAAAAAAACTGACCGTCACATCCAAACATAGACTAAGTGTGAACAGGTGCTGAACCTAGAGTCGCCAACTCGTATATAGTCAAGTAAATAAGGCAGCACACTGTGGCGCTAAAACATGCAAACATGAAACAGGAAAATTGAACTGCATTACTGCACTAGAAATATGAAAAATGAGAGCGTTTAGCGCATAAAAATGGGCAATTTTATCTGTACCTGGTAGCCACTTTACGGCATCTCTCTTATACCAGGTCCTACGCTTGCCTTCCTCACTGAGAATAAACGTCTCCATCTGAATGGGTACCTGTTAAACCTCTTCTTAGACTAAAATTCTCTCTCTCTGTGGAGGGGTATTGGACCTGCTGTAATTAAAACACCTGTGGCTAGGAGGCGGAGTGCCCGATCAGAAGGCTAAAGAATACATTTCAAAAAACTGACCGTCACATCCAAACATAGACTAAGTGTGAACAGGTTCTGAAACTAGAGTCGCCAGCTCGTATATAGACAAGTAAATAAGGCAGCACACTGCAGCGCTAAAACATGCAAACATGAAAATTGAACTGCATTACTGCACTAGAAATATGAAAAATGAGAGCGTTTAGCGCATAAAAATGGCCAATTTTATGTGTACCTGGTAGCCACTTTACGGCATCTCTCTTATACCAGGTCCTACACTGGTTATTAAACATTTTTGTCACTGTTCGAAAAATCATGTGATGCTTCTCTAATTTGTGTAATTAACAGCACCTGTAACTTACCTGTGGCACCTAACAGGTGGTGGCAATAACTAAATCACACTTGCAGCCAGTTGACATGGATTAAAGTTAACTTAACCTCTGTCCTGTGTCCTTGTGTGTACCACATTGAGCATGGAGAAAATAAAGAAGACAAAAGAACTGTTTGAGGACTTGAGAAACCAAATTGTGAGGAAGCATGAGCAATCTCAAGGCTACAAGTCCATCTCCAAAGACCTAAATGTTCCTGTGTCTACTGTGTGCAGTGTCATCAAGAAGTATAAAGCCCATGGCACTGTGGCTAACCTCCCTAGATGTGGACAGAAAAGAAAAATTGACAAGAGATTTCAACGCAAGATTGTGCGGATGTTGAATAAAGAACCTCGACTAATATCCAAACAAGTTCAAGCTGCCCTGCAGTCCGAGGGTACAACAGTGTCAACCCGTACTATCCATCGGCATCTGAATGAAAAGAGACTGTATGGTAGGAGACCCAGGAAGACCCCACTTCTTACCCCGAGACATAAAAAAGCCAGGCTGGAGTTTGCCAAAACTTACCTGAAAAAGCCTAAAACGTTTTGAAAGAATGTTCTCTGGTCAGATGAGACAAAAGTAGAGCTTTTTGGGCAAAGGCATCAACATAGAGTTTACAGGAGAAAAAAAGAGGCATTCAAAGAAAAGAACACGGTCCCTACAGTCAAACATGGCGGAGGTTCCCTGATGTTTTGGGGTTGCTTTGCTCCCTCTGGCACTGGACTGCTTGACCGTGTGCATGGCATTATGAAGTCTGAAGACTACCAACAAATTTTGTAGCATAATGTAGGGCCCAGTGTGAGAAAGCTGGGTCTCCCTCAGAGGTCATGGGTCTTCCAGCAGGACAATGACCCAAAACACACTTCAAAAAGCACTAGAAAATGGTTTGAGAGAAAGCACTGGAGACTTCTAAGGTGGCCAGCAATGAGTCCAGACCTGAATCCCATAGAACACATGTGGAGAGATCTAAAACTGGCAGTTTGGAGAAGGCACCCTTCAAATATCAGGGACCTGGAGCAGTTTGCCAAAGAAGAATGGTCTAAAATTCCAGCAGAGCATTGTAAGAAACTCATTGATGGTTACCGGAAGCGGTTGGTCGCAGTTATTTTGGCTAAAGGTTGTGCAACCAAGTATTAGGCTGAGGGTGCCAATACTTTTGTCTGGACCATTTTTGGAGTTTTGTGTGAAATGATTAATGTTTTGCTTTTTGCTTCATTCTCTTTTGTGTTTTTTCATTCAAGACAAAGTAAATGAAGATAATAATACCAAAGAATTTGTGATTGCAATCATTTTCAGGAAGAAACTGAGTATTATCTGACAGAATTGCAGGGGTGTCAATACTTTTGGCCACAACTGTAAATGTGTGGTTTTACGCATCAGCTATTGAGAGAGGTGCGTCTAAGACTACCACAAACTCCCTGCAGACATTGCAGCAAAGCCAAAGTCACAGATCACCGTAGTGCCCCAATAAATACAAAGCTAAAATGCTGCTACGGTGTAAGCAGAGAAAAATGAACAGGGAATCATCCCCTAGAGCAGTGTTCCCCAACTCCGGTCCTCAAGAGCCACCAACAGGTCATGTTTTTAGGATTTCCTTACTTTGGCCAAGGTGATGGAATGGTTGCCTGTGCAGGTACTGCAAATATCACCTGGGCCATACTAAGGAAATCCTGAAAACATGACCTGTTGGTAGGTCTTGAGGACCGGAGTTGGGGGAACATTGCCCAAGGGTCTGACTTGCATATAATGTTGGCAGTCATCACTTTAAAGGGATTGAGAATGGAATAAATGGTCTTTTTCCACCTCAGAAAGAACACCATGTCCTGTTCATTGGCTGTGATAGGTTCATTGTAAAAGATAGAAAGATCAGTTCTATTTTTAGGGTGACATTTGAGGCTTTACATGTGAAAGTTTTTGATATCAATCCTGTCCATTACTAAAATTACTAAAATGCACAGCTGTTCGCACAGACATATGAAGAAAATGGGCACAACATCAGAAGTGCATCTTCCTGTAGCCTGTGCCAACTTCTGCCTGGTCATCGGCTGTGGTGAACAATACCTAGATGATTGCAATAATAAGAACATTCAAATAGCGAATGAAGACAGCGCCTTATACGTGGGTGAAAAATCGTGGTTCCTTGATTCTGCCCTTTGTGTGAAAGAGGGCAATAATAAGAAGTCATTAGTGTAAGGGTAGGTTCGCACGGTTAGTAATCGGCAGCGCTTTGGATGCAGCACATGTCCGCTCCATCCAAGCGCTGCCGGCTTTTGAACGCAGATGATTCTGCATGTGTTCATTGAACTGTGTGGAATCACTGCGCCCAATACATTGGACGGGTAAAATTTATCTTGCGGAGGCTCGCGTCTCTGCAAGATAAATTGACATGCTGTGGTCTGGAAAGATGCGTCGCATGTCCGTCTCTGCCGGTGATCCGCGGGCGTAGGTGCATGCATAGTGAATATGGGATTTCTTGAAATCCCATCCACTGTGCTTTAACATCTGGACGCTGCAGAAGTACACAACGTCCAACCCGCAGCGTTTACTGACTGTGGGAACATACCCTAAGATGCAGAATGCAAACCATGAGGATTAGTTTAGAACAGGACTTTAATATGTGCAGATACATCTTTGGAAATAGAGCATAAATTGTATTTGTGAGGCTTTTCTATGCCCATATACTTTATTCTGTTATCTGCAATTTGCTGCAATTTAAAAATAAATAAATAAAAGTTTCCAAAATTGAACGATTATTTCCATTTAGCCTAAAGTTTAGGAGCACACAACCTGAAAATCTGGCACTGCCGTGATCTGAACTCCACTTCACACCAATATGGATAGCGATTGTAATCTAATGGGAAAAGCTTCCCATGCTGTGTAGGGCTGGTCATCTTACCCAGGGGTGCACATCCCCATACTTCAGCGACTGTATGACGAGTGAGAAACAGTCTTGAACATCTTGATATGAAGATACACCTTTATAGAAAAAATATAAGAACACTGATGATAAATTATAGCCCAGGATCAACAGGTGATATCTGTAACCCATTAATAGCCTTATTTACATATGCAGAAATCTAAAAGTTAAAGGTTTACCCATGTCATAACAATTCTGCAGCATCCTCTCTCATAAGTCAGTGCTGTTCCTCTGCTATGCCCATTAGAGATGTTTAAACAACATGGCAAGTGGGTGGTACCATTCACCAAATCAAGGGGGCGTGTCCTAACGAGCATCACTGATTGGAACAGTGACTGTGTGGACATGCCCACAAACTTGTAACACCTAGTTGTCAATTGTCAAACGGCTATAACACATTTTCAACCTACAAATAAAAAGGTACACACACAGATAGTATGATCTGCAGAGAAATGAATCAAATTTGCTGCAAGAAAGGTTTTCTGATCAATAAAACAGTTCTTAAACAAAAATTAGGAATCCATGCTTCAGGGATAGGATCTTGGGGATCAGACTACCCCTTTAAATCATTATGGCAAGTTATAATGTTTTGTGGGACAAATGTACCTTGTGTCCTTTTAAACAGAACAGCAAAAACAGATTTTACTTTACTGATACAAAGTATGTAATGAGTATAAACGAGGTGGTGTAGGTCTCGCCAAAAGTAGAGAGAGCTTTAATGGGGAAGGTTATGCTCAGACAACTACTGATTGCCTAAGAATCCACCATGATTCTAATACAGTAATGGACAGCCTAATGATTCGGTTGTAAATAAGAGTTGAGCAAAAAAATTAGCAAAACCCAGGTCCATCTCAATAACACTTCTCTGTGGTCTCCGACCAGAGCACTGCGAGCCTCCTACTACCCGCGGAAGACTTTGCGTCTCTTCTGATTAGCATGCCCCCGCAGCGCCATGTGTATGTCGCACCACAACATAACGTTGCGGGACCTACTAACCTAAATAGGCACCGTGGATGCTCAAAGTAGTACGGGGCTTGCAGTGCGCTGGTCTTGCAACGTGACCACCGGTCCAGGGTCCCACGAATCTTTTAGCCATACTCTAGTTTACATATTTCATCCATGAGAAAACTGGCACCAAATTTGTATGGTAGAAGCCCTTCATAGTCCCATTGGGTATAAAATAAGCCAATTCTAAGAGAGGCCCGTCTTTTCACTCTGAAAATATACACTGCGTGTTTGAGGCAGTGTATTAATCTACACACAAAAATAAAGAATATAAAAAAAAATACAAAATAAAAAAAACCACCTACTTCTCCTCATTTTACACCACAACATCTCTGCGAAGTCCAAATCTCCGCGTTCTGTTATAAAAGACTGGATGGAGCTGTCCACTGCGGCCGTGTCGCTCTTTACTTTCTAGAAAAGAATAATGGAGTAGAGTCAGCCTCACAAGTCATTCACACACCGCTCCCGCAATACAAAGAAACTGGTGTGATTGATCATCGGTCTGCTGGTTACTGGTCAATCAAGGTGTCTCTCCTCGCTGCCGGTCTGGCTGCATCTTCTTACTAATTTGAAATGGCAAAAAAAGGGGACGGGGGAGGGGTTGGGGGTGGGTGAAAAAAAAAACAAACGTGCAACATTTGCTCAGCCATAACAATGTAACCAATTCATCCATTGTATGATTAATTAATTAAGAGCTGGAACAAGTCCTCCAGCGCTAGACAGGATATGAATGACAGCAACGTGTGACAATAATGTGTAAATACCCATAGCTATGCTCTTAATGGGGTTAACTGGAATATGTCCAGCACTGCAAGTGTTAACAGGCCCACTCAGCACTTAAATGGCTTAGTCACCTGTTTAAGAGCCGTGCATATGAAGAACGGCTGAACGAAATTAAGTGTCCGCATCCATCATGTGTGCAGCGAGACTGCGCCATACATAATACATGAGCGGAGCAGGATGACTGGGAAATCATTTTATCGAGGCTGTTTGGATACCCTTCAAGCCTCAGGAGTAAATCCTCAGCAGTCTACAAGCAATAGACCTCGACATGAAACTATTTCCCCCCAGGCCCGCTTGTTGTTCGTGGCTTTCTATCAATTTTTATTTAGGTTTCCTTTTTATTTTATGCACCCTCCGGCAACGCAGCTGAATTGTGCAGCCGCAATGTGCATCACTCAGTGTAATTGCCATGTTTAATAATTGCAATATTACTCCTGAGTATTACCTACAATGTACAGCCAGGAGAGAAATCGCTTTATATTGACCTTGTCAAGGCGCGCGCGCACACCTTCTCGGGGCTGGAGGAAGAAAATCGGAGCCGTTCGGTAAATCATTCATATCAAGTGAACTCACCTCTGCTTCCTTTTTAGAAGATGAATTATTAACTCCATCTAGTTTATTCTCTAGCTCTGGGAGAGGAAAAAAAAATGATTATTGTGCTGTGCAGCAAATTACAGCCGGAAATTACATATACAAATGTAAATATTCAGCCTTTATAGCAGGAGGGTGATGGTGTTCATAGGAAGCGCATGCTTTTCTTGTAGCCTCCGCATAGGTCACAGGTCAGCGACACTTATGTCAAGTTTGCATATAACACGGATCATACATGAAATTCACAGACGGTGGCGATTACACCAAACACGACACTCGGGGGAAAATAGTGGAGCAATCTCCCAAATGCTGTAATAGCTACAGTACACCGGGCCACTTAGTAGGGATCAGTAGATGAAAGGAACTTGTCAGCACTTTTCCCCCTTTTACATGAATGATGCGGTGAACTTCTGACCGCGACATTCAAGAGGAATGATCCTGGGGGCGCACAGTTGCATGCTGATTGTGGGGTGCTGATAGGCTGCCATACTGAGGTCCCCAGCTGCCGCCATGTTGGTACTCCTGTTAAGCCCAACCATCGGGATTTTAACTACATAATGCCATACAGTGGTACTGAGTACATAAAACAAGCAATCAAATACAGGTTCTGATGAATGATGAGAATGATCATCGCTGCATCCGTAAAATACAGATCAACATATAAACTGAACTAACATGTATGGCAACACGGTAAAGTCAATAATAAATTGAAACTCAAGAAATATCGTTCTCCAGTCCCCATACCTCCCCCTCCCCCCCCCAAAAAAAGCAATTTAAAAAAAAAAAAAAAAAAACACGATGAAAACAATGTATGTAGCCCAAAATTAAATCAATAAAAACATCAACTCGCCATGCAATAAACAAGACTTCATACAGACCCATCCACTTAAAAACAAAAAGTTATGGGACTCAGAAAATGACAATTTAAAAAATAAAAAACTACTGTATAAAGATTGGCATCACCGTGATTGTAGTGAGACAGACAATCATGGCACAAGGTCATTTTTATCACATACCTGATCATCATAAAAAAACAAAACAAAGAAACAATAGTGGAGTAATAAGGGGGGGGGAGGGGTCACTATAGTTTGGGTAAATTACTGTATGTGGCAAAATTAATGGTGTCATTCAAAACCTCTAATTGTCACACACACACAAAAAGAAAAAGTTAGGACAAAATTGTCCATAACAGGAAAGGGTTAAAGATATGGAAGGGAAGAGAGTCTTCTAAAAGGACAACAAGGGCTAATGTAAGGCTACATAGATGACAGGAAAAAATAGCAACAGTCTGGTTTTAAAACTTAATTTTATAGAGACTCTTTTTAGGAACTGACTAGTAAAAGTTATGTGAAACCGTGAAATCAACACAAAAAAATAAACAAGTAGCAGATAGTTCAACTCCCTGTTTGGGAAGAAAATATTTATAACATTTGTCACACCTTATGAAAGGATTATGTGAAAAAATAAAGAGCCCAAATCGCTGTCTGGGAGAAAATATTAATCAAATAGGGCTAACTTTACATTGTGTTCACATATACATGGAATAAATGGCGCTATAATAATAAATAATAATAAATAATAATAATAACATATAGCATGCAAGTGTAGCAGCTGGCTATTTGCCACATATTTATATATATATCTAACAATCTCACCAGATATTGTATTCCTTCTCCTTCTACAGTCTCCAAAACGGGAGTCCTGGTATTATCCCTGTCAGTCCCTGTAATTAGGCCGATCCCGGCACCCCAAGACTCCCGCCCTTACCAGGGCAGTCCACAGCTAGCCCTGTCGACTAGCCAGCTGTGCACTGACCCTATGTGCCTCCCGACAAGTCTCCTCAACACCTTGATACATCAGGGGAATGGCACATGTAGTCCCTATCAGGAGTAACTGGGCAGCATATCCCTCCACCCAGGTGTTGAACCTCTTTTTAGGAACGGACTAGTAAAAGTTACGTGTTAAAACCGCACTGTTGCTATTTTTTCTGATCCTATTGCGGTGCAAACGGTGGTGGGAGATTATTTGTAGTGCTTCTCTCGCTATATACACATAGATGGCCGGGCCAAAACTCTGCCCACACGTGGAGCCCAATGGTGGCCAAACATCCATCAGGTCTCACCCGCATCTTTTCTCATTTTACAAATTGCTCTTTAAGAGATTGATGCCACAAAATATTTCTATTCTTTGACCAAAATGCTGTATCTGGAAGACTGATGTTGGCTAACAGGCATAATAGCTAGCAGTTTGTGGGGATCAGTAGAGATCCCCTAGTACATACGGTATATGGCGCATGTCAGGTGGGGATGTATGGAATGTGCGAAGGAGCAGAGCCCCCCACATCATTACCCGACCTGATGCATCTGCCAGTAGCAGAAGAACAAACATGTGGCGCTGAAGTTGAATACTCCAATTCACATATTAGCATTCAATAACTAAGTGCAGAAACTAATATAATTCTGATTCATCATTATGGCCAATATTACTGGCACTACTGAATGTTAAAAGGGTTAGTCCGAAGTCAAACTAAATTTAATTCTAAATTTGGATTTACTACCATAATCTAAGCTATTTTCTCATTTACTTGTATTAAAAATTCCCCACAGTTCCCCAACTACACGATTTTATTTTTTTTGTACGCTCCCTGTGTAATGACTCTTTGTCTGAGTATCGCACTGCATGCTGAGATACCCAAAGGTAGCTTATCAGAGTAGGGGGCTGCAGTCATTGTCACAGCCCCTGCACCCTCCCTCAAAGGAAGGGTCAAAGATCCAGGGGCTGTGCTTGTTCCTCCTGTGTCCTTCCCTGCTGGATCTGCACAGTGACCGTCTGCTCTGTTGTCGGCTCAGATCAGTAATATGTATCAGCCAGCAAGAGCGGTGTCAGAATACCCGGCGTGCAGGAGACTAGCTCTGTCTCCACTGGTGATGTTCCTGGTCTCCTGCATGGCAGGTATTCTGACACCACTCTGTTGCCAGCTGATTATTGCTGATCTGAGCCGACAACAGAGCCGACGCCGTCACTGTGCAGATCGCACCGTGCACAGCTCGCAGGGAGGGACACAGCGGGGACAAGCACAGCCCCTGAAACAAGAGTCACTGATGACACTTCCCTTCAGGGAAGGGGCTGCCTCTGCCTCCATGTTTGACGACATTTCGTTTGACTATCCCAGCATGCACTGTAATACTTATTTCTCACTGCAAAATGCAAATAAATGTATGTAAATTATACAATGTGATTTTCTGGATTTTATTTTTGATATTCTCTCTCTCAATGTTAAAATGAACCTACCTTTAAAATTATAGACTGTTCATGTATTTGTCAGTGGGCAAACGTACAAAATCAGCAAGGGATCAAATACTTATTTCCCCCAGTATGTATGTATGTGTCTATCTCATTAGTAAAGTCAGATGACTACACTCAGTGAAGTGCAAGGACACAGATATTGCTTTCATTTTAACTTGGTGAGATTTGTTTATTTTTAGGAGATAAAAGATGTGGCAGAATTCATGGCAGACTTATCAATATGACTGCCTAAGTGCTTTGTCAGAAGTGTTGCTGCCTCCTGCTTGACTGATGACTCCTTGGCATGAAGTCACACAGCATAGAGGCTGTTAGTCAAGCAGGAGGCGGTGGCACTGGACAGGGAATAGAGCTGGAATGACAGATGCTTCAGATTTTTAGCCTTATTTGCCTAGAAATTCAAATGCCGATTTCTCAGTAACTGAGGAACACACTGGCCATGAAGAGGTATCGCTGGACCTGTCTTTGAAAGGGCTACACGCGCCTGTATAAGTAGTTAGAAGTATGAAACCCTGCTGACAGATTCCCTTTAATCTACTACAGGAGCACATGGCGCTGACCTACAGGAGCACATGACGGCTTCGCATTTTCTGCCTTTAGAAGATCTATGCTCCCAGCCTTTTAGCTTTCCTGCATGCTGTTGTGCTCCTGAAGATTGAGTTTGGACCTGCAGCATGGCTACACTGCTCTGTCCTGTGCATCTCATGCTGTAAATGCAGGCAGTTTTGTGTCTATAGCAGGGGTGTCAAACTGCATTCCTCGAGGGCCGCAAACCAAGCGTGTTTTCAAGATTTCCTTAGCTTTGCACAAGGTGCTGTAATCATTATGTGTGTAGGTGATTAAATTATCACCTGTGCAGTACAAGGAAATCCTGAAAACATGACCTGTTTGCCGCCCTTGAGGATTGCAGTTTGACACCCCTGGTCTATAGCATTGGAGGAGTGCAGCGATCTGACCAGCTTCAAGCAACAGCAGGAACTGGAAATCTCACACAGCTGTCAATCAAATAGCAGTGATAACTTCTGACTTGAGTCTCGTTTATAAAAAATACCTTTTCCTAATATTTGAGAAACATTTTCCATTTTGGTCTGTTTATATTTCATGAAGTTTCCCAGGCAGTAATAGGTTCTTTTTAAAATATCCTAATTATACACAGTTGGCACATAGCCCCTTATTTCTAAGGCTGTGTGCACACGATGCAGATTTGGTGCAGAAAAATCTGCTGCAGTTCTGCACTAAATCTGCATCTCCTGGCAGAATCTGCAGGTGCGTTTTTTATGCGTTTTTGATGCGTTTTTTGAGCACAAATCTGCACAAAAAACGCATCAAAAAACGCATCAAAAACGCACCTGCAGATTTCTATTATGGAGGGGTGCAGAAACGCTGCAGAACTGCACAAAAGAAGTGACATGTACTTCTTTGAAATCTTCAGCGTTTCTGCGCAGATTTTTCTGCACCATGTGCACAGCTTTTTTTTTTTTCACATTGATTTACATTGTACTGTGATCACAGTGCAGTTCTGCAGCGTTTCTGCTGCAGAAAAATCTGCTGCAGTTCTGCACTAAATCTGCATCGTGTGCACATACCCTTAAGATTGCTATAATAAAGTTGAGCAAAATTCTATTGGGGACAGAACATGACAAATTAAAAGAGTTTTTCTTAGTCATATGTAGTCACCATGTAGAAGCTCTTGAACAAGTTCCACAGCCGATTTAGTCTCTAAAGTCTCCGGCCACTCTGTTACTCCCGTTTTCAGACCTTCTGCCAAAACCTGCAAGAAATAGCACAGATTATATGTATCTGTCCTTCTGGTATTAAGTGTTTATCCATCTATATGCAGACGCCGTCTCCTCCTGGAATAACCACAATAATCCCACTTCTAAAATAAGTTGCTCAAAAGGTAATTTTTTTCTGCTAAGGCTAACAAGGTTAGGAAACATTGTAGGGTATAATGTATACAAAAGAAGAAAAATGTCCAGCTCCACCGAATCCGTGAAGATAACATTTCTTTTTTCACAAACGGGTCAAGTGAACCAATGACTTTTACCTCTATATTTTTAATTCTCTTGAGATTTTGTTATTTGGTAAGAGTGTGTCAGAGAATGCAAAATGTGAAGAAAAAAAAAATTCTAGATATATATTTTTTAATTGATTTTCAAAGTTCAGAAAAAGTGCGAATTTCGGTGTTGCCTGCCTTCACATTTCTCCTCATAACTCAGGCTAGAAAAGAGATAGAGAAACAAAATAAACACCATTCTACTCAGAAATGTATGGGCTTTCACCAGATATGTCACAAGAATATCTTTGATAATATTCTACCCATGCGAACGCAAACGCAATATTTTAAAACGCATTTCTGAAGAAAAAAAAACGTTTAACCCCTTCATGACCCAGCCTATTTTGACCTTAAAGACCTTGCCGTTTTTTGCAATTCTGACCAGTGTCCCTTTATGAGGTAATAACTCAGGAACGCTTCAACGGATCCTAGCGGTTCTGAGATTGTTTTTTCGTGACATATTGGGCTTCATGTTAGTGGTAAATTTAGGTCAATAAATTCTGCGTTTATTTGTGATAAAAACGGAAATTTGGCGAAAATTTTGAAAATTTCGCAATTTTCACATTTTGAATTTTTATTCTGTTAAACCAGAGAGATATGTGACACAAAATAGTTAATAAATAACATTTCCCACATGTTTACTTTACATCAGCACAATTTTGGAAACAAAATTTTTTTTTGTTAGGAAGTTATAAGGGTTAAAATTTGACCAGCGATTTGTCATTTTTACAACGAAATTTACAAAACCATTTTTTTTAGGGACCACCTCACATTTGAAGTCAGTTTGAGGGGTCTATATGGCTGAAAATACCCAAAAGTGACACCATTCTAAAAACTGCACCCCTCAAGGTACTCGAAACCACATTCAAGAAGTTTATTAACCCTTCAGGTGCTTCACAGCAGCAGAAGCAACATGGAAGGAAAAAATGAACATTTAACTTTTTAGTCACAAAAATTATCTTTTAGCAACAATTTTTTTATTTTCCCAATGGTAAAAGGAGAAACTGAACCACGAAAGTTGTTGTCCAATTTGTCCTGAGTACGCCGATACCTCATATGTGGGGGTAAACCACTGTTTGGGCGCACGGCAGGGCTTGGAAGGGAAGGAGCGCCATTTGACTTTTTGAATCAAAAATTGGCTCCACTCTTTAGCGGACACCATGTCACGTTTGGAGAGCCCCCGTGTGCCTAAAAATTGGAGCTCCCCCACAAGTGACCCCATTTTGGAAACTAGACGCCCCAAGGAACTTATCTAGATGCATAGTGAGCACTTTGAACCCCCAGGTGCTTCACAAATTAATCCGTAAAAATGAAAAAGTACTTTTTTTTCACAAAAAAATTCTTTTAGCCTCAATTTTTTCATTTTCACATGGGCAACAGGATAAAATGGATCCTAAAATGTGTTGGGCAATTTCTCCTGAGTACACCAATACCTCACATGTGGGGGTAAACCACTGTTTGGGCACATGGTAAGGCTCGGAAGGGAAGGAGCGCCATTTGACTTTTTGAATGAAAAATTATTTCCATCGTTAGCGGACACCATGTCGCGTTTGGAGAGCTCCTGTGTGCCTAAACATTGGCGCTCCCCCACAAGTGACCCCATTTTGGAAACTAGACCCCCCAAGGAACTTATTTAGATGCCTAGTGAGCACTTTAAACCCTCAGGTGCTTCACAAATTGATCTGTAAAAATGAAAAAGTACTTTTTTTTCACAAAAAAATTCTTTTCGCCTCAATTTTTTCATTTTCACATGGGCAGTAGGGTAAAATGGATCATAAAATTTGTTGGGCAATTTCTCCCGAGTACGTCGATACCTCATATGTGGGGGTAAACCACTGTTTGGGCACTCGGCAGGGCTCGGAAGGGAAGGCGCGCCATTTGACTTTTTGAATGGAAAATTAGCTCCAATTGTTAGCGGACACCATGTCGCGTTTGGAGAGCCCCTGTGTGCCTAAACATTGGAGCTCCCCCACAAGTGACCCCATTTTGGAAACTAGACCCCCCAAGGAACTTATCTAGATGCATATTGAGCACTTTAAACCCCCAGGTGCTTCACAGAAGTTTATAACGCAGAGCCATGAAAATAAAAAATAATTTTTCTTTCCTCAAAAATGATTTTTTAGCCTGGAATTTCCTATTTTGCCAAGGATAATAGGAGAAATTGGACCCCAAATATTGTTGTCCTGTTTGTCCTGAGTACGCAGATACCCAATATGTGGGGGTAAACCACTGTTTGGGCGCACGGCAGGGCTCGGAAGGGATGGCATGCCATTTGGCTTTTTAAATGGAAAATTAGCTCCAATCATTAGCGGACACCATGTCACGTTTGGAGAGCCCCTGTGTGCCTAAACATTGGAGATCCCCCAGAAATGACACCATTTTGGAAACTAGACCCCCAAAGGAACTAATCTAGATGTGTGGTGAGGACTTTGAACCCCCAAGTGCTTCACAGAAGTTTATAACGCAGAGCCATGAAAAAAAAAAAATAATTATTTTCTCAAAAATGATCTTTTAGCCTGCAATTTTTTATTTTCCCAAGGGTAACAGGAGAAATTTGACCCCAGAAGTTGTTGTCCAGTTTCTCCTGAGTACGATGATACCCCATATGTGGGGGTAAATCACTGTTTGGGCACATGCCGGGGCTCGGAAGTGAAGTAGTGACGTTTTGAAATGCAGACTTTGATGGAATGCTCTGTGGGCGTCACGTTGCGTTTGCAGAGCCCCTGATGTGGCTTAACAGTAGAAACCCCCCACAAGTGACCCCATTTTGGAAACTAGACCCCCAAAGGAACTTATCTAGATGTGTGGTGAGCACTTTGAACCCCCAAGTGCTTCATAGAAGTTTATAATGCAGAGCCGTGAAAATAATAAATACGTTTTCTTTCCTCAAAAATAATTATTTAGCCCATAATTTTTTATTTTCCCAAGGGTTACAGGAGAAATTGGACCCCAAACGTTGTTGTCCAGTTTCTCCTGAGTACGCTGATACCCCATGAGTGGGGGTAAACCACTGTTTGGGCACACGTTGGGGCTCAGAAGGGAAGTAGTGACTTTTGAAATGCAGACTTTGATGGAATGGTCTGCGGGTGTCACGTTGCGTTTGCAGAGCCCCTGGTGTGCCTAAACAGTAGAAACCCCCACAAGTGACCCCATTTTAGAAATTAGACCCCCCAAGGAACTTATCTAGATATGTGGTGAGCACTTTGAACCCCCAAGTGCTTCACAGACGTTTACAACGCAGAGCCGTGAAAATAAAAAATCATTTTTCTTTCCTCAAAAATGATGTTTTAGCAAGCATTTCTTTATTTTCACAAGGGTAACAGGAGAAATTGGACCCCAGTAATTGTTGCGCAGTTTGTCCTGAGTACGCTGGTACCCCATATGTGGGGGTAAACCACTGTTTGGGCACACGTCAGGGCTCGGAAGTGAGGGAGCACCATTTGACTTTTTGAATACGAGATTGGCTGGAATCAATGGTGGCGCCATGTTGCGTTTGGAGACCCCTGATGTGCCTAAACAGTGGTAACCCCTCAATTCTACCTCCAACACTAACCCCAACACACCCCTAACCCTAATCCCAACTGTAGCCATAACCCTAAACACAACCCTAACCGCAACACACCCCTAACCACAACCCTAACCCCAACACACCCCTAACCATAACCACAACCCTAATTCCAACCCTAACCCTAAGGCTATGTGCCCACGTTGCGGATTCGTGTGAGATATTTTCGCACCATTTTTGAAAAATCCGCGGGTAAAAGGCACTGCGTTTTACCTGCGGATTTTCCGCGGATTTCCAGTGTTTTTTGTGCGGATTTCACCTGCGGATTCCTATTGAGGAACAGGTGTAAAACGCTGCGGAATCCGCACAAAGAATTGACATGCTGCGGAAAATACAACGCAGCGTTTCCGCGCGGTATTTTCCGCACCATGGGCACAGCGGATTTGGTTTTTCATATGTTTACATGGTACTGTAAACCTGATTGAACACTGCTGCGAATCCGCAGCGGCCAATCCGCAGCCAAATCCGCACCGTGTGCACATAGCCTAATTCTAAAGGTATGTGCACACGCTGCGGAAAACGCTGCGGATCCGCAGCAGTTTCCCATGAGTTTACAGTTCAATGTAAACCTACGGGAAACAAAAATCGCTGTGCCCATGCTGCGGAAAAACTGCACGGAAACGCAGCGGTTTACATTCCGCAGCATGTCACTTCTTTGTGCGGATTCCGCAGCGGTTTTACAACTGCTCAAATAGAAAATCGCAGTTGTAAAACCGCAGTGAAATGCGCAGAAAAACCGCGGTAAATCCGCCATAAATCCGCAGCGGTTTAGCACTGCGGATTTATCAAATCCGCAGCGGAAAAATCCGCAGAGGACCAGAATACGTGTGCACATACCGAAACCCTAACCCTAGCCCTAACCCTACCCCTAACCCTACCCCTAACCCTACCCCTAACCCTACCCCTACCCCTATTCTAACATTAGTGGAAAAAAAAAAATTTCTTTATTTTTTTATTGTCCCTACCTATGGGGGTGACAAAGGGGGGGGGGGGTCATTTATTATTTTTTTTATTTTGATCACTGAGATATAATCTATCTCAGTGATCAAAATGCACTTTGGAACGAATCTGCCGGCCGGCAGATTCGGCGGGCGCACTGCGCATGCGCCCGCCATTTTGGAAGATGGCGGCGCCCAGGGAGAAGACGGACGGGACCCCGGCTGGATCGGTAAGTATGATGGGGTGGGGGGGGACCACGGGGGGGGGGGGGGGATCGGAGCACGGGGGGGGAATCGGAGCGCGGGAGGAGTGGAACGGAGCACGGGGGGCGTGGAACGGAGCACGGGGGGGCTGGAATGGAGCACGGGGGGGTGGAACGGAGCACCGGGGGGGGGGTGGATCGGAGTGCAGGGGGGGTGATTGGAGCACGGGGGGGTGATTGGAGCACGGGGGGAGCGGACAAGAGCACGGGGGGGAGCGGAGCACTGGACGGAGGGGAGCCGGAGCAGTGTACCGGCCAGATCGGGGATCTGGGGGGGCGATCGGTGGGGTGGGGTGGGGGCACACTAGTATTTCCAGCCATGGCCGATGATATTTCAGCATCGGCCATGGCTGGATTGTAATATTTCACCCGTTATAATGGGTGAAATATTACAAATCGCTCTGATTGGCAGTTTCACTTTCAACAGCCAATCAGAGCGATCGTAGCCACGAGGGGGTGAAGCCACCCCCCCTGGGCTAAACTACCACTCCCCCTGTCCCTGCAGATCGGGTGAAATGGGAGTTAACCCTTTCACCCGGCCTGCAGGGACGCGATCTTTCCATGACGCCGCATAGGCGTCATGGGTCGGATTGGCACCGACTTTCATGACGCCTACGTGGCGTCATGGGTCGGGAAGGGGTTAATTTCAAAAACTGCAAGTGCCTGCTATGCTCCTAGCCACATCTGTACCAAAATGCAAGTTGGGATCATATTTTAAAAAATAAAACTATTTCAGTGTCATTTTGAAAATCTCTAACTCAGATCTGTTCAGCCTGTGGTGTAAAAGTGTGGGGTGTATATTTACCAAATAATCCATGATTTTTAGATATTACTGTATTATTTTATTATGTTGCAGAGTCTTAGAAGCAGGAGAGGACAGAGGAGGAAGCTTTGTTAGGGCTGAGAATGACCAGGGGTAGACGGTGAATGCAGAGCAGATGACAGGCCGACAGCTCCAGCCTCCAGAGGCCGTATTCACACCAAATATTAACACCCAGGCAACTCCTCAAATGGAGGGAGAAAAATATTCTTAACATCCAGTTCATGTATTGTACAAACCAGGACTACGAAGAGGAGGAGAGTTTGTGAAAACATCGGTTACAGGAAGCAGAACCCATCACAGGGACTCAGCAATACCGCACTGTCATCCCATGTAGTGACACAGAAAAAGACAGTGAAGTCCATGACGTGGTAGAAGGCGGCACAAGATCGGCAATGGATGACATAACTGGTGATGTGACCTGTGAATATGATTGGCGCTGGTGGCGGCTACTGGACTCTCCAAAGATTGTGAAAATGAAGACGTAGAATTGACTTCGTTGCCTCCTTCTAGTCCAGCTCCATCCTTTGTCTATCCAAGAAAACCAGACATTTAAAAAGTGAACAAAAATCAGATATTAACTCAGGTGGAGCCCAACAACCATGACAGGCCGTACATTGCTAGTAAGCGCTTATGGACAAGATGACATTTCACCCACTAGAAGGGACACATTGATGATAACAGGCCAGTGTAAAAACCTACTATTAATTGTTTGATTAGTTCATATTTTATAGAACGAGGATTTAACTTCTGTACCATTCTTCTTAACCCCTCTGTGACCTTAGACGTACTATCCCGTCGAGGTGCCCTGGGCTTATCTGACCCTGGACGGGATAGTACGTCATAGCCGATCGGCCGCGCTCACGGGGGGAGCGCGGCCGATCGCGGCCGGGTGTCAGCTGCTTATCGCAGCTGACATCCGGCACTATGTGCCAGGAGCGGTCACGGACCGCCCCCGGCACATTAACCCCTGGCACACCGCGATCAAAGATGATCGCGATGTGCCGGCGGTGCAGGGAAGCACCGCGCAGGGAGGGGGCTCCCTGCGGGCTTCCCTGAGCCCCCCGCAGCAACGCGATGTGATCGCGTTGCTGCGAGGGTCTCCTCACCTCCCTCCCTGCTCGAGCCCCGGATCCAAGATGGCCGCGGATCCGGGTCCTGCAGGGAGGGAGGTGGCTTCACAGAGCCTGCTCAGAGCAGGCACTGTGAAGCCTGCAGCGCTGCATGTCAGATCAGTGATCTGACAGAGTGCTGTGCAAACTGTCAGATCACTGATCTGTGATGTCCCCCCCTGGGACAAAGTAAAAAAGTAAAAAAAAAATTTTCCAAATGTGTAAAAAAAATAAAAAAAAAATATTCCAAAATAATGAAAAAAAAAAAAAATATTATTCCCATAAATACATTTCTTCATCTAAATAAAAAAAAAAAAACAATAAAAGTACACATATTTAGTATCGCCGCGTCCGTAACGACCCGACCTATAAAACTGTCCCACTAGTTAACCCCTTCAGTAAACACCGTAAGAAAAAAAAAAAAAAAACGAGGCAAAAAACAACGCTTTATTATCATACCGCCGAACAAAAAGTGGAATAACACGCGATCAAAAGGACAGATATAAATAACCATGGTACCGCTGAAAGCGTCATATTGTCCCGCAAAAAAAGAGCCGCCATACAGCATCATCAGCAAAAAAATAAAAAAGTTATAGTCCTGAGAATAAAGCGATGCAAAAATAATTATTTTTTCTGTAAAATAGTTTTTATCGTATAAAAGCACCAAACCATAAAAAAATGATATAAATGAGGTATCGCTGTAATCGTACTGACCCGAAGAATAAAACTGATTTATCAATTTTACCAAACGCGGAACGGTATAAACGCCTCCCCCAATAGAAATTCATGAATAGCTGGCTTTTGGTCATTCTTCCTCACAAAAATCGGAATAAAAAGCGATAAAAAAATGTCACGTGCCCAAAAATGTTTTCAATAAAAACGTCAACTCGTCCCGCAAAAAACAAGACCTCACATGACTCTGTGGACCAAAATATGGAAAAATTATAGCTCTCAAAATGTGGTATTGCAAAAAATATTTTTTGCAATAAAAAGGGTCTTTCAGTGTGTGACGGCTGCCAATCATAAAAATCCGCTAAAAAACTCGCTATAAAAGTAAATCAAACCCCCCTTCATCACCCCCTTAGTTAGGGAAAAATAAAAAAAAATGTATTTATTTCCATTTTCCCATTAGGGCTAGGGTTAGGGCTAGGGTTAGGGCTAGGGTTAGGGCTAGGGTTAGGGCTAGGATTAGGGTTAGGGTTGGGGCTACAGTTAGGGTTGGGGCTAAAGTTAGGGTTAGGGTTTAGATTACATTTACAGTTGGGAATAGGGTTGGGATTAGGGTTAGGGGTGTGTCAGGGTTAGAGGTGTGGTTAGGGTTACCGTTGGAATTAGGGTTAGGGGTGTGTTTAGATTAGGGTTTCAGTTATAATTGGGGGGTTTCCACTGTTTCGGCACATCAGGGGCTCTCCAAACACGACATGGCGTCCGATCTCAATTCCAGCCAATTCTGCGTTGAAAAAGTAAAACAGTGCTCCTTCCCTTCCGAGCTCTCCTGTGTGCCCAAACAGGGGTTTACCCCAACATATGGGGTATCAGCGTACTCAGGACAAATTGGACAACAACTTTTGTGGACCAATTTCTCCTGTTACCCTTGGGAAAATACAAAACTCGGGGCTAAAAAATAATTTTTGTGGGAAAACAAAAAGATTTTTTATTTTCACGGCTCTGCGTTATAAACTGTAGTGAAACACTTGGGGGTTCAAAGTTCTCACAACACATCTAGATAAGTTCCTTAGGGGGTCTAGTTTCCAATATGGGGTCACTTGTGGGGGGTTTCTACTGTTTAGGTACATTAGGGGCTCTGCAAACGCAATGTGACGCCTGCAGACCAATCCATCTAAGTCTGCATTCCAAATGGCGCTCCTTCCCTTCCGAACCCTCCCATGCGCCCAAACGGTGGTTCCCCCCCACATATGGGGTATCAGCGTACTCAGGACAAATTGGACAACAACTTTTGGGGTCCAATTTCTCCTGTTACCCTAGGGAAAATACAAAACTGGGGGCTAAAAAATAATTTTTGTGGGAAAAAAATTTTGTTTTATTTTTATGGCTCTGCATTATAAACTTCTGTGAAGCCCTTGGTGGGTCAAAGTGCTCACCACACATCCAGATAAGTTCCTTAGGGGGTCTACTTTCCAAAATGGTGTCACTTGTGGGGGGTTTCAATGTTTAGGCACATCAGTGGCTCTCCAAACGCAACATGGCGTCCCATCTCAATTCCTGTCAATTTTGCATTGAAAAGTCAAACGGCGCTCCTTCCCTTCCGAGCTCTCCCATGCGCCCAAACAGTGGTTTACTGCCACATATGGGGTATCAGCGTACTCGGGACAAATTGGACAACAACTTTTGAGGTCCAATTTCTTCTCTTACCCTTGGAAAAATAAAAAATTGGGGGCAAAAATATAATTTTTGTGAAAAAATGTGATTTTTTATTTTTACGGTTCTGCATTATAAACTTCTGTGAAGCACTTGGTGGGTCAAAGTGCTCACCACACCTCTAGATAAGTTCCTTAGGGGGTCTACTTTCCAAAATGGTGTCACTTGTGGGGGGTTTCAATGTTTAGGCACATCAGTGGCTCTCCAAACGCAACATGGCGTCCCATCTCAATTTCTGTCAATTTTGCATTGAAAAGTCAAACTGCGCTCCTTCCCTTCCGAGCTCTCCCATGCGCCCAAACAGTGGTTTACTGCCACATATGGGGTATCAGCGTACTCAGGACAAATTGGACAACAACTTTTTGGGTCCAATTTCTCCTGTTACCCTTGGTAAAATAAAACAAATTGGAGCTGAAGTAAATTTTTTGTGTAAAAAAGTTAAATGTTCATTTTTATTTAAACATTCCAAAAATTCCTATTAAACACCTGAAGGGTTAATAAACTTCTTGAATGTGGTTTTGAGCACCTTGAGGGGTGCAGTTTTTAGAATGGTGTCACACTTGGGCATTTTCTATCATATAGACCCCTCAAAATGACTTCAAATGAGACGTGGTCCCTAAAAAAAAATGGTGTTGTAAAAATGAGAAATTGCTGGTCAACTTTTAACCCTTATAACTCCCTAACAAAAAAAAAAATTGGTTCCAAAATTATGCTGATGTAAAGGAGACATGTGGGAAATGTTACTTATTAAGTATTTTGTGTGACATATCTCTGTGATTTAATTGCATAAAAATTCAAAGTTTGAAAATTGCGAAATTTTAAAAATTTTCGCCAAATTTCCGTTTTTTTCACAAATAAACGCAGGTACTATCAAAGAAATTTTACCACTATCATGAAGTACAATATGTCACGAGAAAACAATGTCAGAATCACCAGGGTCCGTTGAAGCGTTTCGGAGTTATAACCTCATAAAGGGACAGTGGTCAGAATTGTAAAAATTGGCCTGGTCATTAACGTGCAAACCACCCTTGGGGGTAAAGGGGTTAAACACTTCATAAATGACAGGTTTAGTGATATAATAGAAAAAAAATGTTACATGTATAAATAGGTGGTAAAAATATTGGTTCTTTTCATCTCGTTTGTAACATATAATTAGGATGAGACTGTTTGGAAAATCACACTGGAGGATGTGATCACCTTTTTTCTTTTGGTTTGTTCAATGCATTCAGGTTGAAAATGCTGAGCAAGTTGTGTTATGATGATTCAGATGGATTTATTCTGGCACTTCGTTATTTGTTTTTTGTGTTTCTTTATTGTTGCATATAAATGTTGAATTCAATAAGTTGTAATTTGAAAAGAAAAAGGGAAGAAACTCACACAAACATAAAATCAGATGATTCAAGGCTTAAAAAAAAAAATACAAATTTGATAGGTCCAAAGTTGAATCCCTGTACAAATATAAACAAGAACACAAGTAACACACATGCATGTTTTCACAATTTTAAAACATACTTTTTTTCACAATTGCGCATCAAAATTTTGAATTTGATTTCTCCAAAACAAAATATAAAGAAACATAGTCTTGTGACATATCAAATGAAAGCCGGTACCGTTCTGAGAAAAATTATGCCTCTCCCAACTCTTTATCTTAATTCTAGCTCGAGATATGATAAAAAATGTAAAGCCATACCAGGCCAAAATCCGCACTTTTTCAAAACTTTAGAAATCTGTAAAAAATTAAATGATGAAGAAAAAAATTCAAAACATTTAATTTGTAATTAACTAAAGTTGTACTTCATAAAAACAAAAAATAAAAAAAATCTAAAGGCGTCAGGTAAAAAAAATATTCATATTTGGATCACTTGATATGGAATGACCCAAACTTGTAACATAGAGGGTACAAACTTCAGCACAAACCATGTGGGTGTGAATCTCAACGCGTTCCTGGAGACTAAGCTCCTTAATCATGACATTCCAAATAACCCATGTATCCCACTTAAATACCCCTATGCAGGTGAACACACCAATAGAATAAGTAATTAATACTACTGGTGTGGGGTGTGGGCATAAAATAGACAAGTGAAGAGATTACCTGACATAGTAATCTCTTAAGACAACATAAACATAGACAAATACACAAGTTTGCAATGGTTATTAACTAGATATTATAGGCATCTTAATAATATATCTAATATCTAGTTATTAACCCCTTCATGACCCAGCCTATTTTGACCTTAAAAACCTTGCCGTTTTTTGCAATTCTGACCAGTGTCCCTTTATGAGGTAATAACTCAGGAACGCTTCAACGGATCCTAGCGGTTCTGAGATTGTTTTTTCGTGACATATTGGGCTTCATGTTAGTGGTAAATTTAGGTCAATAAATTCTGCGTTTGTGAGAAAAACGGAAATTTGGCGTCACGTTGCGTTTGCAGAGCCCCTGATGTGGCTAAACAGTAGAAACCCCCCACAAGTGACCCCATTTTGGAAACTAGACCCCGAAAGGAACTTATCTAGATGTGTGGTGAGCACTTTGAACCCCCAAGTGCTTCATAGAAGTTTATAATGCAGAACCGTGAAAATAATAAATACGTTTTCTTTCCTCAAAAATAATTATTTAGCCCAGAATTTTTTATTTTCCCAAGGGTTACAGGAGAAATTGGACCCCAAAAGTTGTTGTCCAGTTTCTCCTGAGTACGCTGATACCCCATGTGTATCCCCCACTGTTTGGGCACACGTCGGCGCTCGGAATTGAGGGAGCACCATTTGACTTTTTGAATACGAGATTGGCTGGAATCAATGGTGGCGCCATGTTGCGTTTGCAGACCCCTGATGTGCCTAAACAGTGGAAACCCCTCAATTCTACCTCCAACACTAACCCCAACACACCCCTAACCCTAATCCCAACTGTAGCCATAACCCTAATCACACCCCTAACCACAACCCTAATTCCAACCCTAAGGCTATGTGCCCACGTTGCGGATTCGTGTGAGATTTTTCAGCATCATTTTTGAAAAATCCGCGGGTAAAAGGCACTGCATTTTACCTGCGGATTTTCCGCGGATTTCCAGTGTTTTTTGTGCGGATTTCACCTGCGGATTCCTATTGAGGAACAGGTGTAAAACGCTGCGGAATCCACACAAAGAATGGACATGCTGCGGAAAATACAACGCAGCGTTTCCGCGCGGTATTTTCCGCACCATGGGCACAGCGGATTTGGTTTTCCATAGGTTTACATGGTACTGTAAACCTGATGGAACACTGCTGCGAATCCGCAGCGGCCAATCCGCTGCGGATCCGCAGCCAAATCCGCACCGTGTGCACATAGCCTAATTCTAAAGGTATGTGCAAACGCTGCGGAAAACGCTGCGGATCCGCAGCAGTTTCCCATGAGTTTACAGTTCAATGTAAACCTATGGGAAACAAAAATCGCTGTACACATGCTGCGGAAAAACTGCACGGAAACGCAGCGGTTTACATTCCGCAGCATGTCACTTCTTTGTGCGGATTCCGCAGCGGTTTTACAACTGCTCAAATAGAAAATCGCAGTTGTAAAACCGCAGTGAAATGCGCAGAAAAAACGCGGTAAATCCGCCATAAATCCGCAGCGGTTTAGCACTGCGGATTTATCAAATCCGCAGAGGAAAAATCCGCAGAGGAACAGAATACGTGCGCACATACCGAAACCCTAACCCTAACCCTATTCATTTTGGAAGATGGCGGCGCCCAGGGAGAAGACGGACGGACCCCGGCAGGATCGATAAGTATGATGGGGTGGGGGGGAACAATGGGGGGGGGGGGGATGTGTGGATCGTAGCGCGGGAGGGGTGGAACGGAGCACGGGGGGAGGGGGGTGGGGGAAACGGAGCACGGGGGGGTGGAACGGAGCACGGTGGGGGGGGGGTTGTTTCGGAGTGCAGGGGGGGTTATTGGAGCACGGGGGGGGGGTGGGTGATTGGAGCACGGGGGGAGCGGACAAGAGCACGGGGGGAGCGGAGCACAGGACGGAGGGGAGCCGGAGCAGTGTACCGGACAGATCGGAGGGCTGGGGGGACGATCGGTGGGGTGGGGGCACATTAGTGTTTCCAGCCATGGCCGATGATATTGCAGCATCGGCCATGGCTGGATTGTAATATTTCACCAGTTATAATAGGTGAAATATTGCAAATCGCTCTGATTGGCTGTTGAAAGTGAAACTGCCAATCAGAGCGATCGTAGCCACGGGGGGGGGGGGGGGGGGGGGTGAAGCCACCCCCCTGGGCTAAACTACCACTCCCCCTGTCCCTGCAGATTGGGTGAAATGGGAGTTAACCCTTTCACCCGATCTGCAGGGACGCGATCTTTCCATGACGCCACATAGGCGTCATGGGTCGGATTGGCACCGACTTTCATGACGCCTACGTGGCGTGGCGTGGCGTGGCAGAATCTCCACACATATCTTAACCTCTTAGTGACCGGGCCAAATTTTTCAAATCTGACCACTGTCACTTTACGTGTTAATAGCTCTGGAACACTTCAACAGATCTCATTGATTTTGAGATTGTTTTTTAATGACACATTTTAGTTTATGCTAATAGTAAATTTATAGCAATATTTTCTAGGTTTGTTTATTAAAATACCATAAATTTGTCAAAAAATTTCCCAAAGTTAGCAATTTTCAAACTTTGAATGATTATCCGTTTAAGGCTGGGGTCACACTTAACGTATGAAAAAGAGTGTTCTCCGTATGGTCATCCGTGTGTAATGTGTTTGCAATGCGATTGAGATTTTCTCGCATCTATGTATCCGTATGACCAGCGTTATGACATGCGGATGGCTTTACATCTCTCACTGCGTTTCCTCATTGAATTTAATGGCTAAATGAGCTGAAATGAGGAAAATGTGTGCGTATTTGTCGCAAGTTACAAAGATGGTCCGTGTGGTGTCCGAGTTTTTCTCGCACCCATAGGCTTGCATTGGCGAGTATCAGACAATATACGAGTACAATCGCAGCATGCTGTGATTTTACACGTACGTCAAATAAGCCTGAGAAAAAATACGGGGATACGGGGATCGGACCCATAGATTAACACTGGTCTGAGTGCTCCAGACAGTCATACCACATAAAATAGTAATTAAATAAAATTTCCCTCATGTCTGTTTTCCATCAGCACCATTTTTAAAATATCCTTTTATTTTCTTCTGATGTTAGAAGGTTTAAAACTGTGATAGTAATTTTTAATTTTTTAAAGGAAATTTACAAAACGTATTTTTTTAGGGACCTATTAAGTTTTGATGTGACTTTGGGCGACCTACAGTGGGTATGGAAAGTATTGAGACCCCTTTCAATTTTTCACTCTTTGTATAGGCTTGTTTCATTGCAGCCATTTGGTAAATTCAAAAAACAGGATTTTTGGTTGCTTACCGTAAAATCTGTTTCTCGGAGCCTTCATTGGGGGACACAGGAACCATGGGTGTATGCTGCTGCCACTAGGAGGCTGACACTATGCAAATAAAAAGTTAGCTCCTCCTCTGCAGTGTACACCCTACCGACAGGAAGTAGGATATTCAGTTAGTGAGAAAGCAGTAGGAGAAGCAACGTGTAAAAGAGGAATAATAATAATAAACTTTATTCACATAGCGCCAACAAATTCCACGGTGCTCCATAGATTAACAGTTTCAAACACTCAAAGAGTGTTCAAAGAACTCAAACGTATACAGTAAACAGAGCTGTTCAACTTGGGAGGGTGCTGTGTCCCCCAATGAAGGCTCCGAGAAACAGATTTTACGGTAAGCAACCAAAAATCCTGTTTTCTCTATCGCCTTTCATTGGGGGACACAGGAACCATGGGACGTCCCAAAGCAGTCCCTGGGGTGGGAAAAACAGACTTCCATCAGGTCCGAGGACTCACCACTGCTGCCTGCAGGATCCTCTTCCCAGGCTGGAGTCCGCCGTAGTTCGGCGAAACGTGTGGATGGAAGACCAGGTTGCCGCTTTGCAAAGCCGTCGGCAAAAGCCCCGTGACGTACCGCACTGTAAGCGCCGACTGCCCGGGTAGAGTGAGCTTTATCTCAGGAGGAGGCACTCTTGTTCTTGACCCGGTAAGCTTCCAGTAAAGAAACCCGGGACTAGAGCGGGGTCTCTTGGAGGTTGGGATTTGAAGAAAACGATCCCAGGACCGTGAAATGAAGATTTTGTATCTAGAGGGAACAAGTGCCCTGGCCCATGCGTCCTCTACGGAGGAGACCCAGACGTCCCTGAGGAACAGAAGATGGTTGCCCAGCCTGAGAAACGGGCTGGGGTCTAGTCGTGGGTCATGCCTAGGTGGAACTTCCAGTCCTGGACCTGGATAATCCGCCTTAGGAGTAGCGGGCACGCCAGGAAAGAGTGAGACGAAGAATACCTTCTTCTCTTAACGTGCCTGTGGCCTCCGCTGTTGCGAAGAGGAATCTGATGCCGCGAAACTACGAAAAAGGTCGAAAAGACCGAAGTAGTCGCCTAAGGGAAAGTGGGCGAGGTCTGGAGAAGGGGACTGGTGCCGCCAGTGGCGTCCTTAATAATTTGGTCCAGCTTGGAACCGAAAGGACGTGAACCTTGAAAAGACAGGCTCGTAAGGGACTTCTTTGATGACTCTTGAGCCAAACAGTGCGACGGCTGGCAACAACATCACTGGGCGCCTGAGCGGCAGAAGACGCGACGTCCAGGGAACCAATTATTCCCCTGCGTGAGTAATCTGGGTGGCAAGTTCCGCCAGCCGGCCTGATGGAGCTCCAGCTTGAATGCCCCAACGGAGTTGTTTAGCCCCTCAGATACAGACTTTGAAACCCAAGTGGAAGCCAAAGTCGGGCATTGGGATGATGCGGCAGGTTTCGAAAGCCGACTTCACGAAGGATTCCATGATCCAATCGATGGAATCTTTCAGAGCCGCCCCACCGGACAGTATAAGGACTGTGTTGGTGGCAAGTCTAGCAGCCGACGGATCCACAGGGGGAGAGGTCGTTCTCTAACGCCTCTCAATCCGGTTGGCAATGAGATCCGGAGGAAAGAGATTATGAGACTCCAAGACGCTTGTCTCATTGAGAACGTCTGGTCGAATTCGCTCTTTCTCTGGCCAGAAGCTCCTCGAATTCAGGATGAGGAGCCAATACCTTGGGAGGTAGTTTAGACCGTCTAAACGAAACCGCCTGATCTGCGGGTTTCGTAGAGGAATCTTTGATGCCACAGGTCTGATTGGTCGCTCCAATGAGGCTTTGAACCATATCCCTCATGTTAGCGATTTGGTTCGAACCCGGCCCCAAATTATCCTCCGAAGGCGCATCAGAGAAAACCTCGCCTGACTCCGGGGGGAAAGGCCAGGGGGAAGTCGACCACAGAGAAGGACTGTGGGGCGAAGTGGACCGAGAAGAGAACTCAGACCAGCGTTCCTGTCTGGATCTTTCGCGGCCTGTATTAGAAGTCTCGGACGGAGCTTCTTGCGACCCGCTGGCTACTACGGAAGTCTGTAGGGGCAACCGATCTAGCACGGACACAAGGGTCTGGGACACCCGTGTGAGATCCGCTACTGATAGAGTGGCAGGGGGGGGGGGGGGGTCCTGGGCGGTGAGCATAATGTGGATTGCTGCAGGCCTGCCTGAGAAAAGGTAGGAGGCCGGAAGCGAACTCCCGTAAAAATATACCGAACGGGTCCGAGCAAAAATTCAGAAGGGAAGAGTATCAGTCTGCGGTGCAGAGCTACTCACGGCAGACGCTGCGGTGGGCATAAGGCGAACACGCAAAGTGTTAGACTAAGGCAGAAGAGGGAGAACAAAAGCGACTTCCCTTAAGATTAGACATGGCGATGAAGAAGCCAGAAGGTTAGTACTCACGACAGGTGATGGATGGAAAGCTGCACCTCATGATGTGGATGGTCCTTAACGCAGGGGTGCAGGCAGACAGAGCAGACTTCTGGGACACTCTTCTGTCCAGGACCGGCTGCAATGCTGAGCCGCAAGGGATGAGGACGCCAGGCTATGCGCTTTGAGGAGCCAGCGCAAAGCGGTCCTGGTGCCGAAAAACCACTTCAGGGGCGCAGGAGAAAGTGGGCGGGGCTAACCGCCAGGATGGCGCTGGTGGGCGGGGCTCACCGACTTGAACCAGTCGGGCGGGAGAAAAGCCCGCCTGATGTAAGGAGGAAGTGGCGGAGTCGCGGCCGGAAGTAGGCCCCGGGGGAAGCCGGGGCCTAAATTAGAGGCCGGCGTCCACCGGTGCAAGACCGCGGCGCCGGAGCTGTGCGCCGCGGGTATGAAGCGGCGGGGCAGCCTGGGACAAAGGCATCGCGGCCGCAGAGAGCGGCCGGAGAAGCGTGGCTGCAGGGGCCCGAAGCGGCCTGCAAATGCCGCCGCGCTGGCAAAGATGGCAGGGGAGCCGCCACGCTGGCACAGATGGCGCTAAGGGCGGCCGGAACGTACGGTCGCAGGGGCCAGAAGCGGCGCGGCGGCCTGCAAACGCCGCCGCGCTGGCACAGATGGCAGGGGAGCCGCCGCGCTGGCACAGATGGCAGGGGAGCCGCCGCGCTGGCACAGATGGCGCTAAGGGCGGCCGGAATCGTACGGTCGCAGGGGCCAGAACAGGAAGCAGAACGGCCGCAGCTATGGAAGCGGCGCGGCAGACAGAAAAGCACGGCCGCCGTGCGGTAAAGGGATCTCGGCCCGTGCGCGCGGATAAAAAGGCCCCTGCAACTGCGTGCAGCTGCCCGTGCAAACGGGCGACGACCAGTGGGATCCCCCCCTTAGAAGATCTGTATGGGGTGGGATGGAATGGGGAAAATACTCACCTTAAATATCCCACGTCGTTACTAACCTGAAGAGGAATGAGACGTCCAGGGAGCTGATGGACGTCCTCGTCTCCGCAACCGACAGGCTCTGGTGGGCGAGTGGGTGGGGGACGGAGCCAGGACCGGACTTCTAAGCACGCTTGTGTGCTAGGATCTTGGTCCTGGTGAGGGATCTATGAGGATACGGGGTGGCAGTACACGCCGTACTCATAGTCCGCACTGTGGGACTACAGGTGTGACTGTTCACCCTGTATCCCTCTGGAAAAACCTGAAAAGAAACGACGCACATTGAGGTAGATAAGGGTCTAATGAAAGACCCGTGTCCACCTCCTACTGACACTAAGCTAAACTGAATATCCTACTTCCTGTCGGTAGGGTGTACACTGCAGAGGAGGAGCTAACTTTTTATTTGCATAGTGTCAGCCTCCTAGTGGCAGCAGCATACACCCATGGTTCCTGTGTCCCCCAATGAAAGGCGATAGAGAAAAGTTCATTTTTTTTCTCATTAATGTACACTCTGCACCCCATCTTGACTGAAAAAAAAAAGAAATGTAGAAATTTGTGCAAATTTATTAAAAAAGAAATACTGAAATACCACACGGTCATAAGTATTCAGACCCTTTGTTCAGTATTGAGTAGAATCACCCTTTTGAGCTAGTACAGCCGTGAGTCTTCTTGGGAATGATGCAACAAGTTTTTCACACCTGGATTTGGGGATCCACTGCCATTCTTCCTTGCAGATCCTCTTAAAAGTCAGGGGTCTTCTTATACGCCATGTGTCGTCTTATAGGGCGGGTGACCAATGTTCTTATGGTGGAGCGGTCCCGATGACGAAGAGAGGGGGCGTCTCAGAGGGAAGGTGTAAGTGGAATATCCCCCATTACCTCATTGTAAGGGCTTGTTTCCATTTGCGAGAAACACGTCCGTGTCTCGCATGTGGAAACGAAGCTCTGGTGCCGGCACTCCAGAGCGGAGCGTGCAGCCGCATAGCAACACATGCAGCCGCACGCTCCGCTCCGGAGTGCCGGCACCAGAGCTTCGTTTCCAAATGTGAGACACGGACGTGTTTCTCGCCAGTGGAAACAAGCCCTAACAGTGATGCTCTCTGTGCTGGGGGGCGGCGTCGGCGGCTCCTCTATGTGCAGCGTGGGGGCTGTGTTCTGGCGGCGTTTCTCTGTGCAGCATCGGGGCTCCGCCGGCATTTCCTCAAAGCCCGGAGGCACCGGCAGCTTCATTGCGGAGATGCGGTGGCCTCCGGGAAAATGGCTGCTGGGGGTGGTGCATGCTCAGATTCAGATCTCGTCTCCCGAGATCTCGGGACGAGATCTGAATCTGAGCATGCGCCGCACCCAGCGGCCATTTTCCCGGAGGACACCGCAGCGCAGCAATGGAAATGCCCTGATGCTGCACAGAGATACGCCGACGCTGCCCCCCCAGTATAGAGAGCATCGCTCTTCCCAGTGAGACGCCCCCTCTCTTCGTCATCGGGACCACTCTTCCCCACCCACCATATGCACCCACCCTATAAGACGAGACCCGGCGTATAAGATGACCCCTGGCTCTTAAGAAGATTTTCAGGGGTTAAAAGGTCGTCTTATATGCCGGAAAATACGGTACTTTGTTTCATCCTTCACAGATCTTATTGTAAAGATCTTTTTTTAAATTGTATAGTAAGTAAAATTGCATAATAATCATCTGATATATTTTTATAAATATCTTTGTTGCTGTTGATTTGTTACATGTTTATGTTGTTTTAAGAGATTACTATGTCAGGTAATCTCTTCACTTGTCTATTTTATGCCCACACCCCACACCAGTAGTATTTATTACTTATTCTATTGGTGCGTTCAACGACCTAGGGGTATTTAAGTGGGATACATGGGTTATTTGGAATGTCATGATTAAGGAGATTAGTCTCCAGGAATGCGCTGAGATTCACACCCACATGGCTTGTGCTGAAGTTTGTATCCTCTATGGTACAAGTTTGTGAATAAAGAAATTTTATCTTCATGATTTCGGTGGAGCTGGACATTTTTCTACTTTTGGACTTTATACGTTTGGACACAGCGGGTCTGTGCTCCCGAAGTTCAACTAATGTATTACAGGTGAGCTGGTTTATTTCTCTTATCCTATAATGTATAAATCAAAAGGATTATGGAATATAAAGAGAGTCAGGGACAAGACCTTGATCCAGTTCACCATACAGAATAGACCTATAAAACATAGTAAAATATATATATATAAAAAAAAAAGATAGCTGGCCTACCAGAAGGAAATCCAGCTCTCTATACACAGGGTACACAGGACTTCGGAGATCTCCAGACTCCACCCTGATGTTCTAATGGATTAAAAAGCAGAAATCAAATGGTTTAAAGGGAAAAAAAATGCAAAAATGCAAATAATACACAGCACTTTTTGTTTCTAAATACTGAATATCCAAGACATACCAGAGTAGAAGCAGAAGTCAAAGGTGGAATGTGAAGGATGCTGTCTACTCCATTCCACATAAAGTCCACCGTGACGTTGGTTTGCGATTCTATAACAAGGTTATCCACTGTAGTGGGGCTAAATAAATCATAACAAGCAAATCCTCTTGTTTGCATCTAGGAAAGAAAAAAAAGTTTGAGTAGAGTTAATTATTTTTACAGGTCTATGTAAGTGAATGATCCCTGTCTTACAGTATAGCAGATAATATGTTAATGTTCTCATATCCAGAGGCCATGGATATCACTGATCAGCTGGAACATGAAAACCACTAACATGTAAAGTGGATAGCATATGGCATCCCATCAGATTGTCACCTGTGAAAGGATGAACGATACAAGTGCTTCCTACTAAATTAGAATATGATCAAAAAGTTAATTTCAGTTCTTCAATACAAAAAGTGAAACTCATTATAGAGTCATTACAAGCAGAGTGATCTATTTCAAGTGTTTATTTCTGTTAATATTAAGGATTATGGCTTACAGCCAATGAAAACCCAAAAGTCATTATCTCAGTAAATTAGAATCATTAACAAAAAACACCTGCAAAGGCTTCCTAAGTGTTTAAAAAGGTCCCTTAGTCTGTTTCAGTAGGCTCCACAATCATGGGGAAGACTGCTGACTTGACATGTGTCCAGATGGCAGTCATTGACACACTCCACAAGGAGGGTAAGGCTACTTTCACACATCAGGTTTTTTGTTTCAGGCACAATCCGGCAAGTTTTGAAAAAAAAAAGGATCCTTTTTTTACGCCGGATCCATTTTTTTTTTTGTCATAGAGTTGTATTAGCGCCGGATTGCGCCTGATGGGCAGAAGTTTCATCCGTTTTTTTCCGGATCCGTCCAAATAGTCATTTCCGGCAGACAGAGAAAATGTCCATAGGAATGTTTTTTTGCCGGCGAAAAGAGCGCACAGTGACGGAGCCGGCCAAAAACGTGTGAAACGGACATGTGAACCGATGAATCCGGCCTATGGATCCGGTTTTCCAAGCATTTCCCATACAAATCATGCACATTTGCCGTTTTGGGGTCTCTCTCTCTCCCCGAAACAGGAAGTTATCACCAGGTTAAAAAACAAATACCGGATCCAGCTAAAAAACGGATCCGGCGCATCAGTTTTTCACTATTTGCGCCGGATCCGTTTTTTTTTTTAAATTTGCCAGATTCTGCCTGAAACAAAAAATCTGATGTGTGAAAGTAGCCTAAGCCACAAATGGTCCGTGCTAAAGAGGTTGTCTGTTCACAGAGTGCTGAATCCAAGCATATTAATGGAAGGTTGAGTGGAAGGAAAAAAGTGTGGTAGAAAAAGGTGCACAAGCAACTAGGATAACAGCAGGATTGAAAGGATTGTTAAGAAAAGGCCATTTGCAAATTTCGGGGAGATTCCCAAGGAGTGGACTGCTGCTGGAGTCATTGCTTCAAGAGCCACCGCACACAGACGTATCCAGGACATGGGCTACAAGTGTCACATTCCTTTTGTCAAGCCACTCATGACCAATAGACAACACCAGAAGCGTCTTAGGCTAGTTTCACATTTGCGGTTAAGTCCGCAGCGTATCGTCCGCAACCGCATGCAAAAACGCATGCAAACGTCTGGTGAAGCAGCGTTTATTATCCGCATTAGCTTACACATGATGGTTAAAAAAACGCAGCATTTACATGCGTTTTACATGTGTTTGCGCTTTTTATACGCATGCGTTTGGTATTTCCAGGAGGGTGTGTCTTTAATGGGCATATCTTAATCAGTTCCTGGACATGCGCAGTCCGAAGTATGCAAGCGCATCAAACGCATGCGTACGCAAAGACATGTGTACGCATGCGTTCCCATAGACAGTAATGCATTTTTTTGCCGCAATCCTTGCGCTAACAACCGCATACGTTTCTAGGCGGAAAATTGACGCCTCTAAAATTACTACATGCTGCGTTTACTGCGCCAAACCGCAGACGACGAATCGACGCATGCGTCGTCAAACGCGGCAAAACGCAACCGATTGCAGACACATGCGTCCCTAATGTTAAATATAGGAAAACACAACGCATGCGGATAATTGCGGAAGAAACGCTGCAGACACAACCGCAAATGTGAAACCGGCCTTACCTGGGCCAAGGAGACAAAGGACCTGGACTGTTGCTCAGTGGTCCAAGGTGTTCAGCCGACTACCAAGAAATTTTAGAGCATTTCATGCTTCCCTCTGCCAACAAGCTTTTTGGAGATGGAAATTTCATTCTCCAGCAGGACCTGGCACCTGTCCACACTGCCAAAAGTGTCAATACCTGGTTTAAAAACAACAGTATCACTGTGCTTGATTGGCCAGCAAACTCGCCTGGCCATAACCCCATAGAGAATCTATGGGTATTGGTCAAGAGGAAGATGAGAGACACCAGACCCAACGATGCAGACGAGCTGAAGGCTGCTATCAAAGCAACCTGGGCTTCCATAACACCTCAGCAGTGCCACAGGCTGATCACCTCCATGCCACGCCGCATTGATGCAGTAATTGATGCAAAAGGAGCCCCGACCAAGTACTGAGTGTATTTAATGAATATACATTTCAGTAGGCCAACATTTCGGATTTTAAAAATTCATTTTTAATAAAGTATTCTAATTTACTGAGATAATGACGTTTGGGTTTTCACTAGCTGTAAGCCATAATCATCAACATTAACAGAAATAAACACTTGAAATAGATCACTATTTGTAATGACTCTATATAATGAGTTTCCCATTTTGTATTGAAGAACTGAAATAAATTAACTTTCACGATTTTCTAATTTTGTGAGAAGCACCTGTATCAGGCAGCGCAAATACAAATAGTTTTAGAGGTTAATATGTCGGAAGCTGGAAAAGTGGTCAATGGTAAGGCTCTGAGCAACTTTGACAAGGGCGATATTATGATGTTAGAGAACTGAGTCATCTCCAAAATGGCAGGTCATTTGGGATGGCATCTCCTTGTTATCAACTTACAAAATTGATCCAAGGAAGAAGTGGTGAATTGGCAATAGAACCATGGGGGCATAAGGCTCATTGGTGTGCATGAGGACTTAAGGCTAGTCCATCTGCTCTGATCCCAAAGATCCACTGTAGGATTCACTAGTGGAAAAGTTACTGCTGACTATGCCTGAAAGAGGTCATTACTTTCCATGCATTACAGCTCATAAGGTTAAATAAGCACAGACCAGTCAGAGTGCACAAGCTGACCCCTGAGTCACTTCCAAAAGCAACTACAATTTGGCACGAGTATCAGAAAGGGACTGTAGAGCATTATAGAGCATAGCCTAGTCTGAAAAAGTCAGTTAACTAAAGAGTCTGGGTACGTGCACACATTTTGCTTTAACAGCAAAAAAAAAAAATCTGCTACAAAACTAGAGTGATGGCAGGAAAAATCCTGAGCAAAATAAACACATTTGCACGCATTATTTTCTCGTTCATTTGAATGGATGAAAAAAACACTGCAAAAATGCTGAAAGAATTGACCTGCTGCAGATTTATTATGCCCCCCCCCCCCAAAAAAAAAAAAAGAACTTTGATGGTTCAAATCTGCAAGGAAAAAATAAGTAGCGTATGCATGAGATTTCAAAAATGTTATTCACCTTTCTGGTTCTGTAAAATGCTGCATTTTTTTCATGGTAAAAATGCAGCATGTGAACAAGTCCTTAGACTCTTCTTCCAAATTTCCAGATTTCGATCTGATTAATCATCAGTTACACGGGTTTGAGCAGTATATGCCTCGTTAGGTCAGAGCTACACAAAAGAAAGCTATCCTCCATTCCACAGGTGATTTTAATGTTATGGCTGATCAGTGTTTAGCCATAGGAATGGCTTATTATTTTTGTGTTGGGCGCTGATTTTTAAGCTGCATGGAAGCCTGACAATAACAATGAGCAGAAATGAAGCTAAAGTAATTGGCTAAGTGTAAAATATACTCCGAACCACACACTTACTGCAGAAGAATGGTGTCGTTCCTTGTGGGATTTCTTCAGCGCTTCCAGACTTGGAAAAGAGGATTTGTCAGTTGTTGGACCTGTAATTAACAACAATGGGTCTACAGACAGCAGTACCTGTGTATATAGCAGTCTGCTCAGCTTTTACAGTCACACAGCCCTGCAGACATGTAGAAAGTCAGCATCAACCTTTATGTCTGTCTCCAGGAAAACATGGAGGAAAATTATTAAAGGCTTTAATCATTCTCTGGTGTCGAAACGCTAAACATTATGCTATAGCAGCGCTAACATATGAGACCTTTTACTTCTCATGATGCTTTTGAAAAGGGGCAATAAAAGTGGTGCGGAACTAGGAGACTAAGCTAAAAGAGGACAACTGAATAACTACAATGTATGCCAGGATTTGGCACAACTTTATACCTGCTCATAAGAGGTGTAAATGTTTATTTCGGGCCCATGGAGAGTCCAAGATGTGTCAGATTTACATAACATGTTATATTGCAAGATTACGCTATAATTCTTCTATGTACTGTATATCCAGATGTGCAAAGCAGATATCCCGGGAGGGCGATGATCGTCTGCAGCCTTCAGGTGACTGGAACAGGACGTCATCAAATGCACTTCTAAGGAGGTCCCATTCCAGTCACCTGCCAACAGAAGAATAGAAGCGACTTATTGGTTTTATTTCAAGTAGCATTAAGAGGGACTAGATCTTAGCTGTCCACATTGTGCCAGATTCCATTTTATAAATGGAGGCAAGTGAACTCGCCAGCAGTAACTATTGCACTAACCCGAGCATGTCACCATATAGAAGCTCATTCCTGTGATCTCATTCCTGCTGGTTTTGATAGAATCTGCTCCAAGCCAACAGGTATTTTCCAAATCTGTGCTGTCACAGCGTACCCACAGCTGAGGAAGGACCTCCACTGGTTTTCCATCCCCAAACCGCGCCATGTTGGGATTGTGTGTCAAAGCATAGCCGGAAATGAGTTGCCTAAAGAGAAAGACTAGGGTTAACCTTTGTAAAGTTAGTGTATCTGGTGCCAAATTGTACTTTTTTTTGGAGAATCTAAAATTTATATATATATATATATATATATATATATATATATTTTATCACACTTTGACATGATGTAAAGCAGTCAGTGTACAGCTTGTATGACAGTGTAATTTCAGTGTGCCCTCTAAATAACGCAGCCTTTAACGTCCAAATTGCTGGCAACCAAAGTGAGTACACCCCTAAGTGAAAATTGACCAATAATGCCCAATTTGTCATTTTTCCTCAAGAGTGTCATACGACTCATTAGTGTTACAAGGTCTCAGGTGTAAATGGGGAGCAGGTATGGTAAATTTGGTGTTATCGCTCTCACATTCTCTCATACTGGTCACTGGAAGTTCAACATGGTGCCTCATTGCAAAAAACTCTTGAGGATCTGAAGAAAAAAAAAAAAAAGAATTGTTACTCTATATAAAGATGGCCTAGGCTGTAAGAAGATTGCTGGCACCCTGACACTGAGCTGCAGCACGGTGGCCGAGACCATACAGCGGTTTAGCAAGACAGGTTCCACTGAGAACAGGCCTCACCATTGTCGACGAAATAAGTTGAGTGCACGTGCTCAGCTTCATATCCAGATGTTCTTGAGACCTCTATGGTTACCGATGCCGGCCTGCTGTGAGCGCCACCCTGTGGTCGGCGCTCATACCAAGCCTGTAATTCAGCTACATAGGAGCGATCTGATGATCACTGCTATGTAGCAGAGCCGATAAGGCTATGCCAGCTTCTAGCCTCCCATGGAGGCTATTGAAGCATGGCAAAAGTTAAAAAAAAAAGTTTTAAAAAAATATGAAAAAAAAAATATATATAAAAGTTTAAATCACCCCCCTTTCGCCCCATTCAAAATAAAACAATAAAAAAAACCTACACATATCTGGTATCGCCGCGTTCAGAATCGCCCAATCTATCAATAAAAAAAGGATTAACCTGATTGCTCAACAGCCTAGCGAGAAGAAGAAAAAAAAATCGAAAATGCCAGAATTACGCTTTTTTGGTCGCCGCGACATTGCATTAAAATGTAATAACGGGCGATAAAAAGAACGTTATCTGCACCAAAGTGGTATCATTAAAAACGTCAGCTCGGCACGCAAAAAATAAGCCCTCACCTGACCCCAGATCATGAAAAATGGAGACGCTACGGGTATTGGAAAATTGCGCAATTTATTTATTTATTTTTTTTTTTTTAGCAAAGTTTGGAATTTTTTTTTACCACTTAGATAAAATGCAACCTAGACATGTTTGGGGTCTATGAACTCGTAATGACCTGGAGAGTCAAAATGTCAGGTCAGTTTTAGCATTTAGTGAACCTAGCAAAAAAAGCCAAACAAAAAACCAGTGTGGGATTGCACTTTTTTTTTGCAATTTCACCACACTTGGAATTTTTTTCCCCTTTTCTAGTACATGACATGCTAAAACCAATGATGTCGTTGAAAAGTGCAACTTGTCCCGCAAAAAATAAGCCCTCACATGGCCACATTGACGGAAAAATAAAAAAAAGTTATGGCTCTGGGAATGAGGGGAGCTAAAAACGAGAACGCAAAAACGGAAAAGGGCAAGGTCGTGAAGGGGTTAATGCCTGTGTGTTGAGTTATTTATTTAGATGACTCACCAAATTTACATTTTTATACGAGATGTACATGGACTACTTTATCAAAGTGTCATATCTTTTCATGGGACAACACTGAAGATACAATATTTACAGAAATGTGAGCTGTGCATTCACTTTTTTGACCGTATACGTTATAGGATAACTGTTAGTAGAAGCAGCGCTCATCCGAAAGTGCTTTGCGGATTCCCATACACATGAATAGTCAGCCAACCCTTCAGAGCACAATAGCACAAAGCCTGGCGATGTCCATATATGCATGGAAGCCATTCTTTTCTCAGATTACATAGGAGCAGGACAGCGCCAAGCTTTGGCAATTGCAAATATCCATCCAGTGGTTATTTAGTAACCTGCACTACATGGCAGTCACCTAAATCTTCCACGAGCAAGAAAACACACTATAAAGCTTCCTTGTCTGAACGTGGATGACAGGTACCTGGCTTGCATAGATGACACAGGCAGCGGAGCACTGGATTTTTCTACTGAGAGATTGAATGAGTGGCTGTCACTCGTCTTGGATTCTTCCATGACATCTTCCTCTAGCTTTAAAGCCTGCAAGCCAAGAGTTGCATCTGTCACATTTAGGTCTTCCAAGGGGTTTTTAGCTTTGCAATTTACATATGACTGGTCAGAGAAGTGGTATATGAGTATATCAAGTACATACACCAGATAACGGGAACAATACAAGCCCAGCACCAGCACAACAATATCCAATAAAATTAGGCTATTTTATTCAAATCTGACCTTCAAGGCTCGTCATCATGGGTTGCTATCCAAGCAATTTGCTGGATGTCGACCGCACTCATCTTTACGAACTTACCTTGTATCCCACTGAGAGATACATTATATCAGACATAATTATACCTTGTAAAGAGAAGCACAATCAGTGTTTTATACCTTTCTCTCCATCACAAAAGCCATTCCATGCCCGCTCCAGAAACTCTCCAATGATTGGCACTGGCCAGGACTGACCAAGTGGACCTGAAGATCATCCTTATGGGAAATAAGAAGGGGGGAGAAGAAAATGTAATCTCATCTACAAGTCATTCAGATGTAAAGATGGCCACGGGCATTACGGATCACAGCAGATCCTGACAGCTGCATTTGGATCTATTAAGGATAGGGCTTCACGGCGACATGTGTCACACAATACGCAAATCGCAGTGCTGCATCGCGATATGACATCTAATGATTTCCTATGGCATCACACTGCAAACTGCAACAGAGACGCAGGTTTCCAAATATGCTGCATTTCTGTTGTGGGTCACACTATAGACTCACGTGACAACATCGCCAAATAAGAGAAGTCGCGCTCACATCTGACTTGCATTGAAGCCTTTTTTCATACAGCAAAATCACAGCAACTTGTTGAGAATTGGTCTCATGACATATTGCCCTGTAGCCCCCCAAGCCTAAATGTTTCCACAACCCCAATAACTGTGACACTTAAAGGGAACTTTACTGTTAGGG